>NC_092350.1:72044175-73371715 GCF_963676685.1 Mytilus edulis | reverse complement strand
GGGGGAAGCATTTTTTCTTCTAATCGGCCGTTTTTAACATTCGGGCGCTCCAATACCCCTTAAATCGGATCTGTGCACTATATTCACTATATAGGTTTTGTTCCCCCTTCTATTACCTTTCCTAGGATATATAGGATATACCTGTAATTAGGGGATTCAAGGGTTCAAAACTCGATCGTAACGTCATGGGGGAAGCATTTTTTCTTCTAATCGGCCGTTTTTAACATTCGGGCGCTCCAATACCCCTTAAATCGGATCTGTGCACTATATTCACTATATAGGTTTTGTTCCCCCTTCTATTACCTTTCCTAGGATATATAGGATATACCTGTAATTAGGGGATTCAAGGGTTCAAAACTCGATCGTAACGTCATGGGGAAGCATTTTTTCTTCTAATCGGCCGTTTTTAACATTCGGGCGCTCCAATACCCCTTAAATCGGATCTGTGCACTATATTCACTATATAGGTTTTGTTTCCCCTTCTTTTACCTTTCCTAGGATATATAGGATATACCTGTAATTAGGGGATTCAAGGGTTCAAAACTCGATCGTAACGTCATGGGGGAAGCATTTTTACTTCTAATCGGCCGTTTTTAACATTCGGGCGCTCCAATACCCCTTAAATCGGATCTGTGCACTATATTCACTATATAGGTTTTGTTCCCCCTTCTATTACCTTTCCTAGGATATATAGGATATACCTGTAATTAGGGGATTCAAGGGTTCAAAACTCGATCGTAACGTCATGGGGGAAGCATTTTTTCTTCTAATCGGCCGTTTTTAACATTCGGGCGCTCCAATACCCCTTAAATCGGATCTGTGCACTATATTCACTATATAGGTTTTGTTCCCCCTTCTATTACCTTTCCTAGGATATATAGGATATACCTGTAATTAGGGGATTCAAGGGTTCAAAACTCGATCGTAACGTCATGGGGGAAGCATTTTTTCTTCTAATCGGCCGTTTTTAACATTCGGGCGCTCCAATACCCCTTAAATCGGATCTGTGCACTATATTCACTATATAGGTTTTGTTCCCCCTTCTATTACCTTTCCTAGGATATATAGGATATACCTGTAATTAGGGGATTCAAGGGTTCAAAACTCGATCGTAACGTCATGGGGGAAGCATTTTTACTTCTAATCGGCCGTTTTTAACATTCGGGCGCTCCAATACCCCTTAAATCGGATCTGTGCACTATATTCACTATATAGGTTTTGTTCCCCCTTCTATTACCTTTCCTAGGATATATAGGATATACCTGTAATTAGGGGATTCAAGGGTTCAAAACTCGATCGTAACGTCATGGGGGAAGCATTTTTTCTTCTAATCGGCCGTTTTTAACATTCGGGCGCTCCAATACCCCTTAAATCGGATCTGTGCACTATATTCACTATATAGGTTTTGTTCCCCCTTCTATTACCTTTCCTAGGATATATAGGATATACCTGTAATTAGGGGATTCAAGGGTTCAAAACTCGATCGTAACGTCATGGGGGAAGCATTTTTTCTTCTAATCGGCCGTTTTTAACATTCGGGCGCTCCAATACCCCTTAAATCGGATCTGTGCACTATATTCACTATATAGGTTTTGTTCCCCCTTCTATTACCTTTCCTAGGATATATAGGATATACCTGTAATTAGGGGATTCAAGGGTTCAAAACTCGATCGTAACGTCATGGGGGAAGCATTTTTTCTTCTAATCGGCCGTTTTTAACATTCGGGCGCTCCAATACCCCTTAAATCGGATCTGTGCACTATATTCACTATATAGGTTTTGTTCCCCCTTCTATTACCTTTCCTAGGATATATAGGATATACCTGTAATTAGGGGATTCAAGGGTTCAAAACTCGATCGTAACGTCATGGGGGAAGCATTTTTTCTTCTAATCGGCCGTTTTTAACATTCGGGCGCTCCAATACCCCTTAAATCGGATCTGTGCACTATATTCACTATATAGGTTTTGTTCCCCCTTCTATTACCTTTCCTAGGATATATAGGATATACCTGTAATTAGGGGATTCAAGGGTTCAAAACTCGATCGTAACGTCATGGGGGAAGCATTTTTTCTTCTAATCGGCCGTTTTTAACATTCGGGCGCTCCAATACCCCTTAAATCGGATCTGTGCACTATATTCACTATATAGGTTTTGTTCCCCCTTCTATTACCTTTCCTAGGATATATAGGATATACCTGTAATTAGGGGATTCAAGGGTTCAAAACTCGATCGTAACGTCATGGGGGAAGCATTTTTTCTTCTAATCGGCCGTTTTTAACATTCGGGCGCTCCAATACCCCTTAAATCGGATCTGTGCACTATATTCACTATATAGGTTTTGTTCCCCCTTCTATTACCTTTCCTAGGATATATAGGATATACCTGTAATTAGGGGATTCAAGGGTTCAAAACTCGATCGTAACGTCATGGGGGAAGCATTTTTTCTTCTAATCGGCCGTTTTTAACATTCGGGCGCTCCAATACCCCTTAAATCGGATCTGTGCACTATATTCACTATATAGGTTTTGTTCCCCCTTCTATTACCTTTCCTAGGATATATAGGATATACCTGTAATTAGGGGATTCAAGGGTTCAAAACTCGATCGTAACGTCATGGGGGAAGCATTTTTTCTTCTAATCGGCCGTTTTTAACATTCGGGCGCTCCAATACCCCTTAAATCGGATCTGTGCACTATATTCACTATATAGGTTTTGTTCCCCCTTCTATTACCTTTCCTAGGATATATAGGATATACCTGTAATTAGGGGATTCAAGGGTTCAAAACTCGATCGTAACGTCATGGGGGAAGCATTTTTTCTTCTAATCGGCCGTTTTTAACATTCGGGCGCTCCAATACCCCTTAAATCGGATCTGTGCACTATATTCACTATATAGGTTTTGTTCCCCCTTCTATTACCTTTCCTAGGATATATAGGATATACCTGTAATTAGGGGATTCAAGGGTTCAAAACTCGATCGTAACGTCATGGGGGAAGCATTTTTACTTCTAATCGGCCGTTTTTAACATTCGGGCGCTCCAATACCCCTTAAATCGGATCTGTGCACTATATTCACTATATAGGTTTTGTTCCCCCTTCTATTACCTTTCCTAGGATATATAGGATATACCTGTAATTAGGGGATTCAAGGGTTCAAAACTCGATCGTAACGTCATGGGGGAAGCATTTTTTCTTCTAATCGGCCGTTTTTAACATTCGGGCGCTCCAATACCCCTTAAATCGGATCTGTGCACTATATTCACTATATAGGTTTTGTTCCCCCTTCTATTACCTTTCCTAGGATATATAGGATATACCTGTAATTAGGGGATTCAAGGGTTCAAAACTCGATCGTAACGTCATGGGGGAAGCATTTTTTCTTCTAATCGGCCGTTTTTAACATTCGGGCGCTCCAATACCCCTTAAATCGGATCTGTGCACTATATTCACTATATAGGTTTTGTTCCCCCTTCTATTACCTTTCCTAGGATATATAGGATATACCTGTAATTAGGGGATTCAAGGGTTCAAAACTCGATCGTAACGTCATGGGGGAAGCATTTTTTCTTCTAATCGGCCGTTTTTAACATTCGGGCGCTCCAATACCCCTTAAATCGGATCTGTGCACTATATTCACTATATAGGTTTTGTTCCCCCTTCTATTACCTTTCCTAGGATATATAGGATATACCTGTAATTAGGGGATTCAAGGGTTCAAAACTCGATCGTAACGTCATGGGGGAAGCATTTTTTCTTCTAATCGGCCGTTTTTAACATTCGGGCGCTCCAATACCCCTTAAATCGGATCTGTGCACTATATTCACTATATAGGTTTTGTTCCCCCTTCTATTACCTTTCCTAGGATATATAGGATATACCTGTAATTAGGGGATTCAAGGGTTCAAAACTCGATCGTAACGTCATGGGGGAAGCATTTTTTCTTCTAATCGGCCGTTTTTAACATTCGGGCGCTCCAATACCCCTTAAATCGGATCTGTGCACTATATTCACTATATAGGTTTTGTTCCCCCTTCTATTACCTTTCCTAGGATATATAGGATATACCTGTAATTAGGGGATTCAAGGGTTCAAAACTCGATCGTAACGTCATGGGGGAAGCATTTTTTCTTCTAATCGGCCGTTTTTAACATTCGGGCGCTCCAATACCCCTTAAATCGGATCTGTGCACTATATTCACTATATAGGTTTTGTTCCCCCTTCTATTACCTTTCCTAGGATATATAGGATATACCTGTAATTAGGGGATTCAAGGGTTCAAAACTCGATCGTAACGTCATGGGGGAAGCATTTTTTCTTCTAATCGGCCGTTTTTAACATTCGGGCGCTCCAATACCCCTTAAATCGGATCTGTGCACTATATTCACTATATAGGTTTTGTTCCCCCTTCTATTACCTTTCCTAGGATATATAGGATATACCTGTAATTAGGGGATTCAAGGGTTCAAAACTCGATCGTAACGTCATGGGGGAAGCATTTTTTCTTCTAATCGGCCGTTTTTAACATTCGGGCGCTCCAATACCCCTTAAATCGGATCTGTGCACTATATTCACTATATAGGTTTTGTTCCCCCTTCTATTACCTTTCCTAGGATATATAGGATATACCTGTAATTAGGGGATTCAAGGGTTCAAAACTCGATCGTAACGTCATGGGGGAAGCATTTTTTCTTCTAATCGGCCGTTTTTAACATTCGGGCGCTCCAATACCCCTTAAATCGGATCTGTGCACTATATTCACTATATAGGTTTTGTTCCCCCTTCTATTACCTTTCCTAGGATATATAGGATATACCTGTAATTAGGGGATTCAAGGGTTCAAAACTCGATCGTAACGTCATGGGGGAAGCATTTTTTCTTCTAATCGGCCGTTTTTAACATTCGGGCGCTCCAATACCCCTTAAATCGGATCTGTGCACTATATTCACTATATAGGTTTTGTTCCCCCTTCTATTACCTTTCCTAGGATATATAGGATATACCTGTAATTAGGGGATTCAAGGGTTCAAAACTCGATCGTAACGTCATGGGGGAAGCATTTTTTCTTCTAATCGGCCGTTTTTAACATTCGGGCGCTCCAATACCCCTTAAATCGGATCTGTGCACTATATTCACTATATAGGTTTTGTTCCCCCTTCTATTACCTTTCCTAGGATATATAGGATATACCTGTAATTAGGGGATTCAAGGGTTCAAAACTCGATCGTAACGTCATGGGGGAAGCATTTTTTCTTCTAATCGGCCGTTTTTAACATTCGGGCGCTCCAATACCCCTTAAATCGGATCTGTGCACTATATTCACTATATAGGTTTTGTTCCCCCTTCTATTACCTTTCCTAGGATATATAGGATATACCTGTAATTAGGGGATTCAAGGGTTCAAAACTCGATCGTAACGTCATGGGGGAAGCATTTTTTCTTCTAATCGGCCGTTTTTAACATTCGGGCGCTCCAATACCCCTTAAATCGGATCTGTGCACTATATTCACTATATAGGTTTTGTTCCCCCTTCTATTACCTTTCCTAGGATATATAGGATATACCTGTAATTAGGGGATTCAAGGGTTCAAAACTCGATCGTAACGTCATGGGGGAAGCATTTTTTCTTCTAATCGGCCGTTTTTAACATTCGGGCGCTCCAATACCCCTTAAATCGGATCTGTGCACTATATTCACTATATAGGTTTTGTTCCCCCTTCTATTACCTTTCCTAGGATATATAGGATATACCTGTAATTAGGGGATTCAAGGGTTCAAAACTCGATCGTAACGTCATGGGGGAAGCATTTTTTCTTCTAATCGGCCGTTTTTAACATTCGGGCGCTCCAATACCCCTTAAATCGGATCTGTGCACTATATTCACTATATAGGTTTTGTTCCCCCTTCTATTACCTTTCCTAGGATATATAGGATATACCTGTAATTAGGGGATTCAAGGGTTCAAAACTCGATCGTAACGTCATGGGGGAAGCATTTTTTCTTCTAATCGGCCGTTTTTAACATTCGGGCGCTCCAATACCCCTTAAATCGGATCTGTGCACTATATTCACTATATAGGTTTTGTTCCCCCTTCTATTACCTTTCCTAGGATATATAGGATATACCTGTAATTAGGGGATTCAAGGGTTCAAAACTCGATCGTAACGTCATGGGGGAAGCATTTTTTCTTCTAATCGGCCGTTTTTAACATTCGGGCGCTCCAATACCCCTTAAATCGGATCTGTGCACTATATTCACTATATAGGTTTTGTTCCCCCTTCTATTACCTTTCCTAGGATATATAGGATATACCTGTAATTAGGGGATTCAAGGGTTCAAAACTCGATCGTAACGTCATGGGGGAAGCATTTTTTCTTCTAATCGGCCGTTTTTAACATTCGGGCGCTCCAATACCCCTTAAATCGGATCTGTGCACTATATTCACTATATAGGTTTTGTTCCCCCTTCTATTACCTTTCCTAGGATATATAGGATATACCTGTAATTAGGGGATTCAAGGGTTCAAAACTCGATCGTAACGTCATGGGGGAAGCATTTTTTCTTCTAATCGGCCGTTTTTAACATTCGGGCGCTCCAATACCCCTTAAATCGGATCTGTGCACTATATTCACTATATAGGTTTTGTTCCCCCTTCTATTACCTTTCCTAGGATATATAGGATATACCTGTAATTAGGGGATTCAAGGGTTC
Organism: Mytilus edulis; assembly: GCF_963676685.1. NCBI lineage: Eukaryota > Metazoa > Mollusca > Bivalvia > Mytilida > Mytilidae > Mytilus > Mytilus edulis. The sequence goes on along the minus strand of NC_092350.1, from coordinate 73,365,005 downwards.
AAAACTCGATCGTAACGTCATGGGGGAAGCATTTTTTCTTCTAATCGGCCGTTTTTAACATTCGGGCGCTCCAATACCCCTTAAATCGGATCTGTGCACTATATTCACTATATAGGTTTTGTTCCCCCTTCTATTACCTTTCCTAGGATATATAGGATATACCTGTAATTAGGGGATTCAAGGGTTCAAAACTCGATCGTAACGTGTTGGCCGTTTTCGGTATTCGGGCGCTCCATAATACAGATATCCTATTAGTTAGTGCTATTATTAGATTTTATCGAGGAAACACCCCTAGTTTTTTATACGAAACTTTCAGTCCTTGGGTATATTACCTCCTATAGTCCTAATAGACTTTTCATATTTTACTTAAAGTCTTTATATATAAATGTATAAGTATGCTAGAAATTTTAATATTGGAAAATAAGATTTTGAAATTTAAAATTGGCACTTTAAGACATGATTACTCTTTTGCCCTCCCCTGACACATCGAGTACCGTTTAAACGGTTGATTTCATTTTATGTCGACATCCCAAGCCGGAAACGAATGCGTATTTTAATGCTTGATTAATAAAAGTGGAACCCGCACACCCATTGAAATATATGTAATAATTGTGACAATATGTGCGACAATTGTACCATAAGCTCCTAGATATGCATACGTGGATTTGAGATGCATGATCAAGTTCAATTTTACGTAAAAAATAAATAATTCTAGATAAAAGGGATAGGCATAACAAATATCCTATCTGTTTATACCTTATTACTATATATTACACAGACCTCGTATTCTAATCGAATTCCTATAGCAATTTATTACAGACATTACACTTAACAAATCAACTTAACGATCTTTTAAATAAACTTATTCTAAAAGGTTACGAACTCAACCCTGATAAAATAATAATGCCGTTAGCTTTCTCGTTTGAATTGTTTTACATTGTCATTTCGGGGCCTTCAAAGCTGACTGTGCGGTAGGGACTTTGTGCATTGTTGAAGGCCGTACGGTGAGTAGCTGTTTTAAATGTCTGTGCCGGTCATTTGGTCTCTTGTAGAGAGTTGTCTCATTGGCAAGCATAGCATATCTGTTTTTTTTCTCACATTTTTACATATACAAGTTGATACTAAATTTATTCAATTTCATACACTTGAATAGTGAATAGTGCAAAAAAACACAGTTCACTATTCATGAATTTTGAATAGTGAAAAGTGAATAGTGAATAGTGAACGTACTTTAATGAAACAGAAGTTAACAATTATACATTAAAAAGAAGATGTGGTATGATTGCCAATGAGACAACTATTCACAAGAGACCAAATGACACAGACATTAACAAATATAGATCACCGTACGGCCTTCAACAATGAGCAAAGTCATACCGCATAGTCAGCTTAAAAAGGACCCGAGAAAACAAATGTTTAACAATTCAAACGAGAAAACTAACGGCCCCGAATTTATGTACAATATAATGAACGAAAAACGGATATATTACACAGCAACGACAACCACCGAATTACAGGCTCCAACACTTCCCCTTATTTTGAGACATTGGTGCAACAGAACAATAAAAGAATTGTACAAAAACATACATAAACAAGCAACAAAGACTAAATTATCAATCACTACACATCCAGTATCCGTTACCGTACGGCCGGAAGCATTTTTGTTCTCTATTTTTCATAATAATGTATTATAGATTATAATGTTGCGATCTTGAATAAAAATTAACATTTTATATTTTGAGAGCTATTAAGAATTTATATATCTTGAGTCATCAATCTTATATAAAAGTACAAAACGCAGCTTATTATCACCGATACAGTTTATTCAAAATTCTTAGTCAACTTGCATTAATTGTCCAAAGCTTAAGTAACAAATCGAAAATACAAGTAGTGCACAATATTCACATAGCCAGTGCTATATAGATCAGATCACGACGCGACGTGATGTACCCAATTTGTATCAGCTCTGTTTTTCTGGAAAAAGTGGACAGATATACGACTGACTATTTCATCTGCTAAGACAGCATACCACGAAAACTGGCTTCGGCTCTAGTGATATCCAGACAGAACGACTAGGTAGATATATGGTTCTTCGCATTAGAAGACAATCGCTTTTGGTGACTTTTTACATAAATAAACTTGGCTGTTTTGCATCGGTTTAGATTTTAACATCTACATGTAACACAAATACAAAACTATATCAAGTAATAGAATAACCTTTTTAATTTTGTAAATTAATACGGATGAAAATAATTACGTAACCGTTTCGGGTTATACTCGACCAAAAATATATGGTTTGTTAATGTTTTGATATCAATATTTTTTAACAATATCCCTTTTTACAATATTCTAGTTAAGACTTGATATAGGTGAATTACATGTAATTATCACGATGCTAGTCCTTTTGAGGACCCCCTAATCCCTTATGTTGTTTTAGTCTTATTATCAAATGTTGGAGAAACGTGACTAAACCGACACGGTGTAAGCTTTACTCTCTCTTATCATTTTCAATAGGAACAGCTTCTTAATTTTATATTGAGCTAGAATTTAATGTTTACTTTAAGTTTATCTTTCTTGATATTCATATTATAAATTTTTTTTATTATAATTTTGACAAGTAAGTAAAATTAACTATGCGAAACTTCTAATTTTTATTTAGCTATTTTTTTTATTATAATATAATTACCTATATGATAGCGTCTTTTTAATGAACGGTCATACCATATGAAGACTTTAGAAGTATTAAAAGTAAACTGTAACAGATTGTTAATTACCCCGACCATACGCGTACGGTCGGACCATACGCGTATGGTCGGACCATATGAGTATAAATCCATATGGTCATGACTATACGCGTATGGTCCAAATACTCATATGGTCCGGAACATGTATAATAATGATTCTTGATTTTTGTGTCCGTGAAAACAAGTGAATTCGAATCTTACCCACTGAATATTATAACCATGGAATTTTTCAATATTCTGAGCGAGATTTAACTTTTTTCTCATTAAATTTTAGTCAAAATGAATAAGAAAAAACATATTGACTTTACAATTTAGAAAAAAATAATGGCAGTCAAAAATAAGAGACAAGAGCACTTTGATACTATGTGAAATGCATTTAGAGAATTGATTTTTAATTTATAACTCAATTTGTCATTTATTTTCTACAGATACTTATTGTCAAAACTAACATAAAATATTATTGTATCTAATAGCACAATTTATTATGTACTGAAAATCTAACAGGATATGTTTAACCACTTCCTTTTTTTTATATAAAATTCTTATAATTCTAAAGTGCCACACAGTGGTACATAAACATTTAACTCTAATTATATTTTCTTCCGTTTTTTTTTGTTCTCCTTGTGAGGAGGGACTTTAGGTAGCACATGTTGACAAGCTATATGAATTTAGATATTATATTGTATATATTAAGATACAACATTGATTCATTCGTCTCAACTCGGCCGATTCCGTACCCTCATTCGTCTCAACTCGGCCGATTCCGTACCCTAAGGAGAGTAGCGGATTCTACCGAGGATTGCCGAATGAACATTGATTCTGTAAAATCTCTACCGCACAAGCCACACTGCGCACCTTTTTGGAGAATGAGCCGGCAAACGAGCAAAAATATTATATCGATCAACAGATAATCTGTTTATTGTTCTATTATTGATATTTCCCACCGCTTCCTACCACCACATCGCTTAGACTGTTTTAACCTGACGGAAAAAAGCTTGATAACGTCTCCCCTCACACATTGTAACGTCGCTGATTACTTCTACTCATGGTGATGTCGCTAATGATGCTTTGTCTATAGATATTGGAAGATGCGGTGTGAGTGCCAATGAGACAACTCTTCATCCAAATAACAATTTAAAAAAAAAAAGTAAACCATTATAGGTCAATGTACGACCTTCAACACGGAGCCTTGGCTCACACCGAACAACAAGCTATAAAGGGCCCCAAAATTACTAGTGTAAAACCATTCAAACGGGAAAACCAACGTTCTAATCTATATAAAAAAAAACGAGAAACGAGAAACACGTATAAATTACATAAACAAACGACAACTACTGTACATCAGATTCCTGACTTAGGACAGGTGCAAATGTCTATATTGCTTATATCACAAAGCCGTGGTACAAATAATGAAGGGATATATATAGGCGAAGGGAATGACGATAGAGTTGATATCATTCTCTCTTCTTTACTATTTTGTGACTGCTAGTAAGGAAGCGATATACATGGGTTATTTCTAGTAACCCCACAATGATATTCTTTGGATTTATCCATTCTGGCAGGAAAACCCTTGCTAAGGATAGGTGTCCGATTGGTTGTTTGAATTGTTTTAAATTTTGTCATGGCGAATAATTTTAAAGAGCACTGTAACATAATACAATATGTATAGAAGGCCGTACGATGACATTCAGTTGCTTAAATTCTCGTCAATTACTGTCTGATAGATACTTGTCTCTTTAACCATCGATTCGGATCACATCTCTAGCAAAAATGTCTGCCCCTTATTAACTGGGCGAAATACGTTTTCCGCAGTAGTTCTGTCTGCATGATTTGCCCGCGAGTTTCATATTTATTCCATTGTCAAGAAATATCATATAGTTTATAATATATGTTATTCAACAATAGGATTATTAGTTTAAAACAGCCACAATACTACCAAAACGGCATGTGTCATACTGGTGACGTCGTCCTGGTCATATAAATCACATAATCTATATTGAAACGTCGCACGATACTGGTGTTATTTTAGTGAAATCGCGGACAAGACACATTCAAGTCATTAATTTATAAACATTAAAAGTGATCTTCTAAAGTGTTGTATATCATTTTAAAGCTTTTAAATTCTTCTTTCATAATATTGCAATTTTGTATATGTAACAGACTTTTTTAATTAAGTGAAAATCAATTAAACCTTCATTTTTTACTATTATTTCCTTGTCCCGCGTTACACTTTAAGTTTTGGGAAATTCGAAATATTGTAAAAAGCATATAAAAGATTCCACCAAACAATATAAAAGTCTGTCTAGAACAAGCACGACATGATTGGTCGATGATGTAATGTCGGTTTTTTCTTTGAAAAGACGGAATTTCGAGAAAAAAGGATCTAGATGATACAAATTATGTGTCCCATGCACAAAAAATTGCCATCATTTTTTTAAATTGTCCAAATAAAAAGGGACACCAGAGCAATCACCATGTGGTAAGTAAATAATTATTATACTAGTATCTTGTACAAAGCTCACACTTTCGCCTCATGCAATAATCAGGGACTTTAATAACAAATTCTTTTTATTCGAGTCGAATATCAATGTCCGACAATTTGTCCCCTTCAAACCCAATTGACGTAGGGTTACGTTTTTCTGTTTTTTCGTGATATTTATTTAATACAGAGCTATTCGCTACATAAAATAAAATATAAGGGAAAAAAGTACAAACAGTTATTTCTATTTTGATAGTAAATTCTCATAAATTTAACCTAAAATACGAGATATCGGATAAAACTACAATGTCCGATACAATGTCCCCACATACGATTTTAACGTTATATAACAAAATATACAAAATTTACGTCAATTGTCATTGCGGTTTTCACAGACGTTTCAGAATACGGGTCATTTTTGTTGCTTGCTGAGAAAACTTCAAATGTTTTAAGTAAAAGCTCAATACCGATTCATGGGAGGGGGCAATAATTCCTCGCGGAACTGCATGAAGTGTTTTCCGGAATTTATAATGATAGACAGGCCGATCCGCTACAATACAAAATCATAGAAAAGAAAACAGCTATTGTTCCCGCTGATTCCTTTGTAAATTGTATATATTTGTGCAGAACTTAATGGCACTGTCATGCTATATATACCGTAGACCATTCGCCTCGACATTCTGCAGTGTATAAATGAGTGCATTATCCATGTTAGCAGTGCGTAGTGTATTTACAAAAATCGATTGCTTTTGTGATTAAAATGTTTATTAAACAAATAGTTTCAATTCAATTTTTATTTGTTAATAAAAAGCTTAGTATATTATCTAAGAAAACATGAATCTAAAGTTCATAAATTTCGCTCATAATATCCGTTAATTTTAGAAAGCCATATGAAAAACGTGCATTCTAACGTTTTTATTTTGGATAACGTCTTCCAGTATGTAATGTTAGGTAACACCAGTATCTTGCGACGTTTCATTGCTTTTCGGCCCGGTCCAATATTTCCAATACGGACTGGCAATGAATCCTGAATTACATGTAAACATATATTGTACATGTAATTCAGGATTCATTGCCAGTCCTTATAGGAAATACTGGCCCTATATTCGCATCATTACCAGTCCGTATTGGAAATATTGGCCCTATATTCACATTTGATGTATGCAATACAGCATTCAGAACAAGTTTGTATTTAAAAAGTTGGATTATTTAATAAAAGCGTTATAAACTGGCTATTTCTGTATTGACACTGGTATAGATTCTCGGACAGCTGTATTGGCCTTCGACCCTACGGGTCTCGATGCCAATACAGCAAACCCAGATTCTATACCAGTGCCAATACAGAAACATCCAGTTAATAACACTATATTATTAACCTTATGTTAAGATATCTTATTAAGATAATGCGATATATTATTTCGGTTTAGGAAGTATTTATATATAAGGTATCTCAAAAAATTTATACGACTCTTGAAATTGAAGAATAATAAAAAAAAAAAAAAAAAAAAAAGGTTGCATAGGCATTTATTTAAATAGTAAAGAAAAAACGATACGTTGGGTTGAATCAATACTCAATAATACTGACTGATTTACGATTAGCGGAGTTAAGATAGGTTCTCAACAAGTGTCTATGCAATATATCAAGCTTACATTTTCAAGAATGTTAGAAAAGTAATTAATAGATTCAACAAATTCAAACACGAAGAAGTATCGTAGTTTTAGAACATTTTTTTTTCTTTTGCAATTACATGTGTTGTATCATTTTTAAGTTCGATTGTCTTAATTTTTTTTTATAGTAAAACACATTTTGAGATAAGAAAACGAAAATGCAGTGTACAGAGTTAACTCCCTTCTAAGACAAGGAAGTTCCTGTCGGCCACAATCAATTAACACATTCTCGATACTTGTTAGAGGGGATTGATTATGGGAATGGCGGAACTGAGGGCTCGCGAAAATCGGAGGAAAAGGATGAGTGAAAAAAAGCATATCCTTAGAAACAATTGAGCGACTTTGGTCCCGGGACACAGTTATCGTTCTTTGCCTTTCGTTGTCTACAAATACAGTCCCTAGTGTGAGCAGTGTAATACCTGCATTTTTTTCATACATCTCCCCCCATTTATTTATCTATATTTAACGCATAAAATTGTAAGAGTGGGAAGAATTTATATACAAATAAACAAACATTTGGTCCTAAATTTTTAGATAAAGTACCGTTTTGATCCAGTTTGAAAGGTCTAAAATTAGTATGCCTGAAGCTGTCAAACTGAATAACTGACCCCTTTAAAATAAAATTATCCAAATTTTGAGTTAGAGCCTATAAACTTTTCTATAATTTCTTATAATTTGTCCAAAAGCAGTATACATTGTAACATTGAGAATGGAAATGGTGAATGTGTCAAAGAGACAATAACCCGATCATAGAGTTTACAACAGACGAAGGCCACCAATGGGTCTTCAATGCAGCGAGAAACTCCCGCACTCGGAGGAGCCCTTCAGCTGGCTCCTAAACAAATATAACTGTTACTATTTCATTGATAATCGACGTCATACTAAACTCCGAATTATACAGAAGAAACTTAAATTAAAAATCATACAATACTAACAAATACAAGAGGCTTCTGACTTAGGACAGGTGCAAAATGCGCAGGGATTAAACATGTTTTTTTAGATTTCACTACCCCCCTTTTATACCTCTAGCCAATGTAGAAAAATCAAACGCACAACAATACGCATAGTAAAACTCAGTTTAAGAGAAATCCGAGTCCAATGCCAGAATAGGTAACAAAAGAAACTAAACAAAATGACAATGATTCTTAAATTAACAAAGGACTACTGGCAGTTACTGATACGAAATCAGCTCCAGACCTCAATTAAACTGATTGAAAAATTATGTCTTCATCATATGAATAAAACTTTACTGTAGAAATCTTTTTTGGATAGAGCAGGTTCGATTTTATTTTATTTGCGTTATTTGTCTAAAAGAAGTGCTATACGACGTCGACACAACTGTATTCTCAGACCTTTTCATCTTGGAGAACATATAAGACAGGAAGTGGGAGTAAGGAAATTACATTTTAGGGGAAGACAATGAAGAGTAGTGGGAGTAATTGGTAGGGAAATGGGAAATATGCTCTCCCCTGTCCAATCGTTCATACACATATGAAATAAACCGATGCCGGCATTTATGGGTTCCTAAATCGTACACCGGTAAAATAGTTAGATCTGATAGTGCTTATGAGGACATACATGTAAAACATATAGTGGCCTCCAAAATATCTGAAAAGACTTTTATTGTCAAAATGCGCATCTGGTGCAGTAAGATTGGTACCTTTGATGTTATAACAGTGCATTGTTTTGGACTTATTCATGGTACTTTTGATCTTAACCAAGTGAATTGAAGTGCCAGTAGTTCAATGGCTTTGAGCATAGAGTACTTAAGATTTGAAATTTGTGAATACTTAGATTTTGAAGAGTGTCAAACTCTACACAATAATAAAATTCCTTTAAATATCATATATTATTACAAAATAGAAAGAACTTAAAAAGCCGCTTCGAAAACTTTATCTTTATAATATTTTATCTTGAGCGATTTTCGTAAATTGCACGAAGTTTTTCACTGTCTATTATCAATAATGTTATTTTACGTATTTCTTATCATTATTTTCAAACAGGTTGTAGACTTATGGAACTGTGTAGCCATTTTGTTCGTCTGCTCAAAATTCCTACAGAGCGCAGGAGAGGTTGGTGAGTACATTATTTAAAACGAGTACAATACTTAAAAGGATATTAATTGAAAATTAGTACATATTTACTTAAAATGAGTACAATTTGCGAGTATAGTCTCGAGGAAATGATGATAGTCCGTCGGAAGGGGACGATAAATCATGGCTGACCCGTGTTAAGAGAGAGCTATATCTCTTGCACGTTAAAGACACCCTTGTAGATTTCGAAAAAGAACAGGCTAATGCCGCTACAAGGCATCACTCGCAACCGAACAGTGGAAAGGGATTACTATAAGTTGCAAAATTTGTTTCCCAATCCACTATGAATAAACATGTTTGAATTTTAAAAAAATGAGTACATATTAACTTAAATTGAGTACATTAATTAAAATAAGTTTTGTCTATTTTTCTCTCTTCAACACATGCATGGACAATAGAACCGCAAATCATGATATTTTATAACCTTAATTATTTAGTTAGATAGTACAAGATCGAAGGTATTGGTTTTTTTTTTACAAATGCCATTTTTTTTTTGATTTATCATGTATAAGTTGGGACAATGTATGTATTCAGCATATTAATCAAATTCAGGGAATATAAAATACACCAAACACCTAATATAGTGTCCCTAGACTTTCGTGACATTCGAGATCGAATTTGCAGTTTTATTCTTTTTACATGTTCGGTCCTTACATATAACGGTAAACTATATCATATGTTCATGCTTTCAATTAATAAATTTTATAAAACCAAAAACTGAAAAAAAAAAAAATTTTCAGTCGTTTTTAAAAATTAGTTTCAGCTTTTTATCAATATGTTTTAAGCAATATTGGGCGTGTTGCAAGTTTCCTTTAACAATACATGGCTAAGTAAAGTTTTTCAATATGTTTAATTGTTGTATCGGAAATGGGGTTTGTCAAGATATTAGGTCTTAAGACGAAATAACTTATCATTGAATTGCAACCTCTCCCTTTTTGTTATCGTTTCCAAATGATGTATTGTAAAGAAAAGTAATTATAGAATAAAGTATTTAAGATATAATCAACACTAAATTTATCAATTTTTCTGTGTTATAAAAAAGAAGATGTGGTATGATTGCCAATGAGACAACTATCCACAAAAGACCAAAATGACACAGACATTAACAACTATAGGTCACCGTACGGCCTTCAACAATGAGCAAAGCCCATACGGCATTGTCAGCTATAAAATGCCCCGATAAGACAATGTAAAACAATTCAAACGAGAAAACTAACGGCCTTATTTATGTAAAAAAAAAAATGGACCAAAAACAAATATGTAACACATAAACAAACGACAACCACTGAATTACAGGCTCCTGAGTTCCTCTTCCGTTAATCAGGAAAGAATCCTATGTAAATAAAATGAATAATTCAATTAAGTATCCCAAACAAATTTTGAAGAATTATTGGTTTGCCCAGTTCTTTTTCTTCTTATTCCTCTCCCGCCATTCTCACAAAATGGTTCTTTTTAAAACCAATGTGCTAATATTTTTGATGTTTGTAATAGATTTATGTGATTTGGTCTCTAGCATGTCTATTGAGGGTTATTAACATTAAATGATATTTTGTTTTACAAAAAAGCAATGTTCGGAATAACCATGTAATAATCTGTTACACAAAGATATAATGAAAACACTAACCATTATAATTGTTGGTTTATCATGACACCTGGATGCATCAATATTCAAGTGGATAGCTTAAAAAAAAAATCCCACCACTGATAGTTTGGGTATCCGGACAAATATTCACAGTGTTATTGTTCCGGATAACCGTTCAAATACTAACAGCACTTTTCTTTTGGCTAGCAGAACAAATACTTTGAAAATTATGAACTATTTTCAAGACACAAAATTAATACATTTCACTTTTCTGTTACATCAAAAAGTGAACATGTGAAATTGATTTCTTTTGCCGTTTCAAAATAAATCAAATCCAATAAGATGGCTATATATTTTATATATCATTTGTTTAGCAATATGGAAACTATTTTATCTAGCAGTTTCTTTGGCTACTTTAGCAGTTGTTATAAAATAACAAATGATTAAAGCAATGTGCGGTCAAATAGCTACCTTGTGTTTGCGACAATACATTGTATAATATTTACCATTATATTAGCATCGTCATGTCTTAATCATAAACAAAACATATGTTTAGTACATATTTTTGTTTATCAGAAACGTAAGATAAGTTTGGTATCGCCATGCCTAAATCATAAACATAGAACATATTAAGTATCGTCATGTCTTAATCATAAACATAGCACAAATTTAGTATCGCCATGTCTTAATCATAAACATAGCACACGTTTAGTAAAGCCATGTCTTAATCATAAACATATCACATGTTTAGTAACGCCATGTCTTAATCATAAACCTAGCACACGTTTAGTATAGCCATGTCTTAATAATAAACATAGCACACGTTCAGTATAGCCATGTCTTAATCATAAACAGTTGTATAGTACATTCTTGTGTTTATCATAAACATAAGATAAGTTTTGTACCCCATGTTTAAATCACAAACATATCACACCTTTAGTATAGCCATGTCTTAGTCGTAAACATTACATAAGTTTAGTATCGTAAGGGTTTAATCATTAAAAAATAACATAAATTTTGTAACGTCATGTTTCAATTATAAACAAATTAAGATAAGTTTGGTACTGTCATGTCCGTATTGTAAACATTACATGAGATTTGTTTTGTCATGTCCTAATAATAAAGATAACATAATGTCAGTACAGTTTTGTGATATTCATAAACATGACATAAGTTTAGTGCATTTGTGTGTTAATCATAAACATAACATAAGTATCCGTCATATCTTTAGATTTTAAAACATTACGATGAATATCGTCATACCAGAATCATGAACATAACATAATAATTTAGTTTATGATGTAACGCGTCTTCTAATTGGCTGACGTCGTTTTGTTTATCATATCATAAACACAATTGTGTCATGTGACCATGTTCATCAACGTTTTTTATGAATTATGCCGGTTTAAAAAATGGAATTTAGAATTAAATTATAAGAAATAACTGTAATATATTGTCAGTCTATTCGAGATAACATAACAAATGTTGTGCATACTGTTAAATAACCCGATACGCGCGTTATTCCGTGTGCATCACATTTTTTATGTTATAAATTTCTTCATAGATGGAAAAAATATTACAGTCATTCCTTAATTGTGAATAGTATCATATCCTAGTCATAAACATAACGTAATTAGATATAGGAAGATGTGATGTGAGTGCCAATGAGACAACTCTCCATCCAAATATCAATTTTTTTTTTAAAGTAAACCATTATAGGTCAATGTACGGCCTTCAACACGGAGCCTTGATTATAATCGTCACGTATTAATCAAAAACATAATATAGGTTTAATTATTTTCATGTTTTTATAATAAACATAACATAAACAAAGTATTGTTAATATCAGTTATAAACTTACTATAATTTACGTGATGTCATGTCTGATTTATACACATGGCACACATTAGTTATTTGCATGTCTCAATAATAAATATTATACGATATTTATAGTTGCTTAATTTTATTATTTTTATTATATAGTGAGCACAAAATCTTATCAAACTACTACAACACATACAGCAAATCTGAATGGAATGCCAACCCGACCTACTACTACTTTCAAGGAGGGAATATATAAAATATCAAAGAAGGGGAAGACAGAGTCACCATTGTCCAGTGTAAATATACCAAACGTTTCATTAGAAACTGCACATTCAACTTACAAAGTATTTATCCCACTAGCACCTGATCAGCACCATAATAATGACAAACAAGGAGAAAATAATAATTCAACAATATCAACACCTCGTACACCGTATTCCAAAAGTCATCCACACAATACAAACAATATCAGTGAAAGGTCCACAATGTCCAAAACTGATCTTAAGTCGACATCAAATGTTAAAAATATCAAGCCCACAATCTCAACAACCGATGTACATGCTTTCAACAAACTAAATGAGATAACGACGCTCTTTTCGACGGATGACTCGTTACGAAAAACTAACATCGTGACAACTCAGGACCCGTTTGTTGCACAACCAAATATGACTGTTACAGATTTGAAGCAACAAAAGAACAAAAATGAACAAAATGTTAGTCCAACTATCCCAACAACAAACATTGAAACTACGACAAAAACCAAAATGACAGAATCGACTAAACTTGGAGTAACCAGTACATTATTAGAAACTCTCACATTTTCTGGTGAAAGGACAAGTATTAAATCTAAAGACACGTTTGTAAGAAACCCGAACGACGCTGCGATTAATAAGCCTTTCACTGATAGTAACAACCCTATTGAGACGACAAGATATTCGAATATGGAATCATTTAGCAAATTTCCAACCAAGAAGTCCATAGGAGTTACTACAAACTTTGAAGAAGCACCAGATGATTCAAGTGTTCCATTTTCGGAACAAGGAAGAAAAGTAAAAAATTCCGAAAATGAAGAAAACTTAAAGCAAACTACACTCGAAATAAACAAAGAAATTCAAACTAAATCGGAAATAACAAAATCATCGCTACTACCAAGTACATTACCCGAACAAGTCACGTCTTCTGGAGAAAAGAGAAATTTTAAAACTACAGCAACGTTAGTAATAAATAAGAACGATGATACGATGACTATGCTTTCCAGTTACAACACCACACCCATGGGGACGCATAATGTACTTTTGAGCAACATCAAACCATCCATGGTAGAAACAACAAGTTTTGAACACACACAGCACGAAACAAGTGTTTCATTTATAGAGCAAAATACTAAAAATAAAATATCCGGCAATGAAGAAATCATTGATCAAACTACATTCAAAACAAACGTCGAACTACTGAATAGATCGGAAATGAAACAATCAACTGTACTTCCAAATATACCATACGAACACTTCACGTTTCCTGGAGAAATGGGTAATTTCAAATTTACCACCACGTTAGGAAGAAACAAGAACGATGACACTAGTAATAATCCTTCCAATAGTAAAACGACACCAATGGGAACGAATATTGAATTATTTAGCGACACCAAGACACCTAAAAGAGTTACAACAAGCTTGGAACATACACAAGAAAACACGATTATTCCATTTTTAGAGCAAAATACTGAAATTAAAAAATCCGAATATGAAGAAAGCTTGGAGCAAACTACATTCGAAACAAACGTTGAAACTCATACTAGATTAGAAATCAAACAATCAACTGTTACTCCAAATAAGCCATACGAACATTTTACGTCTTCTGAAAAATTGGGAAATTTCAAATTTACCGCCACGTAAGGAAGAAACAAGAACGATGACACTAGTAATAGTTCTTTCAACAGTAACACAACACCTATAGGGACGAAAAATGAACTATTGAGAGACACCAAAACATCCATGGGATTTACAACAAATTTTGAACACACACAAGACGATACAGGTGTTCAATTTTTGGAGTAGAAAACGGAAATTGAAAAATATAAAGATAAAGAAAAGTTTGGTACTACCACTCTCGAAACAAGCCACAAAACTAAGACTATATCAGAAATAAAACAATCAACTCTACTACACAGTATATTATCTGAACATTTTACATCTCCTGGAGAAAATGAATATTTGGAAACCTCAAGCGCGTTAGAGATACAGAGGAAGGATGCTACGACTAGTCTTCCTTCGATAAATAACATAACGCCAGACTATTCAACTTTCAATGCTACAAATGATAAAATATCAGTTACAAATGAGGATTTACGTTCTTCTGGCAATTTAGATGATGGTTTTAATTCTTCCGGTGATATAGATTACCTCACAACTGCACAAACGTCAATTGTAAATTGGAATGTTAAATCATCTAACGAAGAAGTAAAATCTAAAAGGAAGAACGGTACACCTATCAGAAGTATTAATTCAAATGTCGCCACTACTACCGAAGAATTCAATACTATATTTGCAGGAGGAAATGGTAATTCTAATACAGCATCTCGATTTTTCTCTAATCCTGCAGTTAGTCGGTCAAAATCAGTTATTACCTCTACACTTTCGTCAACGTTTTCAAACCCGAAGCCAACACATATCATTTCCTTACCAATAACTAATATACCAACAACTGGAACCGGTGTCAGACGTACTCTTAAGAAACATAACGTTTCACACTTTAATATACAATTTGATGTCAAACAGGAAAAAACAATTATTACATCGCTTGCATCTAGCACTAAAGCAACTGAATTGGCTCCTAAACTTGGTTCTTCAAATGCTTTATCTCTTTCTGCTATCAAATACCATATATATATCCTTATCATTTTCATTATGAATATGTTTGTTACATAAATAGTTTGATGAACAATTTTTCAGGTCGTCGTTTAATCATTCATGTACATATTATATATAATACAAGTACATCATTCGTACACACAAGTCAACAGGTTCAGGTATTTCACATCCAATTTTCTATGGTTAATTATTTTACAAAGCAAAAATAGTCGGCATTCACCTCAAAGTTAACCAAGCCTTTAAACAGACTTATCAAGATGGGATTTAGTTACGATACCGCTGTCCAGTCATCAAAATGGCATCATTTGGTGTTAATATTGATTCACTCATCATGCTCATATAGTCTGTGCACCCGGAATACACATTTTTCTAAAACCAGTTGTTGATATGACACGGCTTATGTTCTTCTCGTATAACGTAGGATGGTATGATACTTAACTCCATATAGGGATGTTTTGTGCTTTATTTTTATACGATGACGGCATAATCGTCCAATCCGTTTGAGGTCTGAAGCTGGCAAATCAGTACATGTAACTAGGTGATAGATTTTCTCGCTGGGTTATAGAACCACCAGTCACCTTCAGCTGTTTATGCTTTTTGGTCGAGTTGTTGATTCATTGATACATTATAAAATTGAGAATGGAAATGGGGAATGTGTCAAAGAGACAACAACCCGACCGTAGAAAAAAACAACAGCAGAAGGTCACCAACAGGATTTCAATGTAGCGAGAAATTCCCGAACCCGGAGGCGTCCTTCAGCTGGCCCCTAAACAAATATATACTAGTTCAGTGATAATGAACGCCATACTAATTTCCGAATTGTACACAAGAAACTAAAATTAAAAAAATACAAGACTAGCAAAGGCCAGAGGCTCCTGACTTGGGACAGGCGCAAAAATGCGGCGGGGTTAAACATGTTTGTGAGATCTCAACCCTCCCCCTATACCTCTAGCCAATGTAGAAAAGTAAATGCATAACAATACGCACATTAACATTCAGTTCAAGAGAAGTCCGAGTCTGATGTCAGAAGATGTAACCAAAGAAAATAAACAAAATGACAATAATACATAAATAACAACAGACTACTAGCAGTTAACTGACATGCCAGCTCAAGACTTCAATTAAACTGACTGAAAGATTATGATTTCATCATTCCCCATTTCCATTAACAATTTTATTGCAAATTTTTATTATCTCTATGACTGCTATATCTATATATTTCATTTAAGCAAAACACGTAGAAAAAATATGTTGTTAATTTTTAAATTGCGGGTCTCTACCAACAAAAAAGTGTTTGTAGGTGTGCCTATGTAAAACGAGACGAAATAAATCAGTTATGCATGATATGAAAAAAAAATCTAAATTGTTTGATCATTAAAACTCTGACATAACGTAAACTTTTGAATTTTTGAAATAGTAGGGCTTTTCTACCTCAGGAATTTAATTACCCTAGCCGTATTTGGCAAAACTTTTAGGAATTTTGGTCCTCAATGCTCTTCAACTTTGTACTTTTTTTGCCTTTTCAATTTTTTTGGACTCGAGCGTCACTGATGTGTCTTTTTCAGACGAAATTCGCGCCTGGCGAGACAGGTACCAACCGTTAGATTGTTTTTTTTTATAATTTGGTTTGGAACCACAACACTAGGTTCAACCTACCCTTGTTTTCTTAAAATGTACTGTACCAATTCAGGAATATGGCAGTTGTTATCTAATAGTTCGTTTCTATGTATGGTGCATTGTCGTTTATTGTTATTGCACTTCTTAGTTTCTGCTGTTCTGTTGTTCTTTTGTTTTTCTTGAATAGTTGATGTTTCCCTCGGTTTTAGTTGTAACCCAGATTTGTTTTCTCTCAATGGATACAACGGTATTTTAGTGTTGCCGTTATCTCATGTTTATTTGGATATATACAAAATATCATTAGCTTGCTCCTTGTAAAATTGAAGAAAAAAAAAGAATGCATTATTTTTTATTGTGAACAGCATGCCTCATTAAGATATCTGTGTAGCAATATAGTTAAAAAAAGACAGACTTCTCTGATATAAATATAAATTAAACAAAACACGAGCAAAAGACCTACTTTTAATGCAAACTGAAATTAAGAATTTAGTGTTCATCTCTCGATGTGAATTAAAATTTAGAAGGGCAAAACTGTTCTTGAATATCAGCGAGACAATTTACATTTAAAATAACGAGCATTCTATTGATAACTTGTATAACTGGTGTCGTCTTGATCTCTTTGAGAATTTAGAATTTCCAATCAATCGGATAAGTTTATTCAGGTATGAAATTAGGTCTTTTATAATCTATTGTTTGACTTATCTGTCATCATATGTTAATTTCCAATTCGATATAGTGATCAATTTCACATAGTTTCCCTTAAAATGCTGTCTCTAAGGCATCACGTGTCTAATTAAATACAATGGTCATACCTGAATATTTTAAATAATAATTCACCCAAATGCCATGGTCTCATATTCAAATTACGTAACAGAATTATATTACTTATCTCCTTTAAATAGTTATATGAATCTGATTGCTTCGTCAGCTACAAATAACCTAGACGTAGTTCAGTCAGACCGAAACAAAAACAAAATATACAAAACATTATTTTTTTCTGCTGGATTTTAGTTACATAATCGAATGGTATATTTACATAGTAAAATTCAAACGCTAGCATATCGAACTTTCCAGGTTTTAATTCATTGGAATATTATTTTGGCGATGTTTTTATTTTCATGTTGGACGATGCAATTATTTGTTGGAGTAAATTTTTACTTAATAAATATTTTTGTTTTGAAAATGCTAGTCCATCTACTACAGTCTTTTGTTGGTTCTTCCTCAATTAATTTGCATTCCGTCTCTGGTGTATCATCGCAAATGACTTTTTATACATGACCAAAGGGAACTTCCTTCCAACATATTATGTACTTAAATCCGGTTAAAAGCCATCATGGTGTTTTATGTTTATTTGGATACATACAAAATATCATCATCTTGCTGTTTATAAAATTGAAAAAAAAAGAATGCATACTTTTTTTTATTGAGAACAGCATGCCTCATTTGGATATCTGTGTAGCAATATAGTTGACAAAAGACACACTTCTCTGGTATATAGTTATGAAAGGTACCAGGATTATAATTTAGTACGCCAGACGCGCGTTTCGTTCATAAGAATCATCAGTGACGCTCATATCAAAATAATTATAAAGCCAAACAAATACGAAGTTGAAGAGCATTGAGAATCCAAAATTCCAAAAAGTTGTTCCAAATACGGCTAAGGTAATCTATGCCTGGGATAAGAAAATCATTAGTTTTTCGAAAAGTTCAAAGTTTTATAAACAAGGAAATTTATAAAAATGACCACATAATTGATATTCATGTCAACACCGAAGTGCTGACTACTGGGCTGGTGATACCCTCGGGGACGAAACGTCAACCAGCAGAGGCATCGACCCAGTGGTGTAAATAGTTATGAAAGGTACCAGGATTATAATTTAGTACGCCAGACGCGCGTTTCGTCTACATAAGACTCATCAGTGACGCTCATATCAAAATAATTAAAAAGCCAAACAAATACGAAGTTGAAGAGCATTGAGAATCCAAAATTCCAAAAAGTTGTTCCAAATACGGCTAAGGTAATCTATGCCTGGGATAAGAAAATCCTTAGTTTTTCGAAAAGTTCAAAGTTTTATAAACAGGAAATTTATAAAAATGACCACATAATTGAGAATAAACAAAACACGAGCAAAAGCCCTACTTTGAATGCAAACTGAAATTGGGAATTTAGTGTACATCTCTCGAGGTGAATTAACATTTAGATGTGCAAAGCTGTTCTTGAAATCAAATTAATTTTCAATATCAGCGAGACAATTTACATTTATAATAACGATCATTCTATTGGTAACTTGTATAACTGTTGTCGACTTGGTCTCTTTAGGAATTTCCAATCAATCGGACCAGTTTATTCAGGTTATATTATAAAAAAAATCGGTCTTTTATAATCTATTGTTTGACTAATCTGCCATCATATGTTAATTTCCAATTCGATATGGTGATCAATGTCACAAATTTTTCTTAAAAATGCTGTCTCTAAGGCATCACGTGTCTAATTAAATACAATAGTCATACTTTAATATTTCAAATAATAATTCCCCAAAATGTCATGGTCTCATATTCAAATTACGTAACAGAATTATATTACGTATCTCCTTTAAATAGTTATATGAATCTGATTGCTTCGTCAGCTACAAATAACCTAGACATAGTTCAGGCAGACCGAAAAAAAAAAAATATACCAAACTTTATTTTTGTCTGCTGGATTTTAGCTACATAATCGAATCGTATATTGACATAGTAAAGTTCAAACGTGAGCATATCGAACTTTCTAGTTTTTAATTTATAGGACTTTGAAATTATATCGTTTGTTGTATATTTATTTGTCTTCTATATGTGTTATAAATTCAATTTTGGCGATGTTTTTATTTTCGTGTTGGACGCTGTAGTTTTATGTGTCAGAGTTAATTTCTACTTTATAAATGTTTTTGTTTTCGAAAATGCTAGTCCATCTACTACAGTCTTTTGTTGGTTCTTCCTCCATTAATTTGCATTCCGTCTCTGGTGTATCATCGCAGATGACTTTTTACACATGACCAAAGGAAACATCCTTCCAACGTATTCATGATATTATGTGCTTAAATATGATTAAAAGCCATCATGGTGTTTTATGTTTATTTGGATACATACAAAATATCATCATCTTGCTGTTTGTAAAATTGAAAAAAAAAGAATGCATACTTTTTTTTAATTGTGAACAGCATGCCTCATTTGAATATCAGTGTAGCAATATAGTTGACAAAAGACACACTTCTCTGGTATAACTTAAAATAAACAAAACACGAGCAAAAGACCTACTTTGAATGCAAATTGAAATTAAGAATTTAGTGTACATCTCTCGAGGTGAATTAACATTTAGATGTGCAAAGCTGTTCTTAAAATTTATTTTCAATATCAGCGAGACAATTTACATTTATAATAACGATCATTCTATTGGTAACTTGTATAACTGTTGTCGACTTGGTCTCTTTAGGAATTTCTATTCAATCGGACCAGTTTATTCAGGTTATATTATAAAAAAATCGGTCTTTTATAATCTATTGTTTGACTAATCTGCCATCATATGTTAATTTCCAATTCGATATAATGATCAATTTCACAAATTTTTCTTAAAAATGATGTCTCTAAGGCATCACGTGTCTAATTAAATACAATAGTCATACTTTAATATTTTAAATACTAATTCCCCAAAATGTCATGGTTTCATATTGAAATAACGTCACCAAATTAATTTCCAATTCGATATAGTGATCAATTTCACATATTTTCCCTTAAAATGCTGTCTCTAAGGCATCACGTGTCTAATTAAACACAATGGTCATACCTTAATATCTTTAATAATAATTCCCCTAAATGTCATGGTATCATATTCAAATTACGTAACAGAATTATATTACGTATCTCCTTTAAATAGTTATATGAATCTGATTGCTTCGTCAGCTACAAATAACCTAGACGTAGTTCAGTCAGACCGAAACAAAAACAAAATATACAAAACATTATTTTTTTCTGCTGGATTTTAGTTACATAATCGAATGGTATATTTACATAGTAAAATTCAAACGCTAGCATATCGAACTTTCCAGGTTTTAATTCTTTTGAATATTATTTTGGCGATGTTGTTTTTTTCGTGTTGGACGATGCAATTATATGTGTTAGAGTAAATTTCTACTTCGAAAAAGCTTGTCCATCTACCGTCTTTTGTTGGTTTTTCTGCCATTAATTTGCATTCCATCTTTTTTGTATCATCGCAGATGACTTTTTACACATGACCAAAGGGAACATCCTTCCAACATATTATGTACTTAAATACGGTTAAAAGCCATCATGGTGTTTTATGTTTATTTGGATACATACAAAATATCATCATCTTGCTGTTTGTAAAATTTAAAAAAAAGAATGCATACTTTTTTTTTTATTGTGAACAGCATGCCTCATTTGGATATCAGTGTAGCAATATAGTTGACGAAAGACACACTTCTCTGGTATAAATATATTTATTAAAGTTATGGTCACCGGTATGTAAACATTACCACGTGTATTTGTTTATAAAATTACACGTGTTTGAAAGTATATAATAGGTTAATTGTTTTTCATTGGTCGAGTTAGAACTGACCATAATATTTGAATAAGGTCATTTCAAATATTTCGTGCTATACTTTTGGCGGTTTTGTATATTAAAGATATTGTCATTCGAGGTTCGCATTTGGTGCAGTAAAGTTGTAAGCGTGTGCTTAACCTGAGTATGTCTGAGAATAGAGAAGGAGGTCCAATGTCCGAAGGTGAGACTGAGCATTCACACATTTCAACCGGTAAATCACATAGTAGAAACCACAAAGTAGAAGAGCGCCGTGATTTAGCTGATACTTTTGAACTTTTTAAAGTATATTTTGACAATAAGCTTGTAGATCTTAAATCAGATTTGGTCCGTGAACAGGACGTAATTTCCAAAAAGTTAAAGGAAAAGGTTTCCCTAAAATTCAAGCACGAGGGCAACAAAATACAATACAAATTTAACGAGGAAACTATTACCGAGTTAAACAAGGTTTATAGCTTTGTTCCCCGTTCAGAAACCAAGGTGTCACGTATCATCATAGACCTCATAGATAAGGTTAAGGGAAGAAACAAACTTATACGCATAGCAGATACTTCAGCCGGTGGTTGAGCTACTGTCAGAGAGTATGAAGCAAATGTTATCGCTTCAGACTCTGAAGATGAAAAGAAAATCCGCCAGGCGGAGTCCAGAGCCATGCGTTCGACTAAAGACAAATCCCGACGCTTAAATTCCTACAAGACAACTTCTAGACCGGCTCCCGTTGAAACTGCTCCTAATCCTTATTATTCCAATCAGTATCAGCATCAGCGCCGCCCTTTCGAGCTGGCAGCGGGCGGCGTGAGCCGTCCCAGCACGATATGTGCCATGCCTGTAAACAATTTGGCCACTGGAGGAAGAACGGTCCACTTGTCAAACGCAACCAGTTCAATTTCAACAATACACAACAGAACAATTAACAATGAACAGTTAGTTAATGATAAGTATTTATATTTATTTTCTGAATTTGATAGTGATTATTGTTTAAATCATGATATTGAGATTTTGCTTAGACAAGTAAGATTTTTTGAAAATTTCAAATCTAACACGGGTATTTTCTCTGGTGTAAAGGGAAGGTTAGCTAAAAGTATTCAGTACTGGGATCATATCGGTGCTAATTCATTTATTTTAGACACACTGAAAAATGGTTATCTTATTCCATTTATTGATACTCCTTCGAGCATGTACATGAAAAATAACAAATCTGCTCTTAAGAATGATGATTTTGTTAGCAAATCTGTAAATGAACTTATTCTTTCAGGTTGCTTCATTGAGGTCCCCTTTCAACCTTACATTGTCAATCCGCTCAGTCTAGCTACTCAAAAGTCTGGGAAAAGTCGTCTAATTTTAGATTTGAGCACTTTGAATCTATCGGTAAAAAAGGTAAAGATTAAATTGGAAAATTGGAAAATTGGAAAATAGCTGTGCAATACTTTCAGAAAAATGATTATCTGTATAAATTTGATTGAAAGTCTGGTTATTTTCATTTGGATATATGTCCACAGCAGCACACGTATCTAGGTTTTTCGTGGGAAGATAAATTTTATTGCTTCACTGTTTTAGCATTTGGTTTTTCAACGGGTCCTCACATATTTACAAAGTGTCTCAGACCATTGGTCAAGTATTGGAGAAAAAATGGTATAAAAATAGTTTTATATCTTGATGATGGATTTGGTATGAATAACGAAAATAATGAATGCATCAAAGATGCTGAATTTGTGAAACAATCACTTTTGAGTGCGGGTTTTCTTCTGAACGAAGAAAAATTAGTTTTTACTCCTGTACAGAAGTTGGAGTGGTTGGGAATCATTTGGGATTCATGTAATTTCACTTTATGCATTCCTCAAAGGAGAATTGACGAATTATTTCAATCTATTCATAATGTTTTCAGAGAAATTCCATGTATTTCTGCCAGAAATTTAGCCCAGGTAACGGGTAGAATTATAAGTATGTCTCCTGTGATCGGAAATATTACTAGAATAATGACTAGATATTGCTATATGTCTATTGAAAGTAGAATGTCATGGGATAGTTATTTAGTTTTAGAAAGTAAAAGTTTTGTGATATCAGAATTAAAGTTCTGGCTTGATAACATTGCTAATGTAAATTTTAAAACATTAAATCAATGTAGTCAGTCACATGTAATGGTATATTCTGATGCTAGCAGCATAGCTGCCGGAGCATGTACAGTAGAGTTGGAAAGTAAAAATTTTCACACTATGTGGAAATCCACTGAAATGTTAGAGAGTTCCACGTGGAGGGAACTAAAGGCCATAGAATTGGCGTTGATGTCTTATCAACAT
This sequence comes from Mytilus edulis, assembly GCF_963676685.1. Taxonomy (NCBI): domain Eukaryota; kingdom Metazoa; phylum Mollusca; class Bivalvia; order Mytilida; family Mytilidae; genus Mytilus; species Mytilus edulis. The sequence goes on along the minus strand of NC_092350.1, from coordinate 73,341,237 downwards.
GCATTTGCGGGAAAATCCTTAAAATGGCTAACTGATAATCAGAATTGTGTCAGAATTGTTCAAGCAGGAAGCATGAAAGAAAAACTGCAAGATATAGCAATTTCCATTTTTTCTATTTGTTTACAAAAGGGAATCTCCATTAACATACAATGGATTCCGAGAGGTGAAAATTCGAAAGCTGATTATATCAGTAAAATCATTGATTATGAAGACTGGGGAGTCTCAGAATTTTTCTATACTTTTATTAACGACCTTTGGGGTCCTTATACAGTCGATCGTTTTGCTAGTTCTCGTAACACAAAATTAGAAAGATTTAACTCTTTATTCTGGAATGTAAATACAGAATCTGTAGACTGTTTTACTCAGAATTTGTCTGGTGAAGACAATTGGATTGTACCACCTATTTACTTAGTATTGAGAGCTATAAAACATGTAATTGCTTGTACAGCTAGAGGTACTTTAATTGTACCAAAATGGATATCTGCGACCTATTGGCCTTTCATTTTTGATAAAAATATGAATTACAGAGATTACATATCTGATGTTATTGAATTTAAAAATACAAGTGGTATTTTTGTCAGTGGTTCTAATAGACAGTCCATTTTCTGCACTGAGCCTTTTATTGCTCCAGTATTGGCAGTGAGTTTAGATGCGACAAGGATATCAAGGCCCTAGTGCACTGATGACTTTTATGTGTATTGTAGCTGGCGAGGTTAAAGTTGCAAGTCCCTAGTACACGAACGTGTATTGTAGCTGGCGAGGTTAAAGTGACGAGGTCCTAGTACACGGATGTGTATTCTAGCTGGCAAGGTTAAAGTTACGAGGCCCTAGTACATGAATGTGTATTGTAGCAGGCACGGTCGTTGTTGATAAGGCCCTAGTGTGTATATACATTGTAGAAAGCATGGTTGTATTCAACACGGCACTAATGTATATAGCATTGTAGCTGGCATGGTCAAATTAATATTGGACAAGGTCCTGTTATGTTAACAGTGGCATGGTTCACTTGTATATAAGTTTTTAATACTTTGACATTTTATAATGTTTGTTTCACGATTGCACATTTTTCAGATATTTTTCGAGTTGGTAGATGGAAACAGAATTCAGATATTTCGGATGAACTTTCTACATTGAAAGCTAGATTACCAGAGTACTGCTTGAGCTCACGTTCTCTGAACACTCGTAAAAAGTACCGGTATGCCTTTAATGCTTTCTGTAAGTGGACTAAAATACATAATATTACTCCATTACCTTCATCTGATTATACAGTTTCTCTATATTTGATTCACATTTCACAGAATGCAAAATCGACAAGCAAGATAAATGAAGTAATATACGCCATTAGCTGGGCACATAAACTGGCTGGATTTAATAATCCTTGTACATCTGGATTAGTAACGTTTGTAAACGAAGGAGCACAGAGAAAATTGGGTTTGATTATGTACTGGTGGTTATATTAGATATATCTAATTATCTGATGTTTTTTCTGAGTTGTTGGATCCCAAATGATACAACCATACTCCATAATTAGTCTCACAAGTCTGGTGTAGCATTGTGCCATGATCGCATTTTAATAGGAGCTGATATTTCCTCTCAAGAAAGAATTGATGTTGTCATTTATTTGGTTAATGTGCCTATGTAATGGTTCCATGGTAAGTTGTGGCTGATATTGAGGCCGAACTATGTTGTGCTCGTTGCTATTTCTAATGTCTTTCTGTGTAGAGTGAAACCTGTTTAAACCGAACCTCTTCGGGATTTATGATTTTGTTAGGTTTTGACCGATGTTCGGTTTAATCAGGTTGACAACGCATACAATTTGATATGGCGGTGCTTAAGAACAAGTTTGGTTGATACATGTTTTCGGTTTACGCCTGATTCGGTTTAGCCAGGTCTTTCTATGTATGGTGTTGTCCTTGAGAATTGGATTTAATTTATTTGTTACTCGTAGTACCTCGTATTTGTCAGGATGAGAACCACCTATTTCTGAAAATTGTCAGGGTCTTTCTGGATTAAGATGGTATTCTCCTTTTTACACAGCTATCCAAAACTATCACTTTTATAAATATTCAAGTCATATTAATAAAGTTACAGCATTTTAAAACTTGAGAGTTGGAGTTATAAAATCTTTGTATTGTGCTACCTTAAGGAAGTTGTTGATTCGGAAGCAGGTAAGATATGTATATAAATTCAAAGACATTGGGTCCAAACAATACGAAGATGTTTTGAAGCAAATGCAAAACAAAAGAGAATCTGCTTTTTATAACCAGATAAAAAAAACAATTCCCTATAAAAACCGTAAAATGAAACTGGAAACTTCTTTGTGAAAAACAAAGCTGGAGAACCTTAAAAGTGATTGCGATCTCTTTTCTTTACTTTAATTTCTTGTCAAAGTTAACTTTGAAAATTTTTTTAGCCATGCAAACCTAAACGTCTTTGTCTCAGAATGTCACTTTAAACAGTGGTATTAAATCACAGCAAGTGGGTATACTTGAGACATTTTGCGATTTCCCATCAACTGATACAAATTCTGACGCATTAATCGTTTGTGGAGCAGCAATGATTTATTCCAGGCCACCTCGTGGGGCAAAATATTTGATGATTATGCCTTTTAGCCTAAAATCTTGTAACGATATGTATCCATGAGTAGACATTATATTTGATGCTTCTGAAGTGAATGATTTAAAGGCTGGGACGAGAAAAAAAGGCTCGGACTTCTCTTGAATTGAATTTTAAATGTGCGTATTGTTACGCGTTTACTTTTCTACATTGGCTAGAGGTATAGGGGGAGGGTTGAGCTATCATAAACATGTTTAACCCCGCCGCATTTTTGCCCCAAGATAGGAGCCTCTGGTCTTGTTAGTCTTGTATTGTTTTAATTTTAGTTTCTTGTGTACAACTTTGAAATTAGTATGGCGTTCATTATCACTGAACTAGTATATATTTGTTTAGAGGGCAGCTGAAGGACGCCTCCGGGTGCGGGAATTTCTCCTTACATTGAAGACCTGTTGGTGACCTTCTGCTGTTGTCTTTTCTATGGTCGGGTTGTTGTATCTTTGATACATTCCCCATTTCCATTCTCAATTTTAAGTTACTGGTGCTAGACGGAAGTTATTGGTTCTGGTAACAGGCCAAAGGTTCGGAGTTGTTGTTTCTGTGAAGATGACAACAAAACGGATTTGTTCAAGTTTCTTGCCGACCTAATTGCTTGTTTAGTGATTTATAAAATTTCTTATGTTATATACTCAAGGTGAAAATATTCTTTTCAATTTCAATACGGATACTTCCCCTTGTAACCATGAAGAATCAAATACACGAATGATTATCCATGATCAGCATGCTGCTGAAAATGATTGTGAAAAGTAATTTTTAATAGTACTGACATAGATGTAGTAGTATTAGAAATTGCAGCACTCGCAAGATAGGGTGTGGACAAATTGTGAACAGGTTTTTGAAGGAATGAAGGCTTTTTATGGCTTCCGCTACATGTCAAAGAAAATTCGTTTGGTCCTCGTGTAGTGTAGTTGTTTCTTTTCTGCCATGCATTTAATGGATGTGACACTGTGTCGGCATTTTATGGTAAAGTGAAGAGGTCAGCTTGGCACACATGGAAAGTATGCCCAGATGTAACGGACGTTTTTATCCCGCTTTAATATCAAAACACAGACACAGATATTGATAACATAGAAGCAATTGTTTGCATCATGTATGGCAACATTAACATCTGCTGTTAACGAGGCACGATTTAAACCGTTTACAAGGAAGCTTCGGCTTTATGATGCTATTCTGCCTACCAGAGGTTCTCTTCCGGATCACATTAAAAGAGAAGCATATCAAGGTGGACATGTTTAGGCTCATCCGGATTTATGCATTCGACAGGTCCATGTACACCCGAGTTGGATAAAAGAAAAGAAAACAATAACAGTTTGAAACCAAAATAGATTTCGTTGGCTGCCGTTGCATTCACGTGTCAGGATGGTTGAAATCCGAATGCAAGAAATCAAGCTGTGTAGGTAATTGTAAATGCTACCATTCTTGTCTTCCTTGTACAGGTGTGTGTATTGGTAACTTTCAGAGAATTATAAGATAGGTAACCTGTATATATGCATCTGAACAGAACAAAGACCGTTGATAGAAATAATGAAATTGACATTTTCCACGTTGTTGCCGCTATTTTGGAACCGGAAGTAACTTTTTTTCTTTCTGTATGTATTGTTTTGTCGTACTTTAGGAACTTTAATTGAAGTTTTATCAAAACTTACATCGGATTATACCTATAAAACAGCTTTAAAAGGATGTAGCCAATTGGATATGACGCCATTTCATAATGAGCGGTGGCCATTTTGAAAATATGAAAAATTTTAATGGCCAACAGCTGATTTTTTTTTATAATCATTTAGTCAACCTTTATACCAAATTTCATGCTTGTATCACGATTTGCACAATTATGCCCATAATATCTACCACTATTAGTAGACAATCGTTTATTTTCGATATGCATATTAGATATTGGAATTAACCAAAGAGAGATGGAAGATTCCACCGGAATATTCAAACTCATGCGATCTGGAAGGGACACTTGTCGTATTAATCGTGTAAGAACAAACTTTATGATAGGTCTAATTCGGTAAAACACATACGAGTGAAAGAGGACGGAATTGTGGCTACAACAATTGGAACAAATCCGTCTTTTTCGGTGAAGGTGTAATACCACCATTGTTTTTTTTTTAGTCTTTGTAAAATTTGCACTTTTCAAAAAATGATGCAGAATTTATCATTGTTTTAAATAAAGAAAAATTGGCATGAGTCAAGTTTTATCCTGTCCAGTACTACAGAAAATCCTGGTGTAATAGCTTCCATGTAAGCAACAACCTTCTTTCAAAATGATGTTGATAGGAAATACAACGCTATATTCAGACTTAGCTGGAAATTTGCGTGAAAGAAATTGAATGTTCACAATTGGGAAGCTTTGTTTAGAAGTTTCCATTTAAAGTTTAGTCCTCCACCGACCCTGATGGCCAATTTAAACGTACATCAAGACAACATGTCAAGATGTGAGGCAAACTTATTTGTATCTTTCGTATCCTTTATTTCAAGTTCAACGATGAATTATTTTTTAAAGAACATAATCTATATAGAGAAACGTGAAGTCAAATGATATTGCTCGCCTCTTCTCATTCTTCCAAAAAAGTAACTGTATGAAATAAAATTATTCTGAATAAAGAAACAAGTCGGCAAAAAGAGGGTCACAATTGGTTTTCAATGAAATGTTGATTATTTGTAAACAAAAATACATCCTCCAAACAAAACAAATATGTTGTGAATCAAAACATGAAGCATCTTGACGATGGCAGTCTCAGAGAATGTTTTGACTGAATAAGAGTGATTTTTTTTACAACGTTTGATTTATCCCACCCTAAGACAACATACTTGTATCTACTTTCACAATTTTTTTTGATGAAACAAAGCAAGACCAAGGTTGTGTTTTCAAATGGGCACTTATATTGTTTGGTACATTTTGATCTCTCTTATATCTATTGATAGGGTTGTTGTCTACCAGTATATAAATACTATTATCACCCAACAATATATAACTTTTTTTTTCAATCTAGAATTTTAAATAACGAAAGTAAAGTATCATGTACAAATAGATGTATTTAGCTCTTACATACTTCGCCTACCTTTTTAAATTACGTTTTTTCTTTGAAGATTAAATTATATATATTATATATATTGAAAGTATTGTTTAAGATCAGAACTATTTGAAATGTAGTTACATTGTAATTTTCGGTTTTTGTGGTGTTTTGTGTTACTAGTTTGTTTCCACATATTTCGAGTCGTTCTGTAAGTAAAATAAAAATACGTTTGTTTTGCCAGTTTCAATGGACTTCTACATTTCAATTATCTTAATATTTTTGTTATCGCATTGCTTTCTTCTTCAGATGGCAATCGCTCTGTAGAAGTTTGTTGATTTAATGATGTGAGAAGAATTGTTTAATATCTTTCAATTTAGTTAATTATTAGGAAATTGAATACTCGTACCAAAGAAAAGATAAATCGATGTATAAAATAGATTGATAGGAAATAGTAAAGTGGTAGAACTCAAAGTATGTTAACTTTATGTTGTCATTGGAAAGTTCTTGTTTCAAAAGGATGGCTTATGAAACAGAGTGAAACATTTGAATGAAGATATGTTTCCTCAGAATATTTTCACTGCCAAGCGACTTCAAATTACTTTTTATTAACAAAAATTACAGGTCCGAATAAGATAAATTCGTTTTTTCCGTATGTTTATGCATGTTACATGTACATGCACGCATAAGCATGAATGACAAGGAACGCAACGATGCCTCAAAGAAGTCAGAAATCAAAACAACAATGGACCCACCCTATTTTTACCTATTATGTTTGTTTCTTTTGTTCACACATCGTTGTCAATATGATGGAATTTTAAGCGACTGCCATACAAATGAGAGGTATAGCTATCTATAAAGCCAGGTTTAATCCACCATTTTCTACATAAGAAAGTCATGAATATGGCAGTCATTGTCCATTCGTTTGATGTGTTTGAGCTTTTGATTTTGACTTTTGATTAAGGAATTTCCGTTTTGAATTTTCCTCGTAGTTCGGTATTTTTATTATTTTGCTTTTCATCCAAATTTACAAATAAGACCCTAGAAGTCATTATTGACAGTTGTAGATTTTAGGCGAATATCTTTTTTTTTTTTTTTTTATCAAAACCTATGACAAATGTGAAGAATCGTCCTATCTAGTTATATAGTTAACTCTTTCAGCAGGGAAAACATTCATCATAGATAACAGGTTTGTACGTCAGACCCACGTTTCGTCTACAAAAGACTCATCATTGACACTCGAAAAAACAAATTTAAAATTGTCAAATAAAACACGAAGTAAAAGTACATTAAAGACCTAGAATTTCGAAAGGTTTTGCCATATACAGGTAAGATAATGTATTGCTTGTCAGTTGAATACTTAAATGTTCTCTTTAATCATGTTAATCAGATGAACATTTTTAATGTTCAAATTTCATTACATGAAAGTCTGAAGAATAAACATTGGTATCCTCCTACTTAAAAATGTCCAATCAGATCAAAATACATATCATATGTCCATGCTTGCAAGGATCTTCAAACGCTCCGTTCTACTTTCTGTTTAAAAAAAGTTTTTTTAGGATTAATATCAATTCAATAATTTGAAAGCTGAAATTTCTGTGGCTGTTGTGATAATTACTAAAACACATATTAAAACGAAGTGAAAGATCATTGTAAGCAAAGCTTGGACACAATATAACACTGTATTTTAATCTGATTGAATATGGAATTAAAGCACAACACACGCGCGATTTTTCTAAAGCCGGACGTATATGATATTGTATTTTGTACTGGTGCCACATTATATTTATCATGTGTTATTTCAAAAACAATATATTTTAAATCATTCCATTCTATTACTAGCATATGATGCCTCTGAATAATAACCTTCCTTTGCACTATTTTCAACCTGTAATTCAATGCATTACTACTTCCCTACCTATTTTTCTCAAATTTATCTATTTGTTGTCAAGCCACATGGTTATACACTTTATACATAATACTCATTCTTACTTTTGAAACTGTAGACTCCAGTCTCAGATTGTGAACCTGGTTATATGCAATTTCTGAACAATATTAAAAGATAAATTGTAGTTTTAACGTCGTCTTTGTGTTTATTGACATAAGTACAAGAAATGAGAATTTATTTGTCTGGTGTCTAATAAAAAAAAAAATATTATAAAAGAGATTAATAAACAAATTGAAATGCGTGTAAATACGACGATGGAAGTTTTTAACGACCCTGACTGGCTATACAGCCCTTGCACGGTCGGTAATATAAATACATGGAAAAAAGAGTCTTTTATAGGCTGCCATACGGTATTGGTATTCTCATTGGTAAAGGCCATACGGTTGCCTATAATTACTTACAACCACTTCATTTAAACTTTGGTGGACAGTTTTCTCCTTATTTTTATATTTATTCATATCGCCCGCGTTACATATTCTATATGTCAAAGGGAAAGAACTCAAAAAATGTTTTTGTTTTGTTCTTTAAAGTGTGATCCATATCTTGGAAAAATGTAGGCTTGAGAGCGCTAACATTGCAGTTTTGTATATAATGAATAATTCCAAGAGTCATAACTCTATTAAAATAGATGATAGGCATTGATTTTAGAACTTGTTCGAACCATTACTGATAGAAACTTTTAATATAAATCTCATAAATTTCTAGAAAGAATTTAAGGTTTGAGATCGCGTACACTGTAATTTTTTATAAAATTTCCATTTCTAAAAGATTTTGCCCTGTTTTTTCTGTTTCAAAGTATTCAACATGAGCATGCAAGTTTTCAATGTGAAGATACATAGTTATGATAGTGTTTAACGTCATTTAGTGTTTGTTTACTTGTTTATGTTTAAATGTCTTTTGATCGGGTTAAGCCATTTCAATTGATAATATTAGTGTTTCTTTTTTATGTTGTAATGTTACACTGCTGTGTAAGGTTAAGCTGAAGATTGGCACCTGTTAAAACGTTTAAAGTTCCTGCATTTTTATGCACATGTCCTAAGTCAGGAGCCTGTTATTCAGTGGTTGTCGTTTGTTGGCGTGGTTCATAGGTGTTTATCGTTTATCGTTTTTTATATAGATTAGACCGTTGGTTTTCCAGTTTGAATTGTTCTACACTAGTCATTTTGGGGTCCTTTTTAGCTTACTGTTCGGTCTGTGCCAAGGCTCCGTTATAATTGTTATTTTTTTTTTACTTATATGGAGAGTTGTCCCATTGGCACTCAGACCACATCTTCTAATTTATATCAATTGGTATGTTCAGGAAATAACGTTTACATCGGTATATCGAAGGCTGGTAGGGAGTCTCTGTGTTCCTTTTAAGAAGCCTTCGAGTTGATTACATATCTCCAAGTTGATATGATTTTCCATAGCTTGCATTTTCTATCATGATTTTTTAATAGAAGGTGAAGACTTATCTTTGCCCAGTTTTTGCCCTATTCAATAATGATAAACGACCTGAGTGAACTCAATTCTTAATGGTAGCATGTGCATTACTTTGGAATGTGGTGTGGCGTAACGTTTGCTTTGTACACAAATGCTTCGCTCGAATTACTACTAACGTTACATAATCACGTATAAGTACTTATCTTGTTTTTATGGTCTACCTTTGCACGAGACATTCTCTCCTCAAATGACCAGTTTCATTACAATTGAAATATTTTTCTTCCTTGACAAAAAATCTAATTTACGTTATCTTGAATCGGATTGTCTAGAACTATTCTTTTGTCTTGTAAGGTTTTAGGGATCTACTTGGGGCCTTCACTTTCGTCCACTTGGTAAAGGCTCAACTCTATGCCCTGTATACTACTTCAATTTTTCAATTTTGGAATCTTTCGGTAATGGATTTGTGGGTCATTCGTCCACAACCCTCCATCATGCGTCTAAGAATCTGGTAACTTGGTAAGCTTTTGTCTCATTTCTATTGGCTTCATACCTTCTGACATCTTTTTATTTTGCGGTTAGAACATTGTTATTGGTTGAACGTTCTAATTCCAATCCATCGTTTGTCTCCTCAGTAACTTATACCATGTACACGATGACCTTATTGTTCTGTTTATTGCCCTTTTTGTCGAAGAGCATGTCCATACCATGGTCTCGCCTAATTTAGTTAATTGCGACTGGGACAATGCCTTATGGCTTTTGAGTACGTTTCGGTGGAAACTTGATAAACTTATGTCAATCAGTGAAGAAATGCAGTTCAGTGGCTGTCCTGAGGTCAGGGTGCGGTGCTTAAAACTTCGATTTTTTTCTCTTACGTCGGCGTCCATTTATTAGTATCGCCAATACTAAAGCTATTAACATCTGCACAGATTGCATATCATCCTAGTTACCAGGCAAAAAAAGTTGTACGCCAGACTGGCGTGTCTTCTACAAATGACTCACCAGTGTCGCTCGAATAAAAATGTAAAAAGGGTTAAATGAAGTACGAATTACCAAAGCATTGCGGATCCAAAAATTCGAAAGGTTTTGCCGAATATAGCTAAGGTGTCATATTCTTAGGATACAAAATACTTACTATTTGACAAATTCAAAGTTTTAAATCGATTGCTTTATATTTACACCATATCAATGATAATATATTAAAAATGTGTAGGCATTTGGTATTTGTTGTCAAAATTATTGTATTTTAAACTTGATATGTACTTTTTCATTTGATATTTTCCAATCTATGTTGCTTTTGTAGGGCTTTTTTAACGAGGTGAGTGTTAATAGTTTTCTGATGAATCAAACGTTGGTTTCTTTTAAAGAAAATCGATACCTTACATTAAGAAGAAAGTAATAAAAACGGAATTTTTGATTAACTTGTCAATTTAATGTGAATGCTTCATTACTAGTTCTTTTAAATTACATGAAATTAAAAAAAATCGAAATTACACATGAATTTAAATTCTCTTTCATATTGTAATTAGTGAAACGTTTTTGTAATTGTAAGACAAAACTTTTAGTTAATGATCCTACCGACATATGTACATCATATACTAACCGTTTCAAGAATTGTTTAAAAGAACATCAATCAATTTTAAGAAATAATTGTACTTTTAAATAAAAAAGGAAGAAGTTATCTTTCAAAAAAGGACTTATTGGTGAATCTTTCGATACGCTCTTGTTAAGAATTGTAGCATTGCGTAATAAGAAAATAATTTCTACAATTTAAAACTCGACTTCAATAGAGTGTGTTATGCTCGGTGCTTTATTATTAGAAAGGACGCCATACTAACTGACCTGGATTCACAATCAATGTACCTCTTTAACTAAAATGATATTCTGTTATTGAAAAATGAGGACAACATCAATATAAAAAGAGCAAAATTTATAGAAAAAGGGTTTTTCATATGATAATACTTTAAACTAACGAAATTAACATCAGTTGGCTAATTGTCAAAGTACACACATTGATGAATGTTATATTTTCAGTATTGATAAATATGATTACGAATTCGCCGTTTCAGAATATAATGCATTCTGGAATATATTTTCAAAATCGTAAATCAAAATGATGAGATTGGCTTACAGCGTCCCAAACAATTGAAATTCAACCAATGACGTGACGTCGTTTTGTATTTTGGGGAATGAGCAATGAAATTACCACGAATGCATTAAAATCTGAAACGCCAAATTGTTGAGGATACGTCAATGTGATAGTAAACCAACTGCATAAAGAATCAACACACAACTTAAGGTCTTCGAAGATAAACTGGAGTTCTATGGAGTAAACCGGGCTCTGAATTTCATCGTGTCTGAGTTCATTGTGATTAAGTAAAAACACAATTACTGTTGATTCATATTTGTTTATGGATACTATTTGTCGTAGATTGAAGATTTCTTGAATATTTTATTTCGTGGGTTTTCCAAAATCGCCCTTATAATCCTGTTGAAAATGAATACTTCGATGAGTATCGAAATTTGTAATTGACCCACGACATGCATGAAAATTGCTACCTTACGAATAATATTCAACTATTAAGCATCTGTCAATATGTAAAATTTGTTACTGAAATGTATTAACAAAAATTTATCAACTTTTCACAAGATTCCTTATTTGCAACAGTCACGTGCAATACTGTCATTTGGAATTATTTTGTATTAATTGAAGATTTGTATATCTAATCAGTTTGATGTCTGTGTATGGCTGTAAATATTTGGTAATCTGAATATATTTTATTTACTTATGTCATGTTGGTTATTCATCTTTGTAAACCCAAACAACTATAATACTGATGCTTTGTTGCATTCCTAATTGTTGTAGATGCTTAGCCTTCTTTATAATCATGAAATATGGATGCGTTGTTTTCTTTATAAACTTCTAATGGACATCTTATTTATCAGTTTTTAAATTATAAGCTTGGCTTTGGTAGTCCCTTGGGATTTGTAATATAAAAGAAATGTTAATTAAAATTATGCAATGCTCATGAATAATTTGATTGTACAATCTGTTTTTCTTCAAAGATGTTTTGAATACCAAGGTGTTTTGTCTTTTTGTCTGTGCTCATTAACAACATTAACAGATATATTACCAATATCAGATGTATGAAAATCACAGAGTGGAATAAGTATTAGTGTTGGATTTAAGTGTTTCTAATGAAGGTCAAACAGAAGTCCACCGAGGACGCCATTAAATATTATTAATATTGTATGCAGTAACAAATAACAATTATCTTATCAAACTAAATCGACCTTCAGAATGTATTCGGTTTTTTTTCTGAAATACCTTATACATGTTATAATTTTCAAAAATTGCAAATTCATTATATCAGAGAGAGAACATTGATTTTGTTACCGGCAATTTGTTTATTCCTTTTTTTTCAATTTTGATATTTTGGGATAAGGTTGAAAATCAAATATTGCCTATTTATCGAAATTACATTTCTTCTTCTTTTTTCTATTGCACATTTGCTATGTTTTTAATCGTAGACGTACTACAGCAGTTTGCAAATATTTGAACGTCTCTTTTGTATATAAGCCATATTCCATTACTGTGGTGTGTCTATTTTGTCAGATAAAACATATAAAAGGTTTTACGACCCTCTGAATTTCCAATTTTATCTACTTCCAGAATAAAACAATTCGAAGCGTGGAAAAGAGAAAACCTTCCATTGTATCATCCATACAATTCTCCTATGAAAAACAATTAATAATCTGGTACACATAAAACAAAATACTGTTCAAAACAATTTCCAAAGTTGGCACAATTAGAGGATATTTCTTAAATCATGTATTGTTGTTTTTCAAAAATTATAAATAGAAATATTCTGTCAATCAAAAATTCTTTTTTCGCATAAAAATGCGCCTTTATCATGCAACCATAGGTCATGCCATTTATAACCATCACTCTTTCTCATACCAATCACTTCTGTCTGACCTGGGTTACCAGTTGAATCAGGTTGTGTTGAATGCCAATTGAAGTAATTAATGATTGATCCATCATTGTATCGCCAATGCTCCTCTGCAATTAGATGTGATCCTTGAAACAGTATCCAACTAGTAACATCAAAATAATCTACAAATATTGTACAAAACAATAAGATTGATTTTCCAAAATATCTTGGTTTAATTGAACAAAAGTATTTGTTTTTTTATTTGAAATTTGAAACAAGAATTTTTGGTATGATTTTTAATGGTCTTATTAAGAACACACGACAAAATGTAAATCATTACATGTCATTAAACGTTAAGCAGAACTCGTCCTGTATAGATAAGAAGAAACAGTAGATAAACCATGTTTAAATCGCATACATTTGTTTTGTTTTGGATTAAGACAAAATCAAGGTACAATTAAAACTTCAATGAATGGTATTTTGCACTCAAAAAGGAACCGAAAGTCTTAGAGTTTTATACTTTGCATTTTTATACAAAAATGGCGTTTCAAGAGCACATCCATATTAATGAAGAATGTAAAACATATGTAAAATTCATGCAATGAGACTGATGGTACTTTGATACTGAAAAATGAAAATGCTGACAAAGTTTGTTAATAGATGTTTGTTTAAAGTTGTCAATCAATGTCGATATCAATATTACATTTAGATAGAAGCTTTCTGTAGTTTCCATGATCTCAAATTCACCGGGACTTATGGAATACACCTATGCACTGATATGTAGGTCACAGAGTGACAGAACTTCATACATACAAAATGTATATCTGAAAGTGAAATTAAAGAGCTTGTCGATATGTTTGTATTTCTGTTTTAGAGGGTTGTGTATAATAAGCAATCTAGGCAGGTCCTGGGAAGACACATGTTGACGATTTTCGATGGAGAACGCATAATCATAACTACAATAAAAACAACTGGACCATCACTTAAGGTGGGATGGGTGTCTTCCTCCATCTTGGATTGTAAAAAATAGAGAACCAAAGGTCCAGATTTTCTATCAAGTTAGGAAACTTTGATGCAGGAATGCAGATATTTAATATGAATTTTCATTTAAAAGAACCAATTTATAAGAATATAACTTATAAATATTATTATTTTTGCAAATGTTGATTATTTTTGATTGTTTGTAATTTTTTTTTTAAATTGGCATTTTAAGGGGAGGTAACTCTAAAACAGTGCATTTTCTGAAGGATTCTACATGGAATTTTCCTTTTTTGTATTTTAGCCGGGAAAAACGTACGGTGACCCTATCTTTCCTTTTGATATTCTCAAAGCATTGTCTGAAAGCTATCTTTTCCTTAAGTATTTAACAATTCTATCATTTTGTTTAGTTTCTAATCACAAAATGGTGTTTTTTCCTGTATAATCCATACAAAATGTGTCATTTTGTCACGTCCTGTAGCTTGAGAAAATGCGCGGTGACCTATCATTTTTATTATATTAATAACATATATCAATAGATACTACGTTTTGACAAAGTATGAACTAATTCTATCATTTTTATATTTGACTTCCATACCACCTTAACAATGTTTAAACATTTCTGAAAGAGTTTACCCCCACTGACGTGATACATGTACAGTGGTTCTGCTAATACATGGGTTACAAAGAAAGATCGTATTTACCAATCTATTCTTTTCCCAAATAATGTATTTCCACGATTTGTTCATTAGAAAAATCAAAAGATACAAATTATAAAATTTTGCTATTTCAAATTCTGACGGTTAGTTAGTGTTTTGGTTCTGCCATGATTTATCACATATTTTACTTTAAATTTGGAAGTTGATAAATAAAGAAATGACTACGAGTCTACGGTTCGAACTCTTCAAAGAAAGTTTACCTTTAGTTAGAGGAATTTGGTATTTGGTATTGGTCACGTCTGGATAAATAGCTCATAACGTTTCTACTGATACTTATGATTTATTTCTTTTCGTAGGTTCCACTTTTCGTGGATTGATTTACCACGAGTAATAATAACATTGCTTGATGTCAAATGTTTTCATTGGAGTCTTTCTGAAGAAGTTTTATGTAAAGAAGCTCTTTGGATATATAAAACTGATAGCGTTTTATTTTGTTTCTTCAAAATAATGTTGTAAAGGATAAAACATAAAAACAAGAAACTATCTAAAAAAGATAAACATATTAACATGTAGAAGAAAAATTTAGAAATCTATCAAGGTCAGGTAAAATTTTCTTCGCATGATTCTTTTGATACAAACATTAACTACTCTACCTGCCCTTAATGAAAGATATTTACCAATAAATGTAGCAATCAAAAGCTGTTTCTCTTCAGAATCTATTCTCATCAGTTCCGCTCCTTCGAGACCACATTTTGAGTCATACTCTGCAGACTGCAATGAAATATTTTTACCATATATCTTATAACAACTCTGAATCATTTTACTGTAGACGTAACCACTTCTTTTTGGACATCGACCTGCAATACAAAGTATGTGTTTGTTATCAAATTGGTAGACATTAGTTCTTCAACCAACCTTTAAAAGTGAATCATCAATATAAATTCAAGTTAAACATTAAGCTTGTATCATACGTTTAAAACAGAAAACCAATAAATAGAGATGTGCAACTCGTTGAATTAACATATATTCGCGAGTAATTTATTTTTTCGCGACTTACGCGAGTATAAAAATAACATGAATACAAATACACAAAAGAAGTTAGAAAAGCGTATATATACAAATCGTATTAAGAGTTAATTTAAAGCGCGAATATAAATATCTGCTAAGAATAATTTGGTTTACACACTATCTATATTCAGTAAGCCAGACTTCACTTTTGTCAATTTTAAATCATTCAGGATTCGAATAAGTTTTGCCCCCAAAAAAGGGTTTTATTCATCCTACATTTACACCCGTATCATAATGACTTGATATAATTTTATAATAATTGATTTTTATCTCTCATTAAATTTGATCAATCTAAAAACTTTCATTTTAATCGAGGGAAAAACAATACAAAGAGAACTCTATTTACATCTATTTATCATATTAGAGCAGTTTCTGAATCATTGCATCCCCCCTTTCCATGTAAAATTAACAATGCTGAACTAAACTAAACCGCTTAAAATATTGATAGTAGCTAGCAGATACTGATAGTTATATCAATCCACTAATGCACTATTATTATATCACAAAACCAGGTTCAACCCACCATGTTTTCCTTTAAAAATGTCCTTTACCAAGTCAGGAATATGGCCATTGTTATAGTATTGTTCGTTTCTGTATGTGTTACATTTTAACGTTGCGTCGTTTGTTTTCTCTTATTTTTGAGTGTAAATTCACATTGCGATAAGACGTGTCACGGTACTTGTCTATCTCAAATTCATGTATTTGATTTTGATGTTATATTTGTTCTTTTCGTGGGATTTTGTTTGATGCTTGGTCAGTTTCTGTGTGTGTTACATTTTAGTGTTGGGTCGTTGTTCTCCTCTTATATTTAATGCGTTTCCCTCGGTTTTAGTTTGTTACCCCGATTTTGTTTTTTGTACATGGATTTATGAGTTTTGAACAGCGGTATACTACTGTTGCCTTTATTTGTACATTCAATTTTATCCTTTAAACGTCTGTCCGCATACTTGATATAATTTAATCCTTTAAAAAAAATGAAAAAAAAATCATTCAGACATTCAGAGTATGGTGGCTTTTTTTCACTTTATTTTTTAAAAATTACAAGTTTTACAAATTTTACAAATTTATTCCGATAACATTTGTGAATATAATGGTATACAGAAAACAATATTATCAAATTAACCCTCTATCACAGCGATGATGAAACACGGGATTTTCATAAAAACATTTAAACATGAACCGAATTGTCTTTGAAAAAAAAATATTAACAAAAAGCATTAAAGTAGCTAAAAAATAACATGTATAAATTGCTGTTTTAGGCTAATCGTATGGAGATATATTCCAATTATTTTTTCTTAGATTAAGTGAAGGTGTCAAACATGTCAGTTTTCTTGTCCTATATAACTTCGGGAAAAACAAAACAACAAAACGGCAATTGACATAATTGATTTAAAGAATATATTCAATTTAAGCATACGTTGTGCAAGGAATGACATGTTAATACTACATTGTGTGTCAGAGAAGTAGAAATACAAAATTTTAAATAACTAGATCGATTTAAGAAAAATACTTTTTTCTCTCGAACATTTCGTAGGTTGATACACGCATAGTAAGAATATTGTCTGTGAAATTATAATTTTACTTATGATTTATTTCATGTTTTTGGATTTTAAGCATTGAAAAACTTTAGAAAAGTCATAGAAAAAAGAGGCGAAAGATAGCAAAGGGACATTCCAACTCATAAGTAGAAAATAAACTGACATCGCCATGGCTGAAAAAGTTGAAAAAAGAACAACATACAAACAACAGTACACAAAATATAACATATATATTATCATTATGATATTACTCTTTTTATTACTACTTCATTTTTATTCTTGGGATCTTATTGTTTAGGTGCACAAATTTGCAAAATATAAAACTTTAATAAATCGAAACAATATACCAACAGGTACACAATTTATTATTATCATTATAAATATATATATTGTTCTTAATATTACTAGTCATTTTATTTTCTCTAATTTTTGTGCTATTTTCACATTTCTTGATCGGTGTGAGAAAAATATTTCTCCTCACTAGAGAAATATCTGTTCCCGGCAAATGATTGGTCGAATTTAATTATGACGTCAAATGTTCTTGTTTTCAACTGAATTTTCTATTGTGACGTCACGAAAAAAGGCGACCATGCCTGATGACGTCACATATAAAGAACACAATCTTCTGCAAATCATTGAAAAGAAAGGATAAAAATCATTAGAGAAACAGATTCCACCACTATGACTCATGTATTACGATATTTCTCCGCTCTAAACAGTTTAATTCTAATTATTTAAAAAAAATATTAAAATTTAACTGTCTCGAGTGGAGAAATATCGTAACACACTTGTAGCAGTTGTTAAATCTATATGTTCAGGTGCAAACGTTTGCCAAACATCAAACACCAATAAATCAAAACGATATAACATAACATAAGCAAAAAATATTATCCTATTTGTAACATAGCCTCTTACTGTCTAAAACTAAATGATAGGTCCACCCATCACTGTGGTATTCTTTGATATCCTTCATACCATTTACATATCCTGCACTTAAACCTATACACTCATTTGATGCATTTGAATGCGAAACGGACATACATTCTGTCACATGATTACACTGCATAACACATTCTAACATGTTCCCCTTAATTTGGAATATCACTTCTTCATTGAAGTAAATGTTATCTAGTTCAGATGCATTTTCGGTAAATCCTACTTTTTTTGTACATGCAACTACTTGATATGATAACAAAATATATACAATTTGATGTAAAAACACCATAACTTTTCCAAAAAAATTTAAGGTTAGTTATCAGAAACGAGCAAGTACAACTTCATAAATTGTTGACGTATAAGTGATATGTATCCTTGCTGAATTGTACATAAACATATAATATCAATATTGTTCCACAGCATCCAATTATATCTCTGCTATACTTAACATTTTAAATAACTGCTTATTAAAACGGTTAGCGGAACCAACTATTATATCATGTAAAGTAACAATATATGTTGTATGTATCATGTGTATATATGCTTAATAGTTATCAAAGGTACCAGGATTATAATTTAATACGCCAGACGCGCGTTTCGTCAACATAAAAACTCATCAGTGACGCTCAGATCAAAAAAGTTATACAGCCAAACAAATACAAAGTTGAAGAGCATTAAAATACAGGTCCAGGTAATAGTTATATGCAAAATTGTAGGGGAAATGTTTTATGGTTTAGTCTTCATAAAAAAAAAAGGAATAGAACATTTAAAAAATGCAAATTCAATATATGAAATTTTTTTTTTTTAATAATGTGCACGTTTAGTTAACATGGTTAAAGATAAATAGAAACAGCCTCGAATCATACAAATATTAGAATATAAAGAGAGGTAATACATTACTTGTTTTGTGCGCTAGTATTCTAGATATAATCAAATGAAAATTTGGAGGGCAATGATTCTTTCTAGTTTTTTTTTTAAACATTCAACATTCATTGTTTTCTTTTTTCCTTCAACAAAAATGGAAAAGTAACAAGGATTTTCAAAAAGGACTTTTGAAATATATTTAAAACAATTATGGAAAGAATCGAAACGTAGGGTTTTAAACAGAAGAATACAACAGTGGGTATTTTTGAACTTTTTTTTATCTATCTGATTCTAGCGTCACTGACGAGTATTTCATAGACAAAATGCATGGTGCTCAGAAAAAAAAACATCCTGACTACCTGAAATGTTGATATACGATTTTTGAAAAATATGTTATAAAATCATGGAAAAAAAGAGGGGTTTAATGTGCAAAATATCTTTTAGCAACTCATGGATAAAACTAGAGGATGCTGAATATCTGACAAAAAAAGTTAAAAACAAGAGTTACGCCCGATAAATTCATTATGTTACATAAAATATTATTGTGTGTGCTTTCACAGAGCAGAAAAGTATTGCATTTCAATTGTTCTGTCCTTATACACCAACATGTAGCATTACAATATTATGTACCTAAATTGCCAATGTCACATTACGTTTAATGACTTACATAACAGGATGAAAGTTATTCTCACGGTGAGACATATTTACATAAGCAAAATAAAATAATTTGTAGCCGTCTGTTCTAATATTGATAAAAGGGCATAATGGTAAACTACAAATAAAGCTATATTAATGCCGGTTGATAGTGATTTTCCAAAATAAACTCCATGTAATGCATTAATTTTGTTCAATTATTAATTTACTTAAGTCCGGTTTTATAAATTTTCAATGCAATATTCCTCCGAGAGCTTTTAAGAACATTTATAACAATCATTTTATGAGATATAGTATTACGAAGTACTGAATTTTAATGCTTTTGCTTTAAAATTCAAAGTCATCATTAAAATGAAGAAACAACAAGGTGATTATCAATAAAATATGTCTAAAATTTAAAAAAAAGAGAAAAGAAAAAAAAAAAGAAACAACAAGGTGAACCTCACGTGGGAATAAGTGCTATAGCTTAATCTTCAAGTCACACAGGTTAAGGTGTTTAGATTGAGAATTGTGTTGTCAGCTGGAACATGACCAAAGTATAAAGATGTTAAAAGTACAACAATAATAGACACAGGAGACCAATAACAGTGTAAATATATCATTGACCCTTTTGGTTTATAGCTTTAATTCTTTTTAATAATATCTGAAATTTAAATTATGTTTGCCTCCAGCATCACTGAAAAGACAATGATTGTAGAAATGGGCATCTGGTGCAGAAAAAATGGTACCGTTTTTGTTTAAGAAATAATTGATGCAAGCTATACTTTATTGTAGTTTTAACATGGGTATGCATTCATGATTATTTTTGCCCGAGCGAAACTGCATCAATTATTTCGATTCTGATTAGGACAATTAAGGTAATTTTTATGTCCAGTGAGGGACGAAAGATACCAGAGGCAGAGTCAAGCTTATAGACAGTCAAACTCATAGACAGTCAAAATCATAGGATTTTAAAAAAAAAGTAATACAATTATGGAAAGAATCGAAAAGTGGGGTTTGGAAACAGAGGAATAAAACAAGAGGGTATATTGACCTTTAAAATGTTTCTGATTCTATTCTATAATAGTTATCAAAAGTACCAGGATTATAATTTAGTACGCCAGACGCGGGTTTCGTCTACATAAGACTCATCAGTGACGCTCATATCAAAATATTTATAAAGCCAAACAAGTACAAAGTTGAAGAGCATTGAAGATCCAAAATTCCAAAAGGTTGTGCCAAATACGGCTAAGGTAATCTTTGCCTGGAATAAGAAAATCCTTAGTTTTTCGAAAAAATCAAAAATTCAAATTATAATATATATTTAGAGCATGGTATAAGTGTAGAGAGCTTGTGTATGCTCTTCCATGAATCTCAATTTTTTGGTTTGTGAACAAGCAAACGACTGGCAATGTGATTTTTCAGATAGGAGTTTTGAACAGCCAGCATGAACGGTTGTCGTATCTAGGTCAAATATGTCAATTTCGAATTGCAACACATAACAGTCATTATAAATGGTTTATTAACAACATGTTCATTATTTAAGAATTTGAGGTGTTTTAAGTTAATTAAATATGTTAAATGCATGCCAATTTGATAAAATTCATTAATCTTCAGTAATCAATATTCGCATTTGCAAACCAATTTTATTTGATTTTGGAAAGCTACTTCTTATGTTAAAACATTCTCTGAGGTTCGAAGTTTGTTTGGATAAACTACAACACCACTAATTTTTGCAACTGGGTGAGGTTAGGGGGGTAACTTTTTGTTATTGTTCAAATATTGTAATTATGATTCATTTTGCAGGTGATTTTTTTATTCTTTCAGTGCCTGCGCCAACGTGACCTAGGAATTATTTTATTCCATTGTCATGAAAACTGTTTTTGCTGACTAAATCGCCATAATTTTTTCGGGTCACGTTGGCGCACGCTATTAAATTTTAAGACACAATGGCCAAAAATCGTAATCTTTCCTTCTTTTGACGTTTTTAATGACCTTTTACCCCCCTAACATCACCCATTTTTTGAAATTGATTGTTTTGAAGTTCATCCAAAAAAACTTCAAACCTAAAGGAATATTTTAACGTGATAAGTAGCTTTCCAAAACAAAATTTAGAATATAAGATAATAGTGGACCAAAAACTGGCCTTATCGTACTTTGAATTGTCCTTTCAAAATAATTAAACAAACTAATAATAAATGTGAGTACGAAGTACTTCTACAGATGTATAAAAAGTAATTTGTAACAAAACAACCTGGTATCAATTGCTCATTTGTTTGGTAAATTTGTGTTTTTTTTTAATTTGGCTAATACACAAAAAAATATTTTGTTCAAATCTAAAGAAAATGCTTTTATCTCGCTCTTACAGACATTGTATATAAAATGGAATTGCATAACAATAAACTGAGCTCAAAGCAAAGCATTTTAATAATACACTTAGACAAAGAGCTTTATCTAGTGATATACTTTGTACTGCAGGTTCTTAATGAACATCCTATCGGCCAAAACCATATCTCACAAACATGCCATATACTCCATGGTTGGATCAGAAGTCCTGAAAAAAGACAGGCATTTTATTATCGTATTTTTAAGTATAAATAGACACCGGTTAAAACTTTCACAAATTTGAGGTAAAATCATTCATTATCTAGCATGCGCAACTATCAATGCACAAATTGATATAGATTGAGTGTACATGTACCTCTGTCGGATATAATAGAATACCTCCACCTTATTTTAGTTTACTGATGAAAAAACTATAAAATGTTCTCTAAGACTTGTCATTGTCTAGTTATCATCACCAGTGAATCAATAATATATGTATACCATTCGGTCTTACTCCACCTTCATTCAAGTTGTTTCAAATCTCATTCTGACTTCATGTTAAAATTAAAATAAGATTCCATATCTGCAGTCAATGAAATCTGACAGACTAAGCCGCAATGAAATCCCAGTTTTCCAAAATGGTAGGAGGAACCTAAAAGTCAAAATATTGTAACCGATATATTTCAACTATTGCAAATACATGTAATAATAATTCCTCTAAAAAAATCGCTTTATTTTCCTTATGTTGTTTTTTGTTCGCGATCAAGACTGTATATTAACCTCTAGATGTCTTTCAATTACATCCAAATTGGCGTGGGTTGATGTTTGATTGTTGTACATGTTATATATCGACTTGGGATTTGTTTATATAAGTAACAGCTATTCCCTTAAATTCAAATTAGAAAGATGTAATTAAGAAATGATAGGCAACCATATGCATAGTATGATACCGCCTTCAATAAACAGCTGCGCCATGAGCACATGATACGCTCGTAAAATTTACATAGAAAAGCTTTCAATTACTTCACAATGATATATATTAAAGAGAAATGTGTGAAAATAAAAAAAGGGGGCGAACATCAAAAGATATAAACAATTAACCAAAGTTAAATGAGAATTGCTGAAAATATTGACCAAAAACTGGAAAATCCCCCCTTTTTAATATATAAAACCCCATAACTAATGTAACTGAGAAATGTAGAAATGTAAAATTTATAAAACTCTGTAGGCAGCAGCTTACATTACTAATTATAAACAATTCACCAATGTTTCATGAGAACTGCTGAAAGCATTTTTGAGTTATAGTCTGAAAACTGGAAAATCCCCGTTTAATTAAGAATAAACTCAGAAATGTAAAATCTAAAACTTAAAAAAAAGAAAGGGAGCTCACGTCAATATATATAAACAATTCATCAAAGTTTATTATTTAAGCGTTTTTAAGTTAAAGTCTGACATGTTGTCGACGGACCGACAGACAGACGGACAACACTTAACCATAATACATCACGTAAAGAGGCCTATAAAAATGAGAAAACCCGATTCAATTTTCTCTGATGTAAGAGTCCAATATGTTTATACTGGGATACACTATATTGATATAAAGATTCAAGATTTATTAAAAAAAAAAACACTTTCTGTTCTACAGTTTTATAGTAAATAAGTTGTAGAAGGTTGTTTGAAGATTGCGGCATATTCAACTTTGAACATCTTTTTCAGGTCTGCAATCCATATACAAATCGTTAAATGGGTATATATGACAGTCAATTCAATGAGACAACTACATTGTATCTGGAGAGGTTCAAATGAAAAAGCAATTATAGGTAGCCTTCAAAAATGAGGGAAACTGTCCTTTTTTGTTAAAAAAATATTTAATATTCTAATATGACGTGCTTCTTTCGCTTCGTGAATAAACCCATGCTCGAAATCCAATAAAATTGGTTAGCACATGCGTATATTGACTACTGCAGATTAATGAATTTTATCAAATTGGCATGCATTTAACGTATTTAATTAACTTAAAACACCCGAAATTCTTAAATAATGCACATGTTGCTAATAAATCATTTATAATGACTGTTATGTGTTGCAATTCGAAATTGACATATTTGACCTAGATACGACAACCGTTCATGCTGGCTGTTCAAAACTCCTATCTGAAAAATCACATTGCCAGTCGTTTGCTTGTTCACAAACCAAAAAATTGAGATTCATGGAAGAGCATACACAAGCTCTCTACACTTATACCATGCTCTAAATATATATTATAATTTGAATTTTTGAATTTTTCGAAAAATTAAGTATTTTCTTATTCCAGGCATAGATTACCTTAGCCGTATTTGGCACAATCTTTTGGAATTTTGGATCTTCAATGCTCTTCAATTTTGTACTTGTTTGGCTTTATAAATATTTTGATAAGAGCGTCACTGATGGGTATTATGTAGACGAAACCCGCGTCTGGCGTACTAAATTATAATCCTGGTACTTTTGATAACTATTATAGAATAGAATCAGAAACATTTTAAAGGTCAATATACCCTCTTGTTTTATTCCTCTGTTTCCAAACCCCACTTTGCGATTCTTTCCATAATTGTATTACTTTTTTTTTTAAATCCTATGATTTTGACTGTCTATGAGTTTGACTGTCTATAAGCTTGACTCTGGCTCTGGTATCTTTCGTCCCTCACTGGACATAAAAATTACTTTAATTGTCCTAATCAGAATCGAAATAATTGATGCAGTTTCGCTCGGGCAAAAATAATCATGAAGATAATGCATACCCATGTTAAAACTACAATAAAGTATAGCTTGCATCAATTATTTCTTAAACAAAAACGGTACCATTTTTTCTGCACCAGATGCCCATTTCTACAATCATTGTCTCTTCAGTGATGCTGGAGGCAAAAATAATTTAAATTTCAAATATTATTAAAAAGAATAAAAGCTATAAACCAAAAGGGTCAATGATATATTTACACTGTTATTGGTCTCATGTGTCTATTATTGTTGTACTTTTAACATCTTTATACTTTGATCATGTTCCAGCTGACAACACAATTCTCAATCTAAACACCCTAACCTGTTTGGTTTGAAGCTTAACCTATAGCACTTATTCCCACGTGAGGTTCACCTTGTTGTTTCTTTTTTTTTTTCCTTTTTTTTTTTTATTTTAGACATATTTTATTGATAATCACCTTGTTGTTTCTTCATTTTAATGACTTTGAATTATAAAGCAAAAACCATTTAAATGCCCTACTTCGTAATTTACTATCTCTCATATAATGATTGTTAGATATGTTCTTAAAAGCTCTCGAAGCAATATTTTATTGAAAATGCATTCAACCCGACTTAAAAGTAAATAAATAATTGAACCAAAACTAATGCTGTACATGGAGTTCATATAATTGTAAAATCACTATCAACCGGCAATGATACAGCTCTATTTGAGGTTAACCATTATGTCCTTTTATCAATATTATAATAGACTACAAATTGTTTTATTTTGCTAATGTAAATATGTGTCATAGTGAGAATAACTTTCATCCTGTTATCTAAGTCATTAAACGTGTTTTCAACACAAAATAAATTTTAACATTAGGTTTTAACTTGGCAATTTAAGTACATAATATTGTAATGTTACATGTTGGTGTATAAGGACAGAACAATTGAAATGCAAATACTTGTCTGTTCTGTGAAAGTGCAAACAATTATATTTTATGAAACCTAATGAATTTATCGAGCATGTCTCTTGTTTTTAACTTTTAACATGTGAGATATTCAGAATCCTCTAAATTTATCCATGTGTTGCTAAAATATATTTTGCCCACGAAACCCCTCCTTTTTTTTCCATGATTTTATAACATATTTTTCAAAAATCCTATATCAACATTTCAGGTAGTCAGGATGTTTTTTTTTCTGAGCACCATGCATTTTGTCTATGAAATACTCGTCAGTGACGCTAGAATCAGATAAATAAAAACAAAGTTCAAAAATACCCTCTGTTGTATTCTTCTGTTTAAAACCCTACTTTTCGATTCTTTCCATAATTGTTTTAAATATATTTCAAAAGTCCTTTTTGAAAATCCTTGTTACTTTTCCATTTTTGTTGAAGGAAAAAAGAAAATGAATGAATGTTGAATGTTTACAAAAAAACTAGAAAGAATCATTGCCCAACAAATTTTCATTTGATTATATCTAGAATACTAGCGCACAAAACAAGTAATGTATTACCTCTCTTTATATTCTTATATTTGTATGAGTCGAGGCTGTTTCTATTTATCTTTAACCATGTTAACTAAACGTGCACATTATTAAAAAAAAAATTCATATTATATTGAATTTGCATTTTTTAAATATTCTATTCCTTTCTTTTATGAAGACTAAACCATAAAACATTTCCCCTAAAATTTTGCATATAACTATTACCTGGACCTGTATTTTAATGCTCTTCAACTTTGTATTTGTTTGGCTGTATAACTTTTTTGATCTGAGCGTCACTGATGAGTCTTATGTTGACGAAACGCGCGTCTGGCGTATTAAATTATAATCCTGGTACATTTGATAACTATTAAGCATATATACACATGATACATCCAAAATATATTGTTACTTTACATGATATAATAGTTGGTTCCGCTAACTGTTTTGATAAACAGTTATTTAAAATGTTAAGTATAGCAGAGATATAATTGGATGCTGTGGAACAATATTGATATTATATGATTATGTACAATTCAGCAAGGATACATATCACTTATACGTCAACAACTTATGAAGTTGTACTTGCTCGTTTCTGATAACTAACCTTAAATTGTTTTGGAAAAGTTATGGTGTTTTTACATCAAATTGTATATATTTTGTTATCATATCAAGTAGTTGCATGTAAAAAAAAAGTAGGAATTTGCCGAGAACAGATATTTCTCAAGTGAGGAGAAATATTTTTCTCACACCGATCAAGATATGTGAAAATAGCACAAAAATCAGAGAAAATAAAATGACTAGTAATATTAAGAACAATATTTATATTAATAATGATAATAATAAATTGTGTACCTGTTGGTATATTGTTTCGATTTATTGGAGTTTTATATTTTGCAAATTTGTGCACCTAAACAATAAAATCCCAAGCATAAAAATGAAGTAGTAATAATAAGAGTGATATAATGATAATATATATGTAATATTTTGTGTACTGTTGTTTGAATGTTTGTTTTTTTTCAACTTTTTTCAGTCATGGCGATGTCAGTTTATTTTCTACTTATGAGTTGGAATGTCCCTTTGCTATCTTTCGCTGATTTTTCTAAAGCTTTTCAATACTTAAATCCAAAAACATGAAATAAATAATAATAAATTATAATTTCACAGACAATATTCTTACTATGCGTGTATCTTATATTTTTATATCGTTGTAAAACAACCTACGAAATGTTCGAGAGAAAATAGTATTTTTCTTAAATCGATCTAGGTATTTAAAATTTTGTATTTTTACTTCTCTGACACACAATGTAGTATTTACATGTCATTCCTTGCACAACGTATGCTTAAATTGAGTATATTCTGTAAATCAATTATGTCAATTGCCGTTTTGTTGTTTTGTTTTTCCCGAAGTTATATAGGACAAGAAAACTGACATGTTTGACACCTTCACTTAATCTAAGAAAAAACAATTGGAATATATCTCCATACGATTAGCTTAAAACCGCAATTTATACATGTAATTTTTTTAACTTCTTTGATGCTTTTTGTTAATATATTTTTTTTCAAAGACAATTCGTTACATGTTTAAATGTTTTTATGATCACCCCGTGTTTCATCATCGCTGTGAAAGAGGGTTAATTTGATAATATTGTTTTCTGTATACCATTATATTCACAAATGTTATCGGAATAAATTTGTAAAATTTGTAAAACTTGTAATTCTAAAAAATAAAGTGAAAAAAACCCACCATACTCTGAATGATTTTTTTCATTTTTGTTAATGGATTAAACTATAACAAGTATGCGGACAGACGTTTAAAGGATAAAATTGAATGTTCAAAAAATAGTGCATTTAGGAGATAACTGTATTGTATTTAAGCTCCGACGGCATCAATTGGGGATTTGATGGTCGCAAATTAAGTTTACTGGCGACGCGTAAGCGGAGACAGTAAACGGGTATTTGCGACCATCAAATCCCAATTGATGCCGTCGGAGCTTAAAATACAATATTGTTATCTCCATTCTAATGAAACTGACAGAAAACAACGTTAAAACATGTTTTAAAATCTGTCATATGCCGTCTGCGCTTGCGCGTACGTCCCATAGCATCAATTGTCAATTGATGCCATGTAAATAAGTGACGTTATCCAATCAAAATGAACGTTACAAACGTTGTTGCATTAGAATAGTGGTTTGATATAACTATCAGAATCTGCTAGCTACTATCAATATTTTAAGCGGTTTAAATTAGTTCAGCTTTGTTAATTTTGCATGGAAAGGGGGGATGCAATTATTCAGAAACTAGCTCTAATATGATAAATAGATGTAAATAGAGTTCTCTTTGTATTGTTTTCCATCGATTAAAATAAAAGTTTTTACATTTAACTTATTCGAATCCTGAATGATTTAAAATTGACAAAAGTGAAGTCTGGTTTACTGAATGTCGATAGTGTGTAAACCAAATCATTCTTTGCAGATATTTATATTCGCGCTTTAAATTAACTCTTAATACGATTTGTATATATACAATTTTCTAACTTTTTTTGTGTATTTGTATTCATGTTATTCATGTTATTTTTATACGTAAGTCGCGAATATGTGTTAATTTACAGAGTTGCACATCTTTATTTATTTGTTTTCTGTTTCAAACGTTTGATGCAAGCTTAATGTTTAAATTTGTATTGATGATTCACTTTTAAATGTTTACTAATGTCTACCAATTTGATAACAAACACATACTTTGTATTGCAGGTCGATGTCCAAAAAGAAGTGGTTACGTCTACAGTAAAATGATTCAGAGTTGTTATAAGATTCATGGTCAAAATAGTTCATTGCAGTCTGCAGAGTATGATTCAAAATGTGGTCTCGAAGGAGCGGAACTGATGAGAATAGATTCTGAAGAGAAACAGCTTTGTATTGCTATTTCTTGGTAAATATCTTTCATTAAGGGCAGGTAGAGTAGTTAATGTTTGTATCAAAAGAATCATGCAAAGAAAATTTTACCTGACCTTGATCGATTTTCTAAATTTTTCTTATGCATTTTAAACAAAAATTCTTTTTTAGATAGTTTCTTTTTTTTTTATGTTTTATCCTTTACAATATTATTTTGAAGAAACAAAATAAAGGGCTATCAGTTTTATATATCCAAAGAGCTTCTTTACATAAAACTTCTTCTGGAAGACTCCAACGAAAATATTTGACAGCAAGCAATGTTATTATTACTCGTGGTAAATCAATCCACGAAAATTGGAACCTACGAAAAGAAATGAATCATAAGTATCAGTACATACGTTATGAGCTATTTATCAAGACATGACCAATACCAATTACCAAATTCCTCTAACTAAAGGTAAACTTTCTTGGAAGAGTTCGAACCGTAGATTCGTAGTCATTTCTTGATTTATCAACTTCCAAATTTAAGGTAAAATATGTTATAAATCATGGCAGAACAAAAACACTAACTACCGTCAGAATTTGAAATTGCAAAATTTTATAATTTGTATCTTTTGTTTTTTCTAATGAACAAATCGTGGAAATAAATTATTTGGGAAAAGAATAGATTGGTAAATACGATCTTTCTTTGTAACCCATGTATTAGCAGAACCACTATACATGTATCACGTTAATGGGGTAAACTCTTTCAGAAATGTTTAACCATTGTTAAGTGATGGTCCAGTTGTTTTTATTGTAGTTAGGATTATGCGTTCTCCATCGAAAAGCGTCAACATGTGTCTTCCAAGGACCTGTCTAGATTGCTTATTATACACAACCCCCTAAAACAGAAATACAAACATATCGACAAGCTCTTATATTTCACTTTCAGATATGTGTATGAAGTTCTGTCACTCTGTGACCTACATATAAGTGCATACGTGTTTTCCATAAGTCCCGGTGAATTTGAGATCATGGAAACTACAGAAAGCTTCTATCTAAATGTTATATTGATATCGACATTGATTGACAACTTTAAACACACATCTATTTACAAACTTTGTCAGCATTTTCATTTTGCAGTATCAAAGTACCATCAGTCTCATTGCATGACTTTTACATATGTATTACACATTAACATTCTTCATTAACAGGGATGTGCTCCTGCAACGCCATTTTTGTATGAAAATGCAAAGTATAAAACTCTAAAACTTTCGGTTCCTTTTTGAGTGCAAAATACCATTCATTGAAGTTTTAATTGTACCTTGATTTTGTCTTAATGCAAAACAAACAAAAATTTATGCGATTTAAACATGATTTATCTACTATTTCTTCTTATCTATACAGTACGAGTTTTGCTTAATGTTTAATGACATGTAATGATTTACATTTTGTCGTGTGCTCTTAATAAGACCATTAAAAATCGTACCAAATTTCCTTGTTTCAAATTTCAAATAAAAAAACAAATACTTTGGTTCAATAAACCAAGACATTTTGGAAAATTAATCTTATTGTTTTGTACAATATTTGTAGATTATTTCGATGTTACTAGTTGGATACTGTTTCAAGGATCACATCTAATTGCAGAGGAGCATTGGCGATACAATGATGGATCAATCATTAATTACTTCAATTGGCATTCAACACAACCTGATTCAACTGGTAACCCAGGTCAGACAGAAGTGATTGGTATGAGAAAGATTGATGGTTATAAATGGCATGATCTATGGTTGAATAAGAAAGGCGCATTTTTATGCGAAAAAAGAATTTTTGATTGACAGAATATTTCTATCTATAATTTTCGAAAAACAACAACACGTGATTTAAGAAATATCTTCTAATTGTAACAACTTTGGAAATTGTTTTGAACTGTATTTTTTTTTTATATGTACCAGATTATTACATTTGTTTTCATAGGAGAACTGTATGGATGATACAATGGAAGGTTTTCTCTTTTCCACGCTTCGAATTGTTTTATTCTGGAAGAAGATAAAATTGGAAATTCAGAGGCTCGTGAAACCATTTATATGTTTTATCTGACAAAATAGACACACTACAGTAATAGAATTTTGCTAATACAGTGAAACCTGGGTAAACCGAACCCTGATAAAACCGAATTTCAGTTTAAACCGAACAATTTTCAAAGTCCCACAAAATTTCCCTAACAATTAACGTTAATTTAACCTGAAAAAACCGAACCCTGTCAACACCGAATTCCGAACGCTTTTTGAAGGCTCGTTAGTAAATTTTTATTTAAAAATTATCTGTCAAAATCGAACAATACCAATCAAAACAAAAAAATATTATTAATTATTTGCATGATTTAATTAAATAAACACAGGTCGGCAGAGTATCCCCGAAGGTATTTGAGGTTTAATGAACTTGTGAGTTGTTATTACAAACTAATTAGCATGTCTGTGTCCATGTATAAAGTGATTTTTTTGTAAAGAAACGTTAAACTGATCGGCTACCCCCATCGCCGATAATGACAAGAAAGGAACTTTCCCTCAGATCAATTAAATGCACCTTACTCAAATAATTACGGCCACAAAATCGAAACTGTCATTCTGTAGCTAAACTGTTTAATTAAATAATACAAATGTAGTTTTAAAGCCTTTCACCGGATTAAGAAGTCGTGCAACACAACAAGGTCAATGGATTTCGATTGCTGGATTCCCTTTAGAGGCCCTATACATATTTGATTCGAATGCTCCCGAAGACATCCGTTTCCCGAAGACTTCCGTTAGCTATTTAGCAAAGATAAAGTCCGAAAATAAACTGGACCCCTGCTGTTGTTTCATTGTTATCGTGTGCCGAAGTATCAATTAGCGGGTGACCAGTTTAGTCCGAGAACTCTTGTGTACAACGACGTTCCCGATTCAACTACGGAATCGTCATTTGACAGTGACTGTGAATCTTAATTGGTCAGTGAATTAACGGATGAGAATAATATTATAGAATGCAAAATCGCTCCACGTCGGACATCTCCCAACGACGAGCGTGATTGACGGAGTGGCGTTTTATTTATAAACAAAAATGTAGCAAAACGTCTATCTTCATCTTCTATTATTTTTACATTTACATCTTAATCAACACAAAAATAAACTGTCGTCTGTTGTGTCACCTGTTATCCCTTGTCAGTAAATGCCAAAATTATTTGGTTTCGACTTCCGTTTACCTCTACAATCCAAACACCTGTGAAAACCCAACAAAACGCAAAGTCCCGTGGGTGTTCGGTTTGGACAGGTTTCACTGTATACAAACGAGACGTTCAAATATTTCCAAACTGTTGTAGTACGTCTACAATTAAAAACATAGCAAATATGCAATAGAAAAAAGAAGAAGAAATGCAATTTCGATAAATAGACAATATTTAATTTACAACCGTATCCCAAAATTGAAAAATTGAAAAAAGTAATAAACAAATTGCCGGTAACAAAAGCAATGTTCTCTTTCTGATACATGTATAATGAATTTGCAATTTTTGAAAATTATAACATGTATAACGTAAAGGTATTTCAAAAATCAGAACGAATACATTCTGAAGGTCGATTTAGTTTGATAAGAGATTTGTTATTTATTACTGCAAAAATGTAAATAATATTTAACGGCTTCCTCGGGGAACTACTGCTTGACCTTCACCAGAAACACTTGAAATCAAAATTTAATATTCGTACCACTCTGTGATTCTCATATATCTTAAATGATAACCTATCTTTTAATGTTGTTAATGGACAAAAACAAATGGACAAACCACTTTCAAATTCGTAATCAAAACATCTTTGAAGAAAAATAGATTGTACATTCAAATTATTTATGAGCATATCATAATGATAATGTCTCAATTACCATGTGTTTTAAAGTACAAATCTAAAATCTCGAATTATCATAGTCAAACTTAAATTTTAAAACTAAATTGTTAAGATGTCCATTTGACACGTAAATAGTTATCATAGTTATCATTTGACACGTAACATATGTATAAATAAAACAACGCCTCCATATTTTATGAGTATATAGATATGAAAGCATGTACACCAATTAGGAATAAAACAAAGAATCAGTATTGCAGTTGTTTTTTTGGGAATACATATATAAATAACCAACATGACATATTTAAATGGCAGATATTGAGATTACCACATATTTACATCGAACGGAGCAGTTATACGAATCTCTAAATATCATCAGATAATTCCAAATGATACTGGTGCAAATATAGAATCTTGTGAAAAATTTATACATGTTTTGAATGCATATCAGTCACAAAATTTAATTTTTGACTTGAAGCTTTGTACTAATATGATAAATGTTAGGTAACAGTTTTTGTATATTTCGTTGGTATAGATCAATTACAAATTTTAATACTTAGCGAAGTATTTATTTTTAACAGGATTATAAGTCAAATTTGGTAAATCCACGAACATAATATTTATAAATTACATTTTCCCTTCATTCTGCAAAAAAACATATATCTACAAAACAAAATGAATCAACAGCAATTTTTTTTTTTTAAATCAGAACTAGGTCAGACACGATGAAAATAAGAGCCACACTTACTTCACTGGGTCGATGCCACTGCTGTTGGAGATTTATTTCCTGGAGGGTTTCACAAGCCCAGTAGTCAGCACTTTTTGTGCTGACATGAATTGTCATTGATATGGTTATATTTATAAATTTACGGTTTCCAAATTTTTGAATTTTTTTAAATACTAAGGCTTTTCTACCTCAGGCATAGATTACTTCAGCTGTATTTGGCAAAACTTTTAAGAATTTTGGTCCTCAATGCTCTTCAACTACGTACTTTATTTGTCCTTTTAAACTTTTTGGATTCGAGCGTCACTGATGAGTCTTTTGTAGACGAAACGCGCGTCTGGCGTATATACTAAATTTAGTCCTGGTATCTATGATGAGTTTATTCAAAGAACTCCGAAAAGAAAGTAATAAAACTTTGATAAGAATATTTATCCCATTAACGTATCCTCAAAACAATTGCAATTGATTCTAATGCATTCGTTGTAATTCTATAGTTTATACCTACAAAATTAAATACGACGTATAGTCGTTGGTCGAATTCAAATTGAGTTGGACTTTGTTATACAATTCAAATCATTTTGTTTTTTTGATTTTGAAAAAAAATTATTTTAGAATGCATTATATTCTGAAACGGCGAATTTGTTAACCTATCAATACTGAAAATATAAAATTCATAAATGTGTGAACTTAGAAATTGAGCATTGTAAGGAGAAGCAATCAATATCAACAACGATTTTCATAGAATATAAGTTAGCCAATTGATGTTAATTTCATTAGTTAATTTTATATAACATATGAAAAAAAACTTGTTCTATGTTGTAATGTTTTCTTCTTATCTTTCAATAATATAAGATCATTTGTTGTTAGTGGGACACATTAATTGTGGTCAGTTTTTCTTATAAAAAAGTACCGAGCAAACACACCAGGTCGAGTTTTAAATTGAAGAAATTAGTTCTCGTAAAAATTAACGCTTTAGTTTTCACCAAAGAAATTATTGTTAAATTTTAAAAAGGCAGATTTTTTTAAGGATAACTTCGTCCTCTCCTCATTTAAAAGTATTTATTAAATATTTTTAAAAATATTTGATGCAATATGTATTTTTTCTTTTTAACAATTCTTGAATCGTTTAGTAAAAGATGAATATGTGAGCTAATAATCTAAAAGTGATTATGATTGCAAAAATATTTTACTAATTACAATTTGAAAGAGAATAAAAATTCAAGAGTTACTTAAATTCTTTTCAATTTCATGCAATTTAAAAAAAATAGCAGTGAATGATTCGCTTTAAGATTTGTCTAATGAATTACACATTTTTTTTCTATCAATTTCTCCTAATATAAAGCACTGATTCTCTATCAAAGTAATTAACGTTCGATTCATCAGGAAACTATTTTAACTGAAAAACCCTAAAAAAAACAACAACAGTATAAACAATTGAAAAAATATCAAATGAAAAGTTATGTATCATGTTTTAAATACAATATTTCAAATACATTATCATGGATAAGCCGTTGAAATAATGAACAATTGATTTAAAACTTTTAATTTGTCAAATATCAAATATTTTGTACATTAGGAATATGTCACCTTAGATGTATTTGGCAAAACCTTTCAATTTTTTTGGATCCTCAATGATTTGTAGTTCGTAGTTTATTTATAAAAAAGAAAATGTGGTATGATTGCCAATGAGACGACTATCCACAATATACCAAAATGACATAGACATGAACAACTATAGGTCACCGTACGGCCTTCAACAATGAGCAAAGCCCAAACCGCATAGTCAGCTATAAAAGACCCCGATAAGACCATGTAAAACAATTCAAACGAGAAAACTAACGGCCTTATTAATGTAAAAAATTATAATAATAACCCTCCCCCTAACCTGGGACACTGGTATAACAGTACAACATAAGAAAAAACTATAAAACTCTGTTGAAAAAGGCTTAACTCATCAGATGAACAAAAATACAAGTGGATTTAACTTGTTTTACATTTTTATTGGCGTTCTAGAAAACAATCTGAAGATATCAGCATCGCATCCTGACAACCGCTGAACTGCTAAGTCTGCTAATGCTTGACATAAGTTTGAATAGTTATCATTTACCAAACGGCCTTTTTGTGCTAATGCGGCGTAAAACAAACAACAATCAATCAATCAATCAAACGGCACTCGAAAGCCCAAAAGCATTATCCAATTGTAATTAACTTGATAAAGAAAGAATACGGTTAAGACATGCATTTCGAAAACAAACGCAATAAACAGAACAATGAGGTCATTTTGTACGTAATGTAAGTTGGAGAGGAGACATATGTTCGATTGTAAAATTATACATTTTAACCCAAAACAATATTATAACCGCAAATTAAAGTATAGAAGGTACGGAGCTAATATAATTGAGACAAAAGCTTACAAACTGGAAATAGTTTTATTTAGTATTTGTTTTGTTATATGTACTAGATTATTACATTTTTTTCATTGTAGAATTATAATGGGGGATACTACTAAAGGCTTTCACTTTTTACGCTCTACGACTTGTTAGATAGTAGATACAATTGAAAACTGAGAGTCTAGAGAAACCTTTTATATCACCAGTCCAGTAGTCAACACAATCGGTGTTGGCATGAATATCAATAATGTGGTCATTTTTATAAACTTTCTGTTTACAAAACTTTCGAAAAACTAAGGATTTTCTTATCCAAGCCATATAATACCTTAGCCGTATTTGGTACAACTTTTTGGAATTTTGGATCCTCAGTGCTCTTCAACTTTGTAATTGTTTGGCTTTTTACATATTTTGATATGAGTGTCACTGATGAGTCTTATGAAGACAAAACGTGCGTCTGGTGTACTAAATTATAATCCTGGTACCTATTTATATGATAAATCTGACAAAATAGACACACAACAGTAACGGAATCTGGCTTATCCCTCTTTTATACACATTGTTTACAACATACACGTTCCATCTTTGTAACTGCTGTAATACTTCTACGATTACAAGCATAGCAACTATTTTCTTGATAAACATAAGAAAACTAATCGACAAAAAGTCAATGTTTAGTTTCCAACCTTATCCTCAAATACCAAAATTGAAAAAGGAATAAACAAATTGCTGGTGACCAAAACATAGTTTTCTATCTGATATAATACATTTAAAAGTTTTGAAAATTATATGATGTCTCATGTGTAGAGTAAAGGTATTTCAGACAACAGGCGGAATTCATACAAAATATCGGTTTAGTTTAATAAGACAATTATTATTGGTAACTGCAAAGAAACAAATGACGTCATTAGTAGACTTCTGTTTGACCTTCATCAGAAATACTCAAAACCAACATCAATATACATACCACTCTGTGATTTTCATAGATCTGATATTGGTCAATTAATTCTGTTAATGGACACACACACAAAAAAGGCAACTTTGGAAAATCCACGAAAAAATATTTATAAATTACAGTTGTTCTTCATTCTCCAAAGAAGAAATATCTGCAAAATAAAATGAGTTAATATTTTTTCTTTCTTATTCATAACTAGCTCAGACATTACGAAATGCATAACCGAATTTACTCCAAATAGATATAGGAAGATGGGGTTTGAGTGCCAATAAGACAACTCTCTATATAAGTAACGATTTAAAAAAGTAAAGCATTATAGGTCAAAGCACGGAGCTTTGGCTTACACCAAACAGCAAGCTATAAAAGACCCCACAAATTACTAGTGTAAAACCATTCAAACGGGAAAAACAACGGTCTTATGTGTGTACTTTGACAATTAACATTGTAAAAAGAAGTAATTTATATCAAGAACAATTTTCATAAAATATAAGTTAGCCAATTAATGTTAATTTCGTTAGTTTAACGTATATATCATACGAAAAAACACTTTTTCTATACATTTTTAATCGTTCTATATTGTTATGTTTTGTTCGTATTTTTCAATAAGATAAGAATATTTCTTGTTAGACCACATTGATTGTGAATCCAGGTCAGTGAGTTTATCGCCCTTTCTTATAAAAAAGTACCGAGCAATTTAACACACTTCACTAAAGTCAAGTTTTAAATTGTAGAAATTAGTTCTCGTAAAACGTAAGGCTTTAATTTTTACCAAATAAAGTATTGAAAGATTCAAGAATAACTAATTTTGATTGATAATTTTCTCCTCTTATAATTCAAAAGTTGTATTATTTCTAAAGAATATTTGATGCGATGTGTATTATTTTCTTTTAAACGATTTTTGAATCGTTAAGTAACAGATGAATATGCTTGTGAGATAACAATATAAAAGTAATAATAATAGCAATAACTTTTCACTGATTACAATTTGAAAGAGAATTTAAATTCAAGTGTTAATAAAATTAATTTTAATTTAATGCAATTAAACAAACAGTAATTAATGATTCTCATTAAACTTGTCAAATAAATTATAAATTTCGTTTATATTACCTTCTTCTACAGTACTGATTTTTTAATAGAAATATATCAACATTAAATGCAACAGAAAACTATAAATTAACTCCTCTGACTTGTTAAACAACTATATACAGATATAATTATGAAAAAAACGCTTATGTTCCAAATCATTGGATAAATTGAAAACTATTGAACAATTCTTCTTACATCATTGAAGTTACATACTTCTTTAGGTAATTGCCATCTTAGGAAGTATGCAAAGCAATAATAAAAATATTAAGATAATTGTAAACGTAAAAGTCCATAGAATCCGGCCAAACTAAAATCATAAATATATTCTAATTTACAGAACGACATGAACTTTTGGAAACAAACCACTAAAACAAAACACAATACTATACACATGATACAGAACAACACAAAAAGCGAAAATAACAATGAAACTACATTTCAAGTAGTTGTCTTCCAATCGTAAACAAAATTTTAATATATATATAATTAAATCTTTAAAACAAAAATGAAATATAAAAAGAAATAATGTGTTTTGTAAGAGCTAAGTACACATATTTTTACATAATTTTATAATATATTGCTTTCATTTTTTAAGCATTGTTAAGACTCTTTTAAAAAGTTCTGCATTGTTGATTGAGTAAATAGTTTATATAATAATTGATACCAACAACAGATACAAGAGAGATCAAAATGTCCCCAACAATATGAATGTCCATTTGAAAAAAAAACAAAATCAATAATTTTCTACATTTGAAAACGCCTGTTTCAAGTCAGAAATATAACACTTGTTGTCCATTCGTTTGATCTGTTTTATCATTTGATTTTGCCATTTAATTAGGGATTTTCTGTTTTGAATTTTCCTTAGAGTTCAGTATTTTTGTGATTAAACTTTTTGCTTTGTTTCATAATTATTTTTTTTAGCAATCAGGGATAAATCTAACGGTGTAAAAAAATCACTTTCATGAAGCCAGAACATTATCTGGGGCTTGCATTGTTATGGTGGTTTTATTTATTTTTTCGTTTGGAGTGTTGGATGTTTGACAAATAAGCGGCATTGTAAAAAGGATGTCACAAAAATACTGAACTTAGAGGAAAATCTAAAATCTAATTGGAAAGTCCATAATCACATGGCAAAATCAAATAACAGAACACATCAGAAACGAATGGACAAGAACTGTCATATTCCTGACTTGGTACAGGCATTTTCAAATGTAGAAAATGGTGGATTAAACCTGGTTTTATAGCGCTAGCCCTCTCACTATGATGACAGTCTCGTCAAATTCCGTTATATTTACAATAATGCGTAAACTAAAGAGACAAAATAAATAAAGTAGTCAAAATATGGGTACAGCAGTCATCATCGTGTACCAATTTTAAAAGGAACAATTAACAGAACACAAAAACATCTATCTACAAACACATTCATTGATTCGCGTGTCTGACGTCAGAAAAGTTTAAACGTCACAGATATTTGTCGTTCAATGTATATAAATGTACAAACAATTTTAGAATTTCACATAGGCAATGTTAGCATACAGGGTTAAAAAATCAAAAGTATGTAAGAATTAATTTCAGAAATAGACCGAGATTTAAAATAGTACCAAAGTTATATAGAGTTTATAAAAATCCACAAATATTTCATTCCACTACGCGATTGAATAATTATGACGTTTTGTAATTCAAATTGACATGTATCATAATGACATAAAATAGAACAATATCATACTGATGGGATCTTTTAAAGTACAGAGTCACGTTATAAGAACCAATGAAATACAAAAGGTCGCATATACAAAACATACCAGCAAAAAATGAAAGACAATACAAACACATTGACGGGATGTTCAAGTACCGAGCCACGCCAAATGGATATCACATAAAACAATCAAACAGTGAAAGAAAATGAGGCGGAGGAAGCCGTGTCTATTGTTTCTTTAATTTCTAGTTCTGGGAGATATATTAATGGAACCCAATCAGAAAAGTTCGGATTGTTTATGGAAAGAACATCATCAATATA
The DNA here is from genome assembly GCF_963676685.1 of Mytilus edulis. NCBI lineage: Eukaryota > Metazoa > Mollusca > Bivalvia > Mytilida > Mytilidae > Mytilus > Mytilus edulis. The sequence goes on along the minus strand of NC_092350.1, from coordinate 73,301,199 downwards.
TCTGTAAGTGGAATTAAATAATCTGGCTTCTTTGATCCTCTTGTTTTGACAAGTGTCTTAAGTAACTCCGATTCATATGAAAATAAGAAGATGTCGGCAAAAAGAGGCGCACAGTTAGTTCCCATAGGAATGCCGACAATTTGTTGCAAAAAGTCTTCCTCCAAACTCAACAAATATGTTGTCGATAAGAAACTCCATCATGCTGACCACTTGTTCTTCTGTGTAGCATGTTTTATCTTTTTGTTTGTCACTATTAACGAAATATGCCCTATGAAATACCAAAGTAATACATTTAAAGCGTATGCTACCATTTTTATGTTGAATGGCATTGTGGATTATTTCTTTTAGGCGATTTTTTAATTTCACGTGGGGAATGGTGGTATACAGGGTTGAGAAATCAAAAGTCCTCCGATTTGGTGTTCAATGTAATGTTAGGACTTATGATTTGCTAAAATCTCATCCTTGTCAAATGATATGTCTTTGTATGTGGGATTACCTGAGTGCTCATTTATACCTAATTCTTTTACAAGACACTCGTAGTAATACGATTTACATACACAGACAATATTATTTGAAGCTTTGTCCGAAGGAACAAAAACATGAAGAGATGATAGACATTCCATGGCCTCTTTGTCTCTGAAAACGGACTTTGGTCGATCGTTCACACAGTTTTAAAAACTTGTGAATGCGACGTTTTATCACAGACCTAATAGATTTAACCCATTCTGACAAAGTGTCCAGTTCAACTTCTTCTCGCTTAGCCCATGCTCTGTAAATGTAAACCAATCATGCCCCTCTCCCGACCAACTTATTTCTTTATACATAAGGATGTTGAATTAATACAGTTACTTTTTTTTTGAAAGAATGAGAAAAGGCCAGCAATATCATTTGGCTTCACATTTCTTAGCATACATCATGTTTTCTAATAAAAAATAATTCAACGTTTGGTGCCAATCTAGACTGCATTCATCACATCGAACATGAAATGTAGGATACAAAAGATACCAATAATACTGCTTTGTATCTTGAGGTTTATTTAGTAATTACAAAAAGAGTCGGTCGAACTTTAAATGAAAACTTCCCGATTGTGACCTTTGAATTTCTTTCAAGCAAATTCCCAGCCGAGTTTAAGTATAGCATTACATTTCCTTTTATAATCACTGGTTTAATCATAAACATGGAATCTATCAAACCATGGTTAAGTGATATAGATACAATGGATAACGCTTATCCATTGTATCTATAACGTAAACTATTGTGTTAATGTTTTTTTTCAAGATTAAAGCCTATTCCTAGTTAGAAGGTATTGTAATTGAATCTGAAGCACGCCATCGGGTTCCTGATTTTCTCGCTATACTATGCTACCAATTGGTGGCATTCGGCTGTTGTCTGTCCTTTGGTCGGGTTGTTGTCTTTTTGAAATATTCCCTATTTCCAATCTATGTTTTAATAGGGGAAATTCAACATTCACCGAAAAAGACGGATTTAATGTTATACATACTTTTAAAGGCACAGTTAATAGAAATTAAAATGTTTAAACTCAATATGTTTCAGACCGGGAAAGCATTAGAAATAATAAATGGGTTGTACTTGCACGATAAAGTAAAGCAGGATTTGCTTATTCTGCCAGATCACATAAGTGTTTTTTTTTACCTCTCCTTTTATATTTTCCATATCTACTATGAAAATGAAATAACACATATGTCTTCTAATACCTTTGATTATTAAAATAAAAAGTAATAAATGCATCCGTTTATTACTTTCATACAATTATAGCACGACACAACAACTGCATGTCTTTATAAAAATCTGTTTATAGAGGTTCTGGTATTTGAATCAATCTTGCTCTACTCTAAATCGAAGCATGAAGACACAATTATTTATCTAAACGATAAAGAAGTGTAATCCTTCTTCGTATATAAATGTACGAACGTCCTAAATTCTCTCTTTTTAGATTGCTCCAAACAAATGTCTTCCCACGAATTACAGTCATTCTAGCGGTATTTGTCAACACCGCTGTACATGCAAAACGTCTGGCTAGCCATAAAAACTGGGTTCAACCTACAATTTGTTCTTCTCAAAATGACTTATACCAAGTCAGGAATATGTCAATTGGTATCGAATAGTCCGTTTTACAAAATGTATGTATGTTGATGTTTGTTTTTGTTGCAGTTCATACAGTTTATACCTTTTTTCCCGCTTATAGTTGATGTGTTTAAGTCGATGAGAGCTATAGTTTGTAAACTGGATTTGTTTTCTCTTAATTGATCTATGACTTTTGAACTGCGATATATGATATACTACTGTTTACTTTATTCGAAAATGATACATGATGATCAATTCCACAAAATACAAATAAAGTTCGAATTTGAGTGGCGTTTTTAAACGTTTTAGAGTAAAGCTCTTTATATCTTTTATCGATATGCATCACATTTTAGTTCCTTTGGGTAAATGTCCGCATTACTTTTCTATACCTGGTTTTGATGTTATATAGGTTTATTCTCATCGGATTTTGTCTAATGCTTAGTCCGTTGCTGTGTGTGTTACATTTCAATGTTGTGTGGTTGTTCTCCTCTTACATTTAATGCGTTTCCCTCAGTTTTAGTTTGTTACTCCGATTTTGTTTTTTTGTCCATACATGTAGATTTACGAGTTTTGAACAGCGATATACTACTGTTGCCTTTATTTATATTAAGGGAATTCTTGATTTTCTAGCAAACAAATATTTTGATTTATATGTTTAATATAAACAACAAGAGTGCACACGCCGAAATATCTCGCCTTCTTTAATAGTTATCCCACAAGGACGCAGTGTGTCAGTGTAAGATCGCCCCGATGGCCGGAGGCCAGAGGGTGATCTAACACCATGAACACTGACACACCAAGTCCGAGTGGGATAACTATTTTACATCCCAGCTGTTTTAGATTAGACGAAAAACCATTTACAATTCATAAGATCTACAGAATACAACCATTATAATATACTTTATAATATATTATTATATAATGTATACCCTTTATGACCCCCGAATACGATGAGTAGATATCAAACAATGTCAACTCGCCCCACTTGCCAATCGGCCCACATTGTATCGCTACTTTATAAAACAAATCGCCCCAGTCTTGTTTACCGACTCGCCCCACTTTTGAAAAAGTGTAAAATCAAATTGAACAATCAGTCCGAGAACTCACTTATTAACTAAAAAGGTTTAAACACTACTGAATAAAGGTCTGCCAACTCGACCCACTAAAAAGATCTTGCTTCCTTTAAGTATGTTAAATTTCTATTTGTATCCAGTTGTCCTGGTGCAGTGGTATGTGTCGTGGCTTGATATGCTAAAGGTCTTGAGTTAGAATCCCAGCATATACACTGGATTTTTTCTACGTGAATTTTGATAGATAGTCTTCACAGTATAATTAATTATAAGTTTTATAGTGCATTTGAAATTTCTGCCAAAAATGTTACAGAGCAAAGGAAAGCATTCATAACAAATAAACTCAAACTGTTGTGGTCTGGTAGGGGTGATCCGGTAGGGGTGATCCGGCTCAGATCACCCCTTTTAGAACAAAGGAGCTGGGATGTAATTACTAATTATTGATATTATGTTGATAGTCCTTAATATCAAGCTTTACTTCAACTATCACATAAACTTAACATTAAGAAAAGTAAACATTGTCTAATGGACCAATGAAAATGAGGTCAAGGTAAGATGAACCATGCCAGGCAGACATGTGCAGCAAGCAATTCTTCCATACAACACCTTTATATATCTATGTATATAGTTGACCCTTAGCTTATAGTTTATGAAAAACAGACCCAAACACAAAAACTAAACACTGAGCAATGAACTGTAAAAATGAGGTCAAGGTTAACTAAAACCTTCACGACTGACATGTAGATTATCAAATGTTTCAAAACATCAAATATATATGACCTATTGCATATAGTATTAGAAAAAAAGATCACAACTCAAAAACTAATCTTTGACCACTGAACCATGCAAATAAGGTCAAGGACAGAGGACACCTGCCAGTTGGACTTGTACATCTTACAGTCCTTCCTTACACCAAATATACTAGACCTATTGCTTATAGTATCTTAGATATGGACTTAACTACCAACACTTAACCGTGTTTCCTTATTCGTAAAATGAGGTCGAGGTCAAGTTAAAATTGTCTGACTGGCACGAGGACCTTGCAAGGTATGCACATATAAAAAATATAGTTATCTTTTTACTTATGATTATAGAGAATTTAACATTACAAAATATTTTTTTTTTCAAGTGGTCACTGGACGATGAATACGAGACCAAAGGGCATTGTACATGTGACTGACGGAAACTTCGTAGCATGAGGAATATATTTACAGTGTATAAAGCATCCAGGTCTTCCACCTTCTAAAAAATAAAGCTTTAAATAAGTTAGCCTACGCCACAATCGCCGCCAGATCACTACCCGTATGTCGAGCATTCTGCGACAAAAGTTGCAGGCTTGACAAAAAATATGGTTATTTGAAGCATTAGGACAAAACATTTCGCGTAGGCACAGAGCTAAATGCCAATCATGGGATGATTCGAATAATAAGTTTTATTAATAAATACCACTGTGATTCCTTTGTTTAACGGTTAACGATTACATAAACCATCGCTTAATATTGAAAAATCTCTTTGAACATAATAGATTTTGCAATAAAGACTCATCATGATCATAGCAGCTTTTATTTTAAAGACCCATTCACTACATATGATAGCTTTGAAATTTAATCAATCTTGGTTTTTTATATTAGCAAGAATGTTCAATTATAACATCCGTATCTACCGAATATATAAAAAGAAAAAATACAAATGTATGTTCAGTGAAATAAAAAAAAAAGTTCTAACAAAACCATTTCCGACTAAGCATTAACACAAATCCGTTGAAAATCAACTAATCTACATTTCAATTTAAGTAATTGTCATCTATTCTTACAGTTTGTAATATTTGAAGATTGGATTTAAATTTTAGATTTAAAAATTCAATTTAAAACGGACATCGAAATCCATTGATGGTTTAATTTATTATTTTTTCACCAAGTCATGTAAAGGAAACTGTATGCATACATAATAAAATATATGGTAATTCCATTACTTCGAGGTCCTGAACACAACACAATTTATATAAGACGTTGCTTGCATCTTGCCGGGAGACAAAAACAATTTTTTCTCATAAAAATGTATCAGACAACATGAGATAGTCTTTGCTTCTATCGACAATTTTAATATAAACAAAATAAAGTGGAAACTTTATTATGCCTTTTCAACCTTTTTGTTTGGAGTGTCACTGATTAGTCTTTTGTAGACCTCAGTTATTTAGGTATACACAAATGAAATGAAAAACATGTTAAGCTTGATGTATAACAATCAGAACGTTCAGGACGAGCTTGATCTAACAGGCACGTTTGTGTTCGTTTATTCTACAATGGCTAGTGGTATATGAGGAGGGTTTAGATCTCACAAAACATGTTTAACCCCGTCTCTTTTTCGATCCTGTCCAAATTCAGAAGTCTCTGTTAGCCTCGTATGTTTTTTTTCTTAATGTTAGTTAATAAATGTTTTGGAGTTTAGTGTGACGTCATTTTCACTGAACTATTATAATTTTTGTTTATGGCCCAGCTGAAGCACTCCTCCGGATGCTGGATTTTCTCGTTGTGTTGAAAACCAATTGGTGGCCTTCGCCTTTTTTTCTGCATTTTGGTCTGAGCGTTGTCTCTTTGATTCATTCCCATTTCCTTTCTCAATTTTACCCTGCAGAACAAACGGACAGATGAATAGACGAACAATCTGATTATATTTTACTTTTAAAATTTATAGTTAATCAATGTTCAATAAGAACTGTGTTCACTGTTAAAGACATTAAAGGTAAAATAACAAAAATACCGAGCTCCAAGGAAAATTCAAATCGGAAACTCCTTCATCAAATGGCAAAACCAAAAGCTCAAACACATCAAACGCATGGAAAGCAACTGTCATATTCCTGACTTGCTACTGGCATTTTCTTATGTAGAAAATGGTGGATAAAACCTGATTTTATTGCTATTTAAACCTGTCACTTGTATGACAGTCGCATAAAATTTCATAATATTTTACACTTTGTATAATTTACAAAGAACACTAAATATAACACGTTATTAAAATGATAAAAAACGACAGTACCTAGAATCTATACTTCAAGACCATCATGCAATATTTGTGAAGTTGATACTGAATATTTATAAACAACGTCTTGGTATCTTCCGATAAAGTTTTTAGGAAAAAGGAAATGACATTCTTTGACATAATCCTGGTCCACAAAACGATCAAAAGTAAAATCACATATATTATTTCATCGCACGTCGGTAATTCCAACGAGAATCACGGTTGTACAACACATCTAAAGATTATAATTTCTCAATACTATATCTGTTCTATACTGAAATGAGCAGTATATGTAGATATCACGTGCATGTCGTCTTTCATCTGGAAAGTAACTTACCTTATATATAAAACGTCAAAGAAGTAACTGGTACACAATATCATATCATTATTTTATGTTTGTAATTAAACAAAGGTTAACATCAAGAAATAATGGAGAGAAAAAATATCCTTTATATATTAAAAATTTAGTTCTTATATTGCAAAAGGTTTTAAAACACGAGTTTAGATAATTTGTATTTCACATATGAATGCACCTGTCATTGATTTCCAACAGTCATGCCATTGATATTGGTCTGACCTTCTCATGCACAAATATTCTGCTGTGTCTTGTCTTGATGAATCTGGTTGTGATGCATACCAGTTGAAATATGATATTACAGAACCATCATCATATCGCCATGTTGGCTCTGACAGGAGATGGGTTCCCTGGAAGAATATCCACTGAGAAATGTCAAACTGGTCTGAAAAAGATTCGCACACATATGATAATAAATTTAACATATTAAGATTAATTACTTTACCGATAAACATATTATAAACACCTGTCTTTGTTGGCAAACAGTATGTAGCTCTTTACATGTCTTTTTGTGTATATAAGTCGACTGGTTGCTGTACAATTAAAATGTACACATATTGATAAAAAAAAAACATCCAAAAAAACGAAAGCTGAAAATTTAGCTCAAATAACCCCGCCAAAATCTTTGTTAAACTTGTGTTTTCAAGATAGATAAGCAGTTCCGGCTCCACTTATGCTCATTAAAAATGCAATAAGGGGTAACATTCGATATCTGTGTTTGACAATTGAAACGTATCCGTGGTTAACTATAATACAGATTTAAAAACCGTTCTACAAAATCCCAATCGTGTCTTTTAATTATTTTAGCGTTTTCGAGAAGTTTTCAAATTCAAGAATATATAAAACTCGCGGAAAGTATAGATAAACGACAGGAAATAACCACGTAGGCGTTAGAACATCAGTGATAATTTATGTTGTACGAGAAAAAAACTTGCCAATTGATTTATTTTAATTAATGAAAAAAATCATTGAACGTCTGGTTAGCAGACCAATCCTCAATTATAAATTAAAAGCAGTTACTCAAATATAGCTTCTCTTATACTGTGTATGTAATTTGACCAAGTTATTATACCTGAATTTATTAAAATCACACAGTGCCCTATCGACTTATGCAGCATCTTTACTCAGACAAAATACGATTAGTAGAACCCTTACGGAGCACCTGATATCACCCGTATTTTTCTATTCGGTACGTATTGATCAGTCGTCAGTTTTCTATGTATAGTAGTGCCCTGTCTTTCATTTGTGGTAATTTTTTTGTTACGGCAGTTTTTCATCGATCTAGGAGGTGTTTGTTTTTTGTCTACTTCAAATTTGAATTTTCCACCTCTTTTTAGACAATGCATAGGAAAATACAAAGCATTATCCTTCTCGGTGAACGGGGAACAGGTTTGTCTATACATAAGATCCTTTATGGTTTTATCAGCACTTTACATTTGTCCCCAAGCATCACTCAATTAAGAGACATTTGTGAAATTAGCAATTGGTACCGTTAATGTTATGATGTGAAATACATTTGTGCAAATAAAACAACTGATGTCAATATGCGGTGCGCGATCATATTTGTATGATTTCTATTGTTTGCAACCCAATGTATTTTCCTTATTAAAAAATGCTATAGTTTTTGTGTCTGCATTATAAACATATAGCATAAAAATGTTAAAAATTCAACAGACGAAATAGGCGATGCAATATGGTGATTGCAAATGAAATATTAATGATTATTTGAATCAATTATAACATATATTTACCTTGACCAAAACTGCATATGCGATATTTAAGAAAACATACAAACCTAGAAATATGACAATGTGTTGTTGTTTTTCGTCTGAATCAATTTTCATGAGTTCTCCACCTTCTGATTTACATATTTGGCTGTAATCATCGTACCTCAAGGTAGTATCATATACATGGACTTTATAGCAACTGTTGAATGCTTTACTAAATACATAACCAGTAACATCCGGGCATCTTTCTACGAAATTAGGAAAATGTCAATCATAAGAGATAAGCATGCATTCCTTTAGAAAATTTGTAATTCGTTCAACATTTAAATTCGTGGTTCCAGAAAAATTAATATCCAACGAATATTAATGAATCAACAGTATATAAAGTTTTATGTTATGCCTACCGCTTTAACATTTAAAGACATTCACATACATTGTTTGTCGTTTCGCTAAAGATATACCTATTTAAACATATTAGGGTTAAATGCGGATTGATTTTTTTTCATATATATATATATACAATTACACCAATCAATATTTTAGAGTGAAATATATGTGTTATAAATCATATACACATACTAAAATATTAAAACAACAAAAATGCTGCTATTACTGTTAAAATTGTAACAATATATTCAGTAAAATCAGGACAAGAAACTTGGGCCGTAATTAATAAGCATAGTTCCAGAAAAAAATAGTTGTACTTCTTTTCGTCAAATCATTTAATTGAGGTTTTCAAGATCAGACTCTTTATATTAAGGGTACTTTTTCAGAATCCATACTACCCCCGAGTGTAAAAATAGTGTCTATAAGAATATTGAATAACGAGTAATCGTTATCATTGATCATGTTGATGGGTCAACCCATTATGATTTTGAATAAAATGAAAAAAATACGAAGTGTGCATTGAAAACAAACTTCCTAGACCACGGCCTATAGAAAAAGGCAAACATACTCACAACATTAAACATGGTAAATAAAACATAAGCAGTGTACATGATTGCCCTAGGCAACTTCCAAAACGTAATTTGACAACGAACCAGTAATATTCTTTAAATTACTCCTACATTTTGTCTAGCATCCCAATCAAGTCACTTAGTTTCCAAATCATGTGCAGCCATTTTATTTTGTTTAACATCTTAGTAACGTGTTATAGTGTTCGTTTATTTTTCTTTATTAATGTTACTTTTATCGTTTGGTCTGTTTGTGGTAATATCCAATTTACGTGGCTTTGTACTTATGCACCCCGTCATTGTGTTGTTTGTATTATCTTTCAAGTTGCTGGTGTGCTTTGTCCGTGTGACTTTTTGTGTATCATTGATACATATGACGTGGCTCTGTACTTAAACATCCCGCCATTGTGTTATTGTTCTATTATAATGTTTGTATTCTTGTCTTTAATATTCGCTTGTTGTAGTCTTTATCTATATGCCCGTTTGTGTTTCTTTGACATATAATGACGTGGCTCTTTTTTAGAAGGAGGACACAACTTCTAATTTACATTCTTCAGAGGATATACATTGTACCTAAAATAACTATAGACTATATTCTTTTCATATTTGGAACGACTAAATTATTTTATATTTCTACCTGTGTGAAGGTGACATTCAGTAGTCAAACGCGCGATTCAACGTCAGAGTTTTTGTTAATCTAAACCATTCAGTCCCAGTACTTAAAATGTTTCTATCCTTTATGAGAGGATTTAACAAACATAAACAAAATACAAAAATTAGAAAGCGATGAATGAAGTTGTTAAATTTGATATGTTCTTTTGTGCTTCTTTGTTAAATATTTGTTTGTTTTTATTGTGATTATGATTATAACACAATGTTCACTGCTGTAACCACAATTTTGACTTTTTAACCGATTATGTCTGTTTGTTTTGTTCACGCATCGTTGTCAATAAAATGAAATTTAATGCAACTGTCATACGAGTGAGTGAATGAAAAAGGCAATATTTGTATTCAAACGGCTTTAATACAAATGTAGTGGTGCAAAAATCGAATGCTTCAATGTTGGACCATTCGATGGTGTTCTTTGTCTTTAAGGCACATTATTCCGATCATACCTTGGTTTATTTACCCACTTTTTCACATTGAACTCAATGGACGCCTTATGACAAATCGCAGTAAGTTAACATTTCTTTTAGTTACAAAAAAGGGAAGTTCAATATTTGTTCTTGCACGACTGTTTTTCTTCAGAATCCAATAGAGATTAATACTCATTGATTGAATATCACTTTATAAAAATATGCAATTTAAAACTTAACAAGAAATGAGTTTCTTTGCATAACAACTTCTTCTGGCCGTTCATATTTGAAGAGCCAACTAGATACATTAGATTTTAAGATCATCATGATAATTTATGCTACATGAATATTAAAGTGATAACAGTTTTCAGAATCTTATGTTATTGTTTAAAGATGTTAAATTTAGATATTCCCATTTATTTTTGCCTCTTACGTCTTTTTATGTTGTTATAATAAGCTCTTTTTAAAGAAAAATTCTAAAATATTTTGGGAGAACAATTAGATGCAGTTGTGTTTATCTGCCACTTCACAGCATATATATCGAAAGTTACAAAAATGTTCAACAACATAATTTTGGAAAATAACACAAAAAGAGTGTAAATAGAAGTAAGTTTTTCGTACTAAGCTTACCACCAAGCACAAGAAAATAACTCCATCCAACATTGGTATATCCTAGTGAGGTAGGTTTGACTGTGTAACCAATGGTAACCCCAATACATTCCTTTGATCCTTTGTGGTAGAAAATAGACATGCATTCATCCAAAATACCGCACTGCAACGTACATTTAATCAAACTTTGATTTCTCAACGCTATTGTATTTGCATCTATTAACCAATTTTGTAAATACAACTGCTGTGTGGCAATGTAAGAAACAATATCAGCATATAGTAGGGGAGATATTAAAACCAACAAAACTGATATAATTCCTTCAACTTTCATTCTACCAGACAGTCAGGTATGTTTATTTTTGTTCATTGGCTAACAGGTGATGCTTATATAAGTCTACAAAACTTTTGATTTACAGAATTTTAGAATCCCTCGAAAAACAACACACTCAACACATGTTATTAGTTTTTCAATAACAATCTAGAGATGAATGTTAGTTTTCGTGTTAAAATTTATGTCCTTCACTCAATCATATCCATTTGATTTGAGATCGCAAATTTTCCAAAATTTACGAATGTCTTAATAAAACCACAGAACTTAATACATAATTTAGGTCTACTTGGTGTTTAAGAGTCCGCTTACGTTTTTATCTCTCGCCTCGATATTTAACACTCAATATGTCTAGTGCTCGTTACACAGCTGCACAGACATTTATAACTTAACTCCTAATGAATTATTCATCAAAGCTCCCCATTATTCTTTCAATAATTCAATACTTTATTTTCAATAATGGCATCTTAGACTTGTGTTTTAAAAAACAAACTATAATCTTTGTTTTAAAGAATATTCAGTAGTTTCTACTGTTAGAATTGTGTTTTGTTGTCAAGGCTTATAAGCAAATAATTAAAATAATTAAATAACAAACATTTAGTTTTGTTAAACTGTTCCTATGAGGGTGATGATAAAAGATGAAAAGTTTAAAAAAAAAACTGTAATAAGGTTTGTTGAACTCAAGACAATAATCCAATAGTCATAAAATAAGAAGACTATAATAGTCATAAAATAAGAAGACTATAATAGTCATAAAATAAGAAGACTATGTCTATTAAAACACTATTTGACAAAGTGGTTTCTTCGTTTGTGCAGTTTCGTCTGTATGTTGGCTTTTTTATTCTATTATATTACTAGTCTTGTAATAAAATTGAATAAGGTAAGAAGCAGCATATGTTGATTTGTGTTAGCCTTCTAACAAAATAAAGTAACAACGGGTCATGAATTTTACTTTTGAGTGAAAAGGGACAAATATCGGCCCTCATACAAACTGTATATTAAAGAGAGAAAAAAATGGTGGAACAAACATGCGCATTTATAAAAATGCGGTCAGTAATAATGTACACAAAACATTGCATAGAAAAAATAAAGAAGAAACTGGTCATAAGATAGGGGTATTTCAGTTACTCCGCGATTAAGCAGGTCATGATACTTTTAAGATGATTCTGATTTAAAATTTACAATTTGGAAATATCTAAAAACAATAGCTTAAACTCTCTAAAAGACTAATCATTTTTAAGATTTGTTTTCAGATGATGTTAAGACCAAATGACCCTTTAAGACTAAAATTCAGTTTCAGTGTACGATTTGAAGCTTTTCCTATCCCTTGAACAGATGAGTTTTAATTAACAATTAAATAGAACAACAAAACAACTAATTCATGTCCAGTGCACATTGTAACAACAAATGCGATATGCAAAATGCTAAAACGATATCGTGTCAACATCGTTGACATTGTAAGAACTGTTATATACTGTATTCATCGTTTATATCAATAACATCGCGATGTATACAATGTAGCAACTATATCGTGTTTAAATCGTTTACATCGTGATGTAACAATGTTAACACGATATTGTGTCAACATAGTTAACATTATAAGAACTCGTATATGCTGTTTATATCGTTGACATCGTTAATATCGCGATGTTGACGATGTGAACGGTGTAAACATAAAGTATCGGTATACAATATAAACAGGGTATTGAAACAATATTGTCAATGTCTTCGATGTAAACGATGTAAACTGAAAGGTATTATCTTATTGTTTACAGTGTGAACGATGTAGAAATAAATAAAATAAAGAAAGAAATGATCTTTATTTCAATAGAAACACAATGTTGACTCGCTATTGTCAACATCGCGATGTCTACGATGTAAACACAAAGGTATAGACTTGTTATGCAATATAAACACGATGTTGACTCGTTATTGTCAACATAGCAATGTCTACAATGTAACTAGGTAAACACAAGCTATAGATACGATACAGTGTAAACACAATAATGACACGATACAGAAGACATACATCACATATCTGCATGCAGCATTTGAAGAGTTAACACTTGTATCGATTATTCTATAAAACATTCTCGACAATCTTTTCATCACTTACTAAAATCATCGTCGAATAAAGTAGAAAATGCAAACTAAAAGGAAAAAGGGAAATTTTGCTTCATTAAGAAAAGGCTGTTAATACATGTAATATATCATTAGCTTGTGGTTTATGCTTCATTTCAAAATTACCTTATTTTTCAATGTTGTTACAAATGTTTTACATTTCATTCCGTATTACTTTTATAGTAGTTTACTTTGCATGTCCTTTGTTTGATTTAACGTTAACTTATTGTTATCGTAAATATACGTGAACTATTTGCAACTATATCATTGTCGTTTGGGTTAAAAAAAAAAAAAAAAAAAACAATCACCAATCACTTTTTATGCTTGCTGTTGATTTTTATTTATAAAAATCGATAAAATACCATTTATGTAAGATTGCATGTCTACCTCCCGACTTTTAACATCATCATTATCAACTCGATCATTATCATTTCATCAACATTAATGAAAAAAATGTTTACTCATAATACGTTCTGCTTGTCTTAAAATGGCATAATATTTAACGCTTAAAATGTATTTTTTGTTTTATTAAGTTCAATATCGGTTTACTAGTGATATGTTTAGGTCATTATTGCAACATCAGGGTGACTCTTTTGACCATTAACAACCATTGAGTGTTAATTTCAATATCTATGTATGCATACTTTTGATTTTGTATAACAAATGTATTTTCAAATTGAAGGTTAAATGCATATATATTACTAGAGTGAAATGTTCCGACTTATTCTGTAATTCGATTGGTAACCTTGGGAAATGTAAGAGCACAACTACCATGTGAACAAAGACGAGGCTCACATTTGTAGAATGTTTATAATCAAGAAAATCCATTATAATCACTTGCTATTAGGGAATAATACCGAATTATATTAAAAAAAAATTATTAACATAATTTAAAATCTCTACAACTGTCAAAGAGATGACACAAAACGCATGTTTCTAATGACATAAGGTGCAGAAAGAGACCAAAACATGAAAACTGTATGTTGACCAATGAACCATGAAAATGAAGTCAAGATCGGATGATAATTGTAAGACAGACCTATACACCTTCAAATCATTCTATACATAACATACATAGGACTTATTGCTTAAAGTTTAAGAAAAAAATAACATTGATCAATGAATCGTTCAAATGAGGTCAAGGTCAAATAAATCCTCTCAGACTGGCATGCACATCGTTAAATATTTCCATACACATAAAGGTGACCTATTGCATAGAGTATTAGAAAAACAGTCCGAAACACCAAAATTAAACTTTAACCACTAGACCATGAATATTTGGTCAAGGTCAGATGACACCTGACAGTTCGACACATACACCTTACAATCATCCCATACTCCAAATATAGTAGACCTATTGGTTATAATATCTAATATATGGAATTGATCACGAAAAGTTGCAAGTTACGCACGTACCAAGTATAGTTATTATATTACTCATTATTAGAAGAATTAAGAAGTTGTCAATGAACCATACAATTGAGGTCAAGGACAATGAACACAATCCGTCAGACGGAAACTTCATAACATAAGGCATATATATACAAAGTAGGCATTCTACCTTCTGAAATATAAAGCTTTTAAGTAGTACGTTTAACGCCGTCGTTTTCCCCCAAAGTCGCCACTGCCTTATCAATATTTCTTTGTCTTATTTTTCTTCGACAGAAGTCGCAGGCTTGACAAAAACTGTAATAACGTCAGTGTAATAAATACTAGTGTTTATTCAAATTAAAGAAAAAAAAATTGCTCTCTGGTTATTATTTGCAACCAGTAACTGATTGGTACTTCTATTATAATACAAAGACAGGGGTTCAAAAAGACCTTCACTGGATGTAAGTATTTCTTTGTAGTATTGTCCATTAGAAGATATGACTATTACATTGGTAGATAACCTCCCTACCACGTATACTTTACCATCGTTGTCTACAGAGATCCCAAACGGTCTTTTTAGAACACTTTCCTTCTCAAATGTCCATTGCACGGTGCCATGTAAATCAAAACATATAACGGAGTTGGTTTTGTTATGTGTGTGGTATATTTTGTCATCAAATGTAGCAATGTAACACATTGTAGGAAATTCCTGTTGGACTATAACGCTGTTTGAGTTGTCGTTAGGATTAAACCTCTGTATTCCGTCTTTATCTACCGAGCAGATGAATTGGTGGTCCATTACTGCTAAACCGTGATAATGTGAATCATCATATATTTCTTTCTTAATTTGTTTGTTCTGTAGTTCTATAATGGTAATGCACCTTCCCATAGTACCTGATGTTACAGCTAGTGTGTTGTCTTCATTGATGTATGCTATATCGAATGCCCTATATTTTGTTACCACTTCAAAATCTATTGATCCGTCAATGTTAAATACTCTGACAAGATTGTTTAAGGTCTCCGTAAATGCAAATCTACCATCGGGTAACATGCAACAACCCCATTTGCAGAATCCCGTATTATCTAAAGTGATATCTAACTTTAGATTGGTATGTTCAACTGACCTTGATTACCTGTGCTGAAGCACCATTTGTGCTTGTTTGTAATCCATCTTTGTGAAGACAATATCACATGGTTTTGTCTCAATTAAAAACTCCTCTAAACTTTGAGTCTCGGTGATGAAACTTGATGGCGGTATTATTGATACGACAGATTCATGAGATTTGTTTCTTTAAAATCTGCAGTTTCGGACATGGATTACATATGTTCATGGATTGTACTTTGTTTGAAACTTCTTTTTTCTAACTCCTTCGTAGGTATAAATGTCTTGAGATCTGTCTTTTGATTTTCGCAATGTTCTTCAGGCATTCAACTATTTCATTGACTTTTTCCAGCAATAAAATCAGAAAATAATACAAATATATTGATGTTTTGTTTTTTTACTTTATTTTATGATTTTTTATTTTGATTACCGAATATTTTGATTTGATTATTTTTAGTATCATTATTACTTATATATACACATAATTTACATATCGGAAATATGGTCTCTGCTGTATTGATAAAAAATCCGGGGAAAAACGAATCTGAACATTAGAATTCACTGAAAATGGTGTAACTAACGGGTTCTGTACAGGAAAAACTTGAGTCCAACATATTTTTTAGATTGCAGTCTAATAATGTTTTACGAAATACAATTGAGAATGGTCATGTGGAATGTGCCAAAGAGACAACAACCCGACCAAAAAGACAACAACCCGATTAAAGAGACAACAACCTGACCAAAGAGCTGAAAGATTTTTTCACAAAGATAAGGAATGACACTAGTAAATCCTTTCAAGTAAGGGATGTACCTCCTTCATGGTTAGCTCTTAGTGCATGACTGGAATAACACATTTGTTTAGTTTGATTGTTTATGTTAGTCTCAAGCATGACTGAACAGATACAGCCCAGCCCTCCCACGCGTTTTCAAAGGTTTAAATAATTAAGACCAAACTCTACGTGTTTCTTTTTAATGTGCATTATGTTATTTATCGACACTCAAAGGTTTTTTTGAAGACTAAAAAAAATATTCATTAGCCACGATTCATTTAGTTTTGTTATCTTGATGAAAATTCCTGTAAAGGTTCAGAGTAGTTCATTCGAGATAACGATATATTTTCTAATGTAGATTACAAAATAACACCATTTAAAAGCATTAAATAGCACGAAAAAGTCAACAGATTTCAATTTTGTGACCACTAATCAAGATGACATTTAACTAGTTTAAATTCAGCCAGGATTGTCGCCCCTCCATTGGAAACCTGAATTTCTTATTTCAACAGAAGAAAATCTATAAATATGTTTATTATAATATAACTACCTCTATTGGTTAATATACTTATTTCTTATGCAGCAGAAATCCGGCAATCTTATTGGTTAATTACCCCGGTGTAAATAACATCCCACCCTTGTTAACCCCAGGATAAATACAATTTTGCGAAACAATTTAAACAAATATAATTTTTCCTAAATGTAAACAACAACAAAAAAATGTTTTAACAAAAATTTGAGGTCAAAAATTGAAAGAAAAAATATTTAAAATTTCCCACCGAATATTCAAAACAACAACAAAATTTCTGAATTTCCCATAATATAAAGAAAACAAATATTTGACAATGGGCAGCAACATCGACGTTGAAAAAATCTTCATCAGAAATTTATTATCTTGCTGTAATTGGGGTGTACGAAATTTTACACCCTTGTTTAAAATTCATACACCCATTCGGCTGCACCTCAGGGTGTATGAATTTTCAAGAACGGTGTGAAACTCTGTGCACCCCTGATTACACCAAGATAACAAATTATATACAATTACATAGCATACGTACTAAATATATATAAGGAGTATATAATGTGTCAAGTGTTACTTTGTTTTTAAACCAAATACGCCTTTCTATCAATTCATAACATAGATTGATATATGTTCTTTTAATATGTCCATTACAAAAGCACATCCTCTTACTAGATGTCGTCAATTTAATCAATTTTCCACTAAACAGCATAGGTACATTTATAGAAAACAAGTTGATTTTGAGTCACGATTGTCGCCCTTTCATTTCAGCTTTAAAACACTCATAACAATAATCGAAATATAATATCTTATGTGGTGATCAAAATAAATATTATTTCATACCATGCATACTAATTCACACTGTTAAATTTGTAATATAAGAAGTAAACATTTTCATTTCTTCCTACCATGTAACAGGAAGATAAACAAGAGGTAAATATTTATCTGTTATGACGATTCTCATGTGTTTAAAATCATCTAGTGGTAATGGCGGGAGTTTTTAAAATGATTTTATAAGGTTTATTATTATCGTAAGTTTCATTTCAGGTGCGAAGCAGAATATGACGTTTGCAGTGCCGAACGATAATCTAAATGTTGAATTCATGTGTGTTTTTTAACATCCGCGACTTATAGATTAATTGCATGTTTGTTTTTTAGTTTCTGTTGTTTTCCTCTTATAGTTGATGTGTCTCCCTCGGATTAAGTTTGCTACCCGGATTTGTTTTCCCTCGATCGATTTGTGAATTTCAAACATCGGTATACTACTGTTGCTTATATCTATGCTGTCTTTATTATTTCAAATATCGAGCAAGCTCACATGATCTGTGGCGAAAGCCTAACGGTGACCTATAGGTGTTGCTGTTCACAGTAATTTATTGAAAATTGTCTCATTGACAGTAAAAATATCTACTAGTATGCATGTTTATCTAATTCTGTGTGTCTCAGGCAGTCTACATTGAATTGTCGATTCGGGACAACAATGAAATTAGCAGTTACTGTATCAATGTTACTGCACCAGATTCACATATATTTTTGATACAAAAATATTTGGCAATTGACGTTTTATAGTGATGTCCAGGGCCATCATATTTGAACCTTTTCAAACGTTTTAGATCTAGAAAAAGACAAAAGATCGCCGCAATTTCAAGAAGAGAAACACACTTGAATCAAAAAAGAATACAGCAATTCAAAATCATAGCAATTTTTTGCAACATTAAATGGAGTTATATGAAACTAATAACATAATAAAATTAATATCATTGAATAAAATTGAGAAAGGAAATGGTGAATATGTCAAAGCGACAACCACCCGACCATAGAGCAAACAACAGCCGAAGGCAACCAATGGGTCTTCAATGTAGCGAGAATTCCCGCATGTCTATGTCATATAATACCCGATGAATATATTTTTAGGTACCAGGATGAGCTTTAAAATCTTACTTCAATGTATTCTGTTCAGCCTGATTTGTATTGTCTTCTGTGTTCACCAGGGCTCCTTAGTTTTATTATTTAGTCAAAAGGAATTGCAATCAAACAACGAATGGTAAGGCTCTAAAATTATTATGAAGATAAAAAAAGACCAATTTAGGTTTACACTACAGTGTTAGGCATTTTTAATATAAAACCATGTTCTGTATAAGGGAATACCTTTACTAAGTCAGGAACATGCCAATTGTTTTAAATTCGTTTGATGTGTTTGGGCTTTGATTTTACCATAATAAAGGACTTTCCGTCTGGAATTTTCATTTCATTCCATAGTTATTTATAAATAAACTCATTATAGATACCAGGATTAAAATTTTATATTTACGACAGACGCGCGTTTTGTCTTCATAAGAAGACTCATCAGTGTCGCTCGAATAAAAATATGTTAAAAAGTCAAATGAAGTACGAAATTGAAGAGCATTGAGGACCAAAAATTCCTAAAGTTTTGCAAAATACAGCTACGGTAATCTATTCCTGAGGTAGAAAAGCCTTAGTATTTTAAAAATTCTAAATTTTGTGAGCGGTTAATTTATAATTACGAACATATCAATGACAATTCAAGTCAACACAGAAGTGCTGACTACCGGGCTTCTGATACCCTCGGGGAAATAAATCTCCACCAGCAGTGGCATCGAGGTTGTAAATAAACTCATCATAGATACCAGAATATTTACTTTTTTGCAAAAATAATTGTATTAGATTGGACTAACAAAGTAGGAAAGTTATTGTTGGTAAAACTCAAATTAGGTAAACAAATATCCCTAAGGATATTGATAAATCAAATATTATGGTTTCACCGTCATTGTAATAATGTTGTATCACATTGCGATCGTTAATCGTCAATAATTACCAAAATGTACTAGTGTAAATTAAAGCTTATTAATGTTTTTGCACTTCTTCTATGATTATTATATTTATATATATATTTGCAGGAGGTCGGTTACTCTGTTAATAGTTCTGTTTCCATATTTTGCCTCTTTTGTATCGAAAGTATGGACATCTTCGTTTTCAACAGGCCAGAAATGGAAGGAGTGGCCAAATAAGCAATCACTTTTATTGGTAAGATTTAATTTTAACATGACCGCTATATAGTTCATTGATTGTTATATGTTATTTTTATTCATAAGTGTATATATATCATTTAAAAAAGTAACTTAAATTTTTTACCCGTTAAAATTTGCGCATTCGACTATATTATTTTTTTTTTGTCAGTCAGTATGCTGAAAAAAACTGCTTCAAGGAGGATGTCAATTTACACCGTCCTGTGTTTTATTGAATTAATTGCACTGGGGTAAAGCTGATGACCGTAACTGCATTCACGGTCATCCCAAGATGTCGGATGAAAAATTAGGTCAGTTTCTGTATTGTCTGTTAAAGTGTTTCTATATCATTTTCTTTACAAATCATACATTGAAACGACGTAAATTTATAAAAGAATCACTCGGAAATCACAAATTACTACCGAGAAATGTGCATGAAATGGGAAATTCGATTTGAAAAAATCGTTAAGATGACCGTAAATCATAATCAAAATATTTTCAAGATGACCGAAACATATAACAAGGATGACCGTGATTGGTAAAAAGATGACCGTAACTTGTAAAGGATGACCGTAATTTGTAAAGGCTGACTGTAATTTATAAAGGACGACCGTCGATTCTAAGAAATATCCGTACTTGTATTCCAAGCTTTTTGTTGAGTTTGTCGATCTCAATAGGGTTAGCGGATATAAATATGGTTCATAAAATTCTTTTTTTAAACTATTGGCCGTATTTTGGGTTCATTGACAATGATAATATACTAGTAAATTGCATATTTCTCGTGAACAATGAAATATTCATTGATAACGACGTTAAAATTTTCGTAGCTGTTTGTTAGAGAAGGCGATTAATGTTTACTGTAATGTTTACTATAGTAACAAAATTTTTAAAAGTTATTAGAAACAAATAAAACGACAATTGTCTTCTCAATTACGAAGTGTTTAATTTTAAAACACCATTTGCATAAGTTTACAATGTATCTATTAGTTAGTAATGCAGAACAATAAGATAATTATAAAGTCGACGACATGGGTACTATAAGTTGGATGTAGAAAATGCATAACCTCCGATTTTTTTTTTACCACGGAGGGACAACATATCAACCTATTAGTTCAGAAATTTTCGGTCTGCTCTTCCATTATGTGAATCAAGAAAAAATTCCTTCAAAAAGGTAACGGTTGTATCGAAAAGAGAAAATCGAGTGCACCTTTCTATGTTAGGGCGTGTTTGAGGTGTATATTTTGTCTTTAAAACGTACAGTCAAAGCAAGAGTATTTGATATAGCATCTCGCTTCAGATTCTATAATTTTAATATATCAAAGCTACAGGTTGACTTTATAACGTAAAAAAATGACAGTAAGAAAAGAAAAAATATATGGGTCAAGTGAAATACCTATCTAATGAATCACAAAAACAGAGTTGGTGTAATCGAATAGCTATTTTTTTCTAAAAGTACTTGACGACAGTCTTTTAATTTGGATGATGAAAATGCATATCTTCGAAAAAATATTTTGTTTTGTGTGTGATAAATAGGGTTTATGATCTTCAACCACTGAAAATTTTTAAACTGCCCCCCTTCCACGACATTTTGAATCAGTTTTTTTTTTTAAATGTTTAAGAATTTTCGAAAATTCCACCTGACATCCGATTATACAATAGTTTTAAGGCAGCAACCATTTGATTTTCGGGGGGGGGGGGGGGAAAGTTTGCTTCCAGGTTTTGGAAAGAAAAAAAATGTTTTTATTGGCAGCTGAGGGTGAAACAAACATTTTTTTTTTCTCAGGGTGTTTCACCTTCAGCTGCCACTATTTGTTATGCTAAAATTGAAAGAAAACAATTGTTTTCGACTTGTGAAAAAAAAAGTTTGTCCGAAAAAAATATCCATAGCCAAATATCCATAGCCACCCAGAAAATCAAATGGTTGCTGCCTAAGTTGAATCAATACAAACAAGATCATTAACTGATACTCATTAGCTAGTAGATACATTTGTCTTTTAAAATACAATTGTCAGCGCGTCATCCCTACAATGGCTTCCATTTCTACGATTGTGAAAATGAAGGCAAAAAAATCAACACAGACAGTTTATAATGCAAGACTCAAGCTATTTGACAGCTGGTGTCAAGAACGGAGTATCAATCCCAGTACGGCAACTGTGCCAGAAATAGCTGAATTTCTTATGTTCTTACATACTGTAAAGAATTGTAAGCCAAGCACTTTAGCTGGTTACAAGTCAGCAATAGCTTTAATACATTCATCTAAAGATAGAATTTCTATTAACATGGATTTGCGTAATTTAATTAAAGGATTGTACAACATTAATCCACCAATAAGGCAGTTGGCGCCAAATTGGGATTTGCCGTTGGTTTTGCTAGTGTTGACAAAGACACCTTTTGAGCCACTAGAAGAAGCAGAATTGAAATATTTAACCTTAAAGACAGTTTTTCTTATGGCATTAGCTTCTGCTGCAAGAGTCAGTGAATTACACAGTTTCACTATTACATGTATTAATGACAAACATTTCAGGAAAGAGCAAAGAGGTATACGGTTGTTGCCAAATATGCAATTTCTTGCTAAAACTCAAACTTTGAATAAACCATGGGAACCAGTATTCATTTCCAAATTTGAAAACTATGCTACAGATCCAAACGATTTACTGCTGTGCTCTTGTAGAGCACTACTAGCTTATATTAAAAGAACTGAAGTTTTGCGCAAATCACAAAGACTCTTTGTAACATATCAAAAGAATCATCATGTAGAGGCTTCTAAGAATTCCATTGCACGTTGGATTGTGAACACGGTTAAATATGCATATGAACATGCAGATACAAACACACTTCAGTTTGTGAGAGCTCATGATACAAGAAAGCTCTCAACTTCTTGGGCTTTATTCAATGGACTTTCCTTTCAAGAAATTTTAAGAGCAGCTCATTGGTTAAATGAGACAACATTCACCTCATATTACTTGAAGGATGTACCAGATTTGGAATCTCGGTTTGCCAAAGCTGCAATTTTGCATACGGCTAACAGAAGACAGAAGAAGTATTAAGGTAGATATTTTTTATTTACTAGTTACTTTCTTCCTCTTACCCACCACCTTTAGGTTTATGCTGCAAATTCTTTGCAAATGTTTTTCAGACAGGTAAGTACAGATTTTGATATAAACTATGGTTTTTTAAAGTAAAAACCTTGTTTATGATAAATCTGTACTTACCTGTCTGACCCTGCCCACCTCCCCACCTGAGGAAGTTAAGTTTTATATAATGTATATAGTCATTTCCGCCTCAGGTAAAGTGATCTTCTATTCGGGAGATCGTGAAAGGGAGATAATTTAAAAGTTAGCGATTGCAAGGGGTTACCAAGGGGTAATTGCCTGACGTAATGGTGAGATAATTTTGACGAAGTAGAATCCTGACTGTATGAATAACATTTCTGTATATATACAAATTGACAACATCACAATATTTTCTGTTATTTTATTTGCACGACAAAAACGAAGACGATATAATATCAATGGGTGTACATGCATTGGCATTTTTAAAAATGTGTATTTATTATACGTCATTTAAAGGAATCCCAGAAATAAAAAAAATATCTTATGTCTTGTAGTTGGAGGCTGTTCACCACATTTTTTTTCAATTATACTTGTAAGGTGTCATTTTATCGCGCTTTTGTTGCATGTTTCCCCACTTCTTCATGTGCATGTCTTGTTGCAAATTCATTTTAAAAATTCAACCCTCTACTGTAAAAAAGATACATATGCTGAACTATGCATTTGAAGCACATCTAGGTTTCTTCTACTTATAGCATAAAACTCTCATATTAATACGTTTATACTAACACGATTAACTTCATTGGATACAAAAAGGTAGTTATATAAATACGGATATTTCTTAGAAATGACGGTCATCCTTTAAAAGTTACGGTCATCATTTACAAATTACGGTCATCTTAAAACCAATTACGGTCACCCTTGTTATGAATCGCTGATTCTGTTACGGTCATCTCGATTGTGATTTACGGTCATCTGAGCGATTTTTTCAAATCGAAGTTCCTGTTTCATGCACATTTCTCGGTAGTAATTAGTGATTTCCCTGTGAATCTTTTATAAATTTACATCGTTGAAATGTATTATTTGTAACGAAAATGATATAGAAACACTTTAACAGACAATACAGATACTGACCTAATTTTTCATCCGACATCTTGGGATGACCGTGAATGCAGTGACGGTCATCAGCTTTACCCCAATGTAATTGGTTGGCTGATTGTTTAAGTGTTAGATTTCTTTTGGCGAAAACAGCAGAAAGAACAACAACAGGCAATCCTTGTTATCTTAGATCAAAGTTGATCGGAATTTGCCACTTGTTTAGTTTGATAATACATGCTAATCAACTACAAAGACCACTCTTTAACCGAGGCTCCTCAACACTTTTCAAGTATATAAATTAGATAAAGTACATGTAGATTTAGCTATTATCAATTGCAAGATACCCATTCTTTTTACTATGCATTCAATGGATAAAGAAGAATTTTGCTGGCATATTGAATATTCAATAATGACACACATGATTCTGAATATTTTCAAATGATTTAAAAATGAGACATATCATTCTGCAGTTTAAAAAATGGGTCATTATATATCTAATTTATTGAGCAATGAATTACATATTAGGAGTCTCTAGATATATTCAATTGAGGGAACTTATTACCTAGATTTACGGTCTTTTATTAGATATATGAAGACAGCTCTAAAAAGACAATTTTCCGACTACGACACATTCAGTTTTGTTCATACAAGTCGCTTGAAGTCAATTTAAATCTGTTAAATTGATATTGTGACTTCTTAGTAGTTAGTACACAACAATAATATACTGAATCATGAAGAATGAAAAAAGGGATAATAAAATCGAATGCTTAGTCTTGTCAGGTGAGTCCTAGATCAAATAATCGTTTGAGACTGATATCCATTTACTACTAATTGGCACAAGTTACAAATAAACATAATTGTTTATGATATTCAGAAGTTTGTTTATAATTCAAAAGGTTAATGTTTTAAGGGTGTTATGTTATCCATTGCTGAGAGTTACATGCAGACAAGCTTGTGTTTGAGATATCTGTGGAAAATACCAGGATTTCTGTTGTTAGGTGTGTTACACTCAGGATTGATCTTTTCCATGTGTACCACTGGAATGGTAGGTTCATTTCTTTTAATAACATGTTTATAACATGTATTATAACATTATCAACAGTTTTAATATAATGTAATTAATTTACATAACTTTATTACATTCTGTCCCGTTTTTCAGTTATCGTATACTAGTTTTATTATTTGTGACAGTGTTTTGTTGTATGCACAATATCACAAATGGAATGTTTTTTTTAGCAAGTATTACATATGAAATATATCTTTTTTGGAAGAGTATATATATATCTCTGAGCCATTTCGACAATACACACATGTTGCTCTTCGCGTGTTTACATAGTTTATATAACTACTCTTTTCCAGATTAACACCTACAAAATGATAATTGTCATTAGTAAACAACCTAAGAAACAAAACCAAAAGCTAAGATGCACAAAAGAAAGATGAGGTTGATGATTGATTTATTGTAAAGTGGTTAAAACTGATAACAAATAATTCTTTGAAAGATTCAGTAGCCAGAGTTTATTACTAGTTTTGATGTCAGTTTCTATATTTTATTGCTGCATTACGGTTTCAGATACTAGAGTATTGATTGATATTGTTTTGTTTCAGAAGACCATTATTAGCTGTTGTCGTTATATACAGCATATGTTGGTTTTAGTTTTCATAAGCTGTGTCATTTATTGTTTTGTATTGCTGGTGATAACAAACAGAATGTCGATAGAAGAAGCTGGAATCACGTGTCTCTTCCTGGTGATGATATCAATAATTGTTTCTCCAAGCATTCAAAGACGAATTCATACAACAGACAACAGAGGAACTCAGAATTCCGCTATATTGTATATCATTTTGAAGATACTTACCTGTGTGTTTTTGCTTTACATTATGCAACAAAAAAGTAGTACAAACGAATTATTATCATTGAGATTATTTTTTGAGACTTTATTGTTACTGAATGCTAAAAGTCTTTACTTTTGTGCTTCAATCTTACTTAGCTCGTGTCTTTGTCAGTACGTTAAGTTTTTCGATGTAAATTCTAAATCTGGTAGATGTGTTGTTCATTTACCGATGTATGTGTCGTCTATCATAATATCGATCATTCTAGTACTGACATATTCGTCAGGAATAAATGCATCTCATATTACATGGGCTAGTAGTATTGGTATATTTTCTCAAGTGACCAAAGTGAGTCCAGACATTTCTGTATTCTATGGAACTCTTACAGGACTACTTATTGTTCCGTTGTTATTGGATATATTGAATGATAGAACTATACAGTGTAATGATTGTAGTATGTATGAATCCGTTTTGATATTGCAACATTTAATCAGTAGAACTTTCAATACAATGGAGACACCAACATGCAATAAGTCGGCTGACAACAACAGACGAATCTTTGTCTGTACTACAATGCATCAGGAATCATCACTAGAAATGGACACATTACTGGCTAGTATACGAAACATTTCAGATTCAAACCTTTTGAAAAGAGAGAATATTGTTTTTGAATCACATATATTCTTAGATAATGGTGCTGATGGACAAACTATAAAGCAGTTTGGGCTTCAGTTAATGAGCTTAATTGAAACCAATTTTTAACAAACAATAACCAAGGTGTCATGCTATTTACGCCATATGGATTACAGCTTTCCTGGGAAGTAAACAAAACAACACCATTGTTTGTTCACTTGAAAGATGTTTGTAAGGTCAAGGCGAAAAAGCGTTGGAGTCAAATAATGTATATGGAGTATATTTTAAACTATAGCAGTAGAGTGCCTCCCCGTGCTTCAGGTTTATGCTCTTATAATATACTAGATTATGGAGTGTGTGTCCGAGCGAGAATTATGATAAAAGGGATGATTTTTCATTTCCTACCGTTTTTAAATGGTGACGTTCCCTTGTCACCATCTTACGGTGTTTATATATCTCAACTTGTACGATTCGCTCGTGTATGTAACAATGTTTTCGATTTTAACGAGAAATTTATGTATTACTGAAAAATTATTACACCAGGGTTTTCGATATCACAAACTAGTCAAAACATTTACTAAATTTTATCATCGGTATAAAGACATCATTCGTAAATATAGCTCAACATGCAGACTTCTAATACGTTCAGGTATTTCACATCCAATTTTTTATGGTAATATTCTTTATAAAGCACAAAGGTGTCAGTATTCACCTCAGAAACTTACAAAACCTTTGAATAGACTTATTAAGAAGGGATATAATTACGATACTGTTGTCAAGTCATTAAAGATTGCATATTTTGGCGTTAATATTGAGTCACTGATAAGGTCTTTGCATCGGAACTAACCACATTTATTCTAAAAACAGTTGTTGGCATGACACGGGTTATGTTCTTCTCATATATGTTATGATGGTATGATACTAAACCCCTAACGGGAAGGATTGTGCCTGATGTTCATATGATGAAATCATAATCTTTCAGTCAGTTTAATTGAAGTCTGGAGCTGGCATGTCAGTTAACTGCTAGTAGTCTGTTGTTATTTATGTATTATTGTCATTTTGTTTATTTTCTTTGGTTACATCTTCTGACATCAGACTCAGATTTCTCTTGAACTGAATTTTAATGTGCGTATTGTTATGCGTTTACTTTACTACATTGGTTAGAGGTATAGGGGGAGGGTTGAGATCTCACAAACATGTTTAACCCAGCCGCATTTTTCCGCCTGTCCCAAGTCAGGAGCCTCTGGCCTTTGTTAGTCTTGTATTATTTCAGTTTTAGTTTCTTGTGTACAATTTGGAAATTAGTATGGCGTTCATTATCACTGGACTAGTATATATTTGTTTAGGGGCCAGCTGAAGGACGCCTCCGGGTGCGGGAATTTCTCGCTACATTGAAGACCTGTTGGTGACCCTCTGCTGTTGTTTTTTATTTGGTCGGGTTGTTGTCTCTTTGACACATTCCCCATTTCCATTCTCAATTTTATCGTACGTCTATCTTTTGGAGGTACTCTGACAATTTCCCAATAAGACCACCTTACGCAAGTTTACTTTCTATATATACATTGAACTCGCCTGAAGAGTTATCCGAAACCGTGCAACATGATTTTACACTTCTAGATAATTATTGTGAGTGGTTAGTCAAACAAAATGAGATTTATTGTGTACAGAATCGACAGAAATATCTGTAGCCGATACGAGCAAAAATGAAAAGTGTTTAGATAGAAATGAATCATTTAACATTATTCACACCATAAAAGATTCACAACAATTGCATCACGAACAGGATAAATTTGGATATGAAAATTATATCCTTACAACTGATGCTGACATGAAGTTTACGGATAAAAGTATATTGAAAGTTTTACACATGTGTGAATCAGACAGGACTGTTGGGGCTGTCTGTGGTCGAACATATCCTACAGGAATTCAGTATCCTCCTATTGTCTGGCTGCAGATGTTCGAATATGCTAAAGGTAAAATATGTGCAGAAACATGAATAATTCTCAATAAAGTAGTTTTTTGTAAACCGAGCGATTGGCTCATTGACATTATTTGTAATGTCGAAAAATTTTCTGTTGATATTTAAGAATCGATTTCCCTTTCTCAACTGCATTTCTCATTTACTAAATACACAAAACAACTATTAAGTAGGTGATGAATTTCGAACGATGACTGATATTCGAAAACAGATGTCCTAATTTCATTTTGACTGTAATGTCCGGTTCCTAAAATGTTGAATTTCCTGGACGTATTTTTTTTTACCGAATATTTCAAACACAATTATAATATACAAACATTTTCAAAATAAAAAAATATATAAGATAATTAATATATGTACTTAAACATGTTAAACAGGAACGTTTTCCATCTATGTCTTGAGCATAGTTATTTTCATCACTTCTAATCAGGTCAGAATAATAAAAAAACAATTTTAAATTATCTCCTTTTGTATATACTTTTAAATAAAAAAGCATTTATCAAATTAATTTTATTCAACTACTGACAAAATAGAGTTGTTTTGATTATAAATTATAAAAAAAACAAATGTCAAAATGTTTGTTATAAAATTTAACTATAAAAACAAATATGAAAATAAACTTTTAAAAAAATCAGTTCTATGTGACCATGCTTAAAGTCACTTCTGATATCATTTTAGACTTTTACTTAAAATTTACAATTCTGACATTTCAGTGTGCTTAATTATTCATTTTTAATTGTTTGTTTCAGAATCCTAACAATAAGGTTATAACAAATAGCAATCATAAGCACCTTTTAATTTCAAGATAGGCATCATAAGAATTGTATTGAATAATCTCCCTTGCTAGCATTATTTTTCAACTTAAAAAAACATCAAAAGCCAAGGTAAGTTCCGATTTTGGCATTAAAGTTCAGGTTCATCTGATGAAAGATTTTGGACACTTTTTTAAAAACACTTTCAGTAGAGTCAATAAATTATGTTGAAGATTTAGACTGATTTAGACGCTCTTAATAAAGCTTAAGATATAAAAAAAATATGTCAAATATGCCATTATATGTCACTTTTTAATAGTTTTTGTCAAAAATGAAAGTGGCAACATCCGTGTTCATCTTCAACCTTTATGTTTTTCTATGTATTATCATCAAATACAACTAAGATTTGAATAATAAGAATGAACTCTAAAGTGGCCACTTTCATTTTTTTGGCCGTATAAAGATTAACTCAAATGCTAAAATTGTGAGATTTCAGTAATTTAGCATGACTAAAAATAAACTCATCATAGATACCAGGATTGAAATTTTATATTATATGATGATAGTACCCGATACCATGAGCATTGCATTGTCAAAACCAGCGCATATTTATGTAACAGAAGTATTCTTCTTTCCAATAATTAGCTAAAAGTTTAAATTTTGAATTTTTTGTAAAACTGCTATATTTCGGGACCAAAAAGGGGTCTTACTGGACTTACAATTGTGCAAAAGGGCAACACATTCAAATTAGAAAGTACAAAACATAAGTTGAAGAATGTACCAATGAATTTTTTTATTGAGAATATAAAAAAACTACAGGGAACATGTACAGTCAATAGCGAAATAGTTCCAATGTGATAACGAAATTAAGGCATTTATTGACCATCAACAGTACCAATTTTTAATTACTCGGGCAATTATTTCTATTCAGCGCTGCTCGAGACCAAAACAATTGAAATCTAAATCATATTTGAGATGTTAAAGAGCTGATAAGCCATACATAATTCATTAGAAAGCAAAACCATGAACAAATAAACCCAGAGCTATCAACAAAAGAGGGTTGAAAAGTACTAGAGCGACAGTCAATCTCATAGATCGAAAATAAACTGACAATGCCATGGCTAAAAAAGAAAAAGACAAGCAGACAAATCATAGAACACAATACACATCATAGAAAACTAAACTAAAAGCAACATGAACCCCACCAAAAACTGGGAGTGATCGCATGTGCTCTGGAATGATAAACAGATATTCCTCCATATGTGGCACCTGTCATGTTGCTCATGTTATCACAAATTGCTATTCAAAATGATATTCTATTTCGAAATATTGTAGATTTATGGATGAATAAAAGTGCACAGAATATCATTGGTTCAGTTATGTGTTGCCCCGGCTGTTTTAGTATGTTCAAATTGGAAGCTATTAAGGACGTTGTTGCAGAATATTCGATACCAGTAGGAAACATGGAAGATGTATTTACAAAAGACAACGGTAAAAAACAATTTAGTTTTTGTAGAACTTCAAAACACTGGAAAATTCTTCTTCTATAAAAGTATCAATGACTATAAAACATCATGTTAACGCTAGTTAATCGATGTCAAAATCATCTGCTGTCGATGTTCTTATGCTCATACATTTATACTTATATCACCCATACAGAAAACATAGTTAAACAAAGTTTAGACCATCAATGGTTTCATCTATTGTTATGTTTATGTCAGCATAAGGACAATGACAAAAGTGTTAATAATTTTGTCGTCAAAATTGAATGATTTGCAACTGCAATATATGAGATAGAATTGGTAAAAATAAAAAATAAAATACAACGCAACAGTTTCATTTAACATCGAATATATGAACATTTAATGAATCATGATAAATGATAATATACTAACAGCATGTCCAGAGTTTTCTCACTAAATTACCAAACTAAAATCAACTGAGCACAAAAGCGGAAGTTTTAGCTAACTACAAATACTACGTTTTGTCCGGAAGATATGACTGAGTTCATGAAACAACGGCGTAGATGGATACTATCAGATTATGCAAATGCTATATTGGTTATTCGACAGCTAAGAACCTTGGTTTCCACAAACGATGCTTTTTCCGTTGTGTTCGTCCTCTACTTATTGCGACTATTTCTTACACAGCTTTTATATCCGGGAATTACAATTGTAACACTGTGCTACGGTTTAGAATTGGCGACTGGTGCCCCTCTTATCATTGTAGCTCCTGTGATCGTTGCAATAGTGCTTGCCTACTGCTTGATGCTACTCAGCCGAGTTCCTTCAACAATACAGTTAGTTATCACAAAAATGTTAATCAGAATCTTCGGAGCAGGAACAGTCTATATATCTGTTATTGTCTTTAAAGACGTGGCATATGGTAGGTAGCATGGTATCGTTTTGTTATATACAATTATGTGAATGCATCTGTAGTTTTGAAAGAATATTTGGGGTATATGAAATCTTAAAAAAGTTAAATGCAAACAGGTTGATGGTTATGTTTCTTAATCACTTTCGCAACGATATGATATTATGTAATGTATAATGCATTTTATCAATCACGCTTATGTTGTCGTTGGTTGATGTGAAGGTCATTTTTTTTTTTCAGATATTTTTATTTATGGAATTACTGACATTAAATAACTAAATATAGTCGATATATGTTTTGCTCCATTATTATAATTAGGAACCTATTGATATATATAAAAAGTAAAACGACAAAAATACAGTATTCCGAGAAAATTCAAAACGGAAAGTTCCTATTCAAATGCTCAAACACATATAACTAATGTACAACAACTGTCATATTCCTGAAATGTTACAGGCATTTACTTAGCAAGAAAATGATGGATTAAACCTGGTTTTATAGCTAGCTAAACCTCTAAGTTGAATGACAGTCGCATAAAAATCCATTATATTGACAACGATGCAAACAGTAATAATAGGTAAAAATCAAAAATAGGAGTACAGCAGCCAACATTGCGTTATTATCTTAATCACTATAGGTTACAATAAACCAACTGAACTTATGGGCGCAGCCATTTAATGATCATAACATGGTATTCAGAATTAAGGCTATAGCTTATCTTGATTGGTTAATATGTTGTGCCCGGTATGTTTTGTTATTAGAGACTTCATGCATTCTGCATTATACCAAAGGCCAAATAGATTACTTTCTTAGCCCTAACGGAACTGAGATGTATTTTGATCGCTAGGATATGACACGTATGTTTAAGTGCAAAATTGATAGGCATGGGAGATAAGTACAAATTACGCAAAGAAAATCAACGCGAACCTATATTTTTGGACGAAAAAATACTGTCCTAATAACTTATTTTTAATTCTAGCAAGTTTTTGTTAAATTAATAAATTTTCTAAAGTATGTATCTCGATAAAGGCTATCATTGTAGCCTATGGGGAAATTAATTGGTCATTTTAATCTATCAAAACACTCAAATATGTAAACAAACATTGAAACAATAACACAATGACGGGATGTATAAGTACAGAGCCACGTCATACGTCATACAAAGAAACACAAAAAGGGATATATACAAAGCATATTATCACAAATGAAATAAAACAATATAAACATTATCATTGAAAATAAGACAGTGACGGGATGTATAAGTACAGGGTCACGTGTTATGTAACAAAGAAACCAAACAAATGCATATAGACAAAACATATTAGCAAACATGATTTACAAGAATACAAAAATAATCATAGAGCAATAACGAGGTGCTTGACTGGACACAGGCAAGGGTTACATGCATACAGAATTCAACAGAGCAGACATACATATTTTGTAAAAGAAACGTTTTGTACATGTATGTTGAAAGAACACTCACATGTATAATGTATGTATTTGTAAATGTTTACAATTACTTAGTATCACCTTCTACAAATAGGTTATTACAATGGACATTTTGAACATGCAGAAGGCTTGTCAGTTGCAATTGCATTTGGAAGTTACATATATGGAGCTGTTTTATACCCATGGGATGCATGGATATTGCTTACTGGTCCTGTCTACTTGTTTTTTATTCCATTTATGTATATTTTATTACCCCTCTACGCAATCTGTAACATTGTGGATCAATCATGGGGTACACGTGATAAGGTAAGTGACTGTTTGATGAAATATAAATATGAAACATATTTCAAAGTTATTTTTTTCCGAAAAAAAAGAAATAAGAATATGTTGTATGATTGTCAATAAGGTAACTATTTTACAAAAGAGGGACGAAGATACCAGAGGGACAGTCAAACTCATAGATCGAAAATAAACTGACAACGCCATGGCTAAAAATGAAAAAAGACAGCCAAACAATAGTACACATGACACAACATAGAAAACTAATGAATAAGTAACACGAACCCCACAAAAAACTAGGGGTGATCTCAGATGCTCCGGAAGGGTATGCAGATCCTGCTTAACATGTGCCACCCGTCGTGTTGCTTATGTGATAACAAATCCGGTAAATAGTCTAATTCGGTAGGTCACATTCATGAAAGGGGAGGGGATTGCAGGTACAACGTGAGGAACATATCCGATAGGTACCAAATTCAGTTGATAAAAGCAACTGTAGTCTTCTAAAATATTAAGCAGTAAAAAATAAAGCATCAAAATCTATATAAGGCAATACATGACAATACATGACAACGTGAGAACAATACTAACTAGAAAAATTGATATCAGCTTAAATGATAACATTATAATGATACATACAGCAACCAATCACAGTCACTAAATCACATGCTCTTTACGTTGGACAAAAGCATAAATAATGTTGAAGGATAAAAACAGCTTTCCACTAGACAATAAATGACGTAGATGATGACATATCTATCCGGCAAATAAAAGACAGGTAGTACCATTTGTGGGGTATTTTTAATTACTGTACGTTTGTCATAATTGTTCGATGGGTCATGTGTGACCTATTGCATGATTTCATTTTTGATATCTTATGATATTTTTGTACATAATGTGAAACTATTTTTAAATATAAAGACAAGACAATGTATTTCTATGTTGTCAAAAATATAAGAGAAAACGAATGTTTTCCTCCTTATTGTCATTACACTGACACTGAAAAACACAATAAATATTTGTGAGACCCAATTAAAAAATATATTTCTTCAGCTACTACAGTGTACTACTTGCCAATTTGATTATTTCAACATGTTGAACAATAGAATAATGATTGATGAATCAAAGCAGGGTCTATCAAAATGTATCAAAAGAGCCAAAAATTACTATAACGGCATCGAAGCAACGCAACACAAATATTAGGCACATATATACACCACATTAAGATGATCAAAAAGTCAAAGGCGAGTAAAACACAATCTGTCCATAGCTCTGACCGATGAGTTATTTAAACAGTAGAAGCGTCGAAGTTGCATGACATACGGATTGTTATGAAAATGAAAATCAGGTAAAAAATAATTTTGCGCAAACTAAACATTTACCTGTTTGTTTCTTTTTCTTTTTTTAATACAGTTAACTGATTCGTTTGAAAATACAAGAATACCACGTAAACATGCCAACAGAATTCATTCACATCAGCATACTGTATACCATAATATATTGCAAATGCGCGTGTTCTTAGTGTTGTATAAACGTTTTACATTCTAACACGTATTTAATAAGATGGCACAACGCAACTTCTAAAATAAAGAAAAGTATGGAGTGATAATAAGCCAAAAAAATCCCAACAGCATGTTTCTTTCACGAAATTCATTTAACCAATGCTGCATTTTAAAACAAACTATTTCCGAAAAAAAGGAAAAATCTAAGGATCGATAAAATATGAAAACTTCGAAGGAAATTTAAATTCCATAACAAAATGACCAATGTTTTTAAAATACAAATATAAAACGAATTTGACATTGTTTTGTTTCCTCTTTTTTATACATGTTATAAGCCATCTATTCAAATGCATTAGAAGAACCGAGTATGATAACCACTGTGTATGCTTAATTTTAAACAATGCTTTCCTTAGGTTCCAAACATTAAACAGAACACGCAGAAAGAATCAGAATCGCAACAAGGTACGATAGCGTAACACATGATACTATCACTCAAACTTAAATTTATTGAATACGGAGTTTATTCTATTGTTCAATTTGTTTACTGCTTTGTTGTATTGCTGCTTTGCTGATTTGATAATTTCCTGTACTTTAAACATCTACCCATATACATGTATTTAATTTCTATTTACCAAAAAAAAGAGAATTGGGGGGAAGCTTTATATATATGATTTCGATTTCATGTATTAATCATATTCTTGGTAGTACACCTATATTTTGAAATGTTTCGTACACTAAATGGTATTTTTTCTGTGTTTGCCATCCTTGATGGTGTTGCTATCAGTCAGGATTGCCAAAATCTGTATCAAACACATGCTCTTAATTACGCCACACCACAATATATAATTGAGGTATTTAATACAATGCATATGAGCTCTTGAGAAAATATGAGTTTCTTAGGCTGATACAGGTGGGATATTGAAATAACCATAAGATCTTTTTTTATTTGCATTGTTTATAAGCATTCTTTTTCCAAAAATGAGATATCCAAATTGAATATCATTGGAAAGAAACTATCAATTCCTATACGCAACGGATTATCAGCGGTGTAAATATATTGTTATCCCTTAATATCTGTCATCACACATGTCAGACAGCGAAAACCATTACAAAATAAAATTGTTATTCTTATTTCTTCTGGAATGAAAAAAAATACTCTTCCGTGTTTATTCAGATTTCAATATCTCGTGAGAATTGAAAATGGTTCAAGAGCCCCTGTAAATAAGATTGATTAACAACATATATTATACATACATTTTCACGTATGGTTAAATCGACATGTTTACCCCTTTCCTAGCTGTGATACATCAATTGGATGTCGAATGGCTAAGAGTTAAAGAATGTTCACTTTTCAAACCAAACAGAGACGTAACCATTCTCAAAATGAACACGATATGCGGTACTTGAATATGCATACAGTAATCGATGAAACGTATAATTTGTTTTACAAACCATAGATATTTGTTTTAATTTTTTTCTTCTTCTTATTTTATTACATTTGATATATTAAGCAAAATAAAACAATATAGCAAAACCTTTTGTTTTGTAGTTGAAACAGCGTGTCTGGCCAGTTTGAGAGCATCATCGCTCAATTTAAGTGACTTCAACCAAGATGAATTCAAATTCTGGGAAGGGCTTGTGTTCAACGTTGTAGGATCGTCGGTACCAAATGGATTATCAAACGAAAACAAAAAAATTGGATTGATATTATTAAGAAAAAAAGCGCTAATGTACTTTCTTAGTGCCAATCTGATTTGTATGGTTGCACTAGTAGGATTTTATGCATTTCCAATGCATACTTTTGATAGTAAATCCATATTTAGTATTGTAATGGGATTCATGCTAGGGTTACCACCCCTTATTCAAATATCAGGAAGTACTGTGTACAGAATTGGTGATATTTTAAATCGTATAGGTCGATGGATAAATACTGTAACGTTTGTTTTCAACCTACCCTAATAGTCAATCTGTAGATGTAAGTCCATTGGATTTGTATTTAATTTAGTCATGTTAGTACATGTAGCATGGTATCCTTATTGTTTTATGTGTTTAAATGTTATCATTTTTTGTCTAATCATCAAATAAGAATATGTGTTCGTTTACCAAGATATATACATCATATAGTAATATATATATATATATATATTGTTTGAATACAAAAGTTATAGAATAAATAAATGAAAATATATATCAACTGTACCTTTCACTTGCATGTGTGTATTCAGCAAGTCAGAGCACTTACCAACCTACTCATTTTTTTTACGATTAAATGAATGAGTTTTGCGGTATCTAAATGATAACCTACATAATTTCTTTTTTCAAAACTGCATGTTATTGTTTCTTTCCTAAATGGCCTTATTGTATAAATGTGTATATCAACCAAAACTCCGTATCAGTGTTAAATATATCAAACGATAAAGTGTATGGAGTTGATATGCATGGTTAGAAAACAGAAATTCTTTCAAATTGACTGATGATAGCTGCTGAATGTAACTGATTAGTTATATTTAGATTATGATTGTCTACGATAAAATGGGATATGTGAAGTTTATGTCGATGATATAGGAACCAAAACAACAAAGAAACTAAACTAGTTGATTGATTGATTCAGTCATTCATTGAAGATTGGTTGGTGTTTTAAGCCTTTGTCGATACTTTTGCTCGTCGAATACACTTGTCACGTGCTGAATTCGAACAGTCAACCTCCGTGTAGACAATCAGTCTATTAATGTATCAGTTGGACTATTTACATCTTACTTTGCGTCAACACTAGTTCCAACAGAAAAGAAAGGACATATAGTATCAATTCAGGAAACAATATTTTTACATGCAAAACAAAAATTAAAATGCAAAGGAACAGCGGTTTTATTGCTGTTCTTCATCTCAAAGTCACAGTGATGCCTTCAACATAGAGAAAAAACTTTTTCCCCACTGTAATTTATTTGTTATTTCTTTGCGCTTAAGGAATATTAATACACATGTTATTATTTTAGATTGGTAGATGTAAT
This sequence comes from Mytilus edulis, assembly GCF_963676685.1. Taxonomy (NCBI): domain Eukaryota; kingdom Metazoa; phylum Mollusca; class Bivalvia; order Mytilida; family Mytilidae; genus Mytilus; species Mytilus edulis. The sequence continues at coordinate 73,263,116 of NC_092350.1, read as the reverse complement.
ATTTTCAATAACAGTTCTAGTTAAATCGAGAGAAAAATAACAAATAACCGCGAATAACGAATATTGTGACCATTGTCTCGATATATTAATTATAGTACACATGCTATGGACAGATTCATACAAATAGGATATATGCATGGAGATTGCAAGATTTGTATTCATTGCATGTATCTTAGTCATCATTTTAACGTTCATATTTCCTTATTTTTCCATTAATCTAGAACGGTGAAGAAATTGTTATATCTCACAAACAAAAATAGTATATTTATATTCTATAATTACATTCAAATATGTTAAAGGAACTTGGGTATGATGTTATCAGGGTGTGAAATTTATATTAACTTAGGTTTGATTCAATCAGGGTGTGACATTTATAGAACCTGGGTATGTTGTTATCAGGGTGTGACAGTTATAGGAACTTGAACAGAATGTTATCATAGTCACTGTGCTTAAACGGCTGTGGGTAACTTAAGTTACCCACAGCCCAAGATGGAGCCGCTATGCGTCGGTTAGATACTTTTCTTCTATTGAATAACAATACCACGAATGCATCAATTAAACAACTGAATTTAAAAGTTGTATTAATCGTTTAGGGAAACCCCTAAATTGGAAAGTTGATTAAATTCTACAAAATAAACGATCACAGCACGATTTTAAAAAACACTTAGGCTGTCCGTAACTTCAAAACAACTTGTCCGTAACTTTTTTCATCATACCAATAGAGATGTCCGTAACTTTCAAAGAATCGACATACGCGGATGTAATGTTTAAACTGATGATAGAGATTGCATCGAATACATATTCACAAAACGAAGCAGATGTCTAGTATGATATAATTCATTGCATCGATGGAAGACGAAATTGGGAAAATTATGAAAAAAATCACGATAAATCCGCAAAACTCGGGTCTCATTTTGTATAACGTCGGGGAACCCGAATCGCCTAGTTCGGAGGGTTGTTTCCGATCATAGCAGATAAACTGTTGAAACATCATTGTTCGTTTTTATTTTTGAACAAGTATACTACACAAGTATTTTTTTACACATACATGTAGCATGTATACACTTACTGATTTTCTGTCAGCAACGACAAGGGTAGCGTGAATCCGGGATTTTGGAGGGAAACCCAAATTGCCCAGGCATGCAGTGGATAGACTATACGAGACTTAAGTGCACAAACTTTTTCCGTCTTTTTGAAAAAGCCAAAAACACTTTTCTCTCATCCCCACAAAAACAAATCCCATCAGCATTGACAGTAAAATAAAAGGGGTGTCAATCTGGACACACTGGGACGTTGCGCACGGTGATATTGCGGCACCCTGGCCAAGATTTACAGTAAATGGGAAAACTTAAAAAAAGGACATTTTGTATAAATGAATAAACCTAGTTAAACAGCTAGCTGCATATATTTAATTTGTATGCAAGTTGCATTAAATCTCATAAAACTGAATAAAACTAAAAGACACAATAGGTAAAAGTCAGTGACAATAAAAGGAAAAGAGCAGTCAACATAGTGTAACAATTCGACTTAGTATATAAAAATATAACTATAACTACGTAGGACAACAGGATAATTTAATAGTCTAACAACCCCTGATAACATAGAAAGAGAGAAAAAATACATACTAGGAAACATATTCAAAAAATTAACACTATAACTAACTGGTGGGATGTATAAATACCGAGCCGCGTCAAAGAGTATTCATCAAAATACACATAGAAAGAAACAGAGGTGAAGGTAAACCGCAAACATATAATTAAACTCAAATCATTAAAGAGTATGGAGAAGCCTTGGTCTGACAAGCGAAAAACGTCGATAAGACGCACATCAGTAAATAAAAGTTCAAACCATAACCAGGATGGAGTACCACAAACCCCACATAAAAGTCTGTGGTGTAAGTATGATGCGTTAATAAAATCGCATTTCGTGGTGAATGAGTAGTATAAACGGCCGCGAAGGTTACAAATTTGATGTTAATTGTCTTCTAATTGTTGAAATTATAATTCTTAAAATTTTAAATCAAAAGTTACCCACATCTAAAAATAAATAAACGGACAGTCTGCTTAGTTTCGATCAAAAAGTTACGGACATCTTATGCATTTTTTAAAGTTGACCTTGCGCTTTAGTGAACTCTATATTAACAAATTTATGGTAATTGTTAGTCATTTCTTTATTCAATAATCCTATAAATATTTACATTCTGCATGAAAAACGTCGTAAAAGGTACATTTTGTATGAATTAAATATCAACGAGTTTAGAGTCCGCCATCTTGGGCTGTGGGTAACTTAAGTTACCCACAGCCATTTAAGCACAGTGATAGTGTAACAGTAAATGGAACATATAAAGGTACAATGTTATGGGCTGGTGAAATCCTCGAAGACGAATCTGCGTTCTCATGGATTGGGTGCAAATGATGATTTTAGTAGTTTTTTAACCTATTGGTTTTTTTTTCTTTTTGAATTTACATTACTCCTTAAAGATCATGATTTTTAAAAATATAAAAAAAAATCATTTCAGTTTCATTGTTCTTGAGTATATAAGTGATGCACCGACCATTCAGCCTGTAAGGGAGAGGCCATGTTGCTACGTTTGAAAAAGAATGACATGATCCCTCCTTTAAGTTTTATGGTCGTCCATTACTTTTAAAAATTTGACAATTTTTTCCTTTATAAAATTCCATCTAAACTTGCATAAAATGCTGTTATCACCAACACAATCTCCAAAAGATATTTCCATACATTGGGCTCAAAAGAAATATCCAATACTTTTAATGACTGGATATTATCCCCGAGTACAATAATAGATACTAGGAATGACGTTTTGTATTTGCGCAAGACGCGCGTTCTCTACAAAAAGTAAAATCACAAACATACTGAACTTATAGGATAAACAATTCGGAAAGTCCATAATCTCTACAAAAGACTCTGTAGTAACGCTTGCGAATAAAACGAAGTTAAAAAAAAACAAAAGAAGTACGAAGTTGAAGAGCATTGAAGATCAGCTAAGGAGTTATTTCTGAGGAAGAAAAAATCAGCTTAATATGTAAGGAGTATAAGGACTACGTTATAACATTGCAAGAAAAAAAAACGTTGACTACAAATTAGAAAATGTGGTATGAACGGCAATGAGACAACTCTCCATCCAAGTCTATGAAAAGGCACAGTCATATAACGTCAAAGTACGGTATTCAACACGGAGCCTTAGATATCACCGAACAGCAAGTAATAAATAGTTCCAAAATGGCTAGTGTCCATTCAAACAGAAAAATTAACACTATTTGATTTAAAATGCATTTGTTTCGGCAGATTTCGGCTTTAGTCGGCTTCCGTACAGAAGCACAACCAGAATCTTTGGTAAAATTGATTGAATCATTTTAAATCGACTATAGTCCAATATCATACTTTTATTTGTATTTGTAATAATTCATTCTTGATAGTTGTGCCGAGAAAGGAAATATCGATTTGAAAGATAATTACTCAAAATTAGCTTTAAATACTCCAGTAAAGGCGATTGGAATAAGTGACGCAAAACTTGACCGGATTGCAGTATAAAAACAAATGAAAATTGATTTTTTTATAAGCAAAACATCGACCAAATGACCGAAATGACGTACAAGATGACCACTAACCCTGAATGGGAAAATTGTTTAGAACGATATCACTACTAATTCGAGATAACCGATGCTGTATTACAAGAGCGTCTTTTTATCATTTGGAACACTTAAGATAAACCAATAATCAAAACGGCTCCAGTTTGACAATTCTAATTATTAGATAATATTTGTTTTCACTTATCTTATCAAGATTTCACAGAATGACGATCAAAATAAGTTAACTAATTTAAACAGTAAATATAGAGATTCATATAAAACGTGAAGGTTTTGACCAAGTCCATTCATTAGCTAGTATATACTTCACCACTGCAGCAGTAACAAGACATTTAGCATAATATCGTAAGTAAGACTTTTATCTTCGTTTTGTTTTTGTTTGAAGACGTGTTGGTGGTTTTCAATATATCCTATTTAGATAAAATGCAGTTTGTTTTTTATTGTTTTTTGTTTATTTTGTATAATACTTAAATGAGAAAAACACCTCATAGAGTTCTTAAATAGTTGTTGTTTCAATGTGGAGATTAGAAAAGTCATAGCACGTGACATTTTCTATGCACATGCTTAGTTTTCTATACAGGCGAATTCAGCAATTGAAATGTAATGATTCGAATAGATGTACACTTGAAAATGGACCACGCTGTTCTAGTTTGACCTCATCTTCCTGCTGAAAATCAATCATGGGGTGACATCTCCGATATGTTGACGATGTTAATTGTATTATCCAATCACAGTATGCTAGATCTTTGACATTATCATATGACTTTTGTGTGTACAATGAAATATGTATACAGGAAAACCGACTATGATCTCTTAAATAAATACTGAAAGAGACGTAGATGTGTTCTATCATACGGTTTCAAAAGAAAAACAAATCGTCAAACCATATATACCACCAGTCTTCTTCAACTTTGATTTAGGAATCAACAATTTAACTTCAAGGGGAGGTTATGTTGCGGTTTTTTTTTTCTGAGCGGGTATACTTTTACTCAGTCTTTCGACGCTATCAATCAAATTATTGTTTTTCAAGATTGAACATTTTTAGGTATTGGGAAAATCTTAATTCAGAGTTTTTTTTCATCACATTGGTGATTAAATGTTACTGCATTTATCTAAAATCAAAATATATTAAAACACGGCATCAATACCAGGCTGACACTTTTGTTCTCCAAATACACGTTTCATTTACGAAAGACTCATCAATGACGCTCGATTCAAAAATATTAAAGGCCAAAATGTATATCAAGTTTCTTTAGTTTTCTTTGTTGTGTCATGTGTACTATTGTTTGTCTGTTCATTTTTAGCCATGGCGTTGTCAGTTTATTTTAGATTTGTGAGTTTGACTGTCCTTTTGGTATCTTTCGTCCCTCTTTTATGAGTATCAAATATTTTCTATTTAATTCTATAGAACTACATCTTTATTTTTTTAAGAAAAAGTTCTCGCCTATTCTTATGTTTATCCCATTTTTCAAAGAATCAAATATTTTATTTGTTCCGATATTATTCGTTTATTGTATATTTGTAGCCTGTTTGTGATGTGAAACATTATATTGTTCAATTGAATTTCATTGTATCTTGAAGTTCTCATCATTGTCTCATTTTCGAACAATAAGGCAGGAAACAAATAGAAATCCGACTAGCTAATATTCAATAGTATTCAATAAATTTACTTGCATTTTGTCTTTTTTTCTCAAAATTTGAATTTATACACATTTTTACTTTTGTTCATACTTTTTACAATAACAGTTATTAAACTCAGAATAAGTGAAAATAACAGCTAGTTTATATGTTAAAACACTTGGATTTAGAGGGGGAATTAACAAATGGAACGTTGGTTAATGCCTTAAGCTCCTGTGGGAATTTTGCTATGATAATTATATTGAAAACGAAATTGCAGAAACACGTTTAAGTCATTTTTAGACTCATCTATATAATATTAATCTTTTTATTAATTTTATATTTTCAGAAAATGGCACAAAGATTAATCGTCGCACTTATCTTTCTCCAGATGATCGTAGCAATATCAGCAACGTGCCAATCAAATTGTGGTCGTTCATTTCAGAGAAATTTTAACAATTGTTTGACACGAGGAATTATGGCTTCAAAATGTAGGGAGGAAATAACAGATGCAGTTGTTCATTGTTTCAGGTTGTGTGACTTTAAACAAGGCTGAGAAATTCTGCATGTAAACTGTACTCAAGTGAAGATGAATTTTATAGAAAAAAGAAACATAAAAATACCGAACTCAAAGGAATATTCAAAATCAAAAAGTCAAACACATCAAACGAATTGATAACAAATGTCATATTTTTTATTACCTGGTATATGAGCTTTATTCGTAGAAGTAAACTACAAATCATATTAGATATTCATAACTGATTAATAAGATAAACGCAGTAATGTATATTTTCGTTAAATAAAATGATCATTTATACTTAAGGATGTATTCTTCTGACTTTTCAGTCTCGTTCAGTCTCGTCGAAATCTTGTTCTTGAACTATTTTTTAAACATGTGATACAAGTGGGAAATATCAAGGAATTTTTAAAATATTATAATAAAACATAACTCTGTGAAAAAATTGTATACTTACAATGAAAGGTTTTTGAGTAATCCAGTTTTCAAATTTTCAGTAATTTTGGCCAAAATTTTGAAAAATGGGTGAGGGATACAAAAAAAATGATTTTACAAGAATCATGGACATCACATTTCATTTTTGTCTTTTCAAATTTCTTAGATATGTATTTTTTCAATCATTTATAACAAAAAAGTTAAAAATAATATATCTTTTGTTCTTAAAAATGATAAAATATACAAATTTGACAGGATGGTAAATTTTACACAAAAAAGCGTCAAAATATGATAAAACTTTCTTATATTAACACCTACCTATAGTTTTTTAAGTAAAATTTGTTCAAATGGGTCCACTTCATCTTTATAGAAAGTATGAAAAAAGTTTAATTGTGGAACTGTTTTCATAATAATAGCCCGAAAATAAGTAAAAATCGATGAAAAATGGGAGAATAATCAAAATTGTGCATTTTCAAAAGGCCGTAGCAAAAAAAGAAGTGCAACACCATGTAATTTTTTCTTCACCAATTATTTTGTTACAGTCTTATAAACCCCAAAATCAGGTTAAGAAATAAAGTTTAATTCTAAAAATATTTGGCTTCTCAGAGGTGTACATCCTTAACGTTTGTTATGCAATATTTAATTTGATGGTGTCCGAAAATAGAACTGACTTATCATAACTTAAAGATGAATACCAATATTACCAAAACGTAGTTCTGGAATAAAAAAAAGGGGACTCCATGAGAGTATTGTTAATCATGCGTTTAGCTCTGGTCGGTTATGGTGACTTTTGATAAGTTATATTCTTCGTGTTTTGTGTATTAAGTCGTTATTATAGGCTTTTAATTTTGTCAAACTTGAAGACTAAATTTTTTTTTAAATCCTTGTCTTTTAAACTCATAGGGTGTATATTAAGAGAGAAAAATAACTATAACTTTAGGTTTACTGTTAAATCAAATAAACTGTTATTCTTGTAGGGTCGAATAAATCGTACAAACATACAATGTATTACACGGGAGATTTATAATTGACAACATTTTTACACTAATTTAATAAAATAGCAATCAAATCAGAAAGAGTTCTTTTTTGTCTTTTTTTATTTACTTCAAACGATTAATTTATATCAATCCTTTCCTGCTCACAATTAATCAATTTTTATACACACGTTTATGTTGATATTTACTTTCTATATGAATTTGTTACATTTTATACTATGTTTCCTGGTGTAGGGAAACTAACGATAATTTCTATAACAATCCTGAAATAACATTTTTACCTCGATCAGTAAAATGTTATCAATATTTATTATACATGTTATATAGCGATTGATTGTGTATGATACATTTTTAAATTATAGTAACCGAGTTATTGGACCTGTTCACATCTCATTTTCGTTCTTATTGCAGAAATTTCTTAAGGTCACATCCCCATATTTTTTTCCAGTGGTAGTAATTAGGCAACAAACCGTTAGTCCATATTTCTGTCGTTTGCATATTGTAAACAATCTTTAAAACGCATGCTGATCATTGTATAATTACATTAAAATTTTGTGATTTAACATACATATAAGTGAAGCTTACAACTTCACACATTTTAAGAGAGAGTTGTTCCACTTTCATTGCTTTCCCACATTACTATGACGGTGCTGTCTGCAATTTTAAAGCTTTTATGAGTTTGGTCATTATGAATTTCGGTGTAGTATGCAATATTTGATAATCTTTATTGATTAGTTTTCCAACTCTTTTTTAAAGTCTTTTTATCAGTATTAACTAAAGGTCTGTATTACTGCTGATACACATGGATTATAATCAATTGTCGTTTCCACAATTATGCAACGTCCTTGTTTATGAATTGACCGAGGTATACTTACAGTATCAAAATTCCAATGGATACTTTCATTTGATGTCAAGTGTGGATTCGGATCTGAATTTCATTCACGATCAACACTTACTTGAGGGGTTTGTTGCTTCTTCCCTTTCTATTTTTTTTATAATGCATTTGGTAAACTTTACATTGTATTATTTCCTTTGGTCTTTTTTTGTCGATTTTGCAGTACTGTTGACATTTTCTATTATAGTAAACAGTTTAAGTATTGAAATCAACAATCTAAAGTGCACTATAAATGTTTTTCTTAAACCTGTGCTATAAATGGATTGGTTAGAACCGGGTAATGGTTTATCATGTTAAATATAATATCAGAGGGTTAAAAATACTTTCAAATGTTCTTAGTCTCTTAACATTCATTAACATTTGATTGATAACAAAACATATGTCTAGTTAACATAAATGCACTAATGAGATTTTAATTCCTAATCGATTTATGCTTGATTCGCTACATGTTGAGTCAATGCAATTGACAATTCTTTTGTTTAGATATTTAGGCTTAACATATTCAAAATGGATCTTCCTCATTGGTTGAGTGTGAAGCTGGGAATTATATATCCGTATGTTTCAGACCATTGAAACTAAATAAAATATATGTTGTTTTGCTTCTCCGTCTGGTAATCCGCGTTTAAAAGTTAGCTTAGCTGAACCTAACTTATCTGGAACATGTAGAGTTGTTATCACAGACTAGGAACATACTGAGCTACAATATCAGCTGTTTGACAATTGGAGATAGTGCAAGGCAGAGAGTATTTATTTTATTCATACAAATAATAAGACTCATGAATGACTATGAAACAACTCTCTATCCAAGTCACAATACAAACAAAATTAACAATAGTTCCAAGTACGGTCTTCAACACGGAGCTATGGCTGATACCGAGCAGCAAGCTATAAATGGCTCCGTAATGACTAGCGCTAAACAATTTAAACACAAAAGCCAACGGTTTGGATAATATAAAAACGAAAAAAGAGAAAAACCAATGAACAACCCCAAAACATACCTTCCCAAAACGACAACCACTGAATAGGCCCCAAACTTAGAACTGGTGCGTAAAATGCAGCGGTTATAAACGTTTTAACAAACGCCAACCTTAGCCCTTACCTGAAACAATAGTATTAATACTTAAACAAAGAAAGACACACTATAAATCAAAATATCAATCGATCAAAAGCAAGTGAAACTGGAAATGTGTCAAAGAGAGAAAAATCCAACTAAATAGCAGAAACACAGCACAAGGCAACCAATGGGTTTCCAAAATCCTGCACCTGAACGCTTGCTTCAGCTGGTTCCATAACAAATATGGCTAGTAGTTCAGCGAAAATGAACGTCACACTAAATTCCTAAACATATAAATGAAGCAAAGTGTAAAAAAAAGCATACGAGAATAACTAAGCTAGGTCAGGCGCCCAATTGCAGTGGGGTTTAACATGTTTTGTGATATCTCAACCCTCCTCTTATATATCTAGCCAAAGTGGAATAAAGAATTTTACTGCAATGGACATAGTAAATAAGAAGTACAATTCCGATGTCAGAATATGAAACTAAGAAAAATGTCAATGATACATAAATTTAGGAGCCAGCTAAGTTCACCTTCGGATTTTCTCGCTGGTTGTCTTTTTGACACATTCCCCGTTATCGTTTATGACTTTAATATTTTGTTCCCGTAAGGTTAAAATCACTGTTAATCAACAGCTAAATGAAAATGACAATGTGCCCTATGAATACAAAAGTCAATCTTGATTCATTGTTGTTGACAGAATTGTCCAATGAGTTCTGAAACATAAAAGTTTTAGTTATTTATTATTTCAATGCATTCTGATCTTTACGTATAAATGTATGAGCAGCCTTCTGTTGAAATCTGAATCTCCGTTTTTTTTCCCTTAATTTTGACTTCGGATCCAACTTATCTACAAACTTTCACCACAGTAGACAACATAAAATTGAGAATGGAAATGGGGAATGTGTCAAAGAGACAACAACCCGACCAAATAAAAAACAACAGCAGAGGGTCACCAACAGGTCTTCAATGTAGCAAGAAATTCCAACGACTACATTGACCTTTCACTTATGCTTGTTCTCCTCTTTCCAATGATATCAAAAACAGTTTTCTGTTATTTCGTTAACTTAAACCAATCAAAGTCGATCACTAGGCATCCTCCTATTATCAAGTTGGTCGCTGGATATGAAAATAAGGTTTAAAAAAAATAATGAAATAATGGTTTGAAGTTCTATTCATTAATATGGTTAACGACTTTCGGGAAGATTTGCGGAAAGCGGTTTTGGTAATACCCTGATTTTCCAGTAAACAATAATCGCCTCTTTCATTTGCGCTACCCAGTTTGGGATATGATATATTGACGGGACTTGATAATCGACACTCGTAACAACTACACTGTCGCGTCTTTCTATTTTTACTTAATATATGAAACAATTTTTTTTATACTTACTCGCTATTATTGACGATTATATGCAGCCATTCATTACTATTTCAAACATTTTTTTATATATATTTCATATCAATAATGTAAGAATAATTTCATAGTTTCTTAAATGATGATATGCATATATCACGGCCGACACTCGGCTAACCGAGAGATAGTCGGTTAATCTATATTGAGTATGCGGCTATATCGGCGGTTGGTCTGTTAATCGGGTTGGTTATAAGTCTGTTAAGAGTAAAACGCACAATTTTTATATTAAAATCTATTTAATATACAGATTTTAGGTACATTATAAGAATCAAATCAAAAAAAGAAAAGTGTCTGACAAAATGATATATATCATAGAACATTTTCCAACTGTAAAAACATTTCATAGTCTACGCAGTTTTCAGTAAAACTAAAAGGCGTCGCGCAAGTATGTAGTATTTATGCTTATACGCATAGCAATTTTTGTAATGAAAGGCGAAAAAAAACAATTTTAGATATCTTTTAAAGGACACAAAATCGTACTTTGGTTCTAAAATATAAATTGAAATTAGTAAATATTTCATAATTGTAATATAACGTCAGTAATACCACGTTTTAGTGAACATTATGGAAATAAAGTCTGTTAATGGGTTGGACAATTGAAATTGTGTCAGTTAAGAGTTATTTAGCCACGACAATAGTTGTGCTACCTTTCTATTTTCCCTTTGAAAAAGTTAAGAATGAGATGCTCTTGAGTAAAAAAAAATGACAATACGCTGCAACAGTATCCTTCTAGTAAGAACATTTTTATTTTAACTTCCTTTGCATTTTATTAAGGAGTGTGTCACTTCAATATATGGATATGGATTGACTGCTGGAATATGCATGAATGTATTATTAACGTTTTCTTCAGCCTTAATTTTTTTGTCTGTTCAAAGTAGCACGTTCTCAAATCCGTCCGAAAGTGTCTTTCTAATACAACACAGGGTACATATAACGTGCTGTCGTTCTCATATGCACATGATATTTGTCACTGGACGTTAAACTATAAATCGTCAACATCATCCGATTGGTTCTTTTCTTCTATTACTGAATCATCTGTTGTTTACCAATCAGTCTAAAGAAGTAAATGGAAAGGAGTGAATGCAGCTACATTTGGTTATCTTAAGTTTTAATTCATTTTATTCCGTTTAGTTCCTTTCTACATAAGTGCAGAGGAGAACTGCAGTTGTCCGCATGTAAACTTTTAGCATTTATTACCAATATGAGTACATATATATAGCAATCCGTTACTGTTTCAACACTCAGGGAAGTTTCATGTCTTTATTCTCAAACAGTTATTATCTTTTCTATCTTTTTTTATTAATGCATCACTTCCTACTGTCCTTATCTATTATTCTATATATTCTGTGTTTCCATCCAGATTCTCGTGTATACAATGAGGGTCCGGATTGGGGGTGTTGTTTATTTCTATATTCTTTAAATTGTCTGTTACTTTTCTCTACATTTTATTTTATCTTACTCATTATTATTTCTTTATTCTTTATGTATTCTAGCATTCCAATCTATTTTACTTACTGATGTTTAGTTACATTACGACGTTTATCTCTGATTTATATACTGGTTAATAAAATTGAGAATGGAATGGGGAATGTGTCAAAGAGACAACAACCCGACCAAATAAAAAACAACAGCAGAGGGTCACCAACAGGTCTTCGATGTAGCGAGAAATTCCCGCACCCGGAGGCGTCCTTCAGCTGTTTAGATACAAATTAGTGTCATTCATGACAACCTAAACAGAATCCACATGATATATGCGACCATTCTTGGATGAAATCAATATGTATAGATTACTGTTAAGACCAAAGTTGGTTTGTTAACTTATTTTTATTTGAAATCAACACTTTATTGTAAACAAGCATTTTTAGCATGTTTCGGTCCCCTAATCGAGAGAGTACTTATTTTTGTGAATCGAATGTGATGAAGCTAATTTTGAAGTTAAACGTTTTTGAAGCTATATTAGAATACCATGGTCAACCAATACGGTATGTTTGTTATATATGAGTCAAAGAATATGTGTATTTAATAGAAGTTTTTTGGTAAACTATTATAAGAGTATTTTGACCATTTTATCGTAACTTTTGAGACGCCGTAAATTGTAAAAGAGAAAACATAGAAATGTTTAATATAGAAAAAAAGATAGACCTGGTATAAGACATATATTTGGTTGTCAGCATTATATAATGCATATAAAATCACATATAAACTATAAGAAAGTATTATTAAAAGGTATGATTTTAGATATTCTATGATCACGTGTTCTTGCTGTATTTTGTTATGGTAAAGTGTTCATTTTGCTGTTTCAATTCTTTATTCTATTTTTTGTGTATTTTTTGTATTTCAGTTAATCCTTTCATGTGTATTAAGAGAATTGAAATAATAAAGAACATGTGAACTGATTCGTAACTAATTACTGATGGTATATTTGGGCCCACAACCCTACAATACATTAACGTATTGACTCTAAGTTATGGATATAGAAGCTAGTGAACTTGGTGAAGAACAGACAGACACGGAGGAAGATTTAGACTCAGCGTCTGCAGAAATGGAAAATACTGCAAGAAAAAGAACCTTTACAGAAAAGGGTAAATTATATGAAAAGAAAACAATCGATGACATGTTTGAGGTTATAAAGAGACTATGTGAAAACATTTTGTCATTCGTAGAAAAAAATGCACCATTTGAAGTCATAAGAAGTAAATTTTCACTATGGATGGATAAATATGAACATTATTTGGAGCAACATCAGAACTTTATGGCAAGAATAAGGGAACAAGAGAAGGAAGAGTACATTTATATATATGAAGACAGAGAAGCATTTTTATGTGATTTCAAAAGAACAATTGAAAAGTACTTTTCTGATACTCAGAGCCAGACAAGTTCTAGTCATAGAGGTGACCGTTATACTAGCCGTCAAGGTTCTGCATCGCATCATAGTGACCAAAGAAGCACACATAGCAGTCGTTCCTCTATATTAAGTAACATATCATCAAAGAAGCTAGCCGAAGAACAACAAAGAGTCGAATTAGAATTAAAGAAGGAAGCTTTGAAAAAGAAGAGATTGTTAGAATTGGCAAAAATCAATATTCAGATGGATGAAGAAGAATTAGATTTATCAACAGGAATTGCTGTATCAGATGCTAAGACAAATATATTAAACAAGTATGAACTGTTAGAAAACGTGAAATCAGAAACACAAAGCATACGTAGTAAGATATCGTTTAAAGAACAAAAACAAGATAAATTTGCTAAAGTTAAGTTAAATCCACATGCACCACATTTTGAACCGAAAGTTGAGAAAGTGGAAAGGTCAACAAATAAAGGCACAACAAATATCGGTACAGCCACTTTAAGTTCTACTTATTACAAAAGTCCAATAACCGAAAAGAAAGAATATATCACAACTACAACTAATAGACAAGATTCTGGACCTACAGATCAGAACAATAATTCAGAAGCCATTACTGCAATTGTAAAAAATCTGAGAAAACCTATGCCAGAAATTAAAAGGTTCTCAGGTGACCCATTAGAATTTAGAAAGTTTGTGAGACAATTCACAGTTAAAATAGTACAAAACAGTGATACAGAAGATGAAAAGATGAACTATCTAGAACAATTTACTTTTGGAGAAGCACACAAAGTAGTGTCTGGCTTCAGTCATTTAAGCGGTGAATATGCTTATCAAGCCGCAATGGAACAGCTTGAAGAAAGATATGGCAACAGTGAGGTTATAGCTAATGCCTTCATTAAGAAAGCCCTTGAATGGCCAACACTGAAAGCAGGTGATTCGAAAGGTTTGGATGAGTTTTCACTTTTTCTAATAGAGTGTGAAAATGCAGCACATAGTATTAACGCTTTACGTATCCTAGAGTACTCAGAAAATATAAAGCGACTCATGTGTAAATTGCCGTTTCATCTTCATGATAGGTGGAGAAGTGTTGTTCTTAGAATAAAAACAAACAAAGAAACAGTTCAATTTGGTAATTTTGTTAAATTTGTGAAGGACGAAGCTAAGAAGGTAAACGACTTAACATATGGTAGTTCAGCAGTAGGGACAAAAGGAAAAACTGAACCTGCGAAGAATGAAAACTCGAGACGCAACTTTCGAACCGGAAACAATGCATTTGCAACCGATTTAAATCGAGAAGTAAAAAAACCACAGTACACTAGTGAATGTTCATACTGCAAATCTAAGTCACATAAGTTGGAACAGTGTAACGTATTTAAAAAGTTACCTACACCTGACAAATACAATCATATGAAAAGTCAAGCACTATGTTTCGGATGTTTGAAAAAAGGACACATGACAAGAGATTGTAAGTACAGATTAACATGCTCTATCTGTCATAAAAGACACCCGTCAATATTACATGATGAATCGAAAAGTAGCAATAAAGAGAACAGCGAGAAACATTCTGTCGATGAAGAAAACCCAAGTGCTTGTCATATACCAGAAATTGAAATAGTTAATCAATTAGGGGCCGGTAACAAGTCACATTCTTCATGCGCAATGGCCATAATTCCGGTTAAAGTTAAACTAAAAAACAGATCACATGCTATTGAAACATATGCATTTTTCGACACCGGAAGTAGTATTTCTTTTTGCACTGAAGAGATTATGCATCAGTTAGGCGGAAATGGAAAAAAGATGGAAATTTCATTGAACACTATGGGCACCCCGCATAGAATGTCTACCTATGCATTAAATGGACTACAAGTATGTGATATAGACACTAACTCTGTTATAGACTTACCTACTGTGTATACTAAGGATAAAATGCCGGTTGCCAAAACACACATTCCTACAAATGAAGAAATTGTAAAGTGGCCTCATCTGAACAACATAGTACTTCCTGATATAGATGGTACTATCGGCCTGATGATCGGTAATAATGTACCCGATGCATATACTCCATATGACATTGCTACTGGTCCAGCAGGTTCTCCTCATGCTACAAGGAGTAGATTAGGTTGGATAGTATGGAACTTGATTCGTAAGGACTCAATTACAGAAACGAATGCTGTGGTGAATCGGGCACAGCTCACAGCAATCCACGAAAATAATAAATTGGATAGTCTTGTGAGAAAATCAATAAATTTGGACTTCCCAGAACTGCTTATTGACGATAAAAAAGAGAACTCCATTGAAGACAACTACTTTTTGAAACAAGTGAATGAGTCTATTGAATTTGAGGATGGACACTACCAAGTTGCCTTACCTTTTCGAAACAAAGAGGTGAAATTTCCGAATAATGTGTCTCAAGGATTAAATCGTCTTAAAGGACTAAGAAACAAGATGACAAAGAATCAGAAGTTTAAGGACGACTACGTTTCCTTTATGAACAATCTTTTCTTGAAATGGTTTGCTGAAAAGGTACCAATAACTGAGTTAAACCAAGATGATGGAAGAGTATGGTACCTTCCTCACCACGGAATTTATCACAATAAAAAACCGAACAAGATTAGAGTAGTATTTGATTGTTCTGCATCGTACATGGGAGTCTCGTTGAATGCATTGTTATTGCAAGGACCAGACCTTGCTAATAATTTGATAGGAGTACTTTTACGATTCCGTACTGAAAAAGTTGCGTTACAAGGTGACATAGAAAGTATGTTCTACCAAGTAAAAGTTCCACTCAAAGATAGAAACTTAATGCGATTTTTATGGTGGCCAAATGGAGACATGAACAGCGAACCAGAAGTATACAGGATGACCGTTCATATTTTTGGAGCTACATCTTCTCCAAGTGTTTGTAATTTTGCGTTGAGACAAACTGCACAGAACTATGGAAACCAATTCGAGCCACAAGTTGCAGAAACAATTTTGAACAATATATATGTAGACGATTGTTTAGTATCGACCGAATCAGACGAAAAAGCAATATCGTTAGTAGATGGTGTTAGATCTCTTTGCACAAAAGGAGGCTTTAATATGACAAAGTGGACAAGCACGAGTTCAACTGTAGTAAAATCAATACCAGACAAGAGTCGCACAAAAAACACTAATCAGCTTGATTTTGAGAACGAATCATCCATTGAACGAGCGCTAGGAGTATCTTGGTACATCGATAGAGACGTATTTGGATTTCAAATAAATACCAATGATCATCCTCATACTAAGCGAGGAATATTATCAGTTGTAAGTTCTGTGTACGATCCGTTAGGAATCGCATCTCCTTTTGTACTCATAGGAAGGTCAATTCTTCAAAATTTATGCAAACAACAAGTTGATTGGGATGAAGAAATTAATGAGACAGATGAGAAAAAATGGATCAGTTGGTTGAATCAGTTGAACGAGTTGCATAATGTTAAGATTGACAGATGTTACAAGCCGCCAAATTTTGAAAATGTAATGTCAACACAGATTCATTGTTTCTCGGATGCCAGTGATATCGGTTATGGCATGGTTTTCTATCTTCGTTTAATTGATAAAACTGGGAGGATTCATTGCTCATTTGTTCTTGGGAAATCACGAGTTGCGCCTCTGAAAACAATTACCGTGCCTAGAATGGAATTAACTGCTGCAGCAAGAGCAGTTCGATTGAGCAAAGTTATTTTGCAAGAGTTGAATTACAACATCGATAAAGTGTTCTTTTGGACAGATAGTATGACAGTGCTGCGATACATTTTCAACAGAAATTCAAGATATCATACGTTTGTTGCAAATCGTCTTGCTTTAATACATGAAGCTACCGACAATTCACAGTGGAATTATGTAAATACGAAGCAAAATCCAGCTGACTTTGCTTCGCGTGGAATGACTATTTCGAAATTTGAACAAAATCCTCAATGGATCAGGGGACCAGATTATTTGTGGTTACCAGAATGTGAATGGCCACAAGTATGTGTGGACTTGAAATTTCCAGATAATGACTCAGAAGTCAAACGAAAATCAGTGGTTAATGCATCAATTGTGGACAATGATTATGATGAATTTAACAGTTTTGAAACCTTGATTTCTCGATGTTCTGACTTCGACAAGTTGAAAAGAATTGTAGCTTGGTTGTTGAAGGCCGTAAACAACTTTAAGCAAACCTACCGAAGAAAAAACGACTTAGCAAATGAGAATGAAGATAAGTTACCTACACAAGCAAAATCCAAGCGACTAAATGAATCGAAGAAACTAGTCAAAACTCTGAATCTAAAAGTACAGGATGTACACAACGCAGAAATGACTATTATTCGTTTTGTTCAAAACCAACATTTTGATGATGAAGTACAGCGATTAAAAGATAAGTTGAATGTTAAGCGAACATCAAGACTGTTTAAACTTGACTCATATATTGATGAAAAAGAAATATTACGAGTTGGTGGGAGATTAGCAAGATCAAATCTAACCGAAACATCGAAGCATCCAATCATACTGCCAAAACAATCTACATTATCATATTCAATTATACAAGGAATTCATAGATCGATCGGACATTTAGGGAAAAATGCTATTTTGACCGAACTCAGACAAAAGTATTGGATCATAGGTGCTAACGGTATAATCAAGAATATTGTCTCTAAATGTGTCATATGTAGAAAATATCAAGCACCCATCATGCAACAGAAAATGGCGAATTTGCCCAGTGAAAGGGTGACTCAAGATACTGCACCGTTTACAATTGTTGGTATGGATTACTTTGGACCTTTTGCAATTAAACAGAGAAGGTGTACTGTTAAACGTTACGGTGTGATATTTACATGTCTCAAAATAAGAGCAGTACATTTGGAAGTAGCCGATTCCCTAGACACCAGTTCTTGCATTAATGCAATCCGGCGATTCATTGCACGCAGAGGAGTACCCAAAATTATTCGATCGGACAATGGAACTAATCTCGTAGGTGCGCAAAGAGAACTTAAAGATGAAATTGTTAAATGGAATCTGAATCAGATTGACAATTTTATGCTTCAAAAGGGCATCGACTGGAAATTTAATCCTCCAGCAGCATCTAATTTTGGTGGAGTATGGGAAAGACTCATTCGATCTGTAAGAAAGGTTTTGTATTCTATTTTGCAGGAGCAAAAGTTGCGTTTGGATGATGAAAACTTGCAAACATTATTTTGTGAAGTTGAAGCTATACTAAATGGTCGTCCTATCACAGAAGTACCTAATAGTGTGAATGACTTGAATGTGTTAACGCCAAATGATCTTCTGCTTCTTCGTTCAGGAGAAAGCGCTCCCCCAGGGACATTTGTTAAATCCGACAATTGTGTTCGTAGAAGGTGGCGACAAGTACAATATTTGTCAGACTTGTTCTGGAATCGATGGACAAAAGAATATCTTCCTTTATTAAATCAGAGAGCTAAATGGAACAAGAAAGAAAGAAATCTTAAAATCAATGATCTTGTTCTTATTGTTGAAAACACTCCGAGAAATTCATGGACAATGGGACGCGTCTTGGAAGTCATTACGGACAAATTTGGAAC
Source organism: Mytilus edulis (assembly GCF_963676685.1). Taxonomy (NCBI): domain Eukaryota; kingdom Metazoa; phylum Mollusca; class Bivalvia; order Mytilida; family Mytilidae; genus Mytilus; species Mytilus edulis. The sequence continues at coordinate 73,244,168 of NC_092350.1, read as the reverse complement.
AGTGCGTGTAGCGAAGGTCAAAACTGCTTCTACTGTATTGACCAGATCAATTGGAAAACTGTGTTTGGTTCTGGAAGCTGATATGGACAATGTTAAATGATTGTTTTTTAATTTTGATAAGACAGTATTGTTATTAGTTAGATATATTTTGACATTTTGAAACCACTTAGGTCTACTGTGGTTAGTTTATAAGATAATTGTGTTCTTGCATGACCACAATTAAGGGGCCGGTATGTTAAGACCAAAGTTGGTTGGTTAACTTATTTTTATTTGAAATCAACACTTTATTGTAAACAAGCATTTTTAGCATGTTTCGGTCCCCTAATCGAGAGAGTACTTATTTTTGTGAATCGAATGTGATGAAGCTAATTTTGAAGTTAAACGTTTTTGAAGCTATATTAGAATACCATGGTCAACCAATACGGTATGTTTGTTATATATGAGTCAAAGAATATGTGTATTTAATAGAAGTTTTTTGGTAAACTATTATAAGAGTATTTTGACCATTTTATCGTAACTTTTGAGACGCCGTAAATTGTAAAAGAGAAAACATAGAAATGTTTAATATAGAAAAAAAGATAGACCTGGTATAAGACATATATTTGGTTGTCAGCATTATATAATGCATATAAAATCACATATAAACTATAAGAAAGTATTATTAAAAGGTATGATTTTAGATATTTTATGATCACGTGTTCTTGCTGTATTTTGTTATGGTAAAGTGTTCATTTTGCTGTTTCAATTCTTTATTCTATTTTTTGTGTATTTTTTGTATTTCAGTTAATCCTTTCATGTGTATTAAGAGAATTGAAATAATAAAGAACATGTGAACTGATTCGTAACTAATTACTGATGGTATATTTGGGCCCACAACCCTACAATTACAACATGCCCTTTTCTATATTAGCTCTGGTATCATCCCGAGACTCCCATATCGGCCTCGAGGCTTTAGCCGAGGGCCGATATGGGTCGAGGGATGATACCAGGGCAAATATGGAAAAACATGTTATAATCTTTAAGCTATTTATCACATATTTAAGTGTTGCAGAAAAGAGGGAAAAAAAGTTCAATTATAACAATGTAATGAAACATAACAGGTAAATCTTAAAAATGTATCCGTATCCGTAACAAATATGTGATAAGATATAAATAACACATAGCTGAGAGGGTGATAGAGCAGATTGGGTCCCGAGAAAACATTGTCAACCGCGGCGAAGCCAAGGTTGACAATGTTTTTTCGAGGGATACCGTTCTGCTCTATCACCCTCTCAGCTATGCAGATATGTGATATTTGGTTTATTATAATGAATGTCCTATCATCATTTTCTTTAACAGATGAGTTTTATTATAAAGTATTTTCTATGTAGTCACGCACTTGAAAGCGTAACGGGTATTTGAAAAATCATCAGAAGTGAAGTAAATAGACAATAGTAGTGCATTGACTTGACATATAAACGATACAAGGATTAGGCCCGAAACGGGAAAAAAGCTCTGCTATCAAGAAAAAAAATATTTTCAATTGTTGTTATTTTGTTATTGTTATTTTTTTTTTTTAAATTTTGGGTAAATACCCCTTTCAAAAGGCCTCATATCTGGCTGAGAAATATACATCACAATGAACATGATGAAATGTACATCACCAGTTGAAACCCATCGATGGTGAACGAATGCGTTTAATAACACACAATGATTTATAGGTTTTAAAGTAAAAATATTAACAAGTGAAATACGTTTTTCCAACAATTGTAAAAGAAATAAGTTTGAGTCGTTCCACGTTTCGTTGTATAGTAAATTAGAACTTTAAGCATTGTCTACATGTATGAAATAACTTGATGTAGATTCAATTCATTGTCGTTTAAACTGCCGATTTTTGATTGGTCTAGCCGAGAGGGTGACATTCCAAAAAATTGTCACCCACTCAGCCATGTGATAGAGTAAATTAACACCTTCGTATGGCATTTTAACATGATGTATAATAATACTTTAATATTACACTTTTTTTATGTCAGCCCAGACAACATGAGTATGTTGGCCCAACATTGGCACAACGTATATCATTGCATTGGCCCATCGTTGTATTTTAACGTTGGCCCAACGTATAAGTGCAAAGTGGGCCTACGTTGGCCCAACATGATGGCTTCATGTTGGCCCAACGTTGTACGGTAATATGCAATACATAGAGCCAACGTTGGCACATTGTATGAAAAACGAAATCCATGTTGGCACAACGTTGGACCAACGTAGATATATCTTTTCTTATGTTGGCACTATGTTGGTCCAAGGTAGGTATTTCTCATTTTTATGTTGGCAATACGTTGGTCTATTGTTTCAACCAAATTACAATGGATGCTGTATGAGGAGCTGTATATGATAAATACTCCGGAGCGCATTTGATCTTTTTTTGTATTCCAAACTGACAAAGTTTAAGGTAGCAATTCTGTATTTTTGTATTACCCATTGTTGTTACTGTCCTTGTTTTTTTCATAAACTTTGCCTCTTTAATTTTATTTATTGTGTGACGCTAAGATATTTCTTTGGCAATGTTTGATGGATCGACCAATTAAACTCTGTGTCATTTGGTGTCTTGTAAAGAGTTGTCTCATTAGCAATCATACCACATCTTCTTTTTTCATATCAATTTCATTTATTTCTTTAACAGAACAAATGACGTATGGCTTATGGTTAGGCTATCATAAAAATAGTTTTTTTTTTATTGTATTGGTTCCAGATACAGAATGAAAATTAAATAATTCAGAAGATGAAACTTTATTTATTCTAAATTTGATATCATTGGTCGTCACCACGAGTAGTGTCCTCCTCAATTTGAACTTCAACAATGTCATTATTATTTATATATGTTATTCTTTTTTTCCCTTCTCTGTTTCTTGCCACCTTCTCTGTCAAGGCTTAAGCGCCGCCAATCTTTAGCTGCATCATCTATCTCCTTATCCGAAGACTCTTTACAGCTATGTTTTTTTTCTAACCGACTCTGTAATAAAGTTATAAGTAAACTTGAATTGCGTATTTGTCTAATGCATGCGTGCGTAATCTCCCTTCTAGATATGTAATATAAATTAATGTATATTCTAAATAGTTTAAACACTATTTAACACAAAATAAAATCTTAAATAACCATTTTTTTATATTGGTTATTTGTCTAATGGTCAGAAATTCATTAGTACTAGACGGATTTGTGGGTATAACAAACCCTTATTACTATTATTTCAGAATTCGGTATCATACTTTATATATTCGTAATATACATGATATATTAAGAATAATTTAGATGTGTATTAATGAACAGTTATATATTTGATATATAAAAACACTGTTACACATTCAAGTGTGTATATGATCAGGTTTCACAAATATATCGTATCTATTTGCATGCGATTTAGAAATACAATAAAACTAACAAATTCATTTATATTTTAATGAAGTAGAAATCAGTTGAGAGAAATCATTATACCACATTTTTGAAACATTACGGAATAAGACACATCTTAAGACAATTTTATTCCATTAAAGTAATGATCATACATGTTGTGGTTATAGATTTATATAATTTACCATTTGTTTGAAGATACTAATGTTCAGTGGCAAATATTTCATGATTATTAATAGGATTGAAATGATTTAAAATCTAGAAAATATTTCGCCCGAAACGTATAAACTGCAAGATCAGCATTATAAAATGATAGAAATTAATATATGTTTTGATTTTTAACAACATCCCTCAGATTAAAAAATCATATTGTATTTGTCATTCTGAATCGTATATATATATATCAGATTTTTTAAAGTTACAACTTACATGTTACTATCTTTCTCTTTGAATCTCAGATGACATGATTTTCTCTTTTTGTTTTCTTCGTATCACTGCTTTCTTACAAATACACAACAGGAAATAATCACAAAAGTGACCATCCCATTACATTCAGATTTTCTATAAACTTAATTACCATAGCAACTATCTTTGAAATTTGTCGAACATATGGTCAACCTTATCAGAATGGGCTTGATTAACAGACTGGGTGAATCAAATATCACTCTGCATATAATTGCTATTATTATATTTCACAAAGTTTAATGAATAAAGTTATTATAAATAATGATTGCAATAAATTTTTATTTTTAACCAGGCAATACAGTAATGATATTCCAGTATAAATTTTACCTGACTTATATAGAGTATAATATATGATCACGCAACGTTGGGCCCAACAAAGAGTTGTAAATGTAATTTCAGTTGATAAACACTTTCGGTATAACATTAACTTTTCATAAAGCCTGCTGCAATCGAAATTATCCGCCTCCCAAGAGAAATAAAGCGTAAAATATTATATAATCAATTCTATTAACAAAATTTCATATCGGCTCTATGTTGCTACTAACATATAATGCCAACGTTTGCCCGATTATTTATAACCAACATGAGATAATAATATGAATTTACAACAACAGACCAACGTTGGGCCAATATTGTGCAGCCGACACCAACGTGCGACCAATTTACCGACAATTTGCCAACGTTGGGCCAATGTTGTACAGCCAACATAAACTTGCGACCAACGGACCGACAATTTGCCAACGTTGGGCCAATGTTGTGAAGCCAACACCAACGGTCGACCAACGGGCCGACCATTTGCCAACGTTGGCCCACTGTTAGTCTGCTGACTGGGAGTTTTCAATATTCATGGCCTAAATTCATTGTTCATGTCAGTGTTTCCGTATATATTATGTTTCATTGCTCATGTGTTGTTTACGTGTATTTTAGCCACTCGTCTTGGGCCTACCCATTTGATCCGATAACACCCCATACAGCAATAAAATTATACTTTTATTGCCATTCATAACTCTTAACAGACCAATTAACAGACCGGGTTTTATACATCCGACCCATTAACAGACCAGGTTTTAAATAAAGATTGATTTATGTCACCAAAATACAGATTTTTGTGTAGATTTTTCACACAATAATATCAATTTGGTTGGCAAACATAATGCCTGTCTTTGTTCGATGTTCAAAATATCGCATGCAAGTAAATTCAACCAACGTGTCTTTTTGTGTACATTTTGTGTGTGTAAAATGTGTATAAATTTATTGATGAGTAACACGCCTTTTCATTTTATAGATCGTACATCAAAGCTAGAAAAATAATAATTACACCACTGGATTCGGTACATTGAATTGTTTTGTTAGACATGAATAATTTTTATGATAAACATATATTTAAAAAGTTATACAATGAAACATGCAGAATTTCCAATGATTTCCTCGATAACACCTGATTAACAGACTTTAGCCAACCCGATTAACAGACCCACCGCCGATATAGCCACATACTCAATATAGATTAACCGACCAATCTCTCGGTTAGCCGAGTGTCGGCCGTGATATATATAATAGTTCGAAGTAAGAATGTATGAGTTGACTTACAATATTTACTGTTTGATTTTGCAAGGACGACAGCGAATATTCCATCTTTCTCATATAATATGAGCAACATTTAATTCATTCGAAAATGAAAAAAAAACAATACAATAAAACATAAATTAAGGATTTTAAGTAAGAGAAATCGGCATTTGTAATTACATTTTTTCCTGTTTTGCTTCATTTCAAAATATATAATATTATCTTATGTCCTGTAAATAAACTCATCATAGATACCAGGACTAAATTTTGTATACATACGCCAGACGCGCGTTTCGACTACAAAAGACTCATCAGTGACGCTCGAATCCAAAAAAGATAAAAAGGCCAAATACAGTACGAAGTTGAAGAGCATCAAGAACCAAAATTCCTAAACGTTTTGCCAAATAAAGCTAAGGTAATCTATGCCTGAGGTAGAAAAGCCTTAGTTTTTCAAAAATTCAAAATTTTGTAAACAGTTAATTTATTAATATAACCATATCAATGATAATTCATGTCAGCACAAAAAAGTGCTGACTACTGGGCTGGTGATACCCTCGGGGAAATAAATCTCCACCAGCTGTGGCATCGACCCAGTGGTTGTAAATAAACTCATCATAGATACCAGGACTAAATTTTGTATATATACGCCAGACGCGTGTTTTGTCTACAAAAGACTCATCAGTGACGCTCGAATCGTAACTTTATGTTCAACAATTTCTCGTTTAAAGAAACCATATGTTTTACTCGATACAAATTTTTTGAGTTATTCATATTTTATTTCACATGGGGACTTAAATTGTTTTTCAAAGAGTTTTTGGCGATTTAATAATTCACATATATGTTCATGTCATACCGTGTAGTGCTGAGGGTCCGTTGTATCTTCTAATGAGAAATCAATTGCCGTTTTGTTTTTAATATTTAACTAGTATTATAGTCCCAGATGTATCAAATTATTTTAGTTTCCAATTTAGTAACAAAGTTCATCAAATATTTTGATTTGTATTTATATTGACAAAGTTCATCAAATATTTTGATTTGTATTTATATTGACAAAGTTCATCAAATTCTTTGATTTGTATTTATATTGACAAAGTTCATCAAATTCTTTGATTTGTATTTATATTGACAAAGTTCATCAAATTATTTGATTTGTATTTATATTGACAAAGTTCATCAAATTCTTTGATTTGTATTTATATTGACAAAGTTCATCAAATTCTTTGATTTGTATTTCTATTGACAAAGTTCATCAAATTCTTTGATTTGTATTTCTATTGACAAAGTTCATCAAATTCTTTGATTTGTATTTATATTGACAAAGTTCATCAAATTCTTTGATTTGTATTTCTATTGACAAAGTTCATCAAATTATTTGATTTGTATTTCTATTGACAAAGTTCATCAAATTATTTGATTTGTATTTATATTGACAAAGTTCATCAAATTCTTTGATTTGTATTTATATTGACAAAGTTCATCAAATTCTTTGATTTGTCTTTGTATTAACAAAGTTCATTTCCGTATTCCTCTATGTATTATGTATTTTATTAACCAAAGAAGGTTGCAGTGTTCTCTATCCTATCACTTTACCAAAATCAAAGTGTTATCATTATAATTTGCTTGGTTTAAATATACCGCGAATAGCACTTGATAATTATATATATAAATATCATAGGGATAAACGTCATAACAAGTCACCTGATGTATTTACCTGTTGTTTACCTTCCTGGTGGAAGTTCACATTTTACAGTCGTTTTACTTCTTTAAGGCAATAATTGTGTATGTATGCTATGTAATATTATTTACATTTAAAATTGTAATTAACGACAGAAAATATTATTGTTGTTATTATGACCAATTTGCTTTTGTTTAAATAATGTGTCCAAGGTTATTTTTATACAAGGGAGATAATCATGTTTAAAATGTAATCTTCTAGACTTCGTGAACATCTTGCAAATTTAATAATATTTTTTTAATAAAAGTTGTGCTTTTTTATGAGTCTTATGTAGAGGAAACGCGCGTGTGGCATACTAAATTATAATCCTGGTACTTTTGATAACTATTTCATAACTCATGAATTTAATTTACAATGACAATAATCATTATTATGGTTTTTTAAAAAGGTGCACTATATAATTTGAAGACGTCCGAGTATGCTTCTCGAACAAACAAAACAAAAGCAGACAAACGACGTCCATGTCCGTCTTCGTACCCCTTGGTCGCCTATCAGTAATAATTCTGCTAATTCATCGAGCAGAGCCGTCGTCGTTAAACTTTGATTTTAAATTTTTCTCATCTGAAACAAATCAATGGATAGAAGCCACATTTATTTTTAAGGCATCTATATGTAGTCTAATCAATTTTGTCCAGCATTGTTCAGGTTTACAAATAAATTTGATCATCGTTGCTAAAAGTTAATATAACATCAGGGTAAAAAATCAATTTTTATTTGATATCTTTTCTGTTAAGGTTAAATGGTTAGAATAGTAAACTGTTTTCAATAATGACACACATGATCCTTATTGTTTCTAACAGGGAGCGTTATATTTTCAACTTATTTAAAAATGAGACATATCATTCTGCAGTTTAAAAAAATGGGTCATTATATATCTAATTTATTGAGCAATCAATTAAATATAAGAAGTCTCTAGATATATTCCATTGAGGGAACTTATTACCTAGAATTATGGTCTTTTATAAGATATATAAAGACAATTTTCCAACTACGATACATTCAGTGTTGTTCATACAAGTCGCTTGCAGTCAATTCAAATCTGTTAAATTGATATTGTGACTGCTAAGTAGTTAGTACACAACAATAACATACTGAATCATGAAGAATGAGAAAAGGAATAATCAAATCGTATGCTTGATCTTGTCAGGTGAGTCCTAGATGAAATAATCGTTTGAGACTGATATCCATTTACTACTAATTGGCACAAGTAACAAAAAAACATAATTGTTATAATATTCAGAAGTTTGTTTGTTATTCAAAAGGTTAATGTTTTAAGGGTGTTATATTATCCATTGCTGAGAGTTACATGCAGACAAGCTTGTTTTTGAGATATCTGTGGAAAATACCAGGATTTCTGTTGTTAGGTGTGTTACACTCAGGATTGATCTTTTCCATGTGTACCACTGGAATGGTAGGTTCACTTCATTTAATAACATTTTATAACATGTATAATAACATTATCAACAGTTTAAATATAGTGTAATTAATTTACATAACTGTATTAGATTCTGTCCCGTTTTTCAGTTATCGTAGACTAGTATTATTATTTGTGACAGTGTTTTGTTATATGCACAATATGAAAAATGGAATGTTTTTTTAGCAAGTATTACATATGAAATATATCTTTTTTTGGAAGAGTTAATATCTCTTTCTGTGCCATTTCGATCATACACACATGTAGCTCTTCGTGTGTTTACATAGTTTATATAACTACTCTTTTCCAGAATAAGACCTACAATATGAAAATTGCCATTATTAAAAAAAACAAGAAAGAACATCAAAAGCTAAGATACACAAAAGAAAGATGAGGTTGATGATTGATTTATTGTAAAGTGTTTATAACTGATAACAAATAATTCTTTGAAAGAATCAGTAGCTAGAGTTTATTTCTAGTTTTGATGTCAGTTTCTATATTGTATTGCTGCATTACGGTTTCAGATACTAAAGTATTGATTGATATTGTTTTGTTTCAGAAGACCATTACTAGCTGTTGTCGTTACATACAGCATATGTTGGTTTTAGTTTTCATAAGCTGTGTCATTTATTGTTTTGTTTTGCTGGTGATAACAAACAGAATGTCGGTACAAGAAGCTGGAATCACGTGTCTCTTCCTGGTGATGATATCAATAATTATTTCTCCGAGCATACAAAGACGTATTCATACAACAGATAACAGAGGAACTCAGAATTCCGCTATATTGTATATCATTTTGAAGATGCTTACCTGTGTGTTTTTGCTTTACATTCTAAAACAAAAAAATAATACAAACGAATTATTATCATTGAGATTATTTTTTGAGACTTTATTTTTACCGAATGCTAAAAGTCTTTACTTTTGTGCTTCAATCTTACTTAGCTCGTGTCTTTGTCAGTACGTTAAGTTTTTCAATGTTAATTCTAAATCTGGTAGATGTGTTGTTCATTTACCGATGTATGTGTCGTCTATCATAGTATCATTCATACTAGTATTTATGTGTTCGTCAGTAATACATGTATCTCACATTACATGGGCTTGTAGTATCGGTACACTTTCTCAAGGAATTGAAGTGGGAGCAAATAATACTGCATTCTATGGAACTTTCGCAGGACTATTAATTGTTCCGTTGTTATTGGATATATTGAATGATAGAACTATACAGTGTAATGATTGTAGTATGTATGAAGCCGTTTTGATATTGCAACATTTAATCAGTAGAACTTTCAATACAATGGAGACACCAACATGCAATAAGTCGACTGACAACAAAAGACGAATCTTTGTCTGTACTACAATGCATCAGGAATCATCACTAGAAATGGACAAATTACTGGCTAGTATACGAAATATTTCAGATTCAAACCTTTTGAAAAGAGAGCATATTGTTTTTGAATCTCATATATTCTTAGATAATGGTGCTGATGGACAAACTATAAAGCAGTTTGGTCTTCAGTTAATGAGCTTAATTGAAAACCAATTTATAACAAACAATAACCAAGGAGTCATGCTATTTACGCCATACGGAATACAGTTTTCCTGGGAAGTAAACAAAACAACACCATTGTTTGTTCACTTGAAAGATGTTTCTAAGGTCAAGGCGAAAAAGCGTTGGAGTCAAATAATGTATATGGAGTATATCTTAAACTATCGTACGTCTAACTTTTGGAGGTACTCTGACAATTTCCCAATGAGAACACCTTACGCAAGTTTACTTTCTATAGATACATTGAACTCGCCTGAAGAGTTATACGAAACCGCGCAACATGATTTTACACTTCTAGATAATTATTGTAAGCCGTTAGTAAAACAAAATGAGATGTATTGTGTTGACACAGAATCGACAGAAATATCTGTAGCCGATACGAGCAAAAATGGAAAGTGTTCAGATAGAAATGAATCATTTAACATTATTCACACCATCAAAGATTCACAACAATTGCACCACGAACAGGATAAATTTGGTTATGATAATTATATCCTTGCAACTGATGCTGATATGACGTTTACGGATACAAGTATATTGAAAGCTTTACACATGTGTGAATCAGACCGGACTGTTGGGGCTGTCTGTGGTCGAACATATCCTACAGGAATTCAGTATCATCCTATTGTCTGGCTGCAGATGTTCGAATATGCTAAAGGTAAAATAAGTGCAGAAACAGGAATAATTCTCAATAAAAGAGGGACGAAAGATACCAAAGGGACAGTCAAACTCGTATATCTAAAACAAACTGACAACGCCATGGCTAAAAATGAAAAACACAAACAGAAAAACAATAAAGTAGTTTTTTGTAAACCGAGTGATTGGCTCATTGACATTATTTGTAATGTCGAAAAATTTTCTGTTGATATTTAAAAATCGATTTCCCTTTCTCAACTGCATTTCTCATTTACTAAATACACCAAAAACTATTAAGTAGGTGATAAATCTCGATCGATGATTGATATTCGAAAACAGATTTCTTAATTTCATTTCGACTGTAATGTCCGGTTCCTAAAATATTCGATTTCCTGAACGTTTTGTTTTTACCGAATCTTTCAAACACAATTATAATATACAAAAATTTTCAAAATAAAAATAATATATAAGATAATTAATAGATGTACTTAAACAGGAACGTTTTCCATCTATGTCTTGAGCATAGTTATTTTCATCACTTCTAATCAGGTCAGAATAATAAAAAAAAGCAATTTTGAATTATCTCCTTTTGTATATACTTCAATAAAAAATCATTTATCAAATTAATTTAATTCAAATACTGACAAAATAGAGTTGTTTTGATTATAAATTATAAAAAAAAACAAATGTCAAAATGGTTGTTATAAATTTAACTATAAAACAAATATAAAAAAAAACTTTAAAAAAAAATCAGTTCTATGTGACTATGTTTAAAGTCACTTTCGATATCATTTTAGACTTCTCCTTATAATTTACAATTCTGACATTTCAGTGTGCTTAATTATTCATTTTTACACTGATTGTTTGTTTAAGAATCATAACAATAAGGTTATAACAAAGAGCAAACATTAGCACCTTTTAATTTCAAGATTGGCATCATAAGAATTGTAATGAATAATCTCCCTTGCTAGCATTAATTTTCAACTTAAAAAAACATTGAAAAGCAAGGGAAGTTCCGATTTTGGCATTAAAGTTCAGGTTCATCTGATGAAAGATTTTGAACACTTATTAAATATTTTCAGTAGATTCAATAAATTATTTTGAAGATTTAGACTGATTTAGTCATTAAAGACGCTCTTACTAAAGCTTGAATTATAAAAAAAAAAATGTCACTTTTTAGGTGGTTTTTGTCAAAAATGAAAGTGGCAGCATCCGTGGTCATCTTCAACATTTATGTTTTAATTTAATATCATCAAATACAACTAAGATTTGAATAATAAGAATGAACACTAATGTGGCCACTTTCATTTGTTTGGCCGTCTAAAGATTAACTCAAATGCTAAAATTGTGAGATTTCAGTAATTTAGCATGACTATAAATAAACTCATCATAGATACCAGGATTGAAATTTTATATTATATGATGTATAGTACCCGATACCATGAGCATTGTATTGTCAAAAACAGCACATATTTATGTAACAGAAGTATTCTTCTTTTCAATAATTAGCTAAAAATTTACAATTTAAATATTTTGTAAAACTACTATATTTCGGGACCAAAAAGGGGTCTTACTGGACGTTCTACTGTGCAAAAGGGCAACACATTCAAATTAGAAAGAACAAGACATAAGTTTAAGAATGTACCAATGAATTTTTTATCGGGAATATAAAAAAATCTACAGGGAACATGTACAGTCAATAGCGAAACAGTTTCAATGTGATAACGAAATTAATGCATTTATTGACCATCAACAGTACCAACTTTAATTTACTCGGGCAATTATTTCTATTCAGCGCTGCTCGAGACCAAAGCAATTGAAATCTAAATCATATTTGAGATGTAACGTGCTGATAAGCCATACATAATTCAATAGAAAGTAAAACCATGAACAAATAAACCCAGAGCTATCAACAAAAGAGGGTTGAAAAATACTAGAGCGACAGTCAATCTCATAGATCGAAAATAAACTGACAATGCCATGGCTAAAAAAGAAAAAGACAAGCAGACAAATCATAGAACACAATACACAACATAGAAAACTAAACTAAAAGCAACACGAACCCCACCAAAAATTGGGAGTGATCTCAGGTGCTCTGGAAGGATAAACAGATATTTCTCCATATATGGCACCCGTCATGTTCCTCATGTTATCACAAAAGTTCTATTCAATATGATATTTTATTTCGAAATATTGTACTTTTAGATTTATGGATGAATAAGAGTGCACAGAACATTATTGGTTCAGTTATGTGTTGCCCCGGCTGTTTTAGTATGTTCAAATTGGAAGCTATTAGGGACGTTGTTGCAGAATATTCAGTACCAGTAGGAAACATGGAAGATGTCTTTACAAAAGACAACGGTAAAAACCCTATATTCATTCTGGAAAATTCTTCTTCTATAAAAGTATCAGTGACTATAAAACAACATAGACTGCACTCGTTCTATTTGAGCAGTCAAAATGTGTTGACCGTATATTTTTATGTCATATACAGTCACTGACATGATATCACTTTTCCTCATGAATATTTAGATAGAAATTTCCGAAATTATAATTAATTATTCAGACGACCTATTCAACCTGTTCTTGTTTTCCATGTATACAACGACTCAAACTTATTTCTTTTGCAAATTTTATTAAAAAACATTTCACTTGTTAATATTTTTGGTCTGCAAACTATAAATCATTATTTTCTATGCTTATGTTGATATTTTAGTTCATTTGTAAACAAATTCGTTCACCATCGTTGCGAATTTCAACAGGTAATGTCAATTTTATCGTGTTGTATATTTCTTAGATTGCAGTATAAAGACAATAATAGTGCATTGACTTGACATATCAACGATATAAGGATTCGGCCCGAAACGGGGAAATAGCTCGGCAGAGCCTCGCATTTCCCCGTTTCTAAGCTTCATCCTTATATCGTTGATATGTCAAGTCAATGCACTATTATTGTCTATGTTTACGCTAACTAATCGATGTTAAAATCATCTGCTGTCGATTTTCTTATGCTTCATACATTTATACTTATATCACACAGACAGTAAATTTGGTTAAACAAAGTTTAGATCATCAATGGTTTCATATTTTGCTCTTTCTATGTCAGCATAAGGACAATCACAAAAAGTGTAAATAATTTTGTCGTCAAAAAATTGAATGGTTTGCAACTGCAATCTATGAGATAGAAAACAGTTGCATTTTACATCGACTATATCAACATTTAATGAATCATGACAAATGATAATATACTAACAGCATGTCCAGAGTTTTCTTTCTTTAATGTTTGGGTATAAACAAAATTGCCTGAATACTTTTCATAGATCCCCCAAAAAAAGAAATTATTTGTGAATAACAATATTAAAGTACTGTTGGCCAATACAAACCGATCTATAAATAGACAAAAAAACTTTAATTCTTGATAATTAACCGTTCAGTCTTTTGTAGACGAAACGGTATTTACTACACATGTTCTGCTGTGGTCATTGCTAGATTAATGTATATGTTTGTCTTTCTCTTTTTAAACAATTGTCAAGTTTGTATATGATGTGTATTTACAACGTGTAGACTCATGGATCCCAATTAATGTCATATCAACCTATAATGTGTGTTTCTGTTTCTTATTAAATTACCAAACTTAAATCAACTGAGCACACAAGCGGAAGTTTAAGCTAACTATAAAACAAAGTAACCCCTTCCCATTTTTCTTCACAAAATGCCTGTACCAGGTAAGGAGTATGGAAGTTGGTTTTAATAGTTTCATTGATTGAAATAGTGCTTGGATACTGGTTGATGTTACCCAGCCGAGTGCCGTCAACAAAAGTTATTTTGAAAAATATGTTATTCATTTTCTTTGGCACAGGAACAGAGTACATATCTGTTATTGATAGTGTTTGATAATGTCAGTTTTTATGAACCTTTTATGTTTGAATTTTTCGGTATCAACATTGAATGGTGTTTTTTGTTATATTTATTGAAATTATATATACAGGGGAAGACAGATGGATGTGTACGTTGATGATGTTGAAGGGATGGAAATTAAGATATTGTAGTACGGCTACAAATACTACGTTTTGTCCGGAAGATATGACTGAGTTCATGAAACAACGCCGCAGATGGATACTATCAGATTATGCAAATGCTGTATTGGTTATAGGGATGGAAATTAAGATATTGTAGTACGGCTACAAATACTACGTTTTGTCCGGAAGATATGACTGAGTTCATGAAACAACGCCGCAGATGGATACTATCAGATTATGCAAATGCTGTATTGGTTATTCGACAGCTAAGAACCTTGGTTTCCACCAACGATGCTTTTTCCGTTTTGTTCGTCCTCTACTTATTGCAACTATTTCTTACAAAGCTTTTATATCCGGGAATTACAATTGTAACACTATGTTACGGTTTAGAATTGGCGACTGGTGCCCCTCTTATCATTGTAGCTCCTATGATCGTTGCAATAGTGCTTGCCTACTGCTTGATGCTACTCAGCCGAGTTCCTTCAACAATACAGTTAGTTATCACAAAAATATTAATCATTATCTTCGGAGCAGGAACAGTCTACATATCTGTTATTGTCTTTAAAGACTTGGCATATGGTAGGTAGCATGCTATCGTTTTGTTATATACAATTATGTAAATGCATCTGTAGTTTTGAAAGAATATTGGGGGTATATGAAACCTTAAAAAAGTTAAATGCAAACAGGTTCATGGTTATGTTTCTTAATCACTTTCGCAACGATATGATATTATGTAATGTATAATGCATTTTATCAATCACGCTTATGTTGTCGTTGGTTGATGTGAAAGTCATTTGTTTGGTTTTTTGGTTTGTTTTCAAATATTTTTATTTATGTAATGTCTGATATCAAATAACTCAATATAGTCGATGTATGTGTTGCTCCATTATTATAATTAGGATCCTATTGATATATATATAAAAAGTAAAATGACAAAATTTCAGTATTCCGAGAAAACTCAAAACAGACAGTTCCTAATCAAATGCTCAAACACATCAAACTAATGTACAACAACTGTCATATTCCTGAAATGTTACAGGCATTTTCCTAGCAAAAAAATGGTGAATTAAACCTGGTTTTATAGCTAGCTAAACCTCTAAGTTGAATGACAGTCGCATAAACATTCATTATATTAACAACGATGCAAACAGTAATAATAGGTAAAAATCAAAAATAGGAGTACAGCAGTCCATATTGCGCAATTATCTTAATCACTATAGGTTACAATAAACCAATTGAACTTATGGGCGCAGCAATTTAATGAGCATAACATGGTATTCAGAATTAAGGCTATAGCTTATCTTGATTGGTTAATGTGTGCCAGGTATGTTTTGTTATTAGAGACTTCATGCATTCTGCATTATACCAAAGGCCAAAAATAGATTACTTGCTTAGCCCTAACGGAACTGAGATGTATTTTGATCGCTAGGATATGACACGTATGTTTAAGTGCAAAATTGATAGGCATGGGAGATTAGCACAAATTACGCAAAGCAAATCAACGCGAACCTAATTTTTTGGGAATAAAACATACCGTCCTAATAACTTGTTTTTAATTCTAGCAAGTTTTTGTTAAATTAATAAATTTTCTAGAGTATATATCTCGATAAAAGGTATCATTCTAGCCTATGGGGAAATTAATTGGTCCTTTCAATCTATAAAAACACTCTAACATGTAAACAAACATTGAAACAATAACACAATGACGGGATGTATAAGCACAGAGCCACGGCATACGTCATACAAAGAAACACAAAAATGGATATATGCAAAGCATATTATCACAAATGAAATAAAACAATACAATTTGGAAATTAGTATGGCGTTCATTACCACTGAACTAGTATATATTTGTTTAGGGGCAAGCTGAAGGACGCCTCCTGGTGCGGGAATTTCTCGCTACATTGAAGACCTGTTGGTGACCTTCTGCTGTTCTGTTTTTTTATTTGGTCGGGTTGTTCATTGTTGTTGTCTCTTTAACACATTCCCCATTTCCATTCTCAATTTCATTATCATTGAAAATAAGACAGTGACGGGATGTATAAGTACAGGGTCACGTGTTCTGTATCAAAGAAACAAAAGAAGGCATATAGACAAAGCATATTAGGAAACATGATTTACAAGAATGCAAAAATAATTATAGAGCAATAACAAGGTGCTTGACTGGGCACAGGCAAGGGTTACATGTAAACAGAATTCAACAGAGCAGACATACATATTTTGTAAAAAAAAACGTGTTGTACATGTATGTTGAAAGAACCCTTACATGTATAATGTATTTATTTGTAAATGTTTACAATTACTTAGAATCTTCTTCTACAAATAGGTTATTACAATGGACATTTTGAACATGCAGAAGGCTTGTCAGTTGCAATTGTATTTGGAAGTTACATATATGGAGCTGTTTTATACCCATGGGATGCATGGATATTGCTTACTGGTCCTGTCTACTTGTTTTTTATTCCATTTATGTATATTTTATTACCCCTCTATGCAATCTGTAACATTGTAGATCAATCATGGGGTACACGTGATAAGGTAAGTGACTGTTTGAGGAAATTTAAATATGAAACATATTTCAAAGTTATTTTGTCCGAAAAAAAAAGAAATAAGAATATGTTGTATGATTGTCAATAAGGCAACTATTTAACAAAAGAGGGACGAAGATACCAGTGGGACAGTCAAAATCATAGATCAGAAATAAACTGACAACGCCATGGCTAAAAATGAAAAAAAGACAAGCAGCCAAACAATAGTACAAATGACACAACTTAGAAAACTAAAGAATAATCAACACGAAGCCCACAAAAAACTAGGGGTGATCTCAGATGCTCCGGAAGGGTATGCAGATCCTGCTTAACATGTGGCACCCGTCGTGTTACTTATGTGATAAAAAATCCGGTAAATAGTATAATTCGGTAGGTCACATTCATGAAAGGGGAGGGGATTGTAGTTACGACGTAAGGAACATATCTGATAGGTACCAAATTCAGTTGATTAAAGCAACTTTAGTCTTCTAAGATATTAAGCAATAAGAAATAAAGCATCAACATCTATATAAGCCAATACATGACAATACATGACAACGTAAGAACAATACTTACTAGAAAAATTGATATCAGCTTAAATGATAACATTATAATGATACATACAGCTTTTACTTGCCAATTTGATGATTTCAACATGTTCAACAATAAAATAATGAATGATGAATCAAAGCAGGGTCTATCAAAATGTATCAAAAGAGCCAAATATTACTATAACGGCATCAAAGCAACGCAGCACAAATATCAGGCACACATATACACCACATTAAGATGATCAAAAAGTCAAAGGCGAGTAAAACACAATATGTCCGATTTAACATCTCTGACCGATTAGTTATTTAAACAGTAGAAGCGTCGAAGTTGCATGACATACGGCTTGTTATGACAATGAAAATCAGGTAAAAAATAATTTTGCGCAAACTAAACAATTACCTGTTTGTGTCTTTTTCTTTTTTTAATACAGTAAACTGATTCGTCTGAAAATAAAAGAATACCACGTAAACATGTAAACAGAATTCATTCACATCAGCATACTGTATACCATAATATATTGCAAATGCGCGTGTTCTAAGTGTTGTATAAACGTTTTACATTTTAACACGTATTTAATAAGATGGCATTACGCAACTTCTAAAATAAAGAAAAGTATGGAGTGATAATAAGCCAAAAAAAATCCCAACAGCATGTTTCTTTCACGAAATTCACATAACCAATGCTGCATTTTAAAACAAACTATTTCGGAAAAAAAGGCAAAATATAAGGATCGATAAAATATGAAAACTTCGTAGTAAATTTTAATTGCATAACAAAATGACCAATGTTTTTAAAATACAAATAAAAAACGAATTTGATATTGTTTTGTTTCCTCTTCTTTATACATGTTATAAGCCATATATTCAAATGCATTAGAAGAACCGATTGTGATAACCACTGTGTATGCTTAATTTTAAACAATGCTTTTCTTAGCTTCTAAACATTAAACAGAACACGCAGAAAGAACCAGAATCGCAACAAGGTACAATAGCGTAACACATGATATTATCACTCAAACTTAAATTTATTGAATATGGAGTTTATCCTATTGTTCAATTTGTTAACTGCTTTGTTGTATTGCTGCTTTGCTGATTTGTTAATTTCCTGTACTTTAGACATCTATCCCATATACATGTATTTAATTTCTATTTACCAAAAAAACGAGAATTGTGGGGAAGCTTTATATATATGATTTCGATTTCATGTATTAAACATATTCTTTGTAGTACACCTTTATTTGAAATATTTCGTACACTAAATGGTATTTTTTCTGTGTTTGCCACCCTTGATGGTGTTGCTATCAGTCAGGATTGCCAAAATCTGTATCAAACACATGCTCTAAATTACGCCACACCACAGTATATAATTGAGGTATGTTATACAATGCATATGAACTCTTGGAAAAATATGGGTTTCTTAGGCTGATACAGGTGGGATATTGAAATAACCATAAGATCTTTTCTATTTGCATTGCATTTTTGTTTATAAGCATTCTTTTTCCAAAGCCTTTGATAAATGAGATATCCAAATTGAATATCATTGGAAAGAAACTATCAATTCCTAAGCTTTATCAGCGGTGCAAATATATTGTTATCCCTAAATATATGTCATCACACATGTCAGACGGCGAAAACCATTACGAAATAAAATTGTTATTCTTATTTCCTCTGGAATGAAAAAAAAATATTCTTCCGTGTTAATTCAGATTTCAATATCTCGTGAGAATTGAATATGGTTCAAGAACCCCTGTAAATAAGATTGAGTAACAACATATATATTATACATACATTTTTAAGTATGGTTTAATCAACATTTTTTCCCCTTTCCTCGCTGTGATACATCAATTGGATGTCGAATGGCCAAGAACTAAAGAATGTTTACTTTTCAAACCAAACAGCGACGTAACCATTCTCAAAATGAACACGTTATGCGATACTTGAATTTGCATACTGTAATCTTTATATTTTGTTTTACAAATCATGGATATTTTTTTCATAATTTTCTTCTTATTATTATTCTATTACATTTAATATAAGCAAAATAAAACATTATAGCAAAACCTTTTGTTTTATAGTTGAAACAACGTGCCTGACCAGTTTGAGAGCATCATCGCTCAATTTGAGTGACTTCAACCAAGATGAATTCAACTTCTGGGAAGGGCTTGTGTTCAACGTTGTAGGATCGTCGGTATCAAATGGATTATCAAACGAAGACAGACAAAGAGGATTGAAATTATTAAGACAAAAAGCGCTAATGTACTTTCTTAGTGCTAATCTGATGTGCATGGTTGCACTAATAGGATTCTATGCCTTTCCAATGCATATTTTCGATAGTAAATCCATATTTAACATTGTAATAGGAGTTATGCTAGGGTTACCACCCCTTATTCAAATATCAGGCAGTACCGTGTACAGAATTGGTGATATTTTAAATCGTATAGGTCGATGGATAAATACTGTAACGTAAAGTTTTGTTTTCAACCGACCCTCATGGTTAATTTGTGGATATTAGTCTATTGGATATGTATTAGTCATGTTAATACATGTAGCATGCTATCTTTATTGTTTGATGTGCCAAAATGTTATCATTTGTTGTCTAATCATCAATGAGAATATGTGTTCGTTTATAAAGATATATGAATGATATAGTAAAATATATATATTGTGTTTGAATACAAAAGTTATAGAATAAATAAATGAAAATATATATCAACTGTTCTATTTTTCACAGTATGGAAATGGGGAATGTGTCAAAGTGACAACAACCCGATCATAGAGCAGACACCTGCTGAAAGCACCCGAAGGAGGCCTTCAGCTGGCACCTAAATAAAGGCAACAGTAGTATACCGATGTTACAAATATTCATACTTTTTCAGTGAAAATGGACGTCATACTAAACTCCGCATAATTCACAAGAAACTAAAAATAAAAATAATACCAGACTAACAAAGGCCAGAATGTCCTGACTTGGGTCAGGCGCAAAATTGAAGCGGGGTTAAAACATGTTTTCTGAGATATCCACCCCCTCCCTAATACATCTAGCCAATGTAGAAAAAACAAACGCACAATAATATGCACAGTAAAACTCAGTGTAAGAGAAATCCAAGTCCGATGTTAAAAAAAGAAACAAACGAAAATAATCAAAATGACAATTATACAAAAGTAACAACAGACTACTAGTAGTTACTGACATGCAAGCTCCAGACCTCAATTAAACTGTTTGAAAGATTATGTCTTCATCATATGAATATACGACATATTCCCTCCAGTAAGGGGTTAAGTATCACACCATTATGAAATGTATGAGAAGTACGTAACTCGTGTCATGCCAACAACTGGTTTTAGAATAAATGTGTTTAATTCCGATGCAAAGACCCTATAAGTGAATCAATATCAAAGCCATAATATGCAATCATTAATGTCCTGACAACAGTATCGTTATTATATCCCTTCTTTATAAAGTCCCTTTCTATTCTCATTTTCATTGCGGTTTTACGGGGGGATTTTATTTGTGGAGGAAACTTGAGTGTCCGAGAGAACGACATTCTTCCTGTACTTAAACTGACAATTCTTGTTAATAACCTGCCACGTGTTGAATTCGAACAGTCAACCTCCGTGTAGACAATCAGTCAATTGATATATCAGTTGTATTATTTACACTAATCTCCCACCGAGTTTCAGGTATACAATTCAAGTCATTCTGATGTCAACGATTTATACTTAACATCGGTCAAGTGTCTATACAATATGTCGAGCATTAGATTGAACCTGGCAACAAATTTGGAGAATATCAAAGTGCATCCATAACTACATCGTCCTATAAAAAAGTATAAAATACATCTTACTTTTCGTCAACACGAGCTCTAACAAAAAAGAAAGGAGATATACTATCCATGCAGGACACAAAATGTTAACATGCGAAACAAAAAACGAAAATGCAAAGGAACAGCGGTTGTATTGGTGATTTTTTTATCTCAAAGTCACAGTGATGCCTTCAACACAGAGCAACACTTTTCCCCACTGTAATTTATTTGTTATTTCTTTGCGCTTGAAGAATGTTGTCATTTTAGATTGTTAGATGTAATATTTTCAATATCGATAAAAAATAACAATTAACGGCGAATAACGAATATAATGACCATTGCCTCGATATTTACATTATTGTACACATTGTATGGAAAGATTCATACAAAAAGGATATATGCATGGAGATTGCAAGATTCTTAATCATTGCATGTAACCAAGTCATCATTTTAACGTTCATATTTCCTTATTTCTCCATTAATCTAGAACGGTAAAGAAACTTTTATATCTCACAAACATTTCTATATCATATTCTATAATAACATTCAAATATGTTATAGGAACTTGGGTATGACGTCATCAGGGTGTGGAATTTATATTCTTGGTTTTGATTCAATCAGGGTGTGACATTTATAGAACTTGGTTATGATGTTATCAGGGTGTGACAGTTATAGGATCTTGAACATAATGTTATCATAGTGTGACAGTAAATGGAACAAATATAGGTACAATACTATTATGGTTTGTCAGTAATGGAACATTATATAGGTACAATGCTATTATGGTTTGTTTGCATTGAAACATAGGTATAGGTATAATGTTATGAGGATGTGACTGTTCCAGCAACTCCAGTGAGATGTTATAAGTATTTAACTGTTCCAGCAACTCCAGTAAGATGTTATAAGGATGTGACTGTTCCAGCAACTCCGGTAAGATGTTATAAGGATTTGACTGTTCCAGCAACTCCAGTAAGATGTTATAAGGATGTGACTGTTCCAGCAACTCCGGAAAGATGTTATAAGGATGTGACTGTTCCAGCAACTCCGGTAAGATGTTATAAGGATGTGACTGTTCCAGCAACTCCAGTAAGATGTTATAAGGATGTGACTGTTCCAGCAACTCCAGTAAGATGTTATAAGGATGGGACTGTTCCAGCAACTCCGGTAAGATGTTATAAGGATGGGACGAAACTAAGTATTTGCAATAGTGTATGATGGTATGAACATGGGACGTTAATAGGGACTTGGGTACAATATTTTATGGGAATTACAGATATAGGAACTAGTGTATGGTTTCACCAGGGCGTGATAGTAGCATTAACGTTGGTATGCTGTTATGAAGGCATGACAGTGATAAAACATGGGTAAAATGTCAGCAGGGCGTGACAGCAATAAGGACTTGGATATGATGTTACGAGGGCATGAAATTTAAAGGAAATTTGATATGATATTGAATGCGGCTGTGACAGTTGTGGGAATTTGGGTATGATGTAATGAGGGTATGATATATATAAGAACCCCGACAAGATTTTGTTGTCAACTTTGAAATAGTTATCAAAGGTACCAGGATTATGATTTAATACAACAGACGCGCGTTTCGTTTACAAAAGAGGCATCAGTGACGCTCAGATCAAAATAGTTATAAAGCCAAACCAGTAAAAAATTAAAGGACCCAAAATTCCAAAAAGTTGTGCAAAATACGGCTAAGGTAAATTATGCCTGGGATAAGAAAATCCAGTTTTTTTGAAAATTTAAAATTTTGTAAACAGGAAATTAAAAAAAAAATGACCATATAATTGATATTCATATCAACACCGAAACGCTGACTACTGGGCTGGTGAAATCCTCGATGATTTTTAAAGATATAAAAAAAAATCATTTCAGTTTCATTTTCCTTCTGGAGTATATAAGTATTGCACCAACCATTCAGCTTGTAGGGAAAGGCCTTGTTGCTACGTTTGAAAAAGAATGACAGGATCCCTCCATTAAGTTTTATTGTCTTCCATTACTTCTGAAAATTTGACAATTTTTAACTTTATAAAATTCTATCTAAACTTGCATAAAATGCTGTTATCACCAAAACAATCTCCAACAGATATTTCCATACATGGGGCTCTAAAGAAATTTTCATTACTTTTAATGACTGGAATTAGAATATTATCCAAATACAATAATAGATACCAGGAATGAAGTTTGTATTTGTGCAAAACGTGCGTTCTCTACAAAAAGTAAAATCACAAAAATACTTAGAGGGAAATCAATTCGGAAAGTCCATAATCTCTACAAAAGACTATGTAGTAACGCTCGCGAATAAAACAAAGTTTAAAAAAAAAGGAAATAAAGTACGAAGTTGAAGAGCATTGAAGACCAAAAATGCCTAAAAGTTTTGCAAAATACAGCTAAGGAGGTATTTCTGAGGAAGTATTTCAAAAATGTAATGTTTTGGAAACAGTTAATTTATAGTTATGACCAACTCTATGATAATTCATGTCATCACAGAAGTGCTAACTACTTGGCTAAGATTCCACATATTACAGTTTGAAGCAATGAAAAAAAATATTAAGTTTGCTTCAAAATCAGAGACTTGCATTCAATACACGGTGGGCCCAGAAGATAGCTTATTTCTGGCTTTTGTGTTGCCATGGCTATGGTGTAATTCAAATACCCCAGAAAGAATCCTGCTTTTTGTACTTATTTATTGAACTTGAATTTTATTTTATTAATAATGAATCGCCCACAATGATTTATACATTATTCATTCATTTTTTAATATTATCACTTGCATAGATCATTGTTTAATAAGAAGAGTTCAAATAAAATGTTCCATAAAAACGTCAAAAATCGCAATTTTGACCTCTTCTCACAAAAGTATTGGACGGATGATTTTCAATTTGTATTCATTAAATGATCTAGTACTCCTTCCTGAACACAATGTAATTTCATGAGCAACACGGAGGATGCCACATATGGAGCAATATCTGCTTACCCTTCCGGAGCACCTGAAATCACCCCCAGTTTTTGATGAGGTTTTTTGCTTATTCCATGTATTCTTTAGTTTTCTTTGTTGTTTTGTATGTACATATATTTGTCTGTTTGTCTTTTTCTCTTTTCAGCCATGGCGTTGTTAGTTTATTTTCGATCTACAAGAGTGACTATCCTTGTCGGTTTTTTTTTGCCCCTCTTTCACTAAGAAAAAAATCCAGGTGTCATGCAATAGTTACCTTCAACTCAAAAACATATTGAAAATAAATGCAATGTATGGCCTCTATAAAGTTAGTCTAACGGAAAGTAGAGTTTCGAGAAACACTTACAAAATAGATAACGTTGGAAGAGGACAGGTCTGCTACCTTCAAACACAACAGATACATACCATCGTAACCAGATCCTACACAAGACACAAAGCAAAATGTTTCAAAAGTGGTTTCATATTTATACATCCCACGCAGGTAAAACGAGGTTCAAATGCAACGCGAGAAGTAACAAGATTCTATATTTCTATTTCAAAGTCTGAATAGTTCAATAGTCATTAAACCATAGTCTTTACCTTTTAGTGTTTGTCTAGGTTTTTTTTTATCATTATTCAAATACTTTTTGCATCTTGTCATTATTTGGATATGATAATGGATAGACTGTCATCAACTGTACTTCACTGTTGCCTCTTCTGAACACGAGAAAAAAAAAAGCAAATCATCTTAATATGTTAGGAGTATAAGGACTACGTTACAAATGTATAACATTGGAAAAAAAAACGTTGGGTACAAATTAGAAAATGTGGTATGAGCGGCAATGAGACAACTCTCCATCCAAGTCTATGAAAAGGCACAGTCATATTACGTCAAAGTACGGTATTCAACACGGTGCCTTGGATATCACCGAACAGCAAGTAATAAATGGTTCCAAAATGGCTAGTGTCCATTCAAACAGAAAAACCAACACCATTTGATTTCAAATGCATTGGTTTCGGCAGATTTCGGCTTTAGTCGGCTTCCGAACAGAAACACAACCAAAATATTTGGAAAAATTGATTGAATCATTTTAAATCGACTAAAGTCCAATATCATACTTTTATTTGTATTTGTAATAATTCATTCTTGATAGATGTGCCAAGAAAGGAAATATCGATTTGAAAGATAATTACTCAAAATTAGCTTAATTAATTCAGTAAAGGCGATTGGAATAAGTGACGCAAAACTTGACCGGATTGCAGTATAAAAACAAATGAAAATTGATTTTTTTATTAGCAAAACATCGACCAAATGACCGAAATGACGTACAAGATGACCATTAACCCTGAATGGAAAAATTGTTTAGGACGATATCACTACTAATTCGTAGTAACCGATGCATCAAATATCCAAAAACACCGCTTCTGTTGTATAACAAGAGCGTCTTTTTATCATTTGGAACACTTAAGATAAACCAATAATTAAAACGGCTCCAGTTTGTCAATTCTAATTATTAGATAATATTTGTTTTCACTTATTTTATCAAGATTTCACAGAATGACGATCAAAACGAGTTAATTAATTTGAACAGTAAATATAGAGATTCATATAAAACGTGAAGGTTTTGACCAAGTCCATTATCTTTACACCTAGTATATACTTCACCACTGCAGCAGTAACAAGCCATTTAGCATAATATCGTAAGTAAGACTTTTATCTTCTTTTTGTTTTTGTTTGAAGACGTGTTGGTGGTTTTCAATATATCCTATTTAGATAAAATGCAGTTTGGTTTTTTTTTGGTTTTTTTTTTTTATTATTTTGTATAATACTTAAATGAGAAAACCATCTCATAGAGTTCTTGAATAGTTGTTGTTTCAATGTGGATATTGGAAAAGTCATAGCACGTGACATTTTCTATGCACATGCTTAGTTTTTTTATACTGGCGAATTCAGCAATTGAAATGTAATGATTCGAATAGATGTCCACTTGAAAATGGACCACGTTGTTCTAGTTTGACCTCATCTTCCTGCTGAAAACCAATCATTGGGTGACATCTCCGATATGTTGACGATGTTAATTGTATTATCCAATCACAGTACTCTAGATCTTTGACTTTTGTGTGTACAATGAAAAAAGTATACAGGAAAACTGACGATGGAGAGTTGTCTCATTGGCACTCACACCACATCTTCCTATATCTATGATCTCTTAAATAAATACTGAAAGGGACGTAGATGTGTTGTATCATACGGTTTCAAAAGAAAAACAAACCGTCAGACCATACATACCACTAGTTTTCTTCAACTTTGATTTAGGGATCCACCATTTAACTTCACGGGGAGGTTATGTTGGGTTTTTTTCTGAGCGGGTATACTTTTACTCAGTCTTTCGACGCTATCAATCAAATTATTGTTTTTCAAGATTGAACATTTTTAGGTATTGGGAAAATCTGAATTCAGAGTTTTTTTCATCATATTGGTAATTAAATGTTACTGTATTTATCTGAAATCAAAATATATTAAAAAAAACTGCATCAATACCAGGCTGACACTTTTGTTCGCCAAATACACGTTTCATTTACGAAAGACTCATCAATGACGCTCGATTCAAAAATATTAAAGGCCAAAATGTATATCAAGTTTATGAGTATCAAATATTTTCTATTAAATTCTATAGAACTACACCTTCATTTTTTTAAGAAAAAGTTCTCGCCTATTCTTACGTTTATCCCATTTTTCAAAGAATCAAATATTTTATTTGTTCCGATATTATTCGTTTATTGTATATTTGTAGTATATATGTGATGTGAAACATTCTATTGTTTAATTGGCCGTTTCAGAATCTAAAGCATCATGGGTAATTGCATTGTTCGTACCCCAAAATGAAAATAACGTCACGTCATTGGTTGAATTTCCATTGTTTATGAAATTTTAAACCAATCAGGACGTTTTGGTGTTCGCTTTTCAAAATATTACCCAGGATGCATTAGATTCTGAAACGGCGAATTGAATTTCATTGTATCTTGTCGTTCTCATCATAGTCTCATTTTCGAACAATAAGGCAGGAAAAAAATAGAAATCCGACTAGCTAATATTCAATAGTATTTAATATATTTACTTGCATTTTGTCTTTTTTTCTCAAAATATTAATTTCTACACATTTTTACTTTTGTTTATACTTTTTACAATAACAGTTATTAAACTCAGGAACACCCAGAATAAGTGAAAATAACTAAACTAGTTTATATGTTAAAACACTTGGATTTAGAGGGGGAATTAACAAATGGAACGCGGGTTAATGCCTTAAACTCCTGTGTGAATTTTGCTATGAAAATAATATTGAAAACGAAATTGCAGAAACACGTTTAAATAATTTTTAGACTCATCTAAATAGTATTTAATTTTTTATTAATTTTATATTTTCAGAAAATGGCACAAAGATTAATCGTCGCACTTATCTTTCTCCAGATGATCGTAGCAATATCAGCAACGTGCCAATCGAACTGTGGTCGTTCATTTCAGAGAAATATTAACAATTGTTTGACACGAGGAATTATGGCTTCAAAATGTAGGGAGGAAATAACAGATGCGGTCGTACATTGTTTCAGATTGTGTGATTTTAAACAAGGCTGAGAAATTCTGCATATAAACTGTTCTCAAGTGAAGAGGAATTTTACGGAAAAAAATAAAAATAAAAATATCGAACTCAAAGGAATATTCATAACGTAAAGTACATACTCTTATGGCAATTCAAAAGGTCAAACACATCAAACGAATTGATAACAAATGTCATGTTTTTCATTACCTGGTATATGAGCTATATTCGTAGAAGTAAACTACAAATCATATTATATATTCATTACTGATTAATAAGATTTAATCGTTATGCAACTCTTTTATTTAGACTACTGCTGTGATAAACGCAGTAATGTATATATTCGTTAAATAAAATGATCTTTTGTACTTTAAGTTTATCATGCAATATTTCAAAATGAAGGTGTCCGGAATGAGATCTGGCATATCATAAGTTGAAGAATAAATACCAAGAACATCAAAACGTAATTGTAGCATTAAAAGTGGTTATCCTTCAGATTATGGTTTGGGTGATTTGCAACAGGTTGAATCATTTGGTTTTTTTGCATGTTATTATATGCTTTTAATTTCATAAAACACGAAGACAAAACAAAAATAATATAATTTTTCAAAATACCTTGTCTTTAAAATTTATAGAAATGTACATTTAGAGAGAAAAATAACTATTACTTTATGTTTAATTGTTGAATCAATTAAATTGTTATTCTTGAAGGGATGAATAAGTTTTCACAAACATACTACATGGGAGATAATTGTCAACATTTTTACACTAATTTACCAAAATAGCAATCAAATACGAAAAAAATCCTTTTTATCTTTTTTTATTTATTTCATACGATTAATTTATATCAATCCTTACCTACTCACAACTTATCAATTTCTATTTACAAGATTATGTTGATGTTAACTTTCTATATGAATATGTTGCATTTTGAACTATGTTTCCCGTTGAACTGTACGATAATCTCTGTAAAACAAACCAATCCTCACATAAAATAAAGAATGGAAATGGAAAATGTGCCAAAGAGAAAACAACTCGACCATAGAAATAAACAACAACAGAAGGTCACCAACAGGTCATCAATGTAGAGAGAAATTCCCGCAGCCGGAGGCGTCCTTCAGCTGGCCTCTTAACAAATATATACTAGTTCAGTGATAATGAACTCCATAAGAATGTCCAAATTGTACACAAGAAACTAAAATTAAAATAATGCAAGACTAACAAAGGCCAGAGGCTCCTGACTTGGGACAGGCGTAAAAATGCGGCGGGCTTAAAACATGTTTGTGAGATCCCAACCCTCCCCCTATACCTCTAGCCAGTGTAGAAAAGTAAACGCATAACAATACGCACATTAAAATTCAGTTCAAAAGAAGTCTGAGTTTGATGTCAGAAAATGTAACTAAAGAAAATAAACAAAATGACAATAATACATAAATAACAACAGACTACTAGCAGTTAACTGAGATGCCAGCTCCAGACTTCAATTAAACTGACTGAAAGATTATGATTTCATCATATGAACATCAGGCACAATTCTTCCCGTTAGGGGTTTAGTATCATACAATCATAACATATATGAAAAGAACATAACCCGTGTCATGCCAACAACTGGTTTTTGAATAAATGTGTTTAGTTCCGATGCAAAGACCCTATAAGTGAATCAATAGTAACGCCAAAATATGCAGTCTTTAATGACCTGACAACAGTATCGTAACTATATCTCTTCTTAATAAGTCTTTTCAAAGGTTTTGTTAGTTTTTGAGGTGAATACTGGCACCTTTGTGCTTTATAAAGAATATTTCCATAAAAAATTGGATGTGAATAACCTGAACGTATAAGAAGTCTGAATGTTGAGCTATATTTACGAATGATGTCCTTATACCGATGATAAAATTTAGTAAATGTTTTGACTAGTTTGTGATATCGAAAACCCTGGTGTAATAATTTTTCAGTAATACATAAAAGAGGGACGAAAGATACCAAAGGGACAGTCAAACTCATAAATCTAAAACAAACTGACAACGCCATGGCTAAAAATAAAAAAGACAAACAGAAAAACAATAGTACACACGACACAACATAGAAAACTAAAGAATAAACAACACGAACCCCACCAAAAACTAGGGGTGATCTCAGGTGCTCCGGAAGGGTAAGCAGATCCTGCTCCACATTTGGCACCCGTCGTGTTGCTTAAGTGATTACAAATCCGGTAAATAGTCTAATTCGGTAGGTCATATTCATGAAAGGGAAGGGGATTGTAGTTACGACGTAAGGAACATATCCGATATCATTTGTGAAACGGTTATTCCATAACGGTCAACCAACTCGTGATGGCGTCCGTAAAATTTACGAAGGGATGATTTCAACTTCATCATTTGGAACTCTTGGTTTAATAGCTTCCTTGTGAGCAGCAAACCTCTATCAAGAAAATCATGATAGGAAATGCAAGCACGGGAATATCGTATCAATTGGGAGATATATACCCGTATGCAGGTGCTGCTGGAATGTTGCTACTTAGAAATGGAAAGTTCACAATTGGAAAGCTGAAATCATCTCTTTTGTCGTAAAGTTTTGTTTTCAACCGACCCTCATTGTCAATTTCTAGATGTAAGTCAAGATATGAAGCCTACTTAACTGTATCTGTAGTATCCTTTATCTCTAGTTCGATTGGATAGATGCGTTCCACATAGTCACCAAATTTTGAATTGTTTAGTGAAAGAACATCATCTATATAGCGGAAAGTAGAGTTAAAGGATATTGCTAACTTCTTATCTTTCTTCCTAAGAAGTTCCTGCATGAAGTCAGCCTCATAATAATAAAGAAACAAGTCGGCGAGTAGAGGGGCACAGTTTGTTCCCATTGGAATGCCGACAGTCTGTTGAAAAACACGTCCTCCGAACGTAACAAATATGTTGTCAATCAAGAAATCAAACATCTTGATAATATCAGTTTCAGAGAATTTTTTGTTTGAATCAGAGTGATTCTTTACAAAGTAGGATTTATCCCTCCCTAAGACAAGATACTTGTATCTACGTTGGCCATTCTTTTTTATGAAGCAAAGTAATATCAACTCTTTCAATTTGTCTTTTAGTTTGGAATGTGGAATACTTGTGTACAGGGTAGAAAAGTCAAATGTTTTAATACTGTTACAAGATGAAAGAGAGTTAGATTGTATGTACTCTAAAAGATAAATTTCTCTCGTTAAAATCTAAAACATTGTTACATACACGAGCGATTAAACTTTTTAACCTCTTTTAGTAAATTTTGTATCAAAAACATTATATCATGTAAATAGCAAATGAGTGTGTATTAAAAACTTTAAACTTATAGCAACCGAGGTGTTGTACCAGTTCACATATCTTATCCGTTTAGTTCTCATTGCAGATTCATCTCACGGTCACATTTTTTATCATTATTTGTACTAGTAGTTGGGTAACTAACCGATGGTACCTTTTTCGGTCGGATGATGATGCTTTTATGTTGATCTTACATTACTCATTCTTTAAAACTTTTTAATGTTTTGCATATAAATTCAATGGAAGACGTTCTTTTAACAACATATTATTTTGTCTTTGTTGTACATTTTCCCCACTCTTTATCTAAGTATTTTTATCCGTTCTGTCTTAATCTTTGCAGTACTGTTGATACCAATAGATATGTACAAATTGTCGTTTCAACAATCCTGCACCGGCCTTTTTTTCGAATGTAAATTGACCGATTAATTCTTATCCCAATGTGTACTTTCATTAGCAACTAGAGGGATGTTAAGTGTGAAGTAGGACCAGCTCTTCCTTCAATGTCTACCCTTACATGACGTGCTTCGTTGATCAGTCTTTATTTTGATATGTTGTATGTTGTAAACTGTACATTATAGTATGTCTTTTTGTCTTTTCGTTTCGCTATGACGTTGTGAGTTTGGAAAACCTTTTAAAATGTTCTGCCTTTCTCATGTAGTATATATCATCTAAGAAATATTATATCACAATCTAACTGTTGTAAAATGTCTATATACAACATTTAGATTGTGATTCCTTGTATATATCATCTAAGAAATATTATATCACAATCTAACTGTTGTAAAATGTCTATATACAACATTTAGATTGTGATTCCTAGTATATATCATCTAAGAAATATTATATCACAATCTAACTGTTGTAAAATGTCTAAATACAACATTTAGATTTTGATTCCTTGTATATATCATCTTAGAAATATTATATCACAATCTAACTGTTGTAAAATGTCTAAATACAACATTTAGATTGTGATTCCTTGTATATATCATCTTAGAAATATTATATCATAATCTGACTGTTGTAAAATGTCTATACACAACATTTAGATTGTGATTCCTTGTATATATCATCTTAGAAATATATCACAATCTAACTGTTGTAAAATGTCTAAATACAACATTTAGATTGTGATTCCTAGTATATATCA
The DNA here is from genome assembly GCF_963676685.1 of Mytilus edulis. Lineage (NCBI taxonomy): Eukaryota > Metazoa > Mollusca > Bivalvia > Mytilida > Mytilidae > Mytilus > Mytilus edulis. The sequence goes on along the minus strand of NC_092350.1, from coordinate 73,211,531 downwards.
TCTAATGAATATTATATCACAATCTAACTTTTGTAAAATGTCTAAATACAACATTTAGATTGTGATTCCTTGTATATATCATCTTAGAAATATTATATCACAATCTTACTGTTGTAAAATGTCTATATACAACATTTAGATTGTGATTCCTAGTATATATCATCTTAGAAATATTATATCACAATCTAACTGTTGTAAAATGTCTATATGCAACATTTAGACTGTGATTCCTTGTATATATCATCTAAGAAATATTATATCACAATCTAACTGTTGTAAAATGTCTGTATACAACATTTAGATTGTGATTACTTGTATATATCATCTTAGAAATATTATATCATAATCTAACTGTTGTAAAATGTCTATAAACAACATTTAGATTGTGATTCCTTGTATATATCATCTAAAAAATATTATATCACAATCTAACTGTTGTAAAATGTCTATATACAACATTTAGATTGTGATTCCTAGTATATATCATCTAATAAATATTATATCACAATCTAACTTTTGTAAAATGTCTAAATACAACATTTAGATTGTGATTCCTTGTATATATCATCTTAGAAATATTATATCACAATTTAACTGTTGTTAAATGTCTATATACAACATTTAGATTGTGATTCCTAGTATATATCATCTAAGAAATATCATATCACAATCTAACTGTTGTAAAATGTCTATATACAACATTTAGATTGTGATTCCTTGTATATATCATCTAAGAAATATTATATCACAATCTAACTGTTGTAAAATGTCTATATACAACATTTAGATTGTGATTCCTAGTATATATCATCTAAGAAATATTATATCACAATCTAACTGTTGTAAAATGTCTAAATACAACATTTAGATTGTGATTCCTTGTATATATCATCTTAGAAATGTTATATCACAATCTAACTGTTGTAAAATGTCTATACATAACATTTAGATTGTGATACCTTGTATATATCATCTTAGAAATATTATATCACAATCTAACTGTTGTAAAATGTCTATATACAACATTTAGATTGTGATTCCTTGTATATATCATCTTAGAAATATTATATCGCAATCTAACTGTTGTACAATGTCTAAATACAACATTTAGATTGTGATTCCTAGTATATATCATCTAATAAATATTATATCACAATCTAACTTTTGTAAAATGTCTAAATACAACATTTAGATTGTGATTCCTTGTATATATCATCTTAGAAATATTATATCACAATCTAACTGTTGTAAAATGTCTATATGCAACATTTAGACTGTGATTCCTTGTATATATCATCTAAGAAATATTATATCACAATCTAACTGTTGTAAAATGTCTATATACAACATTTAGATTGTGATTCCTAGTATATATCATCTTAGAAATATTATATCACAATCTAACTGTTGTAATATGTTTAAATACAACATCCAGATTGTGATTCCTTGTATATATCATCTTAGAAATATTATATCACAATCTAACTGTTGTAAAATGTCTAAATGCAACATCTAGATTGTGATTCCTTGGATATATCACCTAAGAAATATCATATCACAATCTAACTGTTGTTAAATGTCTATATACAACATTTAGATTGTGATTCCTTGTATATATCATCTAAGAAATATTATATCACAATCTAACTGTTGTAAAATGTCTATATACAACATCTAGATTGTGATTCCTTGTATATATCATCTTAGAAATATTATATCACAATCTAACTGTTGTAAAATGTCTAAATACAACATTTAGATTGTGATTCCTGGTATATATCATCTTAGAAATATTATATCATAATCTAACTGTTGTAAAATGTCTATACACAACATTTAGATTGTGATTCCTTGTATATATCATCTAAGAAATATTATATCACAATCTAACTGTTGTAAAATGTCTAAATACAACATTTAGATTGTGATTCCTAGTATATTGTATATATCATCTGAGAAATATTATATCACAATCTAACTGTTGTAAAATGTCTATATACAACATTTAGATTGTGATTCCTTGTATATATCATCTAAGAAATATTATATCACAATCTAACTGTTTTAAAATGTCTATATACAACATTTATATTGTGATTCCTAGTATATATCATCTAAGAAATATTATATCACAATCTAACTGTTGTAAAATGTCTAAATACAACATTTAGATTGTGATTCTTGTATATATCATCTTAGAAATATTATATCACAATCTAACTGTTGTAAAATGTCTGTATACAACATTTAGATTGTGATTACTTGTATATATCATCTTAGAAATATTATATCATAATCTAACTGTTGTAAAATGTCTATAAACAACATTTAGATTGTGATTCCTTGTATATATCATCTAAAAAATATTATATCACAATCTAACTGTTGTAAAATGTCTATATACAACATTTAGATTGTGATTCCTAGTATATATCATCTAATAAATATTATATCACAATCTAACTTTTGTAAAATGTCTAAATACAACATTTAGATTGTGATTCCTTGTATATATCATCTTAGAAATATTATATCACAATTTAACTGTTGTTAAATGTCTATATACAACATTTAGATTGTGATTCCTAGTATATATCATCTAAGAAATAATATATCACAATCTAACTGTTGTAAAATGTCTATATACAACATTTAGATTGTGATTCCTTGTATATATCATCTAAGAAATATTATATCACAATCTAACTGTTGTAAAATGTCTATATACAACATTTAGATTGTGATTCCTAGTATATATCATCTAATAAATATTATATCACAATCTAACTGTTGTAAAATGTCTAAATACAACATTTAGATTGTGATTCCTTGTATATATCATCTTAGAAATATTATATCACAATCTAACTGTTGCAAAATGTCTATACATAACATTTAGATTGTGATACCTTGTATATATCATCTTAGAAATATCATATCACAATCTAACTGTTGTAAAATGTCTATATACAACATTTAGATTGTGATTCCTTGTATATATCATCTTAGAAATATTATATCACAATCTAACTGTTGTAAAATGTCTAAATACAACATCTAGATTGTGATTCCTTATATATATTATCTTAGAAATATTATATCACAATCTAACTGTTGTAAAATGTCTATATGCAATATTTAGATTGTGATTCCTAGTATATATCATCTTAGAAATATTATATCGCAATCTAACTGTTGTACAATGTCTAAATACAACATTTAGATTGTGATTCCTAGTAAATATCATTTTAGAAATATTTTATCACAATCTAACTGTTGTAAAATGTCTATATACAACATTTAGATTGTGATTCCTTGTATATATCATCTTAGAAATATTATATCACAATCTAACTGTTGTAAAATGTCTAAATACAACATCTAGATTGTGATTCCTTGTATATATCATCTTAGAAATATTATATCACAATCTAACTGTTGTAATATGTTTAAATACAACATCTAGATTGTGATTCCTTGTATATATCATCTTAGAAATATCATATCACAATCTAACTGTTGTAAAATGTCTAAATGCAACATCTAGATTGTGATTCCTTGTATATCTCACCTAAAAAATATTATATCACAATCTAACTGTTGTTAAATGTCTATATACAACATTTAGATTGTGATTCCTTGTATATATCATATAAGAAATATTATATCACAACAGGTTTGCGAAAAAAACATTTATTACGGCCAGTACGATCACTATTGTAGTCTCAATTACGATGGTAGTGCAATATGTATTAAAGATAATAATATTACAGAAATATAAAATATCTGATAAGGTAGTAAAAGCTACAGGTATACATAAAAAAAAATGGCTAGACGAAACACATATTTTGGAGAATTTAGGAATAGTCCTTGGAAACTCATTATCAAATCACCATTCAATAAATAACTCAATAATATTTGTTAAAACTTTAATAATACTTGCGTATAAAGATAATTTCGGAAGTTGCTGCGTTTAGAAATATAAAAAAAGCACTTGTTCAAATATGATGAAAATCGAATGGAAAATCGTATCGTGTGAACAGAACGCTGTACGATTTACCTGTGCGACGGTGTCAAGTCGAATGGCAAATCGAACGGAAAATCGTATCGTGTGAATGCACCTTTAGACTAAACACTCAATCCGTTCACATCCAACATACAATGGATTTAGTGTAAAGACGTCATAAACAGCCAGAGAAGAACATGACCTTGTGCAATGCCAAGTTACAGGTATCGACAGATTGTAAATCCATGAAAATGTATATGTATATAATTTAGTTAGCTTTTAATCTACTGATAACAAAAACAATATTTATACCAACAAGAGTGCACACACTGAAATGTCTCGCCTTCTATACTAATCATTGATATTATGTTGATAGTCCTAAGTATAAAGCTTTATTACAACTGTCTCATAAACTTAACATTAACCAAGATAACTAAACAAAGACCAATGAACCATGAAAATGAGGTCAAGGTCAGATGAATCATGCCAGGCAGACATGTACAGCTAACAATGCTTCTATACAACATATATAGTTGACCTATTACTTATAGTTTAAGAAAAATAGACCAAAACACAAAAACTTAACACTGTGCAATGAACTGTGAAAATGAGGTCACAGTCAAAAGAAACCTGCGCTACTGACAAAAAAATCATAAATATTTCCATACACCAAATATAGTTGACCTATGGCATATAGTATTAGATAAAAAGACTAAAACTCAAAAACTTAACTTTGACCACTGAACCATGAAAATGAGGTCAAGGTCTCATGACATCTGTCCGCTAGACATGTACACCTTACAATCATTCCATACAACAAATATAGTAGACCTATTGCATATAGTATGAAAAAAACAGACCAAAACACAAAAATTAAACTATAACCACTGAACCATGAAAATGAGGTCAAGGTCACATGACATCTGCCCGCTAGACATGTACACCTTACAATCATTCCATACACCAAATATAGTAGACCTATTGCATATAGTTTGAAAAAAAAACAGACCAAAACACAAAAATTTAACTATAACCACTGAACCATGAAAATGAGGTCAAGGTCAGATGACACCTGCCAGTTGGACATGTACACCTTACAGTCCTTCCATACACCGAATATACTAGCCCTATTGCTTATAGTATCTGAGATATGGACTTGACCACCAAAACTTTACCTTGTTCACTGATCCATGAAATGAGGTCGAGGTCAAGTGAAAACTGTCTGACAGACATGAGGACATTACAAGGTACGCACATATCAAATATAGTTATCCTATTACTTATAATAAGAGAGAATTCAACATTACAAAAAATCTGAACTTTTTTTTCAAGTGGTCACTGAACCATGAAAATGAGGTCAAGGACATTGGACATGTGACTGACGGAAACTTCGTAACATGAGGCATCTATATACAAAGTATGAAGCATCCAGTTCTTCCACCTTCTAAAATATAAAGCTTTTAAGAAGTGAGCTAACACCGCCGCCGCCGCCGCCGCCGCCGTAGCCGCCGCCGGATCACTATCCCTATGTCGAGCTTTCTGCAACAAAAGTTGCAGGCTCGACAATAAAAACAATATCCAATGATCTTATTACAGTGTTGAATAGGTAAACTTTTAGAATAAGTTTATTTAAAGGAGCAACAAGTTTACATGGATCATTTCTAAAGGAGTAGGGGCATTAAGGCCAGCTGGTTTTGGCCCAAGAAAACAAAATGTTTGATAACTTTTTCAAATTGTAACATAATCTTTAGAAATGCATAGGGTCAAGAAATATAAATGAAAAACATTAAGATTCTTATGTGATGACGTCACAATTACGTCATAATATATACTGTTTTCACAAAAACGATGAAAATTCAGAATTTATGCAGTTTTCTATCTTTATTTCTGTTGTGGAAACATCGTGCGCAGCCAAGAAACAACAAAATAATTTAACTGAAGCTTTATCATTACTATTGACAAAATCTCACCAAATATAAAGTTGTTTCTTGGGTGCGCACATACTTTTCCAATCGAAAATATACTTCAAAATTTGATGAAAAACAAGGGAAATCACAAAATTTTACAAAATATGCAAATTAAGGCATGATTTGTTGCCATGGTAACTTGTTTAATGTGCAAAATTATTTTGTTTTTCTGAATACCTTCTACCTGAGATACTTTTCAGTAATTTTAAAATATGTATGATAAATTTTAAATTTGCAGTAATTTTTGGGCCAAATAAGGGCCTTATTGCCCCTACTCCTTTCCGGGCATGGTTAACAACATTTCCGTAAAAATGAGGATGTGCTATTCCGTTTGAAATAAGTTTTCTACAGGTACAACCAAACTTCAAAACCAAATCTTTATATCTATGGAAAAATTTAGTAAAGGTTTTGAGTAATTTATGGTAATGATATCCCTGGTTCAATAATTTACCAGTAATACATAGGTTGCTTTCGTTAAAATCAAAAACGTCACAACAGACACGGGCATAGCGAACAAGTTGTGAAATATAAAGACCGTAAGATGGTGTCAAAGGAACATCACCATCTAAAAATGGAAAATTTACAATAGGGAACGAAAAATCGTCTCTTTTTTTCGTAAATCCAAGTGTGTAGTTTCCCGTTAAAAACCGAAATATCTAAATCCAGGAAAAGACAGTTATTACCGAATACATTTGATTTATCTAAAGTAAGTTCCGTGGGGTAAATTTCAGCAGTATATTTATTAAGAAAATTCTTGATTATTTAAAGAAAAAATATCATCAAGATAACGGTAAGTGTTGTTGCATTTGCCAATTAAATGAAATTTCGACGGGCCTTTACTGAGTTTAGTCATAAACTGTGACTCGTAACAGTACAAAAACAAGTCTGCTATTAAAGGGGCACAATTAGTGCCCATGGGGATACCTACCACCTGTCGATAAACTTTGTTGCCGAAACGGATGTAAATATAAGGAGAAAATTAACAGCTTCAATCATCTCATCACATCTCCAGTAAGTATATCTAGCATATTTACTTTTCTCATTAGAGAAGAAGGCTTTAAATGAGTTGCATCAAATATATCTACATTCTGCTTTACCAAACGACCATTTAATTAAATAGGAAAACTTTTGTTTAATAAGATAGTGTAGAAGTGTAGTGTAAAGAGTAGAAAAATCAAAACTATTAACAGAATCAAAAGGACCACCAAAAGCCCGTAATTTATCTAAAACATCCAAAGAATGTTTTACACTCAAAAAGTGGTTTATACCACTATGTTCATATATTTTATTACAATAGTTTATGATAAGCTCTTTAATAGTAGTTAATGAACTAGTTAAGAGCACTGACAGATTAGTTGTAGAACACTTACTAGAGGCCGAGATGAAACGATATTTAAATGTTTTTTTTTGTGTAGTTTAGGTAGCCAATACATAGTAGGGACCTTCAAATGTTCAGAAGAAGCCTTAAGCTTTGATGTGGTTGTGATATGCTTGTTTACTATATGACTCTCTGTGAAGCGGATGGACTTGAATGTAGATGAATTTAAAATTTCATTCTTAAGAACATCCGTGTAGTATTTTCGTCATACCACAACCACATTGTTGGCTGCTTTATCGGCCGGTACAAACACAAACCGCTTTGAAAGTATTTGAAGATTATTTCTTTTTCTGGAAATAGGTGTATTATGTACTCTATTATTAACTTCTAAATTATTTTCAAAATGTGATATTCTCTTATCTACCACATTCATACATTTATTTAAATAAGAATCAAGACATTTTTTATCAGATTTTTCCCGTTTACACCATTTTTTACAAAATGAGAAAGAGCGTCTTTGACTTGACGACACTCTTTCCAATCTATTTTAGATGGAGGACGATATTTTGGTCCTTTTTTCAAAAAGTTTTTAACCTCTCTGTCCTGGACGATATTGAGGTCCCCTGTAATAACATGGCCGTAGGGAACATATCTAAACTTCGACGATTCAGAGTTTCAAGTTAAGGGAGTATTACTACAATGTATCTATATTCACGTCTGATGTAACCGACGTATAATTAAAAATTAAACTTTTGCTGGTTTTTTGCAAAGCCTGTAATCTTATTTGAAATAGACGTAGAAATGTTTTATACTGTAAATAATGTTAATGTCAATATGTTTTATAATAGATGCATTCTTTATATGATGTTTAATGTTATAGTCTCTTGTAATTTTGTTTTATATTTATATATTTTTACATTTAATGTAATGTTGTATTATATATTATTGAGAGATGAGACTTAAATAAAATATTGAATGAATAAATGCGTGACAAAATCATTTCATTAACCTATCAAATTAGCGAATCTAAGCAATGTAAATATGCCCCGGGTGTATTTCTTTATTTACGGTTGAGTATTCCCCAAAGTTAAGGAACTAATTAGTGATTTTTTTTTTACAAAATTCCAGATTTTAAAAATGTACAGTGAAAAATTGTACATTTCTAATGCTGAAAACACCACAGGAAACACGAGAACAAGAAAACGTGGAGCGGAAACAAGAATCAATTTACAAACACGAAACGAAAATAGCGAAAACACCCAAAACGTATTCATTTCTTCTTCAAGTTTTCCAGTTTTCCATCTGAATAAAGATGATTAATAACTGGTATATTTATGGCGTACAGAAAGGGTCAAAAGTAAATTATTTCGCATATGCTACAGTTAATACAGCATGTGCTATATAAACTACAGCTAACGCTATATTTATGCTGACTGTAATTAATGTCGTTTAGACTATAATTTGTAGCATATGCTGTAATTTATACAGCACATGCTATTATTAATACAGCATATATGCTATTTTAAATGCAGCCTATGCTGTAATAAACAGCATATGCAGCTTAATCGTCCAGTTGACGTACCACAAGGGTCAAAAGGAAATACAGATTACGCTATAATTATTGAACTATGTACATTATTAACATTTAAGTTATAACAGTCCCGAAAGGGTCAAAAGTAAATGTAGCATAAGCTGTATTGTGCCATATGGGTATAAGGTGGGATAACTGTCCATCACAAATGATTCTATATGTTTATATTGTAATACAAATTGTATTGAAAATGAAATGCACTTTCTTCTGGAATGCCCTATTTACAATAACTCAGAAGAGATATCACTGATTATATAAAAAAATACCTCAGTTTAGATAGTTTAAATGTAAATGATCTTTTTTCATGGATCATGATTAATTAAGATAGCAGATTTTTATATATTTTATGTGCATACCTCGATAAAGGCCTGCACCTAAGAAAATCTTAAGACAATCTTTTGACAATATTAGCAGATGCCCAATCGTAGTATTAATAAAGAAAATCTTTGATAACAAGAAACATACAATACATGATCGTGATTATAAAAGTTTTGATTACATTGGTTGCAATGAATTACATTGATTTCCCAGTTGAATAAAAACCGATAATTTCACATGTGAAATAAACATGGTTATTTCACTCTCTGACGTTATATAACAATAGGCGTTGTCAAGACGTCAATAACGTCGGATCAAAGCAAATTGAAAATGCGTAGGAAAACATATAGTTCCTTACATTTTCTACATTAATTTCATAAAAAAAAGCAATTTGACGATGTAATAAAAAGTATAACTAATCGCCGTATTTGAATATCAAAAATAAGACAACTTGTGACCGAACGCCGCTATGGATTAAACTCGTGCTGCGCACTCGTTTAATCCATGCGTCGTTCGGTCACGTGTTGTCTTATTTTTTGATATTCAAATACGGCGATTAGTTATACTATAAATAATAATAATAATATATATGTATAAAATGACTGAATAAATAGTCAACGATATATCTTATTGATCATATAATTATGATACAATATATCAATACCAATGTATCTTATTATCGAAATTCCATTAATAAATAAAAGTTGTACGCCTTTTTTAAAATCAAATGACCGGTTTAAGCGCACACACGTACCATATTTACATCTGATAATAAAAACACTTTGAGATTATTTTGGTCGTCAATAGATAATATGGTGCAGTATTTCAAAAATGGTTGCATGCCGTATTCAAGGAAAAACAAATTTGAACAACTTATTCCAATTTGAATAAATACCCTTTTTACAGACGAACGATCAACAAATTGAATCTATTTTCATCCAAAAAGTGGAAGTCTATTAGATCATTAAATGGTATTTTTCGACTACACGTGTGCGACTTTACAAAAGGGGATAGTTTTCAATTTAAAATGATGTTTTTTTTTTCGAGTTATAAGAACAACGGCCGTCAAAACTTTACAAAATTGATTGAATATTCCATATAAAGCTAAATCCAGTACTGTAAACTATGGATTGAATATGTTCAATCCATTTAAACTTATGCAATTCGGATTCGTTCGATTTGAACATTGTATGGTACAAAATGGAAGAACTTTTATGATAATGTCAAACATTCAGTTTTCCTCTTACAAAAGGTAACAACCTTCGTTTTCGACAGATTTATTTTTAATTTCCATTGTAGACAAAACTTTTCAAACGCTAACAGAGCTTTGATAGATCATAGACTTTTGACATTTGATCTCGAGGCTTTGCAAGTGTGGAACATCGTTCTTTAAAAAGAAGTCTTCAAGATCATTTAAGTACACTGCAAAAACATAAAAAGAACGGTGAAAGGAACGGGTGAAAGGTTTTCTCCTTGCCGAACTCCATTATCGCAATTAAAAAATGATGACATTTCGTCACCGTCTTTGATACAAGATTTGACATCGCTATACAAATTATTGGGTGACTTTAAACACTTTAAATTACCTGTCGGTTTCTGATGTTCGTAATTTGATCCACAATTCGGACCGTGATAGAGTGCCAAAACCTTAGAAAAGTGTACAAAAGTACAGTGAAGTTTTTCAAGAAACGATTGGTAAATATATATATCAGGGACTACTGCTCGAATTTATGTATGTATAATATTGTCCTTGCCTAAAACCTGTTTCAGCTTGGCGTCGGTTAGAGGGAAAACGGTAGTATTACATTTTTCCAGCATTAGGTTGGCCTTTTGTGTACCCAAGACAGGCGAAGGAAGTCAACTTAGGAGCGCTGTGATTGGATGTAAGGGTACAGTATTTTTTTTTTATTTATCTATGAATAACTGCAGTGACAGTGTGTAAATTTACAATACAAATTTTAAAACCTATTGAAATATTTTCCAGAGAATTATTCGAAAAAGCTTCAAAATTTCATAAATTTGGTTCAAAATGACGGTGGGCATGGATAACATAAACAAGCTCCGTTGGAAATTGGTCATGATACTATTTGGCTTCAATTTTTAGAATACAGTAATAAAGTACTAACACCACACATAACTGTTTTATCCAGGTTTTTATTATAAAAACTGGTAAATTTAGAAAATGTTAGTATTGTCGCCAAGGCAGAATAAATAGTACCGTTTTCCCTTAGATGCTTGGTTTCTCATGTCATATGACTTATTACCACTTATACAGAATAAACCAACAACGTACTTTTTAATAATCCGAAAAACAGATCGGAGGTAGAACGTATAATTTCCGGAATACGATATTAAACTATATTAAAACGGCTGGCTGGACGTGTATCAGTCTGCGATATTTTGGGGAGCATTATTTTATTTTTAAATAAATTATTTCTATGATATTATTACCGACCGTACGAGGGCTGAAAAGCCAGTCAAGGTCGTTAAACACTTCCATATATATATTATGATATTAGATGGGACAATACCCCTAATTCTCCTTGAAATGAGGAACTGGGCTGAACACTTTTTTTTAGGCACAATCATAACTTTGTTTACCCCCCGAGAGATCCGAAAGGAACTGTTTATTCAATTGAACACCTTTATATCCTGGTTCCCGGGACAACGTTCCAGGTATTAGCTATTAACATACTCTCTCACGATGGTTTACAACAAATTTTCAGATGGAAAGTTGTCTCATATGCACTCCTACCACATCTGTCTATATCTTTATGATACTTCTCCAACATTTTTCAAATAAGATACTTGAGAAAATTAATAGTTTTGCCCTAGCCTCAAAAGGTAATTCATACCAAGCTGATAGCGGTAATTAATGATGTTTTTATCTAAAGAAATTTCGTACCTGAAGTTAAAAATGGTATGTTTTTGGCACAAGCTAGCAACAAATGATAAAAAACTATCGGGTAAACTTTATAAGTTACTTTGGTACATGCATGAGCATGAAGGTAGTAATTTTAAGTGGTTTAACTATGTAAAATCTGTGTTCAATGATTGTGGCTTTTGTGAACTATATAATTTTCCGGAGCAAGTTGATTATAATTATATTAAAATCAATGTAAGGCAGCGTCTCCAGGACCAGTTTATTCAAAAATGGTTCTCAGATATAAACAATTCATCAAGGGGGGAGTTTTGTCTACACTTTAAAGAAGAGTTTTGCTTGGAAACATATCTGTTAAAATTAAGACGGGGGCATAGAGTAAACATATGTAAATTAAGGGTATGTAATACAAAGTTTCCCATCGAAACAGGAAGATGGAGAAATGTACCACGAAATGATAGGATTTGTCCACTCTGTAAAGCTGGTCTTGGAGATGTATACCACTATATATGTAAATGTACCAACTGTGAAGTTAAGGATTTAAGGGGGAAGTTCATACCTCCATATTATTTAAAATATCCAAATGAAAAAAAAGTACTTGGCATGCTTAAATATAGTAATAGTAATGTGCTGTCCAAGCTGTCAATTTTTATTCAAAAGGTAGAAAAGATGCTTGTCTAATTTAAAACTGTAATAAACACAAACTTATTTCTGAAGATGTATAATTTACAAATGTATTCTGTTTGTATTATGAACTATGTTGTAATTAATATTGTGTATATAAATATGCTCCTGTTACGCAGTCTTCTGCGGCTGAGTTTTCTCTAATAAACTAAACTAAACTAACAGCTAGTCTTCAAAAAAATAATAATAGGGTTTAACAAAAACAAGACATAAAAAAAAATCTGAGCATGACTATAACTCAATGAATCCCAATTAAACAATATGATAAACATTATCAAATACCTTTTCTTCACAAAACTCTTGCAGTGAGGCTTTGTTATCCTGGATTTTATGAAAAAGATCCACATCTGTGCTTTTCCACATGCAGTGAGCTTAGATTCCAAATATATATTCAGTTTGTCAAAAAGTTTTAAGAGGTTACAATAAGTTGGTTGCTGAAGTGTTTCTATCTTTCTATGTCTGAAATCTGATCACTTACATGCAAAATAAATAGTGAAAATGAAGTTAAAAGAAACTTCCCACATAGATAAATATGCTTTATTTTTAGACTTTATCCTTGAAATTATTGATGATTGAAATTGAGAATGGAAACCATGAATGTGTGAAAGAGACAACAACCTTACCAAAGAAACAGCAAGATTGTCGGTTAAAAATCAAACTTTATGACAAACATGCAGGCCTACAGTGGACCTTCCATTTCTGAGTAGCAACATTCCAGACTATCAAGTGTATATGTCTTAACTGATCATAACTCAGTTAAATGCAAGTCAGCACTCAAAGAAATTTTATGGTTGCAAACTTGCAATCATAAGCTGAATTCCCATAATGACCAAAGTGTGTTCAGAAATTTAATCTATATGTTTCTTCGATCATAAGTTACATTCCATCATTACCAGACAGAACATTTTAAGAAATAACATGACAGATTGTATATATGGTACAGGAAATGCTTATCCTTTCTGCTGCACCTGGTTTGGCTCCAAGATTTTATTTGAGTTTGTGTTTGTTAAATTACTCCTTGGTTTCAATTGTTATTGTCTTCGAGTACATATTGACTAATTATATAAGCTTTTGATTCATCTTTTTCCCTCCTTGTTTGACCAATATTATTTAAGGAATAATGAGATAAAATAATGCTACATTCATGCTATGTCAATATAAAAAGAACATAAATGATGCATTTATAAATTTCATTTATTCTTTTATTAACAAATTAATAATGCATTGAACAATACATGTATATATCTCACATACATGCCAGCTACACATAAGAAATTTTCATATTTTTACAAGATATATACAAAATGTAAAATATCCTTTTTATTGTTTATTTATTAATGGAAGTTAAAATAGTGGAATAATAATTTGCTGAAAGTAGTCAGCATGGTACATTTTTGTCAAAATAAGCTTAGAAACATTGATGATAAATTATTTATTCACTTGCAAGTGAATAATTGACCTCATTGCATTCCTATTGATGTGAACTATTAATTAACCTATTAGCTAGAGATGAATTATACATGTTTAATTATTTAAAGGAAAAGAACACAACAATGACAGTGAAACAAAGACAAATCATTTGATTGAGTGATTCAACCCACACACAAAAAATCTTATACAGGTTAAAACCATGATTAACATACGTTTTTAATCTATATAATGATATTAAACAGTCCACTAAAAATTCAATTACACAATTGAGTTCACTGTATATATATTTATATATGTTTGTATCGCTTATAAATAAGAACATCAGAAGACTTTTTAGACTTTTGATAATTAAATAAATTTTTGACATTGTTATAAATCAAATATGAGAATTATTAGTCAATTTAACAGCTCTTGAAAGACAAAGAAACTTTAATGTCAATTTCATCTATTCCAATTTTGTTCTGCACAAATCACAATATACGAACCTCAAGAAATCCTACAATAGTATCCTATAACCATTTTCGCATTGTCAAAATTGCAGCATATACAATGGAAAAACATTGAGGACATTAAAAGAATTTTCAATCATTTTGTTTTTTGCAATATAACTTTTGGTTAATTTTAACTACATGCAAAAAGGCGAAGAAAGAGACAATAAAACTCAAATGCTTACTAGAACATTAATGAAATCAAACTGTATTCGCACAAATGTCTATACAAAATAATGTGAGAAACTACAGAGTACTTAGTACCAATACATTTATACATTTCTGAATTCAAATTTCTGTCTCACAAGCAAAAACGAATTTTGGGCTATTTAAAAAATTATGATGCCCAAATGTGACAAACATGGTAAAAATAAAGTCATTGAAAATATATTTTCTATCATTCTACTTCAATCCATATACATTCAAGTTTACAAAACTGTTAATGCAAAAAAAACAAAACAACATTTTACAACATTTTACTCATAAGAATTCATCAACTTTTCAAAGGAATCAACATACTGCTATTATCAACTTACAAACATAAACAAGTATAAATATATTTTTATTTGAAGCATTAAAGGTAAAAGATGATTTTCCTGCCATTTTTTCCCCTCATAAACAGGGATTTTTTTTTTAAATATATGTAAAGTTCACCAATTTTTAGTGTATTCTTTAATATTCTATAACAAAAAGTTTTTATATCTTTTTGCAAATGCTTTTAACTTTATATAAAAATTACAAAAAATGGTCTCTTTATATCCTCTGAAAATTTCAGACCCATTGCTTTAATCAATTTTAAGCTTTCTTCAAACATACATTTTTGATCCTTTTGTTACACTCCTGACATATTTTTGTCAGCAACTATAATTCTGTTTTAAATGGAATGTACAGAAAATTAGTGATATTAATTTTAAATTTACAATCTCACAAACAAATATTTCTATTAGTCACTTGATTGCACATTGTTTTTATTCATTAAGCAAAAAGGAAACTTTTAACAATGTCTGGCGTATTAACACACTATTTTTTTAAGATTCTTAGATAAAAAGTTTCAAGAAAAAGTACTTTGCAAGACAGATTGACTATTCTCCGACTTTCTCACTACATTGTTAAGGTGTTACCAATATTGTTATAAGGAATTATGTTGAATTGTGTTTTAGATAAACTACATCAGAAACTCAATTTCCTGACAAGAATTTATTGTTCCCATATTAATAACCCAAAACTGACCTGATATCATGTAGAGTCTTATAACATATAATGTTAGATCACATTAAGAACAGCTTTGAAATTTTTACATATTTACCAATTTTGCTGATGGTCTATTCTAAAAAAGATGACTTTCCCTAAACCTTAATCAGTCTCTTGTTTGATACTATTAGTTACACAGTGTGCAATTGTCCTAATACGAGAATTTATCGGGTCAATAAAATTCATATTGGTTGAGTCGAAATTCTAAATTGACACTGTAACAAATTTATCCTGATTTACATATTGATTCATATAATTATATTCAAATTCAATATTTTTATACATAGCACACACTACTACCATCTTTGGTAGTAAGAACTAACTTTTCGCATATACAGTATCAAACAAGAGACTGACAAAGGGTCAAAGGAAAGGCATCATTTTTTTTTTTTAAATTGCAGTTCAAGAATTTTCCATATACTTTATATTGTGAGTCACAAACAGTGCATACATAATCGTTTTTTGGCTCTGTCTTCAGTCCAATGCATTTGAAGTGGAGCCATCGCCCACACACTTCACACTGAACCCATGCATCTTTAATTGGTTTCTTACAATCCAGCATGTCACAAATTGTCCTCTGTGTCTTTGGTTTTCGAGATGTTTCTATAATTTTATTTGTGACATGCTGTCTCATCACAAGAGCTGCTGTTTGAGTCAACTGGTTGGGTTCAAGACCTTGTGATAGGGCTAGTGCATTCTGAAACAAGATACATAATATTAGGCATAATCTTTGGATCAATTCAATTGAGGTCTAGAGCTGGCATGTCAAGAACTCCTAGTAGTCCTGTGTTTATTGTTTACTTTTTATATGCTTTAATTTATCTTGTTCCCTATATTTACATTTAACTCAGTCTTCTTCTTGATTGAATTTAATCATGTTACATTGTGTATTTTGTTGTCTGCCATTGCTAGCGGTATGGTATGGGAGAGGCAAGGAGGCTCAGCAAACGAAATTGCTACCCCTGAAACAAAATTTTTGACCCACTTAAGGATAATTTAGCATTTTCTAGTCTCCAATTTTCTTTCAGTTCATATTTAAATGATTCTTTTGGGAGGGGGAAAACTTAAAAGTTACCAGGAACATCCAAATCAATATATTATACCTATCATACACAGTAAATTGTAAGCGGTGTTCTTAATTTTGTTGTTCCATATAAACTATCCACAAAACACTCAAACAGTGGCACTCAAAAATAATGAAGCCAATATGAGAATTGGTCAACATTTGTATATCATGTCCTGGTTATTTTTACCATAAGAATAAATGGTCCACAGCTATGGCCATCTTTTTGTTGACTGGATTTTAAATTTCCTTTTTTCCAATTACAATCAACATCCTGTTTTATTTTCTCACTTCTTACTTTCATGTAATTCCTGCAAAATGTTTTTCTTGATTTAAATACAAAATACAAGTACATGAAAATTAGTTGTCAGAGAAAAAGATAACTCATATGATACTGACATACTATTTTTTTTAACTGATAGTGTATACTGTATGCTACTTTCAATAAAGAAATATTTTGGAAAAGTTATGGAAACTAAAAGTTTTGAAAATATGAGCATCTCCATAAAGTGATATTAAAATGATAATCAATTGTATATATCAGAGAAACTCTGAACATTAGGTCTCACAAGCAGAAGGAAACCATGATATATGTTGATACACGAACTTTGTCTTCAGGAAAATTAATATAAATAATGATGTCACCTTCATCATCTATATAGCATATATCGCAATTCATGCATGTACAATTATACAATATCACCAGTCTCTACATAAAGTATAAGAATCAGAAACTTAAAACATCCTTTACAGTTGAGATATCTTCTGTGCATTAAAAAAACACTTTGCGTAATTGAAAACATGTTTTAATTGAAAACAATTTCATTGGTCAAATAAATGATGATTAAATATTTCAAGTTTTTAATTTATTAAGGGCTAATTCTATATTTTTTCTTATGAGTTCATAGTACTGTAGTGCTCAACATATTCTTCAAATGCACTATTTGGTTGTGTTGTGTTCAAGGAATTGCATCATTCATTTTCTTTAAGAATTAATGGAATTACCTCCAAAGTTGTACATATTTGTCATTGTTTTCATTCATGGAATCCAGTATTGATACAGTTTTAGATGGAATATTTGCTGCCAGTAATATCCAGTGGTTCTGAGATTTGTTTATAGGCATGAAAATCCAAGTGTATCTTGAGAATTTTACCTACAAGGAAAAGATGAATTTTGAGATACATAATTTATGAATGCGGTGTTAATGACATCATCCTTAACAATAGAAAGTTACCAACCTATATTTCTATATGAGGATCCCATGAGTTCAAATCGCTCATCCTAATTAACGAAAAAATATATACATATATTGGACTTTAAATTATTATGGAATCTTTTTTTTTATACCTTACATATATGAACTGTTGGTGAATTCAGACATATAGTGTAAGAAAATACATTAAAGGATACCAGTGTTTTCCTCCCAGGAATGTCAAAGTACAGATGGGTGCAGTCCTAACCTTGACACTAGTTAACTTAAAGCAGTCCTTATGACTGCTCTATAGGTTAACTTGGGAACAATTTAGCAGACCTGTAAGTTAACTTAATCCCTAGCAGACCAGACCTCATGTCTACTTTTTTAGGACTGCTGCAGACCAGACCTGAGGACAAGTTTGATAAAGCAGACTTGTTCACATGACAGGTCAGCTAGACCAGACCAGACCTGCGGACAGGTCTGCTTGACCAGACCAGACCTGTGGACAGGTCTGCTTGACCAGACCAGACCTGTGGACAGGTCTGGTTTACCGGACCAGACCAGACCTATGGACAGGTCTGCTTTGACCAGACCAGACCTGTGGACAGGTCAGCCTGACCAGACCAGACCTGTGGACAGGTCTGCTAGACCAGACCAGACCAGACCTATGGACAGGTCTGCTTGACCAGACCAGACCTGTTGACTGCTTTTTAATCGTTCCTCATGAATATATATATTTTTCCACGTTGATACAATCATGTATCTGTAATGCGGATTACAATTTGTAACCCATTAAGTTGTATCTCAAAAAAACTTTTAGCATGATGATGTTCAGATTAAAAGCACTTTTTTTAATTTGATTTGTTTCAATCTTATCATATCGTGATTTTTTTTCTATTTTAAAAATACCGGTCTCATAAAATATTTTACGAATCCCTTTGTTCAAAGACAAATACTGATTATTATTCAATAAACATCAATAAGAATTTTAACTGCATGCATTACGATCTATTACTGCTCAGCTTCGTGGGGATGGAGCATTCCTCCTACACCTCTGCTTAGAAACACAAAAGCACTGCCAGTTTTCTATTTTGTTAAAAGTTTATATAAGGACCCTATTGAAAATAAGTTTCAATAACTTGCATCGGTCGTCCTATAGTATTGGCTTCACGGAAAGTCGAGTTCATTTGAATTTCACTTATTATTGAATTTAGACTTTTCATATTATCCAACTATCATGACAATTTTCATAATGTTTTTTTTCTATTTTAATATGTTAGTATTTTGCATGTTTTTAACGTGCAAACCATTTTTAAAGTGTCTATAAACTACAGATCTAGTGCTATATCTGTGTCATTGTAATTTATTGTATCCGTCAAATTCACTATGACTTTTATCTTGAATAAATATATACATTTATATTACTCTTTTTTTCACCGCCAACATGACCCGTGTTTTAGCGACTTTCGCTATAAACATTGACGTTATTGAAGTAGTTTCTCTCCCGTTCCTTATAAATGCTCCCTAACACTCGAAACTTGTTACCGAGCTTGTTATGTATATATTATGTTGGATGTGTTTGTCTCCTGTATGTGGTATGTCAGTCATGATGGTCATGTGTGTATTAATCACAAAACACGGGTAAAGATAACTATTAAGAAATTAACGGTAAAGGGTTCTCACTGTTCTAATGTTTTGGAATGATTGTCAGATTTTCGGATGTCATGTTTTGGAATACTTTGTCAGATTTTCGGATCCTCTAGTTTTATCGACTTGAATGCCTTAAAACATTTTACCACATTATTCTTTTTATAAATCATTTAGTAATACATGTATAATGATAACATGATAAGCCATCTGTAAAAGTCTTATAGAATTCTAATTATTTCTTAATAGTTTTTGAGGACTTAATCTGTTAAACATGTTAAACTTGACAATGAAACAAGAAATCGTTTCAAGGGACAATATGTGGGGCGACTGGTCCTAAAATCCAGAGATTCCTCAATTATTTAAATAAATTAAAACCTGAAATTTGAAAAAAAAAATCCAGGATTTCGAAGGAGGCGATCCAAAATCCTGAGGTTATTAACACCCAGAGTCACTATAAGGGTCCTATCTGAATTTCGAAAACAAGCACATTAATCTACATATATATATTTTTTTCCTCCTTTGATTCCTTTATTAATTAAAAGTAATTATTTTGAAACTGAGACCGTAAAGGGGGACAACCTCTTAATCATGTTAAATTAATTGTGATTATTTTTAGGGGGGGTTTAAATGTTCTGTGAGGATGGCAGGACTATTTCGGGACACGAGAATTGGCAATTTTAAGCTCAGGATTACTGGATTGATCCATTTGGGTTATGGGAACTTTTTTTTGGGATGTCAGGATTTAAACAAGAAATTCTGGATAATTCTTCTATTTAAACATGTTAAAATAGACAATTTTCTAAAGGTAAAAGAAATGAAAAAGAAATCCCCCTGGACACTCTTTCTCCCAGAAACAAGAGGTCAACTGTTAGAGTTCACTGATCAACAATGATCAATATTTAATTATCAACAATTCTAATTGTTTTCTGTGAACATGGTGAGTTCATAGTTGAAAAAAGTCAACAAATAATAGAATGAACAACTGTATTTATAATCATTATACATAGAGAACTGAACATGAGATGACCACAAGTTCTTGTGGATGGTCCCAAGAACTTGTCTCAGAAAAAAAAAATCACATCTTTATAACTGAAAGTGAAGTTTAAAATATTCCAAGACAAGTTCTTGCTTCACAAATACATGTAAGTGATTTCACCACTACCATAATAACTTATTCCAGTATATATTGTAGTGATACACATCTGTATGCTCTGCTTGATATTAAATATTGTATATTTAACAGTTACATGGTTGACATGCATATAGTTTTTCCGTTTATATATCTTCTATTCTACTAATTAATAGTGCAGTGCAAGTGCATGGTTGACACTCTTCTGTAATAGTTAAAGTTAATTAATAGGTTTGATTAGGGTCAGCATTGATATTTTCATGCCAAAGGAGAGAGCAAGGACCTATAACTCAACATGTATACATATTCTTCACCTTCTTTATAGAAGATTGTAAAGTTTCTTTTCATATATTCTTCCGCATGTGTTAACACAATTTTTCTGTACATGTGCATAAATATTAATGATTTTTTACTTCCATATATATATATATATTTAAAATTAGTCAGCTAATGAACAAACATTCCAAATACATATATTCTCAAGGCTCATGGTTTATACTCAAATGTTTTGACTTCTTATTAGTTGATTAGTTTTCTCTGTAAACAAATACAAATGTGCTGTTGTTCACACTTTTAATGTTTACTTGCTTTACTAGCTTGTTTTTCAATGTATATTAGCTAGTGTGTACATTGACATGCAATTGGTCTTAACATGCTAAACATGCTAAATGGATAGTTGACTTGTAAACACAGTTAAAGCAATGAAACACATCTCATTATGTGCATATAGACTGCATGGTCTGCATGGACTTAATTGGTATTTTTTTTTAAATGTTCAACATGTAGAAAGTGCTGTAGTTTTTGTAGTCTATACTTAAGTACGTTTTCTATCTGTCCTCTTCGAGGTTAAAGTTTTTGTCCCAGTTCATTTTTTCTGACTCTTTTCTTTGAATTAGAAAAAAACATTTATTTTTACTAGAAATGTTTGTATTTTTCTTGAACTTTTGTATTAAAAAACCAACTTTGTAAAAACAAATAAAAAAATTTATCAAAGATTATTAAATAATTGTTAAAAACCAAAATGTCAAAGTGGCTATTAAATTTACTAAAATCGCTCAGTGTGAAAAATCATTTGAATGATTAAAATTAAATATAATCTTCCTTTTCCAAGTATAATGACACATTTCCTAACTTTAATACGAATATATGAATTAAAAAGTTAATATTTAAAGATATTTCTATAATATATTAAAACAATTGTCAACAAATTATTTGTGACTTTTTGTCCTGTGACTTCCTGTCTGTTTACCTAAAATTATTACAATAAATATTGAAAGGGACTTTTGAGATTAATGAGAGGACAGTCTTTCCCCATTTTGTAGACCTGTAGACTGGAATTATCCAGTTTATAGTATATTCAAATTTTCATGTGCATTCCAACAAATTCTTAAAGATTGATTTCCTTAATTATACATTCAGACTTTTTGACCTAGGGATGTTTTACACTTTTTTCTGTTTACCTTTTACTGTAACACAGTAAATTTAGTTTATAATCACACTTGTAATCTATAAGGTTAAAGTACAGAATACAAGTGGTTTTTTTTCAGAAATAAATTATTGTGTATTAACATTTCTTAAAAATATGGAAGACAAATGAAGAATTATACTGGTAATATTATATAAACTTCCATGAATTGAATAAAGAAAAAGTTCTCTTAACTTTTAAAAAAAAATCAGGATTTTATTTATTTACTGATATATTTTAGATTTTTTTTGTTTCGATTTATTGATTGACAAATTATTTCAGAGTTGAATATTTTGATGAATTTCACCTGTTGGCTTAAAATTGCATTTACCTTAGAAATTTGATTGATCAATGCCAAAATGTGAAACAGGTGTGATAATCCCCTGTGCATGTATTAACTTTTGAAGCCATAAACCTATAAACATCCTGTTAACTGTGTAATGTCAAAGTTGACAATTACCACAACTATGTATTTTTGAGTTTAAATTAAATGTTTGGTACAACAATCTTCATTTGAATGCCTACTGACCAACACAACACTTCATTTGAACAACAATACATTTTGCCAGTTGCAATGTCATCCAAGTCTAGAAAAGCTACTAGTAAGTATTTTTCTAATAACTTTTTTCTATTGCAGATTCTTAGCATTAATTATAAATAGTAAAATAAATATTTTCCCTAGAAATGCGTATTTAATGTTTTATAACATACATGTATATTGACCATCTTTTTAAATATTTATGCAAATACTCTTTATAATAGATTGTATATGAGTATGTGAACAGCTTACATATGTACATATCTCCTCCTAAAGATAATTTTCATTTTTTGCAGTTCTATTTCTTTTGATTTGTATTATAAATAATATACATGTAATCAACTAAATATTTTTCAAGCAAACTAAATTTCCAGTTGGATGATTTCCCTTCATTTCTGATATTAAAGATATATAACTCTGTCATGTCTGTAGAGCCAACAATATATAAATTTTAACTTTTTTTTAACCTGATCTATGGGGTTTTTGACTCCAGAAGAAAATATTATATGGCAGTGCATTTGTTTTAACCCATTTTTCATCATTTTTATAATTACATTATATTTCACCTAAAAATCTATGAGGTATTAGAGATGACATCAAAAAATTAAAGAAGAATAAAAAAAATAATTAAAATACTTTGGGTAGGGTAGGGAAGTCAAAATTGCTATAAGTTTTGTTCAATTGGCAACATTTTTTAATACATATCCTTATTGGTCAAATGATTTTCCCTAAATTTTAACAGGGGGAGGGGGGGAGTTAAAAACAATACAGATTAAGCTTATTTAACCTACATAGAACTTTTGATGTTGTCACTTAATATTAGAAAAAGTTATATAATTGTGTTGCTTTTTGGTGACGAATTGAATTTTGATTTTTTCTGAGTGCATCTCTTTTCATGATATCTTTTCATTAAATTGTAATGTGATATATAATTTGAAATAAGTTATATTAAGTTAAAACATGATAACATGTCCTGTATAAAACAAATTGATTTGCATAAAAGTGGATCTTGAACTTAAAATTTTACTTTTTGTTCCAGGGGCTATAATCTTTTAAATCAACAAATTCTTACTGTTTGTTTCCAAAACAAATTAATTAAAGAACGTTTTAATAAGCTTAAGCTGAATCAGAACAACAACAAAAATGCAAGAGATTGATCTTTAAGTGATTAATAAACTCATAATTTCATTTAAAAAAGAGCATGTGAATTAAATTTTTGTTTAAATATATTATGCTTGCTATATTGTACATAGAGAATATCAAATCCTTATTTACCATGACACCAATATAGTATAAAGATCCCTGCTAAGTCTAAACGAATTTATTTACAACTGAAAAATCTTTATCTTAGTAGTAACTGAATCTTAAAGCAATCAAAATATAACAGTTGAAAAGCTAAATGAATTGGCATTGAAAAGACATGTAAGAAATTGTTTTATTTTTATTTTTGGGCTGATATGAACATTTAGATTGCCTCTAGCATATGTTATTGTCCATATACATGTACATGTATCGGTTTAGAAGTACATGTTTTCACATCATAACGCCTATTATGTCCAGAAATTGTTGTAGTATTTTTCAACCAAGATTTGACCCTCAAATGTTTCAATTCAATATTATCATGATTATGGAAAAATGAGCAGAAATGTATATAATTTCTTTGGACTTGATACAAAAATGTAGATAAATGAGTATTATGTTTCCGGAAAGATACCCTTAATGGATTGAAGCTTTTCTTGGTGACATTTGCAGCCCCCCTTTAATTTTGCTTTTTTTTTCTGTTTTGACCTGCCTACTCAAATATCCTTTCGCATATTTACATAAGTACTGATCATAATAATCATGATAATGGTAGGTAAGAGTTAATTTATATAATTACCATTTTCTATTTTCACTCATAGACATGCTCACAGGGTCAAAGACTAAAAGTTATTTATTTCTAATGAAATTGACAGATTAAATCATTTTAAATCTGGCATGCTTTCGTAAGCTTTTGCTGGAAAGGACCCCTCTAATCCAATACTTGTAGTATGAAAAGAATTAAAGCATTAAAAATATAACAGATAAAATGATTACAATGAGACAACTATCCAACCATGTTAAATAAAATATAGTGAATTATAACCCCCACCTTTATTTTGGTCGACCAATGCATTTGAATGGCAACATGTATAAGACCGTTGGTTTTCCCCGTTTGAATGGTTTTACACTAGTAATTTTGGGGCCCTTTATAGCTTGTTGTTAGGTGTGAGCCAAGGATCAGTGTTGAAGGCCGTACATTGACCTATAATGGTTTACTTTTTTATAAATTGTTATTTGGGTGGAGAGTTGTCTCATTGGTACTCACATCTTCCTATATCTACGTAGTTGGAACACCCCCCCCCCCCTTTTTTTGTCCAGGGTTAGGACCCCCTTTTTAAAATGGCTGGATCCGCCCCTGCAATGTAAACAATTGGCCTGTAGCCCTCAACAATGAGGAAAAAAACATACTACATGGTTTTATTATTGCTATGAAACGCCCGAAAATATAGAATACTTCGATTGTTAAATAATGACCTAGCTAACTTTAAACAAAGCAATTAAAAAAAATAGAAAAAATAAAGAGTTTACATGTAGTATGTTAATTCGAAGCACAATAAAATATAGATTTATTTCCCACAGTTTTTATGGTTAAGAATGTCTTAATTCTTTCAAAGTATTCCAGATAAATAATAAAATACATGGGATAGAAAACAAGTGCCTGTGAAAATAAATCATAAATCTTAGAAGTTCAAGAATGGGTTGAACTCTAGTTTTAAGCGAAAAGGTAGTTTTTTCTCACTTTACAGTATCTTAGTATAAAAATCATGCTTCATTAGTAAAAGAAAGTTTTATAGTTTATTTTTTGTAAATTGTGTTGACCAACCAGATGTTGAACACCGAAGTACACCTGTGCTCCCGATTTTCATTTTCGACGCGAATATACTAGTTACACTTCCCTGCACTCATTTCCCCCTGAACAAAACGGAAAAGTGGGACTTGGTCCATCATCGACGTCATTGTACATGTTGTAGAGGATTATATTTGCTTAATCGGTATTCCTTTAGTCCTGTAAATTCAATTATGGAAAGATTTGATAAACGATTGAATGAATTTTCTACGCATTTGTTATACGAAATGAAGAGCTGTTAATTTTTTACACACCTGAAGGTCAAATACTGTGGCTACGGTTTCCAAAGGGTCAAGTGCATTGATTGTCCTAAAAAGAGTTGGTTCCAACCCCAAGAACCGTCCACTGGATCTGCCACTGACGGTCCCCCTCAAACTAAGTGAAAAAGTAGGAGATAAAAAAAAGTGAAAGACCTCAATTTGGCAATTTTAAAATATCTAGAGTGGGGTGCTCATTTTCGCCATATCTTTCCATGTTTTCTTCATTTTATGTTTAAGTCTTTATGCTTTTGAAGTATACTGATATTTTTATATGAACAGTCAGGGATATAACTCTATAGGGTTATTACAGGAAAATAACATACATTTGTTATTGTGGACTAAGGCAGCAACCATTTGATTTTCTGGGGGGGGGGGGGGGGGGGGGGGGGGGGGGGGGGGGCTATGGTTTTTTTTGGAAAAAAAAGTTTGTTTCCTGGTTTTGGTGAAAAAAATAATTTGTTTAGGACCCTGAGAAAATAAAATTGTTTCACCCTCAGCTGCCACTATATGTAATGCTAAAATTGAAAGAAAAAAATTGTTTTCGGTTTGTCGCTAAAAAAATAGATTGTTCTTCGCCAAAGGCGAAAAAAAAAGTTTGCACAGAAAAAAAAACAAAGCCCCCCCAGAAAATCAAATGGTTGCTGCCTAAAAAATCAAAGAAATGTGATAACAGACGTATGTTACATGTTACAAAGGGACAATATAATTCATCAGTTTAGTTAAAATGTATGCAAGTTCTATTGATATTACTATTGTCTTTCTGTATACTTAACTATTGAAAGATGTAACAGTTCATAGTATTCCAATTTTGAATAGTACACCTATATGTTATTACAGAAAAAATATGCCTGTAATAACTAAAGGGTGTTATCACAGCTTCTCTATGTCACTTCAAAGCATTTGCTCAGACATAAATCATGCTTAATTACAATAACGTATGACTGGAAATGATTAGAACTTAACGACAAAAACAATTTTAATAAATAACTGGACTTCTGTTTCGTGTGAAATGTAACGCATAACGATAACGTCATTTTCTAACTTAATTATTATGAAGAACAAAACAAGAATGTAAATCATCTCTGATTTACCTTTTTGAACATCTCGCGAGAGTTCATATTTGCATATTGTTGCAAAGAATTCTTTTACAACAAAGCCGATTACACCATCTAAAATTTGCGTTATGAAATGGGAAATCAAAGTAATGACAGTGTTCTTACACCTGCTACAGAAATACTTATAGTTCTCGGCATTTTCTTCTCACTATTCTTATTGGTCGATGTTCTTTATTATTTGAAAGCAAAAGTTACGAATTTGCCGGTGACGGTTATCTATAAATCAGTCAGCGTTATGCAATTCGGAAGCGAAAAGTAACGCTAAAAACGACACAAAAATACATTTGTATAATCTTTGAAATTTGTTCATTTCAATTTTTTTTCTAGGGAAGAGTAGCATTGTATGTTGATAAAAATAATGGCATCTTTAGATGTAGTTACAACTTTTCTTACAGTAATTCACAATTTTATCACTTTTCTATAGTTATAGGAAACGAGCCCAATAGCAAATTATGGTCCATATATGTATTGTGATGCATATAATTATAGAGATTATAGCCAATATAACTAGAAAATGCCATTCTACCCTAATTTGATTAAATACGTGCAAACAAAATACCCTTCTATAGAGGGATAATTTTATCCCTTTAAAGAAGGATTATCCCTCTATACAGGTATAATCACCATACAGGGGGTTTGTTCCCAACCTCTTGTACTGAATAATTGCTATATCAAATGGGGTCTCCCTGATATTACGACACCCCATTAGTCCAAAACCCGAATAGTCGGACAAGGTTAATATCTGCCTTAATAGAAAATTTTCCCCTTGATGGTGTGGTAAGGGTGTTATTACAGGGAGAATGGTACCATGTATTCTGCCATAGGCGACAAAACATGTACTAACATTTTCTAAATATACCACTTTTTATAATAAAACTCGTATAAAACAGTTATGTGTGGTGTAACTACTATATTATTCTGTTTAAAAATTGAAGCCAAATCACATGCAAAATCATGACCAACTTCCAGTGGAACTTGTTTATGTTATCCATGCCCACCGTCATTTTACATGAAAATTGTGAAATTTTAGAAGTCTTTTCGAATAATTCTCTAAGTCTAAGAATATATTTCAATAGGTTTCAAAATTTATATTGTAAATATACACACTAGTCATTTTCTAGTTACAGTTATTCATGGATAAATGAAAAAAATATATTGTACCCTAACATCCAATCACAGCGCTCCTAGATCGACTTCCTAAGCACCTGTCTTGGCTACACAAAAGGGCCAACCTAATGCTGGGAAAATGTAATACTACCGTTTTCCATATACTGTGACACAAAGCTATAAAGAATTCTTAATACACCACCAATGCAATATTGGTTATTTTGTGAAAACCATGACTATAATAAATCACTTGTATGTCCCCATTACTTAAAGAAACAGATCATTGCATGTCCCTAACCCAAAATGCTGATTTACTTCTTGCTCTACTAATTTCATAAAGGCTTAGTAAACAACCTGTCTCCAATTATATCTTGTCTTTAATAAGAATAATTAACAGTTCCATTTAAACAAATAAAAATTACCCTGCCATTCAATATTTATTCATTTTATCCAAAATTTACAACATCAGCACAAATTCAAGATTTTTCATTACTAATCACCATTCCATGCTTCAATCATGTTAGTCATTGTTAGTATATATGCCATATTGTGGTTCAAAATTTTAGAGCTTGCTATAAAATCCATTATTCTATCTTTAGATGATAAAAACAAAGATATTAGACACTTAGAACATTGAATATTACATGTATTAATAAGTTTAGTTTTAATTTATTTTATTGTTTAAAATGATAAAAGGATCAGATACAAGTTTTACAACTTAGTAACATCTTGTCCAAAAACATTAAATATGCAAACAACTCATCTGTAAACATGGTAAAGTTACCTTTGTTGCCTGTATTAAACTATAAAAAAAGCTGAATTATGTCCCTTGGAAGTATTAATTTCCAACAAAAGTCCTGTCAAACAGTACAAAATGACAAAATATATATGCCTGATAAAATAAAATATTGAAACTACAAAATGAAGCACTATTGAAATATTTGCTGCATGAATTTCCAACCATGTGAGCAATTTTTTACACAGGAGAGTATAAATTCTATCTAAATTTAGCCTCAAGTGGGTCTCTTTTTTCTTAGATGGACATTTTTAAGTTTAACAGTGAAAAAGCTTCTAGTATGATCAAATACTGCCTTCCTACATAAACAGTACAAACTTGACCAGACAAAAATCCATTTTAATATATTGTGTCAAGGGGTTATACCCAGTTGATACATTTAAGGAATTACACAGCAAAAAGGCAAATATTTCTTTTGAAGGCATATTTGAATTGTTTTAGAGTGTCTTATTGGGGCCTTTTATAGCTGACTATGTGATTAGGGCTTTGCTCATTGTTGAAGGCCATAAGGTGACCTATAGTTGTTAATGTCTGTGTCATTTTGGTCTTTTGTGGATAGTTGTCTCATTGGCAATCGTACCACATCTTCTTTTTTTATATATGGTGCCGACTTTAAAATCATTGAACCTCCCTATGCCACATTTGTTTCTGTGTATTACAATTTCATAACAACTGATTCCGGACAAGGATTTTTACACATGATTAAGCATCTGAATAATTTTATTTGTAAATTAGGATTGAAAACAATCTCATGAACATTATTTGTTTACTTGTAACTGGAAGATTTTACTGTAGATATTTGTATTACGCATGCATGAATTTGGTATCGAGACAATTTGCCTGTTTACATGTTCGCCCTGGGTCTGTTTGTCCTGAGTTCTCGCGTCTGTGTAGTATATTCGCCTTGTGTTTATTGTCTTTATTCTTACAAATACGTCCTTGCATTTATCAAAAAATACTAATATTAAGGGTATCGCTTAAAACTCTAAAACATGCATGGGTTAGTGAAAATCATGTTCCTTATTTTGTTTCCAAGGTGCTCAGCCAATCAAATTATGTGTTTCTCATGATCAGTTAATAAGCCAATAAAAAACATTTTCTCTTAAGATTATTCTAACATGCTAGAAACAAAGAAGAAGATTGAGATGTTTAGTGTGTTGTGGTTATGCATCATTTATGAATGAATCATTGATTGATCAGTGGCAAATACTTCTGTATAACTCCAGTCAACTTAATTAGGAAAGATATTTTCAAATGATTTTTGTGTTTGGCAATGATGATGCTTTGAGTCTTGATTAGCTTGATTAGGGGATCAGGGAATGACCATTCAACTAAAAAAAAGGGTGTTATAGCCCCTCCTTAAATAGTTATTGTTCTTTATAGTAAATTTTTCGTTAATTTTTGTAATCTGTCACACAAATCTTCTTCTCAGAAACTACTTGGCAATAATCATCATTAATTTAGGGTATCTAATCATGTAAGCTTTGTTGATTATAAAAGTGGTATTTGATTTACTGCAGTATTTTCTTGTTTATCATGTTTATTTGAATTGTGTTGTTGTCAAAGGTATGTGAGACTATTTGTTAATGTTTTCGAAATGTCATATTTTTACAAAAAATGTCATCTATTTCTTATTCATTTTCAGAAAAAGTCCCAGGATTTGTGGCACTCCATTTGACAGATAATGATAGTTCTGCTATATCACCAGTTTTCCGATTACTTGGCAATGCTGCTTATTACATCAACAACAACAATAGTAGTCCAAAAGCTAAAGTGATATTGTGTGGAAAAGTCAGAGATGCCCTCATCATCAAATTTTCAGGTAAGCATTTATATCTTTTCATTAATAGACAGGCGCACTCTTCAGAAATTATCACAGAACAATAAGACAAATTAAATCAATTATGGGATGAGTCCCTGGGGCTCAGTCCCACTCTCCTTTCAATTTGAGAATGTGCTTTTATCTTGTTAACTTTGAAGATCCCAACCCCTAAACCATATATATATTCTTTGTTTGGAACAATAAAACAAACCAAATGAAATAAAAAGGATGTCCTTGGGGGTCACCCCTATTACTTGAAAAATGGAAACAGTAAATATCCCCATCCCTAAACCATATATACTCTTGAGTGGGACAATAAAACACATCAAATGAAATATAGGGAGAGTCCATAGGGGTCACCCCAATCCCTGTATGTTTGAAAACTTGTAAATGGTTGAGATCCCTACCTCTAAACCACATATATATATTCTTTAATTTTTTGTACATGTTGTATGGGACAATAGAACAAATCAAACAAGATATAGCTTGAATACTTGCTAACACTAAGAATCCCACCCCTAAACTATATATATTCTTGTAGGGACAACAAAACAAATTAAATGAAATATAGGTGAAGTCCCCGGGGGTAATAATTTAGTCCACTCCCTCCTTTTCGAAAACTTGTAAATAGTCAAAATCCCTTAGGCTAAACTGTACTTATTATCAAATCAAATATTGGACCATGGGAATGTTAAAACAGCGAATATGTGTCCCCCATTGACAAAACATCTGGAAATTTCAAACACCCTTTAATCTAACTTTACAGATGATTATTTTGAAACAAACATGTTTTCAAACTTAGGAATGTTTTGCATTTGAAGTTATCGTCATATAGAAATATCAGTTACTTCAAATAGACCTGGACATAAACTATAGAAAACATGGAGAGATATGACGAAAATAAGCACCCCACTTCATATGTATGAATAATGTTTATTTCATATTCAAAAGAGAGCATCAGCATTGTTATACAACTAACTGCTTTACAATGTCTTTTTGTATTTATTGCGACCTTTTATTGCAAAATTAATATATTGAGAGTAAATATATATCTTTGGTACAAGTACTGGTTTTATTTCTACAATGATGGGTGGTTGATACCAGGGGGAAATTTTGTATAATTGTGTATCATTAAATGTCTTAATAACATGACTACTTATTTATTTTATAATTCAGATAATAAAGCTGAGTTAAAGTCTGCAATTGACAAGTATTTTGGAAGAGATGACGATAAGCCAAATCCTCCACCAGCAAAGAAAAAGAAAACAGTGTGTACAAAGGTATGTATGATCATGGGCACTCACATTTTAAAAGTAGCAAAAGATTTATAAAGAAACTGCAAATCATGTTCATTCCAACTCAAAAGAAATTTTATGGTTTAATTATGAAACAATAAGATGTGATATGATTGCAAATGAGAAAACTCCCCACCAGAGACCAAATGACATAGAAGTTTATAACTTAAAGGTCACTATATGGCCTTCAACAATAAGGAAAACATAAACCCTCATATTCAGAAATTAAATGCTCTAAATTACAAACATTATACAATTAAAATGATAAAAAATAGCATGAATTATGAACAAAACAATATAGACAAAATACAAAAATGGTACACAGACTTAAGTCCTATCACATGATACATGACAAATATCAAAGTTATGTTTCTTTTTTCTAACTTAAGTTTTACTATTGAAATGCTATGTAACATATATACATATTATATAAAAAAAAAAAAGATGTGGTATGATTTCCAATGAGACAACTATCCACAAAAGACCAAAATGACACAAACATTAACAACTAGAGGTAACCAAATGGCTTCAACAATGAGCAAAGCCCATACCACATAGTCAGCTATCAATCCGTACAAATCCAACATACATTGTATTTAGTGTAAAGATGTCATAAACAGCCAGAGAAAAACATGACCTTGTGCAATACCAAAAGGTCACTATATGGCCTTCAACAATAATGAAAACATGAACCTCATATTCAGCAATTAAATGCTCTAGATTACAAATGTTATACAAACTATTGCTTATTAGCCATATTGAATGAATGGAATCAACAAGATCAATTAAATTGAAAATGATCATCAAGATAAGTTATTAAAGGCAGATCATTAGTAAATGACTTTGAGACAGAATTTTCTTATAATTTGCCAAAATGAAGATTTTACTATACATTTTTTCAAAAATATAATAAACATTTTGGGTCTGACACCGTGCTATTGTTTAAGCTATGAGTCTTTGAAAATTTCAAATTTGGTTAGTTTGTTCATGAAAAAACACATAAGAGTGCATAAAAAAATTCTATGAG
The DNA here is from genome assembly GCF_963676685.1 of Mytilus edulis. Lineage (NCBI taxonomy): Eukaryota > Metazoa > Mollusca > Bivalvia > Mytilida > Mytilidae > Mytilus > Mytilus edulis. The sequence continues at coordinate 73,178,204 of NC_092350.1, read as the reverse complement.
ATAGAATTTTACAATAAATTTTCATAAGGCCACACCAATTTGTTTCCTTGTTTGATGGACCCTCCCGCATCTATTTTTAGCTCACCTGGCCTAAAAGGCCAAGTGAGCTTTTCTCATCACTTGGTGTCCGTCGTCCGTCCTGTAAACTTTTATAAAAATCTTCTCCTCTGAGACTACTTGGCCACAATCATCATTGGGGTATCTTGTTTATAAATTGTGTCCACTGACCCAGCAAACCAACCAGGATGGCCGCCACGGCTAAAATTAGAACATAGGGGTAAAATGCATTTTTTGTTACGCAGTCTTCTGAGGCTGAGTTTTCTTTAATAAACTATGAAACTATGAACTATGAATTGAAGAACAAAAACACGGAGTAATATCAATTAAATGAATCTTAAAACATTTACAGCATGTCATAATTTAACCCGACAATCACATTAAAGTGTGCAAAAACGATAGAAATGTATAGACAAGCACGGACACATTGAGATATGTTTTAGACACGTGATACATTTGGAGCAGGATATGGTTACCATTCCAAGCACCCCTTGTTTTTGTTGGGCTCGGGTCGATCAGACATTGGTTTTATGTCATGGTTTTCTGGTGTGTGTCATTTGGTCTTTATTTTCGTTTTTTCTCTACGTGTATTACCTACTTGTGAATTTGAATAACACTTTGATATCTTTTAGTTCTCTTGTGTATCATTTGGAAGGAAATAATAGAACATGCATATTCTAGATGATATTAGAATATTTATCGCAGTTAAGTTTATGAGATGCACAAACTAATAGTTGTAAGAAACAAGTTTAAGTTGAGTCTTTGAGACAGATAAAAGAGAATGAGAATATCATTTTACTTGGAATGTTATACAGTGCAATGTAATTGTTCATAAACATGTCAGAGTTATCTTTCTTTGCACTAGTATAATAGTATTTTATATTTGTATTTTGTAGCGTCGTTATTTGAGACTACTGTTATTTGTTGTTGAAGTCATAAGACCTCTAATTAACAACACTTAAACTATTTACAACCAAGTGCTGTTATATGATGCCTACTTCCACCCGGTTTCATTTATGTATTTGACACACTTTGCTTAATGTTTGTCATACCACACTATATTTGCACTTAACAGATTTAAAAGGCAACTGACCATACCAAAACTGTATCTGAAATTAGCAGCCGGATCGTTATATTCGTTATTCGATATTCAATATGGAAGCGGATGCTAGCAGTCGGTTTCGATATTCAAATAAGTTGAAAATCACCAAAAAAATATATAAAATTTGATAACATTCAAAGCATGTTTTTCATAGTTAACTGGGGTGAAAAGATACGTAGACAATCGTTTAATGTCCCCTTTAAGCTGTCGTAAATTCTCGTTGTCCTCGAATATAAACCATTATGTAAGTTGTATATGTGTATTTATGTTATATATATTTCGATAAATAAAACGACATCAAATATGTTATTTAATATTTAATATATTGTACAAAAAAAATTGAGAATGGAAATGGGGAATGTGTCAAAGAGACAACAACACGATCATACAGCAGACAACAGCCAAAGTCCAACAGGTCTTCACTGCAGCGAGAAACCCCAGCACCCGGAGGCTTCCTCCAGCTTGCCTCCTAAACAAATATGTATACTTAGATATTTGTAATCAAACACAAGTCCTGTAAGTAAATTTCAGACTCAATTCAATACGTTCAAATCCACCAAATTCATCAAGTCTCATCAACAATACTTGATATTTACAGTCCAAAGAAAGAAATTCAGTGGTCAGCTCTCTAGATATTTCATTACTTAAAAAAATGTTTGTAGAAACATGAACTATTGTTTTTGGAGAATAAACTAACAAATTAGTTATTGAGTGTTGGATAACTGTCTTTTGGAGTATTCATAACATCCCAATTTACTCATATACATGTATTGCAATTAATTTTTTTATCATTACCAACAAACCAAAAATACATTGATAAACATTTATTACATGGCTAAACAATAATGTTACTAGTGCTGCAGGATCTTTCTCTTTTGGATCACATAAGTCAACCCGGTTCATCTTTTGGTATGGCAAGCCGTTTTACTATTTATTCTAACTTTAAGATATCAAACGAAATTTATAAGATTTTTTATATAGTTTATGAGATATCTTATTAAGTTTTTGAAATAGGTTATGAAGTTTATAAGATAGCTTATATAGCTGACAGGATGTCTTATGCAGTTTTTAAGATAGCTTATATAGCTGACAGGATGTCTTATGCAGTTTATAAGATATCTTATATATATAGTTTATAATACATAGTTTATAAAATAAACGTAGTTTATAATACATAGTTTATAAAATATCTCATATAGTTTTAAAATATCTTATATATACATGTAGTTTATAACAGATAGTTTATAAAATATCTTATATAGTTTAACACTATCTTATATAGTTAATAAAATATAGTATATAAGAGATATTAATTAGTCTAATAAATTAAATAAGATATGTTATATAGTTTAAAGTTTCCTTCCGACGTTTTACTTCTTTTTGGTTGAGTTGTTGGCTATGGTGTTGAGTTTAGAAAAGTACCAGTTCACCTGTTATTTAAGATTTGCACATTCCACTCCTATATACATTTTAACATGTTTAAAAAAATATAAGAAAACTTGCTACTGAAAACTGATAAATTTGTTTGTTGATGAAAAAGTGATTAATAAACGTTGAATAATAGATTACAGATGCTACAATTGCAATATAAAAATTCATAATCTGCATAATCAATTTGACAAGACAAAGACTGCTACGAATCAATAATGAATATCTTGTCATTATGATTGAAGTAATTTTATTTCTGTGTACATGTGCGTATATGGAAAGCTGTAGTTTCTTTTCTTTCATGGGTGACTCTTCTTACATTTTCAAAAATGCGTTGGGGTTGAACATAGATTTTGAGATCTCAACCCTCCCCGTATACCCCTATCCAATGTAGAAAAAACAAACACACAACAAAACGCACAACAACACTCAGTTCAAAAGAAGTCCGAGTCCTATGTCAGAATAGGTAACAAAAGAAACTAAACAAAATGACAATGATACATAAATTAACAAAGGACTACAAGAAGTTACTGACATGCCAGCTACAGACCGCAATTAAAGTGATCGAAAGATTGTCTTCATCATATATGAATATATGTTATGTATCAAATGCAACTTATATTTAAATATTAAGAATGAACACAAATGCGGCCACTTCCATTGAAGGCGGAAAAAGTCTTAAATTAAACTCAAGTGCTAAAATTCTGAAGAATGCAGTAATAAAACATGACTAAATGATGCCAGTACCCGATATGTGTACATTGTATTGTCAAAATTCGCCCATATTTATGTAGCAGAAGTAGTTTACTTTCCGATGAATAGCTGAAACACTTTTGTAAAACTTCTAAATGTTTGGGTCAAAAAGCGGTCTTGTCGGACCTACTCTCAATACATTCTTTCAATATTTTTCAAAATGTATACTTAGGTACTTAGGGACAGGACAATTTATTTTAGCCCTCCCCCTTTTTCCAAAATCCCATTCCCCCATTATTTTCAATTATTTTCGTGTTTAACAGTTTAATATGATCATAACTATACTAGAAATAACTTTTATTTGATACTTACTATCAATTTAAAGTTTATTATCCACAGTGGTCACTAACATAGTTTATAGAGAAAGGGTATTTCACTTCGTACCTAATCACATATTTTCCTTCTCGAATTCTAGGAGTAATCTTTCTAATATATCAGGCAGTTGATTTCTTTTGGGTCTTAGGGCATGAATCGTTTACGCAAATTTTCTGTGTTTTAAGTGCCATAATTTTTGATATATTCGATGTTTATCGACAGAACGGATCAGTTTTGGTCGTCGTCGTATTTTGATTCTTAAATGACGGAAGTACTGCATGGGCGACAACTCTTAAGGAAAGCAGAGACTGTGATAAATCATGGTTGCATACCTTGCCAGTATCATTAACGCACTTTAATTTGAGAGTATCACAAAATTATTGATAAAGATATAAAGAACAAAAGACTTTTTAATAAATAAAAGAAAGATTTCAGTTTCTGTAAGCTATTCTCTATATCTATACCATGTGTACCAGGAAAAACTATTTGTATTGATGTTTAAACATGTTACAAAATGATCGCAAGGTATGTTAACTGTATACCTATCAACAAAATATCATATATATATATTTGTAAATATAAGTACGTCTGAGTCAGTGACAACTATACAACAGATTTATCCATCGGATCACCAGCAATGATGGTGATACATGGCTGTGTACATTATGTATATACAACTCGTCTAAACATCAACCCAACAATGTTAGATCTGTAGATTTGCTTTCACAATTTTTTTGTTCTTCCCTCGCCGGGATTCGAACCCATGGTACTGCGATATCGTGACACCAAATCGCCTGCTCTGTAGCCGTCCCGCTAGACCACACGACCACCTGGGCTTCACAAAAATTAAGCTTTCGGTGGCCGTGCGAAAGCAAATCTACAGATCTAACACTGTTGGGTTGATGTTTAGACGAGTTGTATATACATAATGGAAGGTTCCTAATGAAATTCGAACTAAATAGATAATACACATCAAACGAATGGACAACAACTGTCATATTCCTGACTTAGTTCATGCATTTTCTTATGTAGAAAATGGTGGATTGAACCTGGTTTTATAGCGCTAAACCTTTCACTTGTATGACAGTCTCAACATATTACATAACCAATTAGAGGAAGGATATCACAAGTTCAGAAATATGTGGCCCTACCTTGTATCATCAACAGACAAGTCTTTTCATAATCAAATATAGGAGTACTTAACATTGTATGACTCACTAGGTGGATATACGAATTTAGATCTTCATATGTATGTCTAGACTACACAGAAAAATATATCATTGGCACGTTCTCTAAAATCATGGTTGCAAATCTTCCTTGTATCATTAAAGCACAAAGCACTTTTACTTCATACATGAGGTTGATACATTTGATTAATGGCTTTTTGTGGTTCTTTTTTAAATATTTTTTTTTACAGTATTACATGTAAGATACTTGTGGTACTTGTACATTCTGTTAATTTGTTTATGATATTCTCGTTATAGTAACTAAACTGTAATTGTTCTTTTATTTGTCAATATGTCATTTGGCCTTGATATCTTAATAACTTATTTTGTAATACTCACAAATCAAAAAGTAAAAGCACAAAAATACTGAACTCCGAGGAAAATTAAAACGGAAAGTCCCTAATCAAGTAGAAAAATCAAAAGCTCAAACACATCAACGGACTGGATAACAACTGTCATACTCTTTACTTTGTGCAGACATTTTCTTATGTAAATAGCTAAACCGCTAACTTGTATGACAGTCGCACCAAATTCCACCACACTGACAACGATGCGTGAACAAAACAAACAGACTTAACAGGTAAAAATGTCAAAAATACAGCAGTTTAACATTGTGCCACTACCCCCAATCACTAACAAAAACATACAAGCATGTAACAAAGAAACACAAAATAACATAAAGATCAAGCATATTAGAAAACAAAAGATAAGAATACACAAACCTACCACAGTACAATTACACAATGACAGGATGTATAAGTACAAAGGTACGCCATATATGTAACGAAGAAACAAAAAAAAGCATATAGATAAAACACAAAGCAAAAAATAAAAGACGTGCAACAAACATTTTTCGAAGTAACACCCAAAAGGCATATAGACAAAGCACATTGCCAAAATGAAAAACTATATCCATACCAGGCAAACATATCTGTTTTGATGTTTGAGAATGGAAACGGGGAATGTGCCAACGAGACAACAACCCGACTAAAGAGAAAATAACAGCCGAATGTTACCGAGGGTCTTCAATACAGCAAGAAAATCCCGCATCCTATGTAAGGACATCATATTATAAACCAATTATAGGTAAAATCAAAAGTTCTGAAATCTGTGCTGTATACCTTGTATCATCAACAGACATTTCTTTTCATGATCAAGTAATAGAATATCAAAAATTATATTACGCATTGCGTTGATATACGAATTAAAAAATTTCATATTTCGCAGAAAAATTTATCATTACCCTTTACATATACAATTATTTTATTGACTCTTTAAGAGAGACATGTAAACATTTGCTGAATTTTTTCATCAATAGGTAATTAACAAAGATTGAATAAGATATTCAATAATTTGTACTTGTCTAGACTATACTACATGTACTATTTGTATTTGTACTTAAAACAAGTGTAACTTCCGTATGTATATTATTTGCATAATCAATTTGATAAACGAAGAAAAACATAATCTGTTACAAATCATATTTGAATACTTTGTAAATATCATTGAAATTATTTAATGAGCTTTAATTTACGATTAGAACAAAACACTCTATAAAAATAGAAGGACACAATGATATACTACCAAATTAATGAAAGACCACAGTTTCTGTAAACAATACTCAATATCTGTATCAGGCAAATACGTTTGTTATAAATTAATGATCAATATAAAATTAGAAGATTTTGTGTAATAGACAAATACCATGTATAAGACAACATTCAACCAGTGCCAAAATACATAGACGTTTACAACTATAAGTCATCGTACAACTGTTAACAATGAGCAAAACTCATACCGCATATTGATGCAGCTATAACAGGCTTCAAAACATATTTATAGCTTGTTGTTCGGTGTGAGCCAAGGCTCCGTGTTGAAGGCCGTACATTGACCTATAATGGTTTAGTTTTATACATTTGTATTTGGTTGGAGAGTTGTCTCATTGGCACTCACCACATCTTTCTATATCTATATTAGAAGAATGGTGAACATTTGTGTAAACCATATGTCCTATCCGTTATGACACAATAAAGTAGTATTTTTTATTTCTTTAAACCTACCTATGATTTATCAATAGTAACAATGGAACCAGTGTTATAATTTGATATTTATTTATAATTTAAGACGCGCGTTTGGTCTACATAAGACTCATCAGTGAGGCTCAGATTAAAATAGTTTTGAAGCCAAACAAATACAATGTTGAGGAGCATTGAGGACCCGAAATTCAAAAACGTTTTACAAAATACGGCTAAAGTAATATATGCCTAGGATAAGAAAATCCTTAGCATTTAAAAGAATCATAATTTTGTAAACAGGAAATTTATAAAAATTACAATATAAATGATATGCATGTCAACACCAAAGCAATGACTACTGAGCTGGTTATACTTTCGGGGACGAAATATCCACCAGTAGTGGCATTGACCTAGTAGTTGTGATAGTTATCAAAGGTACCATGCTTATAATCTAATACGCCAGACGCGCGTTTCGTCTACACAAGACTCATCAGCGACGCAATATAAGGAAAAAATAATGTATTGAAGGATAAAGGAAATATCAGTTTCTGTAAACCATACTCTATATCAATATCTGGCAAGTATTTTTGTATTAAAGATAGAAAAAGTTAAAAGCATGATATCAACTTCACTTATCTCCATGTTTTTTTAATGCAAGCTCAACATATTATATTAAAAAAGTAAGGATCCAAGGTTCAGAAATCTGTGGTCTATACCTTGTATCATCGACAAACACATTTTTTTTCAAAAAGGAGTATTAAAAATTGTTTGAACCACTACGTATACTAATTTGAAGGCTTACTATTGTATATCATAATGATTATTCAAGATGTTACATGTTCAACATCAAAAGGTACATAACTTGCATAATCATCTTGATAATCGAAGAAAGTCTGTTACATATTATATAACAGGCAAACATATTTGAATCGATGGCTAAACATGGCAACAACATTACACAACTTCTATAAATCATATCTTGCTGAATGTAAGGTCAACGTTTAATATCAATGAATAAAGGAAATACCTCTGCTTCAGAATTCCTTGGTCTAAACGCTATGTATATCTATGTATATCTCTGAGAGGACTAACCCTATTTATTTTACGCAGATCTTAAGGAGTATAAGAAATTGAGTTATATACTTCGTTTACTTTTTTATATTAGAGACACATTATCAAGCATTAACAATTAAAGAATGGCGATGAACCAGATTACCAGACTAAGTAGTAATATTTATTTCGTTGTCGCTTATTTCAGCTTTTGAAATACATGGTATGTTAAATATAGATCAATTCCCAATAAAATACCAATGAATCAAATTTCATGCAGAAACTGTACCAATAGGATGAATTAAACCAACTCACTAACAAAGGTCAAGGACGACAGTAGTCCCGTCGATTCCTGAACATGTATAATGTAGATTTTACATACATACCAGTGTAATACACATGTAAGATTGCACAATGGACCAAACACAGAAATAAATATACTACTGCATTGTTATATCGAAAATCATAACTAACATTACTCTAATCTAATCTTATCTAACAATGTAGAAGATGTAGATCAACTACTGCATCAATAGCCTTTCAATATTAAATTAAACGTTTTGAGCTCAATCCTTCATGTGCCAGCTACGTTCGACTCCAAATTTTCTACTAGGGCTGTCAGTTATACATACCAGTGGGATTTCCAGTGACACTAGAACAATAGAAAAGTCACTCTTCTTATGAAAGAGATAGAAAAGGTCTAAAACAGGAAAGACAATTTACGCATAAAAACCGATATGCATAGGGATGAATATCTCTTAAAACACAAAACCATTATCTAACTTTTATACAACCACTATAAATAAAGTATATGTTAAAGCTAAATTTGTTAATATATGATTTTTTTTATTGCCAAACATGCTGTTAATTGAACAACCTATTGTTCAACATAGGGTGTGTAAAAAAACTGCCAGATTTGACTGCATATTTTTCTCTTTTTTTGAAAAAAATATATATCAAACCTTAATAATGTAGCTTTCGGAGTATCCAATTTTTAACGTGTTCCGAAATGTAGTTTCGTCACAAGAATTTTTCAAAGTTGTGTCATTTTGTCTATATGAATGTCGGTAAATTCGTATGATCGAGCACACCGACAAGTATATCGTTGGGACAACTCGATATAATGTAATCAATATACTTGAAAGATTACCTAATGTGAAGTTTATCAAAATCATCATAACATAATTGATCAACACATTATGTTTGAACAACATGAGTCCTACAATATAAGATTTTAAAGGTGCATATCATTTACATTCAACGTTTTTATTGGATATTTTTTTACTACAATGTGTGTAACCTCGAGGTTCAACGTTGATAGTAAAAAAAAGACCCAGAAATTTTTTGAATGATGTTGTAAATGATATGAACCTTCGAATTCTTATAATATCGGAATAGAAAATATGTGATCCGAATTGACCATGCACGTGTGTTACAGAAGATTATGCACTTTTATGATGTACAGGGGAGGGGGTAAGGGCTTTTCTTAAACAATATTATGATCCCAAATGTTATGAATTTTGTTGGCAATACTTTAATATAAACACTACATATAGCAAAGTATATGTTAAATCTCAATGTATTATTATTAGGAAAAATATTTGACTCGGTAAAAAAAAATCTTCCCCCTCCCCCTCCCCCGTATTGCATGTCATGGTTGAAACATAAGGGGTTCGCACTAAGTCTTGAATCAGTGATTTTGTTTTACAATAAACAAAATATTGTCTCACATTGAAAGGGGCAGCCGGGCAACCTGCACAGCCCAGCTTGTCAAAACAACTAAGATTTACAAAACATTACCAACAAAAACCTTCAGTTGGGCAATATTACTGGAATCTGATTATCTCTACTGATAAATAATGCAACACTAATGACACATTTAAGTTTTGGAATGATATTATTCACAAAGAATGTTCTTCATTGGTATACATTTCTATGCTCTTGTCTTTTCGGAGTTTATATTGGAAATTAAAAATTGCTGCATGAAAGAGACTAGCTCCACATTCCTATGCATATGATTGCCATATGTACGAGAATCATTCCATAAAACATCCGTTTGATATCCTTTCAATGCCAGACACTGTCTAGTGGTTTTTCTGCCACAATTACAAGGAAAACCTGGCTAAATTTGTGCTAAATCAAACACTTGAATCTTACATCGCTATTGATGTTAAGCAATTAGTTAAATGGGCCATCCGGAACTGTTGGTTTTTATGACAGTCTTCCTTCCATACAGACCATCGCTGCAAAATAATTTGAACATTCAATTAGATGATTATAATATTATTTGGCAATCCAAAGAGAACCTGAAAATATTAGACCACAATGAACAGAGACCCCCAAAAAAGACAATTTTACTTTACAAGGAAATTGAAAAAGTAGTTAGTAGCATGTCAAATCATCTTTTGGCTGTCGACAAAAAATAAATAAAATCTAAATTTCGTAGCATTTCCCCCACCCCCCCTTTTTTTACTGAATTTTTTCAAGGTATGGTGGTTTTACCCCTTTTCAGATTTCAGTATGTCATGTTGTATATATCTTTTATAAATTAGATGAATTTCTAGCAAGTTTCTACGATATTCTTTATCATTTGACAAAATAATATGCATCTGAATTAAATTGTTTACTATTTGAAAAAGCGCGCCTTCTTTTACTTTAATTTACTTCCCTTTATTTCACATAGCAACACAAATTAAAAACTGCCAATCTTTGCTGCATATCAATTTTTTCCACCGATAAAAATATATATCATGCAACATAATCAACTTTACAAATTGGGAGAAAATCAAGGTGTTCCGACCATTGGATAGTATTTAAAAAAAATGATGAAAGGATGGCATGATTACAAGTTTGAACCCTAACGACACTGAAAATAAAAAATTCACGCATTTACCTATCATATGATGATACAATGAGGTGATAAACTTAACAATAAATATTTTACCTGATTCGTAATCATATTCACATTATGTTGACACATCTTAGTTCGTTTGTGCTAGCTCATTTTTAACAAGCTAAACAATTACAGCATCGTCCGTTTTTCTTTACTGATTACCTCTAGTCAGAAGAGCGCACTGTTTACAGGGGATGTAATATTTTGTCACCAGTTCGCCCACTGATACCGCATGTCAATAGTCGAAAGCCACGATTAAACAAAAAAAATGCTGAAAGTGGAGCTGAATACCAATCAGACAATCACATTATGTAGAGAGGTTAACGTTTTTTAAACACCGACCCTAAAAACGTAAAATCGGTTACAATTGTGTCCACGTTTTGTAGATATGGAATATAGAATTTATATATATATTTTTTTTAAATGCTACACGTAAAGGCAATAATTAGCTGATGTGCAATATATTTTTAGAAGTGCAAATGATTTAACTTAAGATGAAAGATGTTGCACGCCTAAACAATGCATATTCAGTAAAATTGAAAAAAGCTAAACACCATATGTCGCTAATGATTTTACACCTACAGCATTCCTCGATTGAATACTTTAATTTCCAGTGTTATTTAAGTAAGTAGCCACTTCGTTTAAAAAGTTATCTTATTATCATTAGGTCTGCTATACCAGAGTGTGGTAAGTGTTCATTCATTTACTTGGAAATGAAAATCCGTCTGATCTGAAAATGCTAGCTTTTGTTGTTTGTCAATGAATTTAAGTTGTTTGACACAATTGCTACTTTATTTAAATTGATGGTATATGTATAATATATAGTCCGTTGTGTAGCTCGTGGAATATGATGAATATTCCCAACTCTACCCCTCGACGTAGACGCAGCCATGGTCATCGTTATTATACATCACCTGCTTTGCACGATGTCTCTATTAATGATTTGCTGCCATAAAACATATATAAAAGCGGTTAGGTATCTTAATTATTGCCCCTTACAACTTGTGTTTCTGTTGTGTAGTTGTTCTCCTCTTATATTTGATGTGTTTCCCTCAGTTTTAGTTTGTAACATGGATTTGTTTTTATCTCAATCGATTTATGCATTTCGAAAAGCGGTGTACTACTGTTGCCTTTATTTATACCCTCTCGACACTTACCAAAGAGGAAATCCTGAATATTCATAGGTTTGTTCTATGTTCCTTTGGAATTTCAACCAAAGACAAAATACTGGATCTTCTATCACTGCATTGAATACCTTAACAACGTAAGTGTCCTTACACACATCGGTATATTTCTGGTCTTCCAAGTGCTCCCCAAAACCTTTTTCTAAATCATTAACATCTGTTTTATCAGTAATCAAAACCGGGCTTCAAAGTTATTTTCTAGAGGTGGCGTTAATCAGATACTCAAAGATCTGGTACATACAATTTATGACTCTTTCATCTTGCAGTAGTATTAAAACATTTGACTTTTCTTACCGATTCCAAACTAAAAGACAAATTGAAAGACTTGGTTTTGCTATTTTTCATAAAGACCAATGTAGATTCAGGTATCTATTCTTAAGGAGGGATACATCCTACTTTGCACAGGATCACTCTGATTATCCTGACGAAACGTTAAAACACAGACGTCACGCAACATGTCTAGCTTTTGTCAAATAATCCATAAATTACATCAAATAACAAAGCTTTACATATTGGCGAGTTGAATTTTTACTTGACCACGCTAGAAAAAACCTAGAGATATTTTGGCCCGTCTGAGTGTTAATCATAAAAGCATTATAACAGCCAAAATGTTTATGGTTATTATAGAATCCAAAATACGAAATTAAAATTATGCTATATGTTTTATTATTACAAACTACTGTATGTTTGTGCTCAAATATGATATATGTTGTTAATTGTAATATTTACTATAGTTAATAACCCACATTTGTTATGTTGTCAGTTAGATATCATTAATATTGACCATCAATAGGGATCAACCATAAGTGATTTTTTGTTGCTTACATTGTAAAAAATTATCTATATGCTCTAAAATACACTTGCATACATGCATTATGCAATAAAAAGTGAGTGATGTTTTGTTTTTTATAATGGAAAACGTTGAAAACTAATCTTGAATAATCAACAGGCGTTCAACTTGTAAAATCATTAAACTAAGAAAATTTTTAATTTCCTCAAAACTATTAGAAAAAAAAGTGAGCGATTAATTAATAACGATTTGAAGAATTAAAAAAAAAACTAATTAACCAGGCCTACAATTTGACAACTGCATTTGAAACGGCGTTATCGAATCATGTTCTTTGAGTTGTGAACTAGAATTATCAGATTGTGACGACATTCCTGACAGATTCGTTTTGTTGGTTATTTTTAGCTCACCTGGCCCAAATGGCCAAGTGAGCTTTTAACATCACTTGGCGTCCGTCGTCTGTAAACTATTACAAATATTTTCTCCTGAAACTACTGGGCCAAATTTTATCAAACTTAGCCACAATCATTATTCGGGTATCTAGTTTTAAAAATGTGTCCGGCGATCCGGCCAACCAACCAAGATGGCCGCCATTGCTAAAAATAAAACATAGGGTAAAAATGTAGATTTTGGCTTATAACTCTAAAACCAAAGCATTTACAGCAAATCTGCCATCTTACATTGTTTATCAGCTCAAGATCTAACTGCTCTGAAATTTTCAGACGAATCTGACAACCCGTTGTTAGGTTGCTGCTCCCCCAATTGGTAATTTTTAAAGAAATTTTGCCGTTGTTGGTTATTATCTTGAATACTATTATAGATAGAGATAAACTGTAAACTGCAATAATGTTCAGCAAAGTAAGATCTACAAATATCCGAACATGACCAAAATGGTTAGTTCACCCTTTAATGAGTTATTGCCCTTTATAGTAAATTTTAACAATTTTCATGAATTTGATACATTTTTGTAAATTTTCAAAAAATATTTTCCTTTGTAACTAAAAGGCCAAGTTTATTATGGATAAAGAAAATTGTAAGTAGCAAGAATGTTCAATAAAGGAAGATCTGCAAACACATCACCATCACCAAAACACATTTTTGTCATGAATCTATCTGTGTCCTTTGTTTAATATGTACATAAACCAAGGTGAGCGACACAGGCTCTTCAGAGCCTCTATTTTTTTTATTATATTCTTGCTGTGAGTTTGATTTTAAATTTAAAGAGTTCTCAAGCATTACTACATGCATATGATTAAATTAAACAAACTGTTTAAAAAATATCTACTAGTATGCATGTTTATCTATTTCTGTGTGTCTCAAGCAGTCTACGTTGAATTGTCGATTCGGGACAACAATGAAATTAGCAGTTACTGTACCAATGTTACTGCACCATATTCACATATACAATATATTTGCGATACAAAAATATTTGGCAATTGACGTTTTTTTATGATGTCCAGGACCATCATATTTGAACCTTTTCAAACGTTTTAGATCTTAAAAAAAGACCGCCGCAATTTCAAGAAGAGAAACAAACTTTAATCAAAAAAAAATACAGCACTTCAAAATCATAGTAATTTTTTGTAACATTAAATGGAATTATATGAAACTAATAACAGAATAAAATTAATAGCATTGAAGGTCTGTGTCATATAATACCCTATGAATATATTTTTAGGTACAAGGATGAGCTTTAAAATCTTACTTCAATGTATTCTGTTCTGCCTGATTTGTATTATCTTCTGCGTTCACCAGGGATCCTTAGTTTTATTATTTAGTCAAAAGGAATTGCAATCAAGCAACGAATGGTAAGGCTATATAATTATTATAAGAATAAGACGGTTTTAGGTTTAAACTACAGTGTTGGGCATTTTTAATATAAAACCATGTTCATTAAGCATGTTCTATACAAGGGAATACCTGTACTAAGTTAGGAACATGCCAATTGTTTTCAATTCGTTTGATGTGTTTGGGCTTTGATTTTACCATGATAAAGGACTTTCCGTGTGAATTTTCATTTCATTCCACAGTTATTTATAAATAAACTCATCATAGATACCAGGATTAAATTTTATATTTACGCCAGACGCGCGTTTCGTCTACAAAAGACTCATCAGTGACGCTCGAATAAAAAAATGTTAAAATGTCAAATAAAGTACGAAGCTGAAGAGCATTGAGGACCAAAAAAAAGTTTTGCCAAATACAGCTTAGGCAATCTATTCCTGAGGTAGAAAGCCTTAGTATTTCAAAAATTCTAAATTTTGTGAACGGTAAAATTTTAATTATGAGCATATCAACGATAACTCAAGTCAACGCAGAAGTGCTGACTACCGGGCTTCTGATATCCTCGGGGAAACAAACCTCGACCAGCAGTGGCATCGACGTGGCTGTAAATACACTCATCATAGATACCAGGGTTATTTTACTTTTTGCAAAAATAATTGTAATAGATTGGCTTAACAAAATAGGAAAGTTATTGTTGGTAAAACTCAAATTAGGTAAACAAAATATCCCTAAGGATATTTATAAATCAAATATTATGGTTTCACGTTGGATGTAATAATGTTTTACCACATTGCGATCGTTAACCGTCGATATCATCACGTTTGCCGTCAATAATTACGAAAATGTACTAGTGTAAATTAAAGTTTATTATTGTTTTTGCACTGCTACTAAGATTATTATATTTATATATATATTTGCAGGAGATCGGTTACTCTGTTAATAGTTATGTTTCCATATTTTGCCTCTTTTGTATCGAAAGTATGGACATCTTCGTTTTCAACAGGCCAGAAATGGAAGGAGTGGCCAAACAAGCAATCACTTTTATTGGTAAGATTTAATTTTAACGTGATCGCTATATAATTCATCGCTTGTTATGTGTCATCTTTATGCATTGCCAAATGGATATACATATCATTTAAAAAGGAACTTAAATTGTTTACCCGTTAAAAATAACGCAGTCGATTATATTATTTTTGTTTCTTTTTTTTTAAATAAAAATCAGTATGCTGAACAACTGTTTCAAAGAGGATGTCAATTTTCCAACTACGATACATTCAGTGTTGTTCATACAAGTCGCTTGTAGTCAATTAAAATCTGTTAAATTGATATTTTGACTGGTAAGAAGTTAGTACACAACAATAACATACTGAATCATGAAGAGTGAAGAAAGGGATAATCAAATCGTATGAAAAAGCTACTGAAGAATACAAAGTTGACTTATCGACTAAAAATGACTTCATTATTCATTGCTTAGTCTTGTCAGTTGAGTGATATCCATTTACTACTATAAGATACACATAAACATAATTGTTAAAGATTTTCAGAAGTTTGTTTATAATTAAAAAGGTTAATGTTTTAAGGGTGTTATATTATCCATTGCTGAGAGTTACATGCAGACTAGCTTGTTTTTGATATATCTATGGAAAATACCAGGATTTCTGATGTTAGGTGTGTTACATTCAGGAATGATCTTTTCCTTGTGTAAAACTGGAATGGTAAGGTTAACTTCATTAAATAACATTGTTATAAAATGTATAATAACAAAATCAACAGTTTTAATATAATGTAATTAATTTACATAACTTTATTACATTCTGTCCCGTTTTTCAGTTATCGTATACTAGTTTTATTATTTGTGACAGTGTTTTGTTGTATGCACAATATGACAAATGAAATGTTTTTTTTAGCAGGTATTACATATGAAATATATCTTTTTTGGAAGAGTATATATATCTCTCTGTGCCATTTCGATCATACACACATGTAGCTCTTCGCGTGTTTACATAGTTTATATAACTACTCTTTTCCAGAATAACACCTACAAAATGAAAATTGTCATTAATAAACAACCCACGAAAGAAGATCAAAAGCTAAGATACACAAAAGAAAGATGAGATTGATGATTGATTTATTGTAAAGTGTTTAGAACTAATAACAAATAATTCTTTGAAAGATTCAGTAGCCAGAGTTTATTACTAGTTTTGATGTCAGTTTCTATATTTTATTGCTGCATTACGGTTTCAGATCCTAAAGTACTGATTTATATTGTTTTGTTTCAGAAGACCATTACTAGCTGTAGTCGTTACATACAACATCTGTTGGTTTTAGTTTTCATAAGCTGTGTTATTTATTGTTTTATATTGCTGGTGATAACAAACAGAATGTCGGTGGAAGAAGCTGGAATCACGTGTCTCTTCCTGGTGATGATATCAATAATTGTTACTCCGAGCATTCAAAGACGTATTCATACAACAGACAACGGAGGAACTCAGAATTCCGCTATATTGTATGTAATTTTGAAGATGCTAACTTGTGTGTTTTCGGTTTACTTTCTACAACGAAAAAGTAATACAAACGAATTTTTATCATTGAGATTATTATTTGAGACTTTAATTTTACCGAATTCTAAAAGTCTTTACTTTTGTGCTTCTATCTTACTTAGCTCGTGTCTTTGTCAGTACGTTAAGTTTTTCAATGTAAATTCTAAATCTGGTAGATGTGTTGTTCATTTACCGATGTATGTGTCGTCCATAATAGTATCAATCATACTAGTACTGACGTGCTCGTCCTTAATAAATGTATCTCACATTACATGGGTTTGTAGTATCGGTACACTTTCTCAAGGAATTAAAGTGGGAGCAGATAATACTGCATTCTATGGAACTCTCGCAGGACTATTAATTGTTCCGTTGTTATTGGATATAATGAATGACAGAATTATACAATGTAATAATTGTAGTATGTATGAAGCCGTATTGACTATGCAACATTTAGTCAGTAGAACTTTCAATACAATGGAGACACCAACATGCAATAAGTCGGCTGACAACAAAAGACGAATCTTTGTCTGTACTACAATGCATCAGGAATCATCACTAGAAATGGACAAATTACTGGCTAGTATACGAAACATTTCAGATTCAAACCTTTTGAAAAGAGAGCATATTGTTTTGGAATCTCATATATTCTTAGATAATGGTGCTGATGGACAAACTATAAAGCAGTTTGGTCTTCAGTTAATGAGATTAATTGAAAACCAATGTATAACAAACATTAACCAAGGAGTCATGCTATTTACGCCATACGGATTACAGCTTTCCTGGGAAGTAAACAAAACAACACCATTGTTTGTGCACTTGAAAGATGTTTCTAAGGTCAAGGCAAAAAAGCGTTGGAGTCAAATAATGTATATGGAGTATATCTTACACTATCGTACATCTAACTTTTGGAGGTACTCTGACAATTTCCCAATAAGACCACCTTATGCAGGTTTACTTTCTATAGATACATGGAACTCGCCTGAAGAGTTATACGAAACCGCGCAACATGATTTTACACTTCTAGATAAGTATTGTAAGTCCTTAGTAAAACAAAATGAGATTTATTGTGTTGACACAGAATCGACAGAAATATATGTAGCCGATACGAGCAAAAATGAAAAGTGTCCAGATAGAAATGAATCATTTAACATTATTCACACCATAAAAGATTCACAACAATTGCACCACGAACAGGATAAATTTGGTTATGATAATTATATCCTTGCAACTGATGCTGATATGACGTTTACGGATAGAAGTATATTGAAAGTTTTACACATGTGTGAATTAGACCGGACTGTTGGGGCTGTCTGTGGTCGAACATATCCTACAGGAATTCAGTATCCTCCTATTGTCTGGCTGCAGATGTTCGAATATGCTAAAGGTAAAATATGTGCAGAAACATGAATAATTCTCAATAAAGTAGTTTTTTGTAAACCGAGCGATTGGCTCATTGACGTTTTTTGTAATGTCGAAAAATTTTCTGTTGATATATAAGAATCGATTTCCCTTTCTCAACTGCATTTCTCATTTACTAAAAACACAAAAAAATATAAAGTAGGTGATAAATCTCGATCGATGATTGATATTCGAAAACAGATTTCTTAAATTCATTTCGACTGTAATGTCCGGTTCCGAAAATGTTCAAATTCCTGAACGTATTGTTTTTACCGAATCTTTCAAACACAATTATACTATACAAAAATGTTCAAAATAAAAAATTATATAAGATAATTAATATATGTACTTAAACAGGAACGTTTTCCACCTATGTCTCGAGCATAGTTATTTTCATCACTTCTAATCAGGTCAGAATAATAAAAAGGCAATTTTGAATCATTCAGTAGATTCAATAAATTATGTTTAAGATTTAGACTAATTTAGTCATTAAAGACGCTCTTACTAAAGCTTAAAATATAAAAAAAATCTGTCAAATATGCCATTATATGTCACTTTTTAGATGGCTTTTTGTCAAAAAATGAAAGTGGCAGCATCCGTGTTCATCTTCAACCTTTATGTTTTTAATGTATTATCATCAAATACAACTAAGATTTGATTAATAAAAATGAGGGTCTGGAATGGGGGGGCGGGGGGGGGGGGGGCGGGGGGGTGGTGTCTGTTATTCTGTAAACATTTAATTTTCACCCCTTTTTTCTCTAATCTTTAAAAAAATAACCCCTTTTTTCTCTAATCTTCAAAAAAATAACCCCTTTTTTCTCTAATCTTAATTTTTTTCCCCGTTATTCTCTAATCTTCATTTTTAAGGGCATTATTCTTTAATCATTTAACCCCATCCAAACCCTCAAGAATGAACACTAATGTGGCCACTTTCTTTTTTTTGGCCGTCTAAAGATTAACTCAAATGCTAAAATTGTGAGATTTCAGTAATTTAGCATAACTAAAAATAAACTCATCATAGATTCAAGGATTGAAATTTTATATTATAGGATGATAGTACCCGATACCATGAGCATTGTATTGTCAAAAACAGCGCATATTTATGAAATAGAAGTATTTTTCTTTCCAATAATTACATGTAGCTAAAAGTTTACATTTTAAATTTTTTGTAAAACTGCTATATTTCGGGACCAAAAAGGGGTCTTACTGGACTTACTACTGTGCAAAAGGGCAACACATTCAAAATAGAAAGTACAAAACAAAAGTTGAAGAATGTACCAATAAATCTACAGGGAACATGTACAGTCAATAACGAAACAGTTCCAATGTGATAACGAAATTAATGCATTTATTGACCATCAACAGTACCAACTTTAAATTACTCGGGCAATTATTTCTATTCAGTACTGCTAGAGACCAAAGCAATTGAAATCTAAATCATATTTGAGATGTTAAAGAGCTGATAAACAATACACAATTCAATGGAAAGCAAAACCATGAACGAATAAACCCAGAGCTATCAACAAAAGAGGGTTGAAAAATACTAGAGCGACAATCAATCTCATAGATCGAAAATAAACTGACAATGCCATGGCTAAAAAAGAAAAAGACAAGCAGACAAATCATAGAACACAATACACAACATAGAAAACTAAACAAAAAGCAACACGAACCCCACCAAAAACTAGGAGTGATCTCAGGTGCTCTGGAAGGATAAACAGATATTTCTCCAAGTTCTTTTCAATATGATATTTTATTTCGAAATATTGTGCTTTTAGATTTTTGGATGAATAAGAGTGCACAGAATATTATTGGTTCAGTTATGTGTTGCCCCGGCTGTTTTAGTATGTTCAAATTGGAAGCTATTAGGGACGTTGTTGCAGAATATTCAGTACCAGTAGGAAACATGGAAGATATCTTTACAAAAGACAACGGTAAAAAAAACTATATTTATTCTGGAAAATTCTTCTTCTATTAAAGTATCAGTGACTATAAAACATCATGTTTACGCTAACTAGTCGATGTTAAAACCATCTGCTGTCGATGTTTTTATGCTTCATACATTTATACTTATATCACTCAGACAGTAAATTTGGTTAAACAAAGTTTAGATCATCAATGGTTCCATATTTTGCTCTTTCTATGTCAGCATTAGGACAATGACAAAAAGTATAAATAATTTTGTCGTCAAAATTGAATGGTTTGCCACTGCAATCTATGAGATAGAAAACAGTTGCATTTTACATCGAATATATCAACATTTAACGAATCATGACTAATGATAATATACTAATAGCATGTCCAGAGTTTTCTTTCTTTCATGTTTGGGTATAAACAAAATTGCCTGAATACTTTTCATAGATCCCCCCAAAAAAAGAAATTATTTGTGAATAACAATATTAAAGTACTGTTGGCCAATACAAACCGAACTTTAATATCTTATAATTCACCGTTCAGTCTTTTGTAGACGAAACGGTATTTACTACACATTTTCTGCTGTGGTCTTTGCTAGATTAATGTATATGTTTGTCTTTCTCTTTTTAAACAATTGCGAAGTTTGTATATAATGTGTATTTACAACGTGTAGACTCCTGGGTCCCAATTAATGTCACATCAACCTATAATGTGTGTTTCTGTTTCTTACTAAATTACCAAACTAAAAGCAACTGAGCACACAAGCGGAAGTTTTAGCTAACTATAAAACAAAAGAACCCCCTTCTTATTTTTCTTCACAAAATGCCTGTACCAAGTAAGGAGTATGGAAGTTGGTTTTAATAGTTCCATTGATTGAAATAATATTTGGCTACTGGTTGATGTTACCCAGCCGAGTGCCGTCAACAAAAGTTATTTAAAAAAATATGTTATTCATTTTCTTTGGCACAGAAACAAAGTACATATCTGTTATTGATAGCGTTTGATAATGTCAGTTTTTATGGACCTCGTATGTTTGAATTTGTCGGTATCAACATTGAATAGTGTTTTTTGTTATATTTATTGAAATTATATATACAGGGGAAGACAGATGGATGTGTACATTGATGATGTTGAAGGGATGGAAATTAAGATATTGTAGTACGGCTACAAATACTACATTTTGTCCGGAAGATATGACTGAGTTCATGAAACAACGCCGTAGATGGATACTATCAGATTATGCAAATGCTGTATTGGTTTTTCGACAGCTAAGAACCTTGGTTTCCACAAACGATGCTTTTTCCGTTTTGTTCGTCCTCTACTTATTGCAACTGTTTCTTACAAAGCTTTTATATCCGGGAATTACAATTGTAACACTGTGCTACGGTTTAGAATTGGCGACTGGTGCCCCTCTTATCATTGTAGCTCCTGTGATCGTTGCAATAGTGCTTGCCTACTGCCTGATGCTACTTAGCGGAGTTCCTTCAACAATACAGTTAGTTATCACAAAAATGTTAATCATTATCTTCGGATCAGGAACAGTCTACATATCTGTTATTGTCTTTAAATACTTGGCATATGGTAGGTAGCATGGTATCGTTTTGTAATATACAATTATGTGAATGCCTCTGTAGTTTTGAAAGAATATTGGGGGTATATGAAACCTTAAAAAAGTTAAATGCAAACAGGTTCATGGTTATGTTTCTTAATCACATTCGCTACGATATGATATTATGTAATGTATAATGCATTTTATCAATCACGCTTATGTTGTCGTTGGTTGATGTGAAGGTCATTTCTTTGGGGTTTTTTTCAGATATTTTTATCTATGTAATTTCTGACATTAAATAAAAATAGTCGATATATGTTTTGCTCCATTATTATAATAAGAACCCTATTGATATATAAAAAAAATAAAACACATCAAACCTATGTACAACAACTGTCCTATTCCTGAAATGTTGCAGGCATTTTCTTTGCAAGAAAATGGTGGATTAAGCCTGGTTTTATAGCTAGCTAAACCTATAAGTTGAATGACAGTCGCATATTGCGTTATTATCTTAATTACTATAGGTTAAAATAAACCAATTGAAATTATGGGCGCAGCCATTTAATGAGCATAACATGGTATTCAGAATTAAGGCTATAGCTTATCTTGTTTGGTTAATATGTGTGCCCGGTATGTTTTGTTAATTGAGACTTCATGCATTCTGCATTATAACAAAGGCCAAATAGATTACTTTCTTAGCCCTAACGGAACTGAGATGTATTTTGATCGCTAGGATATGACACGTATGTTTAAGTGCAAAATTGATAGGCATGGGAGATAAGTACAAATTACGCAAAGAAAATCAACGCGAACCTATATTTTTTGGACGAAAAAATACTGTCCTAATAACTTGTTTTTAATTCTAGCAGGTTTTTGTTAAATTAATAAATTTTCTAAAGTATGTATCTCGATAAAGGCTATCATTGTAGCATATAGGAAAATTAATTGGTCATTTCAATCATAAAAACACTCAAATATGTAAACAAACATTGAAACAATAACACAATGACGGGATGTATAAGTACAGAGCCACGTTATACGTCGTACAAAGACACATTTTATCACAAATTAAATAAAACAATACAAATATTATCATTGAAAATAAGACAGTGACGGGATGTATAAGTACAGGGTCATGTGTTATGTAACAAAGAAACATAAAAAAAGGCATATAGACAAAGCATATTAGCAAACATGATTTACAAGAATACAAAAATACTCATAGAGCAATAACGAGGTGCTTGACTGGGCACAGGCAAGTATTATATGTAAACAGAATTCAACAGAGCAGACATACATATTTTGTAAAGAAAAACGTTTTCTACATGTATGTTGAAAGAACCCTCACATGCATAATGTATGTATTTGTAAATGTTTACAATTACTTATATAATTAGTATCTCCTTCTACAAATAGGTTATTACAATGGACATTTTGAACATACAGAAGGCTTGTCAGTTGCAATTGTATTTGGAAGTTACATATTTGGAGCTGTTTTATACCCATGGGATGCATGGATATTGCTTACTGGTCCTGTCTACTTGTTTTTTATTCCATTTATGTATATTTTATTACCCCTCTACGCAATCTGTAACATTGTGGATCAATCATGGGGTACACGTGATGAGGTAAGTGACTGTTTGATGAAAGTTATTTTGTCCGAAAAAAAGAAATAGGAATATGTTGTATGATT
The DNA here is from genome assembly GCF_963676685.1 of Mytilus edulis. Lineage (NCBI taxonomy): Eukaryota > Metazoa > Mollusca > Bivalvia > Mytilida > Mytilidae > Mytilus > Mytilus edulis. The sequence goes on along the minus strand of NC_092350.1, from coordinate 73,154,515 downwards.
GTCAATAAGGTAACTATTTTACAAAAGAGGGACGAAGATACCAGAGGGACAGTCAAACTCATAGATCGAAAATAAACTGACAACGCCATGGCTAAAAATGAAAAAAAGACAAACAGCCAAACAATAGTACACATGACACAACATAGAAAACTAAAGAACAAGCAACACGAACCCCACAAAAAACTAGGAGTGATCTAAGATGCTCCGAAAGGGTAAGCAGATCCTGCTTAACATGTGGCACCCGTCGTATTGCTTATGTGATAACAAATCCGGTAAATAGTCTAATTCGGTAGGTCATATTCATGAAAGGGGAGGGGATTTTAGTTACGACGTAAGGAACATATCTGACATGTCTGATAGGCACCTGATTCAGTTGATAAAAGCAACTTTAGTCTTCTAAGATATTAAGCAATAAAAAATAATGCATCAAAATCTATATAAGGCAATACATGACAATACATGACAACGTGAGAATAATACTAACTAGAAAAATTGATATCAGCTTAAGTGATAACATTATAATGATACGTACAGCAACCAATCACAGTCACTAAATCACATGCTCCTTACGTGGGACAAAAGCATAAATAATGTTGAAGGATAAAAACAGCTTTCCACTAGACAATAAATGACGTGGATGATGACATATCTATCCGACAAATAAAAGACAGGTCGTACCATTTGTGGGGTAATTTTAATTACTGTTCGTTTGTCATAATTGTTCGATGGGTCATGTGTGACCTATTGCATTATTTCATTTCTGATATCTTATGAATATTTTTTTACATAATATGAAACTATTTTTAAATATAAAGACAAGACAAGGTATTTCTATGTTGTCAAAAATAAAAGAGAAAACGAATGTTTTCATCCTTATTGTCATTACACTGACTGTGAAAAACACAATAAATATTTGTGAGACCCAATTACAAAATATATATTTCTTCAGCTACTACTTGCCAATTTGATTATTTCAACCTTCAAAGCAGGGTCTATCAAAATCTATCAAAAGAGCCAAAGATTACTATAACGGCATCGAAGCAACGCAACACAAATATTAGACACACATATACACCACATAAAGATGATCAAAAAGTCAAAGGCGAGTAAAACACAATATGTCCTTAGCTCTGACCCATTAGTTATTTAAACAGTAGAAGCGTCGAAGTTGTATGACATACGACTTGTTATGAAAATGAAAATCAGTTAAAAACCAAATTTGCCCAAACTAAACACTTACCTGTTTGTTTCTTTTTCTTTTTTTACTACAGTAAACAGATACGTTTAAAAGATACAAAAATACCACGCAAACATGACAACCCAATTCATTCACATCAGCATACTGTATACCATAATATATTTCAAATGCACGTGTTCTTAGTGTTGTACAAACGTTTTACATTCTAACACGTGTTAAGATGGCACAACGAAACTTCGAAAATAAAGAAAACTATGGAGTGATAATAAGCCAAAAAATTCCAACAGCATGTTTCTTTCACTAAATTAAGAAATCTGAGTTATATTTGTTTATTGCCTCTTAAGGACGAAATTCACTTTACTAATAATGCATTTTAAAACAAACTATTTCCAAAAAAAGGAAAAATCTAAGGATCGATAAAATATGACAACTTCGTAAGAAATTTTGATTGTATAACATATAATGACCTATGTTTTTATAGAACAAATATAAAACGTATTTGACATTGTTTTGTTTCCTCTTCGTTATACATGTTATAAGCTATTTATTGTAATGCATCAGAAGAACCGAGTATGATAACTACGGTGTATGCTTAATTTAATACAATGCTTTCCTCAGCTACCAACAATTAAACAGAACAGGCACAAAGAACCAGAATCGCAACAAGGTACGATAGCGTAACACATGATATTATTACTCAAGCTTAAAGTAATTGTATATGAAATTTATTCTATTGTTCAATTTGTATACTGCTTCGTTGTATTGCTGCTTTTCTGATTTTTATCCTGTACTTTAGACATTTATCCCATATACATGTATTTAATTTCTATTTACAAAAAAAAGAGATATTGGCTTAAGCTTTATATATTAATTTCGATTACATGTATTAATGATATTCTTGGTAGTACAGCTATATTTGGAAATTTTTCGTACACTAAATGGTAATTTTTCTGTGTTTGCCATCCTTGATGGTGTTGATATTAGTCACGATTGTCAAATTCTGTATCAAACACATATAATGTTTACTTTTCAAACCAAACAGTGATGTAACCATTCTCGAAATGAACACGATATGCGGTACAGTAATCGATGAAACGTATAGTTTTTTTTACAAATCATAGATATTTGTTTTAATTTTTTTCGTTTTCTTATTTTATTACATTTTATATTTTAAGCAAAATAAAACATTATAGCAAAACCTTTTGTTTTGTAGTTGAAACAGCATGTCTGGCCAGTTTGAGAGCATCATCGCTCAATTTAAGTGACTTCAACCAAGATGAATTCAAATTCTGGGAAGGGCTTGTGTTCAGCGTTGTAGGATCGTCGGTACCAGATGGATTATCAAACGAAGACAGAAAAATAGGATTGATATTATTAAGAAAAAAAGCGCTAATGTACGTTCTTAGTGCTAATCTGATTTGCATGGTTGCACTAGTAGGATTTCATGCATGTTTAATGCATACTTTTGATAGTAAATCCATATTTAGTATTGTAATGGGAGTTATGCTAGGGTTACCACCCCTTATTCAAATATCAGGTAGTACTGTGTACAGAATTGGTGATATGTTAAATCGTATAGGTCGATGGATAAATACTGTAACGTAAAGTTTTGTTTTCAACCGACCCTCATAGTCAATTTGTGGATATAAGCCCATTGGATTTGTATTAGTCATGTTAGTCCATGTAGCATGGCAACTTTATTGTTTTATGTGTTTAACTGTTATCATGTGTTGTCTAATTATCAATGAGAATATGTGTTCGTTTACCAAGATATAAACATGATATATTAAAATATATCGATTGTTTGAATACAAAAGTTATAGAATGAATAAATGGAAATATATATATCAACTGTACTATCTTTCACTTGCATGTGTGTATTCAGCAAGTCAGAGCACTTACCAACCTACTCATTTTTTACGATTAAATGAATGAGTTCTACGGCATTTAGATGATAACCTATATGATTTCTTTTTTCAAAACTGCATGTTATTGTTTTCTCTTAACATGCTTAAAGGGCCTTCTTGCATAAATGTGTATTTCAACAGAAACTCCGTATCAGTGTTAAATATATCAAACGATATAGTGTATCAAGAAATATTGAATTGATATGCATGGTTAGAATAACATAAATTCCTTCAAAAAGAATTATGATAGCAACTGAATCTAACTGATTAGTTATATTTAGAGTATGATTGTCTACTATAAAAGGGGATATGTGATGTTTACGTCAATGATATAGGAACCAAAACTACACAGAAACTAAACTGGTTGATTGATTAATTCAGTCATTCAGTAAAGATTGGTTTGTGATTAACGCCTCTTTCTATACTATTGCTCTTATTTATGGTGGTTTGACGGTTTATTTTTTTATTTTTGGAGGAAACCGGAGTGTCCGAGAGAACGACATCCTTCCGGTAACAAAACTGACAATTTTAGTCAATTACGATTAAAGTCGAATATACCTGCCACGTACTGGATTTAAACAGTTAATCTCTGGGTAGACAATCAGTCTTGATATATCAGTTGGACCGTTCACACTTCTCACCCAACGAGGTCCGGGTATACAATTAATGTCATGCTGAGGTAAAAAAATGGATGCAACATAGGCCAAATGTCTATACAATATGTCAAGCATTAGATTGATCATGGTGAACAAATTCAGGGAATATCAAAGCTCATCCATAATTACATGTACATCTTTCTTCGATGAAGGACACAATAAATCTTACTTTTCGTCAACACTAGCTCTAACAGAAAAGAAAGGACATATAGTATCCATTCAGGACATAAAATGTTAACAAGCAAAACCAAAAACGAAAAATGCAAAGAAAGAACGGTTTTATTGATGGTGTTCATCTCAAAGTCACAGTGTTGCATTCAACATAGAGAAAAAACTCCCCCTCCCCCCCCCCCCTTTCTGTAATTTATTGTTATTTCTTTGCGCTTGAGGAATATTGATACACATGTTACTATTCTAGATTGTTAGATGTAATATTTTCAATAACAGTTCTAGTTAAATCGATAAAAAATAACAATTAACGGCGAATATCGAATATAGTTACCATTGCCTCGATATTTTAATTATTGTGCACAGTATATGATTCATACTAAAAGGACATATGCTTGGAGATTGCAAGATTCGTTATCATTGCATGTCACTAATTGATCATTTTAACGTTCATATTTCCTTATTTCTCCATTAATCTAGAACGGTGAAGAATCTGTTTTATCATATACTTGTATTAAATATTACTAAAAATTTACAGTTCAATAACACTTAAAATCATTAAAAGGCTAGGAAAGTATTACTAGGTTTATTTACCAGATTCATAAGAATTTCACCAGCTGGATGAAAGAGGAACCTTTATTGACTGCTTCCGGAATGTTATGACATGCATTTCGTTAATTTCCGTGGCGTTTATGGTGTCAGACCGCCAATTAAAAATCCCAATCTGTTCAACCAAATTTTGCAATTTTCACAGCTTTCTAAATATTTTACCTTAAGTCTAACTTCATAGAAACCAGGTATATCCTTAATTGTACATGTATCAGCTTTCTAGATGCCAATTTTCACCATACCTTTAAAGCCTTCTAACAAAATAACTGACCATCAAACAGAGGTACTCCAAAACAAAAACCTGGTTTTCTGGAAATCTAAAACTAGTATACTATGGAGCGCATTAATCCTCAATTTGTAATGCAAACTCATAGACAAGTAAATTTTGGCTCAAAATGATCTAGATATATTTCTCTTTCACCAAAAGTTTCATTTCTGCAAATTTGTTGGTTAGTTTAAGTAAACAAGGACATCAAAAGCACTATTTTGTGTCAGAGTAGGGCTACTTTTACATACGTTCTAAATTGGAGGGAGTAATTGGTGGTCTGACACCTAAAGAGCAAAAAAAGTTGATCAAAAATCTTTCGTTTTGTTTATTCTTAATTCTTAGTCAATTTGAAGTTAAAAACATCCTTTCTGAGCATAATGCGACTCATATAACAAATTTCACAGCTCAATTTAAACTGACTGTAATGTAAGCATTTGATAGAAAATACTTGAGAATCTCATTTTGGACTAGAAAAACATAAACTTTCAATATCAAGATCAGCTTTTGTTGATTTTTCCTTGTTTGTTCTACTGCTTTAAAGACTTTCCACAATTTTTACAAGGAGTTAAATAAAAAATCCAAGGTATTGAAGAGTCAAGGAATATTGACCCCCTTTTTTACACCTGGTGTCAGTAATGGGACTATTAACTGATCAAAAGTGCAGTCATGGTCATTTAACTGTTTTATTTACTATCAGTCAATAAAATTTAAAGTATAAGACTTGCATTTTGGATAATAAATGAGATTTTTGTGAGTTTATGCAGTGTTTATATAAGGCTATGTTAACTGCCATATACATGGTATGCGCAATGATATAAGGGGTAAAAATCAAGTGATTTCATCAAATCTTCATGACGACAATTTTTTTGGGGTAGCAATCAACCTATGTTTAAATGTTTAACACCAGAGAAACAACTTACTGTGCATTTATAACAATTTATAACATTTTTTATATGAAAGCATATTGTCAGGGTGGGAAAAGCTAAAAATAGCACACATTCAGGTTTAAGGCTCTAAATTTGCAATCTGTGACTTTTTGCTCCAAAAAAGATTAAAATGTGGCTACTATTATTTCAAATGATCAGTTAAGACCAAAAAATCAATTGTTTTCTGAATTTTGGGTTTCACTGCATTTCTTTTAAAGGTGTCAGACCACCAATTAAAAATCCCAATCTGTTCAACCAAATTTTGCAATTTTCACAGCTTTCTAAATATTTTACCTTTTTAAAGTTAAACTTCATAGGAACCAGGTATATCCTTAATTGTAAATGTATCAGCTTTCTACATGCCAATTTTCACCATACCTTTAAAGCCTTCTAACAAAATAACTGACCATCAAACAGAGGTACTCCAAAACAAAAACCTGGTTTTCTGGAAATCTAAAATTAGTATACTATGGAGCGCATTAATCCTCAATTTTTAATGCAAACTCATAGACAAGTAGATTTTGGCTCAAAATGATCTAGATATATTTGACTTTCACCGAAAGTTTAATTTCTGCAAATTTGTTGGTTAGTTTAAGTAAACAAGGACATCAAAAGCACTATTTTGTGTCAGAGTAGGGCTACTTTTACATACGTTCTAAATTGGAGGGAGTAATTGGTGGTCTGACACCTTATGACATGCAACTTTGTAAATTTCCGGAACTTTGCTCGAAAACGACAACTCAGTGCACCAAATGGTTTAGGAGCAAAGGAGTAGGTCCAGTGAGACTCAAAATTTTGGCCCCAAAATATAGCAGTTTTACAAAATTGTTAAAATGTAAATTTTAGTTATTTATTGGACAGTAGAATGCTTCTTCTACATAAATATGAGCTATTTTTTACAATACAATGCACATATATCGGGTACTGGCACCGATAAGTCATGCTAAATTACTGAAATCTTCATAATTCTAGCATTTTAGTTAAATTTTAGACGGTTTCCGTGTAAAACGAAATTCGTGTTCATCATAAATATTGAAATGTAAGTTATATTTGATGATGATACATTATATATATAAAGGTTGAGGATGAACACCTTCGTATTTGACAAAAACCATCTGAAAAGTGACATTTTTCGGCATATTTGGTAGATTTGTAATATTTAAGCATAAATCGGATCGTTTTTAATGACTAAATTAGTTAAAATCTTTCACATAAATTAATTGAATCAAATGAAATAGACACTTAAATGTTTAAAAAGTGGTCAAAATCTTTCGTCAGATGAATCTGAAATTTGAGGCCAAAATTGGTCCTTACCGGACCTACTCCTTTCAAACTAAGAACATTATTATTGTTGTGACTAGATAAATAAAATGCTTGTACATGTACTAGTAATATGAATGAAAACAAAGTCTGTTATTATCTAAAAATTAATAGAAAGACAAAATTTTTATTAATAGTTCTATATTTTCTTCTGCTGACGTATATGATAAATAGATCATTCCATGTCATTTTTCATATTAGACCCTTAATCAGCCCTCGTTCATGATATTAGCCCTCGAGCTTGCGATTATGTTGTGACAGTAATTGAAACATAAATAATATGTTATAAGGGTGGAACAGTTACAACAACAACTCGGGTAAGATAGTATAAGGGTGAAACAAAAATAGAAATTTGGAATAGGGTATGATGGTATGAATATGGGACGTTAAAAGGAAATTGGGTACAATGTTTAACGGGGTGGCAGATATAGGAACTAGTGAATGGTTTTACCAGGGCGTGATAGTAACATTAACGTGGGTACGATGTTATGAGTACATGACAGTTACAGAAACATGGGTAAAATGTTATCAGGGCGTGACAGCAATAGGGACTTGGATATGGTGTTATTAGGGCATGAAATGTTAGGGAACTTTGATGTATGAAATGACGTTGTGACAGTTTGGGGAACTTGGGTATGATGTAATGAGGGTATAATGTATATGCAGGGTTTTGTTATCAACCTTGCAATAGTTATCAAAGGTATCACGATTACAATTTAATACGTAAGACTCGTGTTTCGGCTATATATGACTCAACAGTGACGCTCAAGTCAAAATATGTATAAAGCCAAACAAGTACAAAGTTGAACAGCGTTGAGGACCCAAAATTCCCAAAAATTATGCCAAACACGGCTAATGTAATCTATGCCATTGGATAAGAAAGTCCTAAGTTTGTTCGAAAAATTCAAAATTTTGTAAACAGGAAATTTATAAAAATGATCATATAATTGATATTCATGTCAATACCAAAACGCTAACTACTGGCATGGGTTGGTGATAGCTTTGAGGACAAAACGTTCAGTAGCAGTGGCATCGACCCATTGGTGTTAATAGTTTTCAAAGGTACCAGGATTATAATTTAATACGCCATACGCGCGTTTCGTCTACATATGACTCATCTGTGAAGCTCAGATCAAAATAGTTATAAAGCCAAACAAGTGACAAAGTTGAAGCGCATTGAGGACTCAAATTGCAAAAAGTCACTGATCCAGGTATCATGCAAACGTTACCTTCAGCTCGAAAGCATATTGAAAATAAATGCAATTTGTGGCCTCTATAAAGTTAGTCTAACGGAAAGAAGAGTTTCAACTAACACTTACAAAATGGATAATGTTGGAAGTGGACAGGCCTGTTACCTTCAAACACAACAGATACGTACCCAAGAAACCAGATCCTACACAAGGCAAAATGTATCAAAAGTTGTTTCAAATTTATACATCACGTGCATGTTAAAAGAGGTTCTAATGCAATGCGAGAAGTCAAAATATTCTATATATATTCTATTTCAAAGTCTGAATAGTTCGATAGACATTAAAACAAAGTCTATACTTATTTTAAATGTTTGTCTGATTTTTTTTATTATTATCATTATTCAATTACATTTTGCATATTATAATTTTTTGGATATGATAATAGATGGACAGTCATTAACTGTATTTCATTGTCGCCTCTTCTGAACACGAGAAAAATTATTAGTATTAGGACTACGTTATAACATTGAAAGAAAAAATCATTGACTTAAATTAGAAGATGTGGTATGAGCGGCAATGAGACAACTATCCATCCAAGTCTATGAAAAGGCACAATCATAGTACGTCAGAGTACGGTCTTCAACACGGAGCCTTGGATTTCACCGAACAGCAAGTAATTATAAATGGTTCCAAAATGGCTAGTGTCCAAACATAATAACCAACACCATTTATTTAAAATGCATTTCTTTCGGCAAAATTTCGGCCTGAGTCGGCTTCCGTACAGAAATACAACCAAAATCTTTGGAAAAATTGATTAAATCATTTTTAATTAAATAAAGTCCAATATAATACTTTTATTTGTATTTGCAATAATTCGTTCTTGATAGATGTGCCGAGAAAGGAAACATCGATTTGAAAGATAATTACTCAAAACTAGCTTTATTATTTCAGTAAAGGCGATTGGAATAAGTGACGCAAAACTTGACCGGATTGCAGTATAAAACAAATGAAAATTGAATTTTATTAGCAAAACATCCACCAAAAGACCAAAATGACGCACGAGATGACCACTTACCCTAAATAGAAAAAAATATTTTAACGATTTCACATTTAATAACAGATAACCGATGCATCACATACACCAAAACACCGCTTGCATTATATAACGAGAATGTCTTTTTATCATTCGGAACATTTCGATAAATTGATAACTAAAACAGCTTCAGTTTGTCAATCCTACTTATTAGCAATGTTTGTTTTCACTTATTTTATCAATATTTTACAGAATGACAATCAAAATATTTAATTAATTTGAACAGTAAATATAAAGATTCATATAAAAACATGTGAAGGTTTTTGAACGAGTCTCCATTATCTTGACGACTGGTATATACTTCATCACTGCAGCAGGACCCACCCATCAGCAAAATATTGTAAGTAAGACTTCTAGTTTTTTAAACATACGGAGTCATGTTCATTTTTTTAAAAATAATTTATCTCCGTTTCAGATAAATATATTGTGGTTTTCTTTTTTCTTTGTTTTGTTTTTTTACAAAGATTTGGATATAATGTCAAAATGAACACTACCACACATAAAATAGTTCTGGGTAAGTTTTTGTTTCAATGTGGAGATAAAAAAATGATATCATGGTACACTTTTCTATAATCACGCTGTTTTAGTTTAACTCCATCTCTCTAATAAATTCAACCTTGAGATGATAATGTTTAAAAGTCTATGATCCCAATACTACATAGATATTTTGAAGTCATCGCGTGACTTTTGTGACTTTTTAAAATGAAATTTGACATGGTCAAACGGACTGTTTTTTAAATTAAACATTGTTACCGAAAGACATGTACATCTATAATTACAAACAGTCTCAAACAATAAACAGAGCATGTGTTTTAAAGCAGATACCAAATATTCTCTGAAAAGAATGGAAAAGTAATACATTTTGGTCCCATCTATTCTCAAAACATACAATAATTGTGCAATATCGGGGAAAATAGAATATTCGTTTCTTGATTCTCTAACCAATGGGATCAACAGATCAAGAGAAAATGAAGGTATATTTCTATTCCATTGTTTAGTCGAATTTTTGGGGTTATTTTATTTCTCATAGAAGTCTTATTTTCGAACGAAAAAAAGTATTTGAAATCCGGCTCGCACATTGAACGACAAATCTATGTGACGTATAACATTTTCTGACTTCAGACACACAAATCAATGAATGTGTTTTTTTCGCTTTCGATCTTTTATATCTGGGCGTCACTAGTGAGTCTTGTGTGAACGAGGCGCGTTTTTGGCGTATTGAATTTTAAACCTGATGCTTTTTGTTATTCATTAATCATGTGTTTCCTTGTCTAATACGTTCTCCTATTTATTTGTATTGTAGTCCTGTAATATTATGTTTTCATTTCAATGTTATATTTAACATTGCCATTAAAGTGCGAGGTTTGGCACCCACAAAACCAGGTTCAACCCACCATTTTTTCTTTTAAAAATGTCCTGTACCAAGTCAGGAATATGGACATTGTTATATTATAGTTCGTTTCTGTGTGTGTTACAATTTAACGTTGCGTCGTTTGTTTTCTCTTATTTTTGAGTGTAAATTGACATTGCGACAAGACGTGTCACGGTACTTGTCTATCCCAAATTCTTGTTTTTGGTTTTGATGTTATATTTGTTATTCTCGTGGGATTTTGTCTGATGCTTGGTCCGTTTCTGTGTGTGTTACATTGTAGTGTTGTGTCGTTGTTCTCCTCTTATATTTATGCGTTTCCCTCAGTTTTAGTTTGTTACCCCGATTTTGTTGTTTGTCCATGGATTTATGAGTTTGAACAGCGGTATACTACTGTTGCTTTTATTTGCAGATACAATGTAGATGTTTTTGTGTTCTGTTAAATTGTTCCTTTTAAAATTGTTATACGATGATGACTGATGTACCCATGTTTTGACTATTTTATGTTTTGTGTCTGTTTAGTTAACGCATTAATGTAAATATAACGGAATTTGATGAGACTGTCAGCAAAGTGAGAGGGTTATCACTATAAAACCAGGTTTAATCTACCATTTTCTACATTTGACAATGCCTGTACCAAGTCAGGAATATGACAGTTATTGTCCATTCGTTTTTGATGCGTTTTGTTGTTTGATTTTGCCATGTGATTATGGACTTTCCATATTGATTTTCCTCTAAGTTCAGTATTTTTGTGATTTTACTTTTCGCTATTATTCAATATATTTGTATATATTTACTGGCATTTTTTTAATTTGTCTTTCTACTAATTTGAATTTCATCCATGCTTTTAACAATAACAGTATTTTAACACGAGAACAGACAGAATAAGCGAAAAACAAGTAACAGCTTTATATTTAAAAACAAACTTAGATTTACAGAAAAAAATGAACAAAGGGGAAAGGGATTATGTCTAATGCGTCTGTGTAAATTATGCTAAGACAAATGAAATTGCATAAAATCCGTTTTAGTAAATTATATTTTGGATCCTCAATGCTCTTCAACTTTGTACTTTTTTTTTTAGCTTTATAAATATTTTGATACGAGCGACACTGATGAGTCTTATGTAGACGAAACGAACGTCTAGCGTACTCAGTTATAATCCTGGTACCTTTGATAAATATTATACAATCACCTGTAAACTATTACAATTCATTAATTTTGTATTTTCAGAAAATGGCTCACAGATTGATCGTCGCTCTTATCTTTCTCCAGATGATCGTAGCAATATCAGCAACGTGCCAATCGAATTGTGGTCGTTCATTTCAGAGAAATTTTAACAATTGTTTGACACGAGGAATTATGGCTTCAAAATGTAGGGAGGAAATAACAGATGCAGTTGTTCATTGTTTCAGGTTGTGTGATTTTAAACAAGGCTGAGAAATTCTGCATATAAACTGTACTCAAGTGAAGAAGAATTTTACGGAAAAAATAAAAATAAAAATACCGAACTCAAAGGAATATTCAAAATGGAAAGTACATACTCTTATGGCAAAATCAAGAGGTCAAACATATCAAACGAATTGATAACAAATGTCATATTTTTCATTACCTGGTATATGAGCTATATTCTTAGAAGTAAACTACAAATCATATTATATATTCATAACTGATTAATAAGATTTAATCGTTATGCAACTCTTTTATTTAGACTATTTCTGTGATAAACGCAGTAATGTATATTTTCGTTAAATAAAATTATCTTTTGTACTTTAAGTTTATCATGCAATACTTCAATATGAAGGTGTCCGGAATGAGATCTGGCATATCATAAGTTGAAGAATAAATACCAAGAACATCAAAACGTAATTGTGGCATTAAAAGTGGTTATCCTTCCGATTATGGTTTGGGTGATTTGCAAAGTTGAATCATTCGTTTTTTGCAAGTTTTTATATGCTTTTAATTTCATAAAACACGAAGACAAAACAAAAACAATATATTTTTTTTCAAAATACCTTGTCTTTAAAATTTATATCAATCCTTTCCTACTCACAACTTTTCAATTTTTATTTACAAGTTTAGGTTGATGTTTGCTTTCTATATGAATATGTTGCATTTTGAACTATGTTTCCTGGTGAACTGAACGATAATTTCTGTAAAACAAACTAATCCTCACATAAACCTTTTAACCTCTTTAAGTAAATTTTGTATAAAAAACTATTATATCATGTATATAGCAAATGAGTGTGTATTAAACACTTTAAACTTATAGCAACCGAGGTGTTGTACCAGTTCACATATCGTATCCGTTTGGTTCTCATTGCAGATTCATCTCACGGTCACACTTTTTATCATTATTTGTACTAGTAGTTGGGTTACCCGTGATGGTACCTATTTCGGTCGGATACTTGTCTTCCTGCATTATTATGACGTTGTTTTTTTTTTAAATTTTAAAGATTTTATGTGTGTAGTCAATTTGGATTTCGGTGTAGACTACAATATTAAATGGTCTGCGTTGTACATTTTTCCCACTCTTTATCTCAGTATTTTTATCAGTTTTATCTTAATCTTTGCAGTACTGTTGATACCAATAGATATGTACCAATTGTCGTTTCAACAATCCTGCACCGGCATTTTTTTCGAATGTAAATTGACCGATTGATTCTTATCCCAATGTGTACTTTCATTAGCAACTAGAGGGATATTAAGTTTGAAGTAGGACCAACTTTTCCTTCAATATCTACCCTCACATGACTTGCTTCGTTGCTCAGTCTTTATATTGATATGTTGTATGTTGTAAACTGTACATTATAGTATGTCCTTTTGTCTTTTCGTTTCGCTATGACGTTATGATTTTGAAATACCTTTTAGTATCTTTTGCCCATGTTTTGTAGTACTGTAGACATTTTCTACTGAGGTAACACCACCAATTTTGAAACAGTATAATTATTGTCAATTCAAATCAACAATATGAAGTGAATTTGTCATCTATTAGAAATGTCTTTCTTAAGGTGGTACCCAACACTTTCACTAAAATTAATTTGGCTCGTTTAATCTTCATAAAATTTTGACAAAGTATTTACTTTGACCCTTTAACAATAATATAAATATTTCAAAAAAATTTGAACCAACCATTTTATCAGAAAATTTACACTGGTTATATAGCAGTTTGACAAACACCAATTTTGATCATTGAGAAGTTTAATATTCCCTTTACAACACAACGTAATTAAATCGTTTAGCTGACTTTACATAGTTATCTCCCTGTAGTGTTAGGTACCACCTTAAATCTGCGATATTAATTGACTATTATAGAGACGGACAATGGTTTATCACGTAAAATATAAAATAAGTGTGTTACAAATATATTCAAATTTTCTTTGTCTCTTTACATTCCTTAACATTTGATTTGTAGCAAAACATGTGTCTCGTTAACATAAATGCACTAATGAGATTTTAATTCTTAACCGCTTTATGCTTGATTCGCTACATGTTTAGTCAATGAGAATTTGACAAATTTATGTTTTCTATATCCAAAATGAATCTTTCTCTATCATTAAGTGTGAAGAGGATTGTAAGTAATTAGATATCCGCACCTATCAGACCAAAGAACTACATGCAATTATGTGTTGCCTTGCTTCTCCGTCTGGTATCCGCGTTTTGAAGTTATTGTACTATATAGAATGGTTACAACATGTACAACCGACCATGAACATACTGAGGATACAATATCAGCTGCTAGACGTTTGGATACATACAAATAAGAAAACTTTTGTGTGACAATGAAACATCTCTCTATCCAAGTCACAATATATCTATAAAGAACCCATGATGACTAGTGCAAAATACTTCCATCAGGAAAACCACTGAATAAAAGGCTTCTGACTGTAAACAGCTGGTTTAAACGTTCTAACAGGCGCCAACCTAAGCCCTTTCCAAAGACAGGAGTGTTACACCACAACGTACAAAGATTTACTATAAATTATCAATTGAATGGCTTAACTTGATCAATAAGACATCTAAACAAAAACAAGTAAAACTTGAAGTGTGTCAACGAGAGAATAATCTGACCAAGTAGCAAAAAACAGCACAAGACCACAAATGGGTCTTTAACACAGCGACACAATATTGCAGCCGCACGCTTGCTACTAGCAAAAGAATGTTCTAGCTCAGCAAAAAAAGTCACACTAAACTCAGAAACATATAAAATAACCCAAAGTTACAAAAGCAAACAAGAATTACAAAGGTCAGCGGCTCCTGAATTTATATAGTCGCAACAATGGTACGGGTATAAATTATATTTTGTGATATCTCAATCAACCCCCTATACATCTAGACAATATAAAAATAAATTTTCACAGCAATATGCTCAAATTAAAAAAACAATGGTTATTTCGTAACCCAAATTAATCAATTTCGAGGACTGGACGTACTATCATGACTATTATCCTGAATAAATCTTCAGATTTCAAATGTTTGGCTTTGAGCGTTACTGATGAAGGTAAATCCAGAAAAGTGCTTCGGACGCATGGAATTATTAAACGTGTTGTTTACAATTTTTTTACATCACTGGGTCGAAACTTATGCTGGTGGACTATCAGTCCCCGAGGGTATCTACAGCTCAGTAGTCAGTACTTCGGTACTTACATGATTTAACAAACTTTTCTAAAGCTGTCCGTTTATCAATTTTGAAATGATTCAGAAACTAAGGTATCAACTCCCTTAGGCAAAGTTGACTTTAGATGAATTTATTTATTCTAGTTATTTTTGTCATATAGTTCTTCAACGATTTCGGTACTTATACATCTTCGGATTTCTTATGTTTGGCCTTGAGCGTCCCTGCTGAAGGTTATTTCAGAAAAGCGTTTCGGACGCATGTAATTATTAAACGTGTTGTTTTCAATTCTTTACATTACTGGGTCGATACCTCTGATGGTGGACTATCAGTCTCCGAGGGTATCATCAGCTCAGTAGTCAGTACTTCGGTACTGACATGATTTAACAAACTTTTCTAAATTTGTCTGTTTATAGATTTTGAAATTATTCAGAAACTAAGGTTTCAACTCCCTCAGGCAAAGTTGACTTTAGATGAATTTGGCTATTTATTTTAGGTATTCTTGTCATATAGCTCTTCAACGGTTTCGGAACTTATACATCTTCGGATATCAAATGTTTGGCCTTGAGCGTCCCTGCTGAAGGTAAATCCAGAAATGCGCTTCGGACGCATGTAATTATGTAACGTGTTGTTTTCAATTTTTTACATCACTGGGTCGATACCTCTGCTGGTGGACGATCATTCCCCGAGGGTATCATCAGCTCAGTAGTCAGTTCTTCGTTACTGACATGAGTTAACAATCTTTTCTAGAATTGTCCGTTTGTAAATTTTGAAATTATTCAGAAACTAAGGTTTCAACTCCCTCATGCAAAATTGACTTTAGATAAATTTGGCTATTTTTTAGGTATTCTTGTCATATAGCTCTTCAACGGTTTCGGTACTTATACATTTTCGGATTTCAAATGTTTGGCTTTGAGCGTCCCTGATGAAGGTAAATCCAGAAAAGCGCTTCGGACGCATGGAATTATTAAACGTGTTGTTTCAATTTTTTACATCACTGGGTCGATACCTCTGCTGGCGGACTATCAGTCCCCGAAAATATCATCAGCTCAGTAGTCAGTACTTCGGCACTGACATGATTTAACAAACTTTTCTTAAAATGTCCGTTTATAGATTTTGAAATTATTCAGAAACTAAGGTTTCAACTCCCTCAGGCAAAGTTGACTTTAGCTGAATTTGTCTATTTGTTTTATGTATTTTTGTCATATGCCTCTTCAACAGTTTTGGTACTTCTACATCTTCGGATTTCAAATGTTTGGCGTTGAGCGTCCCTGATGAAAGTAATTCCAGAAAAGCGTTTCGGACGCATGGAATTATTAAACGTGTTGTTTTCAATTTTCTATGAAGTTACTTACTAAAATGTAAACAAGTTTGAACTAATGGTTTGCAGTTCTATTCACTAAAATAGTTTAATGATTTTCGAGAGGTTTTGAGGAAAGGTGTCTTTTGTGATCCCCTGATCTTCCAGTATACAAGTCTCGCCTCTTTCAACAAATGTATCCATCTTGGGACATGATATATCGACGGGAACTGACACTCAACACTATTAACAATTACATTTTCGCAACATTATATGTTTACCCATATGATACAAAAAGACAAATTATTCAAATTACGTATGTCACTCGCTGTTACTGACAATTACATACAGCACTTCATTACTATTTCAAACATTTTTTTTATTGTATTTTATTTCAATAATGTTACATTAAATTTATAAATTCAAAAACGATGATATGAATAATAATTCGAAGTAAGAATGATTGAGTTGACTTACATTTTTAATCTTTGATTTTGCATGGACAACAGCGAATACCCCGTCTTTGTCTCTATGATATGAACAATATTTAATTGATTTGAAATGTAAAAAAAAACAAATGTAATACAATCAGACAGAACGTTTGTTAAGTTAGAGAAATGGCATTTGAAATTATAATTTTCTTTCCTGTTTTGCTTGTTTTTATCATAAAATGAGACATACAATAAAAGAATTAAATCTACAAATATATAGTATCATCTTATGTCCTGTAACTTAATGTCGAACAATTTCTCGTTTAAAGTAAACATATCATTTATTCAATACACATCTATTGAGTTATTCATATTTTATTTTACACGGGGAATAAATTGTTTTTAAAGAGTTTTGAATCCTGTTATGTTGTAACTATTTAACTTACTTTGTACAAGGTATCAATCTAAATTCTGTTTTTTTTCTTACTTGGTAATTATATAATTCACACCTAACATATATGTGCATATGTCATACCTTGCAATTGTATGTCTTGGAGACATTCTTATAGTCAAATGAGAATGACGTCAGTTTTCTGTTAACAATTTGGCTGGTATAATAGTTCAAGATCCATGCAAATCTTTGATTTTTCATCTTATGAACCCAGTTCATTAACGTATGTTTATATTTATAAAGTTTTATATCAATTAAATAAAGTGGCGGTTTTCGTTATTCTGATAATTCGCCCAAATCTATATTTTACCATTAAGATGTTCGTGATTTGAATATACCGCGAATATCACTTGATAATTATATAAATATTACAGAGATAAACGTCATAACAAGTCATGTGATACATTTACCTGGTGTTTACCTTCCTGGTGGAAGTTCACTTTTTACAGTCGTTTTACTCCTTTAAAGTAATAACTTCGTATGTATGTTTTGTAATATTATGTTCATTTAACATGTTTATTAACGACATAAAATATTTTTGTGGTAGATATGTCTAATGTTTGTTTGATTAGATAGTGTGTTCAAGATTATTATACAACATGTAAAAGGGAGATAATTGTCATCAAATATAATCGGCTAGATTTCGTGAACAATTGTCATAGTTGGAAATATTTTTGATAAACGTCGACATTTTCATAACTCATCTCGTGCATTTGATAACAAGTAACATTATTATGGGACATATACTCGTTTTTATAAAATTGTCTTAACCTTTTGAATTGATTTTGTCATAGGTTTGTTTACTTTTTTGGTGTATATCATTGTTTTCTTAAATATTAACGGAGCTTTTTATATGTTTTATTGCAAAAATTAGCCACACAACAAAAGTATCTGCTTTTATTTGCTAAAAAACATGTCCACCTCTTTTGGAGTAATGGACCGTAATAGATCAATTGTTTTTGGCAACTATATTGAAAAGTATAATATGAGAGACACATACATTAACCAGCAAAACTCAAACCAATACGTTCAAAATAATCAGAGTGAAATAAATTCTCAATCGATTTTGTACTTGGGGTTGTGCCTTTGAATGACAATGTGTGAGGTTTATAGGTTTTGCTTGTAATTTCATCAACACTGATAAATAAGGAGAAGTTGTTAGCAGCAAAATAAATAAGCAAAATACATAATACATAACAGTCAAACGTCTGCAGTTATGATGGTTGTCATTTGATTCATAATATGAGTTATTACCCTTAAATCAACAGTGTTAATCAATTTATTATGGGGTTTTTTTTGTCTACTAGTATTATTTTGAAAAGTGTTCCGAATATTTAGTAACTGTGCATAGGGAAAGTGTTCATCAAACCACAAATATAAAAATAGCTCAGATTGACACAAAAGTACCTAATGAATCTTTTTTTCAGAATGACTGACAATCATTGTTTCTAATTGATTTGATTTTGGCTCATTGTGGTAAACTATTGTAGAAACAGAGATATTGAAGGAGGTGAAACTGATTAACTCTAATGAAAATAGCTGATTAGTGATAATGGGAAATGCATATTAAAATGATATATTTGTGAGTTGAACGTGTCAGCTTCTCAGAAGTTTCTATTTATGAAATGGCAAAGGTTAATCAATTTGTTTCTTAAACAAATACCCCTTTAAACGTCATTTTAAAAAAATAAAAAAACGGAGTCATATTTAGCCAAGTGTCTTGAGATTTTTATTCGATAAAATGGACAAGACAATTTAATAGAATACCCTAATTGATGATGAAATACATGTATATTTAGTTATTATAGAATACCTAATTGTTATACATTGTACTTGTTTTATTTTGTTTTCAGTTATACTGTTTATCATGGCATCATCGACACCCTTATGTGGTGTTTGCGATCAAAGCAATATTACCAAACCATCCACAATCTGGTGTTTTGAATGTGACGAAGGGCTTTGTTCAGAATGCAAAGACCACCATAGTCGGTCAAAGGGAACACGAAAACATGACACTCTACCAATAAGTGAGTACCAGAAAATACCACGTGATATTGTCAAAATCTCTCAAACTTGTGGCAACCATAATGAGAAGTACACATTTTTTTGCAAAAAGCATGAATGTCTCTGCTGTGGTAGTTGCATTGTAGAAAATCACATGGAATGCCGAGACTTCGACAAATTAGTTGATGTAGTTCAAAATACTAAAGTTTCGAATGCCTTTTACGAAATAGAACAATCATTATCAGAACTATCTGACAATATTCAACTAATTCAAGATAATAGAGAACACAATTTAAAGAGGTTAACCGAAAAGAAAATGCAAATTGAGAAAGAGATCTTACAAGCGAGGATTACAATCAACACTCATTTAGACAAAATACAAGACGACATTATAAAAAGGTTAAATGAAATTGAAGTAAACGAAAGTAAGATAATACGCGAAATGCTGAACGTTTTGAAGGAAAATGAAAACGAGATAAATGAATCCCGAACAAACATTAAAAATATCAAGCAGCATGCTACAGATCTTCAGACATTTATTTTTATGAAGGAGCTAGAAAAAAAAGTCGCTAGTAAAAACGAATTTCTGCAATCATTAATAAACAGCGAAAACTTTAAAAATTGCGAACTCTCGTACACTGCCAATGCTGCCATGCAATATTTGGATAATCATATCAAGAAATTTGGAGAAGTAGAAACTGTGACAAAATCATGCGATGTAGTCCTAAAACAGAGGAAAGACAAACAAGCCCAAATAATGATGCCGCACATATCATCTACGTTAGTTGAAAATGTAAATTTGAAGCTGCATAAAACTATAAACATAAAAAGACAGTTCATTAGAGGCTGTTGCATGTTACCAGATGGTAAAATGGCATTTTCGTCTTACATTAATCATGGTTCAGCTGTCAGAGTATTCAACTGTAACGGCACCAAAGATTTTGAAGTGATTACACCGACATATGCATTTGACGTAGCGTACATCAGTCACGACAACACACTTGCTGTAACATCAGGAGGATCACATGCGAAATGTATCACAATCATCGACATACAAAGTAAGCAAATGAAGAAAACAGTACCAGTTAATTGGTATTATTATGGCATAGCAGTGACAGATGGCAATTTCATTTGTTCTGCAGCAGGAAAAGGAATTCAACTGATCAATCCGCACAACAACTCAACAAGTGATCTGGTCCGCGATGATAAAATACCGGATTTGTGTTACGTTACAACATTTGGTGACAAAATTTACCATACAAATTACCAATCAAAATCCGTAACATGCTATGATCTACAAGGTACTGTAGAATGGACATTTCAGAACGAACGAATCCTCGGCGGTCTGGCGGGGATATCTGTCGACAATGATGGTAATGTGTTCGTAGTAGGAGAATCGTCGACAAATGTAGTAGTTGTATCTTCTGATGGAAAACATTACAAAGAGGTAGCTACAGCTAGCGATGGTCTTTTCACTCCTTTATCTCTTGATTATAACAGAACTACAAATCAATTACTGGTTTCGAATTTTTCTAATAAGGCATTTACTTTTACTTTGGTTTGAAAATTAATCATTGAAACTGCCGATTTTCAATCATGATTGTTCTCGCACCGTAAACATGGTAAATATGTAGTCTAGTTAAGCTATACCTTTAACTCATTAAATTAATTAATGAAAAAAAAACTATTTGTAACATCTTTCTTTTGTATTTTTGTATATATAAACAATTCAGAGCTTTCACCACCTCAACCGATTTTTATGATTTAAAAGAACGAGTTCTACACAGTATTTAGATAAAACCTTACATTTTTCTAGTACACTTTAAAAACAACTCCATGCAATTTTGTATGAAGCAAGTTGTACCTTTAAACACTGCCTTCCCTTGATTATATTCAATAATACATTACATTTTTCTTTCATATCTGAGCATAAACCAGAGGCATGTCAAAAAACGCCTCGTCCTTTTTCTGAAAAAAATCATAAGACCTAAGACCTTGTTGATAAATATCCCTTATCAACTTCACAAATAATACACGATGGCATTGAAGTATAGATTCTGGGTACCGACGTTGTTTTTCGTCTTCATACTATGATAGGGTGGTAGAGTGTTCTTTTATTTGTCTTTTCGAATATTTGTTTTACTGTTTAGTGTATTTTTTGTGATATTCATTTGACGTGGCTCGTTACTTGTATATTCCGTCATTGTGGTATTAAGCTGAGGTAAATTTTTGTACGTGTGCCTTTCTCTTTTGCTTATGTGCTTTGTCTATATGTCGTTCTGTGTTTCTTTGTTACATATTTGTTTGTTTCAATACTGAATACGATTAAAATACAATGTTGACTGTTGTAGCCCTATTTTGGCATTTTTACCTATTATGCATGTTTGTTCTGTTCACCCATCGTTGTCAATATAATGGAATTGTATGCGACTGTCATACAAATGAGAGGTTTGGATAGCTATCAAACCAGGTTTAGTCCACCATTTTCTACATGATGAAATGCATATACAAAGTTAGAAATATGACAGTTGTTATCCATTCGTTTGATATGTATGAGCTTTTGATTTTGCCATTTGATAAACATGATAAAGGACTTTCCTGTCTGAATTTTCCTCAGAGTTCTGTATTTTTTTGATTTTGCTTTTTATGAAAACAAAGAGAGATGTGGTATAGTTGTCAATTAGACCACTATCCATCAGATTTCAAATGAAGTTAATTCAATTAATTAAAACCAAGTATAGGCAACCGTACGGCCTTCGAAAATAAGAAAACCCCGTACCGACTAAAACACAATATAGAACAATTCATTTGAGAAAACGAATGCTCTAATTCAAAAACAAAAACTAAAGAGCAGGCTCTTGACTTTGGACAAGCATACAACGAAATTGTAATGGTTAAATATGTTTATGTATATCATAATCTATTAAAAGTTAAATACAGAATATTTGCCAAATTTAAAGGCGCCAACCCTCCTCCCTACCTTGGAAAGTGGTGTAACATAATAACATCAGATCAAACTATCAAAAATAAGTTGAAAATTACTAAACTCATAATATCGATACAACCCGGAAAAAAAACATATTACTTGAACACAGACCGGACGCAGCAGAATAATAATTCATCCCTAAGCTTGCAGCATAAAAAGACACAAGGCATATATCTGAGAGTACTCGCAGTTACTTAAGGTTCAAAACCAAAAACAACTAAGAAAACACATACATTGTAGATGTAAGACAAATACATCACTTAGTGCACATCCAATTTCCAACTGATTTAGTGTCAAAATGCATTAAAAGTCAGAGCAAAGATGACCGTGATATGTTTTATAATATGCTTTAACATGTTTAATAAAAAAAAAGAAAAAATGGTGAACTTGTTTCTCAATCATTCCAGTATTTAATTTTTACTATAAGAGTTATCTCCTCTTAACTTGACGTCCAAATTGAAAATTGATTCAAAAAACACAAATATTGGTATTTGTTCGAACATGTTGGATAATGCAATAAATCACTTGTTTTTCAGTATGAAAATAAACGGTCTTACACATCAATTGCAAATCTGTCTCAAAATTTGCATAGACAAAAATATATACTGAATGTGTACTGATATTGTACAATCCAAGATGTTGGTATACAGTAAATGTACCGTAGATGATTGAATGTTTACCTGGATCGGTAAACAACATCACCGTAAAGATAAGGATGTGCTATTCCATTTGAAATTTTTAAAAAATACAGGTACAGCCGAACTTCTTAACCAAACCTCAGTTACGTTAGAAGAATTTAGAAAGTTTTATGGTAGTTCGTAGAACGAAACCCCGAACTTAATGAATTATAACCAGTGTGCATGAGCTTAGTGAAATCCCAAACTAAAAATCTGATATGGCTTAAATAAGACTGAGACAACAAATCTCCTGGAATAAAATCATTTAAAAGGAAGAAAGAATATTTTTTTTGAAATAAGATATAAAAAAGATAGGTTTTATAATATGCTTGATTAAAAAAATTGTAGCATATAAATAAATATGTTAATATTTAAGATTGGGAGATGTAATATTTTCTTCAACTTTTCTAGTTGATCGTTATCTTTGCAAAAAAACCAATTCATTATAATAACGTTAACGTTCATATCTCCTTAATTCTATATTAATCTAGAACAGTTGTAGAAACTATTACATCTCACATTCGAAAATAGCAATATATGTATCTATATTCTACAATAACATACAAATATAAAATAAGTAATTTAGAAATATCCATAAGTGTTACGTCGCAGTACTGGATATCTATAATACTAAAATTACGAGGTCCAATTTGCCAGCCGTCATCACGTAAAGACGACAAATCAAAAAAATCAACTTGATATATAACTAATATAGTACAAAGGTGTAGATTAAAAATTACACCACTCCAGGCCCTTTTGTTTTCCACGTAATTAATATTGCCAATAATTAAGAAGTTCCGGGTCGAGTCCGATACCGATACCAATAGTATATTCACCTGTCACCGATTACCTTATATGTACGTTCCGCATCTGACAGGCGCACCACCAAACGCTGTATTCAGGATTAATATGCTATATAGTATTACACGGGTCAAAAGCACAGGGTGGACACTACTTAATTGTCAAATTGTTACCTATTGTAGTATTTTAATCAGTTAGACTTTCTAAAATAACAATACGAATACTAAAAATCTGGACTAAAATAAGGCGTATAGGTACAGGTCTCAATTTGTTAGCGGGCATGACGTAAAACAGCGAATCAAAGAATTCAATATTTATAACTAATATACAATGCTGTTGATTAAAAAGTACTCCATTCCAGGACCTTTTGTTTTCCAAATAATTGATATTATCAATAATTGATAAGTTCCAGTTCGACGGGTTCAAACAGAAAGATTTGAAAGCAGAGAAAACTGTGTATCTTATAATCGGCACGACTTTATCAGACGACAATACTAATACTAAAATAAGGCTTGCGCATAGTTATATACTTTAATTCAGTCACGGACCTGCGATATCACGGGTGTGTTCTAGTAAGATAATATCGAGTCGAAACATTTGTTGCCGTAGTAGATTAGACACAATACAAGAGATCGTTTCATTCACTAGGAATTATTCCAAAGTCTAATTATTCACACACTTATAGCTATACAGTTAGTTTATGCACACGACATATACTTAAAGACAACTTTAAAGCAATGAGTAATCCAAATTGTTTTTAAACCCGTAGAAGTTAATATACACATAATTACATTAGATGTATGTTTCATTATAATATTTTATTCTGATTGGCTAACTGCACATCACATGTTATTCCGTAAGCAGTTGCATTGCTCAATACAACTTTTCACTCAGTTTAACACGTGCTCCAACAATAAAGTGCACAGGTTAATTAAATAATTAAATATATAAAATTCGTGTTTTCATGATCATAGCTAAAAAATGTAATTATAAGTATTGAATGCTTCTTTTTGTAACTTTATAGGGTTGTAAAAGCGTTGACCGTGCGTACATTTTTAGAATGAAGCGCTTCCGCGCTTCATACAAAATGTACTTCGGTCAACGCTTTTACACCCCAATAAATTTACAAAAAGAAGCATTCAATTCTTAAATTAAATGTCAAAGTTAATTTTTGGATGTGCCTTTCAGAAGTCAGGGGCCGTATGCATAAAACATCTTAACTTAAGTATTCCTTAAACTTAGATTTCACTAAGAATTTTCTTAGTTAAGTAAAATTCTTAAGTGGTGTGCATAAACTTACTTAAGTCTTCACTTAAATAAGGAACGCTTAAATCGGAACCTTTCTCTAGTCGCCGTATGATATACATTAGCTCATCACATGTACTACTCATCTGTGTAAAAGTTTGTTATGATTGTTTAAATTATTGATCAATGCATGCTTTTATTTTAAAGAGCTGGGGTTAAATTGATATTGGTATGTAAAACTAGAACGTAACATAGTATAATGATTATCATGTATTAGACACAATACAAAGAACAATTGGCGCATATAAAACCATTAACAACTATAGGTCACCGTACGGCCTTCAACAATGAGCAAAGCCCATACCGCATAGTGAGCTATAAAAGGCCCCGATAAGACAATGTAAAACAATTCAAACGAGAAAACTAACGGCCTTATTTATGTAAAAAAAATGAACGAAAATCAAATATGTAACACATAAACAAACGACAACCACTGAATTACAGGCTCCTGACTTGGGACAGGCACATACATAAATAATGTGGCGGGGTTAAACATGTTAGTGGGATCACAACCCTCCCCCTAACCTGGGACAGTACAACATAAGAACGAACTATAAAAATCAGTTGATGAGCATTGGAAGAAAAGTATTTCGGTAATCCCAAAATTTCCTCTACTTAATCTTTAATTATCTTTCATGGATGTAATATTTTCTGGACACAACAATATGTTTTAAACTCTAACAAAACATGATCAAGGTTTCAGTGACGTAGCACAAGACAGAGTGTAGCATGGTAAGCATGCCTAACAAATAATTTTACAGAACACCTTTTTCAATAAAAATGTTTACTAATCGTTCAGCTTATTATGCGCTGATATCTCCCTTTCCAGACCCTTGCTTACATTTGCTTATGGTTTAAAAAAAATGTATTTTGATGTCAAATTAACATTTTAATCACTTTCCTTTAAAAAAAAAAAAAAAGGCGGAGGGTAGAATTTTTTCCACAGAAATCCATATACAAACTAGGGCAGTTTTCAAAAGTCCTACAATCTTTACTAAAACAAATTAAAGCAAGTATATTGTCAAAATCGTAACGTACTTAGCAATATTTTAGAAACCGGCATATGTCTCACTGAATATATAAGGGCATCTGAAAAAAATAATGTAATACGAGTAAGATATTATTACGGAAGCCGATAAGGGCCATTCAAAAAAATATGTTATGTCGTAAATGTCGTAATTTCGACATAACATGTCGTTATTACGACATCGCTATGTCGTAATTTCGACATAACATGTCGTTATAACGACATCGCTATGTCGTAATTTCGACATATCATGTCGTAATAACGACATCACTATATCGTAATAACGACATCGCTATATATAAAAGAATATGTATTATGATTGCCAAGAGACTAAATGACACAGAAATTAACAACTATAGGTCATCCCATTTTCGCTAGCCAAGGGTTACGATCCACTCATCCTAATGCCCCAATAATTAGAAAAGCCCCCCGATTAGTCAGCTATAAAAGAGGGAGGAAAGATACCAAAAGGAGAGTCCCCGAAATGCTGTGTAGCAGACAGTGTTATTAATTAATTATTAGCTCCCTTGGTAAAACTCCAAATTTCATATTTCAGTCATTTCAAAATAAAGTACAAATTCGGAATCTGAACTTTTCCAAAAAAGAAGTTAAAATAAATGCAAATTAATTTAAAAAACCAATAGCATATTGATTTGTTAATATTTTTTCAAAATATGCAATCTTACCAACACCTGAGAAAATTTTATTTTAAAATTGTGTGCCAGCTTGTGTCAGATTTTGTCCATCCTGTTACTTTTTTAAACTGATAGCAAAAGTGATAATAGAAAAGAAAATATCCCATGAAAAGTGTGGGTCACACTTGCATAGCAGTGTTCATTTGAAATCACATTTACATTTATCATATATGTAGATTACTCAAAACAAATCTGCAGATAGTCGGTACGTTCAGGAAAATCATCACATTTCTTATTTTTCAAACACTCTTAAAAAAATATTGTGGAGACAGTGGCATTGAAAATTTACTATTATGTCCCTTTTCAATTATACTAACTGGAAACTTAGTCAATAGATCAGTTATGTTGATTGTAAAAATTATTTTACACATTTTTTGGGGTAACAGGAACGAACAAAGGCAGTAACAGGGAGGACAAAGTGGTAACAGTAGAGACAAAACATAATTTGGGTCACGAAAATCAATAACAAAAAACTGGATTTTGAATTTCATAGAGAAAGATATAAGTATCTAAACATTATACACGAACCATTTATACGTGTATTAACCCTGTCCGGGTCAAACAAACAAAACAAAACAAAAACAAATGAAAAATTGGTATTGGTGTTTTTTTGTTTTTTTTCGCTAAGTATGAAGTAAGATTTGGTTGCCGCAAGTCGTAAAAATCAGTACATAAGATGACATGCCTTTCTGTGAACTACCGCTTTTAAGACCAAGTTCAGCATGTTGGTTCTTATTTATTTAGCATATTCTCTTCCTGAATATGCATTTAAGTGTCCACTGGAGGCTAACCAATCACCAAAACAACCACACATCGTACCGTTTTAGAGAAGGTTGAAGATATAGGCGTAAAAAGCAAAACTAATTTCATATGTTCAAAAACATGAGGACAATTTAAAGAACACAACAATACAACTGAACGAAAATTCAAATTATTTTTTTCTTATTGTCAATGATTCTGATATACATGTATCTAGTTTCTGACACATTTTAACACTGAAGGCTTGTCATTCTTGGATTTTTGGATCATCTCCATAAGTTCACGAAGAGGTTCTGATTTTATTTGGATTCGGAATGATAGCCAATATTCTGGAAGTTGTAGCAGCGTCTCTCAATGATTTTGGCAAAGAAAATCACGGAGGCGTCCAAAAAAAAGGGGGGGGGGGGGTATGTCATTATAAAAATTATAAAAATGAATAATACACACAGATTTGCCGCTGGTGTGCGTATTTATATTTGGAATGGCAAATATATCAATGACCTGCAACTTTAAGAAGGCAATAAATCAATGTGTAAAAATTCTTATATCAATTAATGGGTCGACCCATACGTAAATGATGTGCACCTACTGTAGACTAAAATTGGTGTTCTAATATTTTTATCTCCTAATATCATCTCATTTAAGTATGATAGTGGTAGCTGTGAAATATATATGTGACGGAGAAGGGATTTTCACATTGTTATTTTATGAATAGGGCAGGGGAGTTCAAACCACAACCGGAGGTATAATATACCCACATTTATATGTTGTGCACCCCCCCCCCTTTTTTTTGGAATAAAAGACATTCTTTTGTGTCATAAGTGTTGCTGTCGTCTCGCAAGGTCTGTATCTCTATTTGCCTGTAACGAAAAAGTATCATGTCTATGAGAAACCAGTACAAAAGTTGGCAAAATATGATGATAGTTTTACAACCCAAGCAGAACAAAATAACACATCAAGGAACAAAACGAACCAAATTAGGTTCAGGTACTAAAGAAACATTTAAGTACAACTCGCAAAGGGTAAGCATTCAAAGAGTATTGAAAAGAAACAATGCGTATTCTATATGACACGCTTGAATAATAGCTGTACAGTAATATCGGCAACTGAATTCTAAATAATAGTTGCACAATTAATAATTTTGTCCATCCTGTTACCAGTCAAGGTAGCACTTGACTTGTTCTAGAAATACCTCAATACAAATGTACATTTTATGAATTAATATACCGTACGGTAATAAATATGTGTAAAAATTTATTTGCGATAATGTAAGAGACATTTTGAGTTTTCTTACAAAGTATGTCTATCCTGTTACCATTTTTGTCCCTCCTGTTACCACTGTTTTTGTAACAGGAAGGACAGTAACAGGATGGAAAAAATAGTACATAACTTCAATTGGTTTCAAAATAGTCGCTCCCTAATAATTGATGTAGTGTTTTTATACTTCCGGCCCATGCCTAAGTTACGGTAACAAACGTTTCATTAGTCTTATGCAATTAAAAAATATCTATCAACTGGTAACATTAAAGACATTATAAAAAGGTACGCATACATCAATAATACCGATCTTTTGATTCTGATGAATGTATGTGAAGTTAGCAGCCGGTTCGTTATTCGTTATTCGATATTCAATATCCAACCGGCTGCTAGCAGCCAGTTTGATATTCAAAATTTAGTGAAAAATCATAAGAAATTAAATACTTGAAATTATAAAAAGCACGATTTTCATAGTCAAAAGGACTGAGAAGATACGTAGGAATCATTAAATGACCTTTTCAAGCTGTCGCAATTTCTCGTTGTCCTCGTATATAAACCCTTTTCCGTGCGACTTATTTGTCTGTATGTAATATAGAGTTTTGTTATAAAAACGACTTCAAAGATGTACGTTTGTGTATAATGTTTCTCACGACAAAAAGAAAAACCAATAACTCTAGAAATATGTTTAACTATAAATAGAAATATATATGGAAAGCCAAAAAAAAAAAATTCAGTCAAAAAATGTCCAAATTTTAGGACAAAGGGCACAGGGTGATGGTGAGAGCCCCCTGATCTCTCAATCTTTCTAATATTTAACAGACATTTAGTCAATAGGTAGATACAATAGTGACTAAAAGGACTTTGGGTACACTTCCTGTCTTCTATGTTTACGGAGCGCCCAAAGTGCCAGTTGGATATTCAAAATATATAGCGTAACCTACCCGAGACCGCTTAAATGAGGTTGAGACCCCCCTGGTCTTTCAATGTCCCTAAAATTCAACCAAATCATTGACTCTGTATATATAAAGATTGTATTAGATGGAGTTTCCAGAAAAACTTCATCTTCAATATCTACGGAGGGCTAAGATTGTCACTTTTCAGTCAAAAAATGTCCAAATTTTAGGACAAAGGGCACAGGGTGATGGTGAGAGCCCCCTGATCTCTCAATCTTTCTAATATTTAACAGACATTTAGTCAATAGGTAGATACAAACGTGACTAAAAGGACTTTGGGTACACTTCCTGTCTTCTATGTTTACGGAGCGCCCAAAGTGCCAGTTGGATATTCAAAATATATAGCGAAAACCTACCCGAGACCGCTTAAATGAGGTTGAGACCCCCCTGGTCTTTCAATGTCCCTCAAATTCAACCAAATCATTGACTCTGTATATATAAAGATTGTATTAGATGGAGTTTCCAGAAAAACGTCATCTTCAATATCTACGGAGGGCTAAGATTGTCACTTTTCAGTCAAAAAATGTCCAAATTTTAGGACAAAGGGCACAGGGTGATGGTGAGAGCCCCCTGATCTCTCAATCTTTCTAATATTTAACAGACATTTAGTCAATAGGTAGATACAAACGTGACTAAAAGGACTTTGGGTACACTTCCTGTCTTCTATGTTTACGGAGCGCCCAAAGTGCCAGTTGGATATTCAAAATATATAGCGAAAACCTACTCGAGACCGCTTAAATGAGGTTGAGACCCCCCTGGTCTTTCAATGTCTATAAAATTTAATTAAATCATAGACTCTGTATATATGAAGGTTGTATTAGAAGGATTTCCCAGAATATTGTCATATTCGATATATATATGGAGGGCTTATATTGTCACTTTTCTGCTAATCATTATCAGAATTTTAGGACAAAGGGCACAGGGCAATGGTGATAGCCATCTTATCTCTCAATCTTTGTATTACTAAGCAGACATTTAGTTAATAGGTAGGCAGAAATTATAACCTTATGTTGGAAAGGGCCAACCATATCCCCACTTGGGGTTGTGAGAGATTAAACAAGCAGCTGACCACCGTCTTGACAAAGAGAGAGACCGATTGAGCTCGGCAAATTGTGAGCTATGGGATGAAAAAAAACAGGCGCACCGGGTATGATTACCACGAATTTTATATTTTTTGATATGGACGATAGGATCGAAAGATCAAAAGCTGGGTCTAAAAACCGTTTAATCGTGGATATTGGTTTTGGGTGAAACAAATTGATTTTATTTTGGATTGTTATAAAGATTAAGACATCGATCCAATAACTATTAATAGCTGGAATTAGTTGTTGAAAACGTCAAAGCCCTGAGTGGTATTGCCAAAATGAACCACCGCCGATGGTACTCCCGGATGAGGAAGGATCAGTTAGATCAGTTGATCGGAACGAAGACCAATATTTTTTTAGCGTTGTTCCAACCCTATACTAGGAAGGATATTATCACCCAAGCCAAACAGCATGAGTTGATAGAGGTTAGCAGGATGTCGAAAGATCGACTACTGGATACGTTACAGGAACAGATCAGAGAAGATAGGAAATCATTGGGGATAAAATTGAGGTACATCCACTGAAGAAAGCCTTTAAAGATGACTGTATTTACTACCTGAAAGATGACCACTATTATTGACATGGAGGTGCAGACCTTCCTTGAGGTCTCTCAGATGTCAAGAGTGGAACTTATAGACGATTGGGCATTGAAAGGATAACAAGTCAATGTGATGCTGCACTGTGAAGATTAACCCAACAGGTAAGATGGATGATGAGAACGTAGGATACTTTCACTCGGGAAACCAAATTTTCCCTTCAACCACGGACTTGCTTGAAACCCTTGAGAAGGGTAGATTAACCCTTGATTTAGAATAGATGATAGTGAAGTATACCCGCTGCACATTTCAAACATTGGTGAACAGCGGGAGAGAGAACTCAACTTACTGCTGATCCAAGGCTACATGTGCTTAAACCACGTTTATAGCAAGGAAGTTCTGGAAACCAACAAAGAGTGTTGCGTCAACCACAAGGCAGCCAAGATCAGAGCTGCCCAAAGAAGGGACATACCAGCTGACTTTTGTCAACAACACCCACCCGATGAGAGTCCCTTTCGTAGTGTACGTGGACTTTGAGTGCTTTGATTTACCGATAAGGTTGAAATCAAAAACGATAAGGTTCTGTAGCAATACACAGTTTAATAGAAGTTTAGTATCGCATTATGGCCATGGTGATTTTTTTAAATATGAAAGTTTTTGTACAATGAAATACATTTTTAGATAATTGAAGAATAATATAGCCTCCTTAGTGGGGTTATATGAACATTTAGATTGTTTTTAGAATGTTTTATATGGTATGTATCTGTTTGACAGTCCGTATTTTTCTATCCGTACCACCCATAGGTCCATAAATTATTGTAGTGTTTATCAACAAATATTTATAGCTCGACCTTTTCAATTCAAATTATGGAAAAACGAGCAAAAATGCATGTGTGTTTTTTTGAACCTTTCGATAGATATATGCCTATAGTTTCAGGAAAGGTACAACTGTTCAAACCAACGCTTAGGGGCGTTCAAACAAACGCTTACAGGTATTCAAACCTTCACTTAGGAAGGTTCACGTCAACGCTTTAAATAAA
This sequence comes from Mytilus edulis, assembly GCF_963676685.1. NCBI lineage: Eukaryota > Metazoa > Mollusca > Bivalvia > Mytilida > Mytilidae > Mytilus > Mytilus edulis. Next base: position 73,121,892 of record NC_092350.1, on the reverse strand, counting down.
TGAACGTTTATAAAGATTACAGACCCGAAACAGTGTGAGGCGCTCGCCAAGGAGTTGCAAGAGATCAAGCGGAAGATTCAAGCCAGTAACATGCAGCATCGCCTGGAGAAGATTGGACTCAACCCTGACCTTTCCAAGGTGTTAAGCCTGTGGTTGAGGCTCAGCGAGAGGCAGCTTCACCGATCACATAAACGATCGTTTAACTTCCTGCAGCAGTGAAAGCCCTCCAGCCTCCACCGCCCAAGTTTGACTACCCACTATCCATTGCACCACCTATAGACACCATCCTCGGACTTCGAGCACAGCAGTATTTGCAGATCAGTAACGATCCTTCGCCTACCACACCTTTGGATCTCGATCTCTTCATCGGAAGCTAACCAGTTACTTCTGACGACGATGATATTTTCGTGGATGGTGTGAGGTACAAAGGAACCCTTAACCTCTGGGAACTCATGATGAAAAAGAAATCAGAATCTTTCGAGTCCGAAGTTTTTAAGACCTTGTCGACTAAGCAGAGATCCTGCACAGTTCCGGTGCATGTATCAAGGCAATTAACCCTCTCGAGAACCCTAAGGCGATAAAGATCTAAGTGGACGAAGATTGTGTCTCACATCTAAAGCAAGATAAGCATTGTAGCGGACTTCAAACCGTGTTTCTACCCTCCGACTTTGACCAGCTCCTTTTTTGCTTGGATCTGTGCAACACTGCATACCGTGCTGGAAACAATGGTGTGCGCAACGGGATTATGGCGATCATCGATGCCATAAAGAAAGGTGAACACATCAGCATCAAGGAATATAAGCAACTCCATCGTAATATCCTCAATTAAGAAAGGTTTTGTTTGAAAGTATGCATACGGTGGTAGAAGTTTTTTTGACACTATCACCAGTATCGCTGGTCGCATGTTCACCTCCTCTGCTGCCAAGACATTGAAAAGTAGGCCTATGAGCACTGCCACCAATGCAGCCATGATAGGAGTGGTAGGTGGTAGTCGTCAACCATGTCGTTGACAAAGTGACCCGCACTCGAAAACCCATTGACCAACGCAGCAAGCCCAATCAACAGCTCAGTGTTAAACGCAGAAAGCCCAACAACCAAACCCAGTTAAACAATTTCATCTCTGGTCGTGGCATCGGTACCATCCCAACTTCCTCCAATGCTATAAATAAATACATAATGTCTGACATCCTTACAATCACAGAAGGGTTGACCTTCGATGAAAGTGTTCAAAAATATTAATACTAGGTTCACGAATTCGAACCTTAAGCCGGCGCCCAACTTACCAACTCTGGAGCGTCACTCCTGCAGACGAAAACAAGATGCAACTATACAAAACCATCCAGAAAAAATCCACGATCCTCTGTGGATTTCGCATGAGACAGTGTGATTTCATAGTCGTTCTCCAAGCCTCACAGTTTAACTGCCGCCTAGCTGCCAATAGTGGTCGCGAAAAGCCAAGATATATTATCGTTGCCTTTCAAACCGACAGAGATAATGACAAAACCAATAATGCTTCCGTGTTCAATCGCTGTCGATTGCAAAATATCCATGTCACCCTCAAAGCTGAACGCTACTCAGCCGTCGACTTTAATGCCGGTTTTTTTCAGGAAACAAGGTTGCCATAGTGTTCAAGGAGGATGTAGACTTCAGAAAGAAATTCTACAACATTGACACCCTCCTTAGTAACGGTGATGTCAACCCCTCTGATTTCATTGACATATAGCCGCTGTTGGTCATCGATGTAAGTCATCAGTCCGAGCGGACATCCAAATTCGAGCGGAATTCGAGCGTTATGTTCCCGCCAACACCGAAGCATTTGCACTTCCAATCTCCGTAGGAGTCCTAGGCATCCAGTTCGAATCGTTCGGTCAGTAGTTGAACGTCGTGTTTTAATAAATAAATGGACACCACACTGTTGCAGCAAATCGTCCACAACACAGACCTAAAACAAGGGTTTTCCATCCTTGTCTCTAGAAACGACAGTCGCATTTTTACTCTGTTCAACCCCCTCCCCCAACTACAATTTAAGGAATCGAACACCACATTGGGATTTAAGCGACAGCTCTACACATTTGATCGGGCAACAAATGTTACAAAGAGGGTGAAGACATTGTTAGCATCAGAAGCATCAACAGCATCCTGGTGAACAGTGGCATCATCAATAGCAGCTACATACACGGCTCCCAACAGTCCACTATCTGAAGCTCCCCCCCCCCCCCCCCCCCCCCCCTGTAATCGATTCCGGGGTAAAGATCATTCAAACTCCCCAAAAATATGGTGTTCTTACCCGTGATCTTGAGAACCATCAATCGCATGCAGACATACCTCACCAATCCAGACGGCGATCCTCCACAATCTCCGCAGAGAACATCTCACCATCCGCTTCCATCTTCGCGAGGCATGAATAAATAGTCTATTGAAATACGGTTTGAACTTTATAAAAGGTCAATCTAAATATTACAGAGAGCAGACAAAAAAGGTTTCCCGGTCACCATTCGTTTATCCCACACAAACCTGCATGGTGAACACAAGATGTTGTTTACCCCGCGACAGATTGAAAAGATCACCAAGCTTCTACAAAATGGTTCTAGTGGAAAAAAGCACTAACCAATTGAAGAAAAACATTAAAAAAGAAAGTGGATTCCTATCCATGTTAGCGGAAAGGGCAATGCGAGCCTTTCCTATGTTGGCGAACACAATTTATGTCAGCATGAGGTGTTGGAGCCCTAAGTTGTCTGTGTGAAATAGCGATCAACAATGCATTTGGACCTGGATTTTACATCAAAAGGGGTGGTTGTGTGAGCTGTGTGAAGGTGTGTGATAAAGGTCTGTATATTTTCCCTTCAACCTATAGTGACGGTTTGTATTTTAAACTAGGTCATCGATTCTACTAGGCCTAAGGTTCTGGTCTGATCTGATCTGCAGCAAACAGTCCGTTCAAGAACATTCCACTTTTGATACAATCTTTATATATACAGAGTCTATGATTTGGTTGAATTTAATGGAAATTGAAAGACCAGGGGGGTCTCATCCTCATTTAAGCGGTCTCAGGTAGCTTTTCACTAAATATTTTGAATATCCAGTTGGCACTTTGGGCGCTCCGTAAACATAAAAGACAGGAAGTCTACTCAAGTTCCTTTTATTAATGTGTGCATCTACCTATTGACTAAATGTCTGCATACAATTAGAAAGATTGAGCAATAAGGGGGCTCTCACCATTGCCCTGTGCCCTTTGTCCTATAATTTTGATAATTTTTAGCTGAAAAGTGACAATACAAGCCCTCCATAGATATCAAATATGACATTATTCTGGGCAATCCTTCTGATACAACCTTTATATATACAGAGTCTATGATTTACTAAAATTTTGTGGACATTGAAAAACCAGGGAGGTCTCACCCTCATTTAAGCGGTCTCAGGTAGCTTTTCACTTTCTATTTTGAATATCCAACTGGCACTTTGAGCGCTCCGTAAACATTAAAGACAGGAAGTCTAACCCAAATTCCTTTTAGTCACGTGTGTATCTACCTATTGACTAAATGTCTGCATAATATTAGAAAGATTGAGCAATTAGGGGGCTCTCACCATTGCCCTGTGCCCTTTGTCCTAAAATTTTGATAATTTTTAGCTGAAAAGTGACAATACAAGCCCTCCATAGATATCGAATATGACATTATTCTGGGCAATCCTTCTGATACAACCATTATATATACAGAGTCTATGATTTACTTAAATTTTGTGAACATTGAAAGACTAGGGGGTCTCACCCTCATTTAAGCGGTCTCAGGTAGCTTTTCACTATATATTTCTTTTATGGGCTTTCCATAAATATTTCTATTTATAATCCTAATTGTTTTCTAGAGTAATCGGTTTTTGTTTTTGTTTTTGTTTTTATGAAAAACCCTGTATTAAAGTACTGTACCTCTTTGATTTTTTTTTATTGGCATTAATCTATATTACATTTAGACAAATATGCAAATTAGAAAAGGGTTTATATTCGAGAACAACGAGAATTTGCGACAGCTTGAAGAGGTCATGAAACTATCTCCTACGTATCTTATCAGTTCTTTTAACTATAAAAATCATGCTTTTAATGTTATTAAGTATTATTCTTTTTTTATTTTCAACTTAATTTTGAATATCCAACCGACTGCTAGCAGCCGGTTGGATATTGAATATCGAATATCGAATAACGAACCGGCTGCTAACTTCACACACATTTCTGATGACCAAAATCTTTCCACATAAAAAATTTCACCATGTCGTTACGTCCTGTATCCACGCCTACGACGTCACCATTAAAAACCGCCGTTATTGGAGGGAGAAACTAGTTTTATTCCGTAAACAAATAAATAGTAACAGGAAGGACAAATATTGATGAACAGACATTCCAGTGACTGTGGAATAAAAGTTGTCATGATTTGAAACAAGGAAAGTTATTTATTTTCAATTATGATGTTACTAATTGAAGAAAAAATCGTTCTGTTTACCTTTAAATGCAGTTTTATGTACAGATAATTTGAATGCAAATGTTATTTATCAAAAATGAACGCATGGAAATTGGCGAATTTTCATACTTCAACGAATAGAAAAAAAATATGAAACTTTTTGCACACTAATATTTGCATGTACTATCTTGCACAATATGTAAACTCTTATGTTAAATTGAAAAAATATGTCAAACTTACAAATTAAACAGACAATAGACAATAACCGAAAAATGTACATTTTTTTTAAATGACTGATTTAATGTATTTCATTGTTAAATAATTTACATGAAGCTTAATAAGTATATATTTGTTAATTGCATAGCTTTTGCTATTTGAATTCATTGGTTAAAGAATTTTCATTTATATTGTAAAGTTTAATATTTGCATCGTCGCAAAATCTTTGGTTACCTTCTTTGGATACCTTCAGTGAGAAACTTATATATTTTTAAAATCCAGTCTCAGAATTTTAAATTACCTGCCGTGGAAAGGCTGTACAGCCAGACAAGTTTGTAATAAAGAAATACGACGTGGAAATATATGAGGACTGACATTGCATGCCAAGCATTCCATCTCCCTATATAAGCGCAAACTACATGGCTTCTTGTAATAAGATTGAATTGAAGTATTGATAGCTCTATTTCTACTTTCAAACGTTGGGCACGACATTCCTACAACACGACGTTACACTTTAACATGCGGCGTCTAAGAGGGTTTTTGACTTCGTTTAATTTTTGCAAGTTTTATTCGGTTTTTTATATTGTTGGTTGATTCTGGTTCTGTTCGTTTTGTGATGTCATTTTATCAAAAATTACCTCGAGTTGTGGAAAATTAAGTCTTTTAATATTGGTGATTGCACCTTACTGAAGTGACGACTTTAAATGATCTATTTCGGAGTACTTCCGTAACATAAATTTCAAATCGCATTTTACATTTAGAGGACTGTCTTGGTGTCTCCAATTTGTCTTTGCAAAAGTTGGACGAAGTTCATGTAATGGGATGTTTTCCCCATTTCCCAATTCTTTTAAATAAATCGTTAAAAGCTATAAACGATTAATAAAAATTGCAAAATTTAACCTGTGTCGAACCTATGTCCCCGGGCGGAGTCTATAGCAACATGCACTATTCTTTATTTTTTCGGCAGCAATCATCAACCTCTTTTTCCAAATTTCATAACACGATATGTTTTAATTATCATGAACATTAATTGAAACTTTAGCACATGTAACGTCGGAAATTAGCGTCTTTAGGATTTTAGACGTTTTCAGACGTTTGGACAAATTGGCTACCGTTTTGTAATGTGTGGAAGCATTTTATTCCTTTAAGACCCAAATATGTAGGTAATAAGAAAAGAATCTTGGCATTTTTTACTCTTCGTGTATCTAACTTTTGTTTTTATCAATTATAAAAAATAGGCGTTAACTGCTTTGAAAAATGAAATATCAACTTGGACAAAATGGCTACCGTTTGAAAAACGACTGTGTAGAGAAGATTTTATTGAATCAGCAATATTTGAACTCACACGAGGCAAATATTTGTACTTTTGTTAGATATTATTATTGTCTTACTCTTTTTATTCATTTTCTGCTATATCTACTTATAAAATTCACTTTCAGTCGTTGAGTTAATGAAAAACGTCGTTGGACATTTTTCTTATTGCAGCTTAAGGTAGATCATAAGTAAATGTTTTTTGAGACAGAATTTTCTTATAATTTGACAAAATGAAGATTTTCCTATGCTGTTTTCAAAAATATAATAAAAAGTATGGGTCACCGTGCTATTTGACAAGCTATGAGTCGTTGAAAATTGCCTAAATTTGGTTAGTTTGTTCATGAAAAAACACATACATGTAACAGTGAATAAAAAAAAATTCTATGAGACAGAATTTTGAATTTTTTTTTGAGAAGATAGGTTTTATAATATGTTTTAAAAAAATAAAAAAAAAACATGGTGTCACCGAACTTATTTTCTTGCCACAAGTAAAAATAAAAAATTTCCCTATTAGCCCAGTATAAATTTTGTGCTAAAAGAGTTATCTCCCCTTAAATGGCTCATTTGAAAAAATGATTTTAAAAACCAAAAAGGTTGATATTTGTTAAACTATTTTGAATCATACAATAAATTAGCAAGTTTTCTTTATATAAATAAACAGTCTAACCATTAAATTGCAAATCTGTTTCCAAATTTGCTGATTTGGGCAAATAACTAGACCAATTTTGTACAATCCAAGATGGCGGTATACCATGAATCTACCTTAATATGCAGCCACCGAGTCAAATGAAATTTGGCAAAATAACGGCTTTAACGGCACAGAGAACCAACACATGTCGTTGTTCCTGCCAAGAATCAAGAAGATCAGAGAATAAGAAATAGAATCACTATACATAAGAGTTAAAACAGTTTTTCATAAATGTAACGTTGGACATCCGTTTTTTTCACATAGCTTTCTTATTTTAATCCTCAAATAAACTAGATATTACTAAGTATATGATCATGTAAAAACATAATTTAAAACATATACTGAATTTGTTACAATATTGTTTCGTGTTTTCTAACATTTTTATTTTTATTTTGTTTTGCGGATGAAATTTCGAAGATTCTGTTTTAAATCCTAGGCGTTGTAGGATCATCGTGCCCAACGTTTGAAAGTAGAAATAGAGCAATCAATACTTCAATTCAGTCTTATTACAAAGAGCCTTGAAGTTTGCACTTATTTGTAGGGAGATGGATAGCTTGACTTGCCTTGGTAGGAATGAATGTTATTCCTAACATACACTGTCGATGTAATTGCATGGGATCTATAAAATATATAAGTTTCTCACTGAATCTATTCAAAAAAGGTAACCAAAGATTTTGCGACGATGCAAATATTAAACTTTACAATATAAATAAATATCTTTAACCAATGAATTCAAATAGCAAAGTCTATGCAATTAACAAATATGTACTTATTAAGCTTCATGTAAATTATTTTTAAAACAATGAAATACATTAAATATGAAATTTGGATTTTACCAATGGAGCTAATAATTAATTAATAACACTGTCTGCCACACAGCATTTCGGGGGCTCTCCCTCTGGTATCTTTCCTCCCTCTTTTATAGATGACTATGTGGGGCTTTTCTAATTATTGGGGGCATTATGATGACCTGTAGTTGTTAATTTCTGTGTCATTTAGTCTCTTGGCAATCATAATACATATTTTTTTATATATAGCGATGTCGTTATTACGACATGATATGTCGAAATTACGACATAGCGATGTCGTTATAACGACATGATATGTCGAAATTACGACATAGCGATGTCGTTATAACGACATGTTATTTCGAAATTACGACATAGCGATGTCGTAATAACGACATGTTATGTCGAAATTACAACATGCTATGTCGTAATTACGACATGCTATGTCTTAATTACAACATAAAATTTTTTTTTTTAATGGCCCTTATCGGCTTCCGTATATTATAAATACCTTATATAAACTTCGAATTTCTGATTTGTTGATAATTCCTGATTTGAAGAAAATTACGATGATCGTGAATATCTAGCAATAAATAAACGAATAATTAGTATTTTATTATTAATATAGTTAATTGATCAATTAAATTGTAGGTAACATATTAATGTTCTGCAAAAAACGCATACTTTCGACTGATTTTTAACTATTTTTGAAAATTTAAGGTAGCTCTATATATACCTTAGACTTAAGCGTTATCTTAGGCGTTTCCTTAGTATAGGGAGTTTTATGCATACCACTTACGTTTTGTGGGCGTGACCTAAAACAACTAAGATTTTTTTTAGGAAATACTTAGTTTAAGATTGTTTATGCATACCACTTAGATAAAAAGGGGCGGAGTGTCCTTAACTTAAGTGTTTACTAAGGAAAATCTTAACTTAAGTAGTTTTATGCATACGGGCCCAGGAACCTTGTTTAGCGATGGTCGTTGTGTTTTCGTAAATTGTGTCGTTTTAGTCTATGCCAATTTTTTTCTCAGTCAAATTACTTACATATTCTTAATATAGTTTATATGGCAATGGTTTTTCCCTTTTTTAAAAGTCTCAAGCATGCCTATAGTTTCTAACATCCACTCCAATTGACTCTGATGGATAGATGTCTTATTGGCAATCATACCACTTTTCCTTACAAAATTTTATAGTTACTGAATAACTGAATTTCGACGAAAGCTGTTTAAGTAATTTTTACTTTCCTCTTGCTAGATGTTTAGAAATGATTCTGATCGTTATAGTATGATCCCCTCTTCTCGTTAAAAGACCTATATACTGTTTCCTGTTTCGGTTACAGCAGAAAATATTCTATCATCTAATAAGCACAAAAATATATGAAAAATAAATGCAATTTGTTGCTTCTGCAAAATTATTTTGACGAGATGAAGAGTGAGAATTATTTGAGTTTCGACAAACAATGGAAACGAGGTACTGTTACAGGGGAAAGGAGCCTTGAAATACGTACTTAATCAGCTCCTACACAAGGCACAATACATCATGGACATCGTCCTTATTCCAACTAGAAGTGGTTACAAATGTATACATCACGCGCAGCCAAAAAAGGGTTCAAAATGTTTAACTTTCGGATGCGAGCGGTCACAAGAACACATTTCTATTTCCAAGTTAAAATAGTTCGATAGACAATAAAAAATAGTAATTTAATGTTTGTTTGATTATTTTTACTATATTAATCAATTACTGTTGTATCTTGCAATTTTTTGATACATGATAAGGACAAACATTCCTATTGCGCTACACTTATTTCTCTTCTAAAAACGACAAAAATAAGGAATATTTTGCAAAACGACATTGTATCTTCATAATATCTTTTTACTAGAACATTGCAAGAAAGCAATCATTGACGATAACTAAGAAGATGTTTTATAGGTGCCAATTTGACAACTCTCCATCCATATCGCAATGTAAAAAAAAACAATCATAGGTCAAAGTACGGCTTTCAACCTAGGGCTTTGTCTAACATCGAACAGCAAGCTATAAAGTGTCCCGAAATGACTAGTGTAGAACAATGAAAACAGAAAAAAACAACGCCATTGATTTAAAACAATGTGTTTCTGTAAAACTTCGGCCTGAGTTGGTTTCCGTTCAAAGAAAAACTTCAAAATCTTTTGGTAAAATTGATTGAATCATTTCATCAAACTTTTATTTGTATTTGTTATAATTTATCCTTGATGCCGAGAAAGGAAACATCAATTTGAAACATAATTACTCTAAATTAGCCAAATTACTTCCGTAAATGCAATTGGAATATGTGACGCAAAACCTGACCGGATTGTAAAATAAAAATGAATGAAAATATTAGTTTTATCATCAAAACATCCATCAAAAGACCGAAATGACGCACGAGATGACCACTAACCCTTATGGAAAAATTATTTAGGACGATATCACTATTAGTTCGAGATAACCGATGCGTCACATACCTTCAAACACCGCATGTGTTGTATAACGAGAGTGTCTTTTTATCATTCGGAACACTTCAGATAAACCGATAATTAAAAAGACTTCAGTTGGTCAATTCTACTTATTAACAATGTTTGTTTTCACTTATTTTATCAAGATTTCACAGAATGACAATCAAAATGAGTTAATTAATTTGAACAGTAAATATAAAAATTCATATAAAACATGTGAACAAATCCAGTATCTTTACGACTGATTTATACTTCAACACTACACCAGGAATCAGACATCAGCATAATATCGTAAGTAAGACTTATCTTTTCTCATTTTGAGTTGTTTAGAAATAATCTATCTCCTTATCAGATAAAACTAAGCTGGTTTGGTTTTTTTTGTCATTTTAAGCATTTGGAATATGTTTCAATAAGGCACTGACTGATCAACCTATGAGGAGAATTCTCGAAAAGTTGTTGCTTCAATGTTAAGGAGATTAAAGATTCAAATCATCTGACTTGTGTTATGCACATGCCTAGATTTATACAAAAGCAAATTAGAGGGGCACTATCTGTCTAATTCGTGTTCCATGATTTGAATCAAATTCTCATATTTGATTTATAACCATGTAAAACATTTAGCCTAATTTAAAAAAATCTAAACATTTACAGGGCATGGGTTCGATAATATGTAGCTTCGTTTCTTGTGTATTTTAGTCTTGATCCCATCTGATTAACTATCGAGTTAACCTCCGAACACCTCCAATTATCATATATAAAATAAACAGTATTGACTTTAAACTAGTTGTCAGATAACTTCGAGTACTCTCAGATCTGTTCCTTGTGTCTTTTTGTTGTCGGGATGTACAAGTACCCTGCCACGTCCATCTGTATGTTTGTCCATCTGATGAGTTTAGCCTTTTTCAACTAATTTTTATAGTTCGTTCTTATGTTGTATTGTTATACCACTGTTCCAGGTTAGGGGGAGGGTCGGGATCCCGCATACATGTTTAACCCCGCCAACTTATTTATGTATGTGCCTGTCCAAGTCAGCAGCCTTTAATTCAGTGGTTGTTGTTTGTGTATGTGTTACATATTTGTTTTTCGTTCATTTTTGTATGTAAGTAAGGCCGTTAGTTTTCTCGTTTGAATTGTTTTACATTGTCATATTGGGGCCTTTTATAGCTGACTATGCGGTATGGGCTTTGCTCATAGTTGAAGGCCGTACGGTGACCTATAGTTGTTAATGTCTGTGTCATTTTGGTCTCTTGTGGACAGTTGTCTCATTGGCAATCATACCACATCTTCTTTTTTATAATTAATATGTATCTAACTCTTGCAATGGATTTTGTCTAGGTCTGTTTAATTTCATATTTCAGATTAAAATATATGTTTATCATCGTTTTTACCTGCAAAAGAATGATTCTTTGTGGATCGAATCGGTCAATCAAATAATTAACCTTTGTTTCACTTTCAATGTTGACATTCTTGTCCTTTAAATAACCAAATACGCACTATTCATGTGTTATCCATCTCTAGTTATTGGGTTACATTGAAGTTCACATGAATACGAATTCAATGCTCACGAATTATTCAATTGCAAGTGATTAATTCGTCATCAATATGTTTCTTATTTAATTTGACAAAATTATGACATACTGGCTGTTAAAAAAGAATTATTATTTCACTCTTTCACTTTCAATAATGATTGAACAAAAAAAAATCCTACTTGAATTTTTTTATATATCGCGTATCGAATGCCCATTTTAGAAAATATATCAATTTATATATAATTCCCCTTAAAATTTGGACTTATTTCAAGATTAAAGTTGATTATTTCAAGATAAACGGTGATAATTCAATTAATAAAAGTTGATAATTCAAAGATTAAAGTCGACAATTTGAAAAACAAATAATAAAAAAAGGATGGCCCAAATACGCTTCCGGTAGTATCCATACTTAATTGCGCACATGAACACATTTGATAAGCGAAAATTAGTTGATATGTTAAAAAATTTGAGTTAACCAAAAAGTATCAAATAATTGAAAAAAGAGGTTAATGCCCAAAGCACCTTGGTTTTTTTCTGCTGTTAAAAAAGATTTGGAGTGCATTTCTTTCTAACACAAACTATGCAAACGGCTAAGCGCGCACATGTTTTGATCATTTTTTTCAAACATACGTTTGCAAAGTTTGCATAAACTTTGACAAACTATCCAAACGATAAAAATGCGTCTGCAGTTTGTCGTTTGTCGTCAAACGCTTCATTTATTTCTTACTTCAACCTGGTTAAACAAAGTATTTGTTTCTACGTTTGTAAACAGTATGTTTACCAACAACATGTGAATGCCTTATTGAAAGTTCAAACAGGGTCAGTAAAGACTTATTAAACGATGTATGTGTTTCTACTTTTGTAGCGTTTAGAAAACAACAACTAACGCGACACAACGTTTACAAAATGTTGGGTTAGAAAGAAATGCAGCCTTGAAATACGAAATTCAAGAAAACAGATATGATCAGATATAGAGAGTGCATTTCTTTCTAACACAAACGATGCAAACGGCTAAGCGCGCACATGTTTTGATCATTTCTTTCAAACATACGTTTGCAAAGTTTACATAAACTTTGACAAACTATGCACACGCTTAAAATGCGTCTGCAGTTTGTCGTTTGTTAGTACAAACGCTACATTTGTTTGTAACTTTAACCTGATTAAATGATGTATTTTTTTCTGCGTTTGTAAAAAGACTGTTTACCAACAACATGTGCATTCATTATTGAAAGTTCAAACAGGGTCAGTAAATACTTATTAAACGATGTATTTGTTTCAACTTTTGTAGCGTTTAGAAAACAACAACAAACGCGACACAACGTTTACAAAATTTTGGTTAGAAAGAAATGCACTTAGAATCATCTGTATATATGTCGTGTACATTTTATTATTTTGTACAGGTTATTACTTGTACAAAAACTTTGTATGAGTTATTACTTGTATGATGCCATCATACAAGTTATTACCTGTACAAATATAATTTTACCAGTAATTACTTGTACATTTTCTGTTGAGAAAAAAAAGATAATAAATTGTACACACAATATCTTTGACTTGCATGTTCTTCTACTTTTGCTTTAAACAAAATGTTTCATTGAAAAACACCTTTCTTTGAGTTAGTAAGTCTGAGATTGTTTTCTCAATTGTCGGGTATTATTTTTCTTTAACTGTTTTCTCGTATTTATTTATCTGTTTGTTTATTTTTGTCGAGCCTTCGTTTTTAGTAAAAACAACGAGACATAGCGATCCTACATAACGACGGCGTCGTTGTCGTCATTGACGGCGGCGTCCACAAATATTCACTCTGTGGTTAAAAATTTTGAAATTTTTTAAAATAACTTGGATTTCTACCAAACTTGGACAGAAGCTTGTTTATGATCATAAAGTAATATCCTTAAGTAAATTTGTTAAAAAAATATTTTTTTTTCATATTTTACTTATAAATGGACTTATTTTTTTTTTGCCAGGAAACAATACATTCACTCTGTGGTTAAACTTTTTAAAATTCTAATAACTTTCTTAAACTATCCTGGATTTTTACCAAACTTTGACAGTATCTTCTTGCATACATGTACCATTTTGGGGGCTTTTAAAGCTGGCTATGTGGTATATGGGCTTTGCTCATTGTTGAAGGTCGTGTGGTGATCTATTATAGTTTTTAATTTCTGTGTCATTTGGTTTCTAGCGGAGAGTTGTCTAATTGGCACTTATATCACATTTTCTTTTTTACATTAGCATTATTTTTGAAATGGTAATTAAACGAGAAGACCTCATTTTGAGTGTCGCTTCTCTTCCTTACACAATAAATCAATCATCATGCCTCTGTGTCCTATGGGTAACATGCATAGTCGCTTTGTCATCCATTCTTATGATTATTCAGATAAAGTTATTTTGGGAGAAAAACGACAAAAAAGGTGTCCGGATATGATTCCGTCATCGGACTGACTTTTAGTTATAGATAAGACTTTCGGTTTGAAACATGCACAAATACAACCAATCGTATGATAGATAACAAAGATGAAAAATAAATAAGCCAATCAGAGCGTTTTCCATATCATGGTGTTTAGATCGCAGGAACCACAACTATTATAGCTCCTTATAGAGGACAATTATTGTTCGCGTTTATCTACATATAAACTACGATTATACTACTTTAATATATAGAGACTCTCTGTATTCTGTCACGGACTTTCTATGTTAGTATAGAAAGTCCCTGATTCTGTCTACTGTTTTCTTTGAAGTTTTTTTTAAGGGGTCATACCACTTGCATATATTTTAAAATAAGTAAAAGATGCTCAACTTCATCTAAAACTACCTAAGTAAGCCATTCAGAGCGTTTTTCATATCATGATGTTTAGATCGCAAGAATCAGAACTATTATGCATCCTTAGAGAGGACAATTATTTTTCGCGTTTATCTACATGTAAACTACGATTATACTACTTTAATATATAGAGACTCTCTGTATTCTGTCAGGGACTTCCCTGATTCTGTCTACTGTTTTCTTTGAAATGTTTACTATTCAAGGGGTCATACTCCTTGCATACATATTAAAATAACGGTAAAACATGCTCAACTTCATCTAAAACTACCTCGACATAAATGATATAGCTGATGGTATGTCTGGATTCGGAAGGCTTTTTGCAGATGATACTTCAATAGGTCATACTGCACCTGATGATTCCACTTTGAAAAATTCAATCAGTAGAGATCTTGATTGTCTAAGTAAGTGGTTAGAAAAATGGCTAGTTATTTTTGAAATGGTAAAAGAATTTAGACACACGAAGAACACAGTGTAACAACATCACATACATGTAGCATGAGACATTGAGCAAATTAAGCTTATTGCTGCTTCAATACTGACTACAAGTGCAAAGTGACAAAGTCGTTAAAAGCAAAAATAAAATAAACCCTTCTACAATTTATTTTCAAAAATAAATCATGATAAAAAGTTATATTATATGTTATATCATATATTGGAATTAAAGGTTAAACCTATATAGACCAATGTAGAAGCACATACAACTCAAATATAATGTGTTGTACAAGTTATTATATTTTTCTCATCAGAAATTGTACAAGTAGTTACTGGTACAATTATATTTGTACAGGTAATAACTTGTATGAAGGCATCATACAAGTAATAACTCATACAAAGTTTTTGTACAAGTAATAACCTGTACAAAATAATAAAATGTACACGACATATATATAATTCATGAATTTTATATTTTTAGAAAAATGGCACAAAGATTGATCGTCGCACTTATCTTTCTCCAGATGATCGTAGCAATATCAGCAACGTGCCAATCGAATTGTGGTCGATCATTTCAGAGAAATTTTAACAATTGTTTGTCACGGGGAATTATGGCTACGAAATGTAGGGAGGAAATAACGGATGCGGTCGTTCATTGTTTCAGATTATGTGACTTTAAACAAGGCTGATCATTTCCATTCCATAGATATGCAGACGTCAAGAGGCATTTTATGGACACAAAATATCGTTTTATCTCGTTATGGGATGCATTAACTAATTTTGGAGATTATCTCAAAATCTTGTTGAATTTTGATCAGATTTCATAAACGATTTTATTTTGGTGCGACAATTCATAATGCTGTTATTATGATACCTAGATATGTTTTAAAATGTATTTTCTTCAATAAAATGTTCCGTTTACTTATTGTTTATATTTAAGTTTAGACCACGATAGTAAAGTATTGTCAATCCGTCATCATTTTCATGAGAATTTAACAGAATCAGCATTATATTTAAAGATTAAGAAAAAGGACCAAAATTACCAGAAATATTGAAGAATACATGAATTAAAGGTCACCAAAAAAGACCTTCGTTAGTGTCATAAGACGGAAGTTCGTGTGCACGTTAAACGATTAAACTCCACATCATGTTGTTTCTGTACCAAGGCATAATATATAAAAGATAACGTGTTGGTCATTTTTTATCTTTATCATGTTTATTGCACATGATTTTTTTCGGAGGTTTCTAGTGTTTGGGTTTATGTGGTCTGTTGTACTGTCGAGAATTTTCAGAAATCCTTGTATTTTTTTTATAATTAGTATAGGATAGAGAATGGAAACGGGGAATGTGTCAATTAAAGAGACAAAAAAACGACCAAAAATGCAGAAAATAATCCCAAGAAAACCAATGGGTTTTTAACTCAGCGAGAAAATCTCGAATCCGGACCAACTGACCCCTAAACAATATGGTATAGTTCAGCGAAATGGCCGCACTAAATGTGAAACATAGAAATGAAACGAAATGAAGAAAAAGCGAACAAGACTAGTAACAAAAACCAGAGGATCCTGACTTGGGACAAGCGCAAAAATGCCGCAGTGTTTAACATGATTTGTAAGATTTCTACTCTCTCCTTTTACCTTTAGCTAATTTGGAATAAAAAAAAACAAAGCAATGCGCACAGTAAAATTCGGTTTTAAAAAGTAAAATACGTTCAACGCTTCGTGTAGGGAGAGAAATTCGCTCTTTTTTGTGAAAGAACCAGTATCCCTATACTGCAAGGCGTCCTAAGGTGACCTGGCCTGTTCCATTATATAACTCCATTGTATGCTCATTTTCCAGTGGCAGTCGAATTTACTATCCTTCATTTCGTTCAACCTATTTGCATAACTTACCTATTCGATGTTTTTGTAATTAGTCCTCTTCCAGAATATGTATGAAATATTTGCCACTGGATATTTAGCAATCAACAATCAATCAATTAATACGTCTATATGTATCATTGTTTTGCTTTTAACTGTACAAATGTATGCTTGTTTTCTGTTCTATTGGTTTTGTAAAGGAGTGCAGTTTTATTGAGATAACACAAGACCTCCCTCCTAAAGTCAAGGCGAAAGATATTGGTATTGGAAGCCAAATTGAATCATTGGATCTATAAAGTACGACATCAGACTAATCAAACAAGTCACATCACTATAAATTTATATACTAGTAGTACACTTAACAATTCGGTGTAAATTTTGCTGTTGAACCACTCAAAATAAATGGATTATATCAAATTACCTATTTTGTTTAGCTTAGAAATTTCCTTTGTATAAATGAGGACATCAAAAAGATTTTAATATTTTTGTTTACAGACACAAGAAGTACAAATGTATATGCAATAATCGCACCACACTAAAAACAATATTTAGAGAATACATTTCATTTTAAAATTATGCAAGAAGCTTGTACAGTAAAGGGTAATATTCCCTAGTCGTCCGGAAAATGGTATCAGAGGCGGATTTAGGGGGGGGGCAGGGGGCCCGCCCCCCCCCCTTTTTTTGGGAAAAAATTTGGTTGCTTATATAGGGAATCACTGAAGCGTGACTGGAGCGGGCCCCCTCTTAGGTCAGTCAGTGGGCCCCCACTTATGAACATTTCTGGATCCGCCACTGGGTATCACAATGACTTTGCGATGAAGAACAAAATCATTTCATCGGCATTGTTTTATTGTTGATTTTCTCGACTCTATCTTAAACAAAGTCAATTTTCTTTTGTTCTTGTTTACTAGATTTCACACTGATATTCACTCACTATTGTACGTTACAAAATTGAAATTGATTGCGAATTTAACGGTCGTCATTATAGATTTGTAGTCCATTCTTTTGAATATAAGGCAATAAAAATCTAATTTCTATTTTTTCTCGTTCTAGTGTTAATTGATTTTAAGATTCATAAATAATGTCTGTGTTACTGCTTTTATGTGATTACATTTGGTTTCACTTTTTAATGCTTAAAAGGGTAGTGGCGGGACACAATTTTATTGTAAATGTAAATGTTACAATAAGAATGTAAATTATAGTAAATCGTCATTATAAGAGTGTGCAAAATTACATACTTTGTGACATTTCCGGTATGGATTACTACTTGAAACATTTAAAGGGTTGTGAAAAATGTAATTAAGTTATAATTCTTTCTTTTAAATTATATTTTTACTACGCGCTTTTTGTAAACAAATTTAAAAACAGAATATTTACCAAGTGAATTTCATGCTACCAGATAAGATTAATTGATAACGTATGAGCAAGAGTGGAATCAAAAATATAAAATGTTTTATGTAACAACAAAATTCATTATAACATTACTCAACACATTTCTTCTCTATTAAGAAAGTACTAATTTAATTTTGACATATTCTTCAAGGATCTCCTTCAGTTATTGTTCTTTTTGGGAGACACAAGTACTAGCGTATGTATGTAAGTTTATGCATTGGTCATATCATGTTGATTAATTAGTTATCAACTTATTAAGTGATGTACGTAATATAATTACAAGCATGTTTATCTAACTAATCCAAAATATACTATATGTGTTGATTTATTTAATTGAGCACGCGCGCTCTTCCGAACACCTGTTATGATACATATCTAACAAACATATGTTTTAATAAGTAATCAATTAAAAAATTATCATCCTGAGTATGAGTATACATTACTCGTATTGAAGAAACAAAGTAACGAACTCAACGAGATCTCATTTGGTTTCAGTTACACAAACATAGATGTATATAAAAAGAAAAATATAACCATCATACTTCATAAAAATCTGAATAAATATTAACTATAAAAATTCATAGAATAACTTAAGATTACTTATATTTGCAAAATGAAAGATAACATGTTGCTCCAAGAAAATTTGAACACACTTGTTTCTGGTGTAGATGCATTGTCTATCTTGTCAAAGATTGTAAGTATTTAGCAACTTTTTTATTTACTTTGGTACATGTATCTATCTATTCATTAATTTATTCAATGATAACTACATCTTTTTTTATTTTAGATATACTGTATGACTTAGATTTGATTATTTTCACATTAAAAGAATAGGCATAAAAGATTATCAAATTATGTTGAAAATTTATATTAAGTATGTATTGCTATCAAATTCTGCATTATAAGTTCCAAACTAATTATTGATTTCTTTTCGATTAAATTCTCCGGGATAATCAGATTAATAATTGTTTTATTTAATTCATTCATTCTTTATAGACTGATATCAGTGCATTTTCATCTAGACATTAAATTTTCTCTATATTTTCAATATCTTAATATAAATCTTATTTTTTCAAAAGGTACAAGGAAAAGAACCATCGCTCAAAAAGGATGATCTTGCTATGGAAACAGTTCTCAGACATCTGTCAGCTGCTTTGTTGTCATCCCAGAAGAATAATTTGGACACATCAAGCCATGCCACAAAGAAACAAACTGAAACAGACGTCGTTCGGAACAACATTAACTCAACAGAATGCTTCAGTACCGATACGAACGACAACGACAGTGTATCACAAATGTCAACCGATTTAGAACCATGTGACAGCGACGACCAATCAGAACTAGAGATAGACTACGAGGATGAACTACTGTCTAGAATGCTATACTATGGTCAGTTCGAAAACTTAGAAACACCAGCAACACCAGCAAAGAAAAATTCAATTCCAGCTTCTTCGTCTACACCTCTGGCTTCATCCACTATGATAGAAAATTGTTTAGCATCCACACTAAGGAACAACAGAAGACGCAAAAACTGGTCTACTCCGCTTGCCTCGTCTACCATGATGGAAGATCTTATAGCAGACATACAACAACAGAACCAGGAGACAACTAGTTCCGGGAGTATTGTCACATGGTCTATTGATAACAGCACCAATACAGCTTCACTCAAAGAGTACTACCACAGATATTTTGGTGTCGACAGCAAAGATTCCGACTCAAAATCAGATACCACTGATATGTCCACCAGGTTATCAAGTACATTTAATGCAGATGACAGCTTTTCCAGTGATGATGACTCAGAAGTGACGTCATCAGACTACTGGAACGGAAATCACCACTATCCTCGTACTAGTACCAGTGTTAACCTCAATAAGATGACCAATGACCCATCCCCGCTAAAGAATGGTCAGAAGAAAACCTCAAAAAGTAAACAACCAGTATCGAAGCTATTATTCTTCATCCGTGGCATCAAAAGAAATCTTACGAGAAAAACTTCTTCAAAAGACACCAGCCGGATCTGAACGAAATTTGAACATTATTTTCAAGTCTGTTAAATAGTGCTATATTGTTAAGTTTATAATATTATTAATTAATTGAAATGATTAAGATAATAATAAATATTTGTCTACAAAGTTGGTATTTTTTTTTAATCAGGCGCTCAAGTGATTTTGTTTCAGCTGTTATGTGTCCTTTCAGGTCAAAATTTTTCATGTTTTGTCTTACAAAAAAAACTATAAGGGGTTCACTATTATACAAAGCTCACTATGTCAAAACAGAAGAAAACCATGCCTGCTGCAGCCAGTCTCCGGGTGTTGGATTTTCTCGCTGTGACCCTTAAGTGGACTTCGGCTGTTTTCTGCTCTTTAGTCGAGTTGTTGTCTTTTTGACACATTTCCCATTTCCATTCTCAATTTTATGCACAGAAAAATAAAAAATAAATCTGACTTTACTTTGATTTCTATCAAAAACCTCAAACTCTACTTTGAAGCCGATTGAAAATTCCCGAACCGTGTTCTTTGCTTTCATTCGTTTTGGTTTTGTTTGTTTTTTAAACTTTGTTTCGATGGACAAAATTAAAATTCGACTTCCGACTCATTTACTCTTCATTGAATTTAAGTTTATCGAGGCATTGTCTGAGTCTTGGCTTGTAGTGTCTTACAGAAAGTGGGGGAAAAAATATTCTTTAAACCGGAAAAGAATGTCGAACTTTGACTACATATTGTCTATAGCTTGAAAATAAAGAAGAAGCACACTATGTTTTTCCCGCCACATTCTGTATACTAGTGTTCCATTTTTAAGTTTGTGATAAGGCCTCACGGTCATAAAACTTTCGAGCATGATTTTTGTACTCAGACTCGAAAATCAACCAATAAAATTGCTGGATTTCATGTTTTGAGCATGATTTTTGTGCTCCGAGCACTTAGCAAAGTTTTATGCCTTCAAGGCCAGGAGTGTGTAATTCAGAGGTTGTCGTTGGTTGCTGTTCGCCATAGTCTGATTTTAACATTACCTGTTACCAGGTCACTTTCTTTTCTCTTTTGAATCGTTTTTATAGTTGAAGACCGTGCGTTGCCCTGTTCTAGACGCTGTTGACGTCCCAGTTATTTCTAATTTTGGTAATCCTCTAACACACGCATCCGAATCTCAATTTGTACATATATGAACCTCGTCAATGAGTGTGTGTCTTGTCATTTATAGAGAATAATGTCGATGAATAGATATATAGTAATCTATGCTGATTATTTTCCTAATTTGTCTACACTCTAGTACGATGGGATTGGGTTTTTTATTTTAGTTTTATTATCTCCCCCTTAATATCAACCGTTTTATACATTGTGTCTTTAGTAGCAATTAAATCAAATTAGAATAATTTTGATGTTAAATAATTGTGTCAAAACCATTGTGTCTCTAATAACATTAACGGTACCAATTTTCCTGCACCAGCAGTTTCTGCTGGTTTTTTGCTAACTGTTTGATGTTATTTAAAACTTGACGTGACACAAAACAAATATAAAAAAACAGATATGGCCTAAAATCGATACCAACTTCACGGATACAGAAATAAAGCTTTACATTCTAATATATTTTCAATTAAGTTTTATACGTTTTTGCGGTAACTTTATATGGTTAAATGTTTACGATTGAAGGTTTTTATACAAATATATTTTTTTTTATCCATATGTATTTAAATATCGGAACGGTAACTTTTTCCAGTTCAATGAAGGTTTTGGATGACAGTTTTGTCAAAACTAGTGTCATGTCAAGATGTTTTTGACATAAGATGAAAGACTTATTCCTTTTTGTGATTTTTATTCCCTTAATTTGTGGTCAGGTATGGGATGCTGACGTTTACTGGAATGGCAGATATGCTGCAAATGGGATAAATTACAATGCAGGTAATTATTACATTTGAAAAAAAAAACATAAAAAGATTCATTCAGCTACTTTTATGCCCAAAAAAATTAAGAAAATTAAACAAAGAATTTTTGATTTTTACGAGTGTAATCTAATATTTTTCATTTACAATGAAAATAAACATGTTTAGATAAATAATATTAAATAATGAAATGACGTCTTTTTAGTAGTATGAATCCTCTGCATTTATTTCACACTAATTCTATTTCATAAAATATGGCAATCATTACTAAAATAAAATAATATTCTAACTTGAAGTTATGATGAGACGTGTACCAAATTAAATACTGCTTAAAGATTAATCAAATGTTGTGATACATCGCAGTAAATGTTGACTCCGTCCAATTTGGACCCCCTTTTTTGTTGGACGATCAATGCATATGAATGAGGACATGTAGTTGGAACCCCTCCCCCTTTTTGTCCTGGGTTAGGATTCCCCCTTTTTTTTAAATGGCTTGATCCGCCCCTGAGGTTTATGAATATTTCAAAATAATAGGGTTTATTGAAATGAATCACATTCATTTAAACCTGAGGTAAAAAGAATGAAACAGAAGCACCATTATACCCATAAATATACCTTTGGTTTAAGAAAGAGCGTTTGTATACCGATGAAATACAAATAAAGTTTGTAAGTGGAACATACAGTCCTTTCAATACCAAACAAATGCCTGTACCAATCCAGGAATATGACAGTTGTTTTCCAGTCGTTTCGTTGGTTGATATATTCGATCCTTTAGTTTTGTCAATTTGTATGGATTATTTGTTATTATAAGATTTTTTTGCAAAAACTACCTATTTTGGGATCCCGCTAACATGTTTAACCCCGCCACATTATTTATGTATGTGCCTGTTCTAAGTCAGGAGCCTGTAATTCAGTGGTTGTCGTTTGTTTATGTGTTACATATTTGTTTTTCGTTCATTTTTTTTACATAAATAAGGCCGTTAGTTTTCTCGTTTGAATTGTTTTACATTGTCTTATCAGGGCCTTTTATAGCTGACTATGCGGTATGGGCTTTGCTCATTGTTGAAGGCCGTACGGTGACTTATAGTTGTTAATGTCTGTGTCATTTTGGTCTTTTGTGGATAGCTGTCTCATTGGCAATCATACCACATCTTCTTTTTTATACTATTGTTTAAAACATTGAAGCTCATATGCCTTGAACATGCATGACATACTTGCCACTGGACGCTAGCAAACTACAATAAATCAATCTCACTAAATAGATAACACGTCTCATTATACATGCATATGTAAAGTCATGATAACATTCAAATCCTTTTAAATTATATATGTTTGATTGATTGTTGGTGTTTAACGCCACTTTTAGGCGCAACTTTAAGGCTATTTCGTGGTGACCAGTTTTTATTGATGGAGGAAGCCGGGATGCACGAAGAAAACCACCGACTGTCGATAGGAAATAAAATGATATCTTTAATAACTAAAATATGCAGGGGAAAAATCATTTAGAAATAAGAGGGATTTGAAGAATCTCACTTGAACAGTTTTTGTCAGTGTTTACCATTGTTTACTAATATGGCAATTCTTACCTAATCATTTATATGATTTTTTTTTTCATTTTCAAAACAATCTACCTTTTGCCAACAGCCCACATGAAAGTTCCATTCAAAATTTTCGTATGTAAATCTATCATATTTAGTGTGTTCCGAACTTTCAGTTGTACATTTAAACGCGGTGTACCGTAAGTACATGTATGTTCTTAGTTATGTCAAATAATGGGAAAACAATTGGCCCATCAAGAGTAGGATAAGTAAGTAAATTTTATTTAGAGTTTGCATATATATACATAATAACAGACAAAACATGGGCTCTGGTGAGCTCTTTAACGGACTAGGATGAACTCTCGTGTCTCTACACAGAATCAGCAGTACCCTAGCTTTAATTAGTTTCGGAGAGAAAAAAAAAATGTCATCAAGTCTTTTTACGTCATAAAGATACATTTTAAAAATTAATCAGGCATGCTTAGGAACAACCCAGTGGCTTTTCGAATAATAAATAACAACTTAAAAATTGATTACCTTCTAATGATTTTTTCAACGTTTTTTTCTTATTTTGATTGTGAACCGTATAAAGGTTATTAAAAAAGAAAAGTTTGTAAAACTACTGCACCGAGAAAATACATTTTACTTTAAATTAACATGAAATTATAGACATATTAACGCCTATAAAGTCCTGTACAAACTTATATGAGGGTCTGAACAGGATAACCAGAGTAGAGAATAAGAGACAAAATTTCATAAATTGCAGAATAATGGGGGGGGGGGGGGGCAAAAATTGAGAGAACTAGGCCAAAAAAAAGGGAAAATAGTGGGGTATTAAAATATATATATAAAAAAATATGATAAGAAAATATATATTTGTTTGGAGTAAATATAAATTTAAGTATAAATGGCCTTAAAAATAAAAACATCAGGGACCCCTCATCCAAACCCTCTCATATTTGAATATCACGAATAAAGTTACTACTTACATAAATGTATTACAAAGAGTTAATATTAAATTATGTATGTAAACGTTTATATATACTACATATCTCATTTCTCCACAGGAGTTCATTAACAATTCAAATATTAAAAGAAAATATTTAAATTTGCAATTATTAAAATCATAAAAAATCAAATTGTGCAACTGACATGCTGAGATTCATGTTTGGGCACTTCAAAAGAAAAAAAAACATCCGTTAAGAATTTTTAATTTCATTTCAAATCTAAATTGACTTTTTTATGCATTTAAAAACCTTTCAATATAAATATAGATTATATTTATTTTCTGACTGAATTTTATCCATTTTCGTGGTAATTTACTGCATAACAAATTTAATGTGTGTGGTATAACGAATATGTTTCAATAATTTTGCAAAATAAACATGGTTTTAATTTAAGATGAAGAAATTAAAAGTAATACCTGATTGAACGTTTGGAATGTACATCCGGCGTTTTGCATTTGCGCCGATCTGCATTTCATTTGCGCCGATTTTTTCTTTCATTTGCGCCGATTTTTCTTTTCATTTGCGCCGATTTTTTTTACAGGTAAATTACAGGTGAATGTTATTTTTCATTTATCATTATTGACCTCTTCCGTTACCCAGTTGTACAAATGATATGAATTGTCAATCATGATATTTATATGACTGTTGTCCTCTGCTCACCACCGGGAGGTGGTAGTAGGATGTCGAGCAGGTTAAGTCAATTTAAACGCACTATGTTCACACACCTTAAAAGCAAGAAGTAAAACCCTAAGATAAAAGCACTCTGTTTATACTAAAATCACGAAGTAAAAATCTATTTACAACATTAAAATCCATAAAAACGGAATACATTAAAATCATAAATCTGTTTTTGCCGAGTACTTACGGGCAACACATCTAATACATTCCTTTTTTGTAATAACTTCTCTTGTATATATATAATTTGTCATCATTATCAATAACGAAGTCCATCTGTTCTTTCTCTGGCTTACGTACTTGATGTGGGCATTTCTAGAGTTCGCATTTTAACATACGTAACTTAAACATAAGTAAACAATGTTTATAACAAAATTTTACCTTCCGAGGTATAGTGCATGTAGAAGCATTTACTCACCAGTGTTAAACTGAAAATGCAATTAGGAGCAAATATAAAATCAGCGCAAATGAAAGAATTACAATTTTAAAAATCGGCGCAAATGTCATACGCCTTGTACATCAAAACAAATTGAGAATACGTACAAAATGTATTGCCTTGTTTTGTCTACAATAACTATTCTCCACAAACAACTCATGGTCAATGTATTACAACAATAACTCAGTCTTAAACAAATACTTTTACAAATTGTTACTTGGATGGAGAGTTGTATCATTGGCACTCATACCACATCTTCTTATATCTATTAATCAAGACTTAAAATCTTGAAACATATTGAACTCATGACAAAACAACAATGATTGTTGGTTGATGCGCTATGCGCACAGCGCATATCTTCATACGGTACATGTGTTGTTCGGTCATTCGTTTGATTTTCTTCATTTATTTGATTGTTTTTATTAGTTATTCTATAATTATAAACTGTGTTATCAAGCATATTTTCGTCAATCGTTAAACTGAATAAGGAGAGGGCAGGAAACCAGATATAGAACGGAAAACAAAGTATCGGATTTTCTGTGTATAGGCCTATATATCGTAAAATATCGATGTGTAGATAATCTGGTTATCTAAAATATTGCGCATGCATTCCCTGCATTCTTCTTTTTGTGTGTGTGTGTGTGTGATTAAATATTTAAGTTTTTTTGTTTTAAAAATTTTCATTTACATTCAAAATTTGTTTTCAAATGTTTAATTTATTTCGGAGTACGTTAATGTTCTTTTTCATTTCATACAATTTACAAGGGCTCTATTTTAGCTTTATTTAGTTACCTCACACTATTTACTTGTTTTTTAGAATTGCACATCAATAAAAATGTTCTTTTTCTGTTGTTGGCTTTATGTCAGGTTGTTAGGTGGATCAAGAATAACAGTACACATAATACTTTCGTATGCTTTTCAATTTCTAAAATATCTCAACAGTATTGTATATACTTGTATATACGAATTCATGCAATTAATGAGGTAGTTTTGATACATGCAAGTTCATAATTTTTAATGAATACACCAATCGTAAAATTTTGAAATTGAAACATACTAAAACAGTTTAAATGCAGTCTCAAGTATCCTAAGCCATTATTCTTCAAGTTATATTTTAACAAATTAAAACCTCAACAAGACATTACATTTAATTCATTAAATTTTACAAAAATTATTTCAAAGGAGTTTTAAAAGTTTTCCGTCCTTATTATCAAAATGCTTTTTAAATTACGTAACATATCCTTTTTATTATTTGAATGGGATACTATATGGAAAAGTCAATATGACTAATTTAAAGTGGGCTAGACTTTTTAATTTGAACATGTTTATTAAATGTAACTTGACTACACACAACACACAATTTTATTAAAATTACATCATATGAGCTGCGCCGGATATAAATCGACATTTTACAAGTGCATGTGAACGTATACATTTCACAGATGATATCGGATATGTTCCTTATGTCGTAACTAAAATACCCTTCCGTTTTTAGCTCACCTGGCCCGAAGGGCCAAGTGAGCTTTTCCCATCACTTTGAGTCCGGCGTCCGGCTTCCGTCGTCGTTAACTTTTACAAAAATCTTCTCCTGCCAAATTAAACCACACTTGGCCACAATCATTATTGGGGTATCTATTTTAAAAATTGTGTCCGGTGACCCGGCCAACCAACCAAGATGGCCGCCATGGCTAAAAATAGAACATAGGAGTAAAATGCAGTTTTTGGCCTATAACTCCAAAACCAAAGCATTTAGAGCAAATCTGACATGGGGGTAAAATTGTTTATCAGGTCAAGATCTATCTGCCCTGAAATTTTCAGATGAATCGGACAACCTGTTGTTGGGTTGCTGCTCCTAAATCCGAAATTTTAAGGAAATTTTACTGTTTTTGGTTATTATCTTGAATATTATTATAGATAGAGAGAAACTGTAAACAGCAATAATGTTCAGCAAAGTCAGATTTACAAATAAGTCAACATGACCGAAATGGTCAATTGACCCCCTAAGGAGTTATTGTCCTTTATAGTCAATTTTTAACAATTTTCATGAAATTTGTAAATTTTTACTAACATTTTCCACTGAAACTACAAAGTTCATTATAGATAGAGATAATTGTAAGCAGCAAGAATGTTCAGTAAAGTAAGATGTACAAACACATCACCATCACCAAAACACAATTTTGTCATAAATCCATCTGCTTCCTTTGTTTAATATTCACATAGACCAAGGTGAGCGACACGGGCTCTTTAGAGCCTCTAATTTCGAATGTGACCTACCGAATTAGACTATTTACCGGATTTTTAATAACGAGATGTGATTACCAAAGGGTCAGCTATCCACCAAAGACCAAATGACTTCTATGTTGCATGTGTTAGATTTTGGTCACCGTACGACCTTAAAAACTCCAAAACCTATATCTTAAAGTACGTCCCCGAATGAACATTAGGAACAACTCAATAAAGCTAACAACCATTCTGATTTATACAAAAACAATAATCGAAATCCAAAATGGCAGACAGGAACCAACGACAACCAATAGCGTACACGTAGAAGTTCCCGACTTGAGACAGACGTATAAAGAATGTTGCAGGATTTATAATTTTTAGGCTCAGTAATGTCAGGGACATATTCAAGGTGTTGTGTTTTGTACTACATTTTCCGTTGTTATTTTTACTGACGACCACTCCTTCCATTTGTTCTCCTTGCCTACGGATTGGGAAAACCTTAATCCATAACTAAGTGTATCTATATACTTCTGAAAAATATCAAAAATTTTCTTTTCTTTTTTATGACTGTGCCAGATGATACAGCGAATGGAATGTGGTCAGACAACCAAGATGAATACATGAAAGATTATCCATTCTCCCAAAGCTGTACTGGTTGTGACTGTACAGCTCTTCTTACAGACGAGTTATTAAAATCATGCGACGGTATAGTGTAAGTTCTATAGTCAATTTAGAATAAACTTGTTATCTTAGAATAAATTTATAAAGCAGGAGGTATGATAAGATTCATTATTTGGCCTGAAATGGCATTTTACGCGGCTTTTTCAAATAGATATACGCCATGATTATACATCCAGTAACACAGAATCTTATTCGATTGGTCTTTGCTCATATGTCTCAATATTTATTAATGTGAAGCTAGCTCTTAAAGTAAAACTATAGTTTCGTATTCAAAAGGACATTTTTATCTGTTTATGTTGTGTTAACAACAGTCTCTCACTCCATTTCTCACTCTCTTTATTCTTTCTCTTTTGATCGATTTAAGAATTCAAACTATCAATATGTTGAATTTACCACTTTCCTTTTATCCTTTTACTTTACAAATATTAAAAATGACCTAGTTGTTTATTTATCCAACGGTGTTATTTTGCATCTAAATGAAGATGAAAGAAAGAAAACAATATTCGGTTAAAAGGAATGAGAAAGGCCACCAGCAGGAAGTTTATTTTATCAACAAACAAAAATATACTTAAAATGCACATTTAATTTAATGTTGTTTTTCTTTACTTCACAAACATATTATAAAAGTGACCTTGTATTTTTTCAATCAAATTTTTATTTTAAATTTTACTTCTACCAATGAAATAAAATATTCTTCATTATATGATGGAATTTTTAAAGGACATCAGGATAATTAGAGTCATGAACCTTTGACAATACAGTTCAAAACCCTACGTCTGTATTAAAAATATGTGTAAAATTTACATGTAAAATCATTATATTTTTATTTCCGACCATTCGTCTTTTTTTCTTCGTTTTATTGGATCATTATCAAACATGTCCAGATATAAAATATGTAAAAATGAAATTAAAAGATAGATTTTATTACCATATACATTAGCGTATCGTTGAGAATCCAGCTTTTATTCTTTTGTGGTTATCGTCTACTTTTGTTAAATCGCTGTAATTGAAATTAAAAAAAGTTTTATTTTACAAATCTTTAGATTGTTAATATCGTTTGACGGACAAACTATTTTAATTTTGTAATGAAATAGATTGCTATAGACCATCTTATAAGACCACCATGTTAATTTGGTATAAATTTTAGGTACAGTAAAGTTAACTTTGAAAATAGGGATGACCTTTTTTAAAAACCATATAAAATCAAATTATTTTGTCAACGATTTTTAAGATATATCAGTGCTATTTTGTAAGTGATTGCTAGCCCTCTTAATCGCAGAACACAAATTTGGGATTTTTTTATCTGCAAATATGCTATGTTATTTCATATATGTCCTTTATTTAAAAAGTTATAACTACAATTGCATATTGTATTGCCAATGTTATTTTCAATATACAAAAAAATTAATTCTAGTGTTTTATGGATAAACATAATATGAAATTAAGAATTTAACTACTTGTCAACAAGAAACTAAAACCCAATATATATCTTTTGTTAATTCGACACTAAATAAATATTCCTTTACACTAAATATCTGCACAAACTTGATGAAAATACTCCAATTTCCCCTTAATGCACAGGTAAATAGAAAAATATGTATATTATATATTTGAAAACATAATATGCATAAAGAACGGTAAATTGAACGTGGGAAAAGTCAATTATCATGTCAATTAATTTTAAAAGTTCACTAGCTTCATCTCCTTCGGGTACTAAATAATTATGTATTTATAAATATTACAGGTTTTATTTTTATTAAATAACTGCTATAATTTTAATTACTGTCCTTTGTTATGATATAAACCCTAAATGTTTTATTTTGTAGACAATTTTATCATATTAAATTCAAAATAAATCATACCAGATTTTATTACAAGTTAATGTGTGAAGTATGGAAAATTTCCTTCAATGTTACGTTTAATGGTTGTTTTTTTTTTTAATTAAGAAAATATATATGCACAGTACCAAGGCCTTTGAAGAACATTTACCTAGCAAACTATAGTTCAACGAGTGAATTGAATTTATAACTTTGTGTTCTGTTTTTTTTTTTTTTTTTCCATTGATATGATACATGTACATAATACTAGGAAGCTTAATACTAAAATTTATGATAAAAGAGATGATTTTTCATTTCCTATCGTTAATTATCCATTTTTAGATGGTGACGTTCCCTTGTCACAATCTTACGGTGTTTATATATCTCAACTTGTACGATTCGCACGTGTATGTAACAATTTTTTAGATTTTAACGAGAGAAATTTATGTATTACTGAAAAATTATAACACCAGGGTTTTCGATATCACAAACTAGTCAAAACATTTACTAAATTTTATCATCGGTATAAGGACATCATTCGTAAATATAGCTCAACATGCAGACATCTTATACGTTCAGGTATTTCTTATCCAATTTTTTATGGAAATATTCTTTATGAAGCACAAAAATGTCAGTATTCACCTCAGAAACTAACAAGGGATATAGTTACGATACTGTTGTCAGGTCATTAAAGATTGCATATTTTGACGTTAATACTGATTCACTTATAGGGTCTTTGCATCGGAACTAAACACATTTATTCAAAAACCAGTTGTTGGCATGACACGGGCTATGTTCTCATATACGTTATGATGGTATGATACTAAACCCCTAACGGGAAGGATTGTGCCTGATATTCATATGATGAAATCATAATCTTTCAATCAGTTTAATTGAAGTCTGGAGCTGGTATGTCAGCTAACTGCTAGTAGTCTGTTGATATTTATGTATTATTGTCATTTTGTTTATTTTCTTTGGTTACTTCTGACATCAGACTCGGACTTCTCTTGAACTGAATTTTAATGTGCGTATTGTTATGCGTTTACTTTTTTACATTAGCTAGAGGTATAGGGGGAGGGTTGAAATCTCATAAACATGTTTAACCCCGTCGCATGTTTGCGCCTGTCCCAAGTCAGGAGACTCTGGCCTTTGTTAGTCTTGTATAATTTTTAATTTTAGTTTCTTGTGTATAATTTGGAGTTTAGTATATATGGCGTTCATTATCACTGAACTAGTATATATTTGTTTAGGGGCCAGCTGAAGGACGCGTTGTTTAGGGGCCAGCTGAAGGACGCCTCCGGGTGCGGGAATTTCTCGCTACATTGAAGACCTGTTGGTGACCTTCTGCTGTTGTCTTTTCTATGGTCGGGTTGTTGTCTCTTTGACACATTCCCCATTTCCATTCACAATTTTAGTATGTACAATATCAAATGCTAGAACTGACCAGAACTGTATACACCAATAAAGAAACATCCCGTCAAC
The DNA here is from genome assembly GCF_963676685.1 of Mytilus edulis. Classification (NCBI taxonomy): domain Eukaryota; kingdom Metazoa; phylum Mollusca; class Bivalvia; order Mytilida; family Mytilidae; genus Mytilus; species Mytilus edulis. The sequence goes on along the minus strand of NC_092350.1, from coordinate 73,090,189 downwards.
ACAAACAATAAATGAAGTGTTAAGGTCAACTCAAAGACTTCGACAGAAGACAAAACTAACAAGTGAAACACAACTGAATAATTCTAGATCACCTAGAGCATATATTTTCATAAGTGGATAGCTATATATAGGGATGCACAAAGCAACATATTCCCGAAAAAAGAAACTAAATTTACCCGTTTTTGTGATTCAAGTTGCTACTCTATATTGTCATGTCATTATCGTTTCTTTTTCACTACATAGACCTTCATGGACCAAATAAAAAGACGCTTTGGAAGCAACAATAATAAACGTCTAGAGGCCATAAACATAAAAATTCCTAAAACATTTAAGTGAAGGTTAATTGAAATGGTGAATGTTTTTTATTCAGATTTTTGAATATTACTCAATGTTTCTAAGGGAGAATTCTTGGCAAAAAATTACTGTATCAAAACGCACACTTTTCTTTTGGAAACCTCAAATGCATTTTTTTTAATACAGGGAGATTGTATCCTATTCGTTTCCAAATATTTCAAGGTCAACATTTGCTGCATCAACAACATCCATGTAAGTAGAGTTAATAAAAATATTCAATGGCTATCATAGCTTGTCATCCTCATTGTCATACTATCATCTGTACGGAAATATTTATATTTTTCTGGCCGTCAATTTATCATCCAGTCAGTTAGTTAGTCATTTTGGTTCTGGAACTATTTCTGCGGTAAAAGAGGGACGAAAGATACCAAAGGGACAGTCAAACTCATAAATCTAAAACAAACTGACAACGCCATGGCTAAAAATGAAAAAACAAACAAACAACAGTAAACACGACACAACATAGAAAACTAAAGAATAAACAACACGAACCCCACCAAAAAACTAGGGGTGATCTCAGGTTCTCCGGAAGGGTTAGCAGATCCTGCTCCACATGTGGCACCCGTCGTGTTGCTTATGTGATATCAAATCCGGTAAATAGTCTAATTCGGTAGGTCACATTCATGAAAGGGAAGGGGATTGTAGTTACGACGTAAGGAACATATCAGATATCATTTGTGAAACGGTTATTCCATAACGGTCAAAAGTATTCCGCATGCTAAATGATCATATTATCTATTTATCAGGTAATGAACTTATGAGGATACATTACATGATCACATACATGAATATATATTTAGGTCACTAAACATCTATTATGCATGACCAAGGTCATATACATGTAGTTATTGAGAATTTCATTTTTGTTACACCAATCTACCGTCTGAAATCTTGACATTTAATTGATTGAATGTTGTTAAATGTCACTTTCAGCGCTTTTGTGCTATTTTGTGGCAGCTTTTTTTGTTGGAGGAAGCGAAAGTGTCCGGATAGAACATTCCAACTTGTGTATACGGATGAGCCTGCAGGCTTCTCCAATAGGTTTTAAATATAGACAAACATACTTCTTGTTTATACTCTATAGTTGTTAACTTTGTCATCTTCTATTTCAGAACAATTCAGGACTGTACATACTTTGATATAGCAGACGATACATTCACTAACCTCACCAGTCTAAACTCGCTGTAAGTTGTAAACTCAGCATTCTGGGTAATATTTCCAAAGCGAGTACAAAGATAACAGTCCCATATAGCAGACATTAAGCCGAGACGTTTGGTTTGGTTGTTTCTGTTTACAAACAACGATATATAGAAAATCTATTTGCATTCTGAAATTACGAGTTTCTTTAAATAACTTTCAATAAATTCTGCCTGTGAATTATTGGATAAACAACGGAAAATTGAAAGAAACCATTACAAAAATTTTATAAAAAATGTTTGAAATGTTGGAATCTGAAGATTAATCTATAATTATTGTTTTGTTTATGTTAGGGAATGTTTAAACAATCGTCGATTCATGGGAAATAAATAGCGTCGCTACGCACCAGCACTCCGTTACTTCACAGGACACATTTTTCTGTAACACAAAGATTTTTTGTTTATAAATTCCAAAAATTCCAATCTTAGTTAGTTACAACAATTTGTTTTCAATGGTTTGTTTAAACGTTTTGTATTGATAATATAATACCATTGTTCATTTACAGAACTATACAGAACTGCGGCATTACCACAATGCCATATGTTGAACTTTCACCTTTAACAATTCTGTAAGTAGTCTGTTCCTTTTTCAACGATGTATTTTTTCAATATTAATAAATTAAAACAGTCAAAGTATGAGTTGCAAGTTATGAGTATATAATTCATCATGGCGTCTTACAGCTGGCTAGACTAACAACGGAAGCATAGTGTTCGTTTTTACTAAATTCAGTTATATTTTTTTGTTATGATATTTAATGGGTGTTGATAAGTCATGAATTACTTATTTATATATCCTTATTTACTATAATATTATAAGAAGCAGCGGACAGAGAATAGATTTCTCCATCTTTATATTTTCACTTTATTCTATTTTCTGTTTTCTTAAGATGCAAAGTCACTGTTGTCTTAATTTTGCAAATTCTATTATATTTCTATAGAGAGGTAACATTTTTGCGGAGTTTGGTGAAAATCTTGTTAGCAAGTTGATTTCGAGTTTTTCCCACCCCTGATTCATTCAAGTATATTGTTACACGATTTTCTAGATTGATGTTAAAACCACAACATGAATCACCCGCGAAAATCTCCTACTGTCTACTGTCTACATGGTCTCTAATATTCGTAACATTTACTGTATTGTTTTGTTGTGAATAAGAGACTTTAATTTTAACACCTATACATTGCTAGTGATATCATTGAATAAAAGCGCCGGAATACGTGGAGACCCGGTATATTTGATATTTGGCCAACGATCGTGTTTTATCTTATTATACATTGTATGTGTGAATCCATACTTTTTTGCTTTTAATATCAACATTTATATACGTGTTCAGATACAAACTGAACTCATTTTCAGAACATAATTATTTTTTTCATATAACTTTCAGAAACCTTATAAACAATGACATCAGTATCAATTCAACTTATACAGGGAAACTACCATCCTCTCTGCAATATTTGTAAGTGTTTTCATCCTTCCTTTTCATAACAATAAAATGCGGTTAAAAGTACCATATATTACCAAAATAAGTAAAGTTTCTTGCTTCTAAACAACGACCGCATTTAGACAACCATTGTTACACATCTCTAAGTTCACAAAAACAAAACAACACCAGCGATAAAGGATGCACAATTTGATCGGTTGTTTGTTGGTTGATTAATGTTCAGTGGCAAATATTTAATACATGTGTCATGTTGTGAAAATGCGTGAAATTGTGAATTTTAGCATTTTCATCTTTTTTCGTCGTGTTTGGTATCAACAGTCATTATTTCTTATGAGTAATTAAGTTTCAATATTTTTATTACGCTAGAAGTGCATTTCATAAGGAAAACAAGATTTTGAACTATTTTTCAAACAATTTTATAAAAACTGTTGAAGGCCGTACATTGACCTATAATGGTTTACTTTTTTAAATTGTTATTTGGATGGAGGGTTGTCTCATTGGCACTCACACCACATCTTCCTATATCAATTTTATAAAAGACATGTATTTGTATTAGTCGTCTCAGCGTTACTAGGAAATATTTATGGATTAAGATTAAGATTATGTCGTGAGAATACTTTTTTAAACAATGGTCATCAATGTAATTTATTTGTCAACACCCAAACTGTATATAGAGTGAATATTGTCAATTAACACTCAGTCTTAATTTAATCTGCTTTTGATATGTTTCATTGTTTGGAAACTATTTGTTTATAAGTACCTTTTTCTATTTTCATTGGTCAAATCGTTTCTATGATCATGTTTTATAAAGGTTACTCTTTGAAACGAAAAGGAGATAGAAAAAAAAGAGAGAACCATGTGACGCACCGGTTCGCCCCGCTCTCGATCTACGAGCAGCGGTGGGTATGGTGCCATGATTACTGTTTTGTAAATATGCTTATGAACTGTGCTTGTATATATGTTAGATGGAAAATAAAGTATGTGAACGTTCATGTATCCAGTCTCGTGTATTGATTTACAACAACTTTCCAGTATGGAACCTCTTCCATCTAAAACGGGCCTAAATCGTTTGGATTGTAAAATACTGTTATTCATCCCCGACGGACTATAGAGTTGAAAAAAATGAAACACATCAACAAAACAACCACATTGTAAAATCGACAATTCTGATAACGACAAACTAGGATTTTCTATTCACGTCAAATAATAGGGAAATTCTAAACATGTCACATGTTTAGGACGAGCATGATGCATGATATAATTCTCAACAACTGTTTGGTATCAAATCATTTTAGCACATAGACATTTTGTTAGACAACGAGCGATGCGTTCATTTACCAATTCAGAACGGGTTTCTTTTTCCTCTGCCATTTCTCTGAGAAGGTTTTATGAATATGTAGCAGCATTTGTTCAAAATGGTTTTGTTAACTCTGGTATTGACTGTTACCACCTCATTGAGAGAGAGAGCTAAGCTTCTAGACAATATTTTTTTAAAACACTATGAATAAAAGTTTGATAGTTGCATGGTCCTGTCCACTTTTACAATAAAAATCCTATTTTTAATGTATATATTTTTTCAGAGCTTTGACTCATAACCAGTTCTACTGGTTTCCGGACGGATTCATCACTGGTGCCAATCTGCGTCTTGTGTGAGTATAGCTATATAGCTGTCATGGATGTCCAGTGTAGTTGTACATTGGTAATGGCTGGTTCTCTGTTAAAATGAAAGTGTTCTCTAAAACGAATTTTTTGTTAAGGTACATGTAGTCATTAAAGAAGACGGAAAATACCAAAGGCAAATTAAAACTCATAAGTCGAAGGCGGAATATACCGAGGGGAAATTCAGATATCATAAGTCGAAGGCAGAAGATACCGAAGGGAGATTCAGATATCATAAGTCGAATGCAGAAGATATCGAAGGGAGATTCAGAACTCATAAGTTAAAGGCGGGTCGACAAAAGCATGACAACAAACGAAGATTGGTGATAAAGATATTGAGACTGTTAACACTGGCAATACCTTAAATATATAACAGACAATTACAACACAATGTTGAAACAAAAACGATGAATGATTTAAAAAAGGTGTTAGTTAGACATGCATTTTACAACATCTTTCATGGACTAAAAGTTTAGTAGCATAATCTGCACCGATAAAAATAATTTTGAAACATTATTGAGATTGATTAATTAATTACTCAATTATATTTTGTAAACTAATTGTACACATAAATAACTGATTGTTGTTTTCGTTACACCCAGTGGCAAATATTAAATGCATGTTCATGGCGATCTGCAAATAGAAACTTCAAGCTATGAATTGACTATATAGACAATATGATTTTTTTCGTAATTTTCAACCCGAAGTGGCCACTGCAGCTGAATTACCGAAGTAGTTCGAGTGCAGTGGTCATGTCTAAGTCTATCAACACCGAGATAGAAAGTTCTAACATCTCCTGAGCCAGACATGTTCGACTTCAATTGTACCGGACAAGAATTGACAGTTATTCTGCCGTATGTCGATGGTTCTTTCCTCCGCCATAACATTGGCAAGGTCTTTCAAAAAGGGCGTAAACACCAACAAACCAATATCGATCAATCTCAAATATTATCACTAACTTATATACGAAAATACAATTTGTTTAAACTGTTTTGCAGGAGTCTTGGATATAATAACCTCACCATTTTCCCACTTTCAGGATTTGGAAGTTTACCTCATCTGATGTACTTGTAAGTCTTTGAATGACGTTTCTTTTCTATTTTTTAACGTCATCTCATTTTTAAATAAATATAATTTTCATGATTTTAATCTATTATTATGAATCTTTTAAAATCTGTGATAACGAAAATTGTAATCAAGAAATTTATTCTTAATTTTTTTTTACATTTCCTGATTCCAATTAAATCTTGTGGTCTCGAATTCAAATTGTATTTTTTGTAAGTCCTAAATGGACTGCTGGGAATAAAATGAATCAATTAATACTACAAAATGAAAATAATAGAAGAAAAGTGCGCCAGATTGTTATTTTCACTTGCTAGCACTGGGTTGATACCACTTGCTAGTGAACTGCTATCAGAGGTATCATTGAATCAGAAGTCAGCGTTTCTGTACTTACATGATTTTTAAGCTTTTCTTTAAATTCCCAAATGAGAAATTCAGAATTGTTTTAGAAACTTCAAATTATCATAAATGAATTTTGTCATTTGTATAGGTCCATTTCGGTCGTAAGTTTTGAAGAAATACAATTTATTCGTATTGTGAACGGTGTCAGTTATTAATGAACAACTTTTTCATTATTAACCTCGAGCGCTGTAAAGAAAAGTTATAATATTTGAACTTTGTGGATAGTGTTGGCAATCTTGTTTAACCCCACCGCATTTTGGCGCCTGTCCCAAGTTAGGAGACTCTGGCCTAAGTCTTGTATGTTGTTTTTTAATTTAAGTTCATTTATATGTTTTGGAGTTTAGTATGACGTACATTTTCACTGAACTATAGTATACATTTTTATTTAGTGACCAGACGCTGAGGCCCACCTCTGGGTGCGGGATTTTCTAGCTGCGTTGAATACCCATTGTTGGCCTTCTGCTGTTATATACACATTGGTCGGGTTGTTGCATCTCAGCTATATTCCCCATTTCCATACTTAATTTTACTCATCTCCTTATTTCTATATATTATATTTAACTAACTGCTTTCTTCTATTTACAGAGGTTTGGAAGGTAACTTGATGAAGAAGATTTCTGTGAAGCATCTTTCACCGTTTAAAACTGATACATTTGTTCACCTGTGAGTGTCAGTTGTGTTTTAAAAATGTTTTTATTACTAAAACAACCCTTATGATAAAAAAAAAGTCATAAATAGTTTAATGCTATGGTAGTTTGTGACTAAGTTCATAATTATAATAATATTTCATCAATGCCATTTTCTCGATGAAAGTCCACGAAAAAGACAAAAAGGGTTCAAAATATGTAATGGCTAGATGGAATTGTATCTTCCCTCCAGTTCCAAAAAGTATGTGCATATCAGGACAATACCATTTTGAGCAAGGCATGTTACGTACAAATATTCAAAGTAAACTAAAGCAGTCATCAACTAAAAGCTCACCATAACTGAAAGCACTGAAAATAACTTCACCTATCGCACGATAAAAGGAATGAATATGTGTATTGTTTTTATCTGCTTGCTTCTACTGTGTCGACTATTTATCATTTGTGTGGTAAAGCCGCAAAATATTATGAATGGTTTGGGCTTAATTTCTAACGTCTATCATTCTTTTTTATGCAGGAACCTGAGTACAAACTTGATAGATTATGTACAGCCTGGTGCCTTCAGACAACTTACAAACATAACAATTATGTAAATAGTTATAAAGATAGTATCAATTATACTTTCAAAGTACCATTTGTCAATAAAGCCGTCCGTGCATTTAGTATAAGTTGCCGTTGTAGGACGTTAAACACTTCAGGAACCATCGAACTTCAATGAAAAAGATTTTAACAAAATTAGTTGCAATGGAATACCGTTAGAATGTAAATATTTTGAAGAAAACAGGAAACATTGTCTGTATCATTATTGTTTAAAAAATGCAAATGTTGTAAAAAACTAACAGATTATGTCTTCAAAACCAACTCAGGATTGATTAAACTATATATGTAAATTCATAAAGATTATTAACACAGGTGTAAATGTATGTGCTCCTGACTAAAATGGACTTCAAATATTGTCAACTATTTTGTTTGTTCTGTCTTGTTGTAAATATTGTACATAATTGTCTTCTGGTTACCTATGTATATGGTTTATTGAGAATAAAGATACATATATGTTCAGTCGTATGAAAACTAAATTCCATTTATTTATATTAGTACGCGCTTTCATGAATAAATGTGCTGGTAGGGAAATTGATGTTTAAATTCGTAGATTGGTTTTTCTATGAATATACATCTCAAGTCTGGATTAAATAGTTTGTAACAAACAAAAAATCATGTTTTTTTTCATTTGTTATTTATCATTTCAGAGAATTACATACCAACCATCTCTCATTCTTACCACGTGGGACTTTTGATAATGTTTCTCTCCTAGCCCATTTGTAAGTATTATTTAATAGCGTCCGAAATGCAGTTGTGTAAGAATTATTTTTTTAAGCATTATGCATGCAGCTAAAATAGCACAATTTAACTGAAAAAGTAATGGAAGTATTGGTTTAAAATGTGCAAATTTAGGTTGGTTTTTTTTCATATATACATGTACACCAAATTTTGAAATAAACAACATATATAAAACAGCAGAATAAATACTATTTTTCTGTTTCTTTCTTGTAGAGATTTACATGGTAATAAATTTGAAGTTTTCAATACTGAAGCTTTAATCGATCTGGAGAACTTGGTTGAATTAAGAATTCACACACAAGATCCACCTATGACGACGATATTGTTTAACTCCATGATAAACATTGGTAAATCCTTGAAAAATTTGTAAGTACATAAACTAAAGGTATATTCTGGAATTCGATTCCTAAATGTGGTACTGTTAAATTATTTTTTTCAAGAAATATCACAATAGTATAGGAAATCTAGAAAAACCAGCTGTTTATAATGTACATAATAAGTCACTCTTACATCATGTCAAAAAGTACAACATTCATTGGCAAAATGCAGATGAAAACCTATAATTTCTTCTAATAAAACATTGTATTTGAAATTAGGAATTGTGAGCAAGAAATAGTTTATATCGTTTCATTTCTATAACTATAACTTTGCAGTTAAGATAAGATGTTTCATTGTTTAAAACAATATAGCAATACCATTGTAATTTGATTAATTGATCACAAATCAGCCACCTTATTACAAAGAGATGAAGTGGGGTTTTTTTTTTTGGTTTATTTTTTGGCTTGTTTCCATTCGTTTGATGTGTCTGTGCTTTTGATTTTCCCATTTGATTACTAGTGACTTTACTTTTGAAAATAATTCTCGGAGCTTAGTATTTTTCTGATTTTACCTTTTTCTGTCGTGTCCAATTAAACGTAGAACACGTTTTCAAAGTTACGTTTAGTACGGAATTCTATGTATGTGTGAACTTGAATAAAACAACGATTTTCTAGTAGTATATTTAACACCATTATCTTATAAATAATCAGTTAAACCAAATTTAGTAATGAAAAATGTTTAAAACGTCAAATCGGACACAGCATTTCATTAGTTGTGTACCTATACTTTTCTCAAAATGAATTGTAATTTTGAATTAAGATGGTTTGTTGTTTTACCTTCAGATTCATCAGTGATAATGCCCTGACACATTTACCGCACCAAGTTTTTACAGAAGGAGAGTTTCCATTACTTACCGATCTGTATGTATATTCGTTGAATGTAAATCTAAAACTACACCTACCTCAATGATTTTGTAGTAGCATAATAGCTTCAAATACGAGAGATTATGAGTTCTATCAAAATTGTAGTCGTTTTTTTTCAATTCATATCAGTTGCTTCTTTACAAACAAATGATGATGAAGAATAAAGCTACTAGAGGAGTTTGTACGACCTTCATCATATCGCATATCAAGCTTTAAAAAACAACTTCTATGTATAATCATATTGTTTTGAAACGTCATAACCGCTTTAATCGGATCACTTTCATCAGGAACGCTAAAAAAGATTAAGAGCGTCAATTCTCGCAAAAATTTATCACATTTGCTGACTGATTTAGAAAAGAGTAAATGTAAAGGGTTCTTCAAAAACAAGCATATATTTTCATATGAAAGTTGTTATCAAACGTTGACTTCTAATTACATCAGCATTAGAAATAGGTACACATAATTATTTAATTATTGACATGCATAATACTAAAAAGTGACCGGTGGGAAAAAAAGCCATCTGATGAAATCTAATATATAAGAAGTATATCAATGGAGATATAAAAATAAAACGGTTTGCATGTAAGTTTTTTTTGTTTTTTTTTACATTTCATTGAACTATCTACTCTGCAATATAGACATGCTGATCATAATAACATACAGAATATAACAGATTTGGATGAGAAAGGGTATGGTGTAACACTTCGTTCAACTTTCCTACAGCGACAGAAAAATCTTATTCCGTTTGGAAATACAACTAATATTAGAACAATGTGAGTAAAAGCTGATTTTACGAAGAGCAATTATACTTTTAATCATATAATCATATAATGCTAGTTTTATTCGCAAACATATAATTGAGAATGGAAATGGGGAATATGTCAAAGAGACAACAACCCGAATAAAGAGCAGATAGCAGCCGAAGGCCACCATGGGTCTGTATGTTTTCAGATGCTTTCTCTTATGAAGTTACCCGACTGATTAACGGCCATTTATTTGCACGGTTGTATATGTGCTCAAGTAAAATATCTAAAAATTTGCCGAAAATCTATCCGAATACATTTCAGATTATTGTCGATTTAGTTAAAGACCAATTTACTTGTATATGGTATTACCACATAAATTCAAACTGATTTATATGTTTGATATAAAACGAAGATGTGGTACATGTGTGATTGCCAATCAGACAACTCTCCACGATAGACCAATAAACTTATCATAGATACCAGGAGTCAGTTTCATAAAAACACTTACAACTAAGATGGATCTTAAGTATACTGAATTGTTCATGCCTTATGATCAATCTTAGGCGTAAGTTTGTTTGTAAAACCGACTCCTGGATTGAAATTTGGTATATGAGCTACAAAAGACTCATCAGTGACGATCTAATAAAAAAAGTTAAAAAGGCTAAATAAAGTACAAAGTTGAAGAGCATTGAGGACCATAAATGACACAGAAATTAGCAACTATAGGTCCAAGTACGGCCTTCAACAATGAGCGAAGACCATACCGCATAGTTCAAAAATTATTTGTATAACGAATAAATTGTCCATTAGTCAGTGTGGCAATGTGTAGTCCGGTATAATTAGTGAAGTAATACTAATATTCTCTTTTCTCTATACTAGGTATTTGGAGTACAATAGGATTGAGCAAATCAACAACTCTGATTTATGTCAACTTGTAAATTTGCAAACTTTATATATGCAAACTAACAGACTACATGAAAACAATATTGAAGAGGATGCTTTCAAATGCTTGCCAAGTCTGATATACCTGTAAGTTTCTATATACTGTGACCACACAATCAAAAAAAGGATGAAACCATTAAACTCTTTGATACTATAAAACTAATAGCACCAGTGCGTCTATGAAATTTGCGGAAATTTACCCAAAGGAACTTACTTTAAATAAATCAAATTTAAACGGTAATAACTGTCCTTTCCTAGATTTAGATATTTCGGTTTTTAACGGGAAACTCCACACTAAAATTTACGACAAAAGAGACGATTTTTCGTTCCCTGTTGTTAATTTTCCCTTTTTGAATGGTGATATTCCTTTGGCACCATCCTACGGTGTTTATATTTCACAACTCGTTTGCTATGGCCGTGTCTGTTAAACGTTTTTGATTTTAAGTTTGGTTGTACCTGTAGAAAACTTATTTCAAACGGGATAGCACATCCTCATTTTTACGTAAATATTGTTTACCGTGCCCGGAAATTTAGAAACGATCCTGGTAAACTTATCGATCCTTTAAATAAACTTATCCTAAAAGGTTATTATTTCAACCCTGTAATTAGATCACTGAATATTGTTGTTTTTTTGGTATTAATATTGATTTTGTTATCAGTAAATTAAAAGCAAACTAAATATTATTGTTATATACATATACACATTCATGGATCTACAATCTGTGGATACCTGTATCTTGGCATTGCACAATGTCATGTTTTTCTCTGACTGTTTATGACGTCTTTAACTAAATCCATTGGATGTTGGATGTGTGCTGATTGATAATACATCTTAGATGCATGATTTTTTTTATTAGTAGTTAGTGGCTTTGAACTAGCTGTCAGTAACTTCGAGTACTCTCAGATCTGTACTTAGTGTCTAATTGTTGTTGGGATGTACAAGTACCCTGCCACGTCCACTTGTATTTGTAGTATTTGTATTGTTATATCCATCTGATGAGTTAAGCCTTTTTCAACTGATTTTAATAGTTCGTTCATATGTTGTACTGTTACACCACTGTCCCAGGTTAGGGGGAGGGTTGTGATCCCGCTAACGTGTTTAACCCCGCCACATTTTCTATATATGTACCTGTCCCAAGTCAGGAGCCTGTAATTCAGTGGTTGTCGTTTGTTTATGTGTTGCATATTTGTTTTTCGTTTATTTATTGTACATAAATTAGGCCGTTAGTTTTCTCGTTTGAATTATTTTACATTGTCATTTAGGGGCCTTTTATAGCTGACTAGTGCTCATTGTTGAAGGCCGTACGGTGACCTATAGTTGTTAATTTCTGTGTTATTTTGGTCTCTTGTGGAGAGTTGTCTCATTGGCAATCATACCACATCTTCTTTTTTATATGAAAGCCATTAAATCTTTGAGTAGATACCTATACAATAACCTATTTTTTCAAACAACCATCGTGTGTGTTAATCGAAGACCATTGAGAAATTAAACCATAGACATTCCTGCCAAACAAAGGAAACAACACAACTAACTCATGTTTGTGTAACTTAAGAAACATTTCGAGAAATCTTAAATTAGTTATTTGTAAGTAATTATTAATTGCATGGATAACCAAGAATGTAGTTTTCAGAGTAAACAACGGCTAATTACAACTGGATATATATCATAAGTCTTCTTATCTTATTACCTACTAGTATGAACATTTGTAACGTCTTAGATTTCTATAAATTTTCATATATTGCGTTAATTTGATTTTCAAAAGTGCATACATATAGTGCATAAAATGTAAAATAATGAAATACCGAAACGGAAAGTCCGTCATCAAATAACAAAATTAAAAACTCAAACACATGAAACGAATGGATAACTCCTGTCATATTCCTGACTTAATACAGGAATTTGATGATGAATAAGAAATAAGGTAAATGCTTTTAAGATGGTTTATCTTACCTCCTATATATTTCTAGAAATATCGTTGGTTAAAAGCGACCGCGTGGATACCCTGTATATTTAATATGGGGTTAGTAGGAATGGTTTATTTTGATACGCGGTATGTAATTGGTGTTATGTGCCTTCAAAAACAACACGGCCTTGAGGAAAAATCTGGAACGTTTACTCCGGACAACAGATGAAAAAATTGATGATGAACGATTGAAATAAATGCAGAAAACACACGAAAAGCTTATATTAAATAGTTTGTGTTTGCAATTGTTTTTTTTATAGACGAACGGAAGTAGGTACTTTATATTGAAGACTTGATCACTTTGGTAGGCCACTTGTCTAAATGCCACATGTTTTGATAGTCGGTAAGACAATTTCACAGTGCGCTAGTGGCATACTACTATATATATGGGGTCAGTAAATTCCATATGGGATAAGAACTTCGAGCTTCGCTCTCACCCCATATGGAATTTACTGACCCCCCATATATCGTATTAGGTCACTAGCACACTATGTAACTAATAGTATGCTAATGCTAGAACAAACTACACAATAATGTTAACTACGCGTTTTGCTAATACGAATCTGACAAATATATGTCTTTTCATTTCAGAGATCTTGGCGGTAATTATCAAATGCAGTATGTTCCAGTAGCACTGACAACACAAGAAAAACTTCCTGCCATTCAAACATTAGGACTGTATGGAACACAAATAACATTTATAGAAGAAGAAGCATTTTCAAATATATCAACTCTTCTAAACTTGTAAGTTATATTAAAGATCAATCAACTATTGCGGATTGACTGCAATATAAAAACAATGGATCTCAAATATCAGCCGTCACTTGACCGGACTTGCTTGCATGCCTTGTTGTATCAATATAAATACATATAGCCCTAAATTGAACTCGACTTATAATATGAATAATGCCTTCCTGATATCTGGTCATCATCATTTTCTTTCTCGGTTTTTTTATTTTTTATTTTTTTTTAATTTATATTATGCTTACAAACCTTAGTTTTAGTACCAACACCAATAACACAAAACTGATTTAATCCGCCACATTTTGGTATACCTGTATCATGTAAGGAGTCTTCTCAATGCTTAATTTTGCACGGTTGCTTAACAATGAACGTACCGTCTTTTGAATTGAAATTTATTCATTTATTTTATTTTTCTGGTTGTGTTCTCCGTTTGATATACGCCCTATTTTACCATTCATACTTCATTGTTTCGTGCGATACCAGTAAGTTTGCTACTGAATTATCGATCACAGGATGTCATTTATTATTGAAATTGTATCAATAACGCAAATATATTGACATTGTATGTCTATCGAGTCATAAGAGACTGTTTCTATAGTTGTCTCGGATAAAGGTCGACGTTTTCCGATGACTTACTTTAGCAATAGCATCCTTATTTGTTTAGTTATCACATCGTGCATATGGTACATATCGTTGATGAACGATTGTATGCCCCATTTATGATACTAGGAGGGAGGCATACTGTTTTCCGACCAGTGCTTCCGTCGGGGGGACTCCTGTCCTTCGACCTCAAATTCCTCCATTCATTGAATTTAGAACTAGACAAGTGGAGTATGGAGTCCTATGAATACCATGAGAGAGTACTTTCAGTGTCAGCAAGTGAATAATATTGTTACATATCAACTTATTTTTTTTATATTTCAGAAAGATGCAAAACAACAGAATTGTTGCAATAGAAAACAACGCATTTCCATTACGTCTCAGAACTCTGTAAGTTGAACATGTCAACTTCAGCGATAATTTTAGGTATCAACCTAAGACAAACTGACAACGCTATCATGTTAATAAACGAAAAAACACCACAAAACTTAACTCAGCATATATATTGAAATAAGGACTGAATAATATGAATCTCACCAAAAGCCAACTGTAAATGGACAATTCTGGTATTTTAATATCTGTATTCGGTATTTTGAAACCAACACGTACACAGGTTCACATACTAAAATACTGGGACTGTAGATCAAATGACAAGTGTATAAATCATGCAAATGTCTTGCTTTTAACAACATTCGTAGCAGGAGAGACAAAAGTCTATATTTTATCATACCACACTACAAAATTAAAGTTGTAACAAAAATAGCCCATTCTATGACCAAGAGGAATAATCATTTAAAAATGCCTGCAAATTCGGTATAAATATATATTATCATGAACAAGCTAAGTAAACACGCTTAAATGTTTTATGTCAAAGTTCATATCCGAAACACTTTCAGTTTTTGTAGCCATATGCAATCGACCAAAAGCTTTCAGATTTTTTTTTCAACTTTATTCACACTGCATGACAATTTTTCAGAATTATGTTGTTGATTTCTTCTGCAGTTTCCTGTCTGGAAACAGGTTCCGATTTATTCACAAGAATCAGTTCACGTTCTTGTCAGATTTATCAAACCTGAATCTCGGGAGCAACGATATAGATTATTTACCAGATGAAGTCTTTACCAACTGCGTCAACCTAACAACATTGTAAGTTACGATAAAACCAACCGTCAAAATGACAAAAGTAAAAATAACTGAAGAGAATATATGTCAGTTCGTAGAATATTAACTATCATTGATGAATCATGTGTATTGTTTCTTTTTTTAACTAATACAGTTATGATCAGTGGGGTTTAACTAAGTTGCTGTCTCTGAAATCTTGTTGCAGCATGCTCCCCGTGAGCGCTGTAGTCATGAATTCGGTTATCTGTAGACTAAACCAATGCGACAAAATTGGTATGAGTTGCTTCTCTACAGTGTATCGAGTAGGTGTCTTTTTGGAAAAGAGCATATAGTGATGTCAAATTAATTAATCTTGGTTGTGTGGTTGTCTGTTAGAGGTGGAATTGAACGTCAGGCTCAGTATGTCTGTATTGTACAAGATGAAATTATAAAAGATGTTATAAAACCAACATATTATAATACAGTCTATCCAAAACATTCACGAGATTCCAATCATTCTTACTACAAATACTTGATAAAGCTAAAGAGATTTTGTATGATTGTCAGTGAACGAACTTTCCAATATAGACCAAATTACGTGGATAACTTGTTTTTTTTTCTTAATATGCATATACTATTTAAAGATTGACACTTCATTTGAACATTGGTGGATAGCTTTCTCATTGGCAATCATACCACATCTCCTTTTAAAAAATTTTGAGTAAGCATGTCAAACTGCTGCAAATTTTTCAAAGGAACCTATCCGTATATAGAGCTCTTTGTGTAAAAAAACATATGTCAGTGATAACCTTATAATGTTTTATATCGATCTGATGAGTGTTGTCTATTTCAGCTGAAGTGTATATTAGGCTCTTATGTGGTTGTGTTACACCACTGTCCTAGGTAAATGTCATGTTTGAGCACCCAATGAAATGTTTACCCCGCTATATTCTGTATCTGTCTGTCCCAAATCGGGAACCTTTAAATTCCGTCGTTGTCATATTTGTTTTTCCGTTTATTGTTTTGCACATAAAGTATGCCGTTAGTTTTCTCATATGAATTGTTTAACATGTCATGTAGGGGCCTTTTATAGCTTGCATTGCACCATGTTGAAAGCCTATGGTCACTTACTATTCCTAACTTCTATGTTATTTTGTAAAATTTCATACTTTACATTGCAGTTTTATATTTTTAGATCTCTAAATGGCAATAAAATTCCCCAGCTAAAAAAAGTACACTTTCAAAATTGCCCGTTAACAGGACAGGTAACCTTTGCTGATAATCATATTGGTTGGATTGAGGATGGAACATTTTCTCACATTTCCGACATGACTTCTCTGTGAGTAATTTTATTTTTACAATAGGCATAAGATTTTTTACACTCATATATATGTGAAACAAGCAGAGTGACAAACAAATGTAAAAAAAAACGTTGTTATTTAATTTTCTTTTGGCCAGAACGAGATTTTTTAATGTTTTGGAATAATTTTCAATAGGTCTGCATGTGGCAAAAACAATGGAAAGCCAAAAGTATAAATCGTTTTACAGCATGAAAATCTTAAGGGCCTTAACAGAATACTCACAAATACCACCAGTTACTGAAAGCAAGTCCACGGACATTTACAAGTAATAAATTAATCCTGTTCCAAGATCAAAATCAATCAGAACACATCCAATGGATCTAGTGTTAAGACGTCATAAACAGTCTAAGAAAACATGACCTTATGCAAGCAATGCCAACAATAAAAGTATCTACGTAATGTAGGACCTAGGTGTTCATAACAGTTTAGGAATACATATTAAGTGAAGTTTTTATTCATTAAAAACCAAATCAATGTTTGTACCGATAAAACAATATTCCAGGATCTTAGTACAGTGTTAATTTGATAACCTTTTTGAACAAGTTTTTTCAAGGGATCAATACGTTTACATGGATTTTTAAGCTTTCTTAAGATCGATTAGTTTGCTATATCTGTCGTAAATTGCATTTGTGCTTTGTACACGTATCAATCTAACGAGTCAAGCACTTTCCGATTGATGTTAAAGGCATCCATAAAAGCAATGCTTTCTCTATCGAAACACTCGGGTTCGACTCGTTTTGATTTTGTGCGATTATCTCTGGTATTTTCTTTATTTAAGGAATAACTGTAATATTTTTTCTGTCTATGAAGAAATAACATAAAAAATGTGGTGCACACTGAATAACGCGCGTAGCGGGTTATTTAACAGTGTGCACCACATTTTTTATGTTATTTTGAATAGACAGAAAAAATATTACAGTCATTTCTTATAATTTAATTCTAAATTCCATTTTAAACCATAGAAAACCATGAAAAAACGTTGATGACGTCACGGTCACATGACTAAATTATGTCTATGGGCTCATAACAAAATAACGTCCGCCAATCAGAAGACGCGTTACATCCAAAATTAAATTATTTATGTTTGTAGTCCTTTGTATACTGTGGCTTCATTATTATTCGTTGGATACTCATTTTCAGGGATATCGTTGTTACAGGTGAACCACGAAATGAAGTGTTCAACGAAAGACAAATTTTCTATAAGGTTATATGCAGACTTTGGCAAAACCACGAAATCAAATATCCTTAATCCACGAAAATTGGTACCCATGAAAATAAATGAATACATAGTATTCAAAATGGGTTTAAAAGTTCTTAACATTAGTAGACTACTTTTATATCTTATTTAAATCCAGCTAATAAAATAGAGATTTTTTCTTAGGCTAGTTATGCCCAACATATTGAAAAAAAGATTTCATGTTATTTATTATTTCGTTGTTATTTTCATTTGTAGATCGTTATCACAAAATAGATTGTATTGGCTTCCAAATGCAGGCGACTTCAATTCCTTAACAATTTCAACTGTGTACAAGCTGTCTTTTAGTGGTAATAGAATAAGCTTCATTCCACCGGGTGTCTTCATGAATTTATCTACTGGATACTTGTAAGATTATTAGTATTTGGATTTTAATATGAATGTATGTGACTAAAAATATGTAGTTGACGTCACATGCTCCCATTGATAGATTACCATAGCTTCGTTTGGAAAAACCCGGTAGAAATTTGGGTCCTGAATGCTGTGTAAAAGAGGGACGAAAGATACCAGAGGGACAGTTGTACTTAATTTGGTCGTTCAACTTTCATATTATTCAAACGTTGCTGTTGAATCCTTTGCTGACAAAATCACTCGTCTGACGCACACAATGTTAAGCCTTGTATGATTGATGAGTTATGTTAATAACTATTATTTATCAAACGAAACAGTAAAACAACTTATTTAATACGTTTGTTCTAATGTTGTGCTGTAATATCACTTTCCGTGTTTGAATCAGGATTAGGCTTTCGCTTACCTGTGTAACCCGACAGGATGATAATTTTTTAAGTCGATATAATAGTATAATCTGTTTCTATATTGAACTTTTGGAATAAATTGTTTTCAACGTTTCTGTATCAAGATATATGATGAATTTATTTTTTAATGTTCATTGCCAAAATTAACACAAGACAGTCAAACTCATATAGATCGAAAATAAACTGACAACGCCATGGTTAGAAAATTAAAAAAAACTGACAAATTATACTTCAATAGACACATCATAGAAAACTGAAGACTAAGCAACACGAACACAACCAAAAACTGTTTAGAATCATGTTTATATATTCATACAGAACATAATATGATGCGGGTCTATACATCAACGAAACAGCAAACCAATGTTAAAAAGATCCAAATGTGGTTTTGAGGGGAACATAAACTTATCATCAATTTAGAGGTGTTCATACCTATGTCAAAGCAAAGATCGCACAAATACTATAACTAAGCTTGTAGGTAAAAGAGCACTGACGATGAGCTGCTTTAAAGAATTAAAAATTTCGTTTTGGAATTAAATTGGGGGTGTAAAGTGTAAAATAATGGATATGGATTCATGTCAAACTAATGTCATTACCTTGATGCTACATGTATATATTCTGTTATATCTACAGGGATCTACAAAATAATAGAATTTCATCTGTAGGCAGCCATGCTTTCGAATCGGTAACTGTGACGAATTCATTGACGCTGACCGGAAATCAAATACGTGAAATTCAAAGTAACGCTTTTACAAATGTAATGTGTTACACGTTTGCTATGAATGATATGTACATAGAGACATTACAGTCGTTTGCTTTTAATTCTTTCTCTGCCAACAAAGTTGACCTACAGAATAATCAAATATCAGATATCAGACAGAATGCGTTCAATGATTTCAAAGTTTCCGGAAACTTGTGAGTAAAGTTATTTAGGAAACTTGTGTGTTAAGTTATTTTTACAACATATAAATATTGCAATGATGGTAACCGAATACGACATCTACAGCAATGTATTTTGAAATTTTTTTCGAATATTGTATGTATAGTCTTATTTCATAAGTAAGAGGGTGGCTTTCAAAAGTTTATACATGATGACAACATTTTATGGCGCACCAGCTGTATAAACGTGTTAATGAATTTGTTTTAACTGGACATAATCAAATTAAGTGAATTTAACAGAAATTATGAACTATTAATTTGATTTAAAGGAGATGTTGGGCATATACTAGTACATCAATGAAACTGAAAGCCGACATCAAAAATAATTCTTATGGCAACCGGAGGGCAACATTGAATTCTAAACAATTTAGTTGTGTCTCCAGTCTGTAAAAAAAATGAACATTTCTAAACAGAAACAAATCGAACATCTGTCAACACCAATTTATCAAAACAAATCATCAGTTATTACAGAATCAATTGATATATCATACTTTCACTCACAGTCTTTCTTATTTGATTCAGTTTATGACTGATCTAGATACTGATATTTAAATAACCGTCTATAAAATATATTTTAATAGGTTTATTTCTGTTTATTTATTTTTGTGCATTTCTTGTTTTTGTGTTTAAACGGACCTTTTAACCTGTGGTAGATACATTTGAGTTCATATTTGATTTTGTTTTTATTGTTAGATATTTTGTTTTCTACTAATTTTGCTTCTATATTATGTGTACAAACATGATTTTTTCGCTCCTGCTACGCAAAACAATTGTGTCTCAGAGTATTTTTATTAATAAGTTAAACAGCCAAAGGTAAGCAACTGTCTTTAACATGTTTTAATGTGATATAACTAGTTGTTCCTCATTTTTTAATTTGTTTCATCCAATAAGACTATTCACCTGATAACATTTATTTATGCTCCAGTTATCTAAATGACAACAACATAACTGCTTTAGAGACATCCATATTTGGAGGAACTTCAGAAGTGACTAATTTGTATCTAAATGATAATGGAATGACAACGGTAGCTGCTAATGCCTTTCGGAATCTTACTGTTTCGTCTGTGTACCTATTCAACAACAGGCTGACATCATACCCTGTGGCACTCAGTGAGGTTAAACCAGCTGTAATGTTAGTAGTAATTATTCACATGAGGTTTTTTTTTAATTTGCTTATTACTGATTGGCTGATTTAAAGTAAAGTAATTGACCTTTTTGAGGGAGTAGTTGCATGATTCTATTAAATTTTGTTATTTGATACTCTTAGTGCCATAGAAGACAAAATGTTTGAATGTAAAAATGAAGATTAAATAATGAGTGCACGAAAATATCAGTGGAATTTAAAGTGTCTTGTCAAACTTTTATTTTCTTGTGATTTAAATGTCTAAAGAAGGTTTATACTATTTACAATACTGATCAACATTTATATAATGTCATTTGAATAAAACCTTTTGTGAGATTAAAGTTAAACGTTCATATATGAATAATGTTAACTAAAAGTTTTAAATTTTAGTCACTTATACAGTAATCTAATCAGTCAGATACCATCAGGATCGTTATCTGGACAGAGTCAGCTACGAGTATTTTACATCTACAATAACTCCCTTACAGCAATAACATCTGACTTGTTTAAAGATGCAACTAGTTTACAACAAATGTAACTATGACTAATGATAAATAATGATATTACTAGGATTATTCGCAGGGTTGTGTCCCTTATGAAATAAGATCTTAGGTAAAGGCATATGTCTTAAAAAGTAAAATCGCAAAAATACTGAACTTCGAGAAAAATTCAAAACGAAAAGTCCCTAATCAAATGGCAAAATCAAAGGATAAAACAGATCAAACGAATGGACAACAACTGTCAGATTCCTGACTTGGTACAGGCATTTTCAAATGTAGAAAACGGTGGATTGAACCTGGTTTTATAGCGCTAAACTGCTCATTTTTGTGACAGTAGCATCAAACTCCGTTTTTTTTACAACGATGCATGAACAAAACAGACATAATCGGCAAAATAGTCAAAATACCAAATCCTACAGAAACATTTTTTCCTTCATGTTCGTGCATATATTTTTAGCTTCTAGGATACATTGATTATTTTCTTTCTGCTTCAACTCAAAATACTTTGATAAAACTGACTTGTACAAACTCATTTCTGATATTCGGAGTTATCTTCATTAACCAAGGTCTACCCCTTTAATTTTCTTTGTTAAAAGACATGGAACACATATGTTAAAATCAATACTACAAAAGAATTATCTTTTTCTGTGGTTCAAGACATGGGCATTTCAATATATTGGCTTTTACATCAACAACCAGACAACCGCTTTCAACTATAGACTGCTGTTCAAATATACTGCTATAAATTCTCCAAATATAAAGTTAACGAATAAATTATACAAAAACAGCCGTCACTGGTTATTGCATAGCTTTCCAGATATAACATGGTATTGTCGTTTCATGTTTTTTATTCTATATCCTTTGTTGTTCTACTTTTTAAAGGTGCATTTTGCATGAATCACTGTTATTTAAAAGCAATATATAGTGCCTTTCATAGATTTTCTGCTTTATCATAGTCGTGAAAGAAATTATAATTGAAGATAATCCATTTTATTTTAATATTTGGCTCATACTGTACAGAAAAGGAGATGTTATGATATTGACATTTCAATAAATATTCTTTAAACATGTCAAACCCAAAGGACTAAGATGTGAGGAATTACCGGTCGTAGTCCTTCAACAATAAAATCCAAATCGTATATTATCTATAAAATTACCACTGATGACAAAATAGGAATTGAAATATATCTGGCAAATATACCCTAACTATGACCACTAGTTATCAGGATTTGGCTTCGGACAGGCATGCATTTTGGTTGATATAAAACAGAAAACTCGAACCATAACAAAACGGGGATGATCTCGGTTGCTTCGGACGAGGTTGTTTTAGCCATTTTGAAGATCGAAAAGTGTGGTCACCTATCGTATTAAAACAAAAGTTACCCTTTAATATTTTGTTTTTATCAACATGATCAAATTGATGTCTTTCTTATTTGTCTGAAATCTATGGAATATTTTGTTGTGATTTTGTAGAGACATGCATGATAACAAGATACAAAAGATAGATGAAGGATCTTTTACAGGACTGAACAACTTACAAATTATAGACTTAAGTGACAATGAAATTCCGTATTTCCCGGCTATCAATGATCTATCAAAGCTTCAAACACTGAATCTTCGAAATAATCTGATTCAGACTTTAGGTGGGATATCTACACCAAATAAGATAATAAGCTTGTAAGTGTTATTTCATTGTTAGTATTAACTTATTATCTTAAAGCGCCAACTTCAAATATTTAATAAAAGTAAAAATATGGGGAAATTACCCTGTTTACTTGTACAAAAACTTTGATTGGCAAGTTTCCTTTCCCATGTTTTTATACGCCCGTCGTCTTTTAGACGGGACGAATTATGGTATACCGTTGTCCGTCCGTCCGTCCGTCTGTCCGTCCGTCGTCCACACTTCGGACAATAACTCAAAAACACTTTGAACAATTTCCATAAAACTTAAGTGAATTGTTTATATCTATTGACGTAAGCTCCCTTTCGTTTTTTTTTAATTTCAGATTTTAAGTTTTGGATTTATGGGGCTTTATTCATAAAAAAGGGGGATTTTCAACACTTCGGACAATAACTCAAAAAGGCTTTCACCAATGTCCGTGAAACTTTGGTGAATTGTTTATATCTATTGATGTAAGCTCCCTTTCAATTTTTATAAATTTCAGATTTTAAGTTTTGGATTTATGGGGCTTTATTCATTAAAAAAAAAAGGGGGATTTTCAACACTTCGGACAATAACTCAAAAAGGCTTTCACCAATGTCCATGAAACTGTGGTGAATTGTTTATATCTATTGATGTAAGCTCCCTTTTAATTTTTATAAATTTCAAATTTTACATTTCCGTGTTATGAATTTTTATGCTTAAAAAAAGGGTGATTTTCCAATTTTGGGACAATAACTAACACTTTCACAAAATTTAAGCAACTTTGATAAATTGTTTATATCTATTGACATAAGCTCCCTTTCCATTTTTATAAATTTTAGATTTTATGTTTTCTTAAGTAATGAATTTTTATACTTAAAAAACTTTTTAAAAGGGGGATTTTATGAAACTTTGGTGAATATATTAATGTAACATCCCTTTTGATTTGTATATATATTTCTAGTTGATCATATAAATTCATTTAAAGCATAAAAGACAAGTTAAAAGAGCAACGGACGTATCATGCGCTAAAGCGCAGCCCTTTATTTTATGATATATGAAGGCAACAGTAGTATACCGCTGTTCCAGCTTTTCTTACTATCATAGCACACTTTTCTTTGAACTGACTAAATAGTTGAAAGGGTACTAGATACGAGATATAGACAAAATTAAATATGATGTTTGGTTCAATCATCAATACTAAGCTAGAGATGTGTTACACTTCATCTTTTATATAAGCTTTGGATTTCAAATATTTTGGCCACGAGCATCACTGAAGAGACATGTATTGTCGAAATGCGCATCTGGTGCAAGAAAATTGATACCGTTAATTTTATTACACATGAACTAGGAGTGCTCAGCTAGTGAAAGGAAATAATTTGCACATGGAAAGTTGAACAATGGTAAACCATTTCGTTGACAGGTGGATTTTAAAAAAACACATTCTTCTACAGGTAAAAACTATTATTTAACATATTGTTGAAACCTATAATACAAAATCAAACAGACCGAGAAAAATCTAATTGCATAAATTCGTTAATTATTTATATCCTATGTTGTGTTACATATTCTGTCATCGGACTCGAACTTTAAAATTTTTTTTAGAGTTTTACTGTACGTATGTGGTTCTTTATTCTACATTGTCTAGAGGTATAGGGGAAGGTTGAGAGCTCACAAAACATGTTTACTCCGCTGCGTTCTTGCGCCTGTACTAAGTCAGGAGCCTCTGGCCTATGTTAGTCTTGTTTCTGATTAACTTTTAGTTCATTGTAGTGTTTTCATGTTTAGTGTGACATACATTTTTCACTAGTACATAATTTTATTTAAGGGCCAGCGTAGTACTACGTCCGGACCTTCTGCTGTTATCTGCTCTTTGGTCGGGTTGTTGTCTCTTTGACATATTCCCAATTTCCATTCTCAATCTTATAATGTTTATATCGGGTTATAAGACCATCGGCAGTCTTCGGGATGTCACCCCGTTGGTTAGTTAGATGGCGTCTAGACTAAAATCCACACGAAATGCTGATACATTATTTCAAGTTTATACTTCGGAGATTGTTTATTTTAGCCTTTTTTATTTGGATATACGTTTTAGTCAAATGAGTCGAATATGAGAAATTGAGTAAAATCGGTGAACATGAATTTGACAACTAGTGCCCCTTGCATGGGAATATGTATGTTTAAAGTGTAATCTATTTGTTAAACGAGTGGCGGGAACATACATGTACTCGTATTGATCGTAATGACTACACATTTTGGTTTATAATGTTAATTTTCAAATTTTTTACACTGTCTCGTCTTTTCGTTTGAAATCCAAGTTGTAAACATCTGCAAATGGTCACTTTTCATCACGCTTGAAAGATTGGACCCCATTCATGACATATGTTTACGAATTTTATTTCATATCACAAGAATTGTCAGTTTTCTAGCCGAAGGCCGAGAGGTTTTCTTCGGATACTTCGCCCTCCTCCGCCTGTACAAACAGATCGCCAAGATATATCCAAAAGTGCTTAAAGTAGCTATATTATCAACAGCACACTCAATCAATCTTTTCCTTTTAAATAGAAATCTTGACAACAATCCACTAGGGTGTGAATGCAGTACAACAGGAAGTATTTTCAATGCAATCGGCGCTGTATCATCAGAAGCACAATGTACAAGTCCAACCGATGTAGCTGGAGTTTGGTTTTCTATTGCAAAAGCAGCAGATCCATTATATTATGAGAAGCAAGACAGAACATTGTTTCAATGCAGTAGGTGATAATTAAAATGGCGTAATAATATATAACCAACAGTATCTAACGTAGTGGTTATAGAGGATAATTTTCAAATATAATAATAAGAAGAAAGAAAATAATAATAATAATAATTATAACAATAATAATAATATTATTAAAAAATAATAATAATAATAATATAATAATATTATAATAATAATAATAACAATAATAATAATAATAATAATAATAATAATAATAATAATAATAATAATAATAATAATAAAAATAATAATAATAATAATAATAATAATAATAATAATAAAAATAAAGAAAATAGGAATAATAATAATAATAATAATTAATAATAATAATAATAATAATAATAATAATAATAATAATAATAATAATAATAATAATAATGATAATAATAATAATAAAAATAAAGAAAATAGGAATAATAATAATAATAATAATAATAATAATAATAATAATAATAATAATAAAAATAAAGAAAATAGGAATAATAATAATACTAATAATAATAATGATAATAATAATAATAATAATATAAAAATAATAATAATATAATAATAATAATAATAATAATAATAATACTACTAATAATAATAATAATAATAATAAAGAAAATAGTAATAATAATTATAACAACAATAATAATAATAACAATAATAATAATAATAATAATAATAATAATAATATAATTTAATAATAATAATGATAATGATAATGATAATGATAATGATGTTGATGCTGATGCTGATGATGACCATTTTACAATGAATGTAGCTGAAGAAAAATAATTTTAATTTGTACCTTGACCTACAATGGTTTACTTTTTATAAATTGTTACTTGGATGGAGAGTTGTCTCATTGGCATATATCTAATTAATAGATATTTAACAAATAGCCATGAATTACTCAAATATTGAAAGAAAACAAAACTTTTATATGAAATGACGATTTTAAGCTTGACCGTTAGCTTTGTATCTTTGATGGGTTTTTTTTATTATATATAAAAACACCTAAGATCCCAGTTGTTGTTTTTTTTTTTTTTAATATCAGACACACGTCTTCGTACGTCTCATCAGTAACACTCATATCAAAACTGGTTTCAATCAATAACGAACATGTAAAACTAATGCCATTTATTCCACTGGGTAAAACGCCCTATTGCTAACAATACAAAAAGTTATCTCAATGAACGTATGTAACATCTTATTTACTACATGTAATGACACATACTGTGAAAGAGAAAAACCAATAACACTGTAGTAGAAAACACTTTTTTCTTTAGTACTTTTGATCATGTCAATGGTTCAAATATTATCATTTTTAATTCTCCTGACGAAAACTAGATTTTTGTTATACGTTTACATGATAAGGATATCTGATGAAAAAAAATAACAAATATCTGATTTGTCAAACAACAAAATAAAACCACTTTCTTAAAAGATGGTAAAAAACATTCTTTGAGCATGTAAATTATGTACAGAAGGACATGTACTGTTTACAACGGTCAATTGCAATACCAGGAATAAAATGCTCGAAAAAAATATTTAAAAAAAAAAACTCAACGTCAACTAATAACCAAAGTCCGCCTACAATTTTTGTCACTTAATTTCCGGCAATTTGTGTAAATGTTTGTTCCTTGAAATTTTTTGTTTGTTAAGGTGCTGAAAATATTAATGGGTCTGCTGCGTCGAGTACAAGTATGACAATAGAATGGAAAAGACCTATATATTTGTTTGAAATATTCGGAGACAATTCAACAAGCTCTTTGGCAGAAGCAAGTGCATACCCAGAAGAAGTATGGTATGTTAAGAAACACATAACTCTTCTTTGGTGTTAATGCATTCTATAGATCTATGTCTTAGCCTTCAAAACGGTTACTAGTAAACAAGTTGTGAGCTTAAACGGTCATTTTAATCGATGAACAGCTCTACAAAGATTGAACAAATAATTTATAACTTACGAAAGTGCTAGGTGAATTTTCGAATTGTGTGTCAGATATTCGTGCTCTTTGGGTTTTCCCCTACAATACAGATTTAAATATTCTGCCCCATAACACCCATTTTTCTTTTATTATTAGACTTCAAAAGCTCATAAAAGGTCATTTACAAAAAATTTAGCAGATTCTATATTTCTTTTCTTCTGATTTGAGACTGAAATAATATCAATGCAAATATAATGTAAAAGTCCGAGTCAGCCTTTTTCTCGCCATTTTTATTTAATCAAATATCTCAAAAAAGGAGATCTATAACCTATAAATATTTTAAGCTTCTTTCATACAACAAGGGTTAACCTTTTGTACTCATCAGTAACTCTCGAATTAAGTTTTTCAATGATGTGAAATAAGGTATGAAGTTGAGCAGCAGTGAGGACCAAATTTCCGAACCCGATGCTTTACAGAAAACCTCCACCAGTGGATGGTAATAAACTCATCATATTTATTAGGATTAGAATTATGTACAATTCGCGCGTTTCGTTCACAAAGCACTCAGGAGAAGAAAAGCTATAAGGACCCAAAATTTCTATATGTTTGCAAATACATTAATTTATCATAAACTCATCCTAGATATCATTATTAAACAATGTGTACGCTTGACGCGCGCGTTTCGTTTCGAAAACATTCATCTTAGACGTCTGAATCAAAATACTTTAAAAGCTCAATGTAAAAGTGATCTGAAGACCAAACATTTCGAAAGGTTTTGATAAAAAAAAACTGCTAAGCCTATCTAATCCTGGCGTAAAAAAAATAATTGTCTTCAGTTAAATTAAGACTTCTAAGTAAATGTCCTCACAAATACTGTGGATTTATTATAAATCGTTTAACAAAGATTTTCGAGAATTTCGTGTTTACCCGGAAACCACGAATTATAATGGACAACGAAAAACAAATTTTCATATGCAAACTATGGCAAAACCACAAAATCAAATATCCACGAAAATGCAAGTTTTCACTAATCCACAAAAATTGGAACTCACGAAAAAAATTAATATATAGTACTTCTTTTTTTTCATTTAAGGGATTATATAGTAACCTGTACAAGCACAACAGCAAGTACACTACAGAAAATTGTTCGAGTTACAGTTGGTCTACCACCGTATTGTTATGCAACTTTTTACCAAGGAACAGATTGCCCTGATCCAGGGTGTTTATATTTTGATACTGCAACCGACTCGATCAAATGTAACAATCCGTGTGTACCGGTAAATGTTGACATAAGTCCTATTTCAGCTACTGATTGTACGGCAAGTTGTTTGTTACCGAATGGCGCCGTCAGTAATACTGGTTGTATAAGATCTTGTTTAAGAACATCAGGCGATCTGACTGATTGCTACACTGTGTCCTACCATTCAGCGGAAGTCACGTTTACAGATGTTGATGGAATGTTGCCATTGACAACATATGAATGTGATATAAAGATGCGTGTTGATGATTATACAAGTGCGAATAGTATTCCAGTATTTGTATACACTCCAGCAACGTCTTCAACCGGAGGTATATAAGATAGACTATAAATATTCCTTTTATTCATATTATCGTCCACTCACCGCTTCTGTCGCAAATTATTCTTTTGTTGAAGTTGGGTCTTTCAAAACTCATTCAATCGGCAATAAGACCAGAGTAACCTGTATTATGACCGCTTGTTTTAGTAGTAATCGTCTATCTAGTTCTTTGTTATCAGTTATTGTTACATGTTGTTTCATATGTCTGTTTTAGTTGCTTTAAATTTATCTCGTTTTAGTAATGTTATACGTTGAGATTTTGTTTATTAAAACCTTTCGAACTTTTGGGTCCTTAATGCTCTTCAACTTCGTACTTTATGTTGCCTTTTATTTGTTTTATATGAGCGTTTGTAGACTAAATACGCGTCTTGCATTCAAATACAAAAATATACTCCTGGTATATTTGGTGAGTTTAGGTTTAGTTAAATCTTCATTATTTTCCATAAAAGTTTGTGTATTTTACAGGTACAACCGGTGCTACAGATATACTTCTGAATGTTACCTACTACGACTTCAGTGCTGGAAATGACGATTTTTCTAGTGCAAGTGGTTTACTATCACGAAGTCCAAATCACATGACCAGTCCGTTGGGCTCCTGGTTGGCTATTTCTGATAACCCTACAAGTGACACGTTTTCGGACTGGTTCCGATCAACATCATCAAACTATGTGAAGTTTGATCAAATTTTGTTGCAACATGATACCAGTATAACATCTTCAACTATTTACAAGTAGGTTTTTGCTACATTTACCTAAATAAATGCAGCATTAGTATAACGTTGTTGAATAGTCATGAATTTATTTAGCAAAGACAAAAAATTCGCATCACAAACCAAACCTGATATAACACATCACCTACATTTTTATTACAGGGAAACAACGGAACAATAGAAACACATGAAAAACATGAAAAATATGCAACGAAAACAAACACCAACATACCAAGACTCATTATTACAACTGCCATATCCCTCACTTGGTACACGATGTTGTAATAAAAATGGCAGGTTGAACGGCTAATGATTGAATGGCCAGTCAAATCTCCCGACTATATGGCAAAATTAAAAATACCGTTAAGATGACAGTATAAAGTGACAGGTACACACAACAAGTAACGTATTAATAGAAATTGGGAAAATACAAATATTCAATTTGCGTTAAAATAAATCACATTTAAATTGCTGAGTTTTATTGAAAATTGTTGTTTGAATATTACCTTTTAAAATCTTGTAGATTTTGGTCAGACGCATTTTATCCAGTTGATGACTCTGGATATGGATCGGAAGGTCAGACTGACTGTTCGGGAGGTTTACATAACTTTGTGTAAGTTTTTATTTTCATTTATGACTATTTCTCCGTATCATTTCAAATACTACAGAAAAAGACATTTCATTTACTACAAAAGCATATTTTTGAAAATTAATAGAAACCTAGGAAGTAGTAGTAGTATGTATTTGCAAAGAAAACCACTAAACGCAGACTTATCTTAAAAGATTGTCTTTTAGAACGTCGAATTAATCAAGAGATTGAGGGATTTATACTGACGATTTGAAAGGAGTAATGCAGGCATCACAGCAAAAGATAAATATATAACTTGTGTACAGACACCAAATTTAAACTACAGTAAAAGCTATTCTTTCTAAATTTTGCTCACATCTTTTGTCGCTGTATAGGCTCAGTTCGTTTACAGCGACCTTATTTGCAATTTATTGTACATACTTAACATATGTCGTTTCACCTTTAGATTCACAGCTGCTATTCGAACTGGGCTGAAATATTTAGGAACAGAGAAAATAACAATCGGAGGTGGAGAGGAGTTGTGGTTATTTATTAACAAACAATTAGTTATAGAATTGGTTGATGATAGATCGTCAGCCAGCATTGGTTGTCAAATGGTCGATCTTGCTAGTGCTAAAGGTATATGTTATTTACTGCATGAAATTGGATAACAAAAATAATCCAATTATTCAAAACATTTTTAAAAAATTGGCACTCTTTGCCACTTATTGGCATTTATGCTATTACTATGGTTTCACAATTTGATCATGAAAGTTAACGTTAAATTCTACAAATTTTCCCAAAACGACAAAGTTAATATATTAATGACAGAATAAAATTCCTTATAGAATTTTGATTCTTGAAGAAAACTTTTAAATATAGTATTAACCGTTAAGGAGAAAAAATAAAACTGCTTGTGAAAAAAGTTGTTTAAGATTAACAATGATTAAAAAAAATACATTTCAATAATTACTATAGAAAATTATGGCCATTTAATGGAGTTGTCAATGCCATCTCTGCCAAAAAGCATTATATCTTTCAAATAAATCAAAAGATAATCAAACAATTGCTCAACGTATTTATAAAGTTCCAGTGAAAATTTGTGACTTCTGTGGCTTAATTTTTTTTAAAGAGAAGAGGAAACTTTTGTCTTTTTTTCTACAGTCATAATGTATTCTCCTTTCGTTAACACTTTCTGAGTACCACGCAAGTCTTCTTTGGTTTTAATACCTGAAACAAATCTTGATAAAATTAACTTGAGAAGGAATTTTAGTATATCTATAAACAATTATAAATAATTATTATGTTACCAGATAGTGGACTAATCATACCCCAAGAGGGCGTAATTGTCAACGGTGAATGCACTGGTATGTCTGCAAAATCAGCATCCTCAGTCAGTTTGACACTTGAGGTATGATAAATTAGATATTTTATTCATTTATAGAAAATTTTTACGATCGAGGCCAATAAAAAGTTTTGTTATAACGGAACATACAAATGTCGAGATAGATCGATAGACTTTAATCGCTTCCTTTTAAATTAGCCATTCAACCAACTAATACGAAACTCAGGTTCCCACTGTCTCACGCAAAGTTGATCGTAGGTGGATTTTTTAACGAACTTAATGGTCATAAAGTATCGGTAGTTTTACATCCTTTGATTTGACTTTTTCTCATGTAGCTGTTCAAGGTAGATTCAGAAAAGCTCTTCGGATGCAAACAATTCATAAAGTGCTATTTAGGGCTTTTTGTTGTTTTTTTAACAACTCAATGAGTATAGTATCATTAAGTTAATAATTCAACAATTTTCTTTAATAGTGTTCAGCTTATATTCTGAAAATGGCATCTAACGTATCGATCTGAAGTTTATTGCATACAGAAAGTGCAATATTTCATACATAGCTATACAAACACAGGCACTTTTAAGAAGCCGAGGAATAATCTCTCTCCACCAGAAACATATTCAATAAAAAAAAAATAAAAGGTGTTTCGTCACCCTTTAAAAATTAAGTAAGCGCATGTGTGATAGGTCTGATACTTTTGTGAGGCATTAGTTGTCCAGTCGTTGCTATAAAAGATTGTATTTTGTATTATAAAGGGGCACTAGCTGCCGAATTCATGTTCACCGATTTGACTCATGTTCTCATATTTTATTTATAACAATGTAAAATATTTTTTCAAACTATCAGAAATATAAAATAAACAATTAACAGGACATAGTCTCAAAAAGATGTAGCTTCGTTTCGAGTGAATTTTAGCCAAAACGCCATCACCATCTAATTAACTATCGAGTTGACCTTCTATGAACATATAAGCGATGTTAACATAAACATAAATATAAATAGATTAAGCAAATCGTGCAATTAGATTTTTATAGGTCTTTTAATTTTTGTATTATAAACTAAAAATTTATTTTTATCGTTTTACCTTTTAAAAGAATAATTGTGTGTGGATCGAATCAGTTAATCAAATTACTTAGCTTTGTTTCACTTTCAATGTTGACATTCTTTTACTTTAAATACCTATACACGGACAATGCATGCATTATTCTATCTCTTTCTGCGGGGTTAAATGGAGTTCACATGAATAAGAATTTAATGAGGTCGAATCGTTATTGCTGTAGTGCTGTAGTTATTTGCCAATGATCTTGACTATGGTCTTCTAACACAAAAAAGATGATTTAACCCATGTGTTCATTTTCACATCAGAACTTATAAGTCAGAATAATTCACTATCAATATTTATTAGCTTAATTTGACAAAATTGAACCATTTCAGCTGATAAAGGCAAATTATTATTTCACTATTTCTGTTTATGATTGAGCAAAAAAAAGTATATTAGATTTTTTATATATCTCGTAGCTAGTGCCCCTTTAAAGTTTAGACACCCAACGATATATTCTGATAATTGTAATCGCAACTCTCTTCTTAAATATATAAAATCCAATATCTTTGGACAGTTTACGTTTGTTGTTTTATTTTATTGTTTGGATCTATTAGCTTTTGTAAAGAAATTATTATCATTTTAGGTGGGAGAAACATACTTATTTGAGATTTTTCATGTTGAAAGAATGGCTTGCTCTTCGGAGTTACTGATTCATTTAGAGAATGTTTACCTTTCTGTTCATGAAAATGACATTCCTCCTTTTCATTACAAATTTTATGCATCGGAAAATCTAAACTTGAATGGAATAGTTGGAACGTTTCCTTTGTGGGATATTTTCGAAGTAGGACCGACGTTTACATTAGATCTTTTTGCAGGTAATTTTGAATTAACTTACATACTTTTATTTGTATAAATAAATGAATCATATCTACATAAATTCACTCATTGCATTACATTTGCCAATAATCTTGACTATGGTCTTCTAACTCAAAAAAGATGATTTAACCCATGTGTTCATTTTCACATCAGAACTTAAAAAAATATATTGAAACGTACTTGTAACATATACTATTTCCAATGATTCCAATAAGTCAACAATCAAAGATAGAAAAGGGACTGAATGACGTCTAACGTTATAATATTTTGGTGGAAAACAACTGATTGGAATATTTACATTGTAGGAAGCTGGCACTTCCAGAATATTTGAATTACTCACACTTATATGTTTGTTTTGGTTCTAGGAAATGAAGCAAGACATTTCACCCTAAAAGAAGACACTACAGCAAATAAAAATATAGGAACTACAGCAGCTCCACCAACATATTCGTACATTCATCTGTTTGGTACCAACATATCATTCGTAGGTAAGGGCTAAACTGCTATACTAGTAATTCATTACATTATTATAAAAAGAAAATAAAAACAAAATTAAAAACCAATTGTTCAGATAACAATTGAAAGTCTTTCCACACCAAAGAAATTTGGATAAGAAGGTAGTTTCTTCATACTGATGCGATAAATGATGGTTTAATTCTCTTTTAGAGTGATATAAGGGAGATACTATGCTACTTTTGGTGAAATAAATGTCACAACCGGTCTCATATGATAGCTTCTCTCACACTGATTCCAAAAATATATAGTTTCTATATACTTTTGTATTTAGAAAGGGAGATAAATGGTCACTTCCGGTTTGTTTGAAGTCATATTTAGTCTTCAGTAATCATTTTATGTTTCTATATGACAAAATATATGGATTCTGAGTACTTTTATACGAAAAAATTGCAAAAAAGGCTACTTCCAGTTTTCTGAAGGTCACTTCCGGTAGCCATTTTTCAAGGTCATTTGTCACTTAATCTTTTGTATAAGGTCAAATGTCTTTATGATGAACTTAATTGAAGTTATAATCAAATAACCTCATATCAAGACATTTCAGGGGCACCAACTCCTATAAGATGCCATTTAATTGTATAAGACTAAATGTAGCATATCTTCATTACAATAAAGCTGACATTTTACACTTGTTCTTTTATATGTATCTCTCAAAGTGTCAGAGAAAAGGCAAAAACAAGCAAAAGTCACAATTGAGAACTTGACCTTGACCTTTGACCTTGACCTCATTTTCTAAGTTAGGATCTAGGGGACTCAAATAAAAACATTCCAGGGTTATACGGTTAACTGTTCATGAGTTATATAAACATACGGACAAATTTATTTTGTAAAGGTAGATAACTCCTATAAAATTTCATCGAATCGCTTCGATCCAAATACGCCAAAAAATCCTGAGGATGTAACGAACAATTTGTAAAAAGAATTTTGTCGATATCTGTTTTTGTTACGAAGGAGATGCACACAGATGATAAACAGTGAATAGGGAGATAACTCTTACAAAGAAAATGGTTCGTCTTAGCAGGGTGAAATTTAAAAGCGCATAAACTATACGATACAATATGAGAAATATCTAAGCGACATATTGCGAAACAAACATTTATCGCAAGAACAAAATTTGGCGGAAAAAAAAATAATAATCAGAAGAAAAACAATAAGTCTTTCCACAGAAAAGTGGAAAGACTTAATTAGTTAACTGATGTTCAATTAAGAATTTTGAGGCAGCACAAATACGAGAGAGAATTGAAATCCCTGGTACATCAAACAAACTGAGTGGCACCAATAAAATGAGTCCTACGAATTTCAATCATCACTCATTAGGATCTACAGAAGCATCCACTTAAAGTTGCAAACATGTAGTTCGGTGCGTATTCTTATAAAGTGAACGTCGGGATCAATACTGTTTTGCTGCACCAGATTTCAGTCTTCAGTGATCGTAAGATGTAGTATAAATTATGCCGTTTCTTTTTTTCTTTCTAATAGTTTCACGTTAGGGTTTTCGTGAATTATAATGACACACTTTACAGGATGGGTTTGTTCAAGGTTAAAACCCATAATGTGACCTCTTATTGTTGCATATTTGTTTGTTTTTTTTTGTCTATATAAATGTCTCAATCGTATGTGTGCCATGTATACCCACCTACTGTATTTTGTGTTAGCAATATATTTTGCAGATTACTAATACTTCAAATCGAATTAAAAAATCAATAGTAGTTTTTTTTTAATAATGTATAATGTGATAAAAAAAAAAACGGGATTCCAATACTCGTTGTCATAGATTTGATTAATTTTCGTTTTTCTAAGAGTTGAATGATATTAAGAATGGAAATCCAGATATAAACTTTCGTAGTCACATACATGGCATGAAAATACGAATGTTTGTGTCATTTAAATTTGCTGTTACAAAATGTTAGAAATTATAATAAATTAAGGAATGTATCTCCCTCATGCAAAGCTCTGATTCCTTTCCCGGATTTGGCTATACTTTTTGGACCTTTTTGATTTCAAATATTTTGGCCACGAGCATCACTGAAGAGACATGTATTGTCGAAATGCAACTGGTGCAGGGAAATGGGTACCGTTAATGTTATCAAGAATGAAATATTTTTCATTGCAGAGTGTTCAGGCACAAATGTTCTATTACCAGAACCAAATACACCTGGAGCAGAATCTTTTACAATATCTACATCAACTGTGTTACTTGCCTTAAGTACTTTCTTAGACTTTGAAGTAGCCACAGAATACATTTTGGAAATGAATATAATAGACCAGGGTACAAATCTCGAGGGTTCCTTAGTTGTAAAGGTAAAACACTTTATAGTTTCTGAAGGACTCTGAAACCACAATATGATAAACAGTCCTAATGTATTCACCAATTAACCAATAATCAAGCAAAATAATATTTAGAGAGTAAAGATGTGGATTTAAGGATATTTGCGTATTTAAGGTGGTACCTAACACTAGAGGGAGATAACTCTGTAAAATCAGCTAAACGTTTTAATTACGTTGTGTTGGTAAGGGAATATTAAGCTTTTTTTAAGTGTTTGTCAAACTGCTATATAACCAGTGTAATTTTTCTGATAAAACGGTTGGTTCAATTTTTTTTAAATTTTTATATTGTAAAAGGGTCAAAGTAAATAATTTGTCAAAATTTTAAGAAAATTAAACGATCCAAATTAATTTTAGTTAAAGTGTTGGGTACTACCTTAAACAATAAAACAGTCTCTCAATGGAAGTTAGAGAAGATAGAAACCAGACTTAAACCAGACAACAATGTATTGAAATATTCATCCAATTTAAGCATGTTCTGAAATTTATCATTGTTATGGGGCAAAAGCTATATTTTAGTTTGTATGTTATTATTATTTGAGACGAACCAACTTGGAACGGTAATCGTAGTCCTTCTGGATTTAATGTCATTGGGAATACTCGAAGTTTAGGAAAGACAAACGTTAAGACCTTTGAACATAGCAACCAATAGTGTAAAAAGAATTGATTGAATACATCCACACATAAAAGCAGACTTATTGTATCCGTTAATTATCTAATATATAGCGGGGTTCAAATAAGATAAGTGTCGCTCGTCGTTTCCATATGATATAATCTAAAGTCCTTGTTTTGGTACGAAGACCTCAACAATCGCAGAGACAACACAAACACAGATGAAACTTGTGTCATGTAATACATTTGTGTAAGTTTGGTTGAATTTTTTCAGGTTGTTATGAAGGAATTACGGATTAACACCATGATAATATCTAAAATAACCAAGTCCCCGTTTTGGTGTATACGAAAATAACGTAGCACCCACACAACTCCAAGTCATGTACACTAATGTGTGCTTGTTTGCTTTAATTTTTTCAAGCCAATTTTGTTTCAGGTTTGCGTATTAACAAATCACGACACGCACAACAAGATTGATTTTTATAGATCATCTAAGCTAGACGATGTGAAGTCAATTAATGGCAAATAAGATTAAACTTTTGTATGCAAATCAAAAATAACGGATCAGATCTATCTGAAATATATTGTTATCAATGTTAAGAAATGATAGAAACACACAAAAATAGGATTGTATGTCGTTATATTTTTATTTCTGACTTTTTTCAGATTGTTGTAACAGACTTCAATGATCATTGTCCATTACTTTCTCTAACAGAGGACGTATTTATTACACCACAACCTCTCCTACAGATTCCTCCTTTGTTGACTGTAAATAGTTCTGATCTAGACAGTGGTGTCAATGGACAATTTCTCTTCTATGTGTCATTAGTACATACTGAAAGGTGATTATTAATTTAACTATTAAGGATGTTCGATCCTCTTGTTTTTGTGTTTTCTTTGTCAGATATTCGGAATCCTCTGGTTTTATCTATGTAGAGCTAATAAAATCTTGCCAGCTAACTAACCCCTGCTTTTCTTTCCAATATAGTTTCAAAAGCCAAATTTGACACCTTACAAAATCCTTGTTACTTTTTCATACTTTTTAAATTAAAAAAAGTTGCCAATGTTAAATGTAAGAAAGTTCTAGAAAAACTCTAGAAACGTTTAGGACAAATGCATAAACCTGCCATCAACACCACCTGCTATATAAACATATTCGCGTTACGATTGATCCATGTATAGCTTTTTCGGCCTTGCCTTAAGGTAGATTCATGGTATACCGCCATCTTGGATTGTACAATCACAGTACAAAATCGGTCTAGTTATTTGCCCAAATCAGCAAATTTGGAAACAGATTTGCAATTTAATGGTTAGACTGTTTATTTATATAAAGAAAACTTGCTAATTTATTGTATTATTCAAAATATTTTAACAAATATCAACCTTTTTGGTTTTTAAAATCATTTTTTTTCAAATGAGCCATTTAAGGGGAGATAACTCTTTTAGCACAAAATTAATACTGGGCTAATAGGGAATTTTTTTATTTTTACTTGTGGCAAGAAAACAATTTCGGTGACACCATGTTTTCTTTTTCTTTTCTTAAAACATATTATAAAACCTATCTTCTCACAATTTTTTTTCAAAATTCTATCTCATAGAATTTTTTTTATTCACTGTTATGTGTTTTTTCATGAACAAACTAACCAAATTTAGGCAATTTTCAACGACTCATAGCTTGATAAATAGCACGGTGACCCATACTTTTTATTATATTTTTGAAAACAGCATAGGAAAATCTTCATTTTGTCAAATTATAAGAAAATTCTGTCTCAAAAAACATTTACTTATGATCTACCTTAAGTCTTGCTTCGTTTTTAGTTGTATACAATTATCTCTTTTTTTGTAATTTTGTGTATTAGAAACGGTCAAGTGAGTTACGAAAATAGATAAACTGCTGCTACATCTTACAATATACTATACCAGACTTACTAGTTACCACGCTTATAATTTGATACGCCAAACGCGCGTTTCGTCTACAAAAGATTCATTAGTGATGCTCAGCTCATAATAGTTAGAAAGCCGATCAAGTGCAAAGTTAGAGCATTGAGGACCTAAAATTCCCCAAAAAAACTGTGCCAAATATGGCAAATGTAATCTATACATGGATAGGAAAATTGTTAGTTTTTCGAATAATTCATACTTTTGCAAACATTTAATTTTTAAAGATGACCATATAATTGATATTCATTTCAACACCGAAGCGCTCACTACTGGGCTGTTGATACCCCCGTGGGTATAATTTGATATACCAGAAGTGTGTATCGTCTACATAAGGCGCACTAATGACACTCAGGCCAAAATAGCTACAAAGCCAAAAAAGTATAAAATTAAAGAGCATCGATGACCCAATATTCCAAAAAGAGTTGCCAAATACGGCTAAGGTAATCTATGCCTGGGATGAGAAAATCCTTAGTATTTCGAATAATTCGTATGTTTGCAAACAGTCAATTTATAAAGAACACCATATATTTGATATTCATGGTCATCCATCAATATACAGACATTATGGTCGTATATATATTAAAAAGCTTTGTTCTGTATTTATCCATTTAAAATTGTACGTGTTTAAGAAAGATATTTCACCCTCATCAAATTTATTTAATAATACAAGCTATGATGTATGATCTATTATTTACGAAGAACACAAGGGACAAATAAAATTTAACTGCTTACTAAATAGGGTAAAGAGGGTTCATATCACTGAAACTCCTTCTATACAATTGATTGTTTACTGCTTAATATCAATTAGACTCAAATATGCTATGTTCATTTAAACCAGTCCAGTCATAAACTATGATGAATCGCTGGATATCAGAAGAGAAATATATAACGCCACCACAGAGCTGACAGTTACATTGGCAGTTATTGATGAAGGTATCCCACCAAGAGGCAGTGCCATCAATATCACAGTAAATATCAGTAATACGTGTCTCCTCAATGAACAGTTTGAAAGGACCAACTTTACATTCAGCGTTAATAACACAACAGGAGAGTTTTTTCTCAGAGTGCCGGGATATTGGACTGTTGATTTCCGTAAGTATAAGTAAAATGCGGTGACTATCATATGAATAAAAACTCATTAAAGATATTAAGCTTATTTGCTAGTACGACAGACGCACGAGCTGTCTCTATTAGATCAATAAGTTGCGCTTTGATCATAACAGTTTTAATTACCTAAATTTAAATCATTTTTCTAATTCTTATATTTCTTTAGTAAAAATCTTATATTTGCTAATTTTGACAGAGAGCAAACGACATCGTTATTATTTCCTTTTTTCCCATTACATTATAGAGTTTTACAAAAATCAAACATGTATGCGCAAACATTAAGATGTAACAATATAAAACAATTGACTTTTTGACATTGGTCAGGCATGACAAAAATACATGGCATGATATGTAAAGGAGTGAGAGAGCATTAACAGTAAAATTGATAACAAAAATATGAAGACCAACACAATAATAATACATAATCTTATACAGTGCACGTGTCTGAGAATTCAATTCTAGCAGTAAGGTTTTTAGTGCATCATAATTTGCGTGCTGCTTAGTCTTTGTTTTTTCTATATTGTGTAATATAAACTGTTTTTGTTGTTTTTTTGTTGTTTTTTTTTTTGCCATGGCGTCAAGTCAATATAAAGTCTTATATCGGTTACTGTATTTTAAATTATGTTTAAATATACCAACGTTAACAACCGTGCAGCGTTTCGGAACATTATTTATATGAGATTGTGGCAAGGTTTAGTGCTATTTCAAGATTAGATTAATTTAAAATGTACTATAGATATATAAAAACAATTTGCAATGTTTAAGCTTTTCGCCTGAATTTATTTATCACCAATGTTTGAATGATATTTGAATTAGCTGTATATTTCTGACTAGTAGTTAGAGTGAGAGTTCCTATTTGAAACTTGTAATTTACATTTTATTTTAACATAGAATGTTTGGATGACATTGGATTATCAAATGGAATTGTTCGGGATGAGCTTATTACTGCATCTTCATCTCGAAATTACCTTTCTCAGCCAGAAAGAGCTCGCCTTTGGCTAAATGCTTCAGCACGTAAGATTTCTTTCATTTTCAGCTCCACTTTAAATAAGTTTATTGAAATGTTTTGGTTTCTATCTTGTAAAAATCGTCAAAATTATATCAAATCAATTTATCTCTAACTGGTTTTTTTTTTCTTCCTTTCTTTTAAAAGCATGTGTTCAATAATGAAATCATTCTATTAAAAACTATAAAATCATCTTTATAATCTTTATTTGTTTAACAAATATCAAGTATTGACATGATCTGAGTAAAAAAAATTATATAAAACTTCCTTTATCTAAAATGAAGGTAAAATGATTAACTGAAAACTTGTCTTTACGTAATATAGACCTTCAATTTAGGCGTGATTTATACTCTTAACGTTTTATAGGTTTGACATTCATAACATTTGACTATTCTTTATTAAGATTGTTACATATATGGATAGCATGCAGTCACATTGAAACTAGTTATTAGATGATATTTCTAAAAGGTACTTTGTATATTTATATACGATTAGCAATGAATGTGTTTTTAATTTGATAGATGCTTTTGTGCTTTTTTGTAAAATTGTTTCTTTTAAAATTGTATCACAGTGATGACTGCATTACCCATATTTTGACTATTTTATTTATCATGACTGATTTGTTCACGCATCGTT
The DNA here is from genome assembly GCF_963676685.1 of Mytilus edulis. NCBI lineage: Eukaryota > Metazoa > Mollusca > Bivalvia > Mytilida > Mytilidae > Mytilus > Mytilus edulis. The sequence goes on along the minus strand of NC_092350.1, from coordinate 73,048,251 downwards.
GTAAATATAACGGAATTTGATGAGACTGTTGTACAAGAGAGAGGTTTAGCGCTATAAAACCAGGTTCAATCCACCATTTTCTACATTTGAAAATGCCTGTACCAAGCCAGGAATATGACAGTTGTTGTCCATTCGTTTTTTTATGTGTTTTGTCATTTGAATTTGCCATGGACTTTTCGATTGAATGTTCTTCGGGGTTCAGTATTTTTGTGATTTTCCTTTTTAGTATGCAAAATACACTACTATACAATTGCATTTTGTTACTTTAAACATTTAGCTATATATGGACCACTGACAGGCGGTTGGGTAGCTGATGATACGGATATGGCCCCATATATTCAAGTCAATTTGGAAGATGCGTATAAGATTACGAAAGTCCATTTACAAGGTCAACAAGATGAACCGAACTGGGTAGAATCATTTCAGATTACCTTTTCTAATGATGGTTCTGTGTGGACTTTGTACCATGATGATTCGGGGGAATATGTAAGTATGGTATTGTTTACCTTGTTTTTTGTCCCATTTATTGTTCGTTCGTGCGTTTGTTCGTCCGTCCATCCGTTCGTAAGTTCGGGCGTCCGTCTGTCCCGCTTCAGGTTAAAGTTTTTGGTCCATGCAGGTAGTTTTTGATGAAGTCCCATCAATTTGAAACTTCTTACACATGTTCCCTTTGATATGATCTTTCTAATTTTAATGCAAAATTTGAGTTTTTATCTCATTTTTGACAGTCCATTGAAAATAGAAAATGACAGTGCGAGTAGGGCATCCGTGTACTATAGACACATTCTTGTTATTTCTCATTTAATTGAATACTTTGTTTAGAATATGAAAAGAAAAAGGACATGTGTCAAAGAGACAACAGTCCCATAAAAAAACACAAAAAAAACCTCCTATGGGTCTTCAACGCAGCGCGAAAATCCTGCACACAGAGGCCGGCTTCCGTTTGCTCAAAAACAATAATGTAAATAGTTCAGTGAAATTGACATGAGGGACAACACATTTTAAAAACTCCGAAACATATAAATGACATGAAAATTTTAACAAATAAACACAAGACTGAAACAAAGGCTTGAGAGGTTCCTGTCTTCAGACATGCGCAAAAATGCGGAGTGATTAAACTTCTTCTATTTTATTTAGAAGAGCAGAAGGGATGATATTGTAAGAATCAAAATTATATGGTAAGCTATAAGGAATGAAACTTCGGAAATTAGTTGGTCGTTAATATTCATTTAAACTTGTATATTTGAATTCGGACAGGAAACAATATTTTCCATTGTTTCCGTATATTGATTATTATACAGAGATACCAATACTGCATAACCACCAAAACATATTTGAAACCGTTTCCATTCTGAATATTTTCAGATCTTTCTTGGAAACAATGACCAAAATACTGTCAAGACATTAGTTTTGTCGCCTCCTATTCTCGGGCAGTATGTGAGAATCAACCCCCGAAACTGGACAGGGAGTGCAGCGCTTAGACTGGAACTATCAGGATGCACACAAGCCGAACAATACCATTGTATGTGTTTATGTTTTAATTTGTCACCAACAAATGATGGTTTTTGCAAATTGACTGTTTAACTGCATCGTAATATGATCCATCGATCTGGACTACAGATACTTGTATTACTTCGATTAAAAATGTGTAACGTCAATGAAAAATAACCAAAAATCTGTAAATAGTCGAACCATCAAAGGGTCAACATGCCAACAATTTCAAACATTTTTCCTTATAATTATAAATAAACAAGAGTATATGTCTATGAATTTACAATTAGCTTTTTTTAAGATGTTTTTTTCTAGACTTACAAGATAAGATTGAGAATGAAAATTGGGAATGTGCCAAAGAGACAACAACCCGACCATAGAAAAAAAACAACAGCAGAAGGTCACCAACAGGTCTTCAATGTAGCGAAAAATTCCCGCACCCGGAGGCGTCCTTCAGCTGGCCCCTAAACAAATAAATACTAGTTCAGTGATAATGAACGCCATACTAATTTCCAAATTGTACACAAGAAACTAAAATTAAAATAATACAAGACTAACAAAGGCCAGAGGCTCCTGACTTTGGACAGGCGCAAAAATGCGGCGGGGTTAAACATGTTTGTGAGATCTCAACCCTCCCCCTATACCTCTAGCCAATGTAGAAAAGTAAACGCATAACAATACGCACATTAAAATTCAGTTCAAGAGAGGTCCGAGTCTGATGTCAGAAGATGTAACCAAAGAAAATAAACAAAATGACAATAATACATAAATAACAACAGACTACTAGCAGTTAACTGACATGCCAGCTCCAGACTTCAATTAAACTGACTGAAAGATTATGATTTCATCATATGAACATCAGGCACAATCCTTCCCGTTAGGGGTTTAGTATAATACCATCATAACATATATGAGAAGAACATAACCCGTGTCATGCCAACAACTGGTTTTTTAATAAATGTGTTTAGTTCCGATGCAAAGACCCTATAAGTGAATCAATATTAACGCCAAAATATGCAATCTTTAATGACCTGACAACAGTATCGTAACTATATCCCTTCTTAATAAGTCTATTCAAAGGTTTTGTTAGTTTTTGAGGTGAATACTGACACCTTTGTGCTTTATAAAGAATATTTCCATAAAAAATTGGATGTGAAATACCTGAACGTATAAGAAGTCTGCATGTTGAGCTATATTTACGAATGATGTCCTTATACCGATGATAAAATTTAGTAAATGTTTTGACTAGTTTGTGATATCGAAAACCTTGGTGTAATAATTTTTCAGTAATACATAAATTTCTCTCGTTAAAATCTAAAACTTTGTTACAAGAGTTTACAACTGTAACACGTATTTTTATTTCTTGTGATTTTGGGATTCTCTTATTGATACCCCTGTATAATATGTTATGAATTTGTGTGACAATTTTGGATGATTGAAATTGACAAAACAAATCATTTAGTTAAAGCTTGCAACAGTGCTGCTACCAACAGGTACACTATTAACTTTTAAAAAGAAATAACAAAAACAAATTGGAAATCGGCGTCAAAATACGGATCTTACAGCATAAAGTCGTATAACAGGGAGGGAGAAAATACTTAGGGATCTTCAAAACTCATAAGTCTATGAAAAACTGAAAACGACATTGTCAAAAACAACGGTACTTAAGGTGGTACCTAACACTACAGGGAGATAACTCTGTAAAATCAGCAAAATGTTTTAATTACTTTGTGTTGTTAAGGGAATATCAAGCTTTTCAATTATCAAAATAAGTGTTTTTCAAACTGCTATATAACCAGTGTAATTTTTCTGACAAAACGGTTGGTTCAATTTTTTTTTAATTTTTATATATTTGTTAAAAGGTGAAAGTAAATAATTTTACAAAATTTAATGAAAATTAAACGAGCCAAATTAATTTTAGTGAAAGTGTATCACCTTAATAAAGAGAATACAGTCAAGAGTGATTAAACACTTTATCAATATAATCGTGATAGGAAAAGCAAGGTGAGGTAAGAAAGCTACAATTGAATGTTGAATGTGCGTCTAACCAAAACATAGAAACAACATACCTCAGAACTTTCATTACGTCTCATATAGCATTCGACTGAATCCATTAATACTTGTTGAAGAACAGTATTAAAAATCATAAACCCATCAGAGGAAGGAACTCATTTTTCTGTCTTTTAGGAATTTGGTCCTCAACGCTTTTCAACTTCGTACTTTATTGGGCCTTTTAAATGTTTTGGATTTGAGCGTCACTGATGAGTCTTTTGTAGACGAAACGCACGTCTGATGTGTATACAAAATTTAGTCCTGGTATCTATGACGAGTTTATTCACGAGTAAACAATTATTTTAGTAATTCCCTGAGTTTAATTTTATCGTTTCCTTGTGCTCTATCAGTGACATAAACGTAAAGGGTGGGTGAGTAATACCTTCTTATATCAATTTCTCTCGCCAAGAAACATTAAGATTACAGAAGATATAAATATTGACACCGGACAGACTAATGTTAAGTCAACACCAAGATGTTTTCAAAAACGTTTTACACTTCAACTTCGTATTTTATTTCGCCTTTTTAACTTTTTTGAATTCGATGAGTTTTTTGTAGACGAAACGCGCGTCTGGCTTAAATACATAATTTAATCCTGGTATCTATGATGAGTTTATTTACTTTGATTTTCAATATCGATAATAAAAAAAACAGTGGTTTCTTTTAGAGCCACCAATGATTATGCAATTTTCTAGTTGACCAGTGTTCGCAAAATTGTGATAACTGAGTTGCTTACATACTTTCTCAAATATACAGAAACATTGTCATATTTGTAGTTGATACATCATGTGAAAGATGTTATACTTCATATTACTGCCTTGGAGACAGTGAGGCTCACATGTGTGGAAGATGTGAAAATGATACAATAACATGTGATCGGTCTCCAACTGAACATTCCTTTGGAGCGGCCTCTGAATGCGTAACATGTCCAAAGGGTTGGGTAAGTGTTGAAATATCAATCCGAAATGTAACAATTTGTACAATCTTGTATAGTCGTAAATTTTGTAATTTGCACAGTCACTCTAAGTATAACATTGCTTATAATCATAGGTTATTATTTTACTTTAAAGTTAAAATTGAACGCATCTCAAAGTTTTGCCTATGTAGTTTTACCTTAATATTCAGTAGCAGGATGAAATTGATGAATTGAAACTTAAGCAGTGATTGAGTATAAATTTTTATTTTGAAACTTAGACCAGTACTTGGGTACTGGCAACACCATTATGTCTTAAGTTCTGATATCGTTTAGATATGCAAAGACGGCTATGCAACCATATGTCCTAAGAATCACTATGTAGAATGTACTGACGCGAATTGTCCAGACACTTGTTCCACATGTGAATCTGGTTATGCATGTAGAGACGGACGAAGATACATTTGTGAACCAGGAACTTATTCAGATGGAACTGCAGGTCAGTAGTATTCTACATATCTATGAGTAGACACATGAAACAACTACACATATATCATGCATGTTCGTTTTTTAATGTACTGTATATATGTTTGTTGTGACCAACATGTTTGTTGTGTACAAACATGTAGACATTATGATTTGAACATAATTTTGTGAAAACGTTATCAGTTTTTTATCAGTATTGTAAAACACCTTCTTCAACTAGGTGTGTCAAGTTAACTTTATTTAAAATAGAAATAGCCTATACAAGATTCAAAGTTTCCAACATTTCTTAATGCACTTCAAATACATTTTTTCTTTTTATTTTAACAGGTGAGCAAATTACTTGTGTTTTGTACAGACGGTCTCTACTATTGATAATTGTTTCAAAATTAAAACTTGCAAAAAGCATATACATTCGTATATATAGAAAAGTACATAGTTCAAGCATATGTTATATTTCAACAAGTTCCAATTCGAACTCTAAATTAATCAGTTCTTGTCCTGAAAAAAAGAAAACAAACAAGCAGTCTAACATTGGATTTGGCTGTTTCAATCTTTCACAAATAATACACGATGGTCTTGAAGTATAGATTTTGCGTACTAACGTTGTGTATCATCTTAATAACGTGTTATATTATTCTTTTATTTGTCTTTATTAATATAACTTTTACTGTTAAGTCTGTTTTTTTAGATATCCTTTTGACGTAACTCTGTGCTTATGTATCCCATCATACTTTGAACGACAAAATTATTTTATGATGTGATTCTGTACCTATGTATCTTGTCATACTTTGAATGACAAAATTATTTTATGATGTGACTCTGTACCTATGTATCTAGTCATACTTTGAATGACAAAATAGTTTTATTTATTAATATTACTTTTACTGTTAACCAACTTTTTTTGTGATATACATTTGACGTGACTCTGTACTTATGTATCCCGTCATACTTTGAACCACACTATTATTTTATTCATTATTATTACTTTAACTGTAAGTTAGTTTTTGTTATATCTATTTTGCGTGACTGTATTTATGCATCCCGTCATACTTTGAACGACAAAATTATTTCATGTCTACCTGTGCGAATTTCAAACGCGCAATTTTATGGGTGCATTTTACATAGACAAATAAAATCGTATAATATAATCAAAATGAGGATGTTAATTTGATGTATGCCTTTTTGTGCTTCTTCGTTACATTTTTTGTTTTTATAGTGATTAAGATGATAACACAATGTTGACTGCTGTACCCCTATTTTTGACATTTTTACCTATTGTGTCTGTTTGTTTTGTTCACGCATCGGTGACAATATAATGGAATTTGATGCGACTGTCATACAAGTGAGAGGTTTAGCTAGCTATAAAACCAGGTTCAATCCACCATTTTCTACATTTGAAAATGCCTGTACCAAGTCAGGAATATGACAGTTCTTGTCCATTCGTTTTTGATGCGTTTTGTTATTTGATTTTGCCATGTGATTATGGACTTTCCGAATTGATTTTCCCCTGAGTTCAGTATTTTTGTGATTTTACTTTTCACAAATAAATGAAACCTTATTTTCTTTACAGACTTTTGTAATTTGTGTACTGAAGGGACGTATCAAGACATTTCAGGACAGGACAGCTGTAAATCCTGTCCTGCAGGTTATTATAGTTCAACATCCAAAGATCGTTGTAACCCTTGCGAATCAGGAACATACTCAATCGGAGATGGTTCAGGAGCTTGCCTTGGTTGTGCTAGCGATATAGACTGTCCCTGTAATGTAGAGGGGACTTGTTTCAGTCTTGATTTATGTGTTAATACTGGTTCTGGTGGTTTCCTGTGTCTTGGATGCCCAACAGGTTTCATTGGAGATGGTGTGACGTGTTCAGATATAGATGAGGTAAGATTTTACCTATGTTTATGTTTATCATGAAATCATCATATTAAATAGAACAAAGCTCTGTTATTAACATTATCCCCCTATAAGTGGTTTCACACATCTTGAACTTCTATGATAAGTTCAAATGAAGAAAAAAATAATTCGAAATATTAAAGTGCTGTTGGCAAAGTATATCCATATTCCAACTTATTGATAATCATGCTTTTCTACAGCAAAACATGGAGTTTGCTTCACTTAAAATAACAAGCATTTCTTGTGTAGCACTTTACTAATTTGTTTTGCACTTCTGTGTAAAAAAAAAGTACTTAATGTTAACCTTTCCAATACATGCAACAAATAATGAAAAACTATAATAATTTCAAAATTGAAAATTTCGCTTCCTCATTTTTTTCTCGTTATATAAATAATCTCCCAAGCAATCGTAAGCATGTCCTTCAATGACATTTCTCTTAGTTCGAGTATTTTCTATAAATAATTGGCTTTTACAAAAATCTATAAAATGTTTCAATCACCAAAAATATTGGATTTTAACACCACAATTATTTTGAATTGTCAAAACTATTTCCATTGACATCGTTGATGATGTAAGTATTTGTCTATTATGCATATGACTTAATTTGCCATTATAATATTTCTATTACAGTGTTCTCTATATAAACCTTGTTGGAATAACTCTGCCTGCTTAAATACTGCACCAGGGTACCAGTGTTTGGCGTGTCCACGAGGATATCACAGTGGTACATACGAGGATGGCTTGTCCATAAACAATACCGTCCGTGTGTTTGAGTTACACAATGAAGTCCTTTCTCCTACACAAGATCAGATGTGTTATGACCTTGACGAATGTCAAACTGATAATGGTGGATGTGATTCTAATGCCCCATGTGTTAATACTATAGTAAGATATTGTTTTATAGAAAGAAATAAAGAATTTAATTAAAATCATAGGACATATATTCAAACGGGTTTTTTTATTCTTTCACTTGTATACTTATTTATTTATTTTTTTAATTTATTTAACCGTAGCAAACATGTGATTGTATGTTTAGTGGTTTGTATATTCCAAATTTTAAAGGATCCGCGTTTTGATAGAGATATATATCTCCAGATTCTCTTTTTCTTTACATTTTTCAATCGAAATTATCTTTAATGGAAAATATTCTAGTCTTTTCATTTATCAATTTATATTCACTTTCGGTATGGTATAGAACAATTACCAGTATCAGACATCTATTTGAAAAAGACTGTTTATTAATAAGTGACCGATGCGAACTTTTGTCATTTGATACATATTATATCCTTATATCCTGTGTTATTAAAGGGGAGCTATTATTGTGGAAACTGTGGAGAGGGCTATACTGGTATACCAAACATTGTCTGTTATTCTACAAACTATTGTCAGACAGGACAACACAAGTGTGCGTCGACTGCAACATGTACTTATCTTAGACCAAAAGAGTATAACTGCGAAGTATGTACACTAATGATAAAAAAGAACAATTTGTATTCTACCATGTCAATGCTACATTAAGATTGATTACAGTTTGTTAAGCAAATGAATTACAATATATGAATTTTACAAATCTATAAATATATGAGGATCCGATAAACTCCGATAAAATAACCATTTGATAACTACAATACTGTATTTTAAAGGAAACGTGAAACGAAAACTAAGAAAAAGGGTGTTTTGACGGTTCGAACAAACCTTATTTTAAGTATACCTCAACGGTTAATTAACGATGAACAATTCATATTGTTATTTTCATTGAAAGTAAAAATAAAAAGTCACTTATGTTCACATTGCAACCTCAAGGTACAACGGATATGCAAGTTGTTTATAAAATGAATACTCATTCAACATATTCAATTATTTTGTTGTTTATCAATATTCGTATGGTTCACTTCTTTTCCTCAATCTATCTACAAAATTGGAACCACAAACAGTGTATGAATAAAGTTGGAGAAAAAGAATAGAATCTTTATGTATTATTCTATTTAGTGTCCAATTGGTTATAGTGGAAACGGAAGACATTGTGGAATAGATACAGATTTAGATGGACATCCGGATGTATCTTTATCATGTTCTGACTGGGGATGTAAACGAGTTAGTATATCATAAGCATTCATATACAATGTACTTTTTTTCAAATCTCATAAGTTAGTTTATATCCTACGATATTTCATCCGTGCTATCATGATCCTTTTTGTTATTGATAATGAACATACATTTTAAATCTAATAATATGCGATATATGTAAACTATGGAAATGGATAAAGGCCATGTCACAATGGTATTAGAAAAATGCCCATTACCTACATTCGCTTTGAGAGAAATGCATCACTAATATGATTATATAATGATTATATGAACATAAATCGAAGCGTTTTCACAGAAATTGTTTGAGTTTAAGGATTATTTTTATGAGTGTTGTTTTGAAAAAAAAGTTTATTGATTTATCATTATTTCTATACAATAATTTGAAAATTTTCTCCTAAGAAATAATAGTCTAAATATTGTCTTATTCAACTACCTGTGAAACAATGGTTTTAACGTGTTTTTTATCATATGCATGTCCTTTAACAGGATAATTGTCGTACAATACCAAACTCTGGACAGGAAGATGTTGATGGCGATAATACTGGAGACGATTGTGATGACGACAAAGACAATGATGGGAAAATAAACAGCATCGTAAGTGAACATTTTCCACTACAAATCAAAACCTATTTCTTTATAGGTTATATAATCAGTATTTAGCATGCATTCTGATAATTATACAGTCGACATAATTTGAAGATAAGATATGTGTAGTTTAACTAATATAACGATTGGAGATACTTGTAATTACTATTATATTATTAATTTATGTATGTCTTTGGCCTGAGTGTTCTTGTGTGTATTTGTACTGGGTTCCTGTCACATTGTGTTGTCATTTTAGCTGTGTTTTCAACAAAACCATAAAAGCGGAAGGTTTGGTTAGCCACAAAACCAGGTTCAACCCACCTTTTTTTCTTTAATGTCTTGTACCAAATCGTTTCTATGTATGTTGGCGTTTGTTTTTGTTGCAGTTCAGTGCTTCTGTAGTTCCGTTGTTTTCCTCTTACAGTTGATGATCATCCCTCGGTTTGAGTGTATAACGGCGATTTCCCTCGGTTTGAGTTTATAACCCCGATTTGTTTTCTCTGAATCGACTTATGAACTTTAAAATGAAGTCTTTTATCTAATTTTTCAAACCTAATGAAATGTGTACAGAAAGCAATGACAACATAACTTTACATAACAGTATGAACTTCAACTGGTTCAATCTCTCCAAGAGTGACATGGAAATAAAAATGTGACCACTTGATCTTTTTCTGACTGCTCAGTCCGACTGGCATGAACTCCTTTGCAAAAGTTGGTCCTCTTTTTTATGTGGGATAAATAAATTCCCACCCACGTCTGGTTAGATTTGGAACATTAAATTCGATAACTCGTGTAGAAATAGTCCGACGCACTCCGTACGCCTTTGAGAGGTCCGCAAGTAGCCTCTTTTAAATTTCCCATAATCAATATTTTATTTGCCCCAACTTTTAAGTGACAATCCAAATTCCCTGTCCTTTATCTCGGACCTACCTATAGTATTTATTGTTAATTTGTTTCACTTCTTGAATGTAATATTTGCCACACACAAATGCAATTAACAAACAATCCAAAATTGTAGGATAACTGCCCGTTCAAGTACAGTTTTAGCCAAGTTGATACAGACGGTGACGGTGTTGGGGATCCATGTGATAACTGTCCGTCAAATGTCAATCCAGACCAGCTAGATGCAGACGGAGATGGAACTGGTGATGATTGTGATACAGACCATGATGATGATGGTAAAGTCATGACTGAAGTTAAATTAAAATAACTCTATACGTATGTCGTTAGACCGAAGAAATTTTTATGGATTCGCCTTCATCAAGTCATCTCGCTAACACTACAACATTTGAAATCCGAGAACGATAAGCTAAATGACAAAAAGTGTCAAAAATTCTTCTTTGCTTTTAAAATCAACATTGATATTGCAATCCCAATATAAGAGATATAAAGTGTTTGTATTTTTCTAATTGTATCAGAAATTACACATCATAGAAGTAAATAAAGGACACTTTTCAATTATGTTTAATTTCAAACAAACTAACTAGCTTTCAAAATAAACAATAAAGCAATGGATAAAAGTAAACCATTTTTGTAATCAGTATATGGTTATCTTTCATTAAATGCTCAAACATATTTTGAAATAAAACAGATGTTGCTGACCATAGTTCATACAAAAATTATTACAAACCAAAATGTTTTTATTCATGGTCATAGTGACTTTTCGGTGATTTCAGATTAGGCGAAGGATTTTGATATCTCAGACATGAAAATGTGAAGTTCTCCATTTGTCTGTTCTAAAATGGAGACTGTGATTCAGTGCATATCGTTCGTTATGTCTGTCATATTCTTATATGGTTCTGTCACAAATCAGGCCGTTAGTATTTGTTGTTTTCTGTTTTTAATTATCTTGGAGCCATTTGGAGCTGTCTTTACTGAATGATTTTTTTACTTAGTTTTTGTTGTGCTTTTTTATTATTATTTTGGAGCCTTTTCAAGCTATCTTTTCAGAATGATTTTTTTAATAAATTTTTATTGTTTTTGTTAGAATTTTTTTTATTATTTGGGTCCTTTTAAAGTTGTATTTACAGAATGATTTTTAAACTCAGTTTTAGTTGGGGTATTTTTTAAATTATTTTGTAGCCTTTTAAACCTGTCTTTGCAGAATCATTTATTTTTTTAACTTTTGTACATCGTTGGCATTATTTGCACACTGGTGGATTTTTTGTTTTATTTGCCAATCATACAGATTCCTTTATTTCATAAAGTGAACTAACGTTTAAACTAAAATCTGGTTTTTTTTATATTTTCAAGGAATTCCTGATGTTTCCGATAACTGCCCTTTGGTGGCAAATGCAGGACAAGAAGATACAGATGGAGATGGGTTGGGTGATGCTTGTGACAATTGTCATGGTATATCTAATAGTAATCAGACTGATACAGACCAGAACAATGTCGGGGATGCATGCAATCCAGTTGGTGGACTTCATCAAGATAGGTAAAACTATGCATATCATTTTAACGAAAAGAAAGTCCCTTTTTATACGACCGCAAAAATTGAAAAAAATTTGGTCGTATATTGGTATGACGTTGGCGTCGTCGTCGTCGTCGTCGTCGTCGTCCGAAGACATTTGGTTTTCGCACTATAACTTTAGTAAAAGTAAATAGAAATCTATGAAATCTGAACTCAAGGTTAATGACCACAAAAGGAAGGTTGATATTGATTTTGGGAGTTTTGTTCCCAACAGTTTAGGAATTAGGGGCCAAAAAGGGCCCAAATAAGCATTTTTCTTGGTTGTCGCACAATAACTTTAGAATTAGTAAATAGAAATCTATGAAATTTAAACACAAGGTTTATGACCACAAATGGTCCCAACAGTTTAGGAATTAGGGGCCAAAGGGTCCAATATTAAACTTTGTTTGATTTCATCAAAAATTGAATTATTGGGGTTCTTTAATATGCCAAATCTAACCATGTATTTAGATTCTTATTTTTGGTCCCGTTTTCAAATTGGTCTACATTATGGTCCAAAGGGTCCAAAATTAAAATTAATTTGATTTTAACAAAAATTGAATTGTTGGGGTTCTTTGATATGCTGAATCTAAACATGTACATAGATTTTTGATTATGGGCCCAGTTTTCAAGTTGGTCCAAATCGGGGTCCAAAATTAAACTTTTGTTTGATTTCAACAAAAATTGAATATATGGGGTTCTTCAATAAGCTAAATCTAACCATGTATTTAGATTTTTAATATTTGGGCCCGGTTATCAAATTGGTCCACATTGAGGTCATAAGGGTCCAAAATTGAAGATTATTTGATTTCATCAAAAATTGAATTCTTGGGGTTCTTTGATATGCTGAATCTAACCATATATTTAGATTTTGGATATTGGACCATAAAAGGTAAATGTCCAAAGTTCTTAGACCACATTCATTCTGTGTCAGAAACCATGTTGTGTCAACTATTTAATCACAATCCAAATTCAGAGCTGTATCAAGCTTGAATGTTGTGTCCATACTTGCCCCAATTGTTCAGGGTTCGACCTCTGCGGTCGTATAAAGCTAATCCAATCCCTGCGGAGCATCTGGTTAAGTTATTTATACATTTATTTATTTTTTTTAAACCATTAAAGTGTTAACTATATTTTTGTTATTGTTTCGACAAAATTTGCCATTAAGTATTGCCTGTCATTCTAATTGGAACCCCGTCAGTGATTGTCTTTAGTAACGCCTTCGTTGTTGTTGTCTCTACGAAATGACTTAATGATGTCTAATCTTTAATGACCATCGTAAATCGTGTCCAGAATTGTATTGATTTGTAACTCCACAAGCGGAGAAGGATCTGCTTATACTTCCGAAGCACAAGAGATCACCCCCAGTTTTTGTCGGGGTTGTGTTGCTTAGTCTTTGAACTTCTATGTTGTGTTATATGTACTGTCGTACAAGTGAGAGGTTAAGCTAGCTATAAAACTAGGTTTAATCCACCATGTAAGGAAAAGCCTGAACCAACTCTGGAATATGAAAGCTTCATTCTTTTGATGTGTTTGAGCGTTTGAATAAAGGCCTTTAATAAAAGACTTTTTCTTTTGGGTTTGTCTTGGAGTTCGGTATTTTTGCTAGCTCACTGTTTGGTTTTTGAAAAAGACAATATGGCTATTGTGGATTTTATGTGCTGGGTTGCTCAATTTTTGATGATACTTCAACATATTTAAATAAAAATAACCGTCGACAACAATTGTTTTAAATGATAATCGCCAAATAATTTCAAATCAATAACGGACGTATATTTTTTATGAGAATGCCAAAAAACAAAACAATAGTTTTGAATCTGATACCATCATTACGGTCTATTTACTAAATTAGTTGACACTTCCTATCTTTTTTTTATTTCTTGGAAAATAAATTCCATTGAATGTGATCTGAAGTGCATAAGAAAAAGTTGATAGCTGATAAAATTCAAAGATCAGGACAGATTGAATTTATTGATCATGCTTGTTTTGTTTCGATTCACAGAGACGGAGATGGTGGACTAGATAGTCTTGATAATTGTCCTGAAGTTGAAAATGGGGATCAAAGTGACATGGATAGCGATGGAACAGGTTAGGAAACACAATACCAATTTCTACTTAAATATAAATGGATGACACTGATTTCGGAACCCTAAAAAAAAGTAAACTATCTGAATTGAGTGTGGATTCGCATGATAGTCGATGCATTTATAACACAAAACGCATACACTGTCGACAATCCTTTAACTTACATTATCAAGATGACGGGTGTCAAAAGTAATGCAGAAACTGAACAGCTAGGGGGAATTTCTTTCTGCATTGATTTCTGGTATTTCTGGTTTTATTCCGTGTTTTGTTTTCTTTGTAGAACTTATTTTAGGACGTTTTTGTCATGGTGTTGTCAGTTTTTAATCGTATGTTGAGTTTTGGTTGTAACTTATATTTTAGAGTTCAAACGATTCCGTAAGATTTATTTTCACTTTGATTTTTATCTTCCTAATGGTTTTTAGAAATTTATATCGGTCAAATACTAGTACTGTTGGCTCTATTTACTACTTATTATCATTACTTTAAATATAAATGCATGATTTCGATTCAGAAAAACATACAACAACTATTTGCTAGCAAAACCTTTGCATCTTTCTGACAAATTATTAGCCGAAAAATCACACTATACTCCAAAACATAAATGAACTAAAATTAAAAATAGCAACACTAACAAAGGCTCATGACGTGGGACAGGTACAAACATGCTGTGAGTTTAAACATGTTTTGTGAGATCTTTTAACATTATACGTGAATAAACTCATCATAGATACCAGGACTTAATGTAGTATATACGCCAGACGCGCGTTTCGTCCACAAAAGACTCACCAGTGACTCTCGAATCCAAAAAAGTTAAAAAGGCCAAATAAAGTACGAATGATTTATTGGATTAAATTGTTTTAGGAGATGCATGTGATACGGACAGAGATGCTGATGGAGTCATTAATGAAGAAGACAATTGTCCATATTTTGCAAATACATTACAAACAGACATCAATGGTAAGCTTTTGACTAAAGTAAAATATAGCTTGATATACATCTTTTTTGTTCTTTGAAAATACTTTATTGTCAATTTTTTCAACATGAAAGCTATGCTCTAATTGATAAAATTTTGGCCATATGTATTCTCTATGTAAATATGTCTTACATGTAAATAGTCTAAAAAGAATAAATAATTTACTTTTTGCAATAAAGATGTGCAAATAAATTTCATTTCATGAATTAATAAACAAATATTTTTGATAATGATTCTTTATTACGTGTAAGGATAGAAATTTTCATCCAATATCTAATTGAACACACTATTGGTCAAAATAACTACGCATTTATAGTATTGTCCGGGTGCTTTGTACTTATTGTCTGATTTTCTTTCTCGAAAAGTCTCATCAAAATGAAATGTGTAAAGTATGATTTAAACAAAATTTGATAAACAAAAAAACACTGTAGAACACTTTAAGTATGTGAACATATATCGATAACTCATTATCATCAAAAACATTGACAGATTAACAAACTGGTAAATAATCATACTAAATATGAATTACAGAATGAACAACACGCGTGTTTGTAAAACCTTTATCAAGTATACTCAAAACCAAACGTCTAGGAAGCGAACTAAACCGTAAGCCAAAACTATGAACACTGAACTAAAATTACCTGAAATTATCTGTTGAGAAATAATTAATGCCGACAAAAAAACATTTTTATTTGAATATATATTTAAGGCGACCTTATTGGTGACAACTGTGTAGTTGATTCTGATGGTGACGGTGTTGATGATAGCAATGATACCTGTCCACATAACCCATCCATTTCCTCAACATCTTTCCTGAACTATTTTGTGGTGGATTTATATCCGGGATATAGTACAACAGCTGCACATTGGTGGGTAAAGGGAGCAGGGAGAGAAATTTACCAACTTGCTGATACAAATGGCCCTTCTATGTTAATTGGTGAGTTCTAGATATTACTTCGTGTCTAAATGGTGTAATAATTTATTTGGTAATGACATTGCATCGTAATCATTCCCACCAACATAGACACCTACCTTGCATAACATCTGATGCATGCATACCTTAAGGGCGAAGACATCTTAAAATCTTGATATTCTTAATTGCTTAGGGTTCTTAAATCAAAGTTAATGAAAATTATAAATAAATTACTACATGTAAATTATACATAATACATTGGTAAATTATCATGGCATTCTGAGTTTGTGTTCAACAATAAACGAGTTTGAATGTCCTTTTGAAATCATATGCCTCTCTTTTTATGATCTCCATTTTTTTAAATTTTAGGATCGCAATCATACAGTTCAATCAGATACAGTGGAACAATATATGTGCGTTCAGACATTGGAGATAACTACGTCGGTATTGTCTTTGGTTACAACAGCAATCGAAAGTTTTATTTGGTGTCATGGAAAACCAAGAACTACAACTTTGATTTAAAAACATACCAAGCAGGAATTAAAGGAATTAATATAAAGGTACATAATTCTATTTTGTATATAATATTTGAAAGATAATAAGATTGGATATGATTGCAAATACGACTTCTCTCAATCCAAGACCAAACGATATAGAGGTTATCAACAACTGGTCACCGTACGGCCTTCGACATGCGATTAAGTCACCTATGAATAGCCTCGAAATGTATAACACTTAAAACGAGAAAACTAACAGTGTAATCTATGTACACAAAATGAACAGAAACAAATTTGATATAGATATAGCAAGAGACGGTATCCTTTTTTGGACGATTTAAACCATTATGTCTGTTTGGTTTGTTCACACATCGTGGTCAATATAATGGAAATGTATGCGACTGTCACACAAGTGAGAAGTTTAGCTAGCTATGAACCAGGTTTAATCCGCCATTTTTTACATAAGAAAAAGCCTTACCAATTCAGGAATATGACAGTTTTTGTCCATTCGTTTGATGTGCTTGAGCTTTGTATTTTGTCATTTGACGGGAACTTTCCGATTTGAATTTTCCTTGGAGTTTATTGTATTTTTGTGATTTTACCCCCTGAATAACAGGCTCCTTACGTGGGACAGGCACTTAAACCTTGGCGGGATTACGAAGTTTGCTGGTGCACATTTACTCGTTATAATTTGCTTCTCTATTGAATGTTTACTGAAAAACATGTTCTTGTAGTCAGTTGGAATCGTATTTTTAGAATATTTTTAAATACCAATGTAATGACCTTTGTTAGAGTTATTGTAAGAAGACTAGATCTGACATTTGACAGTCTTTTGAATTCCATTCCTATATCTTTCATAGACCTTGCACAATTAGAATCTGAACTCCATGTGTAAAATAAAAAGTTTATTGAAACCGTAATTTGAATTATTTAATTGTATTGTTGGATTGTTTTCATATTGACTATATGGCCAATACATGTCTTCTTTTGACCAGCGGTAAAATCCTTGGCAAATTGTTGTGTCAATTTGACTATGACGGATGTACGAGTACGCAACCACGTCCAGTCCAAATGGGGATATGAAATCAAATGCTTCGTGAAGAGAGAATGTCACGCTCTTTCACGTTTAAACCTTTGCAACAATTCAATTTTGGGTACATAGGTGGCCTGTTGTAGTGCAAAATGTGTCCATACCCAATATACCCTCATTTCCCAGTGGCAGCGTAAATTTCCTTGACATTCATGTAAGATGGCTCCATTCACATGACCTTACTATTGAATCTATTGTAAAGTTCTCGTTCTAAACATGCATACAACATTTGCCTATGGATTTTTAGCAACCAAACATTAATCCTATAGATGTTTACCAAAAAGTAAAACAACAAAAATACCTAAATCCTAGGAAAATTTAAAACCGAATGTCAGTAATCAAATGACAAAATCAAACACTCAAACACATCAAACGAATGGATAATAACATATAATTTTTATTCAAATCACAACATGTGTGTGGGGGGATTTTTGTTTTTATGGATTCTGAACGTCATTACTAATATCTTGCCAAGTCTATGATTATTGAATTCATGGAGTGAAACTGAATTGAAATATTTCTTAGGTTATCGATTCTAACACTGGACCTGGGATTGATTTAGCATATGGTCTATGGCATTCCAGTTCTAAAGAAAATCAAACGACAGTGTTATGGCATGATGACAATATGTTACAATGGAGTAATTATACATCGTACAAATGGTTTCTAACCCATAATTCTGATCTCGGAAAAATAAGGTAAAACTCTTTTGCAACTATGTTTATGTAAAAAAAAATCTAAACATTCTGCTTAATTTTAAAAATGTGGTAAAATTATAGGTATCATTTAAACTTGTGGTATTTTAGATTACAAAATTCTGAAATATGGTCATCCGCATATCATTTGCAATAATTAGTTCAAAATAGTAATGAATAATGTAGATCTTTTGTGTCATTAATTTCGAACATTCAAACTTGGATCTCGTCAAAGGGTTTGTTACATTCTACCGGTGATTGGGTTTTATGTTACTTGGTAAATTATTCGTTGAAGGCAGCCTTAAATTTTTTATCAAATTAATGTATCAAATGTTATGATTTAGGTTTATACATATTTCATACAGGGGCGGATGCAGGAATTTTCGAAAGGGGGGGTGCTAACCCAGGTAACCCAGGGCAAAGGGGGGGGGTGCAAAACATATGTCCCGATACAAATGCATTGATCGGCAAAAATAAAGGGGGGGTGCGCACCCCCGGAACCCCCCCCCCCCTGGATCCGCCACTGTCATAGACCACTACCTATTATTGAATACTGTTTGATTTCCTGTACTAGAATGTGCTTTTGATACTTTTTGTCATCGAGATTGATTTGCTCTGTGAACCAGCATAACTCTTTTTTATCTATCTTCAATGTTTCATTTTCAGATTCCAGCTTTACGATTTAACATCCGTGTTAGCAGATAGTGGAGATATATACGATACTCGTATTACAGGAGGACGAGTCGGAGTGTACCAATTTGGACAACAAATGTCACTTTTTTCCAATATAAATTTACATTGCATAGATAGACAGAATATGGCAATGAAATTTAATGGAATAGATAATTATGTGTCAATAACAAACGTCACACAACTGAAAATTGACAAAAGGTATGTAAATATGGGTCTCCGTAGTAAGAGTGTAAGCCAACATGATCAGAAAGGACAACTTATGCGCTGTTTTAGCGAAAGTACCAATAACGTGATTTAATAATAATCACAACACATGAAACACTAGTAGAATGTTTGATACAATGTAACTTTCGTGTGATTGTTATATATATTATTTCAAGGCCCCGATTAATTTCAGAAAATTATATCAAAGATTAAATAAATTTGAGAAAGGAAATGGTGAATGTGTCAAAGCGACAACAACCCGACCATAGAGCAGACAACAGCCGAAGGCCACCAATGGATAAAGACTACCAAATAAGAGGCGACAATAGATCACCAATGTTCAACGAATACACTAACAATATTAATTGACATAGCAATGCAGCAAATTATCGCGAAGTTAACAGCATATGAAAAATAACAACCTGTAAAAATATCCAAGTTTATTATGTTTATAGTATTAAAACTTCTTTCTTCTTTCGTTTGTATGAGCTTCGTATATTAGGAACATCCCATATTAGGTAAACAATATGTTTACACATTTCATATTTAAAAAAAGGAAGTCTAATTTTAAAATAGGAGAAAACGTAATCCAGTACATGTGCTCGAGCTGTATAGTTATCGCAATTATGAAAATGGAACATTTACTCGAGTAAATGATAATGTTGATATCACTTAAATTAGGTTATTTTTTTCAGTTTTACATTTGAATTGTGGGTAAAGGTGGAAACTGGTAGTCCGTTGACAGCAATGCCAATATTTTGTACTGAATCTCGAAGTATATGTCTATGGTTAGACAATTTAAAAGTAAATGGACAGTTTGGAAATTCCACTTTAAGTACCACTGCAACAATTGGTACTGATGTATGGACTAACTTGGTACTACAATATGATGAGTCTGGTAATACAGTAAGAAATAAGAAGACCACATCTCTTTATTGTCATATGATGTCACAAAATCATTTTTATGCCCCATTTATGGGTATTTTAGTATAATGTTTTGTGGTCTGTGCGTCCGTTCGTCCGTCCGTCCTTTTGTCCGTTCACTTAGTACACATGTTCCCTATGATATGATCTTTCTAATTTTAATGTCAAATTAGAGATCCCCCATCTTTCACGTTCCACTGAACATAGAAAATGATAGTGCGGATGGGTCATTCGTGTACTAGGGACACATTCTTGTTTTAAAATGGCAGTCCGTCAAACATTACACATTTTTTTTGAATTCTTTTGATCTGCAGATTATCAAAAGTTTAATAAAGTGTTTTATATCTAACCCATCAGTCACACTTTTTAAAAGGTAATTAATGTATTAAACTGTGTTTTAAATACATCATTAATTGTTATATTCTTTAGGCGAAATGAGAAATGCAGGTTTCATACAATATACACTACATGAATCATGATAAACTTATAAGCCTGGAACCTGTTGTTTAGTGGTTTTCGTTTGTTGGTGTGGTTCATAGTGTATCTCGTTTTTCTTGTTTTTGTATACTGTGAATTTTATTTTTTTCGTGGGTACCAATTTTCGTGGATTAAAGAAAGCTTGCATATTCGTGGATATTTAAATTCGTGGTTTTGGCAATTTCTGCATACTTTCCTTTAGAAAATGTGAAATTTGTTGAACATTTAAATTTGTGGTAATCCTGTACACACAGAATCAATGAAAATTAGTATCCAATGAATATTAATGAACCCACAGTAGATTAAACCGTTTATTTTTCTGTTTGAATGGTTTTACACTGTTCAATTTGGGGCCCTTTATAGCATGCTGTTCGGTGTGAGCCAAGGCTTCGTGTTGAAAGTCGTCCTATACTATAACCAATAATTGTTTACCTTTTTTAACTTTCCAACTTGGATTGAGAGTTGACACTCTGCCACAGCTTATTTACATTATATAATAGTTCCAGTCTGAAACTAGGGGCTTTAATGTAATTGTGTTGTTTGTTTGTTAGTTCATCCTTTCGTCCAACAAATATTTTTGTGGAAATATTTCCAGGTACCATAATCAGCAGAATGACGTCATGTTTGTTCATCAGCTTGGTTGTAGAGAGTGAATGCTTTTATTAAGTTCCTGTTTGCAGATACATTGATTTTTGTATATATGTGTAGAATTCGGAGGTGCGATGGGGACGCTGAAGTGCGATGGTCCACGCTGAAGTACGATGGTGCTTTCGCTGAAGTGCGATGGTTTTGTGTATGACGTTTGAATAATTTTTTTTTCAATTCAAAGTTTTATTGCCATATAAACTTTACAGTTTGTGACATATAACAACAACAAAAACAAATAAAGACAATAACTAAGTAACTCAATATATATACACAAATTCAGGTAAATATTAAAGGGTCCCCTGTCCTCAGTTCCATTGACTTTTTTATAAAGGATCCTAGTTTATTCACTTGTGTTGGTGTTGCTGGGTTAAGTATATATATAACTTTGTCATTGTCAGTGAGATTAGCAAATGAATTACTTTCTCTGTTAATGCAATTAAAATATGTTAATCTAATATTTGAATTATGAGAACAATTTATGAAGAAATGTTTCTCATCATCTAGTACTTTGCATTTTTTGCAAAGTCTCTCTTCGCGAGGAATTTTAAAATGCCTTCCTTTTTCAATTAATAATGAATGGTCACTGATTCTAAGTTTTGTAATTAATTTTCTAAATTCAAAGTTTGGGTTAGAGAGGTAAGGTTTGATGAATAGATTTGGCTAAAGTCCTTTATAAAAAAATTATTTACTTTTATCATCAATAGATTTCAACTTATCCATCAACAGGTTGTTGTAGTATGATTTTATTTGGGGTTTATTATAGCTTTTAATATTTTTTAATTGTTTTAAATTATCACAGGTTTTTAGTCTATATATATCAATGTTAGATTCAGATTGTTAGTGCCAAGGGTAAACTTGCAATAACCAAGATGCAAGTTTTCTATTGAAGTCTTGTCAATAAAATTAAATGGGTCCACAATTTTTCCAGAAACCAAAGCTCTTTTTTTAGCTTTGAAATATGTTATATATGAGTCCAAATATGTTATTTCAGAATTATAAGTCAATATAGGTCTCACTAAGGTGCCAATAATGTGACGTTTTCAAAATACAACATGGATTCGTAGGCAGGAGAATAGGGTTTTGTAAATGAAGGTTTCCTGCTAACAAGGGAAAGTAAGGAAAAAAGAAAGAAACGAACGATTCAAGTCCCGAACAGTTTATAGCATTACATGTTGAGGTTACAAAAACATGTTTAAATATTTTAGGCAGCAAAGCGGCTGAAAGATGAACTTGGTCACCAAATGGGCTAACCAGTATTCTGAATTATGCCGCAGACCTTTTTGTACGATAAATACAGTATACTAATTTCAATATTAATCTTAATTTATCTTTACGTAAGCGTCACATAATTTTAAGTGGGCAATTTAATAAAAACAAAAATGCTATTATTAGCAATGTTTCAATGTTTTTGCTATATCAAGTTAATATAATGTTCTATTCCCGAGATGTTTTTTGTTTGTTTTGAAAGACCACCATCGCTCTAGTCTTCTTTTTTTATGGTTTCAGTGTTGATTGTCTACAACATGTCGGACAGAAATTAACCTGACTAAACCCTACGTGTACTTCTCAATGTATCATCCTCATCTTTATTTTTCGTGAATTAACTGACAAGCCTCGCTATTAGTCAAGCATAGATTTACTTGTCGGTATTTTACTTCGTGGATACTGTTCTGACATCAGGTATATATAAATTGATGAAGAATTGTTGTGAGCAATTTCTAAGTTTTATCATAATATTTAAGTAAATGAGATGGACACTTCTTACTTCTATTATTAAAACCTGCACGCTGAAACTTGTTATATTTCTCTATATAACACATTATTACATACTCTTGCGTGCTAAAAGGAGAGTTGGAGACTTGAAAAATTAGATTAAAACAAAAATTAAAGTCTTTGTTTTGTTCTAAACAGAATTTAAAACATCTTCTAAATAAAATAAGACTACCAGCTACTTTTGTCAAATCTTAATGGTGTTATTTTATTAAAACAGCTCATGTACATTTTGCTTTTGCAAAGTCTTAGATTGCCCATCGCACTACAGCGTAACCACCAGCGCACTTCAGCGTAAATATCAATAAGTTAACGTCACAATGTCACCATCGCACTTCAGCGTGGTAACCATCGCACTATAGCGTAAACCATCGCCGTGACCATCGTGGTTCGGAGTACCATCGTGGTTCGGAGTACCATCGCGGTTCTGAGTCCTACACATGTTCCATGAATTTACTGTTTTTGTCATATATTTATATTTAACCGAATAACCTCAAACCTGATGCAAAGCTTAACCATGATGGATTGTAAAGTGTGGCATTTTTTATTGATCTGTCAGGCACATACTCCCTACTTTATGATACCTTTAAATTAGTGGTGTGTGCTAAGCAAAACAACATGTGTAACCTTTGGTTCATTATACACTATCGACTTACTGTATGTATCATATAGTTTGAAATTGATACAAATAAAGTTTTACCTTTTATATTTTATTGACAAATAAATTATTTTTTTTCAGAATACATTCTGAAAATATACCTGAATGGTGTTTTATCGGCGTCTGGAAGTAGTATACATCCGATTGATTGGGTAGATACTTTGTAGATATTGTGATTGATTTTGATACATAGTTATTTGTTAATTTGAAAATGTTTGAATACATATATAGAGAGTAGTATGTCTCATCGTTATGAAATTATAAGTTTGTAACAGCTTTTTCGCATATGAATGTAGCGCATTCCACAGTGACTATAACTGTGGTTTTCAATTTTCGTTTGTTTTTGGTGTTTGTTTTTCAATTGGAACTTTAAAATAGTAACCACTGCTGAGGTGAAATTTTAATTGTAAATAAACAGTGACTATAACTGTATTGTTCCATTTCCGTTTGTGTTTGGGTTTTTTGCTAATTAGAAATAAACAAACAACCATTGCTGAGGTGAAAATTAAATTGTAAATAAACACTGCAAATGCATTTTGCTTTTTTTTTTTTTGGAAAGAAATGAAAAAGGATAACAATAACATTCAAATCAAATTAAAAAATCGTAAATAACTTGTAAAAGATGTTTAGAAAAAAAGGTTTGTTTTACAGGATACCTACAGTAACCACTCTGATATTTTTCTATACCTTGGAAGGGACAGCAGCAATTATTTTCAAGGCTTTATTGATGAGGTATTCGTCATGATATCATTTTTAATACTTAAAAAATAAGATGAATAACAATCCTTCAAAAGACAAGGCTGACAACACAATGGAAAAAAAAGAAAAAAACTGCAGACAAAACACTTTTCACAGAAAACTAAACTTCAAGCAATTCTGATACTGTAAAAAATCATGGGTGAATTTAGACAGAATGAAAGGGTAAACAGTTACTCTTTTCATTCGTAGTATTGGTGGTGTTGCTCATGTCTTACGTTTCAAAGACTTTTAGTAATAACAACAATAGGTCTATTCAATGAGATTTGACAAAGTTTAAGACTTGAATGTTACGAAGGACTAATGTTAATCTCTTCTTTAATATTGGTCAACAGTTCTTTTTAAAAACATTTTTTTACAATTATGTACAATAAAATAATGTACGTTAACAGCAGTTTTGTGGTGCCGAGTTTATACTGAAATATGTTCAATTGACATCGAATTAATTCACAATCAATAGCTGTAAAGCTCTTACATGTTTTAGGAAAAATTTATCTTTCTTTTAAAAGGTTAAATTCTATAGTGTAGCCATAATTAAGGACGAGATAGATGACCATATATTCTTAGCATCTATGGACAAATATCCAAAATATCATAAGTATGGACAGTTGCACTATAAGATGGATCAAACAACAGGTTCCCAAACCCTCCAGAATGATGGTTTACTAAGCTTGGTAACGAATATCCATGGCAATTCCACTTTTGCAGAGGTATGATATAGATGAGGAGTTTGAAACATTCAATTAAAAAGTTTGAACACAGTAATGAAAGTCTTTTTAAACTTGGGTGTATTGGTGTCATCTTTTAGGTTACATGTTTGGCGTATTTGCTGCTAGAGATTTATTTCCCCGAGGGTATCACCAGCCCAGTAGTCGGCACTTTTTTGCTGACATGAATTATCATTGATATGGTTATATTTATAAATTACCTGTTTACAAACGTTTGAATTTTTGAAATACTAAGGCTTTTCTACCTCAGGCAATAGATTACCTTAGCTGTATTTGGCAAAACTTTTAGTCCTCAATGCTCTTCAACTTCGTACTTTATTTGGCCTTTTTAACTTTTTTGGATTCGAGTGTCACTGATGAGTCTTTTGTAGACGAAACGCGAGTCTGGCGTCATATACAAAATGTATTCCTGGTATCTATGATGAGTTAATTCGTAATTTCAGAATCTAATGCATCCTGGGTAATATTTTCAAAAATGTACACCAAAACGTCGTGATTGGTTACAAATTTCATAAACAATGGAAATTCAACCAATGACATGACGGTATTTTCATTTTGGGGTACGAACAATGAAATTACTCATAGTTCTTTAGATTCTGAAACGGCCAATTGAATGAAATAAAAATTGTATTGTTGTTTGTCTTTTCGTAGTTTTTTGCTTTTTGTTTTTGCTTTGTCAACTTGTTATCAACCTACGAATTTGATATTCCTATGATCATTTTAGTCTCTTTTGAACTTAATACTTGGGTTTTGTGGAATAAGTGTTGCCTTCTTGTGGCAAATACCACATTTTTGCATTTTAACCTTTTCATCTGTTTATTTGGCAATACTAAAACTATACCCTTTGGGTAGTGCTCCACAATTAATGGAGGAATATACAAGAAACTGAACTGACTGTTTACAAATCATCATGCAGTATTCCTTTGTATAATAGTAGTGCAGATCCCAGTCTGAAGATTCGACAGGCCATTTGATAGAGTAAAAATCTAAACCATTAAAGGAAGAGACCGATTTCATTGAGCTCCAACTAATCTAAAACCATACAAAGTCGGAAATATTTGTTACATGTCGTATAAATGTAGTGTGTTGTACTTACTAAATTTGCCTTTGAAACAATCTTTTTTTCGACAGAAAACGCCAATGTTTCAGAAAATATCAAAATTGGGAGATCGTTATCGATCCGTGCATGGCTCATACTATACGCTTTCGTGTATGCTTAGTCGACGAACTGCCCGCGAAATTTGAAACTCTTTGTTTCGACACCTAATTATACCGCGATTTCGCGGCGTCTCCTAGTTTTTCAATATTTAATCAAAGTACACTAGGAAAGGCTACCGTCACAAAAACATTGCAAAATGAATATATAGTTAGTTATGTGTTGTATTATGAATAAAAGGCGAAGTGGTCTACATACAACAATAACATAGCCATCTGTCCACGTGGCGTTTATTATCAAACAACATCTTGATTCATTCTTACAGTCTTTAAAAAATTAAAAGGCAGCTGACTATACAATATGCCAAGTTTCTTAAAGAGACAATTCTAACATCTTAACTTTCTTTTACAGAGTTTCCAAGACTACTCCAGATTCCGGCTAACATATCCAAACAACTGAAACAGATGTTATATGTGTACACCGAGTCTAAAATCACCATTGAAAATTCATTATCTTTATAGATATCGGCATGCTGTATATGTCGAAAACTGTTCTGTATGTTGACCTAAAACATTGTCAGTAGGTCTTTCGTATATTTCAAGACAGTTGGATTTTACGTGGAACATGTTATGTGTTTAGTTATACTTGATATGCCTTACGCTGAAAACAAGAAGCCAAGTGCATATATATTTATACTGTTCTTTAATCCATTGTTAACTTTAAGAGTATGTTTAAGGGAGCTACCATTTGATTTTTATGGGAGGGCTAGGATGAAATTTGAAAAAAATAGGCAGGACAGGAGTTTTGAGTAAAAAAAAAAGGCAGGATGAGACACTTGCAAAAAAAAAGTCAGGATAAACTAAAAAAAAAAAGGCAGGACCGAACAGAGTGAAAAATAAAAAGGCAGGACAGAGATTACAGCTAAAAAAAAAAACGCAGGACAAAATTTTTCATCCTAGCCCCCCCCCCCCCTCCATAAAAATCAAATGGTAGCTCCCTAAAGGTATTTCGCTATTCGGATCTTGAATTATCAAACCTCAAAGGTATGAGTTTAACTTTTAAGACAGTATAGATGCAACTCGAAATATCTTGCAACTGTCGATGTCTTGTGCTGCTTCAAAGAAGTTTACTTGACTTTAAAGTGTGTTGTAAAAATGTGTATCATCTTGGCTGTGATTATTAAACTGTTCATTTAATACGAAATTTATTTGATAAAAATGGAATCAATAAAATGCAGAATCCCAAAGAACAAAGTTGGTTGCAAATCAACTATTTGTGCATTCACTTCTTTGTGTTATTTTACGTAGAAAAAGTAATCAGTGCTTTGAGTCATTTCATCCATTCCAAACTGGCAATTATCCGTTCAATGCTGTTTTTGTTTTATATATGATGTACAAACGCATTTAGAGAATATCATTACATTAAAAAAGGGTATGTTGGTGGAATGTTATTAATTATTTGTTTATCTGTGATATATGTTATTATTTTCATTTTTTTCTCTATAAAAAACTTAAAAAAGATTACAAACTAGAATATTATCTAAATACATCTAATTTTCAGATAAGGAGATTAATCACTAAATTTAGAATAAGTGATCACTCCCTCTTGATTGAAAAGGGGAGATATTTTAAAATCCCAAGAGAGGAACGTCTTTGCCATAAATGTAAAATACTAGAGGATGAGAAACATTTTTTACTATATTGTGAGTATAATAAAACTCTAAGAAATGACTTTTTTCATCACATATGTACAGAAAATAATAACTTTAATAATTTAAATGAAGAAGAAAAAATTCATTATTTACTAAATCCATCATCGCCTTTACAAACAAATAAGTTAGGATCCTTCTCGAAAAAGTCATTAGAACTGAGGGCAGGGGACTCTTAACAACTTGTTTGTTGTTATAAATTTTAATGCTGTTGATATTTTGTATGTTTAATATGTATGTATATATGTTTATTGTGTTTATTGTATTAATTTATGTTGGTCACAAACTGTAAAGTTTATATGACAATAAAATATTTGATTTGATTTGATTTGAATTATTAATACAATTCAATTCAATGTTTTATTAAAGTCTCATCTCTCAACAAAGTTTATACAATATAAAATAACACTAAATAAAATGAGAGCCATTATATACAGAATTATAAGAGACTATCAAAATGCATAGATATAATACACAATACGAAATAAAATACTATTTATAATATATAAAATTTCTACGCCTTTTTAAAATCAAATGACAGGTTTTGGCACACACACGTATCATATTTACATTTGAGAATAAAAACACTAACTTCATGATATTTTCACAATAAAATATTTAAAGAAAATTATGTTGTATCACAGTGTTTATATTTCGACTTACTCCTATCCTAACTTGACTGACTAGGATTGTCGCATTTCTTACCAAAGATCGGTTGTTCCGTCTCAGTACTTCAACCCCTCCATATCGAAAAAAATGGCGGCTAAGATACAGCCATGAAAGCTGAAAATGGCGTCTGACAACAACAATCGATCGATCATAATTTTAATTAACGCTACTGTATTGTATGACTTTGAGAATGCAGTCACCTTCTTCAACGTATGATATGGAAATAGATAACCTGTTGATACGTTTTTCTTATTTAAATTTTCGTTTTAGTACTGGGTTTTTTTATGACAAAAGAAAATGTTTAAAAAAAATTAAGACCAAGTCCGGTACATTTTGTACATTAAAGAATTCAGTGTTTATCTATTACTTACATTTTTTAGTTTAAATATCTTTCAAAAGGAAATTCAATTAAATTGAGTTGAAAATTGTAAAAAGTAAAGGACCTTGCTATAGGGAAGTAAGTACCTAGTTTTACTACTCTCGGTACTGACAAAACAAAAGTGTAAATTGTGAATCGATTTTTAATTCGTCTGAAACATTTGAGTTGGAAAAAATCAACTAGAACGTCATCGATATTTGACAAATAATTAATGGGGCGAATGTGATCGAAATAAATTAAAAATTGAGGAACCCGCATTATGTACAAATTTAGTAGTTGATCAATCGAAGTTTAATTTCATTCAAGGGCAAATAATCCATACATCTTCAAAGCGAATATACATATCCAATAAATTCAATATGTTTGGTGATCGGTGTGAGCCAAGGCTCCGTGTTGAAGGCCATACTTTGATGCTAAACCAATAATAATAGTTTACTTTTACAACTTGTGACTTGGGTGGAGAATTGTCTCATTGGCACTCATACCACGTCTTCTTAAGTCTTTTTTCGAAGTGGAAAGACGGGAATGAATTATACCTGTATTGCGCAGTTAAAGAGGGTTTCGGAAGATAGGGGCAATATTTTACTTAGTTACTGTCGATCTACAGTTTCCATTACAGCCGATATCATTGAGTGTGACGGTAGGCAAAGGTACTATTTTGGTAAGCTTGCTTTTTAGCTGAACCGTTTAGTCAATATTAGGTCAGGTATACTACCCCATTTTGAAGTAGCTTAGTCCAACAGACAGATAGATTGGTTATCTGTCGGACTATTCTACTCTTAAAAGAGGATAGTTTACCTAACAATGATTTCACGGTTCAGCTTACAAGTAAGCTAACCGAAGATATTGCCTTTGGCTACACGTTCAATGCAGTCGGCTGTTATACAGTAATGGGCTATTTCAGTATGTCTTTTACATGATGATAGTATGGCACTCTACCTTCACGAATCCTCGAAATTTATGTGACTGCAATATATTTTCCATTATTTTGTGACATATAGATTCTTGAATTGATACAAGTGGATTATCGGATTTATCCAATCGAGATAGTTAAATTATCTCAATTTTAAAATCTGAGCCTCGGCGATGACTTTAAATATTTTAATTTAACAATCGAGATTGGATAAATCCCATAATCCACGAGTAACTATGTAAGGATCTGTTTCTCTAATGATTAAAAATTTAAAAAATTTGTTAAACGAAAATCCCCTTCGAGTGCCTTTCACATTCCACGAAGTTGTCATTGCCATTCATTCAGGGTTGAGTTCAATATCGTTGCATCTACGAAGCGGCTACATAGCTGGGTTGAGTTCAATATCGTAGCTGCTATCAATATCTATGTAGCAACTAGTCTATAGCTTCAATAGTCAAATTCTACGTAGAACTACGTAGCTGCTACGATATTGAACTCAACCCCGCTATCAATATCTCTCTCTATATATATGTAACAACTAGTCTATAGCTACACGTTCAATAGTCAAAATCTACGTAGCACTACGTAGCTTCTACGATTTTGAACGCAACCCAGTTAGCTATAAAGGTTATGACCCTTCAAATCATCCAATGATGTTTTTAGATCACCGGCAACCATACATAGATTAAATTTTTTATACAATGGGTTCGGAAAGGGATAAATTTCCATGGAATTAGAGAAATATCATTTATCCAATCGAGATAGTTAAATTATCAATTTTAAAATCTGAGCCTCGGCGATGACTTTAAATATTTTAATTTAACTATCGAGATTGGATAAATCCCATAATCCACGAGTAACTATGTAAGGATCTGTTTCTCTAATGATTAAAAATTCTAAAAAACTTGTTAAACGAAAATCCCCTTCGAGTGCCTTTCACATTCCACGAAGTTGTCATTGCCATTCATTCAGGGTTGAGTTCAATATCGTTGCAGCTACGTAGCGGCTACATGCATAGCTGGGTTGAGTTCAATATCGTAGCTGCTACGTAGCTGCTATCAATATCTATGTAGCAACTAGTCTATAGCTACACGTTCAATAGTCAAAATCTACGTAGAACTACGTAGCTGCTACGATATTGAACTCAACCCCGCTATCAATATCTCTCTATATATATATGTAACAACTAGTCTATAGCTACACGTTTAATAGTCAAAATATAGGTAGCACTACGTAGCTGCTACGATTTTGAACGCAACCCAGTTAGCTATACAGGTTATGACCCTTCAAATCATCCAATTATCTTTTTAGATCACCGGCAACCACACATTGATTAAATTTGTTTATACAATGGGTTCGGAAAGGGATAAATTTCCATGGAATTAGAGAACTTGATATTTTTCATTTATTTCTAGTGTTAACATTTTCATTTTATTTATTTCATTTAATATCATTTATTTCATTTAATATTGTTTAATTCATTTTATATTATTTATTTTAATTAATGCTATTTTTTCATATACTTTACCTTTTATTCAATTTTTCTATTTTGGTTCATGTCAGTCATTTTAATCTTGAAAGACTTTTAACAACATATATGTGATAATTACACCGTTTTGGAAATTACGATACTTTAGAATTCGTTTGTCATTGTCCATTTTCTGAGTACTTTAACGACAGTTTTATTATCTTAACACCCATGGTGTTTTATTTTGATTTTGTTGGTTTTTATCCTATGATGTAATATTACATGTTGTAGATTGTTCAACTGAGATTTAGTGTGACCCTAAAGGCTTGGGTCATTGATAGGACCATTCCCGATTAGAATTGATCAAATTCGGATCAAGATCCTGTGAGTTGTGACTGGATATTCAAACTGTAATTTAGTTTGGTAAAAAAAATATTTGATCACGACAACAATCAGTTAGTGTTCAGGAAGCGTCAATATTCAGTCGTGTCCATCCGAATTTAATCCAGATTATTCCGTTCTTAATCCGATTCTAATCCGAATTTTACCATGGTAAAAATCGACAGACTCTGTCCCGACAGCGTCCCGAGTCTGGCTACAGAGATGAAACAGTTACTAGATGGTTAACTGACGCAGACAGAAGAAAAAACTGTCGCCATATTCGGGATGATCAGGGTTTAGTTCAATAACGGTAGCAGCTACATAGCCGCTATGTAGCTGCTACCAATATCTATATAACAACTAGTGTATAGCTACACGTTCAATAGTCAAAAACGTAGTAATACGTAGACGCTACGATATTGAACGCAACCCTGGTCGAACTCCCTGACCAATGTGTACTACTGCATTACGACAATGATAGGTAAGGACATTCAAGATTATTAAGGGTAGCAATCCAACTTTTTAACTTTTTGTTTGCTCGCGCTGTCTGATCTCAAACGGGAGCCATAATCGGTACTTTGTGAACGCCGCATTAGTTGGGAACCCGACCGTCTAAGGCAATGACGTCGAATGCATATGTAAGTAACGTTATACGGGAACCCGCGGCCGTAGTGAACAAAACTTTTATTCTAGACTAAGCCATGAACTTACATGTATGATTTATTCTGTGTTTACTTATACTGTAAGCTAAACGTCCCAATTTGAATAAACATGGCTGCATTTTTTTGAAGGTTGTGGTCAGAGGGCCGTTTAATTAATCATCAGTTCAATTAAAAATATAAAAAGCATAATAATTGATTAATCCAATAAAGTTGAGAGACATGACAGGATCTGCTTATAAAAGTAGGAAGATGTTGTATAATTTCCAATGAGAAAACTCTCCACAAGAGACCAAATTACACAGAAATTAACAACTACAGGTCACCGCACAGCTTTCAACATGAGCAAAATACATGCCGCATTGTCAGCTATAAAAGGCCCCGAAATGACAAATGTAATACAACTCAAACGAGGAAACTATCGGCCTTATTATGTACAAAACAATGAACGGTTGTTTTTTTTTTTATTTTTTGTTGTATTTTTTTTGGGGGGGGGGGGGCGGGGGTGCCTGAAGTCTTTAGTTTTGTATGTTGTGTTTTTGATACTGCTGTTAACCTTTTTTGTCGTTTTCGTTTTTCGACATGGCTCTGTCGGTTTGTTCTCGATTAAAGGTTATATATATTATCCCTTTGGTATCTCTAGCTTCTCAGATAAAGGTTTTAATCTCTCTTTTTTAAAGACAACTGTTTACTATTGGAATTTATAACTTTTGTGTTGGAAACCATTGAAAATTAAACTGATAAAAGGTATAGCTTGTTTTTCAACTTCCTCCTTAGCTTTGTCGTTTTAAGGTCTATTTTAATTCAATAAGAATTTTATTTTACAGTACAGATTTAAATGTTAAGTTGTGTACTAACCTTGTTTCGTTTAGGGCTCTCCAGATTTTTAAACATATAACTGATAGTTTACATTTGAATTAAATTTGTTCAATTCAAATAATAAAAAAAGAAATAACATGAAAGAGGTTATTGATTTAGAAAACACAGATAATGATTTGCGTTTACTTAGTGATCTAAACAATTTAAAAGTCTAATTGTACATATTTATTGAATCGAAAGTCGAATGCTTTAAGTAATTTCATGATGAAATATGGGGTACATGCAAAAGATTTCAACATGTTTAAGATTAAGCAGGAATTCCCAGACACCCGAGGTTAAAAATTCCATTTATTGACGACACTTTTCAGAATCAGTATACAAGAGATTGACACCTGTGACTTATATAAGATTTTGTGGTCTTATGCAGTTTTTGGTCTCGCCGGTAACTGGTATTATTGTATGGTGTAAATGTCCATCGGGCTGGTTTCATTTGACCTTGCTCTCATTTTCATGGTTCATTTGTAAATGTTAACTTTTCCACACCGCAATAAATATTTAGTGTATGGAAATATACATATCTCTAATGTTTTATACTGTTAACTTCGATGGGTTTTTTTTTCGTCAATTCATTGACGGGTGCCGCTGAGGGGCGTGTACTGTGGGTTGGATCCCCCCTTTCGATTTTAATTTTAATTATATGCACGTTTGATATCATGGTGTTCCGGGTTCAAATTGAAATTAGATTTCAAAATGGTTTGATCCGTGCCTGTCATTCATTAAATTCACTGAATACTTAATGGCGTTTTTATACTTTTAAAAACTGATATAGAATAATACATTTGTAATACCAACGAAAGTAGTCATATAATAGATTCAATTTTAATGACTCAAAATGGAAACAGTTATGTTAGGGAAAGGAAAATTAAAAAATTACCCATTGATGAAGATGATAAATCGTGAACCGTTCGTGGATACAGCGGTAAACAATGTATCCAAAGTCTCAATGTAAATTATAAATACAAGAATCAATGTTATAAATTTAACCACGTGTACCCCTAACCATAGCTAAGTGTCTAAATATTTACATCGTGTGATTTACTCGCGGCTTTTATATATAGTCACATACTTGTCTACAGATTTTTTGTACAGATTATATAATATACATTGCATAATAATAAAATAAGACAAATACCCAGCCTAGATATAGGCTTACAATGTATGCGACACTATACTATACAAATATATATCTATTTAAAAAATTAATACAAATTATAAAACAAAGGAGGTTATATTAGATAACCTCCTTGGGGTTATATTAGATAACCTCCTTGGTAAAACATAGTAAAATTTCAAAAATATTTAAAAATATCCGGATTTTTCACATCATATAAAAATCAAATCAAATAAGTAATAAAAAAACATAACTTTTAAAAATAGAAATGACAACAATTAAATATGACGTAAAAATAAATGATATGTGATAAAAAGAATATATTTTAAAGAGGTTAATGTTTACTTTTTGGGATAATCTTTATTTAGGCTCGACACGACCTTGTGTAATTATTATGTTTAACATGTTAAAATCAGTTGCTTTTCAACATGTTTAAAACCCTACCTAATTATAAACAAAGGAACAAATAAATTCAATTGAAAAGACTATTTATAAAGTATTATTATACCGAAATTTTAAAGTTAAATTCTAATTGGTTTAACAACTTTTAGATTATAAAAATGAGATTCATATATGACCTGAAGAAAATAATCCAATTAGCTTGTTGGACTTTTACATGTATTATCAACAACTTTTATCTTTCCGACTTATGTCATTATACTATTTCTCTTTTCATTCAAATTGTCTTCTGGTTTTAATAAATTTTGTTTCTAGATGTCACAGGCAGTTTCAACAGATTTACTCTAACAATAGACCTATACAGAAATCTTAGTAACCTATATATTCATTATGTTTTTATACATTTCCTTCAGATAAAATGATATTCAGTTTTTGAAAATCACGCTCAACGTAAACACGCAACTCAATATTGTCGGAGACATACAATATTGTTATATCTTATGCTTATGTATTCTTGATGGACCGTTTAGTAAGTTGTTAAATTCATGCAGCCGACTTGAATCTTCATTTAGTAACAAGAAAATATTCTGTTTATAAACGGGACAGATTATTTCATTGGAAAAAAATTCACTACGCGTTTTTATTATTTACAAAGTATAATTATACTGAAGGTTTGAAGTTAAATTTTAATTGGTCAATTTTCATTTAGATTTAAAAGTATGTGATCAATATTTGAACGGAGAAAAATACTCGATTTAAAAAAAAGTATGTTGAATATGGAGATGGATTACAAAGTGTAAATTCTACATAAAATGATGTACTATATTATTTGGATATTATCAGCCTCTTTGTGGACAGTTTATTCACAACTTCAGGGCGATAATTACTGGTCAGCTCACACTTATTGGAATGACAGATATTCTCTTGGTTACACCGCCAGTAAGTAATAATACAGAAACAATAGTCACCACGTAATCCTTATAACTATATTTATTTTTTTTCTTTGTATTATATTTCATGTTTTTTTCTTTTTATTATATTTCATGTTTTTTTCTTTTTGTTATATTTCATGTTTTTTCTTTTTCTTTTTTTATTTCATGTTTTTCTTTTACCTTATTTCGTGTTTTTCTTTTTTCTTTTTACAAAAAATATAGCAATGCATGAATGAGTATACTCTTTATCATTTCTGCATTGTTAAATAAAATATTTTTGAACTTAGAATACCAGTTTTAGTGGGCATGTCATAGGGCTTTGGATTTGTTGGAGACTAGCTTTGACAAACAAACAGTTTGGTATTCACAAAAAGTTGTCCCCGCAAAATAAGAGAT
Source organism: Mytilus edulis (assembly GCF_963676685.1). NCBI lineage: Eukaryota > Metazoa > Mollusca > Bivalvia > Mytilida > Mytilidae > Mytilus > Mytilus edulis. The sequence continues at coordinate 73,012,126 of NC_092350.1, read as the reverse complement.
ACATGTAGAAATAAAACTGTGAATATAAGCGGGGAATGTGTCAAAGAGACAACACTCCGACTAAAGAGCAAAAAAAAAAGTCCAAGGTCACCAATGGGTCTTCAAACCACGGTGGGAAATTCGCACAGTCGCACAAATACTTGTTCTATACTCCGTAGATGACTCTATATGGCATATATGTTATAAAAGTAAACGCAGAATACATGGAATGATTTATTAGATCTATTCTTTTACTGTCACAAAATATTCAACTTTAATATTAGAGGCGGTGTCGCCTTTCTGGTATCGATAAAGCTACAGCTTTTTGTTGAAATACTGGACATTCCGAGTTATAGAATAACGGGGATTGAATTAAATATTCCAGACACATCAAACATTTATCTCATAATCTGCTTATCTACCAGCAGTAACGCAAAGTTATGAATCATTCTCGAAAGAAGTTGAAATTCTGCTTGATGTCTATAACATTTATTCAACTATGGGAACTGTTGTATTTAAGGGAGATTTCAATTGTAAAAGATACACGTACGATTATGATAAACGAAGTGAGAGTTTTCGGTCATTTATGCAGGAATGTAATCTGCGTTCTCTACATCTGGAAACAAATGGAAATGACCCGTGTGCACATTTCAGACCTATCAAGGAGGACCAAAAACCGCCATTGATTATATTATTGTTAGCATTGAAAATCTCACCAAATGTTTAAAAATCCAGGTCCCTGGATGTACATATGTTTAACGTTTTAGACCTTAAACCCATAAGATGTTCGTTTGCTCTATCTGACAATACAAACTGTGTATCTTAAGACGACTATCTAACTGATCAAAAGCGTATATCATGGATTAAAGCTGTACAGAACGGTGCTATTGCCGATTATTCCTTCGCCGTGTCACAATTCTTATTAGACAGAAAAACACCAACTGCGCTACTCCGGCTAATATTGAACAATACTACAGCGAAATAGTCAATGCTATCTTGAGAACCGATATCGAAACTTTTCCCGGCAAACAACATTTTAAACATTTAAAATCGTATTGGACAAAAACTATGAAAGAATATCATACAATTATCGAAAATGGATAGAGAATGGCTGTAAAGACAAACATTACTAACAATATGATTACAAAAGCGCTAAATTGAATTTTAGAAAACAGCTTCAGTTAGCACATGAAAGCTATATTAGTGAAATAAATCGTAAAATCGAAGAATCTGTCGACTGTGATCAACGTTGTGTATGGTCTGTGATTAAAAGTGGAAGCAAAAGTGTATCGCATTGTCAACAATTAAAAATTAGCTATTCAACTTATTTCTTCAGACGAAATATGTGACGGTTGGTTGACTCATTTCCAATCTGTATTCAGTTTCGATAGCAACTTGATCAACCCTGTGAATAAAAAAGGTTGTCGATATTACTGTCAACGACTTGCTAGAAACTCTCCGTACAAAAACAAAAGAAAATATCGAGTAATTTACTTTCGACGAACTATATAAACTTTGCGACAATGTGCCGTGTACCAAATCTCCAGGGTTTATAGATGGAATCTGTTACGAACATTTAAAATACGGCGGAAAGCTACTCCAGAGTCATCTTTGCAGTTTGTTTAATCTTGTACCAGAAACATGCTACACATCGAAAAGCTGGAAAGACAGTTGTATCATACCTCTATTCAAAGTTGGAAACAAATCAAAGTCTGATCCGAATTCATATCGGTGAATTTTTCTACTATGTAGCATATCAAACTGTTTGAAAAGGCATTATATACTCGTTTACCATCGCTTTATCACAACTTTCCACACCAATCACAAGTTGCCTACCAGAAGGCATTACCTAGCAAACATACAAGTTTTAACATGCAAGAAGTTGTACTCCATAACTTAAAGCGTCAAAGCAATAGTATCGTCACACTTCTGGACAGCATGAAAGCATTCGATACTCTATGGCACAAATGACTATTAGTTAAGTTGTATATATACGGAGTTCGGTGTTTAACTTGGTTGTTGATTTATGAAATGTACCAGAACATGCGAAGTTGTGTTCAATTTAAAGGAAAGTGTTCAAAATGGTTTCAACTCAAACTTTTTTTATTGAGTATTCATTAATTATCTTCTTATATAATTAGACAATTAGATGAAATTCATTATGAAAGTATGCTATTCAATCTCATGTAAGCAGTACCGTATAAGCGTACGACATTGTCCTTATATCTACAACATTATAAGGTATGAAAACTTTAATAGACATTTGCCAAACATATAGTGAAAGTTGGGGCTTCAGATTCTCATCAGCAGAAAGCAAAGTACTTAATTTTTTTCTTCAAAATGTGCTACCATCAGTCAACCATTACAACTTTACGAAGCGAACATTCCAGTAGTACAATCAACCAAGCATGTTGAAATTATATTGAATGCCGAATTTAAGAGCATGTCCAGAAGTTTAAATGCATGCCGAAGTTTTGCGTGCATTTGCGTTATCTGTGATGAAATCCGAAATACACCTATCCTTCCTTAATCCATTAACGTGCTGCAAAATAGTATTTCAGGTGTGTTATCCAAAGGCAATATTTGCTTGTGAGCTTTGGTATGGTCTTTCAAATACTGAATTAACCATGTTATAACGTTCTCACAAATATATATGTAAAAATAAAACAAGGTCTTCCTGCAAGAACACGATCAGACAAGTGCACAAGCTTACTCGGTTGGTTTCCTGTTGAATAGTTTGACGTCGCGAAAATTACAATTTACGCCAAACTATTTCTTATCGGGAAAAGATTCAGTTTTCGACTGATTTGTATCATTCAAACTTATGTAACATGAAAACGAGTTCATGGAGCCCATGGATGGCCTCATGGATATGCTTTTTCTACATTCATGAACATTTGATAAATATGAGTTATTTTTTAATAAAAAATGTATAAATTTTTAAGATAATTATAAAAGGCAGACATTAAAAATTACTCAACAAAAAACTATTTGTGGTTATCTTCTAAAACATAAAAGTTATGTCTTTCTTCCAAAAGGGAAAATACGGCCACAAATCCGAATTTTCAACAAATATACAAAATGTCGACCTCATTTAACTCAAAGAGTGCATGAAGGTATATTTTTCATTACATATTTAATTTAATAAGGTAAAAATTAGTCTATATGGAATTTTTTATCAAGATGTGAATACGGGATCAAAACTGTATCGTATGCCCTTAATACCCCAGTCCCACTAGGCCAAGATCGCACTACGATCTGTGAAAAAAATGCAAATTTTGATGATCGTAGTACGATCGTGTAGATCGCAGTAAGGTCGTATCACGGTCGTGGTGAGGTCTTCAAGATCGTGATGAGCGTGGCAAACTTTGAACATGTTCAAAACAATCGTGGTGCGGTCGTGGCGAAATCAGGTCCTAGTGAGAGCGTAGCGAAAGCGTGATTCTATTCGGAGAAACTGCGCTACGATCTCATTGCGACGTGATCATGACCTCACTACGATCATCACGTTCTCACCGCGACCAAACTACGCTGTTCACGGCCAAGGGCGTCCTCATCACGCTCTTCTTACGACCTGACTACGTTCATACTACGACCATTATTCTCATTGTCATTTTCCAATAAAATATATTAATTCTCTCCAGGTTTTGTTTGTCTGTATGTAATTGGGACTTCTTGTCCATTTTCTCTAACGGCTCAACCATGCTTCTTGCTTTCATATACATTAAATCGTTAGTTTTCCCGTTTGAATGGTTTTACACTAGTAATTTTTGGGGCCTTTTATACTCTGGAATTTTGGTCTTCAATGCTCTTCAACTTCGTACTTTATTTTGGCCTTTAAATTTTTTTTGGATTCGAGCGTCACTGATGAGTCTTATGTAGACGAAACGCGTGTCTGGCGTATTTACAAAATTTAGTCCTGGTATCTATGATGAGTTTATTTGCTGTTCGGTGTAAGCCAATGCTCCGTGTTGAAGGCCGTATCTTGACCTATAATTGTTACTTTTAAAAATTGTTACTTGGATTGAGAGTTGTCTCATTGGCACTCATACCTTATCTTCCTATATCTATTGACACATCTGTTTCATATCTGCTATCGTTCAATAAAATATCGTCATTTCAGCTTTATGGACCAGCAATAGGTTATAATTTAGGTCGGATTTGTCTGTCCGACATCTCTACCTGATCAAGATTCGTTACTATCAGAGCTCAATCTGCCTCTACATCAACCCTAACACCACGCCATCGTGTTCTAGTCGATTTTGGTGGCATGATTGTATTTTTTCCAGAAATCTACGTATTAATCAGAAATAGAACTGAAGGAATGATACTGTATTGATATGGTTCACGATGTTGTCGTTATTGCTGAGAGCGTAGTAAGATCGCGATTTGAACGTAGTGTAATCGTGGTAAGAACGTGCTATTATCGCAGTAGAAGCGTGGTAAGATCGTGTTGCAAACGGATAACTCGTGGTATGATCGTAGTGTGAACGTGATGAGCGTAGAAAGATCTTGTTACGCGTAGTAAGGTCGCAGAATAAGCGCAGTGAAAACGTGTTATAATCGTAGCGGGATCGTTGTAGAAGCGTAATGAGGACGTAGTAACATCGTGAAAGCAACGAGAATTTACATTTTAATGCCGCTCATACCGCGACCTCCACGATCTGAATTTAATTTAGATCGTGGTGAGCGTGGTGCGATCGTGGTCTCGTGGGACTGGGGCTAAATAAAGTACCAAAGTCTTAACGTAAATTATAAATATGAGAATCAATATTATTTTAATCGCGTGTATCCCTAACCATACGTGTCTAAATATTTACATGGCGTAATTCACTTGCGGTTTTTATATATACTTTTTGTGATAGTCTTTACATATATTTGGGCTCGACACGACCTTGTGTAATTATTATGTTTAACATGTTAAAATCAGTTGCTTTTCAACATATTTAAAACCCTACCTAATTATAAACAAAGGAACAAATAAATTCAATTGAAAAGACTATTTACCAAGTATAATCATACCGAATTTTTAATTTAGATTTAAATTGGTCTTTTATCCCTGAGATAAATATATGACCTGAAGAAAATAATCCAATTTGCAAGTTGAACTATTACATGTATCTCTCATAACTCTTTTAAGAGTGGCTCTTGTATGTTTTATGATTTTGTTTTATCAACTGTTTGTATGTTTTATATAATGAAGAGGTGAGACTTAAATAAAATATTGTCTTGTAAAAAAAAAAAAAAAAAAATTGTCTTGTATTATCTGGGCTATTATCTTTTTGAGTTCTTTTATTATACACTTTAATTGTAATTTTTTTTTCATCGAAATTACCTTTTGATTTAAATTAATTTTGTGGTATTTACATGTTACATATTTACCTATAAAACAAAAGACATTATAATTCATTGTAACATATATATTTTCTGCAAACTTAATTTAGAATATTATTTTGATTCAAAAACAGCTATTAATTTTTAAAACTGTAGAAATTAACATTTAGCGCCTTTATTCAAACATATGCAGAGGCGGATTTAGGGGGGCAAGGGGGCCCGCCCCTCCCCCCTTTTGGGGAAAAATTTGGTTGCTTATATTGGGAATAACTGAAGCGTGACTGAAGCGGGCCCCCTCTTAGGTCAGTCAGTGGGCCCCCACTTATGAAAATTCCTAGATCCGCCACTGATATGGAATGACAATATACAACAAGTACCAACTTCGTACATATGTAACTTTCAAATCTGCCTTTAATCAGGAACAATATGTAAAACTAAATTTAACCAAAGTCAAACGTTCGCATTTAGCACAATTCAGGTGTGGAATATTACCTCTGAGAAAAAAAACAGGACGATATAAAGGTGAAAGACCAGAAGAAAGACTCTGCAAATTTTGCACTGCAAACGTGACTGAAACTGAGACTCATTTTTTACTAGACTGTACATTATATTCTGATATACGAGAACATATTTTGGTGAACTTTTATTAACTGCCTCCTTTAAATCTATGAACAATAACGAAAAACTTATTATTTTAAATGTTAGCCATACTCGAAAACTAGCCAAGTACATTATACAGGCATATTCTAAAAGACGCAATTTTGTTTACAAATAGCTTAATATCTATATCTTTTTATTTTAAAATCAACTTCCGTCAACAAAAAGACACTTTTATGAATAATTTGATCCTAGAACGTGATTTATTGTTTTATTAATTACTTACTTTAATTTGAGGTGACTAATAGGTCCATTGGGCCGGGTATATTAATATTCATCATATATTGTATGTTTATAATCTGTACATATTTACACATGTCACTATGATAATAAATAATTTACATACTTACATACTTACTATATGTATATGAATATTATCATTATGTGTTTACTTATTTATTTAAGATAATTAATATTCTGTTTTGGAAAAGGACGCTAATCGGAAAAACTAAACTGGCCATGTTATTTATTATGCATTCTTGTTGGATCGTTTATTAAAAGATGTTAACTTCATGCAGCTGACTTGAATCTTCATTTGGTAACCAGCAAATATTCTGTTTATAAACGGAAAAAATTATTTCATTGGAAAATTCACGACGCGTTTATTATTTACAAAGTATAATTATTCTGAAGGTTTGAAGTTAAATTTTAATTGGTCAATTATCATTTAGATTTAAAAAGAATGTGATCAATATTTGAACAGAGATATATTCTCAATTTAAAAAAAAAAGTATGTCGGACATGGAGACGGATTACAAAGTGTAAATTCTACATGAAATGATGTTCTATATTATTTGGATGTTATCAGCCTCTTTGTCGACAGTTTATTCCCAACTTCAGGTCAATAATATCTGGTCAGCTCACACTTATTGGAATGACAGATATTCTCTTGGTTACACTGCCAGTAAGTAATAATACAGATTTTTTTGATTTTTTTTTTTTTATTAAATTCTATTTTTCATTTTATCAAAGAATGGACAAACCATTAATACACGAATGAGCATAGTTACTCTCAGGCTTAATCATTTCTTTAATTTCTTATTAATTATTATTGAAAAGATTGTTTTTTGAACTTAAAATACCAGTTTCAATGCGCATAGCATACGGCTTTGAAGTTGTTTTTGACCTGAGTAGTTTGGAAAACAAAAGTTTAAAAATAAGATTGAGGAAGATTTTACAAACCAAGAAAAAAAGAACAGAAAACCGACAAACGAGAAAAATCCCGCTTCCGCACAACTACGTGTTCTATACTCCTGAGATGACTGTGGCCTCCGGTTCAACATTGATATTATAAAAAAAGAATCCGATAAAAAAACGTTGCATGTAAATGATTATGAACCTGCAGAGTCATAATATATTATAGGACTAGTTTCTCAGTATACGTACTGTGACTGACTGATTCATTAGATGTATGCTTTGGCTCACGGTCAACTTATATATACAACATCAATGAAATCAAGTGATCCATATGAAAAGCTGCTTAAAATATGAAAAAGGCGGTGATGTATAGATGGTGACATTATGTCCAGCAACAAATATTACAAGCGAAGAACATGATAATGGTATTTGACTCGACAAACGCAGATTCTTAAAGTGGTGAAGAAGTAAAAACAGTTAGATGAAATCGTTGAGACAACAACCAAACAGGACAACTAACTAAAACATGTATCTGCTTTTCAAAATACATGTACTTTCAAAACTTGTCACGGCGTCAAAACTTGTATGGTGTGTTTTATTGGGCTTGGAAGTACGTTAGTTTACTTTAAAGAAACTTGATATGATAAGTTGTTTAGTCTGCATTCTAAACGATCAATAGTAATATGCTTTCTGATAATATATACATTGTTGTTACACCTTATTTCAACAATTTCAAATTTTAATATAGAGTTTGACCAAATATATCCGTTATTATAGAGTGTTTATAAACGTTTAACACTAGCTACGACTATTTTGCATTTAAAAGAGTTCTTTAAGTGTCATACATGTACTTGGTTTTATGCTAAACCATTAATAAAAATAATCGCCATTAATATAATATTTTATGTTATAATTCAACAATATACACTTCAGTATCGTAGATAAAGTCGTGTTTCAAACAACATCTTGAAATTTTGACACGCATCAATCGCGATCAAGTAGGGACCTTTTGCCATATGGTTGAGTGTACTTAGGTTTGGAGTTTAGTATACGTTCATTATCACTGAACTAGTGTGTATATTTGTTTAGGGGCCAGCTGAAGGACGCCTCTGGGTGCGGGAATTTCTCTCTGCATTGAAGACCTGTTGGTGACCTTCTGCTGTTGTCTGACTGCTATATGGTCAGGTTGTTGTCTCTTTAACACATTCCATTCTCAATTTTATTCAAGTAAAAAATATTTATCATATATATTGCAGAGGTTGAATGTAACCAGACAACGTTACCACTATAAACAAACAAACAAAAACCGATGTTTTCGTTGAAAGTGTTTTTTTCAATTTAATTCAGTGTAAATTGATTTATCAATATTTTAACATAAGTTGCTATACATTTCTTTGAATTTTGAAAATATAAAGAAAAAATACACATAGTAATTGATCCTTGAACTGATTATATCTGTTTAAGCAGAACAGTTGCCGCATTTATTTTGATAATATTGTTATTTCGAAAGCACTTATTTTGTCGATTCCAATGATATATAATATAGCCAAATAGTATGTTCAAGATGATTGAATCTAAAGCAATACTGAGTCTGGTCACCGTACTACCATAAGTGCAACATTTGTAGCTGGATCTGTTTGCCCTGACAGAGCACTTGAGGTCACCTCCAGTTGTTTGTGGGTTCGTGCATGTTGCTCAGTCTTCTGTTTTCTGTGTTGTGTTTTGTATACTCTTGTTTGTCTTTTTAGTTTGTTTTGTTTTGTTTGTTTGCCATGGCATTTTCTGTTTGTGTTCGACGTATGAATTTGATTATCCCTTTCATATCTTTCGCTTCTCTTATATACAAACCTTTAATCTTTCGAATTCTTTTGTTGTTTTTTTAAATTCAAAGATTTGTCGCACGCCACCAAATAAGGATGTTACACGAAGTGTTTTTTTTTTTACAACGGGACATTTTAGTGTAAACTTGCCATAATGCGTTTGAAATATCTAAGAATAACTCTTTTTTTTTATAGCTGAAACAGACTACGGAATGTGGTCTTACCAACCGTCCACCAAATCGAATGGATATATGGATGTTACCACTGGTGTTCAATCCTGTTCTGGATGTGGCTGTACAGAATTGAGGGATGATGGTATATTAAAGTCTTGTAGTGGATCAGTGTAAGTATATATGATGACAAACTGTAAAGTATTCTGTCTACCAATTCGAAAAGAATGAATTTTCTTAATTTACACCGACTTCCAAAGCAAGGACGTTATTGACTCTAAAAACTTCCCCGATGCGTAGCTAGCCTAGCTGCTAAATAGATATAGATAGCAGCTATCTATAGGCTAGCTACACGTTCAATAGCCAAAAATCTAAAGCCTTATGTAGCTGCTGCGATTTGTATATTGAACGCAACCCTGTATGATTGACTTATTACTTGTCGTCTGCTTATCGTCCAGTGGCAAATATTTCATGCATGTTTTTAATGGAACCTTCGGTCCTTGCTTTGACGGACATTCAGTATTTTAATTAAGTTCGACTCGTTGTATAAAGAATTGCGGGAACTGTCTGTGATGTGCATGAAGACATAACGGCTCGCACGGATGAATTGCACGTGTCGTATAAAATTGAAATGAATTATAGACATGATGAATTTAAAATACCATAACGTAAAAAAGAAGTGGTATGATTTTCAATGAGAAAATGTTCCACCAGACACTAAATGACGAAAAGGTTATATAAACAAGGGTTTTAATAAATAGTTGTACTACTTTGAAAATCCTTGATATGGATATATACAAATTATAAATTAAAAAAAAATGACATGTTTTCAATGTATCTATTGAAATAGGTAGTTCTAAAATATGTTTAAATGTACTAATTCTATTCAATACTAATACTTTTTAGACCTAGCACTAACAAGTAGGGTAAATCTTCAAGTAAACGAAATTGATTTAACATTGAACTTTACTTATTTACTAATCAAACATATATGTATGACAGAGTTCGCGTAAAAAGATTTTTAAATATCTGGCGTTTGATTTCCGTTTCCAACTTGATAAATCAAACAACCTTTTTACCCTTCATTTCATTTACATGATGATGTGGTTTCGTTTAATTTTATAATCAACTGATTTTCATGATCAGCAGGACCCTGAAAAGTTTTTCTTGTTTCCGAATCCCAGTATTTATATTGTATATAGATCGTGCACTTTTGAAAAATAAAATATTGTTTAAATTAAATTCAGTTCCCAAATGAATGGCCCGGGCCAGCTGAGACTGACAATGGGACCAAAAGATGGGCCTGGCGGTATCAAATGGCTTCAAACGTGTAATCGGTTAACGTTGAAGACACGCTATGAATTAGAATGCCAATGACTCATCAATTCATTATTTTTAATCCTGAAGCTTTGAAGTCTTGACAAAAGTTAACGCGGAAACGTTCTACTTTATACCCGTAATTGATTTGTCAATTAGAATTTTAGCGCCATTTTTCATTTGGTAGAGAAATGAAAACAGTTTTAAAAAACACAAAATACCATCTATAATGAAGAAAATATTATCATATGAAGTTTTAATGTTTGCTTTTCGTTTGAGTCAAATGGACCCCCCCGTACCTGGCGATAAAGCTACTGGTAACTCATAAATTTCAAGATATATAGCCGTGCATACACCATGCAGTAGGACAACCGGAAGCGCCTGAGTAAGGATTTCGGCGCTCAGTGATACGGTTCACTAGACGACGTTGTCAACACGTAATGGCGGCCATTATTTGACGTCGGATTTGGCATTCCTCGTTGAAAGTTGCATTCATGACATTATTGGATGCTTAAACTTTGTGCCACACAACATAAAAGATAAAGCTTTATTCCAGATATTGCAGGTAATTATTTTAAAAGAAGTCGTATCCCAAGAAATGATTTAAACGGCAAAAATAAAGTGTAAAATAATATGAAACATGAATATTGAAATGATCTGAAATCCAAGTTTTCATCATTTCCTTTTCATTTAATGAATTTACTATTTATCACTTCTATTATTTAATTACATTCGGATTTCGGTCTGGGGTATCCGCCCTTGTCTCCGGAAATATTATACCCACTGTCAACATCCGTTTTCAAACTGGACAGACAAAATTAAAAAAAGTGTTCTTCACGATCTCCCTGGAAATAATTTACGCTATCACTTTGTGAACATTGTAAACATGAAACTGCAAATACGGACCAAAACGAATCAAATTTCAAAGCGTGGGTGATAATGTTTCATGCCGACTGTAAGTTCTATAAAAAAGGGGGTGGGGTGGGTGGGTACTCCATGAATTTTGCTGCATGTCAAAGACGTCCATGTACTAAATCATTAGAATGTAAGACATATTCACTTTAACTCTTGGCTACTTTATACCTGGTCTTATATAAATAAATTCCCATTTTATCTGGGAACAATTAATTTTATCTTCATTATAAACTAACTATCTAACTAATTTTATTCAGGATAAAATCCAGTACAAAAGGATCATCGCTGAAACACATGAACAAAAACATATACAAAACAAAACAACAATAAAACATAACAGCCAACACTTTTGACACTTATAACAACATGAACAAGCAAGAGACAAAACTCATTATATGTTTATGTGTTAACATGGTTAAGAATCAGAATGTATTGTGTATTGTTGTCATTATTGCCCATCAGGGGCCCTTAATTGGAAAATAAAGAATTTTGAACTTTTATATGTCCCTGATTTCTTTTATATAATACATGTACACTCTAATAAAGTACATGTATTTGTCTTGTCTTGTCTTGTACACTCAAGTTTAATATTTTATCTATAAAAATTAAATCTTTTATGAACACAAATTGATACAATACAAAGGAAAGGGATTATAGGCACTTGTTTCTGACAATGGGGGTTCACTATCCATACTCTTCTTTCCCATTTATAAAAAAATAAACCAGATACATGTAGTATCCCCATTGTAATTAACCAATCACCCGTCACCCATTTGAGAGCTTACACAGTGACATACATTTACATGTCAGACCAGAAACTAACAAATTTCAGTGGCAAAACCAGAACTTTTCATAAAAGGGGGGGGGGGGGGGCTCCAGTCATGCTTCAGTCCCTATATAATCAACCAATTTTTTTCCAACAAGGTCTCAATAGTCATGACAGTGGTGGTTCCATGATTTTAATTGAGAAAAACTGGGTTATGAGTGCCCCCAAAATGTATATAATTTTAGCTTGTATTGTACATGTTATGATATTTATGTACACTATAATATAATTGAATATAAAAAAGTTAATGAAAGGATTGTTAACACTCAAATCTGCTCCATGTTATGATATTAAACATTGTTATCTAACATGTTTAACACCGCCACATTATTTATGTATGTGCCTGTCCCAAGTCAGGAGCCTGTAATTCAGTGGTTGTCGTTTGTTTATGTGTTACATATTTGTTCTTCGTTTTTTCATAAATAAGGCCGTTAGTTTTCTCGTTTGAATTGTTTCAATGTGTTTTACATTGTCTTATCGGGGCTCTTTATAGCTGACTATGCGGTATGGGCTTTGCTCATTGTTGAAGGCTGTACAGTGACCTATAGTTGTTAATGTCTGTGTCATTTTGGTCTTTTGTGGATAGTTGTCTCATTGGCTATCATACCACATCTTCTTTTTTTTATATTATACATAAAAAATAAATTTTCAAGACTTGGAAATATTTTCTTTGCCCATTATTGCCTTTAACTTTTATGTATTGAGGAAAATGCTTGAGGCATAATTATTTATAATACTTAGTAAAAACATGTATTTTCTTGGTAATTCATATGGCAAATTTAATGTGTTGATAATAACATTTATGCAAAGTTTAATTTTGCTTTGAATAATTTAGTATATAATTTATTTAGTAATTGTATGTACATTTGCTTTATATTTACAGGAAGGAGAAAGATGTTCACTATGAATAGAATCAAAAATTCAATACATAGGACTTTTATATATCAACAAAAAACACTTGTACATGTACATGTGTATGTGTGATATACATACAACAAGAAAACAGTAATCAAATGGAATGTCAACGACCAGTGTCCAGTAATGATGAAAGCAAAATGATTTTGATAGAAAACAATAGGACTAGAATATATTAAGGGTAAGTAATCCAAAAGTGTCTGTTTAGGGTAAAAACAGTCAGTTATTTACAGTGTGCTATATATGATTTCAATCCCACAAATATGAAACAAAAACATAATATACATGGTATGCAGACTGTTTTCATAAGCATGATAAGGGAATAGACTGAAAATATCTACATTTAACAGTCAGACATAGTTAAATACTAAATTATTCTTTTTTATATATAAAAGTTGCCAATGGAATAAATTGAGGATGGAAATTATAATTAATGAGATATAGGTAAAAGAATCATACACAGCATACACAGACTTTAACATGTTTAAGGCCGAATGGTATTCTTTTAATAGTTTAAAGATTTTATTCTGTTATCTATGCTGTATAAATGTCAAGATAGTTACATTTGGATTTAAAACCTAATTTCAAGAATGAAGGGTACCATAATTTAAATTTAATTTATGATAAAAAAAAAAAAAACAATATAAGGGAATTAACTCTTACATGATGTGCATCATATCCATGCAAAGGAAGCGTTTTAATAAATCTGACCATTTTTATTTGAAATTTTTTTGGTCGTATATTGGTATCACGTTGGCGTCGTCGTCATCCGAATACTTTTAGTTTAATAAAACTTTAGTAAAAGTCAATAGAAATCTATGAAATTTTAACACAAGGTTTATAACCACAAAAGGAAGGTTGGGATTGATTTTGGAAGTTTTGGTCCCAACATTTTAGGAATTAAATAAGCATTTTCTTGGTTTTCGCACTATAACTTTAGTTTAAGGATGTACTTAGGTGAGGTTTTGGAATTCATGTCAAATGTTCGGACTCCTTGGTGTTTTTCCATACAATACAAGGTAAAATATTTTGCCCCATAACACTCATTCATTTTTTCATATTAGACTTAATAGCTCATGAAAGGTCATTTACCAAAATTTTGGAAGATTCTTTATTTTTTTTCTTTTGTTTTGAGACCCAAATAATATCAATGCAAATATAAGGTAAAAGTCCCAGTCAGTCTTTTCCCGCCAAATTTTAAATCTCAAATATCTCGAAAAGGAGGTCCATGACCTATCAATACTTTTAGCTTATTTTTATCCTAAACGAATCTTCTACCAGCTTATAGTATCAATTTTAAATTCTTGATTTATTAATTTTCACCTAACCTCACCTTAGTACATCCTTAAGTCAATATAAATCTATGAAATTTCGACACAAGGTTTATGACCACAAAAGAAAGGTTGGGATTGATTTTGAGAGTTTTGGTTTCAACAGTTTAGGAATTAGGGGCCAAAAAAGGGCCCAAATAAGCATTATTCTTGGTTTTCACACAATAACTTTAGTATAAGTAAATAGAAATCAATGAAATTTAAACACAAGGTTTATGACCACAAAAGGAAGGTTGGGATTGATTTTGGGAGTTGAGGTCAGAGCAGTTTAGGAATTAGGGGCCAAAAAGGGGCCCAAATAAGCATTTTTCTTGGTTTTCGCACCATAACTTTAGTATAAGTCAATAGAAATCTATGAAATTTAAACACAAGGTTTATGACCATAAAAGGAAGGTTGGGATTGATTTTCGAAGTTTTTGTCCAAACAGTCTAGGAATAAGGGGCCCAAAGGGTCCAAAATTAAACTTTGTTTGATTTCTTCAATAATTGAATAATTGGGGTTCTTCAATATGCCGAATCTAACTGTGTATGTAGATTCTTAATTTTTGGTCCTGTTTTCAAATTGGTCTACATTAAGGTCCAAAGGGTCCAAAATTAAACTTAGTTTGATTTTAACAAAAATTGAATCCTTGGCCAAGTTGGGGTTCTTTGATATGCTGAATCTAAAAAAATACTTAGATTTTTTATTATTGGCCCAGTTTTCAAGTTGGTCCAAATCGGGGTCCAAAATTAAACTTTGTTTGATTTCATCAAAAATTGATTAATTGGGGTTCTTCGAAACGTCAAATCTAACTGTATGTAGATTCTTAATTTTTGGTCCCGTTTTCAAATTGGTCTACATTAAAGTCCAAAGGGTCCAAAATTAAACTAAGTTTGATTTTAACAAAAATTGAATTCTTGGGCTTCTTTGATATGCTGAATCTAAACATGTACTTAGATTTTTTATTATGGGCCTAGTTTCCAAGTTGGTCCAAATCAGGATCCAAAATTATTATATTAAGTATTGTGCAATAGCAAGAAATTTTCAATCATCTGGTTTTTTTAGATAAGAGAATGACTTGAGCAGACTGTATTGAGGTCATAGATGGCAATAACAATGAAATACAATATATTATAATTATCATTCTTCATTACTTTTTGATTGAATTAACAAACTTAATTTAATAACAAAAAATTTCATTTTCAGTAGACAACACATCCTGTCAGAGGAATAATTTTACTGGAGGATAAAAATTTTGATACCTGGAATCAGCAATTTATATGAAATTTGTTATGAGAGATATATTCATGTACAGAATGGTATCCGAGGTGGTTCAAGTGGTTATAAGCGGACATTTTTGTTGAACTAATGCAGGATTTAATAAATGAAAGTTTAACAGACTATGGGCTCCAAAGTTTAGTAACAAGAGGATTTTTTAAATATGTGAGACTCATCAACATTAAAAAGTGCAGAAGTGAAATGTCACCATATTTATTAAAAAAAATCAGATTATTGACTCAGTTGTTTTCATGAATATTTTGTTTTAAGCAATTTCACTGTTATATACTTAATAAGATTCCACGTTTATTTTATACTTCTGACAATCAAATATTATATCTTCCCTCTGGCCTCAAGTGTTTCCCTTTTATTTTGCATGAGTGTAATTTAAAAAAGCTCGCTTTTAGTTTTGGGCAAATTCAAGTTTTGCCATTCCAGAATTATTCGACTTTTTTCCTGGTAAATTAGACATGTACCAACATGTTGTATTTTGCTTTGGTACTTTTTCAAGAAATTGTGGATCAAGGCTGAATTTTATCAAATAAGTTCATTTTTGGATATTTATCACATATCACATACTTGAATAATCTTTAAAATTGAGAATATAGATGGGCAATGTGTCAAAGAGATAACAACCCAACCAAAGAGCAGAAAACGGGCAGAACCAGTAGTATGCTTATATTGATTTACTTCACTTTTGCCTTGTTGTTGAGATTGAGTGAAATAATTTTTGTTTTGTTTATTCCTATCAATTAGGGGGTGGGGACCAGTATTCAACACTGCATAACTAAATGTATATTCCATCACCAGATATGAAGCAGCCAACCATACAAAATAGGCCCCCCGTCACTAAAAGGAGAAAAGAGATGCACAACATACAAAATATTCCATAAGGCTAGCTACATTGTATCATTTGAAATTATATTTCATTTATTTTTTTTACATGTGGAATTGTTTTTTGTAAGTAGTTATTTATTCAATTTAAGGTAATAAATACAGTTACCTTTCAGTAATATGAAAATTAGAAAGTTGGGGTATGATCAATGCCAATAAGACAACTCTCCACCAGATATCAAATGTCTAAAAAGATTAATTTGAACAAAAAGCAGTTAGTGAGCCACATGTATAAAAGACCCTGTTACATGACACAAGACAGGCTGAAAAGGAATATTATGCATCTGTATGCAAAAGTGAAAATATATTTAGAAATAAATGCATGTGTAGCAATGGATGCAAATGAATAGTCAATCCAGACAAAATCTCCAACGCTTTGGCGTATGTGGTTTATGCACAAAATTGTCAACCAAATTTTACATACTTCATTCAAATAATTTACATTAAAGAGGACAACAAAATAAAAAAAAAAGAACAGGGCGAATGGGTATAAGGGCAAAGCAGCCAGGGAGAACAAGTACATAGGCGGATCCAGGGGGGGCCCCCCCCTTTCCTGGGAAAAAGTTGGTTGATTATATAGGGAATCATTGAAGCATGACTGGAGCGCCCCCCCCCCCCCCCCCCCCCCCCCTTTAGGAAAAGTTCTGGATCTGCCACTGAAGTACTATTGTGAACGGACCAGGATTTCTTTTGAATTCCCACCACCTACTTTGAATAGAATTGGTCATCCCTCCTATGCATAGATATATTGATAGTCAGTATGTCAATGCCCCAAGAAACTGCAAAATGACAACAAATCAGTCGGGGTCCAATGATGTGTAAGCCTAACACTCTAGGGTACCAAGTATGGTATAACGTTGGTATGGATTCAAGATATTGCATGCCTTCCTTGGCATTAAGATTAACAAAATTGCTACAAAGAAGAAAAGAATCCAACTTTTAATGACATTTTACGTTGGCATTTTCGGCGCCGGAAATTGACAACGTTTATCTATATACTGACACAACTTCGGTTGAGGTCGATTCCGGCAATTCTGCTTAATTAATCACATCCAGTAAAATTTATTGATGTCTTAACATATATTTGATATGTTTCAACTATTTTTAGTGGATAATTTTTTCGAGAGATGAATTACTATCGTGTTCTTCAGAAACAAGGTAAAGGGAGGAACAGGGCCCCCATAGTTGGGACATACAAAGTAAAGGTGACCATTCTCAATTTCTACTCGATAGAAGTGCCTAATTTTTTCAAAATACATACATTTTATACCAAAGATTAGCATATGAAAGTTTTAAAAAAATTGAGTCGGAGATTTTTTAGAAACACCTCATAATTTTAGCATATCAATAGACGTAATGGAAAAATAGCCAAAAATGGCGCCTTCTTCAATTTCGAAAAAAATCTATAATTTTACAATTCAGTGACACAAACTGCTATATTTAAAGTGGTTTTATACCTAATGATTCACCTTTTCATGATATTTGAATAAATATTTACTTTAAAAACAGAAACTCTTCCAATTTTCAAATCTACCGACCATGCAAGGAAAAACCTATAAAAGATTGAGACCCCTACTTTAAAATGGGAACAAATTTTTGCCCTGGCTTGGACACCTCTGTTCTTTACGAATTTCGATGCCAAAAACTCGCGAGAATAGGTTGTAAAAATTTTTAGCAATTCGAAGGATAGGTATTTTTTTGTTCCCATTTTTGATATAGCCATTTAATCCTATAGTGCAGAAAATCAAAATCCGAAATTCTATGTTCAGATGAAAAAAAATAAGATTTCCTTATGTTTCAATGATAAAAAATGAAAATAATATGTAAACTCATATATTTTTCTCATGTAGATATGCTTAAAATCGACAGTATTTATCGTCCGCACTTTGCCGCAAACGAATTTTAAAAAAATACAAAAGCGCGCCATTTTTCAGTTGACGTCGGCCGACGCAAAATAGTCCAATTTTCGGCGTAGGACTACTGAGCGCCGCCGAATCACATTTTGGCCGAAAAGGCACATCCGGTTGTCCTACTGATGTACACCACAACGGCACAAGATAATTTTCTGCTAGAATCTATACATGCTATGATGCATGCTATGCTTTAAAACTTTTCCTGATGAACAGGTTTGTCTATACTCAGAGGAAATATTGAGGTGAAAATACGGCCATTTTAGCAATAGGGTCCACATGAACATTAAGGTTCATCATAACCTTTTGGCTAAAATGGCCGTATTTACACCCCAAATTTTACTCTGAGTACAGAGTAACCTATATACCTGCAACAGTTTTAAGGGATGGCAGGAACTAGATATATAAATTTTAAATGCATTTTATGTTTCAGAAAATTATAAACTTTTCTAGATTTTGCTATCCATTTTTTTTCGTTCCTGCAGAAGGTGCAAAAATTAACTAAGTAGTGAAAACGATTGAGAAGCTCCCCTCATATAATCAATGTTGTGAGTAGTATTGATTTAAATGGACAATAGATGGACAATAGACACCTGTAAACAATAGGTGATTTAACAGGTATAAACTGTGTAACTGAGTGGACCGTATCAAATGAAACTCGGGTGTTTGTTTATTTTGCTATCTTCTGCAGACTGGAAAAAAATGAACATCAAAATCCAGGTAAGTTTTTAATTTTCTGAAACGTAGACTTCATATAACTTTTATATATCTAGTTCCTGCCATGCCTTAAAACTTTCCTGGATGTACCAGTTTGTCTGTACTCATAGTAATTTTGGAGGTGTAAACACGGCCATATTTTTCAATTCCTTATGATGAACCTTAAATGCATTAGTAGATAATCATAGGCGGATCCAGTGGGGAGCGGGCCCACCTTTTGTTGGACAAATTTGGTTGATTATATAGGGAATCATGAAGCAAGAATGGAGCAGCCTTTTATTTAGTCCAGATTTTTAGTATTCGTATTGTCATCCTAGAAAGTCATACTGAGTAAAATACTAAAATAGGGAACAATGTGAAAGTGGTTGAATTTAGTGAGGTCAACCCTGTGGTTATGACCCATATATACAGCAAAATCATAAATACACCGTTTGGTGGTGTACCTGTCAGATGCGGAAAGTACAAACAAGGTAATAGATAACAAGTGAATTTACTATTGGTATCAGTATCAGATTCGACCCGGAACTTGTTAATTTTGGTAATATGTGGTGTAATTTCTAATCAACAACATTGTCCAATATTAGCTATATATAAAGTTGAATTTTTTTATATGTCGTTTTTACCCTATAACAGCTGGCAATTTGGACCTCGTGTTTTAGGTATTATAGATAGCTGCAGAACTGTAGCTTAGGTCCTTTCGGGTGGGTCTTTTCACCACTGAACACCACCACAAACCACCGAACACCGCCGAACACCCAAAAAGGCATCAACCACTAAGAAAATCAGTGATTTTATACAATAAAACGATAAAATCAATCAAATTACATATCATTTAACATTTATTTTTATTTTTATGAGCGTCATTTTTCTGAAAAATTCGATAATCAATATACAGAAAACCTACCAGATTCATCACTATTTTCCGGATTACATTGTGTGTGAAGAATCATTTGACATCTATTACCTCGGACTTTTATACTTATATATATCAAATATCTAAATTTGTAAAGTATTTAAACATTGTCTCTTTTCTTATTATTAGTATAACTATTTTATAAAAGAATAAGTAAAATGAAGAAAACAAATATTTGAGGTATCCAGTGGTTGACGTTTGAGTTAATATTATAGACTTTCTTTGTCTGTTCGATGTTGATATTTGGTCTCTTAATCTTAAATTTGTAGAATTGATAGCTTAAAATATTGTTTTTAGGTCTCTTTTATACATATATGGTCCGAGAACACAATTAATTCGTAGTGCATTTCTTTTAGAACATAAATGAAAATTAAAAAAATCCCACCTGCGCTTTCTCAATGAAATTTTTACAGTGTGTTGTACTACTTTTGGGACAAATTATATCAAAATAATAGAAAACTTCATCGCCTCAAACTCAAAATATGGACAATTTTGTGTTTAGGGTGTCTTGAAATCTTTTGACAGCTTCCGAAGTGCTAATTTTTAACCTTTTTCAGCTGGACCGAATCACTACTTTCCTGTAAAATTCTGGACCCAAATTTTTTTACAGTGTAATTTCACCCCCCTACTTTCAATTTGAGGCATTAAACATGGAGAAATAAATTTGGAAGGGGTATAAAAATTATTGGCAAGTAACCCACTGTTAACACTAGGGACTATATATTCGTGAACAACGAAAATCAAGGGACGACAATTGTGGTCTCGGACCTAATATATATTTATGTAATAACAAAAAAAAGATGTAAAAATTATTTTTTTGGTTGTTCGGTGGTGTTCGGTGGTGAAAAGACCTACCGGGTCCTTTCGATATTTTTTGGCACTCTGCAGATCTATTATACAGTACAGATTTGTCCTATTTCAAAAGGTTTGGTATTGTGACCCATGTTCAACTTTCCTTAGTTTGGCTATTATATAGCTAGTTTATAGTCAGTAATAAATAAATGTAGCACTAATTATAAAACATGTATGGAAAGATGAGTATAAAATTGAGAATGGAAATGGGGAATGTGTCAAAGAGACAACAACCCGACCAAATAAAAAAACAACAGCAGAAGGTCACCAACAGGTCTTCAATGTAGCGAGAAATTCCCGCACCCAGAGGCTTCCTTCAGCTGGCCCCTAAACAAATATATACTAGTTCAGTGCTAATGAACGCCATACTAATTGCCATTGGACTTTCAGTAAACAATAAATCAAAATATTTGATATTTTTTCGGATCAGAGCTCTTTAATCCCGTAACCCCCCTCCCCCCCCCCCCCCCCCCTGGCCAACTTTTTGATTAAATTTTTGTTGAAAATTCTTTCATTAAAATATTTGTCAAAGTTATGCCTGTTTCATCCTTTTGCAAGCAGCTCAATTTTGGTATCCAAAAAGACAAACATTCTTATGCCCCACCTACGATAGTAGAGAGGCATTATGTTTTCTGGTCTGTGCCTTCGTTTTGTTTGTTTGTCCGTTCGTTTGTCTGTGCGTCCGTTCGCCCCACTTCAGGTTAAAGTTTTTGGTCAAGGTAGTTTTTGATGAAGCTGAAGTCCAATCAACTTGAAACTCAGTACACTTGTTGCTTATGATCTGATCTTTCTAATTTTTAAGCCAAATAAGAGTTTTGAACCCAATTTCATGGTCCACTGAACATAGGAAATGAAAGTGGGAGTTTCAGGTTTTTGGTCAAGGTAGTTTTTGATGAAGTTGAAGACAAAACAACTTGAAACTTAGTACACATGTTCCCTATATGGTTTGATCTTTCTAATTTTAATAGCAAGCAAATTAGATTTTTTCCAATTTCACGATCCATTGAACATTGAAAATGACAGTGTGAGTGGGGCATCCGTGTACTTAGGACACATTCTTGTTAAAATCTAGAAAATTTCAAATTTGTTTTACATGTTGAAGAATATCAGTTAGGCCAAAAAAAATGTATGTCTGTTTACAGTTACCCTACCGACCTTATTTTGAGCGACGACCCTAAGTCCTTTTATTACCATTGTAAAATGAAAAATAAACTGAACTTGTGTCAAAAGTGAAGATAGTGTTGCCTGATACATCCCTATGTCCACAATCATGAAAATAATAGCTGTTTTAAGGAAATTCACAACTGTGTGATGAAATAAACACTTTACTGCCATTTTTTTCCAACCAATATAAAAGGGAAATAATCCAATCATTAGAATTACAGGTAAACTGGGCCTATCATCAACTAGGACCACAACAAGACGAAATCACGCGACTCAAAATCATGTCACAAAATGCGAAATGAAAAATCAATCTACCTACCCTATTTTTTTAAAGTATGTAACCTTAATCAGACATATATTTTTTTTTACCTTGCTTCTTAGTTCTAAACTTGACATCTTTCACATTTAAATGTGTCCTGACTCCATTTCCATGAGATGAAAAATCTTAAGCTATATTGACTAAAATGGAAAACAGACTTAATGTAATGAGCTTTTACCATACATGGTTTCGATCTGCAATATTATTTGCTCAAACAACATTTGTTAGGCCACACTTAAAAATATTTTGATTTGCCCAAACCTTACCCAAAGGTTGAAACTGCATTTTTTTTTAATTTTTTTTTTTAAAGAAAATGAAGTATCAGATGTTTATTAGTCTTCATGCCTATTTGATTAAAAAAAAAAAAATTCTTCAAATCAGGACAATAAAAGAGTTTGAGTAGGCAGCTTTTTTCTGGGTAGGTAGCGTTTGGGCAAACAAACCTATTATTTATTATGGCCTTATTTGCTCAAACAACATTTGTTATTTGCTCAAACAACATTTAAGATATGAGATTTGTATCATCTTAGAACATAATGTGCAATTATTTAACATGATTTTAATTTCAAGAAATGGTACTACAGAGATATTTTTATTTATATTTCAGGGATGATATATTTGTTAAGTCTATAAACCAACAAATAAAAAAAAACTTGCCTAATACATGTACATGTTCAAACATTGATGACATTTTAAGAGCAATTGCACTTTTTTTTCAGAACTGTTGCACATTACAGTTTTCCTAACATATCATCAGAAACGTTTGCAGTGTCAACTTCTGCGATGTAAGTATTTAAAATGAATTCATTTTTAGCTCACCTGGCCAGAAGCATAGCAAGATCTATAAATAAGTCAACATGTTGACCCCTTAAGGAGTTATTGCCCTTTATAGTAAATTTTTAACAATTTTCATAAATTTAGTAAATTTTTATGCCCCACCTACGATAGTAGAGGGGCATTATGTTTTCTGGTCTGTGGCTCCGTTCATTCGTTTGTCCCTTCGTTTGTTCGTCCGCAGGTTAAAGTTTTTGGTCAAGGTAGTTTTTGATGAAGATGAAGTCCAATCAACTTGAAACTTAGAACACTTGTTGCTTATGATATGATCTTTCTAATTTTAAAGCCAAATTAGACTTTTGACCCCAATTTCATGGTCAACTGAACATATAAAATGAAACTGGGATTTTCAGGTTAAAGTTTTTGGTCAAGGTAGTTTTTGATGAAGCTGAATTCCAATCAACTTCAAACTTAGTACACTTGATGCTTATGATATGATATTTCTTATTTTAAAGTCAAATTAGACTTTTGACCCCAATTTCACGGTCCATGGAACATGGAAAATGATAGTGCCAGTGGGGCATCCATGTACTTTGGACACATTCTTGTTACAATATATTTTCCACTGTAACTACTTGGCCAAGTTCATTATAGATACAGATAATTGTAAGCAGCCAAAATGTTCAGTAAAGTAAGATTTTCAAACACATCACCATCACCAAAACTCAGGTTTGTAAAAAAAAGTATGTGTCCTTATAGTTTAATGTGCACATAGACCAAGGTAAAGAGCCTCTAGTTTAGATACCAATTTACGATGTATTCTTAGATTAGGGATTGAAAATGAATGCTTCATGTAGGTGTTCATGATTATTCTTTACTATTACAAATATAATGGTTAGGTTTGTACTATGACATTAAATTTAATTTTTTCTTTTAAATGAGTTGTTTTGAGGTGAGTGCTCTACAAGTGAGGTGAGCAATATGTTTTTATGCTCCACCTATGATAGTAGAGGGGCATTATGTTTTCTGGTCTGTGGCTCCATTCGTTCGTTCGTTCGTCCGTCTGTCCGTTCGTTCGTTTGTTCGTTCATCCTGCTTCAGATTAAAGTTTTTGGTCAAGGTAGTTTTTGATGAAGCTGAAATCCAATCAACTTATAACTTAGTACACTTGTTGCTTATGCTATGATCTTTCAAATGTAAAGCCAAATTATACTTTTGACCCCAATTTCACGGTCCATCGAACATAGAAAATGAAATTGGAGTTTCAGGTTAAAGTTTTTGGTCAAGGTAGTTTTTGATGAAGCTGAAATCCAATCAACTTGAAACTTAGTACACTTGTTCCCTACAGTGTAATCCTTCTAATTTTAAAGCCAAACTACACTTTTGACCCCAATTTCACGGTCCATTGAACATAAAAAATGAAATGGGAGTTTCAGGTTAAAGTTTTTGGTCTAGGTAGTTTTTGATGAAGCTGAAGTCCTATCAACTTATAACTTTGTACACTTGTTGCTTATGCTATGATCTTTCTAATTTTAAAGCCAAATTAGACTTTTGACCCCAATTTCACGGTCCACTTAACATAGAAAATGAAAATGGAAGTTTCAGGTTAAAGTTTTTGGTCAACTAGTTTTTGATGAAATTGAAGTCAAATCAACTTGAAACTGAGTACACATGTTCCCTACAGTGTAATCCTTCTAATTTTAATGCCAAATTAGATTTTTACCCTATTTCACGATCCATGGAACATGGAAAATGATTGAGTAGGGGCATCCGTGTACTTTGGACACATTCTTGTTTTAAATTGTGTGCATTAGAATTTATGTACATGTTATAAATGGGTTACTTCAATGAAAAACAAGTTGAAATATGCACTCAAATTCCTAAATTCCTTACTCTGAACGATGTCCATTTTAAGTGTTTTTGTACACAAATCAGCATGTTATGTCAAAATAGCATCTAAGTCTGGCTTCAATTCTTTCAAAAAAAGTGTTCCCTTGTTTCAAATTCCTGTTAAATCTGTAAATTTCCTCTGATTTTGACGCGTTTGTCAACAAACGGAAGCGCCATGTTGACACTTTCATCTGGGCATTCAACAAAGAAAGACAATTCATGTTGGCAATGTTTTTTCAGCAGGAAATATCTGGTATATTTTATTATCTTGTTTTTATGCCCCACCTACGATAGTAGAGGGGCATTATGTTTTCTGGTCTGTGCGTCCGTTCGTCCGTCCGTCTGTTCGTTCGTTCGTTCGTTCGTCCGTCTGTCCCGCTTCAGGTTAAAGTTTTTGGTCAAGGTAGTTTTTGATGAAGTTGAAGTCCAATCAACTTGAAACTTAGTATACATGTGCCCTATGATATGATCTTTCTAATTTAAATGCCAAATTATAGTTTTGACCCCAATTTTACGGTTCACTGAACATAGAAAATGATAGTGCAAATTTCAGGTTAAAGTTTTTGGTCAAGGTAGTTTTTGATGAAGTTGAAGTCCAATCAACTTGAAACTTAGTATACATGTGCCCTATGATATGATCTTTCTAATTTAAATGCCAAATTATAGTTTTGACCCCAATTTTACGGTTCACTGAACATAGAAAATGATAGTGCAAATTTCAGGTTAAAGTTTTTGGTCAAGGTAGTTTTTGATAAAGTAGAGGTCCAATCAACTTGAAACTTAGTATACATGTTCCTTTTGATAAGATCATTCTAATTTTAATGCCAAATTAGAGAATTTATTCCAATTTCACGTTCCACTAAACATAGAAAATGATAGTGCGAGTGGGGCATCCGTGTACTGTGGACACATTCTTGTTTTTTATATTTTCAGAGACATTAGACATTGTGGTGCATTTGCTATTGTTGGTCAGACTTTTGTCAACTTGACAGCTTTAACCAAACTGTAAGTTATTTAATATTCCAACATATTCTATATCAATTACATGCATTTTTTTTATAAAGACTGATTAAAGGTTGCATCTAAAAAGTAAAATCACAAAATACTGAACTCAGAGGGAAATCTAATCAGAAAGTCCATTTAATCACATGGCAAAATCAATTGCCAAAAAAAATCAATAACAAATGGACAAGAACTGTCATATTCCTGACTTGGTACAGGCATTTTCAAATGTAGAAAACGGTGGATTAAATCTGGTTTAATAGTGCTAAACCTCTCACTTTGTTGACAGTCTCATCAAAATAAGTGCCTGGTGGGGAAAAGGCATCTGATAGAGGTAGATAATGCACCTTTAAAATATGTACAACCTGTTAAATCACTCTTGCTGGTGTTAAAGTCAAGGTAGAGTAGATGGGCTATTTCACAATTTCTTTCCAAATAGGTGAACAGTTGAAAAGAAAGCATATACAAAAATCTTTTGAATTGTCAATGATCAAATCTCCAATCTCAATTCCATAAATATTTCACACTAAAACACTTATTTTTATCTCAATTTTTGGCCCCTCATAAAACTACTAGTACTGGTAATGAAGACATAATAATGAAAATTTATAAAGCGCCCTATATAAAAAATAAAAATTACTCTAAGGCCTGTAAATACACATGGTAATTAAAACAAATCAATGACAATATTAACATAAAACATAAAAAATACATCGTGTCAGATTCAAATACTGAAATAAAAAATGCATACCATGAAATAAAAGGTCAATATGAAATTCATGTTAAAACAAAGAATTAAAATTTAACAATATAATATGGCTAAAAAGATGCAGAACAAGCAAAAACTTTAAAAAGAAATACAAAGAGTAAAAAAAGCCTGTAAAAAAGAAAAGAATTCAATCTAATTAAAAGCAATGCGATAAAAATGAGTTTTTAGCTGTATTTTAAAACACTCTAGGGACTTGCATTGTCTTAAACTGTTCGGGAGATTGTTCCACAGACCTATCAAAAGCAGTTGCACAGGACACAGTAATTAAGTATAAGCATATACAGTAGATTCCACTTAATTGCATACCGCTTAATAGCATAATTCGGTTAATTGCATACTTTTCTCCTGCACAAAACCATTTCCCATTCATCTAATGTTAAATTGTACGGTTATATGCATAGCCCCACAAGTGGCATTTCGGTTAATTGCATAGAAAATAATCGCCAGCTAGATATGCTTAGTTAAAACTGACGAGATTTTTGACCGGAAACCGCAATTTGGTAAGTATATTTTTCTTGAATGTATCATAATTTTTTATATTTTTTCACATTTACTTCTGTGTTATTTAAATAAAGTTTTAAAACAGTTTCTTTCGTGTTTATATGAATATAAAAAAGGCCTCGTTGTGTTCACAGGTAAAGTTTCCCATATTCTATTTTAAGCCTCGAGGTCATAAAAATGTCAATCAGCTGATTGTTGTAAAAACACAACCATTCTATGATCTTCTATCTCAAAAGGTGTTAATTATTGATTGCATTTCAAACATTGTTCATAGATTACATTTTGGGTATATTTTTAAAACAATAATGCCTGCTAATGATCGATCATTATCCCAAGGATTTGTATAGTTAACTATACAAATCCTTGATTATCCCAATGTGCAATCTCGTAATTTGGCAAGGGGTGATCTACATTCCATATGTTAAATATTACAGGGCATTTATATATGGTTGAAGAATTTCAACATCAATCTTTCATTTTAAATATTTTTTGAAAAGAACATTAACTTAAAATTATTATATTGTCTCACTTTTAACACCTGTGTCCAGCAAATAACCCGTGCAGGGCCCCATTTCCTGTTAACTGCTTTGCATATCCGAAACTAACGAGGTTAAAGTAACAGTGTTACATCACTGTGCAATCGGTAAATACTGCATATTAAAGGCAGTTCATTACACATTTATTGTATCAAATGATTATAAACTGTGTAGCATTGTTCAACAGTTTGTTTTAATCAAAGCGTAACAATATAATTTGTACATCCGGGTCATAGAAACAAATCTATTTTTAGAACAATTTTATTTTCGTATCTCAGGTAAAGGAAAAGTCGGTACATAAATAAACTAAAACTAAATGTGTTTATAAACTTTATTGAAAGAATAAACAATGAAATAAAATGCATGACACTAGACAAATAACTTTTATTAGAATAAATAATAATTCAATATGTTGTAAGTGGATTATGGACGTTCATCTTTCTTCAGGATTTCCTTTACTGATCTGCACTGATGTTATTTGACTCCGTATTTTGGCATTTCGGATATAAGCATACTCCGCTTTATTGCATAATTTCATCTGACAAATAGGCTATGCAAATAACAGGAATGTACTGTACTATTGTGAAAATAAATCAATTTTCTAAATGTGCTGTTTCTTTTTCAGCACAATAGAAAACAGTGGTATTACAACAATGCCAGATCTTGGCAATACACAGATAACTGAACTGTAAGTTGATCAATAATAAACAAATTATTAGGAATGGGAAATGTGAATTTTTTATTGGAACAAAAATCAAACAACAGCTCAAAAAAACAAGATTCACTTGAGATGAACATATTAGGCTTTTAATGATAGATCGGGGTCTATTCCATACTGTAAATTCGGAAATTATTGCGTGCATTTAATATTGCGATTTTGTCATTTTAGACTCAAATGTGGTTTTAATTTTTATGATGTTGAGAAAAATCCTGTTAAACTCATATAAAATATTTCAAAATGAGAGTTTAAATTATTGCGTTTACAACTCAGTCACATTTTTCACAATAATAAAAACCTCGCATTAATTTCTGAATTTACAGTATTTAAAACTCCCAATTTGCCATATGTCAAGTAGAAAAGACTATCAAAGTAAAATTGACAAAATTGATTGTGAAGATAGGATTTGATTTATAACTTCATGACACAAAATTACAGAAGTACACTTGGCAAAACCAAAAAAAGATACCAAATTCTATACAGGGCTACCATATTCCATACAGGGCTTCTAAATTCCATAAGGGGCCACCAAATTCCATACGGGGCTACCAAACTCCATACAGGGATACCAAATTCCATACAAAGTACAGATAGAACAGAGGACAATCTGAATAACCACAGGTGTTCTTGATTTGAGACTAGTTCCTTGAGATCCAACTGCGTTTTATTTTCTTATATCATAGGAAGGATGTGATATTTGAAAATCTTAAATGATTTTATTCTGAAAATATAGGGTTGAAGATATTTTGCTTGTTTATTATTATTTATGTAGGAATTTTTTTCTCTCGCAGGAATTTGATGTTTAACAGCATAGAAATAAAGACAAATTTTAAAGGGAGTCTACCAGCTTCAATTACTCATGTGTAAGTATTAGGTCATATGGTAGTTTTGAATACTCATGAATAAAATAAGATGTTGGGTATCAATGAGACAGCAATCCAAGGGAAAAAGCATAAAGCGGGCAAAAAGCCAGAGTCTTCAATAATAGACAGTTGCCTATGATTTTTGTATGCTATTTCCAAAATAATTGTTCAGTAGAAGGAAGTCATATTGATTTTATTTTACACTCTTAAAATGGAAAATTGCACCCATGGAACAGAGCAAAATGAGAATTTATAAAAGTTTATTTCTTGGAATTCTGTAAACATACACAGCAAAGGATGGTTTCACTGTATAAGATTATATTTATAAAGATAACTTTGTTCTTTAAGAAATAAGAAGAGTCCATGACAAACCATTTAGGTTAAATCATTAAAACACTTTGACATAAAAAAAAGTCACACTTTGCTAAAAACAACACAAAAAACTGACATAAAGCATATAGACTTGTATGTAGACTTTGACAAAACCCCAAAATCAAATATCACCAAATATGCAAGTTTTCCTTTATCACAAAAAATGGCTTCCCATGAAAATTAACGAATTCACAGTATAACCTAAGTTTCAATGATTTTTTGTAGGGCTCTGACAGGTAACAAAATTTACTGGATACCAAATGGATTCTTAAATGGGCCAAATCTGAGAAGTGTGTAAGTTATTTTGTTGATTCCTTACTGTTCTATGTCTGATTACATTCATAATCATTTTGACTTAGATCTTGGGTTGTTATATTTAATAATAAGATTTTGCTAAATTTAAAAAATAATTTATTTACATAAGCAAATGCATTAAGTTAAGATCTTGCAGAAAATTTATAAGACAAAAAAGTTTAATGAATTGTGAAAAAAAATTGCTATGTATTTGGCTAGATGGCTGAAGTCAAAGAGAAATTTGTTTACAATTTTAGAATGAATTACAGATGAGGAAAATTATCATATTTAAAGATTGTATTTACATTTTATTATTTTTCAGGAGTTTAGGTGGCAATTCCTTCATAAATTTCCCTGTATTAGGATTTGGCAGTATGCCTAGTCTAGTATATTTGTAAGTAAATTTTGTTGTTAGTCCTTCCGAAATTTCTCAATGTTGAATTTTTAAATATTTTTTAGTCTATAAATGCCTAAGTGAATAAGTACTGAATATTCAGAATTTAAAATTTTATTAAAGAACTTTCTTAAACCAACTTGTATTTGTACTAAAACTGGGACAGAAGCTTGTTCATGATCAAAAGCTTGTATCTTGAAGTAGATTTTGTAAAATAAAAATTACGTTTTTTCTGTATTTTACTTATATAAATGGACTTAGTTTTTCTTCCAGTTAACACTACATACTGTCTGCAGTTAAAGTTTTTAAATCATTTAGAAGTTTCATAAGCTTTTCTGGATTTTTACCAAACTTGGACAGAAGCTTCTTGCAATCAAAAGATAGTATCGAGAGGAATATTTTTATTATTTTTTTCTTCATTTTTGTTGACCTTGTGATTAACAGCAAAAGTAGACAAGACACTGGGTACCGAGGAACCCTTACACATTATGTATTATTTTATTTGTTATTTAATGTATGATAGACAATAATCTACTGATAATTAATATGGTTTTTTTTATCTTTTTCTTATGACTTATTCAGTGGTATAGAGAACAACCAGCTGAGAAGATTGTCTGTACAACATATGAACAACTTCAAAGAATCTCCACAGCTACATCTGTAAGTGTTTTGATGTTCCATCTTTTAAAGTTCACTATTCTTAAACTGTTTCCATAATAATCTGTTATCCTTTTCCATCTGAATGCTTTACTCATAATTGTTATGGCCCTGCAATAAAGTTGTCAGGGTCATAAATTTTTACCCTTGGTCGTCATTCCATCATTATGTCAAGGTCATAAAGTTTTACCCTTGGTCGTCATTCCATCATTATGTCAAGGTCATAAATTTGTACCCTTGGTCGTCATTCCATCATTATGTCAAGGTCATAAAGTTTTACCCTTGGTCATCATTCCATCATTATGTCAAGGTCATAAAGTTTTACCCTTGGTTGTCATTCCATCATTATGTCAAGGTCATAAAGTTTTACCCTTGGCCGTCATTCCATCATTACGTCAAGGTCATAAAGTTTTACCCTTGGTCGTCATTCCATCATTATGTCAAGGTCATAAAGTTTTACCCTTGGCCGTCATTCCATCATTATGTCAAGGTCATAAATTTTTACCCTTGGTCGTCATTCCATCATTATGTCAAGGTCATAAATTTTTACCCTTGGTCGTCATTCCATCATTATGTCAAGGTCATAAAGTTTTACCCTTGGTCATCATTCCATCATTATGTCAAGGTCATAAAGTTTTACCCTTGGCCGTCATTCCATCATTATGTCAAGGTCATAAATTTTTACCCTTGGTCGTCATTCCATCATTATGTCAAGGTCATAAAGTTTTACCCTTGGTTGTCATTCCATCATTATGTCAAGGTCATAAAGTTTTACCCTTGGTCGTCATTCCATCATTATGTCATTCTGTCAACTGTTGAAAATCTCAGTTATCTGAACTTGTTTTCTACACGATTTTAGATTTTGCGCTGATATTTGATATGTGAGTCTTGCCATGATCAGTAACAGTAACAATTTTTATGTTTTGTTCCACTCTGCTTATTTTCATGTCATTTCAACACATCTTGTCAGATCTGCAGTAAAGCCACTTCCTGTTTAGTGATAGTTTGAAATTTAACTTTTCATTCATCAAAATAAAATTTCACCAAACTAGTTTTGTTTTTGAGAGGTGGATACTATCCATACATGTTTGTGTCCACATATAACATGTATAATGTTAAATTTGCATGTTTTTCAACTTTTTGAGATGGGGCCATTTGAAATCTATATTCATATTTCTTCTAGAAATATGAGGCAGGCATTACCTGTGAATGGGGACGAAGTCGGTATTATTTTTTTTTAATTCAAACATGTTGATAATAGAAATGGAAATACCGTAACGTTTCTGATATTGGTTCTAATTTGTTGGGGATTTAGTTGTAACGTTATTTAAGTTATGACGTCATATTCAATGTAAACAAAGAAACACTGTTATGTGGTCATTTTTAGCTCACCGGGCCCGAAGGGCCAAGTGAGCTTTTCTCATCACTTGGCGTCCGTCGTCCGTCGTCCGTCATCTGTCGTCCGTCGTTAACTTTTACAAAAATCTTCTCCTCTGAAACTACTGGGCCAAATTAAACCAAACTTGGCCACAATCATCATTGATGTATTTAGTTTAAAATTTGTGTTTTGTTACCCGGCCAACCAATCAAGATGGCCGCCATGGCTAAAAATAGAACATAGGGGTAAAATGTAGTTTTTGACTTATAACTCAAAAACCAAAGCATTTAGAGCAAATCTGACATGGGAAAAATTGTTTAACTGGACAAGATCTATCTGCCCTGAAATTTTTAGATGAATCAGACAACCCATTGTTGGGTTGCTGCCCCTAAATTGGTAATTTTAAGGAAATTTTACTGTTTTTGGTTATTATCTTGAATATTATTATAGATGGAGATAAACTGTAAACAGCAAATATGTTCAGCAAAGTAAGATTTACAAATAAGTCAACATGACCAAAATGGTCAGTTGACCCCTTTAGGAGTTATTGCCCTTTATAGTCAATTTTTAACCATTTTTCGTAAATCTCCATGATCTTTTACAAAAATCTTCTCCTCTGAAACTACCGGGCCAAATTAATCCAAACTTGGCCACAATCATCATTGATGTATCTAGTTTAAAATTTGTGTTTTGTTACCCGGCCAACAAACCAAGATGGCCGCCATGGCTAAAAATAGAACATGGAGGTTAAATGCAGTTTTTGGTTATTACTCAAAAACCAAAGCATTTAGAGCAAATCTGACAATGGGTAAAATTTTTTATCTGGTCAAGATCTATCTGCCCTGTAATTTTAAGATGAATGGGACAACACCTGGTTGGGTTGCTGCCCCTGAATTGGTAATTTTAAGGAAATGTTGCTGTTTTTGGATATTATCTTGAATATTATTATGGATAGATTTAAACTGTAAACAGCAAAAAAGTTCAACAAAGTAAGATTTACAAATAAGTCAACAGGACCAAAATGGTCAGTTGACCCCTTTAGGAGTTATTGCCCTTTATAGTCAATTTTTAACCATTTTTTTCGTAAATCTCCATGATCTTTTACAAAAATCTTCTCCTCTGAAACTACTGGGCCAAATTAATCCAAACTTGGCCACAATCATCATTGATGTATCTAGTTTAAAAATTGTGTTTTTTTACCCGACCAACCAACCAAGATGGCCGCAACGGCTAAATATAGAACATGGAGGTTAAATGCAGTTTTTGGTTATTACTCAAAAACCAAAGCATTTAGAGCAAATCTGACATTGTGTAAAATTGTTTATCTGGTCAAGATCTATCTGCCCTGAAATTTTTAGATGAATCAGACAACTCGTTGTTAGGTTGCTGCCCCTAAATTGGTAATTTTAAGGAAATTTTGCTGTTTTGGGTTATTATCTTGAATATTATTATAGATAGAGATCAACTGTAAACAGCAATAATGTTCAGCAATTTAAGACTCAAAAATAAGTCAAATGACCAAAATGGTCAATTGACCCCCTAAGAAGTTATTGTCCTTTATAATCAATTTTTAACAATTTTCATAAAGTTTGTAAATTTTTACTAACATTTTCCACTGAAACTACACGGACAAGTTCATTATAAATAGAGATAATTGTAAGCAGCAAGAATGTTCAGTAAAGTAAGATGTACAAACACATCACAATCACCTAAACACAATTTTGTCATGAACTGTCTGCTTCCTTTGTTTAATTCACAAATACCAAGGTGAGCAACACAGGCTCTTTAGAGCCTCTAGTTTTTCATATCAAACAATTATTAAAAATGATTTGGTGTTGAATTCCTTCCTATATTTGTTGATATGTTGATTAATTTCATTTTATTCAAAATCTCATGCAAAGAAGACCAGAAGAGGAAGTAGATCTAAAAAAAAAAAGTTAACGATTTTGAGCTCATTAATAGAATGAAAAGTTCTTGAAATTTTCCCATTAAATTTTTGATTTTTTTTTCATTGATTTTTCTACGGTAACCTTAATTGGGAACTTTGTCCCAATATTATTGTGAGACTTCAGTCTTTTCATTTGAAGCCTATATTCTTTGTTTATTTCTCCATAATATTGCTGTGGTACATTTGATGTTTCTCTTCATCTTTGAAACAACATTTTTTCTATGTAATATATATTTATAATTTTCTTCCAGGAACTTGAGCTATAATGTCCTAGACTATATACAACCCTATGCATTTTCTGGTATTCCAAATATAAAGGTGTTGTAAGTATCAATTAAAGTCAATTACTGAAATTTTAAAATTTTAATTTCAATAAATCTTTGATGGATTGACAGATTGTGGCTTGATTAACATCTAGTGGCAAAGATTTCATGCATGTTCAGTACAACATAGATTTAAAGGTGAAAGTCTAAAAATGCTAGCCTTATTTTATTGTTGTTTTCGAAATCAAAATTATACAGCAAAATGACATGTAACAACACACTTTTGGATGGTGTCTGTTTTGTCAGAGTCATAGACAACAACCTTGCTTATTTCTAGATCTAGATGTAAGAAGATGTGGTATGAGTGCCAATGAGACAACTCTCCATCCAATTCACAAAATGTAAAAGTAAACCATTATAGGTCAAAGTACAGTCTATCATATTTGCAGGATATTAATTTCGAAACATTATTGTAAGGATGACTACCTATAATGTATTGAAGATTTGCCACCATTAGTTGGTGATTTGATAACTGAAAATATGTTTTAATGGCTCTTTTCTGTGTACAAAAATACACTCAATTTAGGGAAATATTTGAAGTTCTCTTTTCTGCAGGTGGGATTGGTTAATAATGTTAGTTTTACATTGTGTGGATGAATTATTGGACAAAAACACTTTACTTGAATGTAATTGAAAAGTATCAAATTCATGTATTTTCATTGCGTCATTTATGTTTCAGGGAGATCCATCAGAACAGTTTAGCCTCAATAGCAAAAGGTGTCTTTGAAAACTTGACAACACTGATTCACTTGTAAGTTTTATGGATTTTTTCAAAGAAGAGTGGAAAACTTAAGATTATATTGAAAATAAGAGATAATGAAAATATTCTAAAGTAATTCTTTAATAGTTTTAAGTTCTAACAAAACTTGCCTTCCAAATTATGTTCTTGTTTCATGAAGAACAAATATACACATCTTCCTTTAGAGAAATAGAAAGAAAAGCTAAATTGTTTTGAGATCAGCTTGCTTGAAAAGGTCAATTTGGAATTATTGTTTTCATTATCTTTTGAAAATTTATAAATGGAGAATTTCATAAATCCGTACCTTTTGTGAGGCAACCTGTTGATCAGCAGGCTGCTACCAGGTATGTTATAAATTATGCCAGTAATAAAGGACTAACTACTTTCCTGATGATACCCTTTGAGACTAGCAATATGGACCAAGTGCTTAATAATTTAAATTATAATCTGTTTTTTTTAATGCCCCACCTATGTTTTTTCTGTCTGTGCATCTGTTCAATTGTCCGTTTGCCTGTCTGTCCCGCTTCAGGTTAAAGTTTTTGGTCATGGTAGTTTTTGATGAAGTTGAAGTCCAATCAACTTAAAACTTAGTACACATGTAACCTATAATATGATCTTTCTAATTAACCGGATTTTTGTGACAAAAATGTCGGTTATTGATTTGGGGATGTACGGCGGGCGGCCGGGCGGCAATCAAATGTTGTCCGTGCATTAACTCATGAACCGTTCAACCAAAGCTTTTAAAATTTTAATATGTTATTCCTGACAACTATACGAAGGTCAAGTTCAATAATGGGGATTTTGACTTTTACCGTTCAGGAGTTATGGTTCTTGAAAGATTGAAAAATGGAGTTGTCCGTGCATTTACGCATGAACTGTTCTACCAAAGCTTCCCAAATTTTAATATGTTGTTACTAATGAAAGAATGGAGGTCAAGTTCAATAATGATGAATTTGACTTTTACTGTTCAGGAGTTATGGTTCTTGAAAGATTGAAAAATGGAGTTTCCAGTCGTGTCCGTGCATTTATGCATGAACTGTTCTACCAAAGCTTCCGAAATTTTAATATGCTGTTACTGATGACAAAATGGAGGTCAAGTTCAATAATGACGATTTTGACTTTTACCGTTCAGGAGTTATGGTTCTTGAAAGATTGAAAAATGGTTTTTCCCGTCGTGTCCGTGCATTTTCTCATGAAACATTCAACCAAAGCTTTTGAAATTTTAATATGTTGTTACTGATGACAAGATAGAGGTCAAGTTCAATAATGACGATTTTGACTTTTACCGTTCAGGAGTTATGGTTCTTGAAAGATCGTAAAATGGCGTTTCCATTCAGGTTGTTGCATTTACTCATGAACCATTCAATCTAATTTTTTCAAATTTTAATATGTTGATACTGATGACAAAATGGAGGTCAAATTTGATATTGACGATTTTCACTTTCACCATTCATCAGTAATGGTTCTTGTGATATTGCCAGGACACAAATAAATGTTAATAAATCCGGTTTGCTGTCGTTGTGACAGCCTCTTGTTTTAATGATAAATTAGTTTCGACACCAATTTCAATAGAAAATGATAGTGCAAGTGGAGCTTCAATGTACTATGGACCCATTCTTTTTTTTTGTAGAGATCTCCATGCCAACAATTTGGAGACATTAAACAAAGAAGCCTTTAAAGATTTGGAGTATTTGGAAGAATTGAGACTTCATTCACAGAAAACTCCTATGACAACGTTAATTTTTAACTCTATGATAAATGTTGGCAAGTCCCTGAAGTATCTGTAAGTATGAGAGAGTGTTCTAGATTTTATTTAAAAGTTAAGATGAATAGATGGGATCTCAAGGTCACCACTTATAATAGAGGTCATTGAAATGATTTTTTTTTTTTAAATAATCATGCTCATTATTATACTCAAACTCATATTTTCTAAAAGCATCAACTCAAACTTTATGGTGCAACTCAGCTTTTTTCCCCTCTTAAAGGAATTGACCGTATAAATATGTGCTTTAAACAGTCCCTATATACATGTATTCTATGACAAATGATATTACAAAAATTTAAAGGCAGAAAATAGAACAGAGTATTGTCAGATCTTTGTATTTTAATCCAATTTAGCTGTGACAAATTTTGCACTGTATCATCACTGACTACTTCTATAATCACTTTGTTTATTCTTAGATTTATAAGTAGTAATGCACTGACCCATATACCACATCAAGTATTTATGGAGAACAGCTATGACAATATCGTTCAACTGTAAGTACAATATCTGGAGTACAAAGCTTAAATAAAGACTTTATTGCAATCTTTTCTTTCAAACGTTGCATAAAGTATGCTATCCATACTTTGAATGTTTCCATTTTTTTTCAAATGAAGAAGTGCATTTCAGACCATATAAACCTGACAGATTTGGTTTAACAAGTATTAGATCTCAGAAATCTATTCTATATTAGGGCTATTCCATTAAAATGTATGTGGGAGGGTAGAAAGGGGCTTTCAAAATAACCTTACAACCAAGAACTACTTTTTAGATAATTTTGTATAATGGAAAAAAATTTTCATTTTGCATAATGGTAATAGATGCATACTAAAAAAAGACCCATGACCCACATTCATTTATTAAACTTCCTTTCCTACCCTCTCACATCTATACATTTTAATGAAATAACACTTATTAGAATAGCCGCCAAGAGAAAGTCATTTGGGCTTACTTGTTAGTAATCAAAATATTCATTTTTTGTAAATTCCTATTTTTGGATGATATCTGGTTAATGTTCATCCCACATATCTTTTTCTGGTAATAAATACAATATATGCAAATTAAAATGATCTTTTTCAGACATTTAGATAACAATGCAATAACAAACGTGACAGAACTTGATGCAAATGGCTATGGTGCTACGTTACAAAGCACCTACAACGAAAAAAAAGTTCATTTGGACCCATTTTCAACCATGAGCAATCTCAATATTTTGTAAGTAGACATTTATTTAGTCTTATTTGATTGATTAGTTGCATGGAGAAACACATACATTCTAGTTCTTGATAGTTTTCTTCCAAAAGACTAGAAGAAATCCCATCTTAGTATTGTTTAAACCTGTTATGCTCATATTCATTAAGGTGGTACCCAACACTTTCACTAAAATTAATTTGGCTCGTTTAATTTTCATAAAATTTTGACAAAGTATTTACTTTGACAAAAATATAAAATTTTCAAAAAAATTGAACCAACCGTTTTATCAGAAAAAATACACTGGTTACATAGCAGTTTGACAAACACTAATTTTGATCATTGAGAAGCTCAATATTCACTTGAAACACAACGTAATTAAAACGTTTAGCTGATTTTACAGAGTTATCTCCCTGTAGTGTTAGGTACCACCTTAAGTAGCCAAGGACAACACATCTTTTTTTCTTACTCAATTTTAAAAATAATCATGTCAGATGAAATATTCATTTAATGACTGGATTGATTTTTATTTGCGAGATATCAATGTTCATTGATTTTGAATGCACTGAAGAACCACTAATTTTAAAAATGTTCAATTAAATACAAATTTCCAAAAAATTATAAGCAAACAAAACCATGAAATCAAATATGAGGGGGAGGACAGGGGGGTACCCTTCTCCCGTCTCCCACCCCTCTTCTCCTTTCTCCTACCCCCATTCTCCTTTCTCCCATTAGAATAAAACATATCCTTTTGAGATATTTTTTCTTGAAATATTAGAAAAAATTTTGAAGGAGAGATATTTTATTTTTTCTCCTTTCTCCAACTTTTTCTCCTTTCTCCCAGCCTTCCTCTCCTTTCTCCTACCCCGTTTCTCCTTTCTCCCATCCCCTTTCTCCTTTCTCCCTGTCTCCCTTACCCCTGTCCTCCCCCTCAAATATCCATGAACATTACAAGATGTCTTAGGACACTAAATGTTCAACCAATGAAAAATAACTGAATCCACAGTCTTTGACTAACACATTATAGCTTTGGAAAAAAAAATGATTTCATTGACTAATGACTATGTTAGTCCTATCAGGGGGTAGGCACTTACTGCAATGAACAATTTTTCTACTTGTACAGCAATTATTTATAAGTAAAAGGAACAAGACAATAATTGGACAATGCTAAACCATGGTAAATTAAAAAACAAACAAAAAATTAAATTGTTAATACACACCCTTACAAAAATCAGGGTTGATTTTACATGGTCTTTATATTTTAGGATATTGTTATGTTCAATTTTATAATAATCAACTAATATGCTAAAAACCTACTTTTACGTCATGTTTATTTATAGATATCTTCATGGCAACGCTATTACCCACATAACTAGTACAGACTACTGTAGACTTACATCCTTAACAGAGTTATATCTGACCGATAATGAGCTAACAGAGGACAACATGGATGTAGACAGTTTTACCTGTGTTATAACTTTAGCTAGATTGTAAGTAAAAAATATAATACTAAATTTAAAGGGGGAAAGTCCCAAAAAATTGACAAATAAAACTCTATTAATCAACAGAACAAGTGAAAAACTACAGCCATATTTCTGACTTGGATCAGAGATTTTTTCAAAGTAAATGGTTTGCTGAAACTGATTTTATAGCTAGCTAAACTTCCCACTTCTATGACAGTCATATATTGTTCTGTTTTATTGACAAAATTGGGAAAGAATACCTATTGGATATTAATATTGATGCACAGTTTTGTACACATGTGTTTGTGTCATGTGGGTGATGTTAAGAAAGCATGGCTTATATATATCCTGATCTCATCCTAAACTCTTAATCAGAATTTGATGGAATATTGAATTTTTATTTTTTTTATGCATTTTACTGAATTATGTACTCACATTTTTACAGTCCTTCTTTTACTATAACACTGTCAGCAGCAATCACAGTTCTATGGAACTTTTTACAAATTGTCATAATTAAATTTTATGGTTTGCATTTCATTTCAGGCATTTAGGAACAAATAAATTACAATATGTACCAGCCGCTCTGACAAATTCAACCAGACTTCCCTCCATAAATACGCTGTATGTGACTAATAACAAACTAACATTCATAGAAGCTGGAACATTTTCAGACTTGTCAACCATGAGAGTATTGTAAGTGCTAAATATGTATGTGTGTTTGAATTTTCAACACTGTGAGCATTTTAAGTATAAAATATGTGCATTTGAATTTTCAACCTTGTGAGCATTGTAAGTGTTAAGTATGTGTGTTTGTTTGAATTTTCAACCCTGTGAGCATTGTTAGTGTTAAGTATGTGTGTTTGTTTGAATTTTCAACCCTGTGAGCATTGTTAGTGTTAAGTATGTGTGTTTGTTTGAATTTTCAACCCTGTGAGCATTGTAAGTGTTAAGTATGTGTGTTTGTTTGAATTTTCAACCCTGTGAGCATTGTAAGTGTTAAGTATGTGTGTTTGTTTGAATTTTCAACCCTGTGAGCATTGTTAGTGTTAAGTATGTGTGTTTGTTTGAATTTTCAACCCTGTGAGCATTGTTAGTGTTAAGTATGTGTGTTTGTTTGAATTTTCAACCCTGTGAGCATTGTAAGTGTTTAGTATGTGTGTTTGAATTTTCAACCCTGTGAGCATTGTAAGTGTTTAGTATGTGTGTTTGAATTTTCAATCCTGTGAGCATTTTAAGTGTTAAATATGTGTGTTTGTTTGAATTTTCAACTGACAGCCTAAGAAATTTTGATGGATTCAGTCGAGGATTATGCCAGGCAATTGGTTCAGTCGAGGATTATGCCAGGCAATGGGCTAAGCGCGAGAAGGAAGACGTAGACACTCTTTCCGA
Organism: Mytilus edulis; assembly: GCF_963676685.1. Classification (NCBI taxonomy): domain Eukaryota; kingdom Metazoa; phylum Mollusca; class Bivalvia; order Mytilida; family Mytilidae; genus Mytilus; species Mytilus edulis. The sequence continues at coordinate 72,970,735 of NC_092350.1, read as the reverse complement.
ATGGATTAAGGCAGTGAGGTCGTTGATACAAATCAAAATTAAGAAACTGAATGGGTCCATCAATGCCCATGCTACGTCAATCTTTAAAGACCCAAATGTTGCAAAACACCTATCCGACCTCCATGACAAATATGTTGTTGTCCCCGCAGATAAAGCCCCAAATAACATCGTTTTTGTATGTAAAAGTCACTACATCAACTGCTTGATAAACGAATTAGGTATTGACAATTCACTTGGAAACTCAACATATACCCTCACGACACTTACCAAAGAGGAAATCCTGGATAATTATAGGTCTGTTCTATGTTCCTTTGGAATTGAAGAACTGGATCTTCCATCACTGTATTGGATACCTAAACTACATAAGTGTCCTTACAAACAACGGTATATTGCTGGGTCTTCCAAGTGCTCCACGAAACCTCTTTCTAAATTATTAACATCTATTTTATCAGCAATCAAAGACGGGCTTCAAAGTTATTGTGAAACTGCCTATTCTAGAGGTGGCGTGAATCAGATGTGGATACTTAAAAATTCAAAAGATCTTTTAGAGTACATACAATCTAACTCTCTTTCATCTTGTAACAGTATTAAAACATTTGACTTTTCTACTCTGTACACAAGTATTCCACATTCCAAACTAAAAGACAAATTGAAAGAGTTGGATGACTTTGCTTCATAAAAAAGAATGGCCAACGTAGATACAAGTATCTTGTCTTAGGGAGGGATAAATCCTACTTTGTAAAGAATCACTCTGATTCAAACAAAATATTCTCTGAAACTGATATTATCAAGATGCTTGATTTCTTGATTGACAACATATTTGTTACGTTTGGAGGACGTGTTTTTCAACAGACTGTCGGCATTCCAATGGGAACAAACTGTGCCCCTCTTCTCGCCGTTTTGTTTCTTTATTATTATGAGGCTGACTTCATGCAGGAACTTCTTAGGAAGAAAGATAAGAAGTTAGCAATATCCTTTAACTCTACTTTCCGCTATATAGATGATGTTCTTTCACTAAACAATTCAAAATTTGGTGACTATGTTGAACGTATCTATCCCATCGAACTAGAGATAAAATATACTACAGATACAGTTAAGTCTGCCTCATATATTGACTTACATCTAGAAATTGACAATGAGGGTCGGTTGAAAACAAAACTTTACGACAAAAGAGATGATTTCAGCTTTCCAATTGTGAACTTTCCATTTCTAAGTAGCAACATTCCAGCAGCACCTGCATACGGGGTATATATCTCCCAATTGATACGATATTCCCGTGCTTGCATTTCCTATCATGATTTTCTTGATAGAGGTTTGCTGCTCACAAGGAAGCTATTAAACCAAGAGTTCCAAATGGTGAAGTTGAAATCATCCCTTCGTAAATTTTAGGGACGCCATCACGAGTTGGTTGACCGTTACGGAATAACCGTTTCACAAATGATATCGGATATGTTCCTTACGTCGTAACTACAATCCCCTTCCCTTTCATGAATATGACCTACCGAATTAGACTATTTACCGGATTTGTAATCACATAAGCAACACGACGGGTGCCACATGTGGAGCAGGATCTGCTTACCCTTCCGGAGCACCTGAGATCACCCCTTGTTTTTGGTGGGGTTCGTGTTGTTTATTCCTTAGTTTTCTATGTTTTGTCGTGTGTACTATTGTTTTTCTGTTTGTCTTTTTCATTTTTAGCCATGGCGTTGTCAGTTTGTTTTAGATTTATGAGTTTGACTGTCCCTTTGGTATCTTTCATCCCTCTTTTCAACCCTGTGAGCATTGTAAGTGTTAAGTATGTGTGTTTGAATTTTCAACCTTGTGAGCATTGTAAGTGTTAAGTATGTGTGTTTGAATTTTCAACCCTAAGTATGTGTGTTTGAATTTTCAACCCTGTGAGCATTGTAAGTGTTAAGTATGTGTGTTTGAATTTTCAACCCTGCGAGCATTGTAAGTGTTAAGTATGTGTGTTTGAATTTTCAACCCTGTGAGCATTGTTAGTGTTAAGTATGTGTGTTTGTTTGAATTTTCAACCTTGTGAGCATTGTAAGTGTTAAGTATGTGTGTTTGAATTTTCAACCCTGTGAGCATTGTAAGTGTTAAGTATGTGTGTTTGAATTTTCAACCCTGCGAGCATTGTAAGTGTTAAGTATGTGTGTTTGAATTTTCAACCCTGTGAGCATTGTTAGTGTTAAGTATGTGTGTTTGTTTGAATTTTCAACCTTGTGAGCATTGTAAGTGTTAAGTATGTGTGTTTGAATTTTCAACCTTGTGAGCATTGTTAGTGTTAAATATGTGTGTTTGTTTGAATTTTCAACCCTGTGAGCATTGTTAGTGTTAAGTATGTGTGTTTGTTTGAATTTTCAACCCTGTGAGCATTGTTAGTGTTAAGTATGTGTGTTTGTTTGAATTTTCAACCCTGTGAGCATTGTTAGTGTTAAGTATGTGTGTTTGTTTGAATTTTCAACCTTGTGAGCATTGTAAGTGTTAAGTATGTGTGTTTGAATTTTCAACCCTGTGAGCATTGTTAGTGTTAAGTATGTGTGTTTGTTTGAATTTTCAACCCTGTGAGCATTGTAAGTGTTAAGTATGTGTGTTTGTTTGAATTTTCAACCTTGTGAGCATTGTAAGTGTTAAGTATGTGTGTTTGAATTTTCAAACTTGTGAGCATTGTAAGTGTTAAGTATGTGTGTTTGAATTTTCAACCCTGTGAGCATTGTAAGTGTTAAGTATGTGTGTTTGAATTTTCAACCCTGCGAGCATTGTAAGTGTTAAGTATGTGTGTTTGAATTTTCAACCCTGTGAGCATTGTTAGTGTTAAGTATGTGTGTTTGAATTTTCAACCCTGTGAGCATTGTTAGTGTTAAGTATGTGTGTTTGAATTTTCAACCCTGTGAGCATTGTTAGTGTTAAGTATGTGTGTTTGTTTGAATTTTCAACCTTGTGAGCATTGTAAGTGTTAAGTATGTGTGTTTGTTTGAATTTTCAACCCTGTGAGCATTGTAAGTGTTAAGTATGTGTGTTTGTTTGAATTTTCAACCCTGTGAGCATTGTTAGTGTTAAGTATGTGTGTTTGTTTGAATTTTCAACCCTGTGAGCATTGTAAGTGTTAAGTATGTGTGTTTGTTTGAATTTTCAACCCTGTGAGCATTGTAAGTGTTAAGTATGTGTGTTTGTTTGAATTTTCAACCCTGTGAGCATTGTAAGTGTTAAGTATGTGTGTTTGTTTGAATTTTCAACCCTGTGAGCATTGTTAGTGTTAAGTATGTGTGTTTGTTTGAATTTTCAACCTTGTGAGCATTGTAAGTGTTAAGTATGTGTGTTTGAATTTTCAACCCTGTGAGCATTGTTAGTGTTAAGTATGTGTGTTTGTTTGAATTTTCAACCCTGTGAGCATTGTAAGTGTTAAGTATGTGTGTTTGTTTGAATTTTCAACCTTGTGAGCATTGTAAGTGTTAAGTATGTGTGTTTGAATTTTCAAACTTGTGAGCATTGTAAGTGTTAAGTATGTGTGTTTGAATTTTCAACCCTGTGAGCATTGTAAGTGTTAAGTATGTGTGTTTGAATTTTCAACCCTGCGAGCATTGTAAGTGTTAAGTATGTGTGATTGAATTTTCAACCCTGTGAGCATTGTTAGTGTTAAGTATGTGTGTTTGTTTGAATTTTCAACCTTGTGAGCATTGTAAGTGTTTAGTATGTGTGTTTGTTTGAATTTTCAACCCTGTGAGCATTGTATGTGTTAAGTATGTGTGTTTGAATTTTCAACCTTGTGAGCATTGTAAGTGTTAAGTATGTGTGTTTGAATTTTCAACCTTGTGAGCATTGTTAGTGTTAAATATGTGTGTTTGTTTGAATTTTCAACCCTGTGAGCATTGTTAGTGTTAAGTATGTGTGTTTGTTTGAATTTTCAAACCTGTGAGCATTGTATGTGTTTAATATGTGGGTTTGAATTTTCAACCCTGTGAGCATTGTTAGTGTTAAGTATGTGTGTTTGTTTGAATTTTCAACCCTGCGAGCATTGTAAGTGTTAAGTATGTGTGTTTGAATTTTCAACCCTGTGAGCATTGTTAGTGTTAAGTATGTGTGTTTGTTTGAATTTTCAACCTTGTGAGCATTGTAAGTGTTAAGTATGTGTGTTTGAATTTTCAACCTTGTGAGCATTGTAAGTGTTAAATATGTGTGTTTGAATTTTCAACCCTGTGAGCATTATAAGTGTTAAGTATGTGTGTTTGAATTTTCAACCCTGTGAGCATTGTATGTGTTAAGAATGTGTGTGTGTTTGAATTTTCAACCCTGTGAGCATTTTAAGTGTTAAATATGTGTGTTTGAATTTTTTCAACCCTGTGAGCATTGTAAGTGTTAAATATGTGTGTTTGAATTTTCAACCTTGTGAGCATTGTAAGTATTAAGTTTGTGTGTTTGAATTTTCAACCCTGTGAGCATTGTAAGTGTTAAATATGTGTGTTTGAATTTTCAACCCTGTGAGCATTGTAAGTGTTAAGTATGTATGTTTGAATTTTCAACCCTGTGAGCATTGTATGTGTTAAATATGTGTGTTTGAATTTTCAACCCTGTGAGCATTGTAAGTGTTAAATATGTGTGTTTGAATTTTCAACCTTGTGAGCATTGTAAGTGTTAAGTATGTGTGTTTGAATTTTCAACCCTGTGAGCATTGTATGTGTTAAATATGTGTGTGAATTTTGAACCCTGTGAGCATTGTAAGTGTTAAGTATGTGTGTTTGAATTTTGAACCCTGTGAGCATTGTATGTGTTAAGTATGTGTGTTTGAATTTTCAACCTTGTGAGCATTGTAAGTGTTAAGTATGTGTGTTTGAATATTCAACCCTGTGAGTATTGTAAGTGTTAAATATGTGTGTTTGAATTTTCAACCCTGTGAGCATTGTAAGTGTTTAGTATGTGTGTTTGAATTTTCAACCTTGTGAGCATTGTAAGTATTAAAAATATGTGTTAGACTTTTTGACCCTGAGAGCATTTTAAGTGTTAAAAAATGACTTCCTCACTGTAAGGAACACCTATGTACATTAAGATGACAACTTTCATATGTAAAAGTTATCCATAATATTGAGAATGGAAATAGGGAGTGTGTCAAAATAACAACCCAATCAAAATCGCAGAAAACAACCCAAAGGCCACCAATGGGTCTTCAGCACAGCTAAAAAATCCTGCACCCTGAGGTTAGTTTCAGTTGGCTTCTTAACACAAATTTGTACTAGGTGCTGTTCAGTGAAAATGAAAGTCACACTAAACTACAAAACATAGAAACTAACTGAAATGAAAAAAAAATCCACAAAACTAACAAAGGCCAAAGGCTGCTATCTTGGGACAGGCACAGACATGTGGCAGGGTTGAACATATTTAGTGAGATCTCAACACTCCCCCTATAGCTCTAGCCAATTTAGACTAAACAAACACATGACCATGTTGACCATGTTGTACAGATACCAATGCTGCAAAGATTTCTGACCATATCATGTGAAGACACGTCACCTGCCAACTTTCAAAATATCTTGGGGGGGGGGGGATTTTAATCATAAGAAGACCTTAAATGCTTCTCTTATATCTGCTATATTGTACTTTTATTGTTATTGTTGTTATTGATTTTTTATAATTATTTTTAGATACCTGCACTCCAACAAAATAATATCAATCGAAGACAACGCTTTTCCGGATATGATCCGACTCATGTAAGTGCTTATGTATTGATCATTTTATGTTTGCTACAATCTTAAGTGCCATTCCTTGTAAGAATCAGGTAATTGAGATGAATTTTAAAAACATGGCCTAAAGAAAAATAGCTGACCTAATCATTCATTATGAATTTACCCTTATCCTGAGTGAGAAAAGATAGGTCTTTTGTTTCTGCATGTTTTTTATTTCAAGAAATCTATAGATAACTTTTGGTTGAATGATAACAAATAACAGAATTATCTCCCCTTAATTGTTAATTTCTTGTCTTTTCAACCAAATTATATTTTGAAATATGCAGAAAAGGAAAAAGGAAATGAATATTATATTCCTGCACCATTTTATATTGTGAACAAAAATAATTGTAAAAGCTTTGAGTGGGTGTTTGCTTGGTGAAAGTGGCATTTAAGGGGGCTTGCGGGTCTTTTTTTCTTAATATAGGATTTCGCTATATTTTTCTATAAATGAACTTTATACTAAACAAAAAATTTAATTAAAAAAAAATGGGGTCACCGTTCATTTACGCTCACAATCTGCCTTCGAAAGAAGCATACATTTTTGTAAAGGTACTTTTTTTCGGTTGAACTAATAGGAGAAATAGAGGTAATATCGAAATAAAAAAAGAACTGAATTACAGATTCGCTCAAATTTTACAACAGTTTAGTTTAAGAAAAGCTTATTTGAAAATATTAATAAAAAATATAGGTCACCAATGAGTAAAAAAAGATATTTCAATTTTAATGCCGAAAAATGCCATTTTTGCACCAAAGGGAGATAATTTGGAGCTTTTTCAATGATATATACATTTTAAAAGTCATCTGGGGTCAAAATGAATTGATTTGTTTAAATGATTTTTATACCATATGATAAAGTAACAACTAATAAATTAATAAATAAAATTTGTAATGAAAGAAACTATGGATTTATTTATTTTCGTGGGTACCAATTTTCGTGGAATAAGGAAAACACTCATGTTGGTGGATATTTAATTTCATGGTTTTAATTAAAGTCTTTTTACAAGCCTATAGAAATTTTGTAATTTGTAGAACATTTAGTTTCGTGATTCACCTGTACCAATGAAATACACGAAAATTGGTATCCAACAAATAATAATGAATCCAGAGTAGTTGTATTTGACCAAACTTTTTGTCATTTTGGTTCCTCAATCAGGGGCGGATCCAGCCATTTTAAAAAGGGGGGGTTCCTAACCCAGGACAAAGGGGGGGTTCCAATTACATGTCCCCATTCAAATGCATTGATCGTCCAAAAAAAATGGGGGGTTCCAACCCCCGGAACCCCCCTCTGGATCCGCGCCTGTCAATACCCTTCAACTTCTTTCTCCATTTTGCCTTTGTATCCTCTTTTATTTGAGCATCACTGATGAGTCTGTTGTAAAGGAAATGAGTACCTTGCATACAGAATTTAAATCCTGGTACACTGCTACTTTTGCATAGGTACTATTTCTGTACTAAAAATGTAGTACTGGAAATTTACTTTTAATATTTAGTGCTATTACATTACGTTAAATACATTGTAATATTTAGGTACCTGTATTTTACAGTACTTGATTTGTACAACATATGTTTGGTACAAAAATTATACCAACAGTGATCACAATATTCCATGTTTGAAATTCATAACTGAAAGAGATTTGAAATGGACAAACTTTCAAAATGCTGAAAATGTAACTGTGTATTACCAAAACTTTGTAGTACTTAAATTTCCAGTACAAATCAAGTACTGTAAAATTCAGGTACTTAATTATTACACTAATTAATTAAATAAGAAACAAAATAGTACTGAATATTTAAAGTAGATTTCCAGTACTACAGATTTTGTGTACAGAAATAGTACCTATGCAAAAGTAGCTGTGTATCTATGAGGAGTTTATTCACAGAAAGGTCTACAACATGGGGCAAAGCAGTATTGTTGATTAAAAGTTTGCTAAATTCATGTTTCTTCTCAAAATCCGTTGATGTAACCAAAAAAAAATAGGATATTTATATTTACTATCAAACCAACCAAACTTTCGTTAATTATGCATTTTTCTTTTCCAGAGCTCTGCAATCAAATGACTTCCGTTTTATTCATGAAAACCAGTTTTCCAATCTTTCCAATATGTACCGTTTAAATCTGGCTAACAATGATATAGACTACTTACCTGACAATGTCTTTAGTGGATGCACATCTCTGACACAGTTGTAAGTATAATTCACCATTTCAAAATCTAATGCATTCTGGGTAATATTTTCAAAAGTGTACACAAAAATGTTGCTTAAAATGATCAGGAATTCAAGGATACATACTTAATTTAGTGTATAATGGAAAGAGTTTGGATGATGTGATTTAATGGGCTTGAGTTATTTCTCTCTCTAACATTTTGGAGGGGTAAATAGTTAATTTTCTGATTTGACTCACCAAATTAAAGTATTCTATGCACATAAGTCTGATAAAAGATCCTCACTACACTGTAGTGATAAATTTAGGAAGGGTAAAAGAAATCGAAATTGTTCAGGACAAACCTAGTGGTCTGTTTAAGTTATCTTTGGCAGATTTATGAAGAAATTTGCAAACTTAGACCTTCAAGGTTGTGTCAATCAAAACTTTTCTCTAATTGGCCAAAAAATTAATTTGATATAGTTTGAAAACAATTACTTAGTTTTGAATCTTAGTTCAGCCTAAAAAGAAATATGAAAATAGCATTCCAATTTATTCAGACATATTCAACTAAGTTAAGATTCAGATAATCTTTTTTATATCAATGGCATATTTGCCAATTATTTACCCTGGCAATTCTGAATTGGGGGACTATTTTTTTCAGGAGAGGGGGGGGGGAGTTATAAAAATATCCAATAATAATAAAATAGGGTATTGGATATGTGAGCTTGCTCAGCTTCATATTTCAACTTAATATTGTATGTTTCAGAGTTTTGAATGGAAATAAAATAAAACAGATAAAGAAGATGCACTTAGAGAACTGTCCATTATCCACACAGCTTTATCTGCAGAACAATGAGTTGGGATGGATAGAAGATGGGGCATTAGATCATATCACCTCAATATCTTATTTGTATGTATATAAGAATAAGATTTGGTGATCCATTGTTTTTTCATGGGATACTTACTTTTGTGTATTTTGCTTGTATGGAGAAAAGAAATGTCTAAAAATCATTAGAGAAATTTTTTTTGTAAATACAATATTTTTCAACTCTCAACAGTTTAACTAATTTGAAAGTTTATCTGTCTAGAGTGGAGAAATATTGTATCACATTCAAAGCAGTGATAAAATCTATATCTTAACAACTTATTTTAACCCTATGACCTTCAACAATGAGCAAACCCCATTTACTATATACAGGGTATAAAGAGCCTTTGTTAACAAAATATAAAGAACTCAAAACAGACATGTAGTGGCCATATTGAAGCTAAAAATAGTGAACAAATATCAATTTTGGCAGTTAGAGACTATAGCTAGTGACAATTACTGGACAACAGAGTATTGGCTTAGGGCAATGTTTATAGTTTAACAACTGGGTCAATATCTTCAATTGTTTTTCCATAGGCATAAATGATAAAGTTTTTCCCTGTAGCTCAGTCCATATCCTAAACTTGGATATGTATGATAGCTCATTTCGAAGCTATGACATATGTGGTTAAATTTTTCGGGGTACGAAGTGAGATTACTTTTTTGTAATTTAGCATACCCAGAACATCCTTTCCTGATGTGGCTACTCATGGTAAAAAATCCCTTTTTAACACAATAAGTTCTTTGAAAATATTATACTCTGATCACATTCAAAAGCTCCATAGTTTTTACACATTTATTCTATGTTCCTCTACTTTCCTAATCACCACAAATGGTTAAGCTCAGTCATTTGTAAAATATAGAAACATGTCCAATATCACTACACAGAGATTTTTTGTTTACACACAACTTTTAAGTTCCTCATTTCAAGGCCAATTAGGGATATTGACCCAACTAATCTGAAAGAATCAGTTGAAAGGGCTGCTTAACTGTTTTATTTAGTTTTCAAAATATATGTCGTTTGCGTTATAGCACAGATTTTTTTAATCTGCTGATCAAGTTATAGTTTTAGTTCGCGTTATAGCACAGATTTTTTTTTTATCTGCTGATCAAGTTATAGTTTTAGTTTCAGGTAGTTTAACCATTAAAATTTTTTTTTTTTGGAGGAGTCATCATACAGTATGGTCTTTTATACAATACAATACAATACAATATTTTTATTTTCCAAATTAAAGGGCCCATTAAGAGCATAACATTAATTACAACATGACTTAAACATTACAGAGTGATTAAAGAAACATGAAATAATAATTCAAATGCATGAAGAAAAGATCAGTGGTCAAGGGGAGATAATTTTGATATCTATATTGGAGTATTTAACTGATTTTCTAAGTTGCAGGCCTTTTATATGTACTATTTATATAATGCCTTTTCCATATGTTCTAATCACAGTATTTTTTCTTTCACAGGTACCTACATAACAACAGATTGTATTCTTTACCAATGGGAGGAGACTTCAATGATATGACTGTTACATATTTTTATCTATATAATAACCGTATCTCAGCTATTTTGAATGGGACATTCAAAAATTTTGTTGTTTCACTTACCAGTTTGTAAGTTAAATTTAATTTTATTCTTACTACTAACATTATTACTTAACAACTGATACTTTAAAGGGGCACAAGCTACTTTATACATAATTTTTCAATCATTCATGTAAGTGAAATAGTGAAATAATAATTCGCTATTAGCAGCCGGTATGGTTCAATTTTGTCTAGATAAGCTGAAAAACATCGATGATGATGAATTATTCACTTGCAAGTGAATAATTCATCCTTATTGAATCTGTATTCATGTAAACTTCAATTGAACCCCTTAGCTAAAGATGAATTATGCATGAAAGATGCATGTTAGGCTATTAAAAGAAAAGAATGTCAGCATTGAAAGTGAAACAAAGATAAATTAATTGATTGAATGATTCGATCCACAATAAATCATTCTTATTCAGGTAAAATCGAAAAAAAAACATATTTTTTAATCTTAAAATTGAAATAAAACAGACATAGAAAAATCCAATTGCACGAGGTTCATATATCTATTTATATTTATGTTCATGTTTATATTGTGTTATGTGGCCGTCAGTTGTTTTCTGGGTATTCTCGATAGTTAATTAGATGGCATCTAGACTCAAATAAACACGAAACAAAGCTACATATTAATAAGCTCATACCGCTTTTAATTGTTTATTTTAGATTTTTTATACGACCGCAAAAATTGAAATTTTTTTGGTCGTATATTGGTATCACGTTGGCGTCGTCGTCGTCCGAATACTTTTAGTTTTCGCACTCTAACTTTAGTAAAAGTGAATAGAAATCTATGAAATTTTAAGGCAAGGTTTATGACCACAAAAGGAAGGTTGGGATTGATTTTGGGAGTTTTGGTCCCAACATTTTAGGAATTAGGGGTCAAAAAGGGCCCAAATAAGCATTTTCTTGGTTTTCGCACAATAACTTTAGTTTAAGTAAATAGAAATCTATGAAATTTAAACACAAGGTTTATGACCACAAAAGGAAGGTTGGGATTGATTTTGGGAATTGAGGTCTGAACAGTTTAGGAATTAGGGGCCCAAGTAAGCATTATTCTTGGTTTTCGCACCATAACTTTAGCATAAGAAAATAGAAATCTATGAAATTTAAACACAAGGTTTCTGACCACTGAAAGAAGGTTGGGTTTGATTTTGGGAGTTTTGGTCCCAACAGTTTAGGAATAAGGGGCCCAAAGGGTCCAAAATTGAACTTTGTTTGATTTCATCAAAAATTGAATAATTGGGGTTCTTTGATATGCCAAATCTGACTGTGTATGTAGATTCTTAATTTTTGGTCCCGTTTTCAAATTGGTCTACATTAAGGTCCAAAGGGTCCAAAATTAAACTTAGTTTGATTTTAACAAAAATTGAATCCTTGGGGTTCTTTGATATGCTGAATCTAAAAATGTACTTAGATTTTTGATTATTGGCCCTGTTTTCAAGTTGGTCCAAATCGGGGTCCAAAATTAAACTTTGTTTGATTTCATCAAAAATTGAATAATTGGGGTTCTTTGATATGCCAAATTTAAATGTGTATGTAGATTCTTAATTTTTAGTCCCGTTTTCAAATTGGTCTACATTAAAGTCCAAAGGGTCCAAAATTAAACTAAGTTTGATTTTAACAAAAATTGAATTCTTGGGCTTTTTTGATATGCTGAATCTAAACATGTACTTAGATTTTTGATTATGGGCCCAGTTTTCAAGTTGGTTCAAATCAGGATCCAAAATTATTATATTAAGTATTGTGCAATAGCAAGAAATTTTCAATTGCACAATATTCAACAATAGCAAGAAATCTTCAGTTGCACAGTATTGTACAATAGCAAGAAATTTTCAATTGCACAGTATTGTGCAATAGCAAGAAATCTTCAATTGCACAGTATTGTGCAATAGCAAATATTTTCAATTGCACAGTATTGCACAATATCAAGAAATATCTAATTGCACAATATTGTGCAATAGCAAAAATTTTTCAATTGATTGGAGTTATCTTTCTTTGTCCAGAATAGTAATTGAATCAACTTAAATCATTGTTTTATACAATATACAATGTATATTCACTTTTACTACCAACTAATAGATTAAAACAATCTTTACCATTCAGTGATAACAAGCACCTTTTGTTACATTTTAATATTTTATGATGTATTTAAATGAGTAGTTATTGTTGCAAACTCCATTAGAAATTTGAATTGAGATCAGTTTTGGAAAAAGGGAAAGGGGGATGTGAAAAAAAAATGGGGAGGGGGGGGGGGGTAAATTTTTCTCATTTCAGATTTCATAAATAAAAAGAAAATTTCTTCAAACATTTTTTTGAGAGGCTTAATATTCAACAGCATAGTGAATTGCTCAAAGGAAAAAAATATTTTAAGTTCATTAGACCACATTCATTCTGTGTCCGAAACCTATGCTGTGTCAACTATTTAATCACAATTTAAATTTAGAGCTGAATCCAGCTTGAATGTTGTGTCCATACTTGCCCCAACCGTTCAGGGTTCAACCTCTGCAGTCGTATAAAGCTGCGCCCTGCGGAGCATCTGGTTATAATTTGGATAAATGTTTTACATTGTTATAAATCAAATATGAGAATTTGAGTCAAATCTGTTAACATGAATTTGACAGCTAGTGCCCCTTGAAGTTGTATACTTTTATGACCTTATTCGTCGATCTTTTCTGTCTATTATGTCCTCCATTTCAATTTTTATTGGTCCATTAATCCAAACATAAAACATCTTTTACATAAAAATCTAAAGTCAGCTTCTGGCATCAGACTTAAACTTTTTTGAACTGAGTTTTATTGTGTGTATTGGGCCATTCCAGTTAATATCTGCTAAAGGGAGGGTGGATGCTCCTTTCTGAGGGGTGTAAAATTTATACATCTTAGGGGTGAAAATTTGGGGTTTTTCATCTGACACGTACACATATATGCAAAAAACTTCTGAGGGTCTTGCAGCAGTAAATAATTTAAAATAATTACATCTTAGGGGTTACAAAAATGCCTATGTCAGATCTTAGGGGTGCTTTTGAATGTAGACAGTTACCTATAATGCATTATCTGGTATTGTATTTAAAATTCTGATGGGTACAATCCTTGCAGTAAAAAATTCTGATAGATCATTTTTTCCCATGAAAGCCCATCCACCCAATATGAACAGAAACTCTACATCTGATAGGTCTTAATTCTTAGATCTGATAGGTAGTTTTTCATGATCTTTTTTTCTGATACGTATAAACAAATTTCTCCCCATCCATCCCCACCTGTCAGAAATTAACTGGAATGTCCCATTGTTGTGTGTTTTTGTTTTTTCTACATTGGCTTCAGGTATAGGGGAGAGTTGACATCTAAAAAAAAAATGTTTTTTTGCATTTTTGCACCTGTCCCAACTAAGGAGCCTCTGGCCTTTGTTAGTCTTGTATGATTTTTAAATTTTAGTTTCTTATGTACATTTCTGAGTTTAGTATGATGCCCATTATCACTGAACTACTGTGTATTCATTTATTTTCATGGGTATCAATTTCATGGATTGCTGAATACTTGCATTTTCATGGATATATGATTTCATGGTTTTGGTATTGAATATTTGAATTTGTGGTTAACCTGTACCAACGAAACCCCTGAAAATTGGTATCCAATGAAAATAATGAATCCACAGTATAATACATTTTTGTTGGGGGGGGGGGGGGAGACTCTAAAGCAAGCCTCTGGTGGGGGAGTTTCTCACTGCATTGAAGACCCAATGGTGACCTTCAGCTGTTGCCTGCTCTTTGGTCGGGTTTTCCATTTCCCATTTCCATTCTCCGTTTTATCCTGTATAAAAGATTGAACATTATTTCTTGGTCTTTGCTCAAACGCCTTATCATCATGCTTATGATATTGAGTTGTACAAAATAAGCCATACAGTTTGGAATCTATCAGTCAGCCCTTTTATCATGTTTATGTTTACATTGTTTCTGAAAATTTTAAACATACATTAATTGTAGAATATAGAATCAATCATCTTCTGTTTTCTTAGCTTTACATCAAAAGTTTAGGCTTTTAATAAGAAAAATGGAGAGAGCCTGCTGGTTGTATAATCACAAATATAAGAATAAAGAGATGTAGTATGATTGTGAATTAAACAACTATGCACCAGAGTTCAATATTGAGAAAAGCAAATAATAAAAGGCCCTGAAATAAAAAAAAAAGTGAATAATTCAAACAAGACGAACAAATAACCTTCTTTATAAAAAAATGATTAATGAAAATTTAATTCATGATTTAACTTTCCATTACAGAGATTTGTCCAATAACAGAATAGCAACCATTGAAGGGAATGCCTTTACTGATGTGACCGTCTCATATGTATACAGTAGTTTGAAGCTTACCAATAACAAGATTAAAGATATTCAGCCATATGCTTTTAATAACGTGAATGCACCAAGTATACAATTTGATGGAGATACGATGGGAGTTATTCCATCGTATGCCTTCAATGACATTACAGCCTCGACCTTGAACCTTTACAACATCGGGATAACAGGCATAGAGGAAAACGCTTTCAACAATTTCAACGTGGGGTTGCTGTAAGTTTCTTAAGGCCATAAATTTTTAAATTGTTGATTTACCGATTTTTGATGTAAAAGATGTGGGTCAGTTAGTTGGAAATAAGGTGAAAAAGAACCTTATTATAGATATAAATTTATATAGGATTACAATATTTGTGTTCTACAATTTGTCACCATACTTTCAATTTAAGTGCTTAACATATTTTCTCTCAGCTGTCTAAACATACAATGCATGACATCATCAAACATGTTTACAAAATATAAAAGGGGGAATGAGTAATAAGTGTTTAACAATTGGAAAAAGATGTCATTACACGAAGAGTGAAAACAAAATTTAATCACGATATTTTATCACCAATGTTATATCAGATCATTCTCAAATTAATTTTGGAAGAAGACTTGTTCAGTATTACATGCGATTGGACATAGGATATGAGAGCTTGATCACTTAAGGTTCTTTAATTTTTTAGTATAGTGGAGTCATTAATTTTCATGGATTGCTGAAAACTTGCATTTTTGTGGATAATTGATTTCATGGATTTGTCCGTCTTTATGGATCTTTATGTGCAAAGCCTATTGTAAATAGGTTATTCGTTGAACATTTGAATTCTTTGTTTGCCTGTACCCATGATGCAGTGATATTGTTAGCTTTTTTCAAAACTACCTCTACCCTTTTTTATTGGGAAAATATGCTCAATTTTAATCAAATTGGGAAATTTTGAATAAATCATGAATTTGACTGAAACTTCAATTTATAGACCCCTTTTCAAGAGTCCAACCCTGCTTTGAAATAAGACCCCTTTTGTCAGTGATGATGCATAAATAGACCCTCAAATCTGCACATATAGTAATTTTATGCATGAAAAATGTATAAATGAGTGTTTTTCAGTTTGAATTCATGCACAATTACTACTGAGACTGCACTGTTTGGGAAAAAAGTTAGTCTTTTTGGGAATAGTTTTAAGCCATTTTTTTTCAAATTGGGATTTTTCTCCAGGGGAAAAAGCCTTTATTCTCCATTAAATTAAGACAAACAATATCACTGAAAGTTAGGAAAATTAGTATCCAACGAAAAATAATGAATCCACAGTATAGAATAGTCTATGAGGCAATTGTTTTATTAAAAAACAAAGAAAATGAACAGTCAATAATTCTATTCCTTAATAATTTTTTTATTTTGTAGCTATTTATATGGTAACTCTATCAGCAGCCTGGATGGATCAATTTTCGCTGGAACATCTTCTGTCACATACTTGTATCTAAACAAGAACAATATAGCTTATATAAAGGCTAATGTGTTTGATAGTGTTACAGTTACATATCTGTATCTGAATGAGAATTCTCTATCCATTTATCCTATAGCCCTTAGTCAGATTACTCCCAGAGAAATGTAAGTAGATAAAATTATCTCCTGTAAAATTTTATAGAAGTTGAGGCTGTTGGATTACATGATGTATATACTCAAGCCTCGAATAGGCTCTATATAGTTACACACAGACGTCGCACATGTCTGTCCATCAGTCACAGTTTGTTTCCAGTTGATAAAGTGAACACAATGTCATAGACCATAAAATGCTGGTCAAGTCTGATTTTGATTTTTTAACATTAATTTTAAAAAGATGATCATATTGCATGTGTATTAAAAGTTTGATCAAGGAAAGGTACATTGAAAAAGGCAATAACGGTTACCTTTTTATAATGATTATTTATTTAATTCATCTAAGTTTCATTTGAACTAGGTCATGTAGGTTATCTTTTACTTTAGTATTTATTTATTGCAGTTACCTAAATGTTTTATTTAATTCGGTTACCTGAGTCTTTCTATTTCTCTAAGTTACCTGAGTGTACATTTTTTTTCAGTTACCTTGAGGACAATGAAATAACAGGAATACCTGATGGATCTTTAGCTGGACAGACAAATCTACAGATTTTCTCCATGTATAATAACAAACTGACCGAAATAACTGCAACTACATTTACATCTGCTACTAATCTTCAGACTTTGTAAGTTGTTTTTCCTTTTATAATCTGATTTAATAATTTATTGCTTGAATTTACAGTGAGATGCCTATAGGTGTTACTGTAAAATTTTACCTATAGCTCAACCTGTTTTTAAAATTGTCAACACAATAGGGACATTTAAATTGACCAGTTGGTTTGGTAGATTTAAATCTACCTTGATGCTACCTGTAAAAATTTTTATTCACCTAACCAAAAGTTTCAGCATGCTTTTTTCCTGAACTTTTTTTTACCTAGGATTATTCTATTGAGAGATTTTTATTTTACTGTCATTCAAAATCTTATGAGTGATCAAGCCAAACAAGAATGACTATATCATACATGTTATTTTCTTGCAGTTTATTTAAAATTGCATGACCTGAAATGCACTACATTTCATCTAAATGTTTGCATAGCCACTACTAGCAGTGTTTAATACCCTAAATAATCCAGTCGTAATATTTCACTCACTTTAATGAAACCTCAAAATCATATTTGAATAAACAATTTCATTTATTTTTTTACACTAATATTTGACATCTCATCCAGAATTCCAAAGATTTTAAATAATTCCCAATTTTATTCATTTCTCACTACTTCACTAGATTTTTTTCAAATCCATAGTATAAATTCTGATTAACTTCCAATGATATACATCCTAATTTAACAGGTGCAGAATCTATACATAATTCGGAATCATTTCCATTACTATATTCCAAATAGTTATCCTCACTTATATTTTGTAATATTTTATTTATATTTTTACTATATATCACATGATTTTAATATATCCACAGTAAACATTTTATTTCATTTCCTATAATAAATTTCCAAATCAAACAATATTTGATTCAGAATTTTATAATGACTATTTCCAATTTCACATTCACTTAAAACATTTCCTCATGTTAGGAATATTTTAGAATATTTTACTTTCATTTTTATACGCCCGTTGTCTTTTAGACGGGACGTATTATGGTATACCGTTGTCCGTCCGTCCGTCCGTCTGTCCATCTGTCCGTCCGTCCGTCTGTCCGTCCGTCGTCCACACTTCGGACAATAACTCAAAAACACTTTCACCAATTTCCATGAAACTTAAGTGAATTGTTTATATCTATTGACATAAGCTCCCTTTCGTTTTTTTTTAATTTCAGATTTTAAGTTTTGGATTTATGGGGCTTTATTAATAAAAAAGGGGGGATTTTCAACACTTCGGACAATAACTCAAAAAGGCTTTCACCAATGTCCATGAAACTTTGGTGAATTGTTTATATCTAGTGATGTAAGCTCCCTTTCAATTTTTATAAATTTCAGATTTTAAGTTTTGGATTTATGGGGCTTTATTCATAAAAAAAAGGGGGATTTTCAACACTTCGGACAATAACTCAAAAAGGCTTTCACCAATGTCCATGAAACTTTGGTGAATTGTTTATATCTATTGATGTAAGCTCCCTTTCAATTTTTATAAATTTCAGATTTTACATTTCCGTGTTATGAATTTTTATGCTTAAAAAAGGGGGGATTTTCCAATTTTGGGACAATAACTAACACTTTCACAAAATTTTATGCAACTTTGATAAATTGTTTATATCTATTGACATAAGCTCCCTTTCCATTTTTATAAATTTTAGATTTTACGTTTTCTTAAGTAATGAATTTTTATACTTAAAAAAGGGGGATTTTATGAAACTTTGGTGAATATATTAATGTAACATCCTTTTGATTTGTATATATATTTCTAGTTGATCATATAAATTCATTTAAAGCATAAAAGACAAGTTAAAAGAGCAACTGGCGTATCATGCGCTAAAGCGCAGCCCTTTATTCACTTTATCACTAGATTAGACTATATCCACTGCATTACTTCAACATTTTATTTCATTTCCTATAATAATTTCCAAATTAAACAATATTTGATTCAGAATTTTATAATGACTATTTCCAATTTCACATTCACTTTTAAAAAACATTTCCTCACATTAGGAATATTTTAGAATATTTTACTTTTATTTTTCACTTTATCACTAGATTAGACTATATCCACTGCATTACTTCAACATTTTATTTCATTTCCAAGATCCCATTTAAATAGGGAATCATCTGAAATTTGTAATAGATCCCAAAATTAATAATGAATATTTCAAAAATCACATTTAAAGCCACAGAAACATGTTGGATGAACTCACACTATATCTCCTACTTGAATTCCAGTTTTGAAATTTTTAAATCTTTAACATAAATAAATCCCATCGTATGAAAAATTGAATTTCCTTTAGTGAACACAGCATTTTATGCACAAAAGTCCCACTAATATTATAATAGATTTCAAAGAAAAAACACAGCAAGGTATACTCCAAAATTATTTTGAATTTTATGTGTACAACATCATATGTAAGCCCCACAAAACGGTTTGAATTAATTATTTCCTCCTTGATGTCCTTCATGACAATAAAATCTAGAAAGAAACACATCACATTTTAAGAAGCAAAATTGGTATAAATAAAATAAATCCAATATTGTATGCACAATGACACCAAAAGATTTAAAACATTGCAAATAATAATCCAAAATGAGAATCTTGAAGGGTCATGTGAAGAAAAGAACAACATATCCCTCTGAAAATTTAAACTGTAAACACCTGAGCAGCTATTTCTTGTTTCACTGGCAGCTGGACAATACTATGTATAAGGGTTAGAATTTTAAAGAAGCATTTTGGTGTAAAAACAGTTTAAATTTTCAAACATAGTAATACATATTTATTTTAATCTTTTACTGATTTAGAATTTTAGGTAAAAAATAGACAAATCATATATATCAGGGATTTAAAACAATGAAAACCAAAACTATTTTCTTCCCTATCAATTTTTAATAGAATAATCCTAGGTAAGAAAATCTTCAGGAAAAAAGCATGCTGAAACTTTGGGTTAGGTGAATAAAAATCTGTACAGGTAGAAAGAATCAAGGTATATTTAAATCTAACAATACCAACTGGTCAATTTAAATGTCCCCATTGTGTTGACAATTTTTAAAACAGGTTGAGCTATAGGTAAAATTTTACAGTAACAGTAACAGGCAACTCACTGTAAGAATAGTATGTAATATCATTTTTCATACCCCAAAATGAAATAACGTCATGTTATTGGTTGAATGCCCATTGTTAAAAGTTATTTCAGACCAATCACAAAGTTTTGTTGTAAGCTTTTGAAAAGAATTACCCAGAATGCATAAGATTCTGAAACAGCAAATTGATTGATTAATGTTTGCCTATGTCAAGTAGCAGTGTTTTATGCAAGTTAAGAATAAGAAAATGAAATATTTGCTATAAATCTGAAAATTCCAGTTGTGAGAGATAAAACTTCTATGAATGTTTTAAATAACAAAACTGTTGAAACATTGAGTTACTTGATTAATAATTATACATTTGGTGAAGTAATATGAAGGTTCATCTTTTATCCTGTGCGTGAACTAAAGTTATGATGTGTCAATTAATCTGACAACATATGTCATGGTGTGTTATTTGGCTTACATTTGTGTTAGTGTTATTTTGGATAAAAAATATGTTTTATTTTAAGAAAGAAAATTTTATGTTTGTATTTAGTAAAATTTTAATTAATGGGTTTATTTAATTTTACCTATGCTGTAGCATTAGTACTCAAAATGTCACAGTTTGCTCAAAGCACTTTATTTTGAAATATTAATTGTAATTAGCACATGTCACTTTGAAAGTTTAAGATTTTATCAAAACATTATAGGATTAGGCTTTGTTAATTAATGTCTATTTTTTGCTAATGAGAGTATTATTAACGTGTCGGGACAAGTTGAGTTATTTCGGATTTTAGTATAAATATTGTTGGGGAATTTTGTAAAAGCAGTCAGTGTTTCGGAAGCGTAACCTCACACTACTCATGTCATTATACTGGACCTATAAGACTGTCTACCAGCCTACCAGTTGACTGTGTAGTGTGAGACAAAATTTATCTCATGACTCATAATTTAACTTTAATAGAAATACTTTTGAGAAACTTTTATTTTGATACTTTTATATTTTGAATTAAGATTAAGTACATTTTATGATTTAGTAATTTTGGCATTTAGTTTATATCTTACATTTTAAGGAGAAATAGTTTTACTTTGGATTTGATATTTAGATTTGATACTTTATAATTTGGTTAGATTATTATTATTATTTGGCATTGTTTATTGATTGATTTGTTATCATTCATTTAAATCGTTATCGTTAATTAAATTATGAAAACCTTCCTTGCGTTTTAGCTATGCCTATCAGAACATTAAGTCTAGTGATAGACTGACCCCCTGTCCCTTGGTTCCAGCACATACGAGTTAGCTCCCCCTTATCTAACAGTGCTCTGGAGTGGACCTTGGTGACACATAACATAACATAAAAAAAAAACTTTTAAAGCAAAGTACTGTAAACCAAACATAAATCATGGCTAATATGTAAACTTCGATCTTTCTTTAATTAACTACAGCAAGCAAATTTGATATGGGCTAACTGCAAAATAAAGTATCCACGAAAATAACTTGGTTAACAATAACTGCACTTTAATTGTAATTCTTCCTCTCAAAGTCACAGTGAGATCTTTAACATGGATTAAGAAAACTGCATAATTTTGATCATCGAAATTGACCAACAAGAAAATGAAGTAGCACATATTTAATGTTGTCTCAAGAATAAATTCCCCAAAAATATAAAAATGGAAGAAAACAAGAACATTATAGTGTATTGCTTCCTTGCATTTATAGGGTTAAATTCAGTAACGAAGCCTGAGTGGAAGACACTTGTCAAATAATTTTTACACTCATGCATTTATTTGCAATACTCATAGAAGAAGACCCTATATCAATACTGAACGAATAACAATGAGATGAAGAACAACGATCAAGAGTTGTTGACGTATTTTCTAAACTTTGTTGAAGTCCTTCCTTTTAACACAAATTGATTAAAAATTAATCTAGAGTTGTCTCTCTTTGTCTGTTGTTAATTGTAATTCACAAATTCCAAAATTAAAATGATACAGACTTTCTGTATATTATACTCATTTGTGTAGAGGTTCCATCCTCTGTTTTTCATTTATAACTTTTACAACTTATACAAAAACAATCCTTTGAATTAAACATACATTTTATTACAACAACTTGTTAGCTCACCTGGTCTAAAAGGCCAAGTGAGCTTTTCTCATCACTTGGCGTCCGGCATCCGGCGTCCGTAGTCCGTCGATGTCGTCCGTCGTCGTCGTTAACTTTTACAAAAATCTTCTCCTCTGAAACTACTGGGCCAAATTTAACCAAACTTGGCCACAATCATCATTGGGGTATCTTGTTTAAAAAATGTGTCCGGTGACCCGGCCAACAATCCAAGATGGCCGCCATGGCTAAAAATAGAACATAGGGGTAAAATGCAGTTTTTGGCTTATAACTCAAAAACCAAAGCATTTAGAGCAAATCTGACATGGGTAGAATTGTTAAACAGGTGAAGATCTATCTGCCCTGAAATTTTCAGATGAATCGGATAACCCGTTGTTGGGTTGCTGCCCCTGAATTAGTAATTTTAAGGAAATTTTGCTGTTTTTGGTTATTATCTTGAATATTATTATAGATAGAGATAAACAGTAAACAGCAATAATGTTCAGCAAAGTAAGATTTACAATTAAGTCAACGTGACTGAAATGGTCAGTTGACCCCTTTAGGAGTTATTGCCCTTAATAGTCAATTTTTAACCATTTTTCGTAAATCTTAGTAATATTTTACAGAAATCTTCTCCTCTGAAACTACTGGGCCAAATTAATCCAAACTTGGCCACAATCATCTTTTGGGTTAGTAGTTTGAAAAATGTGTCCGGTGACCTGGCCATCAAACCAAGATGGCCGCCATGGCTAAAAATAGAACATGGGGTAAAATGCAGTTTTTGGCTTATAACTCAAAACCCAAAGCATTTAGAGCAAGTCTGACATGGGGTAAAATTGTTTATCAGGTCAACATTTATCTGCTCTGAAATTTTTAGATGAATCGGATAACCCGTTGTTGGGTTGCTGACCCTGAATTGTTAGTTTTAAGGAAATTTTGCTGTTTTTGGTCATTATCTTGAATATTATTATTGATAGAGATAAACTGTAAACAACAATAATGTTCAGCAAAGTAAGATTTACAAATAAGTCAACATGACCGAAATGGTCAATTGACCCCCTTAGGAGTTATTGTTCTTTATAGTCAATTTTTAACAAATTTCATAAAATTTGTAAATTATTACTAACATTTTCCACTGAAACTAATAGGCCAAGTTCATTATAGATAGAGATAATTTTAAGCAGCAAGAATGTTCAGTAAAGTAAGATGTACAAACACATCACCATCACCAAAACACAATTTTGTCATGAATCCATCTGCTTCTTTTAATATTCACTTAGACCAAGGTGAGCGACACAGGCTCTTTAGAGCCTCTAGTATTTACATTTTCATGACTAGAATATACATTTTTAACCGGATTTTTATGACAAAAATGTCGGTTATTGATTTGGGGATATATGGCAGGCGGGCGGTCGGGCGGCAACCAAATGTTGTCCGTGCATTTACTCATGAACCATTTGACCAAAGCTTTTAAAATTTTAATATGTTGTTACTGACATGACTGACAACAAAATGAAGGTCAAGTTCAATAATTACGATTTTGACGTTTACCGTTCAGGAGTTATGGTTCTTGAAAGTTTGAAAATGGTGTTTTCAGTCGTGTCCGTGCATTTACGCATGAACTGTTCTACCAAAGCTTCCCAAATTTTAATATGTTGTTACTGATGACAAAATGGAGGTCAAGTTCAATAATGATGATTTTGACTTTTACCGTTCAGGAGTTATGGTTCTTGAAAGATTGAAAAATGGCGTTTCCAGTCGTATCCGTGCATTTACTAATGAACTGTTCAACCAAAGCGTTTCAAATTTTAATATGTTGTTACTGATGACAAAATGGAGGTCAAGTTCAATAATGAGGATTTTGACTTTACCGTTCAGGAGTTATGGTTCTTGAAAGATCGAAAAATGGTGTTTCTTTTCATGTTGTTGCATTTACTCATGAACCATTCAACCTAAGCTTTTCAAATTTTGATATGTTGATACTGATGAAAAAATGGAGGTGAAATTTGATATTGACAATTTTCACTTTTACCGTTCATCAGTTGTGGTTCTTGTGATATTGCCAGGACACAAATAAATGTTAATAAATCCGGTTTGCTGTCATTGTGACAGCCTCTTGTTACTTTGTGGCATTACTTTGGCTACAGAGTATTCTATGATATTTTGTTAAGGTGCCAGGGTGACTACCGATTACCTATACACAATAGCTATCAGCTGACCTATGTTGACATAGTGTCATAAAACCCCTGGTAGATGCATTTATTTCTAAAAGAGAGAGATAACTACTTAAAAAAACTGTGCATGTTGATTATAGCTTAACGGAAAGTGAAAAGTTTCAGTACTACTGCTTAGCCTTGTGTTCATTATTTGGTACAAATTTGGATGTTTAAAAAATTAGCTACTTATTCATACCTTGTATTTTTTTCCCAGGTTGTTACAAAATAATGAGATTCAGTATATAGAGGAAGGATCATTTAACGGTTTAGATAAACTTGAGACTCTGGACCTGAGCAGTAACCAGCTGTCCTACTTCCCAGCCATTTCCATGGAGACACTGACCTCTCTTAACCTTGGAGGTAACATGATAGAAACTTTAGGAGGATTCCCAGTCAATAACAGCATAGTTGTGTAAGTATCATAGTAAACTGTGGATTCATTATTTTGGTTGAATACAATTTTTTTTGGATTTCATATGTAAATAACCATGAATTTAAATGCTCAATATAGTACAGAATTTCTATATGCTTAATGCAGGCTTTGGCAAAACTACAAAATTACAACTTTCTTTTGCTAACCAACTAAATTAGTATCAGTGAATTTTAAAGGATGTATAATGAACATTCTTGAATGAGAAAATTTTTGAAGAAGCATAGGCAGAAATTATTCATACCTTGAGAAGGGTATATAAATTGGACATGTTTAATTTATACATTAAATATAATTTACTGTGAATTCAGAAATTATTGCATGTATTTATTATTTCGATTTTTACAGAATAGAGGAAAATGCAAATTTAATTATTGAAATTTCAGGAAATTTGCATAAAGATATATGAATCATATATCAAAATGCAAGTTTTTATTATTGTGATTCTAACAAAGTTGCATTTTTTGCATTTATAAAAATCTCAAAATAATTTTATAAGAAGTTTTTGGTTAATTGGTTTGCCCTTAAATTAAGAGCATAATGCTACTCTTTGTTGTTTTATTTTTACAGGAATTTGACAGGAAATTCCTTAGGTTGTGAATGTAGTACGGCATACAGTCTGTACTATGTGAAGGACACAGTTACTGGTGGTACATGTGCTAGTCCATCTGCTCTAGCAGGTGTTACATTTGAAGCAGGACTTGTCAACTCTACTAGTTTTAAATATTTTGATACATTGAATGATACCAAGAAATTCCAGTGCAGTAAGTGGTATAGATTTAGGGCTTTTCTGGGGTTAAATGTTAAGGGGGGAAGGGGTATGAGGCACTTTTCTATAACCACAAGCACTAACAATCAATTTTTATTTTGGAATGCCACTTAATCTTAAGGTTTTTGTCAAAAAAATATTCATTCTTTATAACTTTTAAAGGAGGTCAAACAAGATACAAGTCTTACCCTAAAAGATATTTAAACACAATAACTTTTGAGATACAACCAATTTTGCTGTTGATTCAGAGCAGTGGAAATATATGTATATTAGGCTTTCCATACCTTTTGTGATTTGATACAAAACAGTTCTCAGCAGCACATAATGAAATAATCCAAGTATCAAAATTAGCTGGTCAGGTCCAGCTGTCTGACAATTTTCAACAGCTTACTTTTATTTTTTTTAGGTGCAGAGAATATTGTAGGAACTGCAGTTTCGTCAACGGAAATGAAAATACAGTGGAATCGGCCATCAAGTCTTTATGCTGTGTTTGATACTAATGACACAATTGAAGCTGTAGGAGCTAATGTGGCAACATGGTAAATACACTATAATTACCTTACATCAATCAGCATTTTATCGTCACAAATTGATTTTTGCAACACTGCCATTGACATTGATTGAACAGATTAATCTGTCTATCATAAAACATTGAAAAAATCAATCATATGGGTGGTTGGAAGGCACTTTTAACTTGTACCCCCATTCATGAAACTGAAATTAAATTTGATGAGCTAATGAAACAAAATTTCAACTTGATGTTCCTTATGATATGATTTTTCTAAGTTTAATGCAAAAAAGAGTTTTTACCCCAACTTCAGGATTAATTACATGTTTATGCTTTTGCAATTTTGGCAATTTGAATTTGAAATAAAAACTGGTTTCTTTTCAGGAACTATATAGTAACTTGTACCAGTACCACAGCTGCTACACTGACAAAGACTGAAACTGTTACTGTAACCATACCATCAACTTCCCATAGTGCATCAGTAACATTCAAAGATACTGATGGGTTACTTCCCTTGAATTCCTATGACTGTGTTATACAACTTGAAGTTAATGGTTATACTTCAGCCAAGAGTATACCAGAAACAGTTTATATCAGACAAACACAATCCAATACATCAGGTATAGTGAAAGCTGAAACCATTTATGTTTTCTGGTCTGTGCGTCCTTTCGTCTGTTCGTCAGTCCGTTTGTTCGTTGGTTCTTTTGTCTGTCCCGCTTCAGGTTAAAGTTTTTGGTCGAGGTAGTTTTTGATGAAGTTGTCCAATCAACCTGAAACTTAGTATACATTGTTCCTAATAATATGATCTTTCTAATTTTAATTCCAAATTAGAGTTTTTATCCCAATTTCACAGTCCACTGAACATAAAAAAAAATGATAGAGCGAGTGGGCATCCTTGTACTAGGGACACATCCATGATTAACATATTTATTATGGTAACCAATTTTCTTTCTAATTTCAGTTGCTAATTCCCTTCCTGTCAGTGTGTATGATTTTACCATCAGTAATGATGACTTTGGAACAGCTGCATCAATGACACCATCAAACCCATACCATGTGATCAGTCCTACTGGGTCCTGGCCAGCCATATCTACTGATCCCACTTCTGACACATTCTCTGATTGGTTCAGAGATACTACTGCTAATATAAAGCTGGATAGAGAAATTGTTTTGACTGTGGACAGTTCATCTGGATCTGATGTACACAAGTAAGTACAGTAAAACCCACATTATGGCAGTCTGTTAATCAGTTACTTTTGATGCAGGTTTTACTGTAGTTAGAAAATATATTGATTTTAAGGTGGTACCCAACACTTTCACTAAAATTGATTTGGCTCGTTTAATTTTCATAAAATTTTGACAAAGTATTTTCTTTGACCCTCTAACAAAAATATTAAAATTTTAAAAATTATGAACCAACCATTTTATTAGAAAAAATACACGAGTTATATAGCAGTTTGACAAAAATCAATTTTGATCACAGAGAAGCTTAATATTCCCTTTACAACACAACGTAATTAAAACGTTTAGCTGACTTTACAGAGTTATCTCCCTGTAGTGTTAGGTACCACCTTAAAGACTTATGTTTATCATGTTATGAAGTATTATGTGACATATAGAATTAAATTGGGGTCTGTTTGATTGATTTTTTGAAGTTGAAGTTTGATGATGAAGTTTGTGGCTATTGGAATAGAAAATTGCTGGGATATCTCAAAAGAAAATATTTTGAAAACTAAAAATTAAAATACTAGAGGGTATATTCATCTTAAAAAGAAGCTAATTTAAAAAAAAAGGTATGAGTTGTTAGGTTTTTTTCATTTACCATCTGTATTTTTCAGTTACTATAGTGATTCCTACTTCCTGGCTGATGATTCTGGGTATGGAGCAGAAGGTCAGACAGATTGTGGTGGCATTCTCCATAACTTTTTGTAAGTCTTCTAATTATTACATTTAAAAAAGTTTATAGATATATTTTCCTATCTAGTCAAGCACTTTTAAAGCTTCTTTAGTTCATGTACTAACATTGAGTCACTGTGACCTACTTTTATTGTGTGAGTGACTTTGATAGAGTTTTATAAGAGATCTATATCATACTATTCATTTCAGCTATAAAAGGCCCAGAAATCACAAATTTAAAACCATTCAAAGAAGCAAAGTAAAAGCCTAATTAGTGTACAAAAAAATGAACGAATAACAAATATGTAACACAGCGACAAACAACAACTGCTGAATAACAGGCTCCTGATTTGGGTCATACACATACATACAGAATGTGGTGGGGCTACATGTAAGCGGGATCCCAACCTTCCTGCTAACTTGGGACAGTAGTGAAACAGTACAACAAAAGAACGAACTATACAAATTAGTTGAAAAAGGCTCAACTCAAAACAGAAAAATATATAACAAATCAAAGTCTGCATACAAACTTGAAGAACATATTTGTAATTCATTTAACATTTATATGTGTGATTAGCATGAACCCATTAAAAATAAACAAAAATTGGCATCTCACAAATAATAATAATACCACACGATCAGAAATTATTGATCTCTATGGTTTTGTATCATGTCTTTATATGTTTTCCAGTTATACTTCTGCCATAAGAACTGGGCTGAAGTTTTCAGGAAGTGAAAAGATAACTGTTGGTGGAGGAGAGGAATTATGGGTATTTCTCAACAAAGTATTGGTAATAGAAATCATTGCCAATAGAGCATCAGCCAGTGTGGCATGTCAGACTGTTGATTTATCTGCAGCTGCTGCAACAGGTAAATAGGAAGTCGAGAGGTATTGTGGGTAATCTTGAAATTTCTGAATCTAACAGCATTCTGGGTAATAATTTCAAAAGCATACATTGCTACATGCTGATTAGATTATATTATTTTAAATAATGAATCTTTGATGGTTAGAAACATTTTCTTTATCTATAATTGACTATAACTGTTGTTTTATTCATTTACCACTGAAAAATATTTAAAACAAATGTCTTTAAATGTTATATATGTGCTAAGATTACAATACATTCTCAGATTTACAAATACAAAAAATTCACTAAAGACAAATCTACAAACAAAATGAAGTTTAGATAAATTGAATATGATCATAGCAACCCATTAGAATAGTGTGGAAATTGGAAGGGAGGGACACTACCAGACAAATATAAAGCTAGAAAAGAAGTTAAGAAAAAGACTGAATTGTCAAAAATTCAAAAAAAATCTTCACAATTTATTTAGTGTATCAAAGTTAGATTCAATGGCATCTAAGTAACATTATTTACTTATTTTAGGAGGAGGAACTTTAACATTAGAAGAAGGCACCATTGTAGGAGGT
Source organism: Mytilus edulis (assembly GCF_963676685.1). Taxonomy (NCBI): domain Eukaryota; kingdom Metazoa; phylum Mollusca; class Bivalvia; order Mytilida; family Mytilidae; genus Mytilus; species Mytilus edulis. Next base: position 72,941,477 of record NC_092350.1, on the reverse strand, counting down.
GTCTGTACGGGATTAACTCCCTTGGCTTCTACTGTCTCGTTGGATTTAGAGGTTTGATATCATTTTATAATTACAAAGAATGTACTTTTTATTGGTGAATCACAATTAGCTTGGATTTTGGGATATGTATGTATGTTCTGTATCTCCCTCCTTTAGTAGGAGCACCACCAAATATGAATATTAAAGTGGTTTGGGAATGCTGATGGATTTTATAATATTACAAAAAACAAAGGTTTGAATTACTTGGGTATAATTTATTTATCCAATACATCTTTATTATTCGGGGCTTTTGGGTCAAATTAGATTCTGTGATGGGAATCCACGAACTCAAAAGTTTATCGAAGTTGGTTCATTAATTCATAATTTTGGCCCTAGAAATTATGAAACTTGTTTAAAAAGTCCCATATTTCTAGGAAATTGATTCAAAATGTAAACTATTCATATTGCAGGCTAATATATTTATAAATATGATTTAGACATACAATTTTCTTATACTTTCAAAAATAATACATTAAGAAATTTAAAAAGGTTAATATTTACCCAGTCAATTTAAGTTTGAAAAAAATACCCATGTACAAGGCCATTCAATAGGATTACTGGTTCTTGTCAATTCCTGGAAAATTTTGCAAAACCAAGAAAATAAAAATTTTCTTCAATCTAGAAAACTGGTTTCCAAGAAAATAAAGTGAATCCACATTATTTCTCACTTGTTTTTGCAGGTGGATGATTCGTACCTGTTTGAAATATTCCATGTGGAACGAGCGGGATGTTCTTCTCAGTTATTACTCCATTTTGACAGTGTCTATCTCACTAATCATGTTGGTGATACAGAACCCATGCATTATAAATATACGGCTGCTGAGAATCTACATGTGAATGGTTTAGTGGGAGAGTTTACATTATGGGACATCTTCACATCAGGGCCACCATACACAATAGAACTTTATAAAGGTCAGTTTTTATCCATCTTTTTTTTTAATGTCTTATCTATAGTGGTTTGAAATCCTTAGTCCTTTTAAAAAGATTAAAACATTTTAATTACCTGTAAAAGGTGGAGGACCCACTGTGTTATGAGTGAAGATAAAACAAAATGGAGTTCCTAAGAGAATGTATGCATGGGGCAGACAACAAAATATAAGATGGGTTCTTTTGAAATTTGAATACCATGGAAAGTTAACACTGAGAGATGTGTAGATCAATTTTCAAAGGGATAAATTTCAGTAAGGGGATGAAACTCTTTTTATCATGCCCCACCTACGATAGTAGAGGGGCATTATGTTTTCTGGTCTGTGTGTCCGTTCGTCCCTCCGTCCATTCGTTCGTCCGTCTGTCCCGCTTCAGGTTAAAGTTTTTGGTCAAGGTAGTATTTGATGAAGTTGAAGTCCAATCAACTTGAAACTTAGTACACATGTTCCTTATGATATGATCTTTCTAATTTTAAGCCAAATTAAACTTTTGACCCCAATTTCACGATCCACTGAACATAGAAAATGAAAGTGCATGTTTCAGGTTAAAGTTTTTGGTCAAGGTAGTTTTTGATGAAGTTGAAGTCCAATCAACTTGAAACTTAGTACACATTTTCCCTATGATATTATCTTTCTAATTTTAATGCCTAATTATATTTTTTATCCAATTTCACGGTCCATTGAACATGGAAAATGATAGTGCGAGTGGGGCATCCTTGTACTTTGGACACATTCTTGTTAGTATTGTTTTTTGGTCAGTCATTTCCATCAATGCTCTTAGATATAAAAAAAAAAAAGGAATGAAATCTTTGTTACTTGGAAGACTAGAATATACATGTAATATGAAAATAGTTGACACAAAGATACAATATCACTGATTATTAAAGAGTTATTTCCCATTAATTTTATATGCTTTCTTAAAAATCTATAAAATGTAGAATGATATCAGGAGCTTGAGAAGGGTAAACATGTCTTGCTAACTTAAACTAAGAAAGATATCAGAAGCTCTAAATGAATAAATAAATAAATACCAAGATAAAACATATATATGTGTATGAGTTCATATAAACAAAAAAAACCTGATGTTAGCAAGAGACATGGAAGTGAATTAAGATCTAGATGCATACATGAAAGAGTCCTGATCAGGATTTAGATATTCAAAGATTTGAAGTAAAGATGGTCATAGAAACATTAATTTGCTTCAGCCACTGAGAAGCCTGAGCTGAAAGTTGCCAAAGCAGATTGAGGGAATGCAAAATCAACACTATAGCTAAAAGATTACTTTGAAGTGTGAGACAGATCATCTGAAATAAGTTGTTAAATGTGCATCTTAATTCTATTATTAAAGTGCATCTTAATTCTATTATTTTGTAGGAAATGAAGCTCGACATTTTGCATTCAAAGATGACACAACAACCAATCAAAATGCAGCAACAACAATAGCTCCACCTACTTATAATTATGTCACTGTTACTGGCACCAGTCTCCAGTATATTGGTAGGTTTATATAGATATATTGCATTCTTAATAGGTCCTACAGCTAGTATATGGAATAACAGTAAAGGTCTTATGTCATATCTCAAGTTTATTTTTGGTAATTTAGAATTTTATGTTGATCTTTGATATTTTCTGTGAAATTTATTATATCTTTATAGTTTTAGAATGATTTGATTATAAGCTTGATACTGTGAATCAAAAATTATTGTGAGGTTTTTATTGTTGTGAGTATTGCGGCTAGATGAATGTCACAGTTTTAATAAAAACTCTCATTCTTACATCTGTGTCCATAATATATCTTGTATTTTTGTCCATTCTTATAAATTTGCAATAATGAATGAATGCAATGATTTCTGGATTTACAGTATCTGTTTATTGTTGAAGACTTGTACATTTCCCTTTAGATGTATTTTGATTATTTTTGTAGTTTGGTTGCTGTTTTGTTTATGTTAACTTAATGTCTTCTGTTGATCACATATTAATGTGATTGTAATTTTACCATCTTGATACTTGGAAGACCAAAATTTGATATATCTTAGTCTCCAAACAGACAAAAAATGAATATCTTAAATAAAGGGGGTTAAAAGTGACGGACTTTTATATGTTTAGCTTTAAACATCTTCATTCGGCAAAGCATATCATCTGTTCTGAAAGCAAGCACACTTTTATTTTTTTAACTTTGTAATTTCAGCATTTTTGTACCTTTGTCATTAACTTGCCTCCTGTACTTTCAGCTTGTACGAGTAACACACAGACCCCAGAGCCAAATAATGCAGCTATGGAAACATTCACCATCACAACAACACAAGCACTAGTGACCCTGGCTACAGAACTTAACTTTGAAGTTGCTGAGTCGTATAATCTTGTCTTTAGAGTGATTGATACTAATGCTGCTCAGACTGGGTCATTGGTCGTCAAGGTAACTGTTTAAGTTGCTGTAGAACATGACCATAGAATTGCATGGTCTAACAATTTCAACCTGATTTATTAATATTATTTCTGCCCAAACTCAGGGTTCAATGTAAGAAACTATTTATTGGACTGCAGAAATTTTCTGCTAAATGACTAAGTCAATCTTTATGCCCCTGAAGTTACTGGAGGGTCATTAAGTGTTACCCTTGTCTGTTTATGCATTCGTCTATACTTATTGACATCACAAATTTGTTTCAGTTTTATTAACTTTAGTTTGCTTCAACTATACACTACAGTCCAGGTGGACTTTGTCATTTCCACTCGCCCACGGTGGACAAACCAATGCCGTCCACTCTCTGTCCACGTCCGTTGTCCACCGTGGGCGTGGTGCCCACCCTATGCCGTGGACTTCCGTGGGCGTATTGCCCACCCTATACCGAGGACAGCCGTGGGCGTGGTGTCCACCCTATACCGAGGACAGCCGTGGACATACAATGCCCACGCCGGTAAACGGTGGGAAGAAGTATGCACAATTCTAGATATTACTCGTGATTTTCGGATACGTTTGATGCTTTTTAAGGGGTTTATTCCAATAAAATCTTTTTGTAAATTAGTTTGCAATATTTCATGCACTTTTTATCTTTGTAAGAGACGTTTAAGGGTAATAACCTTTACCAGTTCACCGAATGAATCAACTTTGCCAACAGGTGATAATAAAATTGACAAGTTTGTGGAATGTGGAAGGTTACCGAAGTAGATTTCGCTTAACAACATTTATTTATTTTTTAATCATTAGAGAAAAAGATTCTCGCATAGTAGCTCATGGGTTTTCTGATTTTATCTTGCCGATATCGGACTTTAAAATTGAAAATTAAACTGTCGCAGACATTTGTACCCACGTTACTTGCGTTTTTGGTTGATAACCGGACGTATTTCGTATAATAACGTGGAAATTATCAAGTGCAAAATAACATTCCTTATCGCTTATGCATATTAATGAAAATATTTTTGAAGGAACAGTCATGTAGATAAATGATGTGAAAATATTTTGTCGTTACAAATATATAATCAATATTATATCAAGGATACCAATAATTTGTGTCAACGTTGCAAAAGAATATCTCAAGAAGGTTTTCCAAAAATTGCGGGAAAATTTGAATGCTTACTCAAGGCCGTTAGTTTTCTCGTTTGAATTGTTTTACATTGTCTTATCGGGGCCTATTATAGCTGACTATGCGGTATGGGCTTTGCTCATTGTTGAAGGCCGTACGGTGACCTATAGTTGTTAAAGGGAAATTCCGCGATTTTTTACTTATCATCTAATTATGTTCATCTTAACATAAAAAACACATTTGCAAAGTTTTAAATTTATATTCCTTCTAATAACGGAGAAAATCAAGTATTTGTAACTTTTTTGGTTGAATTCTCGAGTGGGTCGTGACGTATTAGCCCGATTTGTTGAATTCTGGGAAAAAATAAAATCTGTTTAACTCTTATAGCTTATCGACAATATACGTAATTAAAAGCGCACAGCTGACAAATGGTCGTAGTTATTAACCACAATATAAGAATGAACGAAAATGAATATGCATATACCGTTTTGTATTGATTGAATTAAACTCCTATAAAATTATCTCTAGTAAATGTTTTCGAAAAAATTTCATTAATTATTGTTGAGATTTTTTTCATAAAATATTTATTGAACATTTTTACTGATATTGAACTGAAAATATTTCAGTTCTATTTACCGTTATTGTTTTGATTATCATTTCAATGCAACTTATGTGTGAGCAGCGTGTGTATATTATTTTGTAAAGGTCACTGTATATTTCTCGGCTTGAGGTCAATTCGTTTACCTTGTAGCTATTTAGCCGCAGGTGTGAGTTCAAGCGTACACAGGTATGAATGTTGTTATTTGGAAAGGATAAACAGAAAGGATTAGAAAGAGTATGATGTGGTAATCCACTAAGATTTAATACACGATGAGAATAAAGATACAATAATTAAATTGTGTAAATTAATTGAAAATAAAATTCAGATTCGTAATTCCGAAAGTGTAAAAAAATAACAGGAAACAATTTTGATTACTTTCTTAGCGGCAATTGGCGTAAAGATTCAAATATGAAGTAAAAAATAGTAGTTTTAATCTTTAATAAAACTGAATGCAATATTACCCAATTTGATATACCATTGCACATCTGTTTGATATCATTGACTTTACCGGAATTTCTTAACTTGTATTCAAATCTTAATGTGCATTGTTGAACATGATAGCCGTCTTTAATCCAAATAAGTAATACAGTAGTTGTAATAAAACTTATATTTTAGACATGCATAACTGATATTGACGAATTTAGAATAGTTCGTCCCTACATCGTTGTTCTTAAAACAATCATTATTAGTATACATGTAAGTTTCCTGACGTATAAGCGCCATTGAGGATGAGCTCCAGAGAAAGCAGACTAGTAGCGTTTCGTTAGTTTGTTTGTTAGGAAAGGAGAGGAAATGCAACCACTTGTATAGATAAACGACAGAATTACCATACAAGCATTTATAGTCAACACAACCAGAAAGAGTTCCCATCGTTGGACGGGGAAATATGTAGGCTTCCAAAAAGGAACAAGTGACATGTCTAACTCTGAATAGTTAGAAAACGGACTATCGACATCGACCGCATGTTCTGAAACTACATGCATATATACGTAAACGTTTATGATAGTGATGAGTTCTTGCGTCTGACAAAAACAATTCATTTTTTTACATAAATAAGGCCGTTAGTTTTCTCGCTTGAATTGTTTTACATTGTCTTATCGGGGCCTTTTATAGCTGACTATATGCGGTATGGGCTTTTTTCATTGTTGAAGGCCGTACGGTGACCTATAATTGTTAATGTTTGTGTCATTTTGGTCTTTTGTGGATAGTTGTCTCATTGGCAATCATACCACATCTTCTTTTTTATAAATTCCTTCATGGTTATATCTTGCCATACGTTTATATTGATTTGTAAGGAAATTACTCAAAATCGTTATTTGAAAATCCTGATTGTGAGATGTAGATTCATTTTAATACAGAAATTTCGTCTATATATTAAGTTTCACAAGTGTATAACACGGAGAAGCTCTGAAGGTACATTACTCCCATTTTGTTTGGGTGTGAACCATCGATGTTAATTTACAGCAATATCAAAGAATAAGATGATGATGGTAGAAAGAACTATGGGCGTCATGTGGCAAATATTACATGCATATCGGACTATGAGTTGTCAATCTGTATGAAAATATTTCCAATACAACCATATTATTGAGAAGGAATGTTTACATGCTATACTCTCGTACTAGTATTACAGGGTTCTTGTGGCGTACACCTTACACACACAACTTTTTAACGATTTAAAAAAAAAGACAGAACCAATTTAATGTCATATTTTTTTTTTTAAATATAACCAAAAGTCTTTTATCTGACAAGAATACCCCTTTTTAGCGGACAAGTAATTTATTCTTTTTTCTGTTATTGAATACCAAAAAAGAAAATAAATCCCGAAATTAATTCGAAACTTTGATACTCAATAGTTTCCCAGCAAAATATTCCCATCCTTTGGTTATAATTAGTGTTCGTCCAGTGGCATATACAACAAATGTGATGACGAGTTCTTTCCTTTGTTCGAGAACAATCTTATTGAAATATAAATCTGTGATTTTACTATGTCCACAACTTCAATGAACCAAAGCAAGTTATACATCGACCTGTATTTAAATCAAATTGGTTCTCTTCTTCTTCTTCTTCTTCTTCTTCTTCTGGTATACAATAGTCTATCGACATTCGATGATTACATACTGTTGGCATACGTGGACTAGTCTATTTACAAAACTTTTACCCCAATTTATTCGAAATAAATTTTTTTCTTATGTTCAATGTATACATGTATATATTTTAAATTGCGCTATAGTTCCGGCATAACTTTCTACCCAGTCGTATAAACGAATCGTCGACAAGTGCGTACATTTTTTAAATCATTTTTTCTGGTATGTTCCAATCTGTCCTTCACTATTGACAATGAGTATATTTTACATTTTCCAAAATTCACCCTTGGAAAAAATATTTATGTGATTTTAATTTCATCAAATCTTATTTTTTTGGTATTATTTTTATTTTTATGAATAATATTCTTTACACCAGATAAGTTATTTATAAACAAGCGTTTGAGTTTAGTAATGACAAGTATGACAGTTGTATATTATACATCTGATAATTTAAAATGGAAAGTTATAAGTTATCGGCCGTGTACACTGATCAATACCTGCAGAAGTGAAACGATGCATGAACTTGCAAGACCGACAGGAAATCGCTTGAATACCTGGACGTGTCACCTCACACCCCTCACAATACCTTTGGAAGTAATACCTTTAGTCATGCTGGTGATCGGATGAGGGAAGATCAGAATTTATTTAGATAAAAATTATTACTTTAAAGAATTATGAACAAATAAGATTTTCGAAAACAATTTTCACGTAACATTTATTTATGATTTCAACTTTGACTTTATATCTAATTCCAATATTAACAGTTTAAAAACAACAGACCACGGTAATTTAAAAAAAAATAAGAATATGTTCCGTATCAAGTTAGTTAGTCGGATAAAACAACCATACGATTGACAAGATATCGACACGCAATTACGACTACATCGGTTACTGTAGTTTTGTTTCTTTGTGGTTTATAGACATATTTTATTGATGCTTATTTGTGATGTCAGGACAGTTCAACTATCTATGAGGTATTGAATTTGCTTCAACCCATCACTTAAGACTTTATGGTATCCACTCAAAAGGCAGATATTCATTTTTGAGGATCATGCAAAGAGAACTTTATTATCCTAATCGCTATCAGTATTTCTTTTATATACATGAACACCTGCTACAAAGTTTTTTGTTTTTTTTCCCGTCTTTTTAATGCTGAGATACCTCCTTAACAGTTAATAAAAAAGAACTAGATTTACGGCATGAATATAGTTTTAATCAAAAGGTTACACAAGATGCATATATACACATTATATATAATCTCGGTAAAATATCATATATGCATTTGAGAAAACCAAACAGAATAGAATTTGAATCTAATATGTACTGAGTCATTTCTTTTAATATAATTCCTCATAGTTGACAAATACTAGTATACAAGAAACCATAAGAAGAAACAATCCTGCTATTATATTAGTCTATATATATATATATATATAAAAAATTATACAAAATTTATAAGTTCAAAAGCCCTTATACATACGAATTATTCCAGAGACTTCACTTCCAATGTTCTTATAATCTAATCTGAAATTTATTGGTTATTTTAAAGGAACAGATATAATTTTGTCAGAAGAAATATGATTCGTACCAATTTTAATAGCTAATAAAAATATCCTTTTACCAAATAATGAGAAATATGATTCGTACCAATTTTGATAGGTAATAAATATCCTTTTACCAAATAATGAGAAATTTCTAACCGGGAGCGTCTAACACCACCTAGGCCATCGTGGTACACTAAGCTCCTGAAACTGCACTAAGCCCATGGTGGGATGGTGTTATGAATAAAACAATCATACCATCGGATGTATTTTTTCCTCATTGGCAAGATAATATATCTGAATTTTTGTCAGTACATTTTGTTGTTTTGTCGTAATATGATTTTTTCTGTCATCAAAGGTTTTGTCCGACAGCACGTGCAAGTAATTAACAGGTAATAAAACCACTGATCCATGAAGAAATGAAGAAATAAAGAAAGGTTATTATATAATAACGGTGTCTTCCTCAAATGCCAACATTTTATATGTTACCTATACCTAAGGAGGTTATATTAGGAGGAGAGTGAACACTCTGCATGATACAAAATTAGCATCCCCAGGATATCAGTTCGATCAGAGAAAAATGATAAAATTATAAAGAAGCCGACATGTTTATCACCCACTTGACATGGCCCTCTGATGTACCGGGCTGTTACCGCTAGCAGTTCGGGCTATTGGATAAATCGCATATGTCACGTGATTGTTATCAGTTCAGGTGAAATTTTGGTAGCAATGCAGTGTAGAGGTGTTTATGATATGATATCGTAATATAACCTCCTTGCTATACCTTAAATGCCATTAAAAATAGGTTTTTTTTTATAAGAGAAAATGGCAGATTTTGGGGTTAAAAAGAGATAAAGAAAATTAAAACATTTTAAAATCTTTTAATAAAAAAAATTTGAAATGAATTTTTTTTATTCTGACACATAAGAAATTCGAAATATTAAAGAAATTTAAGTGAAAATTTTAAAATTTAATTTAAGTGGGCTGTATGGTAGGGTGCGTCTAAACACTGCCAAGGAGTCCTTAGTCCTTAGTGGACTAAGGACTTATAACATGTCACTAAGGACTAGATGGGGTGCTATTAAATGTAATTTCTTTTCATATTATGGTAGATATTGATATCTAATGCATAAAAAAATAATCTTAGATAAACGAGATATTCAACATTATTTAGACACGTGCCTGTTTTTCTTTGATATGCCGAAAATCAATGAACCGTTTGACACGTGTCAACTGATTACACGGGAATCCTGCTATATCTGGGCGATATCTTTTTGCGCCAAAAAGTAACTCATTTGCGCCACAACTTATTTGCGCCAATACTTCTTTTGCGCCAACTAATTTTCAAAACCATAGGTATCATTTGCGCCAATAAAATAATCATCTTATTGCGCCAATTCTATTTACTTTTATTCATATATAACAACTAAATGATTGACTAGGTACCATCAGCAAACAATCCTCTTACATTGTACAAAGAAATTTTAAATTAGCCTCGCATCCTAATAAAATCATCCCGCTTTCTGGATCGTTACATAATACAAAGTCATCATCTTTGTTTGTAACAACACCAATATCATCCAATATTGTGTGAAATTCTTCTTGATTTTTAGGTTGAGCCGGAATCAGTTTTCTTCTCTCTATATATACATTGACTGACGCACATATTTTAAATCTTTCTTTTCTAAATTTTCTTTTTTAATTTTGAAGAGCTCTGAATTTATTATTTTTGAAGGTCGCCCTGACAACATATCGGTTGCTTTTGTTTTGCACGAAGTTCTTTCTTTCTTTTTACAAATGAAAATATGGTATTTTATACTGCCAAAATATGCTATGAAATTTTAATAAAGCGAAAATGTATTTTATACTCATGATAGTTGACTTGTATTTGTATTATAATTTTAAGAAAAAATGTTTTATAGTCTCTCAAAACTCTTTATTGAGCGGCTCTTGTTGTTAACTTGTGTTTTAAAAAGCTGTATATTTCATATGTACATGTAACAAGTCACGGTGGTGAGAGTATTTGTCTTGTCTTGTCTTGTCTTGATAGGTAAAACATGTACAGGTATGATATAGGTAAAAAATATTAACAGGTAAATGTGGCGCAATTTCATTTCATTTATTGGCGCAATTAATACTATCAAAATAAAAGAGAGTGGCGCAATTAATACCTTTTCAAAACTGCAATTGGCGCAAATTGATTCTGCCCCTATATCTATAGTGCTTAATCGACAAGATTGGTAAAGTTGGAAACTAATAAATGAATTGTTGTTGAAATTTTATTCATGTTTTTTTTTCAGAATGATGAAGTATTTTCTCAAGTGTATTTTGTAATTATTTCATATGAATTATAAATTTGTCACCAGAGCAATATATCTAATGCCGGGTTTTTAATTTGATGTTCAAATTAATAAAAGACTAAAATATATAAAAAATTTGATAACAAAATAAAGTGTTCGAACAATAGAAAGGTATGGAGCTGAAACACTTTATTTTGTTTCTTGTGGTGCACTTTTCAAAATTTATTTTCATATATGAAGACTTTAAGCAATGTATTATTGGACAAAAAGAAATCAATTAGATAATAAATCTTTACTACATGCAACCACATTGAGTTCATATATGAACTGGTTTGACAGAGATTATCTTATGCGACCATTTTTAATTTTTTTTAAATATGAAGAAAACGTTTGAGCAATATATTTTAGGGCACAAACGAACTCATTTGCTAAAAAGATATTTACTACATGTACATGTAACCAAACTGAACTTACATGTAAACGGACGTATTTGGACGGAGTTTATATCTTTTGCCTTTGCTATGGTTCATTTAAAATTTATTATCATATGAAAAACACGTTCGAGCAATATATTTCTGGACAAAAACGAGTTCGCTATGATAATAATTTTTTACTACATGCAACATAGACAAGACGATGTGGTATGATTGGACGGTTTCGATTGGACAACTCTTCCCTAGAGACACAATGACACAGAAATTAATAACCATAAGACCCCGTACGGTCTTCAACAATGAGTAAAGCACATAGTCATTATTTCATAAATCATTTCAAACAATATCTTAAAGAGACAATTTGGTAAAAAAATCGGATTTCCTTATAACATACTTGTTCTTCTTTAAGAAAAATAGATATAAAGAAATTGTATATGAAATTATTTCTGTCGGCTATTTTCATTTTTTCACGTGATAGGTTCAGATTTTATTGTATTACAAAAACTAATATTTTCACATTATGTGCAATTAGCACTCACACCACATCTTCCTATATCTATGGTAAAGTCATATTTGTAAGGCATTCGTACGACGCATTCTCTTCTGTCAAAATTATATATTTAGCTCTGAATTAACACATAACGGAAAATTTGCGTAAATAATGCTTAAAACTGTGGAACCTTTTCAAAAACATTTGTCTCTTTTATATAGTTAAAAATGAAACAAAAACTCGATAAATGATTTTTTAAACTTTACTCTTAGAAAAAAAAAACAAATGTTGAACAATTACGAACACATGAGTACCGTATGAAGTCTTTGTAAACAGACCTTTTGTCTTGATATCTCTTACATAAACATTTTAACAAGCTGACCACACTCTAAACTGACCAAATTCATGCACCTATTGCAAATAACTTTGTCGGGAATGAAATAAAACAAAAGCAACATTATTTGTTCTTTTATTCATTTTAAATAAGAACAACACATCTACTTATAAATATTAAGCATTTTTTTGATACAATTGTTAATTATTTAAAATAAAAATATTATGATTGTTTAATCAGTTGTTTTGTTATTTGGAACGTGTCAATCGGTTCACTGATTTTCGGAATATCAAAGAAACACTGGCACGTGCCTAAATAATGTTGAATATTTCTTTTATTTATGATTATTTTTCTATAAAATTTGATTATGAAATTTATGCATTTAATATCAATCTCTATCTTAATATGGAAAAATTATACAAAAAAAGACATATAACATCACTCCTTCTAGTCCTTAGTGGCATTGTATATGACTGTCCTTGGTGCACTAAGGTAATGCACCGACTAAGGCGTCCTTAATTAGCAGTTTTTAAACGTACCGTGTTTGGTGAGCCAAGGCTCCGTGTTGAAAACCGTACTTTGACCGATATTAAATGGTTTACTTTTATAATTGTGACTTGTGACTTCGATGGAGATTTGTCCCATTGGTTTTCATACCACATCATCTTATTTGTATAAAAAAAAGCTCGGAAATAAGAGATTTTTTAATTCCATATCATCATGATTAAGGCAGTGGCTATTTTGCCGACTCTGATTAAATATATTTAGTTCGGTAAAGTACAGGGAATTTGTTATTTTGCAGGTTCTTTGTAAACAGCTGACAACATATTTGAAACACATATAATTGTTTAAAAACTGTTATCAGTCAAATTTACATTACATGTTATGACAATATTTTCTCTAATTTTTTAAACTTTTGGAACAAAAAAAACAATGAATATACATAAAGATGACTAGACGATATGGATTTTCTCGTCGTTTAAGGCTGTCCTGCGACCTGTCATTGCTTAAATCTTTGTCATTTCAACTCTGGTATATAGTTACATTTCTATATATCTTTATTCTCACAAGCCAAATTACAAAGGTATAATGTTAATAAGGCTTTTAATTTCTGAATATATTTACACCAAAATTTAAATATATGCTCTTTATTCAAAACTTTATCATACTGAATGACCTTGGTGCTTATATGACTGTTCCAACATGGGCTTAGTGCAGTTTCATGAGCTTAGTGCACCAAGGCGGCCTAGGTGGAAATACATGTATAGTCATTATTTAGACTTTATTTATATTCCCTCAAGGCTTTCTAACTGGGCCCGTATGCAAAATGGCTTGTGTACTCAAGTTAAGATTTGTTCCGAACGGACGGATTTTTCTACACTTTCAACGATGAATTACGTTACAAACGGAACCTTGCTTCAGTATAAGAATGTTTAGCAGTAGACAAAAGTGGACAACGCTATCAAAAGGGGGTTTTGATCCATAAGAAAGCCACATTTTGTTTCAAATTTGATCTGTAATTTCATTTACCGTTTTCAAAAGATATAAATTGAATGGAAAATTTTACGACTTTGTGGAGATTTTTCAATTGGTTGTAAATATATAACATAATTGAAACAAAACTTTAAGTATTTTTTTTTGGCAACCTTATATGTTTAATATTTTTCAAATGAAACCGTCTGTATTTGTTTACCGAGTAAACTTGTACATGTATGTGTTTATTTGACTTTAATAAACTATTAAATCTATCACCATCGCTAATCACCGTGACACGACTCTTTAATAATTATTAAAGATCAAACGACTAATCAACACGCTAATTGGTAAAGAATAAAATCGTCGGTCGTGGATAAATAATCCCATGTAACGGCGCGTCCTGATAATTCTATCCAACTCTTTATTACTCTAAGCACAGACATTAAGCTTATCAGTGCAATAAATACAAATACATTTTTAATATGACAACATGGCATACTACATCAGAGAAGCGAATAAATATCAAGTATTGATCAATAACATTTTGGTCCTATGATTAAGTGCATTAATCAAGAGTTAACACAAATTACGCAAATGTTTTTTTTTATTTTTAGTGCTGAGGAGTTGCACTACTTTGAACGACAATGGACGTCTATAATAATAAGGTTTCATAAAATGCCTCCTTAAGTCTCTGCACCATTCACATTGTAAAACAAAATGGACTTCATCTTCAGTAATATTCAAAGAACAGAGAGTACACTTTCGATCTAACCTGAGACTACTATAACGTTGTTTTCACGTTACACTTTGTACGCGTATTTCCCTAAAACTCGCTTGATTCAGACTAAAACCGGGGATAAATTCGCCTCAGGGTGTACTGGGGTACTTCAGGGTGTTAAAATACCCATATCTACGGACATGAAAAAATTATTAACAATTAACACTTAGATGAAATGTTCATTTGATAAAACCTTAAATAACTTCTCAAAAATATTGAATATATTTTAATAAAAACAAAGACTTTAAGATAAAACAATAAATTATCCATCGAATGCATACAAACGCTCACTAAAACATCTATGAAAGTTCCTGTTTTAATTATATAACAAATCAAATACGAGAATTTGAGTGCAAGCAGTGGACCGTGTATATTTGCGTGAAAAAAGAAGAAACTATTGTCGTTTTTGTAATAGAAATTCGGAGTTATAGATTAAGTTAAGTCATTGATCAGAGCTCTGGTCATTGATATAGGAAAATATATTTAAAAAATCGTTACTAGTATTCTGCATGTTCATTAGTTTACTATTGGCGTTCGACTTTCTATGTAAACCAATGATAATATACCTGATAACGGGAAGACCGCCCACAGATTAGGTTTGACCAATCAGATTTGGAATTTAATCGAAGTACATGTAGTGTCTGTTTAAAGACAAATGAATTGAAATAGAAATTCCCTTAACAGGGAATCGCCTTTTTGTATGATAAGGACCTTGGAGAAAGGAACGGATTTTATTTTTTAATTCACAAACCTAAATACACAAAAAGAAAAAGATATCTATATTTCTGTACTATTTTCCTTTCATTTATTAAAGAGGTTAGCCATTTTTCTCCAAAAAGTATTTTCTAAATCATCATTTACAAGGTTACGAGTTTCTTTTTGAAATACATGTAGAATTATTGCGATTTGTACTGTATGAATACTTTTGTTTAATTCATTGTGTCGTTTGGTTGCTGTCTCATTGACGAATAAACCACATCTCCTTTATTTTCGTATGGCATATTCAAAGACAAATTTTAATATAGAATCATATTCAAAACAGTGTAGCTGTGGCCATTGATTGACAACCTTAAAGTATCCCATTGACTGGGGCAGATTAGGTGAACGTGTGTCTGCAACGACAACTGCTCACTACTTACTTATTATAGAATTTAAACTGTGGGGTCACCAAAGGTTCTTAACGCCTTTAAAATTAAAATAGTTCGAAAAATTAATCAGGAATAACTTTATGTTTTGATTTATATTATTGATATAAATCAAAACATCGTGTTATTCCTGATTAGTTTTTCTAACTTCTTTATTTAGGTGTTGAGAACCTTTTGTGACCCCACAGTTTAAGTGTCTTTATCAAGTACATAGTGAGCAGCGGTTGTTACAGACAAACGTTCACATAATCTGCCCCAGTCAATGGGATAATTTAAGGTTGTCAATCAATGGCCACAGCTACACTGTTTTGAATATGATTCTAAATCTTTCTATTTGTATACATGTATGCATAGAAATTTCAACCCGCTAGAAAGACAAGGAATGTCGTAAAAGCGCTAACTGACAAGTTGAGCGTATCAAATGTATTACATGTATATACGAACGTTCATTCAAGGTCAGACATGATTACACATGTGTAACTGTTACACTAGTTAGTTTAAATCTGTTTTGCTTAAAGAATAAACTATAAGATTCAAACCATACATTTGATTACGGATTTTATGATTACAAATGTACATATATAATTGAAACATTTAAAATTTATTTTGAGAATTTTTTGTCTGAATTGAGGGATTCTAGTTGAAATGGATTACAGAATTCACTTGAACAGGCACATACATGTACATGTAAATAGCAATAGATAATTTTAATAAAGATGAAACTATTGATATAGAACATTAAACAGAAGGTAGAAACACACGGTCTTCTTTTCTAAAATGTAAAGAATTTCAATACACGTATAATATTTGTATAGGATTTTGAAGCTTGTCGGTTCTCGTGTTTTTACAAACCGGACTTGAAATAAATTATATATCTGAAATTAAGCTCTAGACCTGAAACGGCCTGTGTCATAATATTCTTATTGTAATCTAATCAAACTATGCTGACGTCCAAGATTTTACACGATAAAGCTGTTTGGTTTTTAAGCCTATGCATACTCTGTCATTCACGTGTTCAAATAAACCACGATCTTGCTATGCAGATTTCTTTTGACATGACTTTAAATGGTTACGAAACTACATTTAATATGTATATAAATAAGTATACGAAATTTAAATATAAAAAAGAGACAAATCAGACATCAATCCATCAGATCCGAAATAAGGAGATGTGGCATTATTTTAAATAAACAACAGTTTAACAGAGTCATATTATACGGCCATCAACAATGAAAATATAATTGTGTCAAACTGCATTTTAAAATATCCTGTGACTTTGAGTAAAAAACACATCTCATTTTTTTAATATTTGTGCCTTGCTTTGCGCAGATTAGTTTCTTTATATGCATACAGTTTTACCTCCTCGAGATTGGTCACATACACGAAATTAACAAAATGATGCTGACAAGATGCATTATATTACATGTATGAAGAAAAGCACAAGGCATGCTGTACATACTATAGTTAAACGAATCATGCTAGTGTCATGTCTTCTCACAAAAGAATAAAACCAAAAAATCAAAATCATCTAAATCATCTTTATTTAAATAGGTATATTTAACTTTCTGTAAACATTACAAGTGCCAAGGTTAACTACATGTATCTATTATTGTTGAGTATTCGTCTTGAATATGTATAATAAATTACGCATTGGAAAACAGTCTATCAGGAACAAAAAAAAATAATAGAAAACTAGTTGCGCAATTCAAACCCAAAAAATAACAGTCGTCAGCTTTGAATAATATTACGTATAAATGACCATACATGTAACTTTGAAAAATAAAATAGGCTTATTTAAGAAAAATCAAAGAGAAAATAGAGCGGGTAAAGCTCGCCAATTAGATGATGAGGAACACTTAAACCTTCATCAGCAAACCAGCAGTAAAACTAGAAATATATGTTAAATGAAGTTGAAACTAAGCATCATAATTTTAATAAACTTGAATATTTCTCAGTGTGTTTGAATTTGTTTTTCAGCTTTTTGGTCATGAATGTTTGTCTCTAATATTTATTTAACTGTGCATTTGTATTCAGATATCACAGATCAAATTTATTTGTTCATTGTGTAATCATACGTTTTTTGATTGAGTTAAGTCTGCCAATTGATATTTTATCGTATGTTTTTCTATGTTGTGATGTTATGCTATTGTTTCGGAAAAAGGGAGAAGGTTTGGATCCATTAAAACGTTTAATCCCGCTGCAAATGTTTGCACCTGTCTTAAGTCAGGAATCTGATGTACAGTAGTTGTCGTTTGTTTATGTAATATATACGTGTTTCTCGTTTTGTTTATATAGATTAGACCGTTGGTTTTCCCGTTTGAATGGTTTTATACTAGTAATTTTGGGGCCCTTTATAGCTTGTTGTTCGGTGTGAGCCAAGGCTCCGTGTTGAAGGCCGTACTTTAACCTATAATGGTTTACTTTTTTAAATTGTTATTTGGATGGAGAGTTGTCTCATTGGCACTCACACCACATCTGCCTTTATCTATTGACTCTGAATCTAATTTGAAAACTGTTTTACAAAATGTAGTTCACAAAGAAGACATTTTGTCTAGTGGTGTGGCTGACTGCATAAAGCAATCCAGGATGTTGCGAAAGTAAGGTCCATTTTGGTCAATTATCTATGTACTAATATATTATTGATATTAACTACTTGTTTAGAACTTTTCCCAACGTATTGTACACATGTTGTATATTTCTTGTGTACAAATCTATAAAGTTTGCATTTTAACCTGTCAGGGTTATTTTGATATAAAGTTGTAAATTAAACTTGTACCTGTATGAAATATTTGCTACTGGACGTTAAAAAGATTCAGTCAATCAATGATACCAATATTAAGTGTTGCTTCAACTAAATTGAAGAGCGGTTAACTTATGCAATAGACAATCTAACCGAATTCTAACATCGCAATTCAAATCACAAAATCTTTTATTACTATATCTGATGATCGAATCACAGCTCAATGAATACGTACAAACAACGCTAATATCTTGTGTGGTTTATTACCTGTCAATTTCATGAGTAAAGATAATGAAGATAATTAACAACCGATGTTTTAACAAGAATTTGATTTTAACACTGGTACATATATAAGCGTCCGTCAGTGATCTTTTCTTTCATTTAAAGTTCATAGTATTTTTATTTGTCCTTCTTGAAATAACGAAATGAGGTCGAAAAAAAGAAATTTCACGGCATAATGTTTATATAATAAGCAATATTTTTTTTCGGTTTATTAACAAGGTTTTTCCATGACTTTTTTTATTCAAATATGTTCGGGTTGAATCAGTTGTAAGTGACAAATGGGACATATATTTAAGATTAAACGAATATAGTGAACAGCTGATGACTTGTAAGCACGTGGCAATAACTGCCTTCTAAGGCAGCAACCATTTGATTTTCGAGGGGGGGGGGGGGGGGGCTATGGATCTTTTTTCCGTACAAATTTTTTTTTTCACCTTCGGCGAAATACAATCTATTTTTTCAATTTTAGCATTACATATAGTGGCAGCTGAGGGTGTAACAAACAATTGTTTTTTCTCAGGGTCAAAAACAAATTATTTTTTTTCTCCAAAAACTGGAAACAAACTTTTTTTCTCCAAAAAAATCCATAGCCCCCCCCCCCCCGAAAATCAAATGGTTGCTGCCTAAGAGCACATGTTATTCTATTGAAATAATTCAGGTGGCATCTTGGTTTATTGTATCTACACGGCAATCAGTATTTACGACAACAATTTTAAAATGGCAAATTCACATAATTTCAATTTAAGTTTATTCATTGGTGTCAAATCAATACAAACTGAACTCTAAACAAAACATTAAGCTAAGGCTTCCTAATTCACGTACAAAACAATGCAAAAATTTCACAATGTTTTATTATAGGATAAATTACTCCATGTACAAAGTGTTAGAAGTGCATATCAATACATTTACAAATCAATAAACATATGGCAACCACTTTACCGATATATAACGTTCATGGATCGACCCCGCCCACCCTATCTCCCGTGGACAGCAGTGGGCGTGGATTCCACGCTATACCGTGGACCGGTCGGTGGGCGTGGACCACAGATGTCCACCCAATGCACACGACATACCGTGGACAAGTGGACACGTGGGCGGGCGTGGACCGAAATGTCCACCCAATGCACACGCCCACCGTGGGCGCGTGGAAATGACAAAGTCCACGTGGGCTGTAGTGTATATTATGACACTTATACATAATGCTTATTATACCCCACGCAACGAATTTGCGGAGGTTATGTTTTTTACCTGTCCGTCCGTCAGTCTGTCCGTCAGTCCTGTTTCTTGTCATCGCAACTCCTCTCAAACCACACAACAGAATTTCACGAAACCTTTTTAGATGAAAAGGACATCTTATGTAGTTGTGCATATCGACAGAAAATTACGATTCAATTTTTTTTCTAGGAGTTATGCCCCTTTAAACTTATTTGCTTCAATGTACTTCTGCAACAGTTTGTTATCTCTACTCCTCTGAAACCACACAACAGAATTTCATGAAATTTTGTATATAATAAGGACATACTACGTAGATGTGCATATTGACAGGAAATTATTAATCAATATTTTTTCTTACACTTATTTAATTTCTCCAATGACAATGTGGGGATGTGGGGTATGTGAGCGTGCTCACTAAGGTTCTTTAATTACCACAAAACTCAAATCAAATTCAAATTAAGGTGGCGTTACTTTAACTGTTCTCAAGTATGCCCCTTTATATCATTTTATGTTCAGCAAAAAATCAAAGGAAACATCCCGTGAACAACTTCAGGTCGCACAGGGCACAAACATTCTGCAAAAACCATACATATAATCAAATAGTTAGCTATAAAACTCACTGGATAAGGGACGACATCAAAAAATCAATGAAGGATAAAAAACTTAATTCAAATAGTTTGGGGGTGGGGGGTCAAACTGCTGCAAGTTTTGTTTAAATTGACATCGATTTTACATACATCCTAATTGGTCAATCAATTTTTCCCAAATTAAGTTGAGAGGAGGGTAGGGGGGTCAGTGAAAAAACAATATGAATTAAGTTTTTTATCTTTCATTGAACTTTTGATGTCGTCCCTAACAAAATGTGAAAAATAGTAGTAACAAGAAAACTAATGCCCAAATGTAAGCTTTTAGTTTAATCATATTATTCGTGAATAATTTCTGTAATTTCATATAAAGATGCACTGTAAATTTCGAATTGTTATGTGAATTTAATATTGCAAATCTACAATACTACTACAGAAATTATGGATGTGAGTTTTTATTGTTGTGAACCTGATTCTATTGCATTTTATGCATTAATAAACACATTACAATATTTTCTGAATTTACCGTATTCAGGAATTCCATATTTTGTATTCAGGAATACACTGCACTGTATATGTGTATATACACTTTTTTTATTTTCATGTATTTTGTCTTTCTAGGTGAAAATTACAGATGTCAATGATAATTGTCCAGTGATGAATGTTACAAGTGATTTATACTTTACAACAGAGCGCCCTCTACTTCAGTTAGATCCACTGTTTATAATAGGTGCAACTGATGCTGACAGTGGTACTAATGGTCAGTTCCAGTACCATGTGTCAGGAGTTCTTCTTGAAGAGCAAGTATTTAAATTACGATAAAACAAAAATGTGTCCATAGTACATGGATGCTTCACTCACAGTATCATTTTCTATGTTCACTGGACCGTGAAAATGATGTAAAAATCCAATTTGGCATTAAAATTACAAAGATTATATCATAGGGAACATGTGTATTAAGTTTCAAGTTGGACTTCAACTTCATCCAAAACTACACATGACCAAATACTTTAACCTGAAACTTGTACTATCATTTTCTATGTTCAGTGGACTATGAAATTGGGGTAAAAAATCTAATTTGGCATTAAATTAGAAAGATCATATCATAGGGAACAGGTGTATTAAGTTTCAAGTTGATTGGACTTCAACTTCATCAAAAACTACCGTGACCAAATACTTTAACCTGAAACTTGTACTATCATTTTCTATGTTCAGTTGACCATGAAATTGGGGTCAAAAATCTAATTTGACATTAAAATTAGAAAGATCATATCATGGGGAACATGTGTACTAAGTTTCAAGTTGATTGGACTTCAACTTTATCAAAAACTACCGTGACCAAATACTTTAACCTGAAACTTGTACTTTTCTATGTTCAATGGACCATGAAATTGGGGTCAAAAATCTAATTTGGCATTAGAATTAGAAAGAACATGTCATAGGGAACATGTGTACTAAGTTTCAAGTTGATTGGACTTCAACTTTATCAAAAACTACAGTCGACCAAAAACTTTAACCTGAAGCGGGACAGACAGACGAATGGATGAACAAATGAACAAATGGACGGACACATGCTCAGACCAGAAAAATAATGCACCACTATTATAGTAGGAGGGGCATAAAAACTTCAATCCTGCAAAAAAAACCATTTTATTTGCACTGACTTCAATACATCAAGTTGTACATTGATATTTACATAGAATTCAAAAATAAAAGAAGAGACAAACTTGCTCTAGTAGGCTCTTAAGGGATGGTGGGGGTGGAATGCTTATATGAAGGTTAGATTGTATATCTGAGGATATCATTGCTTATCTATATAATTTAATGTAGTTATGGTTACTATTTGACCTTAAACTAGAAATTAACTACAGCATAAAACATGATAAAATGAATAAAATTGAGAAAGGTAATGGGGAATGTGTCAAAGCGACAACAACCCGACCATAGAGCAGACAACAGCCAAAGGCAACCAATGGGTCTTCAATGTAGCGAGAATTCCCGCACCCGTAGGTGTCCTTCAGCTGGCCCCTAAAAATATGTATACTAGTACAGTGATAATGGACGTCATACTAAACTCTACTTTAAAACTTGACAAAGTAAAGTCACTTTTATGAGGCAATTTGCAAACCCCAAACTTCCTAAAAATTTAAATTTTAATCAGTTCTGTCATATTTTTCAGTTATTTCTAACCCTAAAGTTAAAAATTAACCAAAACAACACATTACAAACCATCTATGGAATTTCAAAAATGTTGTATTCAAAATCATGTAATATTGACCTATGCCATTTCATTTTCAGACCATCATTAGACTACAGTGAAGCCTTGGCTATCAGAGAACAAGTTTACAATGGCACCACAGAAGTTACTGTAGAGGTCGCTGTGATTGACCTTGGGAATCCACCTCATGGCAGTGTTTTTAACGTGACTGTGAATCTCAGTAATACCTGTCTTATCGATGAACTTTTTGACAGGACCAATATCACATTTATGATAAATACGACAGATAGCGACGGGGAATTTTATCTTAGGATACCTGGCTACTGGATTGTAGATTTTCGTAAGTACCATTGTTTCATAATAGTAATTTATGTATTGAAGTATTAAGTAAAAAACTAATTGAGCAATCTATTATAATTTACAAGCAAATATTTTATTTTTTTAGGGGGGTAATGGGGGTATATAGAAATCTCCCTGTACATCCTCGCATTCAAAAGGAAATTTCCCGCTAAACAGCGAAATGAATATTGTTGAGAATTAACATAGATGTACCTGTGAATGTGCGGAACTAAAGTCAGTTAAAATTAAAGTGGAATGTCACATTGGTGAACAAAGTAAAATTAATGAAATCTACTTTTGTCTGTCAAAATTTTCCCTTTGTTCTCTTTTGTTTTTGTCAGGGTTATAGTGGTGGTAGGGGATGCCTGGTGTTTTTTTTTCTTCTATTTTCAATTTCTTCATTCCTTGTTATTTTCAGAATGTGATGAGATTATAGGAATATCCAGTGGTATTGTGAGAGATGAACTAATAACAGCCTCATCATCAAGAGATGAGTATAGTAAACCTGCCAGAGGAAGGCTCAATCTTACCCATCTTGATGATAGTAAGGACATTTTATTCCCTTTGGTGTTTTTTAACCTTTGATATACAGGATATAAATAAGAAGATATGGTATGAGTGTCAATGAGACACTCTCCATTCAATTCACAATGTATAAAAAGTTAACAATTATAGATCTTTGACACAGAGCCTAGGCCCTTACTGAAAACAGCTATCTATTGACAAACGACCAGTCTAAAATAATTAAAACAGGAAAACCCATGGTCTATTCTTTATAAAAATCGAAAAACTCTTATGAACGACACCAATAACAACAACCACTGATCAAAAGGCTCCCGACTTAGGACAGGTGCATAAAAAGGCAACAGGTTTAAACAGTTTAACAGGTTCCAACCTTCACCTAAGTTTATTTACTATTCTAGTATGTATCTGTTGGCAGTTTCGACTTGTCACTTCTTTCTCTCTCTGAAATTGGCATATGTTAATTAAAAGGTTGTTTTACAGGCTTTTTTAAGAAGTATCAAAGGAATTTACTTGAAATATTGCATTTTGTAGATATTTGATTATTTGGTTTGCCATAATTTGCATACAAGGCTATTTAAAATTTGTACTTTGTTTAATATTTAAACTAGAGGTTAACCTATATTTACAAAATCCACAAAAAATAATACCCTTGAAAAATGATTAATCCACAGCCTGAAAAAAAAAAAAAAAAAAACTGAATGCTTTTCTGTGAAATTAATACCTGCCATATTTTTTGTAGCTGTAACTGCCTTTTCGGGTGCTTGGGTGGCTGGAACAAATGATGCTGACCAGTATATTCAGGTTGATATGGAAGATCCATATAAATTTACCAAATTATATCTACAAGGTCAGTCAGATGAAGCCAACTGGGTGACAGCATTTAAACTCTACTATACAGATGATGATGCTGGAAACTGGACACTGTATCAGAGTACTTCAGGAGAATTTGTAAGTAACAACATACATGCTGTGGTTTCATTATTTTTCGATTGGCAACAATTTTTATGGCCCATTTATGGGCATTATGTTTTCTGGTCTGTGTGTTCGTTTGTCTGTTCGTCCCTCTGTCTTTCCATCCGTTTGTCCTTCAGTCCCACTTCAGGTTAAAGTTTTAGGTCAAGCTAGTTTATGATGAAGTTGAAGTCCAATTAACTTGAAACTTAATAAACTTGTTCCCTATGAGATGATCTTTCTAATTTAATGCCAAATTAGAGATTTTATCTCATTTTCACAGTCCACTGAACATAGAAAATGATAGTGCGGATGGGGCATCCATGTACTTGGGACACATTCTTGTTGTGGATTTGGTTTGTACAGGTAACCACAAAATTCAATGTTCAGTTTTAAATGGCTTGTATGCCGACACACGCTTTAATAGGCAAAGCTATGATATTAAATATCAACCAAAATGTAAGTTTACCTTGTTCCACAAAAAAAAATGAATCCACAAGACATATATCTTAAGGATGTACTTAGGTGAGGTTAGGTAAAAATGATTAAATTAAGAAATTAAAATTGATACTATAAGCTGGTAGAGCATCAATTAAGGATAAAGATAAGCTAAAAATATTGATATGTCATGGACCTCCTTTTCGAGATATTTGAGATTTAAAATATGGCGGGAAAAGGCTGACTCAGACTTTAACCTTATATTTGCATTGGTATCATTTGGGTCTCAAACAAAAGAAAGAAAATCAAGAATCTTCTAAAATTTTGGTAAATGACCTTTCATGAGCTATTAAGTCTTATATGAAAAAATAAATGGGTGTTATGGGGCAAAATATTTTACATTGTATTGTATGGAAAAACACCAAGGAGGCTGAACATTTGACACAAATTCCAAAACCTCACCTAAGTACATCCTTAAGCTTACTTTATTGACGATTGTGGTTAGGGTTTTACAGAGGTTCAAAGAGGGAAACTTTCATGTTTTTATTTCATTAGGTTGCAGTCTCATTAACACAATCCAGTGGATCCAGAACTTTTCCTAAGGGGGGGGGGCCGCTGACTGACCTAAGGGGGGCCCGCTCCAGTCATGCTTCAATGATTCTCTATATAATCAACCAAATTTTTCCAACGAAAGGGGGGCCAGGGCCCCTCAGCCCCCCCCCCCCCCCCTGGATCCGCCTATGACAATCTGTCTAAAAGAGGGGCAGAAGATACCAAAGGGACAGTCAAACTCAGAAATCTAAAACAAACTGACAACCCAATGGCTAAAAATGAAAAAGAAAAACAGACAAACAATAGCACACATGACACAACATAGAAAACTAAAGAATAAACAACACGAACCCCACCAAAAAACTAGGGGTGATCTAAACTATGAAATCAATTAACAATTTGGACATAAGTCACTACTCAAATATCCCCTATTCAGATCATTTTCTGGTCTAATTATTTGGACAGATATTATATATTCACAGTGCAAATAAATGTAATAAATTAAATTATACCAACAAAGCCTGCTGATAAAGAAGGTATACATTATTGCATATATATTTGTGAATTTTTGTACTGTATAAGGTTGATAATGCTATAAATAACATTAATCAATATTTCTGCAACGAGGGACTTATGAATTGCTATGTATTAAATACTGTATGTTTTTAATTTTCAGATATTTCTAGGAAATATTGATAGTACCTCTACAGCAGAATTGACCCTTGATCCTCCCATACTGTCCAGATATATCAAAATAAATCCCCAGAACTGGACAGGGGCTATAGCACTTAGAATGGAATTTGCTGGATGTACTCAAGCAGAACAGTTCCATTGTAAGTACAGTTGTAAACATTTTCACCGTACGGTGACCTAAAGTTGTTCATTTCTGTGTCATTTTTGTCTCTTGTGGACAGTTGTCTCATTGGCAATCATTGTGCTAATGCGGCGTAAAGCAACCAACACTCACTCACTCATTGGCAATCATACCACATCTTCTTTTTTCTATATTTAGAGTAAAAATATTTGAATTTGTTTTTAGATAGGGATACACATGAGGGCTGTTTTATTAGAAAAAAATATGGGACCTGGGGAATGGAACTTTAAAAATGTGGTACTAATCTACTGTCTATTGATTTTAAATAAATGGTAACCAATTACCCAAAATTGAGGAAAAATAGTTTTTTTCAGGGATATATTTGATTCCATGGTATATTCACCAAAATTTATGATTTGATCTAAAGGGATCTAAAAAATGAAAAACCTACATTTTGAACTTGTTCTTTAATTACAGGGGACTTTACGTGCGAGAGGTGTTACACATCTTTCTACTGTCTTGGAGATGGAGCAAACCACACATGTGGTAGATGTGAAGACTCAGGCACATGTGACAGGTCTCCAACAGAACACTCCTTTGGTGCTGCTGGAGAATGTTCTCCTTGTCCTATAGGATGGGTAGGTCTTATAATACTATGATCATATGTTTATTTCCCTGATCAAGATTAAACGGTTGGTGGAGATAAAAAAAAGATAGCTTTCATAAAATAAATGCTTTATATGTGATAGGTTGATCTGACTCTACCTTTCCTACGAGTTACTTCAAAAGAGGGGCAAAAGATACCAGAGGGACATTCAAAATCATAGATGGAAAATAAACTGAAAATGCCATGGTTAAAAAAGAAAAAAAACAAACAGACAAATAATAATACACAAGACACAACCTAGAAAACTGAAAACTGAGTAACACAAACCCAGCCAAAAACTTCGGGCTATCTCAGGTTCTCCAGAAGGGTACGCAGATCCTGTGGCATGTGCCACATGCTCAAGGGTCTGTCCTGAGTCACTTAGTAACCTCATAGCTGAGTGTCTCAAATCATAATTCTTTTTTTTTTGTTTCGGATGGGTGAGGGGTAGGGGTAGTGGGTATGGCAGATAGATCTTAGAAAGGCTGTGGGCTCTGTTAAGTTTTTTCACCGCTAGACTTATGGCAATTAAGATCTTGGAAATGACATCTATTTTGCAGATATGTCAGGATGGTGTTGCCTCACGATGTGAAGATTACCATTATGTTAACTGTACTGATGTATCATGTCCTAGTGTGTGTGCTGCATGTGATCCAGGGTATGCCTGTCGAGGAGGACAGAGTTACATATGTGATGTGGGAACCTTCTCTGATGGATCTACTGGTAAGTTGTCTCTTTGACTTAATACTAATTATGAGAAGGATATTAAAACATGTATTTGTAAAATGAAATATTGGACAGTACAGCATACCTAACCAAATGTTGAAAATGGACCTAATTCCCATTTGAATGGTTTTACACTTCTACTATTTTGGGGCCCTTTATTGATTGTTGTTTGATGTGAGGAAGCAAAGCACAAACATTTTTCTTAGTTGTTTTACGCTATCAATTAAATTTAAAAAAAATCTTCAAAATTTAGCACTATTAGTTATAAGGAATCATTATTTTTTGTCATCTTGACCACACTATTTTTTTCCATTAAATTTAAGACCACTACAATAATTTGTATATGAGCATTTCTTTATTTGTTGCTTTTTCTTGTTTGACAATAAAAATGTTTTCTTAAACCTTTTCCATTTATTCAACAGAATTTTGTGAGATGTGTTCGGAGGGCACCTACCAGGATCAACAAGGGCAGACAGGTTGCAAAAACTGTGCTGCTGGCTACTTCAGCGCCACCTCAAAAGATCGCTGTGATCCATGTGACGTTGGGTCCTACAGCCTTGGTGACGGGTCTGGGGGATGTGTTGGGTGTGCTGGTGAGGCTGAATGCCCCTGCATGGGTAACCAAACCTGCTTCATTGCTGGGGAATACTCAACCACTTGTATCAATAAAGGATCAGGGTCACATGAATGTTTGACATGTCCACCTGGGTTTACTGGTGATGGAAATACTTGTGCTGATATAGATGAGGTAACTATAGTAACATATTCTTGTTCTGAAACCTCAATTTTTTTGGAAAGAGAAAAAATACTGTTAATAACTAATATTATATAAATGACAGATCTAAAGATTTGAGCAATGAATACTTATAATTAAATGTTAGCAGGTAATATGGTAAGTTTGTTCATGGAACATAAGGTACAAGAAATACATAGACTTATCAGATGAAAAAAATTGTGTGACTTGCCTCTAATGACACATGACTTTGAACATGTATGATAATTTTATTCTGGCCAGCATGTTTAAATTTTAATTTTAATTAAAGTCTTAATTTTTTATTTAAGACAAGCAAATCTAAATTTTGGCTTATGGACTTGTGGTGGTTTAGAGTATGACATTTTGACTATTTGAAGGTCTGTTTTATCACATATTCAGTTTTTACATGTACAATGGAGGACATACGGAATCATGTTGACATCTCTCATGGAGGAATGAATTGGGAAAAGGAATATGTCAATAGTTACAAATGTACAGTGCTGACATAATTTATTTCTTATTCAGTATATGTTGTATTCCATATATTTTACAGTGTGCCTTTAATCCATGCTGGGATCCTGCAGCCTGTATCAATACTGTACCAGGGTACCAGTGTTCAGCTTGTCCCTATGGTTACACAGGATCCAATGAAGATGCCTTGTCACAGACAGTACATCTGCGAGTGTTTGAGTCGTGCAATCAAGTAGTGTCTGCTTTACCACAACAGAATTGTACAGACATTGACGAATGTGCCGCAGGAACGCATATTTGTGATGTCAACTCAGAATGTATTAATACAATAGTACGTCAATATTTTTTACGACTTAAATTTTTCATTACCAAGTAATTTATATTTGCAAGATTAGAAATAATTATAGAATAATCAATCAAAGAATCTCAAATAGAGAAAAATATTAAACAAGTGACAGAACAGCACATTAATTCACATATGCCCATTGCGCATGAAATAATTATCAGTGTTGTTCTGTCACAGGTTGAATATTTTTCAATATTCTTTGATAAGTGATTGTTCTTGTAACATTTGCAAATGGCTTTTTTTAATAAAATTAAAGTAAGAAGCTAAGATCTTTTTCTACACATTCACAATTTGTTTTGATCAGATGTTGACAAATCCTACTGTTGTTTAACATCAGAGGAGTTTATTTCACATGTGAAATTATCCGTTTTTATTTCACTGGGAAATGAATGTAATTCATTGCAACCAATATATATATATATAAAATACACACTTTTGTTAATTTTCTGGTAAGCAACATGATGCAAATAGGGCTTGTGTAATGAAGGCTATGCTATGTGTGAATATCTACAAACTTTTGTTTATTTTTCAGGGAAGCTATAGATGTGGGTACTGTAATGAAGGCTATGAGGGTGTGTCTACACACTTGTTTATTTTTCAGGGAAGCTATAGATGTGGGTACTGTAATGAAGGCTATGTTTGAATATCTACACACTTTTGTTTATTTTTCAGGGAAGCTATAGATGTTGGTACTGTAATGAAGGCTATGAGGGTGTGTCTACACACTTTTGTTTATTTTTCAGGGAAGCTATAGATGTGGGTACTGTAATGAAGGCTATGTTTGAATATCTACATACTTTTGTTTATTTTTCAGGGAAGCTATATATGTGGGTACTGTAATGAAGGCTTTGTGTGAATATCTACACACTGTTGTTTATTTTTCAGTGAAGCTATAGATGTGGGTACTGTAATGAAGGCTTTGTGTGAATATCTACACACTGTTGTTTATTTTTCAGTGAAGCTATAGATGTGGGTACTGTAATGAAGGCTATGTGTGAATATCTACACACTTTTGTTTATTTTCCAGGGAAGCTATAGATGTGGGTACTGTAAAGAAGGCTATGAGGGTGTGTCTACACACTATTGTTTATTTTTCAGGGAAGCTATAGATGTGGGTACTGTAATGAAGGCTATGTGTGAATATCTACACACTTTTGTTTATTTTCCAGGGAAGCTATAGATGTGGGTACTTTAATGAAGGCTATGAGGGTGTGTCTACACACTTTTGTTTATTTTTCATGGAAGCTATAGATGTGGGTACTGTAATGAAGGCTATGAGGGTGTGTCTTCACACTTTTGTTTATTTTTCAGGGAAGCTACCGATGTGGGTACTGTAATGAAGGCTATGAGGGTGTGTCTACACACTTCTGTTATTCTACAAACTACTGTGACACAGGACAACATGACTGTCATACTTCAGCTACCTGTGTTTACCTGAGACCTACAGAATATAGATGTGAGGTAAAGCAAGTAGTCTATAAATTTTCAGAACTGTGGAATTTGAATGTTTAAAATGGATAGATTGTGACAAAATCATCGGTTTTTTTAAGCTAAGGTTGAAAATGCACATGAATTTACCATAAATAGACAGTTTTGGCTGTATCATAAGATTTTGTAATTGATGTTCACAGTATGTTTGTATAGTTTTGTAAATTGTCGTATTTTAGTTTTCAAAATTCTATATAGTTGAGACATATCTCTGTGTCAACGGTTTATATTATTTTTTTTAATGTTTTGTAGTTGTGTTGTTCCTCTTTTAGTTGTCTTTCATTTTTTTCCCGTATTTTTTCAGTCTCTCTTCAACTTATGAGTTTTGATTCCCCTATGCTATCTTTTGTCTCTTTTTGTAAATAAATTTGCCACTGGTCATTTAATAATTGTATTTACCTGTTTCAGTGCCCTGTCGGTTATGCAGGTAATGGTAAACAATGTGGATTAGATTCAGATTTAGATGGACATCCTGATATCACCATAGCATGTACAGACTGGGGATGTTATATGGTAGTGTATTAATTTTATTGTAAAAAAGTTCTTTTCTTAATGGTGCAAATTTTCACTTTATTTCATACTACCTATGGGCACTCAAGACAACTCACTTCAAATCCCTGAATAACATTTGCCACTAGTCATTAAAGAAACAATTAACAGTGAAGTCATAGTGAATTAAAACTTATTTCTCCAAGTAAACTGTCTGACTTTGAGCATTAAGTTGTTGTATGGGATTTTTAACTCCCCTAAATAATTTAAATATTGCAAGTCCAGTACTTATTTTGACTGCAGAAATTTTAGATGTTAACATGGTTAATTTCTGTGTCATTTGGTCTCTTGTGGAGAGTTGTCTCATTGGCAATTTTCTGTGTCATTTGGTCTCTTGTGGAGAGTTGTCTGATTGGCAATCATACCACATCTTCTTTATGGTTAAGGGTTACATTTATAAAGCACATTGATTAAGTCAGAACTTAAGAATGTACTCCTCTATCTTTAAGGATAACTGTCGGACTATTCCAAACTGTGGCCAAGAGGACGTAGATAATGACAACATGGGAGACGACTGTGATTTTGATAAGGACAATGATGGTCTTATAGACTCTATAGTAAGTATTTTTGTTACATTTGGGCGTTTTTCAATAAAAGCGTATATTTCAGACCTAAAAAAAATGGAAAATCAACTTGTCTAAAATTTAATTTCAAGAGTTATTTTGAATACCTCTATTATAGACCTGTTTGTAAACAAAAAGTGCAATCTTAAATACTCCTTAAAATGATATTTTTTTCATAATTTGAGTACTGTTTCGTAGGGGAAAAAGTCCCCTACGAAACTGCTTCTAACCACACATATGTTTGCAATTTTAAATGTTTCCTATAGACATTCTAGTTTGTTTACTTTATATACTAAGAAAATCTATTTTATTCTGAATTGGAGAACCATTTTTTATCGATACAGATTAGACAGTACTTCACATATGAAGGTACAACTCGTGCTACGTAGTGGACATTTTAATGCGTTTTGTAGGTGACAAATCCGTTTCGTAGTGGACAAAAAGTTTCGTAGTTGACATCAACCCTATTCTATGTTAATAAAAACATAATAAAAATTACATGAAACTAATCCTTGGTATTTGCTTTGCACGAATATAATTGAAAAAAGAGTAAAAAAAGACTGCATGGTAGTGGTAGTGTCCCCTACGAAACGTTTTTCTCCCATACTTGTTTCGTAGGTGACCCTTTCGTAGGGGACGTATTCACATGTTTTATTTTTTTCCCACAATCCCTTTATTGCAAAAGTAACAAGACTGATTGTATTCATCAAAGCATGTATTAAGCTGTACACTGATATTTTTTTCATAATTTTAAAACCAGATACTGATGGAGATTTGACCCGTTTCGTAGTGGATATTTACAAAAATACGGTATCACTCTGGTCCATTTGATGTGCTCAATTTTTTTTACCAACAATTTAATTGCCGTTATAAAAGCATCACTTCTTTTGTAAGTCCCTAATGTTTATATCTCTTGCAAACAAAAATTACATTGATTTTATAAAACGGTTTATTAGCAAATTTTAATGACTTCGTTTCGTAGTGGACATTTTGTTAGGGACACACCTTCTGAAATTAAAAATCCTATGTTAAAAGCTGTTTATTATAATATGTTGGCTCTAAACATACTTTTGAATTATTAAAGAACTTATATTAAGTAAAAATAACATTTATTTCTCCTTTTTTTTACGATATTTTAGAGTATGAATGTTGAACAGGCGGTCTAGG
Source organism: Mytilus edulis (assembly GCF_963676685.1). Taxonomy (NCBI): domain Eukaryota; kingdom Metazoa; phylum Mollusca; class Bivalvia; order Mytilida; family Mytilidae; genus Mytilus; species Mytilus edulis. The sequence goes on along the minus strand of NC_092350.1, from coordinate 72,908,437 downwards.
GACATGCCATTTTGTTGTTTTGGACCATTCAGGAATCAATAAATTAGCAATCCCTTTAAAAAATTAACTGTTTCTTTGCTTAAAAATGTTAAATCTAATTCAATGTACTGACTGCACAAAAAATTACTTGCAAAGACCAAACACATTTTTTTAAAGTGGCTAGGACAAGAAAATACGTTTTTATTGAAAAACGCCCATTTAGCACAGTACTTACTGTAAACCAACTAATTTTTCGCAAATTCTTTATTTCTTTATGATTTTGTTTCATAAATTTATTTTTACAATCTTTTCATTTTCATGATATTGTTATATGAGGGAAGATTCATGATTCACATTTTTGTGACGATTTAAATTAATTTTATTTTTCAACTTGCGAAAAAATAAATTGCTCATGAAAATTTGTTAATTTACAGTATTTCAAGCATTTCAAGCTTAAAAATGTTAGAAGGTCAGACAAGTTTTGTTTAACTTACATTTGCAACAATTGCAGAAAAAGAAAGCGTCTGCTACCAAAATTTTAAGTAACTTACATGTACATGAATCCAATTCTCCTTTCCAAACTTGTCTGACCGTCTTATATCATTAAGCATGAAATGTACTCAATATCTGTTTTAAAGGAGAATTTGATTGATGTAGGTTACTTGAATTTTTGGTATGAGAGGTTCTGTTTTTCTTCAATGGATATGATTGCTATACAAATGATTTTATATTTTTATATATCATTATACCATCATCATGATAATTATATAACCAGCATCTATTTTTAGTATACTTATATATTCAAATCAACGGTAAAGTCAAGTTTTCCTGTTGTCTTACCCTCCTAATTAATACAATTAATAACAAAATTGCCAATTTATTTTAGGATAACTGTCCCTACTTCCGTAGTTTTGATTCCACAGATACTGATGGGGACTCTGTAGGTGACCCCTGTGACAATTGTCCATCTGTCAGTAACAGTGACCAGAAGGACAACGATGATGATAGTATTGGTGATGTGTGTGACTCAGATGATGATAATGATGGTAAGATATGATATATCTATAATATTAAACGAGAAGACCTCATTTTTGGTGTCGCTTCTCCTCATTTCACAATAAATTAATCATCATGCCTCTGTGTCCTATAGGTAACATGTATAGTCCCGTTTGTCATCCATTTTTATGATCATTAAGTTTGGGTTATTTTGGGATAAAATACGAAAAAGAATGCGTCCGGATATTTTCCCGTCATCGGACAAAACTTTAAGTCAGATTAGACTTCCGGTTTGTGTTTTTCTGTACTTCGAACATACAAAGACTATGAAATAAAGTATATGAATTTGCTTTCTGCTATCATTTTGAGTTCTAGCATGTATCATCCTTGCTTAACGTGTTTCAGTTTGGGTTATTTTGGGAGGAAAACGAAAATAAATAATGTTTGCTATTTAAAATCAATTAGTTTACAGTGGCGGATCCAGAACTTTTCATAAGGGAGGGGGGCGTTGACTGACCTAAGGGGGGGGGGGGGGGGGGGGGGGGGTGTTACTCTCATGCTTCCCCATATAATCAACTTTTTTTTCAACAAAATTGGGGGCAGGCCACATCCCCCCCTCCCTCCCCCCCTTCCAACCCCCCCCCCCACCCCACCCCCACTCCCCGCCTGGGATCCGCCTATGGTTTACTATTAACGTCGGTCACTGCGGATATATTTCTATATATACTTACATACATTTACTATGAATTACTGTTTTTGTTATAATTTACTATAAATTCCAATGGTTATCTTGGGGGGGGGGGGGACTCTTTACTATTTATGGCGTTCACTGATATATATATATATATATATATATAAGTACCTTTGACTTTTGATACCTCTCCTGAAATTCTCTGTATTGAGTAATTAAAGTATATATGCATGTTCATAGAGTACAGAAAAACAGAAGGTATAAAAATCTGTATTTGGAAAATAGGAGGAAGGCAAAAAAATGTGCCCAGTCCCTAAGTACCTTTGAATTTTGATACCTCTCCTGAAATTCTCCAGTCAGTATATTTTTTTTTACAGTTTACATACGCTCTATTTCCCCGCGATTTCGCGGGTGTGTTCTAGTATATTTTATAATTGTTGAAGTTGTCTCCCTTTTGTGAATTTGTTTTAAGCAGGAATAAACTTTGGTAGTATATATAATACTCTTAATGAATATTTTCTTTGTTGGAACCAAATTTAGTGGAATGAGGAAAACTTTGTTTTTCGTGAACATTTGTTTTCATGGTTATGCCAATCACTGCATACAAAGCCTACAGAGAAAATTGGTTTGGTGCCTTATGTGACTGAGAGAGCAGGAATGATGATTAATGAATTATCATAAATGTGTAAAAATCTATAAAAAAATCATATAATTTTCTTTTTATACAGGTGTTGCTGATGCTAGCGACAATTGTCAGTTTGTTGCAAACCCTGGACAAGAGGACAGTGATGGTGATAACCATGGCGATGCTTGTGATAACTGTGTCAATGTATTTAATAACCCACAAACTGACACGGATGAAAATAAAGTTGGTGATGCTTGTGATACTGTAGGGGGAACAAATAAGGACAAGTAAGTGACCTTGATGCAGTATTTATTCTGTTGTTCTTTGGGGATATGTTTTTGTTTTTGGCTATAAACAAATTTTTGGTGTTATATTTTAATTTCTGTTTGGGTTTTTTTCCTTTTTTTTTTTTTTCTTTCTTTTTTTTATTGGGGGATATAGGCATAACTTTGTCCATTCATATTTTCATTAAACATGGACAATCTTTGAAAAAGACCTTTGACTGAAACTTGGGGATTTGAACTAATTGTAATTTTGAAATTATGACTTTCAAATAAAGAAAAAAAAAAAATTGAATACAAATAAGTTTATTGTCTGATGTCTATGAGCTGCAATATCACCAGCTTTTCCTAAGAATTTTATGTAATTTATAAAGAATATCCATTCAGCCAGGAGATTTTAGCCACAAAGCAGACTTATCCATTAGCAATTAATTTTCAATCGAAGTGTAGGCTTTGCATATAGTCTAAGTTAGTACTGTATGTGTTACAGGGATGGAGATAGTATACTGGACATCAATGATAACTGCCAAGAAGTACCGAATGGGGACCAGTCTGATATTGATGGGGATGGAACAGGTAACAAACTCATTGAAAATTAATTTCCAAATGTTTGTTAAATTTGTTTTAGCATTCATCTTTTTCTTTAAGAATCACAGCTTAGATGAATATAATAATATAATGTATGCATGAACTTTGATGGGTGTCTGTATTTTTAAGACTTAATATTTGTGAATATTGCAATGAAATTGAAGGTAAATTATGCCAGCTTTTGTTAGTTTAGTTTGCTTGTTTTAATTTGGACCAAAATCTTTTAAATGTTCATGCAGTATATTTTTTACAATATTTTCTTCTTTTACAAACTTATCAAAGACATCAAGTTTATAATTTAGTGTGCCAGAAATATTTTCATCTTTGCATTAAGACCAATCACCTACACTGGAATTTATACATGTATGATTTATCTAAAATAAATTTCTTTAAATAATTTTAGGTGATGTATGTGACACTGATTTTGATGGGGATGGTGTTATAGACACAGAAGACAATTGTCCATATAGAAGTAACCCTCTACAAACTGATATTGATGGTAAGCTATATATGATGTGAGATGTTCTTTATATCAGTTAATATACGAATAGTTTTCACAGTTGGAATTCATAAGCAAGGAATAATGGGTAACAAAAGAAACAAAGATATGAAAGATTTAGTACTGTAATTTTAGATTGTGTGCATTTATTATTGCATTTTTTTAAGAAAAGACAAAAATGCGAGAGTTATTATTGAGATTTCAGGGAAAAATATGTATTAGATAATATGAAAAAGCCGTTAGTTTTCTTGTTTGAATTGTTTTACATTGTCTTATCGGGGCCTTTTATAGCTGACTATGCGGTATGGGCTTTGCTCATTGTTGAAGGCCGTACGGTGACCTATAGTTGTTAATGTTTGTGTCATTTTGGTCTTTTGTGGATAGTTGTCTCATTGGCAATCATACCACATCTTCTTTTTTTATAAGTTCTTATTATTGCAACACTAAACTAGTGGTATAATTCACCTTAATAAAAATCCTTATATAAAATCCATTGAAAATTCAAAAAGAAAAGAGATGGAATGAATGGTCAATAGAAATGTTTTATAATCCAACCTTAATTGAGATAGTGAATACTATATACAGGGCTTAGTTTGGTCCTTGATTCATTGAAAGCATTTGGTTCGGAGGAAGGAATTTCCATTCTCTATTTTAATTATGTTGTTGTGAAGTTAAACTAGCAAAATAAAAGTAGTAACAATATTATAAACAAGAATCTGAATTACAAAAATTGGAAGGTTTTTTTTTTAATGATAAAAAACTGATGATCCAACTTTCAGGTAACAAGGTTGGTGACGACTGTGCCGTTGATGCTGATGGTGACGGTATGAATGACAGTAACGACACCTGTCCACATAATCCAAATATTTTTGAGACCTCATTCAACTCTTACTTCACAGTAGATTTCTATCCAACACATAGCAGCACTGATCCTGTTTGGTGGGTAAAGGCTGCTGGGAGAGAAATATACCAGACAGCAGCTACAGGCAAACCTGCAGCTTTAATAGGTATAATTTATTACATTTCTTCTGCAGTAGGAAGATAACACTATTAAAAATCTTGCAGGAATTAATTATATAATCCACATGTTAACATATTATTATTGTATTATTCATCCCTTCAATTTGGAATTCATCTACAATTACTGTTGCAAATGTTAAATATTGAAAGCAATATTGCATGGTTTGCTTTAAAACATTTTTTCTATTTTTCAAATTACCTTTTCAAGTTTTTGTTGTTGATAATAATCTTACAGTAAATTAATTTCTAATTTTTAAAAGAGTGGGGATATATATTTCCTGATTTTATCTTAGTGTAAACATGTACATTTTGGGGTGGGAAGGATATTATCACTTATTATTTTCCTTTCTTGTTTTGCATTCACATAAACAACCTTAAAAGTGTGTATACAGTATTTGCCACTAGATAATTAGCAACAATAAATTTATCAGTCAATCTTGTTTTTTTAGGTGAACAGTCATATGGGTCTATTGAGTATAGCGGTACTGTCTACGTACGTTCTACAGAAGACGATAATTATGTGGGCTTTATTTTTGGATACACAAACAACAGGAAGTTCTACCTAGTTTCCTGGAGACCAAACAACTATAACTTTGACAATACCACTTACAAGGGTGGTATAAAAGGTGTACATATCTCTGTAAGTAAAAATCAAAGGAAATGTGGGTTAGTTTCTTCCTGTAAGTTGATCTAAGCAATGGTGAAAAACCATTTCAGACATTCTTGTATGACATAATTTTAATGTTTTTCGGTCTGTGCCTCCATTCTTTCTTTGGTTTGTGCATCCCTCTAGCAGGTTAAAGTGTTATTATAACAAAACAACTATAACTTTGACAATACCACATACAAGGGTGGTATAAAAGGAGTACATATCTCAGTAAGTAAATAAACCATGGGAAATGTGGTTTATTTTCTTCCTTAAAGTTCTTAAACCATTTCAGACATTCTTGTTATGACATTATCCCCACTGAAGGGCATTATGTTTGTTGGGCTGTGCATCCGTTCCCGATTTCGTTTGTTCTTCCTTCTGTCTGTCCCCCTTCAGGTTAAAGATTTATTATTACAAATAACTACAACTTTGTCAACACAACATACAAGGGTGGTATAAAGGGAGTATATATATATCCTTAAGAAGATTTCCATGATGGAATGAGTGAAATGTGGGTTACTTTATATTTTTTTCGTGGACCTATTACGGTACACTTACAGCATCATTTTTAGGATGGTTTGGTTGGGTTTTTTTTGGTTGTTTTTTTTGGGGGGAGGATAACACTTCCTTGTGATGTCTGTTAACTTTCCAGTATGATATATGGCTGACAATGAAAACTCTGTATAAATTGTACGCTGAAGTAAGTGCAAACAAACACATATAGAACAAGCAGTCAGTAGATATAGGAAGATGTGGTATGAGTGCCAATGAGACAACCCTCCATCCAAGTATGACAACTACTGAACATCAGATTCCTGACTTATGACAGGTGCAAACAAATGCAGATTTTTTATTTATTAAAAATTATTGAATTTTTTAAAGAAAAAGCATAATTTTTAAAGTAAATTTCAGGCAATCAATTCTGACAGTGGACCGTCACAGTCTTTAGCTGAGGCCTTATGGCTTGATACATCAACAGATAACGAGTTAACAGTTCTTTGGCATGATCCTAACCTGGTAGCCTGGAGCAATTTCACTTCTTATAAATGGTTTCTTACACACAACACAGAGCTGGGTAAAATAAGGTAAGGTACCAGTATACCTCTGCCACATATTCATGTGACTGTCTACAAGTTTCTATTCTTAATGTCTGTCCTTTGTTAGAGAGAATTTGGGGCTAAAAGCAAAACTTTAATATTTTTTGTTAATTTATTCACACCAAATGATTTTCAGTTTGACATGTATATTTGTCTACTTTTGAAAACTGTAGCTCACTAGGGATCTGTTTCTAATTCTAATCAAAACATAGGTCTTTCCATTGTTATTGAAACATAAGAAGGTTCTTTTCAATAAGTGAAGTGATACATTATGAAGATGATATATCAACAATTTTGAAAAGACATGAGAAACACCAAAATCATGATAAAATAAAATTCATATAGATATAATGTAAATGTCAAAATCAGCTGAAACCATTTTTTCCCCGACATATTTGAAAAGAGATGTTGAGGAAATTCTTTCTTTTAATTTAAATCACTCCTTAGCATGTAAGCTATAGCTCTATTTATCTTTTGGAACAGATTAAAGATTTATGACATCAATTCTCTACTGATAGACAGTGGTGACATCTATGATACAAGTATAACTGGTGGACGAGTTGGCGTATTCCAGTTTGGTCAACAGATGTCGCTGTGGTCTGATTTAAAAGTTAAATGTATAGATCGGGAAAATATGGCGATATATTTCAGTGGGAGTTCCGACTACGTTTCTTTAACTAATATTGGTGATCTAAATATATATCACAGGTAAGTAATAAAATAAAAAGATGTGGTATGATTGCCAATGAGACAACCCTCCACCAGAGACCATGTGACACAGAAGTTAGAAACAAAACGTCACAATACAGCCTTCAACAATGAATAAAAACTTACCACATAGTAAGCTATAAAATAATCCAACATGGCAAATGTAAAACAGGAAGGCATGCAATTAACTATTTAAAACTTGATGGGCAGAGAGGCCACTAATCCATAGAAAAAAACAAATTAAGAATGTTTGCTGGTTGATTTAGTCCTCTTCTTTTAAATATTTTAATATTTTATTTTTAAAAAATTATATAGATAGTAAATTGATCAAATTAATTTATACATCAATTTGTTTCTTTTGTTTAAAGGAGAATTAGAATTTCAAAATCAGATCAGCACAAACAAGTTTTATATCAGGTCCAAAAGGTATTCAGATCAAAGCCATATGACTTATCCTTGTTTATCTCCCTTCTTTCAGTTTCACCATTGATATATGGGTCATGGTGGAAACAGGATACCCTACAACAGAAATGCCCATACTGTGTACTGAGAATCATACCATATGTTTGTGGATGGAAAATGGCATTGTGAATGGACAGTATATTAACTCAACAGTACAGGCTGCCTCGGCTGTCACTGCAGATCAATGGACAAGCGTGGTACTGATATATGATGAGACTGGTAATTATATACTACAATCATTTTGTATGCCAGTCAGTCCCTCTGTCTTCAACTTTTGGTTCATATTCAGTGGCTAATCCAGGTTTTTAGTAAAGACACCAAGAGAGGTCAGCTCTGAAAAAAGTAGCTGAACATTATGTGGGGATAATCCACTAAATGAAATGGCCTAGAAAAAGTATTATTTGTGTGAAGTTTCAGACTTATTTCCTCTGGTAGCTTCTGATATAACAAGATAATCATGTAGTATTTGGTCTGACATTTTAGTAATGTTGAGTAAGAAATTCATTTATAAGATTTTATACAGATTAGTCCCCATGGCTGAAATAATGATGAATCTTTAAGTAATTACAACTTTTTCTCTTTTCAGACTGTGCATTAAAGCTTTATATTGATGGAACATTGTCCAGTCAGACAACAGATATTAAACCAGTAGACCTGGTAAGAGTAAATACTGTAAATTCATTTATTTTCACCATGCTACATATCCATATACCTGTCCAAAGTGTTGATGGTTTTCTTTAGTTATAAAGTTAATGTTTGTCATTTATGAAATTTGATGTTGATGAAATTTTATAGACTGTTAAATTTTATTATATTTACTTACTAACCATAATGCATGTACCAATGCCGAGGAAATGAACTCATCATAGACACCAGAATAAAAAAAAATGTCACCAGACATGCATTTCATAGATCTACACAAGACTCGTCAGCAAGTGATGTTCATATGAAAAAAGTTGAAAAGGCCAAATGAAGTATGAAAATGGCTGTAACATGATTTTCTATGGTGTTTGTTATGATTACACGTGACTAAAGTATTGCTTAATTTAATTGTATTTATTGCAGAGTCAATACTCGTCCACTTCAGACACATTCCTGTACTTAGGAACAGATGGCAGTAACTATTACCAAGGTTATATTGATGAGGTAGGTACCAGTAGCATGTGTTTAAGTCAAAGCTTGAATAATTTTCAAGATTAATTTTTAGACTATTTGCAATAAAAAAAAAAATTACATAGATATTAGTTCAGCAGGTTCTAAAAGTGATGACATTATGGGTCTGGATTTCGTTAATACTTGCTTGAAATTTATTTGCATAAAGGTGGAATTAATCTCAAAGTTTTGAGAGGCTACCCCATAGGAATTAGCTTTTGAATCCTATGTTTAGGCACTGTGTTGTCTGAGCATTAAAGAATTTTGATTTCATATTGCCATCCTGTCCATATTTCTATCACCTAATGTTCTTCCTATAAGACAAATGAATTAAATAGGGAGAATTGGATCACAAAAATTGAGGACGGAGTATGTTTTTAATTTGTTTCATCTTCACTAAAAAAAAAATATGTAGAGAAAAAAAATGGAAATTAAAAATTGGTGGAGGAAAGATGTACATATCCGTAGATAAATTACATTGTCATGCTTCTGAATACTGTAAAATTCAGAAATTAATGCGATGTTTTTATAGTTGCAAGAAATGTTATAATCGCCATAATTTAAACTTGCATTTAGAAATTTTTCATTTGAACTTAATTCATATGAAAAATTTAAAAATGTAAAAATTAAAAAAAATAAGATGTATTTTATATTGCTAATTTTAGTGTTAATAATGTTTATACATTTTTAATAGTCTCTCATAACTCTTTTTAGAGTGGCTCTTGTATGTTTTATGATATTTTTTTATTAACTATTTGTATGGTTATATAGAATGAAGAGGGGATACCTAAAAAAATATTGTGTTGTCTTGTGTTAATATTGCAAAAAAATAAATCACATTTTAGTCTAAAATGGCAAAATTACAATAATAAATGCACACAATAATTTCTAAATTTACAGTATTTTATTTATTGTTTAGTTCCAGTTCTTCAATATTGCCATCCTTGAGACAGAAGTTTTAGAACACATAGAGCTACCATTGGTGAATGAATATCCTAAATATCATAATTATGGACAGTTGTATTTGAAGTTTGATCAGACTAATGGAACCAGTTCACTGACAAATACTGGTTTACTGTCCCTGACAGCACAGGTTCATGGGAGTGCTGTATTTAAGGAGGTGAGAAATGTAATTTGACAGAAAAACAAATTGATAAGGGGTATCCATTCATGATACAAAATCAGTATGTACATAGCAAAAACAAACAGAAAGCAACGGAACAGCGTTTTTACTGCCTGTTCTTCATCTCAAAGTCACAGTGATGCATATACATATAAAGGTTAATATAAAATAAATTTAAAAGAAGTTCAAGAGAAAAAATGATTTAGAAGAAACTTTATTTAAATATGCATTAACATTTTACATGTAGATCATATGCTTTGTGTAGCAATTACTCATTTTAATGTAAAGGAACTTTTACAAAATTTTACTCTGGGTATAGTGTTTGTGGAAACAAGCTCAGTTTTGATTTTTACTATTTAAGAATATGTAATCCCGTTAAATGGGATTGGATTTTCACCAATTTTGTTTAAGTGTATTAAAACATATAAGAAGATCCACATGAAGACGTAAATAAATATGGTGGTTCCAAATTAAAGGTAATTTCTTGAATGAAGCTTGATTATAATTTCTCTATATTTTTCAGAGCATGCAGGACTATAACAGATTCCAACTGACATACCCTGATAACTGAAGCCAGACTTTGGCTTGACATTGTATAAACATTTCATTTTGTAATAATATTATCATTTATTATTTATACTTGTCAACTTTTCTATAAAATTCATCATAAATAAAATTTGACCACTTCTTGAGTTTCTTTTTGTGTATAAAGTTAGAATTGTTACTATTGTTATGACTGCTTGTTTATTTATTCATCTCCTTATTCAAGAATTATTTCAAATCATTCTAAGTACCTGACTGATCTGACTTTTTATTGGAAATACTATATTGTCAAACTTAACTTATTGTTACAAGAAGAGCTACATTTATACTGTGTGACCCCTTGATGTTGAATAACACACATTCACATGAAATTAGGATGTAACTGGCTTGAACATTCTGGATATTGGATGATGATGTACACAAACATCATCTTATTTGTAATGATGAAAAAAAAGTGAATTTTATTGATAGATTTATGTAAACTTGAAAACTAATTGCTTTACATCCAGTGGCAAATATTTCTTGCCAATTCCGGATAAAGAAAACAAAAATGCAAGAGAAAATTTGTACAAAATGGGTCGACGGAGGATTAGGGTGAGGGTTTGAGCTCACTGGAGAAGAAGGTTATGAAGGGTATGATCTTCAGGGGTAGGACACTTTGCCTTGCAATATTCAACCTACAATATCTTCAAAGAGTTGTTTCAAGGATTCATTCAAGTGTAGAGAGCATAGCACTCTACATAGGGCTTTGGTTTATCAACTCCATTCTTACTGGAGATGGCCACATTCATATATACATCTTACACAATCAGACAAACATCCCTGTTAAGTAATAGATTTACAGTTGAATGGGAGAAATCTAAGGGATGTCCATACTTGGGGTTTATACCTATGTTAATTATCCATTTAGGAGTATAAACGTATATTTTGTTAGTATACTTAAGTTCAGAATTGAATGGCCTGCATTTTTCAAGCAGAACAATAAAAATAGGGTATATTAATCGAAGACTAATATAATAAATTCAATGTACAAATACATTTTGTATAACAATAAAAATGTAAGTTTTAATTGTTACAAATTTATTTACCACATTAATATAAACATTAAATACATTTCTAATTTAAATCATAAAAATTAAGTCCGAAAAATAGGCAAAAAAAATTAAAACAACACAACATAAATATCATGCGTCTGAAATGTATTTTATGTAAGGTGTGTCCAATTATACTTATTATATATAAAAAATTATATTAAGGGACATTATCCACCAATCCTGCAATATAGAAGTAAAATGCAAGTTATTGTCTAATATCTAGAAAAAAGTAAAATAACAAAAATACCAAACTTTAAGGAAAAATCAAAACAAAAACCCAAACACATCAAACCCTTAACTTGTGTGACAGTCGTATAAAATTCCATTATATTGAGTACGGTGTGTGAACAAAACAAACTGACGTAATAGGCAAAAAAATCAAAAATGGGGTACCATAATTGATTAAGAACGTATATATATATATATATATATATACCAGATGTCAAAAATGTTCAGAATGTAAAGATATATAAGAATAAAAACAGTGGCACCAAATGGTTCCAAGTAATACAACTATCCACAGGTAACCGCAAAAAGGTTGAAGAAGCAACTACAGGTGTATGTACATACATTTTTTCCATTATTTGTACACAAATAATCTAATAACTCACTAGTATGAGCTATTTACTTTGAGTGACAATTTAAGTATTTTTGCTAATTACTTGAAAACCTCAAGAGACCGACAATCAGTAAACAGCAAAAATGAACAATGCAATAATTAATCTACAGATATGTCACTTTAAAATTCTATGTTTATAGTTGATTGGTCAATGTTAAGTTTCATGGTTAAGTCTATTTTTCAGTGTTTACCCATATTTGATGACTTGATATTTATATACGATTTTTTTTTTTAAATTACCGTTTACACATTGTTGAATTATTCGGGACACAGGTTCTTTTTGTCGACCTTCAGGCATAGTATATAGTTTTGGTTCTATTTAACAAAACTTTTCCATTTTTTTTGTATTCAATGCCCATCTACTTAGAATTTCATCAGGACTTCAAACTGTTTGATTTTATTTTCACTGATGAACAAAGTAAGAAGCTTGGCATCTGAGATTGATAGAGGTACTTTATTTTTTTTAATCCAGAGGAAACGGACAGCTTAACTTAAACGAAGCCTTTGGTAGACTTATTAAATATCTTTTTTTTCTTTCATTATACTTTGTACCGATAGACTTGTATATATACATAAGGATATGTGGAATGATAGCCATTAAGACAAATTTCAAATCGAGTCGCAGTGTTCTCTCCAGATATTTTATTTAGCATCCTGGTAAACGGGAAATTGAAATACCATCTTGTTTCTAAAACTATAACATCAAAGCCATAACATAATCTACAAGAAATCTACTTCAGATAGCATCACATGTAAGATTAAATGATCACATTACCATGATGCTAAACGGCCCTGGGGAAAACACTGAGTCGGAATTACGTGCATGTACGCGACTATAGATCACCTTAGGCATAAACACAATGAGCAACATCATATCTTACAACACAAATCTAATACGACCGTGATCCACAGGACAGGTATATGACGGTGTTGAACATATTTGTGAGCCTAAAATGGGACAGCGGCGTAACAACATTAGAACACTAAAAATTTGTTGGAAATGGCTGGACTCATCGGATTAAACCAAGACAAGACGTAAAGTAACCGATACCAGAGTGCTTGCAGTTATTGAAAGCTAATTCAAAGTAAATTGAAAGTAGTGAGGATTCACTTTCGTTCTTGAGATAACAATTTTCGTTAAATTTGTGATTTATTGTATCAAAAACTTTAAAAATGTCAACGGAGTACAAATTTTCTACATACTTGTATGTAGACTTTGACAAATTATTCATTAAAAAACTATTTTTCCTTAATAAACCATTTAAACGGACAGTCGAGATGTCAAAAACAGTCTGAACAACATTACCTTGTGCAATGCCGAAATATAAGTATACATATATATAATAGCATCGACAGGATTAAGGACCATAAGTTTTCAGAATTGCATAACTATCATATTCTCTGTTCTAATTAACAAAAAACAATGCTAGTACCGATTAGAATATTCACAGATCTTAATCAGGTGTTATATTGATAGACGTAAAGAAAAATTTAAAAAAAAATAGACACAACAATAATAGAATAATTAAAATAGTAAGCCTAGTATCTTTGATATTTTTTCTTTGTATAGAGTTTCCCGTGTAACACAAGTATCTGGATCTAGAAAGATTCCCAAGTTGATATGCTTATTAATGTTTTATTAAGTTTTTAATCTTATTTTTTACATATACAATGTAACCTGTTATCGTATATTAAGCCGTACATGCATGCTACTAAGGGCCCCAGGTTGATATTTTATTAAGTTATTGGTTGTATTTTGAATTATCTAATCTGTAAGATTTTACCGTGTTCACGTGATTAAAGAAAATGACGTATCATTAACCTACCTGTACACATTTGTTGAACTTTAAAACAGTACCAAGTGTGATGTTTAATTGGGTTTAAGGTATGTACACATGTTGATGTTCTCATTATAAATACATATGCAGGAGGATATTAAAGCGTAATCAAATCTACAATTTAAGCTCATATAGATGTATAACCGAAAATGATATATACAAAACTATCTCTCTTTGACATCGTTCAACAAAATGTATTAGGCATAAACACTTATTAGCTTATAATTAGGCATAATCATCCAGCTAATAATGTAGACCAGACTAAAACTTCAAGGTTCATTGATCGTCGCTGAGAAGAGTTATTTCAGTCCAACACAAGATTTCCTCAATGATAGACCCTATGCATTTACATGGTTCGTAAAATCAATATAATAATTTCAAAACAAGACTAGTTTAATGAATATATCTCCCCTATGCAGAAGTCTGATTAATTTCTTGACTAAGGCTATATACCTTTTGTCCGTTTTAATTATATAAGCTTAAACAGTCTAAGAGTACAGACCTTGTCATTTTGATAGCTCATTGATGAACGGTACTTGAGTACATCATATTTTCAGCAAAAGAAGAAGACATGTTAATGCCATATTTTTGGACATTGGTAATCGAAAATTAAAAAATATTACAAATCTATCAACTAACACCCTTCCAAGATGTTCTTACAATACTATTCTGTCAGAATTGATAGTCCTTTTTTCTAGATTTTGTTGAAATCTACAAAACTTAATGGAAAGTCCACAAAAAATCAACTAACTTAACGAATGGAAAGTAATTAATAGTAAGATATGAGTCAACACTTTACATAAAAAGATAGTTTGTAACAAAATATATATTATAAAGATGTCAATGTGTGTATAATAGCATAAGAGGCAAAGCACTTGTTCATATATATTTTTTCCAAAATCTATGTTTTTTATGGAAATTGTTGGTAAAAAAATGTGAATTTCAATCTCTTTATGACGTAATAGTGACATCACATGTTGAAGTGTACACATGTTAAATAACAAGTTCCTGTATCAATAAAATAAAAAATATTTTTGAAAGTCTTGAATAAATGTAATAATGTTACAATATCAGGTGCCAAATAATGGCTCTTGTCACACTTCCTTTGTTGTATATAATATTTTTTGGAGTCGTGATTCATAATATATTGATTATGTTAAATTGTTTAACCTGTAGTAGAAGGTCACTAACCATACTCAGTAAAGCAGACACAACCTTCAGTCTGTCCATTCATGTAAAATAATGATCATATTCTTTGGATTTCAAATATTTTGGCCACGAGCATCACTGAAGAGACATGTATTGTCGAAATGTGCATCTGGTGCAGGAAATTTGGTACCGTAAATGTTATTACTTATAGTTTGATGTTTTTTTTTTTTAATCAAGATTTTATACCAAAAAAAAACCGAAGAAACAAATACAATACAAAAAACCTTGTCTTGACTTTATGACGTTCCATTGTTTAATTTATTTTAAAATTAAACCACATAGAACTATCTATAGTAACAAACTGTTTGTGTTTACAGGTCATGGCCACTTCTTTCGATAATTGTGGTATTTGTAGTTTGCGATACATTTCAAAGCCGGCTGTTATTTGGTGCTCTGATTGTGAAGAAGGATTGTGCCAAGAATGTTCAGAACATCATAGCTTATCTAAGGCCTCACGAAACCACAACGGTTTTCCTATTAATGAATATCAAACGTTTCCATCTTTTATTGGAAACATAAAACTGCACTGTGATGATCACAACGAGAAATACCTATTGTTTTGCAAAGAGCATAATGAATGTGTGTGTAGAAAATGTGTTATTACAGAGAAGCACGGAAAATGTAAAGAAATGGTTCCCATTGAAGATGTGATTAAAAATTCCAAAACATCTGCAGCATTTACAGAAATTGAAACATCACTTCACGAACTGAAGGCAAACTTTGGTTTACTTCTGGAACACAAACAAAAGAATCTATTTTCAATTTCAGCCTCGAAAAAGTTAATTGAGTCCGAGATATTAGCGATTCGGCAGCAGATAACTCGCCATCTCGACTTAATACAAGACAATTTTAATGCTGAACTCAACAAAGCTGTGGAAAAATCTACCCAACAAATACAGAGCTTCATTGCATCTCTGAAGAATAACCAAACAGAAATCGACGAGTGCATAGAAGATTTAGAAAGCTTAAAGAATTATGCAACAGATATGCAAACATTTTTGGGAATTGCGCAATTAGACACCAAACTTCGAAAACAAGAAAAACACCTACAGGATTGTATTGATGGTGGTACTTTGGTTCACGCTGTTGTTTCTTCCCAGTTGAATCCGTTATTACAAAATATACACAAACACATAACTTCGTTTGGAAAAGTCGTCATAGATGTAATACCATTTCAACTATCACTACGAAGAAGCAAGCTAATTCAGACTCAAATGATGAAAGTAATGGTGAAACCAAAATGTTCCGTAGAGAATATAAATCTGGAGTTAAAAACGAAATTTAAAACTAAAGCTTTTAATGTGTCAGGCTGTTGTATTTTACCTTCCGGAAAACTTGTAGTGTCAAACAACTGTCCCTCGTATTTGACATTATTTGCACCTGATGGGGAAATAAATCGAAAAATTAACTGCGATTTACCATATATTTATGATGTTGCATGTGTCGACGACACAACTGTAGCCGTTGTTTCAATGACTATGGAGAATATCGAACTTATAAATATGGAATCAGGTAAAACATTCACAATTGTTCGCACTTATTCCCCTTGTTGCGGCTTAACTTATAAAGATAATCATTTTATAGTAAGTCCCCAAAAAGGACAGATACAGAAAATCAGATTAGAAGATACAAAAACATATGGTATTGGCAGTTCTATGACCTCATTGAATTTGGCTGCATTAGGCAATACACTGTACTCTAGAAAAAGGGACACGAATACCATCGTCTGTCATAATAAAAACGGTGACGTTCTATGGACATACACAGACACGTCGGTTCTAAATGTACCTAGAGGTATCACAGTTGATGAATATGGAAATGCTTTTGTTGCTGGGAACAAATCAAAAAACGTTGTGGCTATATCTTCTCATGGTAGAGGTCACAAAATACTCCTGTCAGAGAAGGACCTGTGTGGTTCTCCATGGGCACTTTGCTATAGTGAAAAATTCAAATCCGTGCTGGTTGCAAATGAAACTGACGGCCAAGCATTTTTGTACAGCGTTAATTACACATAAACTATATTTGCTGCTATTGTGTTATTTCAAAAAAAGCAACGTTAAACGTTATATCATACTATGTTTAGCAAAGAAAAAAATATAACATAATTATATAGATTTTAAAATGAAAAGTAGATACATTGCATAACATAGAACTGAATAACATTTATTTGCGTATACTCATGACGAAGACTTACATAAAAGTGTCGTTGATACGCGCTGGTTATCTTTTTTAAAGTCAAGATTATTATTAGTGAATATAATAAAGTCTCTTTGAATCTGTAAGAATTTATGATATAAGTATTGCTAGCGCTCATGTTTTTTTTTATTTTTTTTTTTTTTTTGTTAATTTGTCGAAACAATTGTTTGTTTTTTTTTCTTCATGTTTTGCCAATAGATAGTTTTGGTTAAAAATATCTAATCTTTTTCATTTTCCAATTTACGCTTTTTTGTTTATGGTTATTGGCCATTTTAATCGAATGGTTATCGTTGG
Source organism: Mytilus edulis (assembly GCF_963676685.1). Taxonomy (NCBI): domain Eukaryota; kingdom Metazoa; phylum Mollusca; class Bivalvia; order Mytilida; family Mytilidae; genus Mytilus; species Mytilus edulis. The sequence goes on along the minus strand of NC_092350.1, from coordinate 72,890,774 downwards.
CTGGAATTAAACGTAGACCGCAATAATATATTGTTTGACATGTTGATAGCTATCGGTTGTGTGTATTTAATATCTTGATTATTCAAATTTTATTCCCCATTAAATATGGCTTATTTTTCTAACCTTGCTCAACTAAAAACGTAAATTATCGAAAACAAATTAAGCCATAGAGTTCAAAGACAACAAATAATACGTTGACTAGCTTTTATGTCCAATTATTTCTGTCTATCAGCGAAAACATCTCTTACTTTTGACAGATGCTCAGTATTAAGAATAAGGATTTAGCAATATAAATTCTGATTTCAATAGAGGCTTATCTTATGTTGTAGGCATATCCTGTTCCAAAAGACAAATAGCCGTGTGTTAACATAGATTTTTTGTTGTTGCTTGAAACGAAAACGTTCCTAGAACATCCTCTGATGGCACAGAGAACAAAATACTCCTGTTTCGAGACGTTGTTGGTTCTCAATGGCCATTATGCTACAACTTCATGTCGACATTGCCTTATTATTAAATGCTTAACACATAATGCCAAGTGGGTAAATGGTCCGAGACCACAATTATTTCGTAGTGCATTTCTTTTAGAACATAAATGAAAATAACAAAAATCCCACCTGCGCTTTCTCAAAGAAATTTTTACAGTGTGTTGTACTACTTGTGGGACAAATTATATCAAATTTATAGAAAACTTCATCAGCTCTAACTCAAAATATGGACAATTTTATGTTGAAAGGCGTCTTGAAATCTTTTGACATCTTCCGAAGTGCTAATTTTTAACCTTTTTCAGCTGGACCAAATCACTACTTTCCTTTAAAATTCTGGACCCCAATTTTTTTACAGTGTAATTTCACCCCCCTACTTGCAATTTGAGGCATTAAACATGAAGAAATAAATTTGGAAAGGGTATAAAAATTATAGGCAAGTAACCGACTGTCAACACTAGGGACGAAAATCAAGGGACGACAATGGTGGTCTCGGACCAAATGTGTACTAAAAAGCAATGTTCTGGCCCTGATATGCTTGAAAGAAATAAACGACGCGGATACGCCATCACCACTATAATCTTATGACAAAAAGGCAAATGGCTTTGTATATCAAAGTGAATAGTTGTATACAAAGAAGATAATCTACAGAACGAAAATTATAAAAGAGGAGATCTGCTTATACGTAAAACTGACGCAAACTTCAGTCGACTCCCTATAGTAGTTATTGCTCTTAAATAATGATTTTACAAATTTTGTCAATCTGCCTTTTATCTATGAGTACAACCGAATTATTTAATAGCAAAACATTATTAGAAGGACAAAATCTACAAACAAGTCTACTAAAACTAAATTGTCAATCGCTTTCCAAAAGGAGTTATTGTCCCTAATTGACTACAATTACCGGTATGTGATCGGGAAATGGACGTTACCGTACAGTCATGCCACATCTTTATATTTGAAAAGACGAACACACATATGTGCAATATGTGCAAGAGGGCTGTGATAGAATAAAACATTTATATCATTATACTTTTTTTTATACTAAAATGAATTTCTGACATGATCATAACAACTTATTGTTGAATGAACACAAAATGATTATGAAAATAAAGAAATTTTCCCGAGCTTGATCTACTGGACAAAAAATACCAAACGATTCCATAAATTATTTGTTTGATCAAAGATGCTTAGAATGTTTATGTCATACAATAAGATAGAACGCAGTATTATATTCACCAAATTACCTCCCCACGAGGCACAATGCACATTACACCGTACAGTCATGCCACATCTTTATATTTGAAAAGACAGTAACCTTACGAAAACACATATGTGCAATATGTGCAAGAGGGCTATTATAGAAAAAAAAACATTTATATCATTATACGGTTATATACTAAAATGAATTTGTGACATGATCATTACAACTTATAATTGAATGAACACAAAATGATTATGAAAAAAACTATTTTTCCTGAGCTTGATCTACTTGACAAAAAATACCAAACGATTCGATAAATTATTTGTTTGCACAAATATGCTTAGAATGTTTATGTCATACAATAAAATAGAACGCAGTATTATATTCACCAAATTACCTCCCCACGAGGCACAATGCACATATACACAATATAATTTTAATCATTTGCAGAACAATGGTTTATTCTATCTAAACAATAAACACGTAATAAACAAACAAACAAAAAACACAAAAGAAACAACAATTTAGAATAATACATAAAGCAAGTAGAAAGAAGACAGAAGATGTTGAATTTAGAAAATAGCACAGATATTATCAAATAATTTGAAAAAAAGTTTATCATGAGGTATACTCATACTGTAAATTACATTCCATAATTGATATTAAGACTGATTTTCAGTATGCATTAAGAGGCAATGCGCATGCTTAACGGATAAAATTATTTTATTTACTTCAGATCAGTCGACTCACATACATTCCATATTTAAGGTATGTTCAAATATTTTTATTTTTTTTATTTTATTCGTACTTTGCATAATGATTTTTTCAATCAGCCGACCAAAAATCAAGCACCAAGAAAATGATTAATAAAAAATCCTGAAAGTACAAATTACTGTTCCGTCGCTATGGCACAAAGGGATTAATCATATCGTTAATATATATGAACAAATCAAAAAGCAAATTCTCTTTTAAGATCCACAACTGTTTATGAATAGGACTTTTTTTTTAAATCTTTCAAAGTATTTTTAAAAATCACTAACTTGAAATTTTCTGGAAATTCATGTTGTTTGTGTAACTCTTAGAATAATTTTGCTTACTCGTACCGTAACCGAACATCTCCGTACAAAATGTGGATGTCCTATCTCGTTCGAAATTTTTCCACATCCAAACTTCCAACCTAAGTCTTGATATGGTAGAATTTAGTAAAAGTTCAAAGTAATTTGACGTAACGAAATCTCTAACATTGATAACATTCATTTAAAATCAAGACATCACTAAAGACACAAGCATAACGAACGAATTGTGATATATTATATACACGAGAAGATGTTTCCAAAGGAATATAACTGTCGCAGTTTCACTATATGTTGTGATATAACATCAGTGTCCCTGGTTAGTGGTGGGTTGTGCACAAACAAACATGTTTAGCCCCGACACTTTCTATATGTGTATGTCCCAAGTAACGGACCTGTAATTTTGTAACTATCGTTAAAGACTGTCTGTCATACTTGTTTTTCGTGTATTCTTTTGTCATATAAGGTCGTATGTTTTTCTGATTAGAATTGTTTCACGTTTTGTAATGGCATGACCTTTTATAGGGCTTTCTTTTTTATAGTTTAAGACTCACATACGATCTATTGTTGCTTACATCCACGTTTTGAAAGCTGATGAATAGTTCATAATCAAAACACATCTCAATATGTTATATACATACACTGAGAGATTTGAAATATATCAACTTATTTAGTATATACTTTTGAAAATATTGACACGCATAATTCGTGATGCGTTTGATATTAATAATCAATATCTTAAGTTTTCTACTCAAAATAATAATTTATTGTCATGAAATATGATTAGTTACCTTGTCATGTTTAATATATTTTAATTACAGTTACATAAGCAAAATTTCCGGTTTCCTGTTTGGGTCTAGATTTTATGAAAATCCCATCACGAGTTTTATGAATAGTTATTGCCTCAAAATACTAAATTCAGGTCATTAAATTTTGTACATTTCCCTATACAATCATGCTTGCATTGTTTCATATATAATTATATTGTAATAAAGGATTTTGTTATATTCATAACATTAGTATAAAAACTTCCTACTTTGACTTTTTTATTACAAAACTATGAAATGAGCCCAAAATAACACGTTTCCATCAATATCAAAATGAAAGACTTCGAGTTCATTAATTAGCATGACATTTTGAACACAAAAACACTCAAGTAGAAATTTTATTTTCTCTCAGCCTTTTCTACTTGATTCACTCGACTATGTGACATCAGTAACCAATTGAAAACAAATATTTCTCATGGATTAATATGAAGCAAAATATTTGAACAAGCAAATTCACAGAAATTCCTGCAGCCAGGTAAAATCTTCGTTTGTTTCTTTTCAAAGAAAAATAATTAAATTATCTTAATATAATTGTTATGAAATGAATTATATAAGATACATTTGTATTCATCAACTATAAAAAAAAAAAAACCATTTCAATGGTTTGAATGTTGAATATATATTTGATTGGTAAACGAAATACTTGTCGAGCGGTATTTTCAGATAAACACAATGAATGGTTCCGTATAAACGCAGCTTATAGCTGAGGTACAGAAGTTAAAGGGAAACTTCGCAAAAAAATCAAAAATTGATATTATGTTTATTCTGTATAAAAATGCTCAAATTCATAGGTATTAAAGTTTTATTCTGCTAGATAAGAGATCACCATCGATTTTAAATTTAGAGTATCAATTCTCTCCGGTCGGCCATTTTGTCACCTTGTCCGATTTGCAGTCGCGATATGTCTAAGGACCAGAACTACAGTAACCCGATGTAGTCGTAATTGCGTGTCGATATCTCGTCAATCGTACGGTTGTTTTATCCGACTAGTTAACTTGATACGGAAAATTTTCTTTTTTTTTTAATAACCATGATCTGTTATTTTAAGACTGATAATATAGGAATTAGTGAAAAAGTCAAAATTTCAAATCATAAATAAGTCTTCCGTGAAACTTGAATTGTTTTCGGCAATCTAATTAGTTCATAATTCTTTTATGTAATAAATTAACTTTATTCAAATAAATTAGGATCTTCGCTCCACTGATCACCCGCATGGCTAAAGGTATTACTCCCAAAGGTATTGTAGGGGGTGTGAGGTGACACGTCCAGGTATTCAAGCGACTTCCTGTCGAGTTTGCAAATTCATGCATCGTTTCACTTCTTAGTGTATTGATAAGTGTACACGGCCGATAACTTATAACTTTCCATTTTGAACTATTAGGTGTATAATATACATCTCTATCTTGCGTGTCCGAAAGTGATATAATATATAGTCATTACTAAACATATACGCTTGTTTATGAATAACATTTCTGGTTAAAAGAAAATTATTTATAAAAATATAAATAATACCAAAAAAAAAACAACAGATCTGATGAAATAAAAAAAAAAATCCAAGAGTAAATTTGGTAAAATGTAATATATACTCGTTGTCAATGGTGAAGGACAGATTGGAACATACCAGAAATATATTGATTTAAAAAAAGGTACGCACTTGTCGACCATTCGTATATACACCTGGATTATAAGTTACGGAACTATAGCGCAAATTAAAATATATACATTTATACATAGAACATAAGAAAGAATAATATATTTTGCGTAAATTGGGGTAAAAGTTTTGTAAAATGAAAAGTCCACGTATGCCAACAGTAAGTAATCATCAAATGTCGATAGATTATTGTATACCAAACGAAGAAGGAGAAGAAGAAGAGATTTAAACACAGGTCGATATATAACTTTATTTGGCTCATCGAAGTTATGGACATTTATAATTCAATTAGATTGTTCTCGAAAAAAGGAAGAAATTCGTCTTCGTCACAATTGTTCCAAAATGCATGTAATATATACGCCACTGGAAGTACACTTATACCGAGGGAAAACTATAGAGTATCAAAGTTTCAAATCAATTTCGGGATTTATTTTCTCTCTAGATATTCAATGACAGCAATTTAAAGAAACTGCTTGTCCGCTTTAGTGGTATTCTTGCCAGTTGAAACAGACTTATAATTACATTAAAATTGGGAAGGATGACATTAAATTCGTTGTCTTTTTTTATACATCGTTCGTCAAATAGCTAAAGTATTATATATAGTTACGGTGTGAGACGAAGAGTATTTTAAGAAGGACATATTCCCGATTATGTATAAATTTTGTTGATGTTTTTCACACTTGAAAAGCATATCTGTTCGTAATTTGTCGATTCCATTCCAATTAGATCCTTTAATTTCCTGTCAATTTTTTTAAACATTTTTCTTTTTAAATATCTGAAGTCTTCATGTGTTGTCAGATTTAAAATATTTTGATGAGCACATTAATTTCTAAATAGGTAATTAAAGATCACTTTGGATGGACTAAAATATATAATTGCAATTGTTAATGATCTGTTTGAAATATTTAAGGCTGCCGATCCTTATTTGAAATAGTACAATTTTTAGTTCATAAACTCGTGTTTAGAAGGCTATTTTTATTTATAAATTCTTCAATTAAAATAATTCAGTGTTTTATCGTTACTAAAGTAATCAAAAGTCATAATTCATTAAAAAGTGATCTTATGCGAAATATAAAAATATACAACAGCTATCCAGTTATTGTGCGATCTTATTATTCCCGTTAATTAATTATTTTTTTTTTTTACATTCATGTGTCTGAAATTTTGTCGGAGTCCCGTTTACAATTATGTTGTTCACACCTGAATGCCAGTGAACCGTGACGCCTAGATTTCACTGAATGAGGATCAAAGGATTAGAATTACATAATGCTAATCTTTTAATTACCTTGAGTTAACCTACGCATTCAACATTCTTTAGGTGTCACAAAACAATACACATTTTATTTCCACCGTACAAGCAAGTGAAAATGTTTGCTGTAATGAAGCAAAAACGTCAGAATACAAACATGTATTTTTAATACACTATTGATCATGTCAATTTCATATGTTTGTTTAAAGTATTTGTACAAAACAAATCATAAAAATGTTCTATGTATGAATTAATTTTATTATTAAAATTCGTTTTAAAATATCCACACGATCTAATTTTAAAAGTTGCATGGCTATCACTTATTTTTCGTTGGTTAATAGCTACACCAAAAGTCGTCGATGCGCTTTAAATCGCGTAATTAGATTGTTAACGAACAAGACTTAAATGAGATATTTTCACTCCCGGCATGCATCAAAGACTAAAACTACGTCACATAAGTCAGGAAGCTTCAAGAAATAAAATTAATAATTCCCAATTTTCTTCTTTATTAGATTTCATATCAAAATAAAACTTGGTGAATATGTTTTTTATGGTATTATGAACATAATAAGATGATAAGTGAAAAATCGCGAATTATCCCTTTAAGTAAAATATAAATGTCCAAATTCCATTGCGGTGTCAAAATTTGCACTCATCTGCATAACGAAAAAAAGATGCAAAAGTATAGGGAACTGCACTACCCATCATAAATCGATATTTTTTTTTTATAAAAATAAATCTAAATAAAACCATATGTGCTTGTTTATATATTTTTTTTAAAGTGTTTATTTGTTTTCAGGCCATGGCTACCTCGTTTGAAAATTGTTGTATTTGTGATTTGCGAATTATTCAAAAGTTGTCTGTTGTTTGGTGCACTGATTGTAACGAAGGATTGTGCCAAGAATGCAGAGAACACCATAGCTTATCTAAGGCCTCACGAAACCACACTGTTTTTCCTATTGGTAAATATGAAACGTTGCCAGCTTTTATTGAAAACATAAAACTGCACTGCCATGAGCACGGTGAGAAATATTTATTGTTTTGCAAAGAGCATAACAAATGTGTTTGTAGAAAATGTGTTGTTTCAGAAAAGCACAGAAAATGCAAAGAAATATCCCCCTTGAAGATGTCGTTAAAAATGTTAAAACATCTGTAGCTTTTACAGAAATCATGTCCTCACTTCAGGAAATGAAAGGTAACGTTGCTCTTATTCTGGAAGACAGACGAATGAATATGTACTCAAAATATCATCTTCAATAGAGAGAATCGAATCCGATATTTCTGTCACTCGACAGCAGTTAAACCACCATCTAGATAAACTACAAGACCATTTTGTTGCTGAACTGACCAAAGCTGTGGAAAATTCAACTAAACATATACAGAGCTTCATTCTGGCCTTGACTAAAAAGCAAAGGGATATCGAGGAATGGATAGAAGATGTAGAAAGCATCAAGAAAAATGCAACAGATAAGCAAACATTTTTAGGGATGACGAATTTAGAAACCAAACTAAATAAAACAAGTAACGACTTGCAGTCTTGGATTGACGGTAACCATTTGTCTCAAACCGTAGGTTCTTTCCACTTGGACACTTTATTACATGATATAATCAACGAAAGAACTAAGTTTGGAAAAGTTGTCGTGCATGCCATGCCTAGTAAATTAGCATTAAAAAGACGAATGCTTGGTCAGGCTCAAATGATAAAAGTGAATGCAAAATCTAAAAGTTCTTTAGAGCATATGACACTGAAATTGAAAGCAAAAATGAGCACTAATGCCTTCAATGTGTCAGGCTGTTGTATTTTGCCAAATGGAAACTTGGTAGTGTCAAATTATGACCCTTCGTATTTGATATTGATCGCAACTGATGGAAAAACAGAGAATAAAATTATCAGCATCATGCAAACAATCATTGATGTTACATGTGTTGACAATGACACTGTTGCCGTAATATCATATACACAGAAAAATATTGAACTAATTAGCCTGAAATCTGGGAAAACAATCAAGACTATCAGTACGTCTGACCCTGCTATCTGCTTAACTTACACTGAAGGCACCTTTATAGTCTGCCTCGAGAACGGACAAATGAAAGAGTTTCGGTTAGAGGATAACAAGACAAATAATATTAGCAGTACGGTGGTGTCAAGAAGTATTACCGAACTAAACAACACTCTTTATTCTGTAAAGAAAGATACTAATACGATTGTGTGTCATAACAGAAACGGGGAAGTATTGTGGACATTTACAGACGAAGAGATTCTACAAAAACCGAGAGGCATCACAGTAGATATCCTTGGAAATGTTATAGTCGCCGGGGTCGAATCAAACAACGTTATTGCAATATCCTCTGATGGCACAATGCACAAAATTCTCCTGTCGAAAACAGACTTATGTGGTTCTCCTTGGGCAGTTTCCTTCAACAACAAATTAAAATATTTGCTTGTTTCTAACGACAAAGATGGTCGAGCATTTCTGTACAGCGTTAACTATTGATAAACTTAACCCATGCCTTGATTTGTTTTAATGAATTTTAATTAAATAAAAGCTTTTTTTATGTTCTATTCTTTTAAATAGAAAATACGTAACATTCCATTTAAACAAAAATTGCCACCATTTCTTCAGAGCTTTAGTATTTTATTATTTGTGCTTCATATGAAATGTCTGCATTTTTTTCCGTACAAATTCAAAGGAGTATAACACGTCAAAATATGTGATTGGTTTTTCGTTGTCATATCACAAACACACATTGAAGTCAACCAAATTTTGATTCCAGTGTCAACAAGATTTTTTTTTAAAATCTTGAAAAATAGTCTTAACACATTAAGCACAGGTAAAACTAGACAACACTGAGCAACAAAAATGAAGTTACTAAGAGTGTTAAATAAAGTGTTAAAATTATTTGTAGGATGTCTTATTTCTATTTCCAATTAATTTCCATCGTTTTTATTTGCTTACATGTTCGTATCCAGGGTAAACTAACAAGTGCAGTTAATTTGTTTTGGTTTATCAGTAAGGACTCTCGGTGTTTTACATAATATAAATGATTAAAGCTTTTCTATCAATAGATGTTTAGATTAAAGTATTTTCGAGTGCACCTTAAAGCTGGGGTCACTCATTCACGATTTTTACTGCCGTCCTTGACAGAACCATTCCCGATTAAAATGTGTCAAAAGTCTGATCAAGATCCTGTGAATCGTTGATGAAAATTCAAACTTTAATTAAAATTTGTAAAAAATATATTTTATCACGGCAACAATCAGATATTGTTCAGGAAGCGTCGATATTCAACCGTTTCCATGCGAATTTGTCCCGATGATCCCGTTCTCAATCCGCTTCTAATCCGATTTATATCTTTTGCATGGTAAAATTCGACCGAGTCTGTCACGAAGGCGTCCCGATTCTACCGAGTGTAATCAGACAGAGATCAGACAGTGTCCAGACAGTGAACCGACGCTGACGAAAGTTATCTGTTCGAAAACTGTCGACATACTCGGGATGATGTACTATCGGAACATAATCCTATTACGGTTCGCTCCATCGTATTGCAAACGGCTTTATCGGGTCTCAGTCGTATTGTATTCTGTATTTGTCGGCAATCTGACGTGGGTATCATTGACGAATTTCATATTAATAATGGGGTTGTTCCGGAACGGTTTCGGCAAAGACGGTTCGCAATCGACTAGATCTGGATGCAATCTGGACTCAATCGGCAGAAAAACAGCACTGAACAATTTCTCCAGATCATTCCCGTTCCACCGGACCCCGTGCAGAAAACACCGAACATTGTTAGGATTTTGATCTGATACATCAGAATCTATCACGACATAGTCACGCTTGTAATCCGACTAGACAACATTGGCTGAGTTTCCCCGAATGTTACGGAACGCACCTAACTGTCGGGGTGCTTCGCCGAACTATCCGGACCATTTCCGACCCGTAGGAATCTGTAACAAACTTAAACGACTGCGTTCAGACAATGATAGGACATTCCAAATAATTGAGGATAGTAATCCGACTTTTTCACTTTTCGTGTCTTATCGCTGTGTGATCTCAAACGGGAGCAATAATCGGCAATGTGTGAACCCCGCATTATAAACAAGTTTGTATCGAAATGCGCGGTTGATTAAAGTTGTTATTTCTTTACCTGTAATTAGTAAATGAAGTAGATATTTTATTATTTCGGCCGCTTCATCTTTTAATGCCAAGGTCTGTATAAGAGTTAATCAATATTTTGGTTTGATTAAAACAGCCGTGCTTTATTTATATTGATAAGGGCTTACGGGTTTATTATACCCCGCTGTCTGAATAAGACACTGCAACTTGTTTTGAGTAAATCCGATACGCTTTATTTCTCAGGGTGATTCTTCGTTACTTTATTTTGTCCTGTTTTATCTAAAGTCCCCTTCTAAATATAGAGTCTATTCCACAGCATGCTGTTTTATGTGTACATTGTTGACTTTGATACTTCATATTGTTATTGCAATTTACATGTATTGATATCTTGAGGGACCTTTTTACATTGTAAAATTTTACTTATCATAGTCTCGATCTCTTCAGCCATGGAGACTCATGGCCCAGTGGTTCGAACCTTTATGTGGTTTTCATTTTAAAGTCGGAAATATCAAGTAGATTTGTGTTTCGGAAATTAATTAAGATCAATTGCGCTTGATTAAATATAATTGTCCGATTGCAGCTATTCAATTTACAGTTATCTTATATAGATATTGAACATCAAAGTCCATGATCTGTATACGTATTGTTCGAGTATATTGTATATTTTTACACACGATAAAAAGGTACAATGTAGAAAATACGTGTAGCTTTAGATGCTGACTTAACATTACGGACTTTACCAGATAAAACAAACAGATAAAAAAAATAGGATATTTGATTCAAAGCAAATATACTAAGGTCGCACCGTCTCCTGTTACAATATAATGGAATTTCAAACTATAATTTAGTAAAGTTTTAACTTTAGTATGCATTATATTCTTTAAAATACCATTGCCATGTGGTTGTCCCGAATAGTATACCAATATTTGTATAAATGATCATGTTAAATTGAAAACTTACCTGACGTTGAAAAAATATTTCGATCACGAATGTTATTTATGCGTTTGTTATTATCTTTACTCATCATTTTTTAATTAAATATTTCGTTAGCAGAGGTTTCTGACAAAATCAGTTACTATGATCATAGACATATCTTATACAGTTACGATTATCTTTCAAGTTATTTGTACACAAGTTACGACTATCGTTCTTTGGAGTAACGATGATCATCCGTAAATTTTCAATGGCTATTATTTCGGTAAAAAGGTCAAATATGATATTAAGAACACATACATACAACAGTACCGGACATATCAACCCTAGCGGCTGAGTAATTCTTTAAAACAATGCGTGTACACGGAGAAATTACAAAATGACGATTTTTACCTTTTTTGGGCTCCGCCATGTTGGGATCACCCTAACTGCAGTTACGGTGGTCAGTTTAACACCAGTGGTCATTGATATATCAGTTAAACTGTTTGTCTTTAAGATATGTTATTTATTTCATTTTTAAGTTATCTTACCTGTTGCTATATCATGTGATTAACGAAAAATGACGTATTATTTACTTCCTTTTACAGGAGATTGAATTTATTAAATTCGATGAACTTAGTTACTCTTCTAATGTTTTATTGAAATCGAGGTATGTACTAGACTTATTGCTACCAAAGTTAATCATTCTATATGTTAAACAACAGAATATTCTAACTTACTCATTGTTTTGCTTGATTTAGCACATAGATGACACAGTGGGGCGTGCACCCATAAAATGCACTGAACAAATTCATGAAAATAGACAAGTTAAGGTTAATTTTTTCCTAAAATAATATTCAAACTATGTAAATAAACTCATCATAGATACCAGGACTAAATTTTGTATATACACCAGACGCGCGTTTCGTCTACAAAAGACTCATCAGTGACGCTCGAATCCAAAAATGTTAAAAAGGCCAAATAAAGTACGAAGTTGAAAAGCATTGAGGACCAAAATTCATAAAAGTTTTGCAAAATACAGCTGGGGTTATCTATGCCTGAGGTAGAAAAACCTTAGTATTTCAAAAATTCAAAATTTTGTGAACAGTAGATTTATAAATATAACCATATCAATGATAATTCATGTCAGCACAAGTGCTGACTACTGGGCTGGTGATACCCTCGGGGAAATAAATCTCCAACAGCAGTGGCATCGACTTAGTGGTAGTAAATAAACTCATCATAGATACCCGGACTAAATTTTGTATATACGCCAGACGCGCGTTTAGTCTACAAAAGACTCATCAGTGACGCCCGAATCCAAAAAAGTTAAAAAGGCCAAATAAAATACGACGTTGAAGAGCATTAAGGACCAAAATTCCTAAAAGTTTTGCCAAAAACAGCTGAGGTAATCTATGCCTGAGGTAAAAAGCCTTAGTATTTCAAAAATTCAAAATTTTGTGAACAGTAAATTTATAAATATAACCATATCAATAACAAAAAACTAATCATCATATTCCCTAACAAAACCAAATTGATGATCTGTAGTCAAAACGCTGTCGTCAACAATAGACATGGATCTATATTATTTGTCAAGATCTCTTTTTGCTATATAAAGATAACACATCAATCGTATAAATTTAACCTTCTGACATTACATATTTCTGCCATCATCATTTAATTCAACATATAAATGATTAGTTTCAAACAACGAATACAATTGTCCAAGTTGAAATAACTATGTCAAGAATAATTCGAGTTTTAACTATTTTGAAATATCAAAATTATTCGGTTTTATCATACTAGAAAGGATTATAGGTAAACTATATCTAAAAAATAATAATTAAAAGGTGTATATGTTCAATGATTATTCGTGATCTTGTTATTTCTTCAGTGACCATAAGTAAAGTCCAACATTTTTTTTTTATATTTCATAATGAATTCTTGGGAAGCGTTCTTGGCCATCTAACAGGGTTCATGTGGGAGTGACATCATTTACATACTTTATAAATATGTATACTCTATTTTCTGTAAGTAAGATAAGTTTCTCTGTTTCTGTAAGTTTGAAGTCCAAACTACACGAGAATCGTCAATGCCGTTGCTGACTATGCTATGTGGTGATTTACAGTTACATATTGTTGCCAACTTGTATGTCTTTTGATGTTTGGTTAGGAGCGGTTGGGAGTTGTCTTATTGGCAATTATACCAAATCCTCTAATTTTCATATTAGGTTCATAACCGTATATGAGTCAAATTATATACGAGGTTAAGGGCATACACTATATTATTATTGTATATATTTCGTTATAGATGACATGATTTATTTGACTACAAAACATGGAAATATAATGAGGGAAAATAAAATGTCGCAGTACTTATATTTTATATTATTATTCTCATTATGATGAGGACTTTTTACAACTAGAAAAAGAAATAAACATTTTTTCTAAAAAAGGCAAAATTATACTTTTATGAGACTTTAATTCTAGAACTGGAGATACATTAGACTATATTAAAGTCATAAGAAACCTCAAATAAAAAAAAAAAATATGCATATGTTTTTTTAAAACTAAATGGATAGTTTTCATTATACAACTTATGTACCTATACTTTTTTCTGAGGAAAATTCTTTAATTTGTCCACATTTAGAAGAAGTTTACTTATTTTTAATTGCTTGCTTCCAGGAAGTAATTCGCCGACACATTTTCCGTATGCATAGTGACCCGAGCGTAACCCTCCTCGTAAAAATCCGGTGACCAAAATACGCATGGATCTGTCATTGAAATAAACAAATATCTGATTATACATGTTAAAAACGTGTTCAATACCCATGCATTTTGTGATTTGTTTACTATAAGGTGAAAATCGGTAAAACTCGGCCTCAAAACACGGCATTTAATGAACAGCCATATTTTTTAAATCATGACAAACAGAGAGAAAAAAATCGACGACTATATGATATATTTGCGAAAATAATGATAAAATCGTGCACAGAGGACTAAGTTTATGATGTATACATGCATTGGTTCAAGAATTGGACAAACATTATTTTTCACCACTCACTCGTTTCATATGACTTTAAAGATGACAGCCTAGACATGAATAATTTTGCACAAACTAATCTATTACCACATGAATATAAAATAGATAACTGTTTTAATAGATATAGCTGTGACAAAGTTGTCAACGGGCAAGGTATAAATTTACTAGATTTATCTACATCGTCAAGCCTACGTATATTAAATGATAGATATATTGGTGATATAATGGGAAATTTTACTTGTATGACAAACAATGGTTCAAGTGTTGTAGATTATGCTATTGTAAGTGAGAGTCTCCTTTCCTCAGTTGAATATTTTAGAACACATGAGTTTATTTATCTATCAGATCATGTTAAAATTGAGATTTTCTTGAAATGTATGCAAAGACAGTATAATTTTGATGTCTGTGAAAATTCAAATTGATCTAGCTATAAATCGTTTAAATGGGACTCGCAAAAATCAAAATTAAAATTGCTTGACCATTTATCAGATGAGACTGTTTTGAACGATATTTTAAATTATAAAATGCAAAACTTCAGTATTGATCAAAGAGGTGTTGATGATGAAACAAATAAACTAACAACTATTTTATGTAATTTAGCTGAAAATTCATATGTAATTAAAAGAAAAAACTTTAAGAAATGTAAACCAAAAAATAAACAACCGTGGTCCAATATTGCAATAACAGATTTAAAACACCAAATAAATACCATTGGCAGAAATATTAAAGCAAATTCATTTGATAAAACATAAAAAAACTAGATGTTTTAACCTTCTAAAAACTTTCAAAAAGATCATTAAACAACAAAAAGCTAAATATAAAACAAATATTTAAAAAAAAGAAAATATGTAAATTTTAATAACTTAATTTTACTGATAAACTCGTGATTATGCTAAATCCATCAACACCAAATGATGTAAAATCAGTTGTTTCTTTTATTAAAGAGTCATTAGAACTGAGGAAAGGAGAACAGTAACTGTTTTTATCATATCTCTTATAATATTGTCGAGTTTTCATTATGTTTGATCATGTTTGTTTTGTCAATGTATTTGCCATAACCAAAATTGGTTTTTGTATGTTTTGCAAATTAAGAATTATTATTATTAATTATTGTAAAGATGCAAATTAGTGTTTTATATACACTCTAAATTTAAACATGTGTGATTCTTTATCATAATGTGAAGATTGTTTTTACAGGTCATGGCCCACTGTTTTGATCAGTGTGATATTTGTAATTTAAGACATATTTCGAAGCTTTCTGTTATTTGGTGCTCTGATTGCGATGAGGGATTGTGCCTAGAATGTTCAGAACATTACAGCTTATCTAAGTTATCACGAAACCACAGCGTTGTTCCTATTGCTGAGTATAAAAAGTTGCCATCCTTTCTGGTAAACCTAAAACTGCATTGCGATGAGCATGATGAGAAGTATTCATTATTTTGCAAAGAGCATAACAAATGCGTTTGTAGAAAATGTGTCATTTCTGAAAAGCACAGGAAATGTAAAGAAATGATCCCTGTTGAAGATGTGATTCAAAATTCTAAAACATCAGTAGCTTTTACAGAAATTGAGTCCTCGCTCCAAGAAATGAAGGGGAACATTACTCTTATTTTAGAAGACAGACAAAAGAATTTATCTTCATTATCAGATACGAAAAAGAAAATAGAATCCGAGATTTTAGCAATTCGACAGCAGATAAATCACCACCTTGACAAAATACAAGACCAGTTTATCACTGAACTAACATCAGCAGTAGAAAATTCAACCCAACAAATCCAAAGTTTCCTTGCGTCTGTACAGGAAAACCAAAGAGAAATTGATGAATGCATAGAAGATATAGTAACCATAAAGAAGCATGCAACCGATCTGCAAACGTTTTTAGGAATAAAAGTATTAGAAAACAAACTGAATGAAACAGAAAACACATTATCATCATGGAGTAATGGTGAACTTTTGGCTCAAACCGTAGTTTCATATCAGTTAAACAACGTATTACAAAATATCTATGACGAAATAAATACATTTGGAAAAACGTTCGTTGATAGTCAAGCATGTGAACTTACATTACATAGAAGGAAAGAGGGTCAGGCTCAGTTGATGAAAGGAAATTTCGGACCTGGATCATGTGGATGTTCTTTTGAGAATATAACACTGAAATTAAAAACAACAATAAACACAACAGCATCAAATGTGTCCAGTTGCTGTATCTTACCTTGTGGTAAATTTGTCGTGGCAAATTATGATCCGTCGTATTTGATATTGTTTTCACCTGATGGAAAAATTGAAAAAAAAATTGCTGACATCATGCCAAAAATTTATGATGTTGCATGTATCGACAATGATGTGGTCGCTGTAGTCTCAATACTTACACAGAACATTAAACTTGTGAATTTAAAATCGGAAAAATCATTCAAAACTATCCATACAAGTTATCCTTGCTGTGGAATTACTTACTCTGACGGTTATTTAATAGTTTGTTCTAAAAATGGACAGCTACAGGAAATCAGGCTAGAGGATAATAAGATAACTGACACTGGTAGCGATGTGGTATCGTTTTATATCGCTGCATTAGGCAACAAACTTTATTCTAGAAAGAGAGAATCGGAAACCATCGTATGTCATAATAGAAACGGTGACATATTATGGACCTTTACAGACAAAACGATTCTTAAAGAACCAAGAGGTATTGCAGTAGATGAACATGGAAATGCTATCGTCGCCGGGGTCGGATCAAACAACGTTATTGCTATATCCTCTGATGGCACAAAGCATAAAATGCTCCTGTCAGAAAACGACTTAATAAAATCTCCATGGCCGATATGTTACAGCAGCAAATTAAAGATTTTACTTGTAGCAAACGAAAAAGATGGCCATGCATATTTGTACATTGTAAACCACGAGTAACTCCCTTTCAAGAAAATATTTGATGAACAAATACTTGTTTTAATGCAAATTAAAGCAATATATTTTTTATCAAGTTTATTATTTTTTAGTGTATGATAATGTCATATATATCTATAGAAATTTTTCCCAACACTATTCTTTAGAGAATTTGTCTGACATACTTCAATCTCTATTGTTTTTGTAACATTGATCATGGAACAAGATAATTGACAGCACGAGCACGATTCAAAGATTCAAATTTAGGGGTGAGTTGTAAACTTTAAATAATTTGAAAAGGTGTTGAATGAAACAAACAAAAATATCCGAATGACGGAGTCAAAAAGCGAGATAGATGTATGCTGTTTCCGTTATGGGCGTCAACAATGTATAAGTTTGGGAGTATGTCATTTAAATGGAGAACAACTAGTGGTTTGCCAATGGTATTTAGTATGCAGTTGTGTTGGATTGCCACATCTCATTGCCATGGAGATTATTTGGCTCCTACACCCCATTCATGGTCGTTTGACTTTTAGATTTATTTACATGTATTTGTTTGTGATTATGTCAGTTTAACAATAACTATAAGTTGTATGCTAATATTGTTTGGTATGCAGTTGTATAAGTTTTATCACATCTCATTTTCCCGTCGGTTATGGACTATTGACTATACAATATGTAATAGTTTGTGATTAGATCAGTTGAAGATGAACCGTTTATTGAAAGTGATATTTAGTATGCAAATGTATCGGCATTTTCATCATTGACTTTGAAACTTTCCCCTTGTTTACAAGTTATTGTTTGTGTTCAAAACAAACAACTTATGATAGTTCAATGGTATTTGGTATGCAGTTGCAATATCAAAATAACAAAAAGGTCAGACATATCTCTGTGTTAACAGTTTTAAAGTTTTTCAAACTAAGTATTTTCACGCAATCTATTCGTTAAACTTTATTGTTTATTGTCCCGACAATTCAATTTAAATTAGCGGTTTGATGAAGTGTAGACAAATATAAGAAGATGTGGTATGAGTGACATTGAAAACAATTCAAAGTCACAGTTTATAAAAGTTAACCATTATAGGTCAAAGTACGGCCTTCAACACGGTGTCTTCGCTCACACCAAGCAAGAAGATATAAAGGGTCATAAAAATGACAAGTGTAAAACCATTTAAACAGGAAAAACAACGGCCTAATTTATATAAAAAAAAACGAGAATCGAAAAACACTTACGAGCCACATCAATAAACGACAACCACAAATCATCGGGTTTCTGATTTAGGACAGATGAAAACAAATGCAGCTGGTTTAAGGTGGTATGGGTGTCTTTCGTCATCTTGGAATGTTGACAACAGAGAACCTACGGTCCAGATTTTCAATAAAATTAGCCAAATCAAACAAAGAATGCAGATAACAAGTGTGAATAACTAGTCTTTATTCAAAAGAATAATTATAAGATTATACTTATAAATTATTATATGCTTACATACATAAAATTGAGAATGGAAATGGGGAATGTCTCAAAGAGACAACAACCCGACCATATAAAAAACAACAGCAGAAGGTCACCAACAGGTCTTCAATGTAGCGAGAAATTCCCGCACCGGAGGCGTCCTTCAGCTGGCCCCTAAAAAACTATATAATTGTTCAGTGATAATGAACGCCATACTAATTTCCAAATTGTACACAAGAAACTAAAATTAAAAAAATACAAGACTAACAAAGGCCAGAGGCGCAAACATGCGGCCGGGGTTAAACATGTTTATGAGATCTCAACCCTCCCCCTATACCTCTAGTCAATGAAGAAAAGTAAATGCATAACAATACGAACATTTAAAATTCAATTCAAGAGAAGTCCGAGTCTGATGTCAGAAGATGTAACCAAAGAAAATAAACAAAATGACAGTAATACATAAATAACAACAGATTATTTGTGCTTGATTTTTCTCTTTATTTAATGACATTTTAAGGGGAGGTATCTCTAAAATAATGATTTTTCTGATGTTATATACATGACATTTTGTAATTTAACGGGAACAAATGAATGGTAACCCAATGTTCTCTTTTCAAAGCATTGTCTATAAGCTATCCTTCATGTTTTATTTTTCAGTTCTATCATTTAGTTTAGTTTCTATTCACATAATGATGGTGTTTTTTTCCTGTATTATCCATACAACATGTGTCATTTTGTCACAATCGAAAATTGAGAATGGAAATGAGGAATATGTCAAAGACACCACAACCCGACCATAGAAAAAACAACAGCAGAAGGTCTCCAACAGGTCTTCAATGTAGCGAGAAATTCCCGCACCCGGAGGCGTCCTTCAGCTGGCTCCTCAACAAATATATACTAGTTCAGTGATAACGAACGCCATACTAATTTCCAAATTGTACACAAGAAACTAAAATTAAAATAATACAAGACTTACAAAGGCCAGAGTTGGGACGGGCGCAAAAATGCGGCGGGTTTAAAAATGTTTATGAGATCTCAACCCTCCCCCTATACCTCTAGCCTATGTAGA
The DNA here is from genome assembly GCF_963676685.1 of Mytilus edulis. NCBI lineage: Eukaryota > Metazoa > Mollusca > Bivalvia > Mytilida > Mytilidae > Mytilus > Mytilus edulis. The sequence goes on along the minus strand of NC_092350.1, from coordinate 72,870,818 downwards.
AAAATAAACGCACAATTAAAATTCAGTTCAAGAGAAGTCCGAGTCTGATGTCAGAAGATGAAACCAAAGAAAATAAACAAAATGACAATAGTACATAAATAACAATAATACAGACTATAAGCAGTTAAAGATGTACTTAGGTGAGGTTAGGTAAAATTTAATGAATCAAGAATTAAAAACTGATACTATAAGCTGGTAGAACATTCTTTAAGGATAAAAGTAAGCTGAAATTATTGATAGGTCATGGACCTCCTTTTTGAGATATTTGAGATTTAATATATGCCGGGAAAAGGCTGACTCAGACTTTTACCTTATGTTTGCATTGGTATTATTTGGGTCCCAAAACAAAAGAAAGAAAATTAAGAATCTTCTTAAATTTTGGAAAATGAACTTTCATGAGCTATAAAGTCTTATGTGAAAAAAAAAATGGTAGTAATGGGCAAAATATTTTACCTTGTTTTGTGTGGAAAAACACCAAGGCGTCCGATAATATGACACAAATTCCAAAACCTCACCTCAGTAAATCATTAACTGACATGCCAGCTCCAGACTTCAATTAAACTGATTGAAAGATTATGATTTCATCATATGAATATCAGGCACAATCCTTCCCGTTCGGGGTTTAGTATCATAATTTAGCTTTAGCGAATGCACGGTGATCTATCATTTTTATTATATTTATGAACATATTCCATATACGTTCTACGTTTTGGCAAAATATGAACAAATTATATTTTTTTTTTATTTTTACCTTTATACCACCTTAACTGTTATTACATGTACTAATCTTATCAAATCTGAAACAAAAATAAAAATCACAACAATGAAAGAAACACTATACAATATCAATTGAAACGGTTTAACTCAATCAAAAGAAACATTAATAGAAACAAGGTAACATACACTCAACGAATAAATTTGATCTATGACAAAACATGTATGCTAACGAGACTTCAAAAATAGTCTGAAAGACATTACATTGTGCAATCCCAAAAGTGTCTACCAGATGTAGGACCATAAGATTTCAGAACTGTATACAATAATATTATGCAATGTTCCCATTTAACAAAAAACAATGTAACCTCAAATTAGAAAAATATTCAAATATCTTATTCTGGAACAATATTGATAAATTTTCAGTAGAACATTTGAAAAAAAATACAGATTCACAATGTTCTAAATAAAGGCAACAGTAGTATACCGCTGTTCAAAACTCATAAATCCATGGACAAAAAACAAAATCGGGGTAACAAACTAAAACCGAGGGAAGCGCATTAAATATAAGAAGAGAACAACGACATAACACCGAAACGTAACACACACAGAAACGGACCAAGCATCAGACAAAACACCACGAGAATAACAAATATAACATGAAAACCAAATACATGAATTTGGGATAGACAACAACCGTGCCACGTCTTATCTCAATATCTCTTAATCTGTTTTATTTGGCAAACATCTCTCGGAATTAGGGGTTCTCAATGATATTTACCTTTGTAGTATATTTGATCTTTTAACTTTTATGATTAGAACGTCAACGATAATTTCTTTTATAGACAAAACGCGTACTGGCCTTAGAAATTATTAGCCTTGTGTTTATGGTATTTTTCTTTTGTATAGAGATTCCGTTGTAATTTTAACATCTGAATCTATAAAATATTCTTAGGTTGATATTCTAATTAACCTTTTTAAGATATTGATTTTTTTTAAATACCATGTAGTGTGTTATTGCATATTAACATTTCAGCAATATACATATATGATACTCAGGGCCTAAGGTTCATATTTTTCTAAGTTGCTGATAGTATTAATGATTATCTAATCTGTAATATTTCACCTTGTTCACGTGATTAGAGAAAATAAACGCATTATTTACCTTCTTGTACAAATTTGTCGAAATTGATAACAGTAACAAGAGTAATGTTTAATTGTTTTTAAGGTATGTACACATAACAATGTTCTTATAATTAATACATATGCAGTAGGATTTTATCAATAATATTGACGGTACAAATTTTTATGCACCAGATGCTCATTTTAACAATAAATGTCTCTTCAGTGATGTTCGAGACCAAACTATTTGAAAAACGAAAAAGCTTATTGAAATACAAAGTGGCATAATCTTAGAAAGTACAAAACGTATAGCCAAAGTAAAGTCAAACCTACAAATCGATATCATATAGTTGTATAACCGGTAATGATTTTCACCAAATAACCTCCCTTTGAATTTGAAAAAAAAATCATTTTATTAAGCATAGTTCATTATAAGATTATAAGGTATATACGTCAAGCTAATAAGGTTGATCAAACCATAACTTCACGGTTCATTGACTGTCGCTTCGAGGAGTTATTCTATCACATCACAAGGGTTCATCAATTATAATGTAAACCTTTAGCATTTACATGGTTCGTGATTCATCATTGCTTTCAAAACAAAATTAGTTTCTCATTTCACAATTGAGGAATATATATCCCTAAAGCAAAAGTATGATTACTTTCTTGGCTTATGCTATAAATATATATATAATTTTTGTCCGTTTTAGTTATATAAGCTTATATTTTTGATAAGTTTGGGATTTTCAAATACTTTTATCACTGATGAGACATTTATAGTCGGAATACGCATCTGCTGTCATAGATATGGTACCATCAAACTAATAACTGTATTTGGCAGTTGATATTTAATCTCATATATCAATTGTTTAACGATTTGTCAAGTAGTAAATGTTTGTTAGGCGGATTTAATTGACCTTGCCATTTTAATAGGTCATTGATGAACGGTACATCTCAGCTAAAGGAGAAGGAGAAAAACGTACATGCGTGTACAATACTTTTCGGGGTATAGTCCTAGCTGTTATCTAAACTGTCCATAACGTTGTGTAAAATTGAAATCGTTGTCAAATATTTCAATTTCAACAGCTTTATGACGTGATAGTGACATCACCTCTGAATTTTCCATATTGGTGTGTGCCGATGTTATCAACTAATTCATTTATCAATAAACATTAACACATATGCTTGTAGCATTATTTTGAAAGTCTTTTACAATTGTACTTGCAATATCAAGTGCCAAACAATGACTCTTATCACTTCCTTTGTTGAATATAATAATATACCTGGCTGACATTATTTGTGGTATATTGGTTATGCTAATTTTTTCAGCCTGTTGTAGAGAGACCTTTATCAAAAAAAAGTAAAGCAAACACAGCCCTCATCTTTTCCATTCCTGCAAAATGGTGTTACTATTGTAGAATACGATGACTAGGGTACATGTATTTTATTGTGACGTGTTATAGACATGTAAGATATTTTTGATGTATGTTTTTATTGGTATAAAGTAAGCATACTGTCTAATATTCTGTATTTTTTTTGTAAGTTATGATGTAGGAAACAGTAACTGTGTGAAATAACTTGTATTATACTACTTGTAATGCTTGTAGTCTGGAACATATATGATAATTGAAGCAAATAAGTTTTAATTAACATTTAATAAAAGTAAAGTTAGAACAATTATAGTATTATGATTCTTGTAGAAATATTGAATTGAATGTCATTTGTATATTTGATTAATAAAGGCAACAGTAGTATACCGCTGTTCAAAACTCATAAATCCATGGACAAAAAACAAAATCGGGATAACAAACTAAAACCGAGGGAAACGCATTAAATATAAGAGGAGAACAACGACATAACACTAAAATGTAACACATATAGACAAAATCCCACGAGAATAACAAATATAACATATATATATAACATCAAAACCAAATACATGAATTTGGGATAGACAAGTACCGTGACACGTCTTATCGCAATGTGAATTTACACTCAAAAATAAGAGAAAACAAACGACACAACGTTATAATGTAATACACACAGAAACGAACTATAATATATCAATGACCATATTCCTGACTTGGTACAGGGCATTTTTAAAGGAAAAAATGGTGGGTTGAACCTGGTTTTGTGGCATGCCAAACCTCGCACTTTTATGGCCATGTGAAATATAACATCAAAATGACAACACAGGACTACAATATAAATAAATTGGAGAACACAATTGACAAATTAAACTATTTGAAGTTCATGTTATAATTTACCAGTTCACAGTAATAATCCACTATATAATCCACACATAGGTGTCGTCTGCAAATTAGGGCATGCGGTCATCATGCTTGGTTGAATCCAATTTTAACTTTCAGTTGATTAAAAATCGATAATCATAACTTCTCTGTATTGTAAAATCTATGCATTCTATGATTACATCTATCTGTCATTATATGTTGATTTTGGAAGCCAAATGTCTTGTATTTTTGTGATAATCCAATTTAAGCAACTGTAGTAAATTCCACGCACCTTGCTTGAATTTATGAATTAAATGTATTGACATGCGCAGTAGAACCCATGTGTCACTTGGGACGATTGTTCAATAAAAACACTATTTTTACGTGTTGGCAACTGTTTTCACATACTTCTTGTAATTCCTTTTATTCTACATTTGAAAATGCCTGTACCAAGTCAGGAATATGACAGTTCTTGTCCATTCATTTTTGATGCGTTTTGTTATTTGATTTTGCCATGTGATTATGGACTTTCCGAATTGATTTTCCTCTGAGTTCAGTATTTTTGTGATTTTACTTTTTAGTATTTGTAGTCAACGTCGTCAATGTTTTGCAGATGTTAATGCTCACTTTCCTTGATAGTTAACATTTTGGTCCGCCGGTGACACACATAACTTTTTGCAATGTTGTTTACGCATTGTGACTTCCGGTGGCGCTGTATATATTGTTGTATTTTTAGTTACCATAGAAACTTGTTTAGTACCATGCAAACTTTGTTTATTATATAAAGGTTACTTAAATTGTATATTATTGTGATTTTTGTAATTTATTAAAGAATTCAAATATTTAGTTGGACGGCAAGCGCGCGATCCAACAATCCAACCATCCAACAATCCAACAATCCAACAATCCAACATTGACGTAATTTCGACGCTTGGTCGTCAGTTCTGCTTAAACTTTTGGTTCTTACAGTTGGTATTTTTATTTGCTCGTTATTTATTTTAGTCAAAATGGTTAATTTTTCTTAGAAACTTATTATTTTTAAAAGGTTAAATTGTAAAGGAAAATAGTAAAGTTAGCGTTTTCAAAGTTTAAAAGGAATATTTCATTTTTGCGGACTCTTTAAAGCTTTATTTCTAGTTTATCTTTTAAAGTTAGGATTATTGAAATTGTTCATTGAAGTTCATATTTACTGTTAATGTTTGTCATTTTGTAATGAATAGGATTAAATAGGAAAACATTTGACAAGTAAGGGATAATTTCCTAAAGGTCTGGAAATTATAATAAACAATACAGTTTATGTATGGTATAAATTGTATTTCATTGTTAGTTATTCAGGAAAGGTTCTGTATATAACTAATAATAATAAACATTTTATAGTAAATTTTATATAGAGGTTCTGCAAAAGGAAATCACGAATTCACCAACATTCCAACTGACTTCATTTTCAGAAAACGACATCTGTAACAAACATAAACTTTTAGCTACTTCTTTACAAGCAGAACCAAACACAATGAAAGTCCCAACTATGTACTGGCTTCCGAAGCTGCACAAAAAACCTTACAAATATAGATTTATTTCATCTTCCAGCCATTGTTCAACTACTAAATTGTCTGTTTTACTTACTAGTACACTTGGTACAATAAAAAACCTGATAATAAATTGTTCAAATAAGGCCTTTGAAAATAGTGGAATTAATTACTTTTGGAGTGTCAAAAACTCGTTGGAAGTACTTGATAAATTGCATGCATATATTGGTGATTTTGAATCTGTTCAAAGTTTTGATTTTTCTACCCTATATACCACTTTGCCTCATATTCTTATTAAGAAAAAATTCACATCCCTAATTAACTGGGCATTTAAAAAGTCGGAATGCGAGTACATATGTTCAAACTCTTTTAGATCATTTTTTAGTAGCAATAAACAAAAGAACTATGTCAATTGGACATGCTTTGATACTATTTATGCACTTGAATTTTTACTTGATAACATTTTTGTTCGCTTTGGAGATTCCGTATATCGTCAAGTTATTGGAATTCCAATGGGGACTAACTGTGCACCACTTATTGCGGACCTGTTTTTGTATTGTTATGAGTTACAATTTATGACTAAAATTAGCAAAGACCCATCAAAACAACATTTGATACAAAAATTTAACAATACTTTTAGATATTTGGATGATATATTGGCTCTAAATAATGACGACTTCAGTATGTATACTAAAGAAATTTATCCTGTAGAACTTACTTTAAATAAAGCTAATGATAACAATGACCACTGCCCTTTCCTCGATCTTGATATCTATATCATAAACGGGAAGCTTAATACAAAAATTTATGATAAAAGAGATGATTTTTCATTTCCTATTGTTAATTATCCATTTTTAGATGGTGACGTTCCCTTGTCACCATCTTATGGTGTTTATATATCTCAACTTGTACGATTCGCTCGTGTATGTAACAATGTATTAGATTTTAGCGAGAGAAATTTATGTATTACTGAAAAATTATTACACCAGGGTTTTCGATATCACAAACTGGTCAAAACATTTACTAAATTTTATCACCGGTATAAGGAAATAATTCGTAAATATAACTCAACATGCAGACATCTTATACGTTCAGGTATTTCACATCCAAAATTTTATGGAAATATTCTTTATAAAGCACAAAAATGTCAGTATTCTCCTCAGAAACTAACAAAACCTTTAAATAGACTTATTAAAAGGGGATATAGTTACGATACTGTTGTCAGGTCATTAAAGATTGCATATTTTGGCTTTAACATTGATTCACTGATAGGGTCTTTGCATCGGAACTAAACACATTTATTTCTTAAAAAACAGTTGTTGGCATGACACGGGTTATGTTCTTCTCATATATTTTATGATAGTATGATACTAAACCCCTAACGGGAGGGATTGTACCTGATATTCATATGATGAAGACATAATCTTTCAATCAGTTTAATTGAGGTCTGGAGCTGGCATGTCAGTTAACTGCTAGTAGTCTGTTGTTATTTATGTATTATTGTCATTTTATTTATTTTCTTTTGTTACATCTTTTGACATCAGACTCGGACTTCTCTTGAACTGAATTTTAATTTGCGTATTGTTATTCTTTTACTTTTCTACATTGGCTAGAGGTATAGGGGGAGGGTTGAGATCTCATAAACATGTTTAACCCCGCCGCAATTTTGCGCCTGTCCCAAGTCAGGAGCCTCTGGCCTTTGTTAGTCTTGTATGATTTTAAATTTTAGTTTCTTGTGTATAATTCGGAGTTTAGTATGACGTCCATTATCACTGTACTATTATGCATATTTTAGGGGCCAGCTGAAGGACACCTACGGGTGCGGGAATTCTCGCTACATTGAAGACCCATTGGTTGCCTTCGGCTGTTGTTTGCTCTATGGTCGGGTGGTTGTCGCTTTGACATATTCACCATTTCCTTTCTCAATTTTATATATTGGTGATTTTGAATCTGTTCAAAGTTTCGATTTTTCTACCCTATATACCACTTTACCTCATATTCTTATTAAGAAAAAATTCACATCCCTAATTAACTGGGCATTTAAAAAGTCGGAATGCGAGTACATATGTTCAAACTCTTTTAGATCATTTTTTAGTAGCAATAAACAAAAGAACTATGTCAATTGGACATGCTTTGATACTATTTATGCACTTGAATTTTTACTTGATAACATTTTTGTTCGCTTTGGAGATTCCGTATATCGTCAAGTTATTGGAATTCCAATGGGGACTAACTGTGCACCACTTATTGCGGACCTGTTTTTGTATTGTTATGAGTTACAATTTATGACTAAAATTAGCAAAGACCCATCAAAACAACATTTGATACAAAAATTTAACAATACTTTTAGATATTTGGATGATATATTGGCTCTAAATAATGACGACTTCAGTATGTATACTAAAGAAATTTATCCTGTAGAACTTACTTTAAATAAAGCTAATGATAACAATGACCACTGCCCTTTCCTCGATCTTGATATCTATATCATAAACGGGAAGCTTAATACAAAAATTTATGATAAAAGAGATGATTTTTCATTTCCTATTGTTAATTATCCATTTTTAGATGGTGACGTTCCCTTGTCACCATCTTATGGTGTTTATATATCTCAACTTGTACGATTCGCTCGTGTATGTAACAATGTATTTGATTTTAGCGAGAGAAATTTATGTATTACTAAAAAATTATTACACCAGGGTTTTCGATATCACAAACTGGTCAAAACATTTACTAAATTTTATCACCGGTATAAGGAAATAATTCGTAAATATAACTCAACATGCAGACATCTTATACGTTCAGGTATTTCACATCCAAAATTTTATGGAAATATTCTTTATAAAGCACAAAAATGTCAGTATTCTCCTCAGAAACTAACAAAACCTTTAAATAGACTTATTAAAAGGGGATATAGTTACGATACTGTTGTCAGGTCATTAAAGATTGCATATTTTGGCTTTAACATTGATTCACTGATAGGGTCTTTGCATCGGAACTAAACACATTTATTTCTAAAAAAACAGTTGTTGGCATGACACGGGTTATGTTCTTCTCATATATTTTATGATAGTATGATACTAAACCCCTAACGGGAGGGATTGTACCTGATATTCATATGATGAAGACATAATCTTTCAATCAGTTTAATTGAGGTCTGGAGCTGGCTTGTCAGTTAACTGCTAGTAGTCTGTTGTTATTTATGTATTATTGTCATTTTATTTATTTTCTTTTGTTACATCTTTTGACATCAGACTCGGACTTCTCTTGAACTGAATTTTAATGTGCGTATTGTTATTCTTTTTACTTTTCTACATTGGCTAGAGGTATAGGGGGAGGGTTGAGATCTCATAAACATGTTTAACCCCGCCGCAATTTTGCGCCTGTCCCAAGTCAGGAGCCTCTGGCCTTTGTTAGTCTTGTATGATTTTAAATTTTAGTTTCTTGTGTATAATTCGGAGTTTAGTATGACGTCCATTATCACTGTACTAATATGCATATTTTAGGGGCCAGCTGAAGGACACCTACGGGTGCGGGAATCCTCGCTACATTGAAGACCCATTGGTTGCCTTCGGCTGTTGTTTGCTCTATGGTCGGGTGGTTGTCGCTTTGACATATTCACCATTTCCTTTCTCAATTTTATGTTTTATGTAACTGGTGAGGTATCAGTTACAACTATATGCAAATATGTCAGAAAGAGGTCTTCTGACTAAATTCACTTCAAGTTAGGATTTTCTCTTAGGGTAATTTATTTTCTCATTAAGATAGCAGAACTCAGTCTTTTTATGTATTTTTCTGACACACCAACATATTATCTCTTGAGTGTAGAGATAAGTTAATAAATATCTCTTGAGTTTAGAGATAAGTTAGTAAATATCTCTTGAGTGTAGAGATAAATTACTACATGTATTATACTGAATAGATTCTTGTCATATCATTTAAGTCTATAGTTTAAGTATATTACTAGTTAAAATTGTTGTTTATCTTGAATATAAATGAAAATATATGATTCTAGAAATGAATAAAAGATAGAAACTTATTTACGTGACTTTTAGCAAATGCCTATATTATACTGACCAGCTCATATCTTGTCGTATTGACTTTGTTATTTACAAACTACTCATATAATTTGAGTAAAAACTCTTGGGTCGAAGCATTTCAAGCCCCTGCCCGCTACACTATCATAAAGGTTTGATGATATATTTTGTTATGAAATGGTATTCAGATCATTAAACAAAATTATAATTTATTCAGAAAACCAAGTAAATATTGAATGTATTTTATTTTCAAATTGATGTTTTCATTGCATTATTATATTTAAAAATTGAACCATATGAAATTCTTTATAGCAACATACTCTTTGGTTTTATCTTACAGATCATGAGTATTTCTTTTGATAACTGTGGCATTTGTAATTTGAGACATATTTGGAAGCTTTCTGTTAATTGGTGCTCTGATTGCGACGAGGGACTATGTCAAGACTGTTCAGGACATCACAGTTTATCTAAGTTATCACGAAACCACAGCGTTGTTCCTATTGCTGAGAATAAAAAGTTACCATCTTTTGTTGAAAACATTAAACTGCACTGTGATGAGCACGATGAGAAATATTTATTGTTTTGCAAAGAGCATAATGAATGTGTGTGTCGAAAATGTGTCATTACAGAGAAGCACGGTGAATGTAAAGAAATGATCCCAATTGAAGATGTGATTAAAAATTCCAAAACTTCTGCAGCATTTACAGAAATTGAGTCATCACTTCACGAACTGAAAGCAAACTTTGGTTTAATTCTGGAAAACAGACAAAAGAATTTATGTTCATTTTCAGCCTCGAAAAATTTAATCGAATCCGAGATATCAGCGATTCGGAAGCAGATAAATCACCATCTCGACTTAGTTCAAGACAATGTTAAAGCTGAACTAAACAAAGCTGTGGAAAATTCGACCAAAAAAATACAGATTGTCATTGCATCTCTGAAGAAACACCAAATAGAAATCGAGAAGTGCATAGAAGATTTAGAAAACATCAAGAAGCATGCGACAGATATGCAAACATTTTTGGGAACTGCGCAATTAGACATCAAACTTCGAAAACAAGAAAAAGACCTGCAGGATTTGGTTGATGGTGGTACTTTGGCTCATACTGTAGTTTCTTCCCAGTTGAACCCGTTATTACAAAATATACATAAACACATGACTTCGTTTGGAAAAATCATCATAGATGTAATACCATTTCAACTATCACTACGAAGAAGCAAGCAAAGTCAGGCTCAAATGATGAAAGTAATGGGAAAACCAAAATGTTCCGTTGAAAATATAACTCTGGAGTTAAAAATAAAATTTAAAACAAAAGCATTCAATGTGTCAGGATGTTGTATTTTACCTTCCGGAAAACTTGTAGTTTCAAACAACTGTCCTTCGCATTTGACATTATTTTCACCTGATGGGAAGATAAATCGAAAAATTAACTGCGATTTACCATATATTTATGATGTTGCATGCGTCGACGATACAACTGTAGCCGTTGTATCAATGACTATGGAGAATATCGAACTAATAGATATGGAATCAGGTAAAACATTTACAATTGTTCGCACTTATTCCCCTTGTTGCGGCTTAACGTATAAAAATAATCATTTTATAGTTAGTCCCCAAAAAGGACAGATACAGGAAATCAGAATAGACGATACAAAAACATATGGTATTGGCAGTTCTATGAGTTCATTGCATTTGGCTGCATTAGGCAATAAACTTTATTCTAGAAAGAGGGACACGAATACCATCGTCTGTCATAATAAAAACGGTGACGTTCTGTGGACATACACAGACACGTCGGTTCTGAATGTACCCAGAGGTATCACAGTTGATGAATATGGAAATATTTTTGTTGTTGGGAACAAATCGAAAAACGTTGTGGCTATATCATCTCATGGTAGAGGACACAAAATACTCCTTTCTGAGAAAGACTTGTGTGGTTCTCCATGGGCACTTTGCTATAGTAACAATTAAAATCTTTGCTGGTTGCAAATGAAACAGACGGCCAAGCATTTCTGTACAGCGTTAATTACGCATGAACCATTTTTGCTGCTCCTGTGTTATTTCAGAGAAAGCTACGTTAAAAGTTATAAAATACTTCATTTATCATTGAAAATAACATAACACAAATAGATATTAAAATGAAAAGTAGCATTGCATGAAATTTGTTTTATACCTTTTTCAAGATACATTGCATACCTTAGAACGAAATAACATTTATTCGTGTATATTCATGACAAAGACTTATAAAACTGTGTCATATATACGCGTTGGTTATCTTTCTAAAAGACAAGATTATTATTCGTGAATATTATAACGTCTTTTTTAATCTGTAAAAATTGAAGATGCTAGTGTTGCTAGCATTCATTGGTAACTATTATTTTTTTTAATTTTTAAAAACAATTGGGTTTTTTAAATTTTTTGCCAATAACTAGTTTTGGTTTAATATGTCTAATCTTTTTTCATTTTCCAAACTTTGCTTTTTTGTTTATGGTTATTAACCATTTTAATCGAATATTTATCGTCTGGAATATTGCGTAGATAAGGCCACACCGTTTGCCATGTTGATAGCTTTCTGTTGTATGTAATGAATATCATTGATATTCAAATTTTATTCTCTTACAATTTTCCTAATTTTCCTGATACGTTTGTTCCATATGACAAATCATACATAAAGATTCCACAGATTATTTGCTTTTAATGTCGATATAGTACAATAAGATAGAACGCAGTAGTATATTCACCAAATTTCTTCTCAATGAGGGCATACAACACCTATACATTACAATTTTAAAAAATTGACGAAGGGATGGTTTAAACTTCACCATTTGGAACTCTTGGTTTAATAGCTTCCTTGTGAACAGCAATCCTCTATCAAGGGAATCATGATAGGAAATACAAGCCCGGGACTATTGTATCAATTTAGAGACATTTCCTTTCCTATATAAGACTTATCCTCACTAAAGTTGTAACTCCTTATATTTATTTCAAAGTCAAGACGTCAATATAGGTTTATTTACAGACATGAGAAAGCATGTGGGTTTGGAAATATACAAAACGTACGATGCAATAGTGGTCAACAACGTCAAAACACCGCCTCTTGTACATGATTTAATTGCTTATATCGAACTTCCGTGTCAAATTTTCAGTTTGATAATTTAATGATTTTATTCTAAAAAAACAAAAACATTAAACGATACTTCAATCACTATTCCATTATTATGTTGGCTTTATGTGCATAGTTTTATTAAGTTTTTGATTTTTTAGCTTTGCACTTTATGATATATTACTTTTTCACCATGTTCACGTGATTATAAAATAAAAAATCATTAACTTCCTATTAAACATTAGTTGTATTTGATTACAGCAAATGGTGTTCTCACAAATCATAATTAGGTATGTTTAAATATTTTTATTTTTTATCTTATTCGTACTTTGCATAATGATTATTCATTCAGCCGATCAAACATCGAGCACCAAGAAAATGATTAATAAAAAATCCTGAAAGTACAAATTACTGTTCCGTCGCTATGGCAAAAAGGGATTTATCATATCGTATATATATATATGAATAAAGCAAAAAGCAAATTCTCTTTCAAGATACACAACTGTTTATGGATAGGATTTTTAAAAATCTTTCAAAGTATTAATCACTTACTTGAACAATTTTCTGGTTATTCATGTTGTTTGTGTAACTCTTTAGAATGATTTTGCTTTTAGGGTCGGTAAGTTTACTCGTATCGTAACCAAACATCTCCGTAAAAATGAGGATGTCCCATCTCGTTCGAAATAGGTTTTCCTCATCCAAACTTCCAACCCAAATCTTGTTATTGTAGAATTTAGTAAAGGTTCAAAGTAATTTGTCGTAACGAAATCTTTAACATTGATAACATTCATTTAAAATCAAAACGTCACTAAAGACACAGGCATAACGAACGAATTGTGATATATTATAAACACTATAAGATGTTGCCAAAAGAATATAACTGTCGAAGTTTCATTTTATGTTGTCATATAGCATCAGTGTCCCTGGTTAGTGGTGGGTTGTGCACAAACAAACATGTTTAGCCCCGACACTTTCTATATGTGTATGTCTATCCCAAATTCTTGTATTTGGTTTTGATGCTATATTTGTTATTCTCGTGGGATTTTGTCTGTTGCTTGGTCCGTTTCTCTGTGTGTTACATTGTAGTGTTGTGTCGTTGTTCTCCTCTTATATTTATGCGTTTCCCTCAGTTTTAGTTTGTTACCCCGATTTTGTTTTTTGTCCATGGATTTATGAGTTTGAACAGCGGTATACTACTGTTGACTTTATTTATAGTTTTAGACTCACATACGATCTATTGTTGCTTACATCCCCGTTTTGAAAGCTGATGAATAGTTGATAATCATAACACATCTCAATATGTTATATACATACACTGAGAGATTTGAAATATATCAACTTATTTAGTATATACTTTTGAAAATATTGACACGCATAATTCGTGATGCGTTTGATATTAATAATCAATATTTTAAGTTTTCTACTCAAAATAATAATTTATTGTCATGAAATATGATTAGTTACCTTGTCATGTTTAATATATTTTAATTACAGTTACATAAGCAAAATTTCCGGTTTCCTGTTTGGTTCTAGATTTTATGAAAATCCCATCACGAGTTTTATGAATAGTTATTGCCTCAAAATACTAAATTCAGGTCATTAAATTTAGTACATTTCCCTATACAATCATGCTTGCATTGTTTCATATATAATTATATTGTAATAAAGGATTTTGCTATATTCATAACATTAGTATAAAAACTTCCTACTTTGATTTTTTATTACAAAACTATGAAATGAGACCAAAATCACACGTTTCCATCAATATCGAAATGGAAGACTTCGAGTTCATTAATTAGCATCACATTCTGGACTCGAAAACACTCATTGACAAGTAGAAATTTTATTTTCTCTCAGCCTTTTCTACTTGATTCACTCCACCATGTGACATCAGTAACCAATTGAAAACAAATATTACTCATGGATTAATATGAAGCAAAATATTTGAACAAGCAAATTCACAGAAAGTCCTGTAGCCAGGTAAAATTTTCGTTTGTTTCTTTTCATAGAAAAATTATTACATTATCTTAATATAATTGTTTAAAATTTGAAATGAATTATAAAAGATACATTTGTATTCATCAACTATAAAAATTAAATTTGAATGGTTTGAATGTTGAATATATATTTGATTGGTAAACAAAATACTTGTCGAGCAGTATTTGCAGATAAACATATTGAATGATTCCGTATAAACGCAGCTTACAACTGAGGTACAGAAGTTAAGTTAAATATAAATGTGCAAATTCCATTGCGGTGTCAAAATTTGCACTCATCTGCATAAAGAAAAAAAGATGCAAAAGTATAGGGAACTGCACTACCCATCATAAATCGATATTTTTTTTTTATAAAAATAAATCTAAATAAAACCATATGTGCTTATTTATATATTTTTTTAAAAGTGTTTATTTGTTTTCAGGCCATGGCTACCTCGTTTGCAAATTGTTGTATTTGTGATTTGCGACTTATTCAAAAGTTGTCTGTTGTTTGGTGCTCTGATTGTAACGAAGGATTGTGCCAAGAATGCAGAGAACATCATAGCTTATCTAAGGCCTCGCGAAAACACACTGTTTTTCCTATTGGTAAATATGAAACGTTGCCAGCTTTTATTGAAAACATAAAACTGCACTGCCATGAGCACGAGGAGAAATATTTATTGTTTTGTAAAGAGCATAACGAATGTGCTTGTAGAAAATGTGTCATTTCAGAAAAGCACAGAAAATGCAAAGAAATATCCCCCCTTGAAGATGTCGTTAAAAATGTTAAAACATCTGTAGCTTTTACAGAAATCATGTCCTCACTTCAGGAAATGAAGGGTAACGTTGCTCTTATTCTGGAAGACAGACGAATGAATATGTATTCAATATCAGCTTCAATAGAGAGAATCGAATCCGAGATTTATGTGACTCGACAGCAGTTAAATCACCATCTAGATAAATTACAAGACCATTTTGTTGCTGAACTGACAAAAGCTGTGGAAAATTCAACTAAACAAATACAGAGCTTCATTATGGACTTGACTAAAAAGCAAAGGGATATCGAGGAATGGATAGAAGATGTAGAAAGCATCAAGAAAAATGCAACAGATATGCAAACATTTTTAGGGATGACAAATTTAGAAACCAAACTAAATAAAACAAGTAACGACTTGCAGTCTTGGATTGACGGTAACCATTTGTCTCAAACCGTAGTTTCTTTCCACTTGGACACTTTATTACATGATATAATCAACGAAAGAACTAAGTTTGGAAAAGTTGTCGTGCATGCCATGCCTAGTAAATTAGCATTAAAAAGACGAATGCTTGGTCAGGCTCAAATGATAAAAGTGAATGCAAAATCTAAAAGTTCCTTAGAGCATATGACACTGAAATTAAAAGCAAAAATGAGCACTAATGCCTTCAATGTGTCAGGCTGTTGTATTTTGCCAAATGGAAACTTGGTAGTGTCAAATTATGACCCTTCGTATTTGATATTTATCGCAACTGATGGAAAAACAGAGAATAAAATTATCAGCATCATGCAAACAATCATTGATGTAACATGTGTTGACAATGACACTGTTGCCGTAATATCATATACACAGAAAAATATTGAACTAATTAGCCTGAAATCTGGGAAAACAATCAAGACTATCAGTACGTCTGACCCTGCTATCTGCTTAACTTACACTGAAGGCACCTTTATAGTCTGCCTCGAGAACGGACAAACGAAAGAAGTCCGCTTAGAGGATAACAAGACAAATGATATCAGCAGTACGGTGGTGTCAAGAAGTATTACAGAATTAAACAACACTCTTTATTCTGTAAAGAAAGATACAAACACGATCGTTTGTCATAAAAGAAACGGGGAAGTACTGTGGACATTTACAGACGAAGAGATTCTACAAAAACCGAGAGGCATCACAGTAGATGACATTGGAAATGTTATAGTCGCCGGGGTCGAATCAAACAACGTTATTGCAATATCCTCTGATGGCACAAAGCACAAAATTCTTCTTTCGAAAACAGACTTATGTGGTTCACCTTGGGCAGTTTCCTTCAACAACCAATTCAAATATTTGCTTGTTTCTAACGACAAAGATGGTCGAGCATTTCTGTACAGCGTCAGCTATTCATAAACTGAGCCCTTGCCTTGTTTTGTTAAATGACTTTTACTTATTTACGTTTCTCATGTTTCTTGTAAATAGGAATAACGTTCCAATCCGTTTCAAAAAAAAATCCTACAATTCGTCAGAGATTAAAGACTTTATTATTTGTGTCTGCAGTTCTTTTCTGTAAAAATTCAGAGGAGTATGTATGTTATTTTTTGTTAGTAATTTTTCGTTGTCATATCACAAACACTAATCTGTTGGAATGAGGTCAACCAAATTTTGATTACAGTATCAACAAGAATTATATCAAAGATCTTCGAAAATAGTCTTAATACAAAAGACTGATCAACAATAAACCCAAACAAAAACCTTGGTTGAACTCAGGTGCTCGCGTTAGGTTAAGTAGTTCCTACTCCACATGCTGTTTAAACATGAGCTATCCGGTTATAGTTGCTTTTGGTAATGTTCCAATCAAACAATAGAGAACGAGATTGTGGTTACGACATGTGTACATATCCGTTTCAAAATTTCAAACTGTGACACAGATATTCTTTAAAGATCTAGCATATCATGATGGCGTTCATAATACTTTTAAAAGGATGACTGCAATCGAAACTTTTTGAACCCTTTATGCCATAGTTTTTGTATACGTAAGGAGTAACCCTATTTCAAGGAATAACGATAAGAAACGCAAGTTATATCGGATCAACTGAGACATATAATAACACGCCATATGCAGGTGTTGCTGTAATATTACTTGACAGTATTGGCAATTTGTTAAATCAACTGCTTTGTTGTAAAGTTAATTCGACTATGAGAAATGATTATTGATATTGGGTATATTCGAACGAGGGTCACGGCAGATTTTGAGAAATGCAATCTAAAGTTTTGCATCGCCTTTTTCAATCACATAATTAAAAGCAAACTAGGTTACAAAACATCCATATCATAAACTGGATAGAAATAATCTATGAGGAACTAAGATAAAAAAAAAAATCCCGATGAAGTATACTGTCATAACGCATTTTCCTTAAAATATTCAA
Organism: Mytilus edulis; assembly: GCF_963676685.1. Taxonomy (NCBI): domain Eukaryota; kingdom Metazoa; phylum Mollusca; class Bivalvia; order Mytilida; family Mytilidae; genus Mytilus; species Mytilus edulis. The sequence continues at coordinate 72,852,951 of NC_092350.1, read as the reverse complement.
TAAGGGGAACCATTTAATGTTCGTTGGCGTAGGAATTTTTGAAAAAGATTAACGATTCCACCTGGTTTCTAATATCTTTATATCAAAATCAGCTATAAGAATCTATGACATAATCAAATTAAACACCTTAAAGTTATTAAGTTTATTTTTTTCCTGAAAAGGGACATTAGCTGCAAAATTTATGTAATGTAATTTTTTTGAACTCTCATTTTATCTTATAATAAAGACTGAATAAATTTCAAAGAAAACAATACGCAATGTATGGAATCATTAACACATTATAAAACATCAAGATTCCGTGTGTATGGTTGACTAGATAATTTCAAAAGAAAACTATCGACTTAACAAACGAAAACTGTCGATTGGCACGTGACCCAGTTATAATCATGAATAAATGCAGACAGATAAACATAAAATAAAAATACACATCGTCCTCTTCGTCGAAACTGAGTGAAAAAGAGCACATTCTTAGAAAATGATTACCATAACTGAGCATTCGTACAGTCATCGTATACTTTTTTCAAATATCTTCCCGAATTGTGCTTCGGTTAATCAGTTCACGACTTTTGAACAGTAGTATGCTACTGTTACCTTTAATTTTTTTGGTAAATCCTAAATCAAGTTCAGCTGGTCAGAGTACACAGTTATTGTCGCTGATTTTCGTTGTCCACGAATATAGTCCCTAGTGTGGACAATGTGTTACTTGCCAATGTTTTTTATACTCCTTTCAAATTTATTTCTCCATGTTTTATGCCTCATTTAGCAAGTAGGGGGTTGAAATGACACTGTAAAAAAATTTGGGTCATAATAATTAATGTGAAGTAGTGATTAGGTCCAGCTCTAAAAAGTCAAAAATTAGCACTTCGGAAGCTGTCAAAAGATTTCAAGACCCCCTCAACATAAAATTGTTCATATTTTGAGTTAGAGCCGATGACTTTTTCCATAATTTTGATAAAATTTGTCCTAAAAGTAGTACATGTAGTACAACACACTGAAAAAACATTATTGAGAAAGCGCAGGTGGGATTTTTTTAATTTTCATTTATTGTCTATACGAAATGCACCACGAAATAACTGTGTACTCGGACCAGCTTAATTATATAGGGTAAAGTTACATATTTAACGCCTAGACTGGTATCTCAAGATCTAAGACCGCGAAAACAATCCCTAGTAATTATAGTCACCGACATATCGTGTCGGGCAACCTATTCGTTTAGGTGACAGACGTGCGTTTCGTCTACAATACACTCATCAGTGACGCTAGAATCCAAAAACGTTAAAAAGACCAATTAAAGTACAAAGTTGAAGAACATTGATGACCAAAATTCATAAAAGTTTTGCCAAATAGAGCTAACATAATCAATTCCTGAGGTAGAAAAGCCTTAGTATTTCAAAAATTCAAAATATGTTGTAAACAGTTAATTTATAAATATGACCATATCAATGATAATTCATGTAAATTAGTTATTGATACAAATTGGACCACAGTTCATGGTTTCGGGAAAAAATGAACAATTTGGCTTCTTGAAAAACTGATCGCCATGATAGAGTCAATAATACTGAAAGTACGTTAAACACCAACCATATTTTAGAAGAGTGGCAAAACTTAAACTTATCTTTATTCGACCTTAATTTCACTCATATCAATCGGTCAATATAGATATTATTGTGACTAGAAAACAGGTTTACTAAGCAAAACATTTGGAATCCTATATTTGCAAATTTTACTCTGATATTCATAATAATGATCAATTAGAAAAACAGATATACATATATTTTTTCATATTGTCCTTTCAATAACTTTTTGTAACACATCGAGATAGATTCTGATATCTAGTTTACTAAACGAAAGATTGCACTATTTTTCAATTCTGTAGTGTATATTTTGAGCGTTAATTAAGAGTTTTTTAATGTACTTGCCTTTTTTATTTGCCTATTAGATTAGTCCCGTATATGTTTTTGATGAATGTGGCACATCCAATAAGGCTGAACAGTACAAGGTATATCAGTTAATGCAACATGTCATTAACCATATGAGTATGTGTCTTCCCTCACCTAGTGTAGCTTCTACTGCTTATGTATCGGTGTATTATTCTTGGTTCATTTCTACCTCTTCAATACAGATGTATTTAATTCTTGGAAGATATTTTAACTCGTCTTTTATGTGTTTTTAATTTACAAAGAGGTGTTTTCGGTACATTTTGATCTTCAAGTACCTAGTCGACTTTTAACGTTTTCTGATTCAGATTATAAGAGTTTTTGAACATAAACGAATATGTTTTTCGTAGGCTTACTATATAATGAATTCACTTCTATGCTTCTATTGGTGATATCCTGTCGGGAATTTAGCGCAAATATATACATGTTTACGTTGCTTCCAGACTTATGTAATTATGACGTTACTGATAACAATGGCTAGACGTTAGAATAAACACGATCTATACACAACGCATTTATCTACTTTACACAACATTTATGGTGCCGTGACTGTCGGAAACGATGGAATCAAAGTTAAAAACTGTATGTAGAGGACACAGAGGGCAAGTTACAAAAATATTAAAGAAATTTGATGAGATTGAAAAGAATTCGGACTTAGATAAAGACGATGTGAAATTAATTTCGGACGAAATTCAACAGAAACAGAGGACTATTATGGATTTGAATGAAAAGATACTGAATTTAACGTCGGAGGAGGATGTAGCAGACGAAATTCAAGAGTCTGATGAGTATATGTTTAATTTAGAGTCCAAACTTCGGAAAATTAGAAAAATATCAAATTCTGATTCACTTTCTCAAAATGTCGCATCAACGTGTCTAGATCCAAATGCAAACAGTTTTATGCCATCTTACTCTACAAATTCATCGCTTACCAATGCCAATGTTATACGCAGCAATGAAACTGAAATTAATGTACAGCCAACCCATTTTGATAATTTTCGCTCCATGCAAAATACCCATCGTGACTTGCAGTCTACAAATGATTTGTACAACCAAGGCTTTTCTTCGGTAACGAATAGCAGTCAAAACCACAGATTACCAAAACTAGATTTACCGCACTTTGATTGGGAAATTTTACAATGGCAAACCTTTTGGGATTCCTATGAATCAGCTATTCATTTCAACAGTACTTTGACCGAGATACAAAAATTTAGTTACTTGAAAGCCCAACTCCATGGCCATGCCGCCCAAACTATTGAAGGTTTTGCACTGACGAATGCCAATTACACCACTGCCATTAATTTGCTCAAAGAGCGTTTTGGTTCGCCTCACAAGATTATTCATGCCTACATGAAAGCTTTAATGGATCTTCCTTCACCGTCAAATGATTTAAACAGCCTAAGAAGGTATGGAGACTACATAGAAACGTACGTAAGAGGTCTTGAATGTTTGAGTCAAACACAAGAAATGTATGGCGCGCTACTAGTACCTATAGTCATTGGTAAACTACCAGTAGAAACGAGAAAAATTATTGCCCGTGAATATAATAGCGATCATATAACTCTAAACCATCTCAGAAAAGCCATCACGAGAGCAGCGAGAGTTCTTGAAGCGGGAGAATTTACCGACCGCGACGGTTTACATACTACCGCAACGTTTCTGACCGAAGCTCGTAATAAAACACAGCGAAATTTTAATACAAACAACACAAGCCTCAATGAGACACGTTTCAATGACAAAAAACGTTCATGCATCTAAATCACTGGTGTACATTTTCCGGGAGATTGCACGATAATTTCTTGCGTGAATGAAAGACTAAACATCGTAAAGCAAAAGAAAAAATGTTTCAACTGTCTAGGAAACCACGGTGTTTCCGAGTGTAAATTGCGTAACCGATGTAAGAAATGCAACAAGAAACATCACACCAGTATTTGCGAAGAACAAGCTACAGATGGAAAAAGGACAGGACAACAAGGAGAAATCAACCGTTGTAAGATTTGTAAAAACAGAAGAACCAGAACCACAGTAATAAAATTGAGAATGGAAATGGGGAATGTGCCAAAGAGACAACAACCCGACCATAGAAAAAAACAACAGCAGAAGGTCACCAACAGGTCTTCAATGTAGCGAAAAATTCCCGCACCCGGAGGCGTCCTTCAGCTGGCCCCTAAACAAATATATACTAGTTCAGTGATAATGAACGCCATACTAATTTCCAAATTGTACACAAGAAACTAAAATTAAAATAATACAAGACTAACAAAGGCCAGAGGCTCCTGACTTGGGACAGGCGCAAAAATGCGGCGGGGTTAAACATGTTTGTGAGATCTCAACCCTCCCCCTATATCTCTAGCCAATGTAGAAAAGTATAATGTATACCTCACAACACACAAGCGTTTATTGAAAACAGCTATTGCACCAATATCATACGGGAAACAGATCACAGAAGCTAGTATTTTATTTTTCGAAGGTGCCCAACGTTCATTCATCATCTGTCCGAGCTCAAGTGAAATGGACTACCCAAAAGTGAACTACCAGCTGACAATTTTATTTGACGAAGGTGCAACGTTCATTCATCACTCAGAGTATAGCCGAAAAATTACATATAAGACCAAGCGGAAGGGACACAATTGAAATGTCAGCTTTTGGAGACAAGAAAAAGAATATATGCCATTTGGATACAGCAACCGTTCAACAACAAACTGACAAAGGTGATATTGTAATCATTAATGCATTGGTTGTTCCAGATATTGCAGTTCCACTTGCAGTTTACACAAAATTGTGCAAATTACTCGATATAGTACATTATCAAAATTACTACGAATAACAGCTTATCTATTACGATTTATACGAAATTGCCGTTCGCCAATATTACAGAAAAATAAGGCAAAGTACGTTTCAAGAGAGGAATTGCAGGATGCAACAGAGTGTTGGATACTAAAATGCCAAAGAACTTCATTTAGGGACGAAATGTTATACTTGAAATTAAAGTATACTAAGCCTACTGTTTTAGTTAGACAACTTAGATTGCACCTTATTTGCCCTGGTATGGTGGATGGTGGAAACACTTTATAGGAATTACAAAAACTTGTTTGAGGAAAACATTAGGTAGATCTTACGTTACCATGGATACACTTCAAACAATTCTGACAGAAAAAGAAGCGATCATTAACGATAGACCATTGACCTACGTATCACCGGATATTGAGGACGAGGAGCCGTTAACTCTGTCACACTTACTGTACGGAAGAAGAATAACTTTAACGCCGTATCCACAGCCGAATATTGAGTACATTGCCGTGAATAGCGGAAAACAAGAACTGCATAAACAGTTGAATAAACAGTTGAGTTTAATGGAGCATTTTTGAGACCGGTGGAAATCCGAGTATATAACGACACTAAGAGAGTTTCATCGCCAAATTGGAAATAATTTACAAACTATTCAAATTGGAGTCCAAGATGATAAATTACAAAAAAAAAAAACGATGGAACATTGCCGTTGTTGATGAATTGATCACCAGAAACGATGGTTTTACAAGAGCAGCAATACAACGAATTTGTGCAGGACGTACATCACGTCCTATAGTAAAACTGTACCCGCTTGAAATCTGAACAAACACTAACAATTTAGAAGACAAAAGTGATGACACTTCAACAGAGAGGTTGACAAGAGTTCAACCAAAACGAGAGGCATCTGTCCGAGCTCGAGAGAACATCAAGAAATGGACTACCCAAAAGTGAACTACTAGCTGACAATTTTATTTGAATAGACTTCGTTAAAAGTGAAAATTTAATAAGTGAATTATTTGAATTTGTGTTAGAAAGACAATTAATAATTTAATTTTCAGTAATATCTATTTGACTGATATCTATAGTAATTAATATTTTTTATATTTTAACTTTTGCCGGCCCCGCGAATGTCGGGAATTTAGCGCGTATATATATATGTTAACGTTGCTACCTGACTTATGTAATTATGACGTTACTGATAGCAATGGCCAGACGTTAGAATAAACACGATCTATACACAACGCATTTATCTACTTTACACAATATATCCTATGTTTCCAGGGCGGTTTGGTGTATCTTACTTTTAAAAAGTATCTTTAATCGTATGGCTGGTTATATCCCGCTAACATGTTTAACCCCGCCCCATTATTTATGTATGTGCCTGTCCCAAGTCAGGAGCCTGTAATTCAGTGGTTGTCGTTTGTTTATGTGTTACATATTTGTTTTTCGTGCATTTTTTTTTATATATACAGAAGGCCGTTAGTTTACTCGTTTGAATTGCTTTACATTGTCTTATCGGGGCATTTTATAGCTGACTATGCGGTATGGGCTTTGCTCATTGTTGAAGGCCGTACGGTGATCTATAGTTGTTACTGTGTCATTTTGGTCTTTTGAGGACAGTTGTCTCATTGGCAATCATACCACATCTTCTTTTTTATATATACTTCTGCAATTTAATTGTTTTGTGATTGCCATTTTATTTCTTAAAACTATAGGCTCTCAAGAGCCTGTATCGCTCACCTGACTTTACTTGGGCTTTTGAAATCATATAAAAAAAGATAAAATTTGACTATAAAGTAACAATCCGTGGCCAGCACCTCATATGGAAAGAAACATTCATGATATGTTTGATTTCATTCAATTCAGTGGTTCTCTAGAAGGAGACTTTTGTATCCTATTTTAAACTAAGCCCCCCTGCTGGCGTCCATCTTTGGTGATGGATCGGATACAAAGTATCGACACTTGGTCAGCATCTCATAAGGAACATTTCTGTTATGTTTGGTTTCATTCCATTCAGTGGTTATTTAAAAGAAGAAATTTGTATGAATTTCCCATAGGGTCCTATGTTAAACTAAGTCCCCCGTTGGCGGCCATCTTGGATGTTGGATCGGGAACAAAGTTACAACAATAGGTCAGCATCTCATTAGGAACATTCTTGCTATGTTTGGTTTCATTCCTTTCAGTGGTTCACTAAAAGAAGACATTTGTATGTATTTCCAATAGGGTCCTATGTTAAACTAAGTCCCCCGCTGGTGGCCATCTTGGATGTTGGATCGGGAACAAAGTTACAACACTAAGTCGGCATTTCATTAGGAACATTCTTGCTATGTTTGGTTTCATTCCTTTCAGTGGTTCACTAAAAAAAGACATTTGTATGTATTTCAAATAGGGTCCTATGTTAAACTAAGTCCCATGCTGGCGGCCATCTTGGATAATGGATTGGCTACAAAGTAACAACACTTAGTCAACACCTCATAAGGAACATTCATGCCATGTTTGGTTTCATTCCATTCAGTAGTTCTCTAGAAGAAGTTCAAAATGTAAAAAGTTAACGACGACGACGGACGACGACGACGGACGACATACGACGGACAACGACGACGAACGACAGACGACGGACGCCAAGTGGTGAGAAAAGCTCATTTGGCCAGTCGGTTTTTTAAGTACTAGTAAAGCGTAATCTATCGACTAATATCTGAAAACAAAGCATAATATTGATATTGTAAAGAAGTCTATTTACAAGTTTTATCTTTTACAAATATCTTCACATTACTAATAAATCGATATTTATAAGAAGTGATATTCTCGGGAAAATAAGAAAAATATACTGCATCGCCCGCCCTTTATTTATCAATTACAAAGTTGAGGAAATGCTTTATTCTCCAAGTTTAGACATCATAATAACATTCTGAAGCAAAGTAATGGAAATTAAAATTGACATATGGCGACCTACAATATTTCAATGGCATACATCTTTTATTTTATCAAAAACATAATCAAACGAAAACGGATTTTTCAAAATTCCATTATCAAAATAGCTTTTTTCAGCAGTTTTTTGTGAGACACTTGATCTTTGTATACAACACTATAAAATGCTTATATGTTTTTACATTATCATGGTTCTTTACTTAACGCGTCAAATAACAAATACTTACTTTGTCTTGCAATACAATTTGTTAGGATCATAAATATGAACTTGCTGACAACAATGTTAGTAAAGTTAATAAACACGTATAGAAATAATGTACGATGTCATTTAGGAGATATGTGGTTGTAATTATATAAGGTGGTATGATTGCCAATCAGACAACTTTCCAAAAATGTCAAAATGAGGAGGATGTTGGCAATTTTAAGTCATGATCGGTTTTCCACAATGATCATAACTCGTACCATGTAGTCAGCTTCAAAAGACACTTAGATGACAACCTTTCAAACCATTCAAATTTAAAAACCTAACTGCCTTGTCTAATATGACAAAATAATAATGGAAAAACAATCTATAAACTGCATGCTTCTTACTAACTTAGGTACATAGTGAATGAGGCAGGGTCATTTATATATGTGATTGCTGAATCCTCCCCATAAGCCTAGGCCTGAGACGGTGGCGAGACATCCCAACATTAGTATCAGCTTTAGTTGGAAATTACTTGGCTCATCAGATCGGCACTATGCACAGAAACCAAACAACATAAAGACAAAAATGATTTCTAAGAGTATTCACAGTTATTTTAAGCTAGCTCAATTGCTTCTTATTTTATAAATAATTTTTCTCATTCTTAAGAAAATCAGAAGCAAATATTATGAGGGATATAACATTTTCGAACTGCCTTTTAAAGTTTTTACATACACTCATCTGTCAAAATTTATACAATGTCAAACTTTGCCAAATAAGTATTACACCTCAACTAACATGACTAATTAGAGCTTCAGACCGTGCTCTTTGCGTTGTCCATTGTATCTTTAAAATTACCTGTTAAGTGTACCTTTTCAATAAAATAGAAAAATTAAAACAAAGCGAGCTATATCATGTATATATAGATTGGTGATTTAAATACGTTATTGATTTCATTCTTAAGTTATCTTACCTGTTGCTATATCACGTGATTAGAGGAAAGTGACGTGTTATTTGCTTCCTTTAACACAGGATTGAGCTTGTTAAATTTGATGAACTGAGCTACTGTTCTTGTGTTTTATTAAATCTAAGGTATGTACAAGAGTTATTGCTATCCAAATTAATCGTTTTATATATTAAACGAAAGAATATTCTAACTTACTCATTTTGCTGCTTGATTTAGCACATTAAAGACACAGAGGGGCGTCTACCACTAAAGTTGCCTGAACAAATTCATGAAACTGGAAAAGTAACGGTGAAACACTTCCTAAAATTACAATCGAAATATGTGACAAAATGAAGTAAACCCAAGGTTTTTGTATTGCTTTTGTTGTAAAATTGTATCAAACTGAGTTGCAATCAATAATATTTTTAAGGGTCATCAAAATGAATTTAAAATGTATATCCGTATTTACATTACAAATCTGCTCTGAGTATAGACAAACCAAAGCATCTAGAAAAATGATTAGGCATGGCATATAGGAAATATATATGCAGTCTATTTTTCAAAAAAAACCTTACCTGGATTTTTTCCAGTGTGCAGAAGATAAAAAAAATAAACAAACACTTGACTTTAATTTTGTTATATTCTTCAGTAGCTTAATGACTGATAACTAAATCCATGTAAATTCTAATACTTTAATAATACAGTAAGACATGATTATAACAACTGCTTGGAATCCCCAAAATACAATTATATATTTAATCAGTTAAACTGTCACTCCATCTGATAGGCGGTACTAAGATTAGATGCACATGTAAGCAGGTAAAGCTAATCAAGTTAAGTAAATACAAATGATTGATATCATTACAAATTTGATGCGGCTCATTCTCTCACACGGTTTGCAGATATCTATTGTCCACCTATTGTCAATCGATACAATGAATATAACATACAATATTGATTATAGGAGTGCAGCTTCTCGAACCTCATTCCAAAATTAGTTTATTTTTGCATCTTCTGCAGGAATTAAAATAAATTAAAAGCAAAATCATAATCTGAAACTTTTAAATTTTGTGTATATAGGTACATACTCTAAAAGTTCTTAAGATGAACAGGTTTGTCTGTACCCAGAGTGAAATTTGCGGTGCAAATACAGGGTTAGGAAGAACCTTAACGGTTACGTGCCTTTGGATTATCTAATACATGCCAAATCAAATACTTAGTAGAAGACCTTACAATACTTTTTTATGGTATGCATTTTGTTATCAAGATGATATTTCGTCGTGTGAGTCTTAGAGTGTTAGATGTCCATTTTGATAAAAATTGAGATAGCTATATATTTGACATTTGATATTTAAGTGCAATGGTTAATTTCCCTTAATTTACATCTATGATACGAGATTTTTACACTGTTGTCAGAACTACAATGTGCTATTTTCACTCTACCATTCAATTATAAAAGCTTACTAGTATTCATCTAGTTGGACTACGGCATTTTAAGGAATAATTTCCTGTCAACAAAAGTTTAATTTTCGAAAAACTAAGGATTTTCTTATTCCAGGCATAGATTTCCTTAGCCGTATTTGGCACAACTTTTTGAAGTTTTGGATCCTCAATGCTCTTCAACTTTGTTATTGTTTGGCTTTATAAATATCTTGATATGAGCGTCACTGATGAGTCTTATGTAGACGAAACGCGCGTCTGGCGTACTAAATTATAATCCTGGTACCTTTGATAACTATTCATAGTGGTGTGTCTTCATTTTTCTAGTTTTGTTGCTGTAAAATATTTGTTACTAAAATTAGCAATGTAGAACTATGCGAAAATAGTTTCTATGGTTTTAAATCAATTTATGAGTTATTCTTAGCAAAATAATCATTCCCGAAGTGGGGATATTATACAATTGAAAAATCCATGATCTATCTCCAATAGATTTATAGGGATCAATTTCTTGTCAACATTGTTTGTCGCAAAATCTCCAGAAAAGGAGGTGCTTCATTCATTTTATGTGTGTGTCTTTAAAAAAGACAATCGAGCAAATAGTTACTCTTCACATCCGAAAAAAATCAATTCCTACAAAGATTTCTTAACTGTGTCAAATATTTTATGATATCGCGTTTTTAAACTTCATGTTCAATTTCACAACACTTGGGTCTAACAACATTACAATAAAATTAACGGTACCAATTTTCTTGCACCAGATGCGCATTTCGACAATACATTCAACATTCACAAGGCGATTTGTTTTATTAGATTACAGTGCAAAATGGAAAAATACCAAGGGAAAATATAATGCGGCAGGACTTATATTTCATATAATCATAATTCATTATAAAGATCTTAGTGGTCTTAATTTTGATATATCTGATTAATTATAATAATGTAAAAATTGTTTTACAGCTGATGGCTTCCTCTTTTGATCACTGTGGTATTTGTAGTTCAAGACACGTTTCTAAGCCATCCGTGGTTTGGTGCCCACACTGTGATGAAGGATTATGCCAAGACTGTATAGAACACCATAGCTTGTCAAAGGCAACAAGAAACCACAAGACTGTTATCATTGACGAATACCATAAATTACCATCATTTATCGCGAACATCAATCTGCACTGCGATGAACACAACGAAAAGTACCAATTGTTTTGCAAAGAGCATAATGAAGTTTTATGTAGAAAATGCGCTATTTCTGCGAAGCATGTAGAATGTAAAGAAATGTTCCCCGTTGAAGATGTCATTAAAAATGCTAAAACATCTGTAACCTTTACCGAAATCGAGTCATCATTCCAAAAAATGAAAGAAAATCTTAAACTTATCCTTGAGGACAGACAAAAGAATATATCTTCGCTGTTTGGGTCGAAACAGAAAATAGAGTCCGAGATATCAGCGATTCGACGCCAGATAAATCAACACCTTGATGAAATACAACACCATTTCATTGTTGAATTAAACAAAGCTGTGGAAAAATCGACCCATCAAATACAAACCTTCATTGCATCTCTAAAGAATAAGCAAAGAGAAACAGACGAGTGTATAGAAGATGTAGAAAGCATAAAAGATCATGCAACCGATATGCAAACATATATAGGAACAAGGCTTTTAGAAAATAAACTGAATCAAATAGAAAATGACATGCAGTCTTGGATAAATGGTGGTAGTTTGGCTCACACCGTAGTTTCGTACAAGATAGACTCTGAATTAAATTACATTAAAGACGAGATAACAAAGTTCGGAAAACCTGTTGTAGACGTGCAATCATGTAAACTGCCAATACGAAGGAGGAAAGAGAGCCAGGCTCAGTTGATGAAAGTAAAGACGGAGCCTAAAACAATTGATCATATCACATTGACCTTAAAAACAAAAATAAAAATATCAGCGTCAAATGTCTCAGGTTGCTGTATTTTGCCTTGCGGTAGACTTGTGATTTCAAACTATGACCCCTCGTTTTTGTTGTTATTAACACCTGATGGCACACTTGAAAAAAAAATAACTAATATAATGCCCAAAATTTTTGATGTTTCTTGTGTCGATAAAGAAACTATTGCAGTAGCATCAGCTTCTGATAAAAACATTTCAATAGTTAGTCTTGAATCAGGGAAAACAATAAAAAGGATCCAAACAACCTTTCCCTGTCTAGGCTTGACTTACACGAATGGCAGTTTAATAGTTTCCCCAAATAATGGACAGTTGCAGGAAATCAGCTTAGGGGATAACAAGACAAATACCATTTGTAGTTCTATTTCCTCAAATTATGTCGCCTCTCTGGGAAATAAACTGTTCTTTGGAAAAAGCGAAGAAACAGATACCATTATCTGTCAAAATAGGAACGGTGAGATGCTGTGGACATTTACAAACAAAACGGCTTTACGAAAACACAGGTGTATCGCAGTAGATGAATTCGGAAATGTGTTCGTCGCTGGGAACAAATCAAATAGCGTCGTTGCAATATCTTCTGATGGCAAAAAACACAAAATACTCCTGTCAAAAACAGACTTGGTTTTAAAACCATGGGCAATCGACTACAACATCAAATCAAAATCTTTGCTTGTGGCAAACGAACGAAATGGTCAAGTACTTGTATACAATGTTAACTATGCTTAAAATAAACGCTACTGTTAAATTGTTTTTTTAACTTAATTATGGACAATGACAACTTATTTTATTATATCAACTGCATTTGATTTCATTTTTGGATTGAAAGGTTGTGTATTAGGAGGCAATTTGTACATAATGTATATGAAATACATGAAAAAATGGTTTCAAAATATATTCAACTACAAGTAAATGGTTTTGGTTTAGGTTTTTGGATTCTTTATCGTTTGCATTGATGCCACATTTTATTTTCATATTTTGTATAAATTTGGAGGTCCAATGTGTGCTTTCTTTTTCATTGTTTCTCATGTTTTATCCATTGTGAAGTTATATTCATTTCGTAATCAAATAAGTGTCTTGTACTCTATTACTTCTGATGTTTGATAATATAATAATTAGGTTTATAATTGATATTTTTTTAAACATTCCAAATATTCTACAGAAATAAACTTAGTTGTAAATTTAAGAATATCTTGGAGTTTTATGAATACATAGGCGAGTGTAATATTTGAAGAAGACGTCTAGTTAAGGACTTTAATGCACCCACCTAACACACGGCTAATTTCTTTTTTAAATGAAAGAATAATGATTTAACTTTGATTTTTGCCCGGTCGTCACAAAATCGTACGGTGCAGTTTTTGTAAAATTGACGTTTATTTCAGAAATTAGTTTAAAATTATAAAATTACGACATATTTTTCAAGCAAAAGAAATTAGTCTTATCTCTTCTTTTAGACAGAATAATTAAGTGAATTAGATTCTTAAAAAATTGAAAAACAATATTTACAACTTGAACTCCGCATGCTTTTGCATTCCTTCTAAATATTTGAAATTTTGTACGAAAATTTTAATAATCTTGACCGTTTCGGATCTACAATTAAATTTTTTATTAAATACTTTTGCACTCTATCCGTTTTAGAACACACCAAATCACTCATCAGTTATCGTTTTTTCACTCAAGATCAAGACTTAATCTCAACATTTCTTAAAATCACGAATTTCTGTAATTGTATGATGTTGGGTAAAATCACTATAGTTTCCGGAATCCCTTATCTATTTCGTTATCGTTTTTTTACTGAATATATTAGTCGATTTCCGTGTACTTAATAGTGCTATTAGAGTACGATAAATCATATGTAAACGGTTCTATTTCTATCTTTAACTTCAGTGTAGCTTAAATAGATATAAAATCGTCCGAAATTAAGATCAAATCAAAGTAAAACATAGTTTTTGAGTTCTTAGAATTCACCCATTTCTAAATAAGGAATCGTATCGGAAAATTGTAGAAAATCTTCCGAGTCGTGTCAAATTTTCACAGTCCAGTTCACAATGAAACCCTTCCTATGCTAAAGAGCAAAAACTATCCATTGATTGACACAGATGCATAGTCTGTCATGTATATAATTTACTACATAGAAACTATGTAGTTAAACACTTAAATGAAGATACAGTTGTATTCCCGCAGTGGGAAAACGAAAAGATGAGGTTTACAGAAGACTGGTCGATGAATATGAAAAAAATGAAAACATCCCATTTGAAAATACAATATACCATAAGAGTTGCTATGGATATTTCAAAAGTAAGCACAACCTATCATCTTCTGTTTTGTCTGTACAAAGTGTTAATACATATATCTCCTACAATATATAAAAAAGAAGATGTGGTATGATTGCCAATGAGACAACTATCCAGAAAAGACCAAAATGACACAAACATTAACAACTTTAGGTCACCGTACGGCCTTCAACAATGAGCAAAGCCCATCCCGCATAGTCAGCTATAAAAGGCCCCGATAAGACAATGTAAAACAATTCAAACGAGAAAACTAACGGCCTTATTTATGTAAAAAAAATGAACGAAAAACAAATATGTAACACATAAACAAACGACAACCACTGAATTACAGGTTCCTGACTTGGGACAGGCACATACATAAATAATGTGGCGGGGTTAAACATGTTAGCGGGATCCCCCCCCCACCCCCCCCCCCCCCAACCTGGGACAGTGGTATAACAGTACAACATAAGAACGAACTATAAAAATCAGTTGAAAAAGGCTTAACTCATCAGATGGACAAAAATACAAGTGGACGTAATGATCTGATTTACAAAATAACTCATGATAATTTTACTATTAAATCTTTATACCATAAACCTTGCATCGCTAAATATTTGCTACAAAATTTGAAGTCAGAAAGTAAAGAGCTATTTTATTCTGAACATAAAACAGCTTTTACTAACATTTCGCCGAGTAAAGATGACGTACCTGTACACAAGGAAGTATTCTGGTTAACAACTTTAATTACTTGATCAGCTAACCGGGCTTAATTTATTTCCGAGGATCGCCGCCGAGAAAACTACTTAACATATTATCAGCTTCAACAAATACTAAAAATATATGGTCAATTTATAGTTACAATGTACATGTATACAGCCTCAACAAGGCCAAGGTACATCCAATATTGTATAAAGTAGCTCCATAATTTTGTCTTATTCTGTTTAACTCTTTTTCATTTAGATTTATCATTACAAACACACCTTTGATAACTATTAACAAGTTTGACTGATCAACAGATTAGAAAAATTGAAAATGGGGCATACATTCTACATGGCATTATTTTTCTTCTGGGGGGTCAAAATTTTATCCAAGACAATGTCGACCTAACTACAGAAGCAATAAAAGTTCTCCGTATGACTTTGGTTGGTTAAAAGGCAACATCGATCCGGTATAATGTTATCCAACTTTCTACAAGATTTGATTTGTTCACGCAGGGGAAGGGTTAAGATTGCAAAAACATGTTTAACCCCGCCGCAAATTTTGCGCATGCCCCAAGTCAGGAGCCTCTGGCCTTTCTTATTTTTGTATGATTTTTTGTTTTAATTTCTTGAGTATATTTCGAAGCTTAGTATGACGTCCATTATCATTTCAAACTAGTACATATTTGTTTAGGGGCCAGCTGAAGGACGCCTCCGGGTTTGGGAGTTTCTTGCTGCATTGATGACCCATTGGTGGTCTTCGGCCGTTGCCTGCTTTTTGAACGGGTTGGTGTCTCTTTGACAAATCCCTCATGTCCATTTCCAATTTTTAATTCAATCTATATATAGTAGATCTTGTGTCCGCTTTGAGCAAAACCTCTGCTGTACTGGTATATGCCAATGCCAAGGAAGTTGTCTTTGTAAGGACATTTTGACCGATAAGAATGATGAGATTACATGTTAAAATGAAGCTATAATATTCCGATATCGCAATGTTCCGACACCTAAATGGTCCTACATCCCATTGGTCCGACGTTTCGATCATTTAGGTTATGCGCTAACGGGATTTTAACATAAGAAAGCCAAATAAAAGGTTCAATATTAGGATAACCTTGTCCTCCGTTTGAAGCAGTGAAACAAGATATAAAAAAAGTAATACGTAGTGCCAAAGTAGCCGAAGGTCATCACTAGCGTAATTTAAAAAGAAAAAAGTACAAACTCCTTTGTCACGGTGTTGTTTGATTAATAAGATATCTAAAGATACACGGAGGCCAACTAAAGTAAAATCAAACACAGTTTAACGTACAATGAGTGGTCATATTTTCCTTGTGATGTTTTTATATTAAAATTGTCAATTTGTTGATATAAATATACTAGTAGCACTTTACTCATTTTAGTAATTTTAGTTAGTACTCTTATCATATCTGATTTAGTGATGTAAATGAAATTGCGGTATGATCCAGACTCAACATATTGCACTACAATAATAAAATAAAAATCCGCCCTATGGTTGTCTGATCTTACAGCGGTTGGAAAGCTTTCAAACTAACAGGAGATCATACGCTTCCTCAATTTTAATGTACAGCCCATCATGGGACTTTCAAAACAATTAAAAATACGTCATATGTTATATTTTCCCCTTGCTTCAAATATTTTGTTTCGTATTATTTATATCAAATTTGCAGATATATGTTTGTAAATACGTGCAATCAAATGATATGGAGGTATCATACGATTTAGATAATGCAAGGGCGACTACAGATACATTTGTGTGACTTAATGGTTGATTTTCAAAGACTCCGAGAGAATACGTTACGTAACATGCGTTGCCGTTAAAATCAACCAAAATTAATTAATACTATGATAGAAATATATTTTCCCAACAGTGAAACAGCATTTCTATAAAATTGTTTCATTTTTGCATTTGTTTTGACTCGATTTTTCTACTGGAAGTATCCGTGAATTGAAATTGCACCCATGACCTTTGACCTCGATTTAAAAAAAAATGCACCATAATTTCTTTTGACGACCGGGATATTTAGAAAGTACACGTTCTTAGCTTTCCAATGATATATAATTTAGCCGTGTGTTAGATAGGTGCATTAAAAATGTTAATTTGGCTCTCATATCACTCGCCTAACATGAACGTTCTCTAAAAACAACTGATATGTTTATTTTTACACCTTCTGCATGAAGGAAAAAAATGCCCATCAAAATCCAAAAAAGATTTTATCTTTCTGATATGCAAAATACTTTTAACTTTTATATATCAAGTGGATGTCAGGCCTTAAAACTTTCCAAACTTCATAGGTTGGTCTATACAGAGTAGTTTTTGAGGTGAACATACGGCCATATTTGTCCATTTGTTATGATGAACCTTAAGGTTAATGAAGCCAACTGTATGCTTTGAATTACGAAAATTTCAAACCGCAATAGCATAAAAACAGCAAAGATAATGAATAATAGAGATGGGCCGTTTTGAACATACACAAAGGGGAAACTTCGAGCAGAGCATCATTATTTATAGTTTGATTGCATTTGAAAGTCGAACGGGATTTTGTGGCAAATAAACCAAGATTTTTAGGTCTATTTGAAACTAAATGTGCCATTTAACTATGTTGCTGTTATTTCTCATTTCATTGATTTTAAAATTTTAAAATATCTAATCTATTTCTATATTTACGAGATTATAGGAATATGACGTATTAATTACTTCCTTAGTTTTTGACAGTTTGTATGTTTGATTGCATCGAAGGTATGTACAAAAGCTTAAAAAATGCTGTCATAACAAAAACGTTTATAGGTGGAATACGGCTTCCATTCCAAAATATATAACTGGATGGGCTACATTGGTTGATTACATCCTCTTTTGCATCAGGGCGATGATCTAAATAAAACATATTGTTTTAGATTGTATTCCTATTTTATCGAATGTATCGTATTATTACTTATTATATTTTGTTTCCGTCTCTAAAATAATGTCCAAAGAAGGACGATTTGTTTAGGCATATTGCTAATATTGCAAAGTTTGATTATAATGACATGTTTTTTGTTATAGGGAAGTTAAACATGATTATTTTTTTTCTTCTATATCGCAAAAAATGTTTCATAAATGTTGTCTCAATAAAGGTAAATTATAGACATCGATAACATTAACATTTTCAATTTTATCAATCAAAAGCAAAACACGTATATTAGATACAGTTATTATCATCAACTATAAATACCCATTTGAAAGGTTTAAATGTTAGAATATATATTTGTTTGGTAGACAAAATACTTCCCTACCGGTATTTCAAATATACATAATAAATGTTTCCGTATAGCAGACATTTAGATGCAGTTTTTGCGAGCGGATATACAATACTTTTCATGGATAGTATTTCACAGTGAAATTGTTGTAGCTTATAACCTTGGTTATCTGACCTGCGCATGTGTAATCAAAGACAAGGAGCTTTTTTATTTAGGGGATGTTAAGAAAATTACAAGGTACTAATATTATGGATGACACGAACAAATGATAGGAACACACTCCTAAAAGTAACAAGGGGAGGATTTGTGCTTTCAGACACTAGTTTAACCACGCCCTCATGCTGCATTTCCATGTAACACATCAAGAGCCTTTACTTTAATAGTGGTCGTTTATTGCTTTATATTATGTTTTTGTTTTTCGTTCATTATTTTGTACATATTTCAGGCTGTTAGTTTTTTGTTTTTCTTAAATTATTTTACACTTGTCATTTCATTTCATTTCATTTAGGACTGACGTGGTTTTGATTTTGCTCATTGTAAGAGTACGTGTGGTGATATATTGTTATATTGCCTCCATTATCGAAATAGAGGGTAAATATCACAAAAAAAGCAATCAAACATATCGGTCGAAATAAACTAAATCGACTAAAAAAGAATATGACAAAGAGACAACCAATAATACACAAAAATCAAAATTAGAAAACACTAACCCCATGAACAAATTATGGACGATCCCCAGAAGAGTCAGCAGATCCTGATCCACAGGTGGCACCCGCCGTGTTATTACAAAGCCGTTTATCAATCAAAATCGGAAGATCACATTCGGGGAAAGAGGAACACAATTGTATCTCCGACATTTGGAACATATTCGCAACAATCTTCAATTACGGTCAACAAACTCGTGATGACGTCTATAAAATTTAGGAACGGACAATTTCATTTGGTCTTTTGTGGAGAGATGTCTTATTGGCAATCATACAACAACTTCTTAGCTTTATATTAAACTTACAAATATTATACAACATATACTATTTTTACAGGCTATGGCTTCCTCGTTTAAAAATTGTTGTATTTGTAATTTGCGACATATTTCGAAGCTTTCTGTTGTTTGGTGCTCTGATTGTAACGAAGGATTGTGCCAATAATGCAGAAAACATCATAGCTTATCTAAGGCCTCACGAAACAACACTGTTTTTCCTAATGGTAGATATAAAAGGTTGCCAGCTTTTATTGAAAACATACAACTGCACTGCGATGAGCACGATGAAAAATATTTATTGTTTTGCAAAGAGCACAATGAATGTGCTTTAGAAAATGTGTTGATTTAGAAAAGCTCAGAAATTGCAAAGAAATATTCCCCCTTAAAGATGACGTTCATCTCTAGCTTTTACAGAAATCCTGTCCTCATTCCAGGAAATGAAGGGTAACGTTGCTCTTATTCTGGAAGACAGACAAATGAATATGTATTCAATATCAACTTCAATAGAGAGAATCGAATCCGAGATTTCTGTGACTCGAGAGCAGTTAAATCACCATCTAGATAAATTACAAGGCTGTTTTGTTTGCTGAATTGACCAAAGCTGTGGAAAATTCAACTAAACATATACAGAGCTTCATTATGGCCTTGACTAAAAAGCAAAGGGATATCGAGGAATGGATAGAAGATGTAGAAAGCATCAAGAAAAACGCAACAGATAAGCAAACATTTTTAGGGATGACGAATTTAGAAACCAAACTAAATAACACAAGTAACGACTTGCAGTCTTGGATAGACGGTAACTATTTGTCTCAAACCGTAGTTTCTTTCCACTTGAACACTTTATTACATAACATAATCAACGAAAGAACTAAGTTTGGAAACGTTGTCGTGCATGCCATGCCTAGTAAATTAGCATTAAAAAGACGAGTGCTTGGTCAGGCTCAAATGATAAAAGTGAATGCAAAATCTAAAAGTTTTTAGAGCATATGACACTGAAATTAAAAACAAAAATGAACACTAATGCCTTCAATGTGTCAGGCTGTTGTATTTTGCCAAATGGAAACTTGGTAGTGTCAAATTATGACCCTTCGTATTTGATATTGATCGCAACTGATGGAAAAACAGAGAATAAAATTATCAGCATCATGCAAACAATCATTGATGTTACATGTGTTGATAATGACACTGTTGCCGTAATATCATATACACAGAAAAATATTGAACTAATTAGCCTGAAATCTGGGAAAACAATCAAGACTATCAGTACGTCTGACCCTGCTATCTGCTTAACTTACACTGAAGGCACCTTTATAGTTTGCCTCGAGAACGGACAAACGAAAGAAGTCCGGTTAGAGGATAACAAGACAAATGATATGTGCAGTACGGTGGTGTCAAGAAGTATTACCGAATTAAACAACACTCTTTATTCTGTGAAGAAAGATACGAATACGATTATGTGTCATAAAAGAAACGGGGAAGTACTGTGGACATTTACAGACGAAGATATTCTACAAAAACCGAGAGTCATCACAGTAGATGACCTTGGAAATGTGATCGTCGCCTGGGTCGAATCAGAAAACGTTATTGTGATATCCTCTGATGGCACAAAGCACAAATTACTCCTGTCGAAAATCGACTTATGTGGTTCTCCTTGGGCAGTTTCCTTCAACAACAAATTCAAATATTTGATTGTTTCTAACAACAAAGATGGTCGAGAATTTCTGTACAGCGTTAACTATTCATAAACTCAACCCTTACCTTGTTTTGTTTAATAAATTGAAAAAGAAAGTATTTTTATGTTATATTGTTGGCAATAGAAAAACGTTAAATTCCATTTAAACAAAAATTGCCACCATTTCTTCAGCGATTAAATATTTTCTTATTTGTGCTTCATATGAAATGTCTGCATTTTTTCCGTACAATTTCAAAAGGGTTTAACACGTCAAAATATGTGATTGTTTTTTTGTTGTCATATCACAAACACAAATTGAAGTCAACCAAATTTTGATTCCAGTGTCAACAAGAATTTTTTCAAAGATCTTTAACACATTAAGCACAAGTAAAATTAAACACTGAGCAACAAAAGTGAAGTTTCTAAGAGTGTTAAATAAAGATATTGTGGCAGATTCGGGTTTTTTATATTGAAAATTATGTGTAGGATGGCTTGTTTCTGTTTCCAATTTATTTTCATAGTTTTTATTTGCTTACATGTTCGTATCCAGGGTAAACTAAAAAGTCTAGTTAATTTTTATTGGTCAATCAGTCTCGGTGTTTTACAAAAGATAAATGATTAAAAGCTTTTCTATTCTTCTAGGTAGTAATCTATAGATGTTTAGATTAAAGTATTTTCGAGTGCACCTTTATTTAAAACATTGGTGTGACGTCATTCTATTGTTTTACCCGTTCTATATTTCAGTGATTGGACTATCATTTACCTGTAAGAAACCATTATGTTACCTTTAGCTGTCCAATATTTTTAAGAATAGCCCCCTCCTCTTTCTTAAAAATATTGGACAGCTAAAGGTAGCATAACTGATTCTTACAGGTAAATGAAATTTCAATCACTGATATAAAACAAAAATATTAATAACCCCAATTTTTTCATCATGTTAACAAAAATACAACCAAAGAACAAATGACAATTAAAAAGGCAATTTAATAAAGTCACCTTCCAATACAATAATTTTGTCACCCATCAAAACGGTTTCTTGAGGGAAAAAATCACTTTCGAATTGAGTGTTAATACTTCCAATACTTATATCACAGCCATTTGTCTCATGTTTTTGGGTTGTCTCTGTAAGGACTAATTCAATAAGTTGGTTATGCTATTGTTAGTCTTGTTTTTGTTGCTTTTAAGTATTTCTTTTTCAAAAGAGGTTTCCTTGTCCGTCTTTAGGCTATGGAAATTGACCTCTGGTGTTGCTCTTATTCTTCCTAACATCATTTTCTACTACAATTAAAAAGAATAAAAGCAATCAAGTAATGCTTCTAAAATTTGATAAATCATACCGCAATACAAGGGCCAAGAACAACATAATCCGAATTCTTTGTACAAAGTGCGAATTTGGAACTTCCTTCATGATCTAGGGGACTATAATAGTTTTTATAATTTTCAGGTTTCGGCGTTGATTGTTTTTTTAAGTCTGATATTATTGCATAAATAAGAATATTTTTTTTATAATGCTTCCACGACCTTGCAGAAAGAAAAGAAAAACAGAAAAAAAGGTGGTACCGTTTGGATAAACAATAACAGTCTCTTGAACATTCCAACAAAAGAATATAACTGATCGGATGTTGTTATCTCTTCATAAGTTTATATCAATTATATATTTGACTGCGGTGAACTCGAAATGGCTCAACAAGAACCTGTCTTCATATGCTATTCTTTTTTTTTCTCATTGACCTAGTAAAAAAAAAAACAGAAGAATTTTGAAATATAATATATATAAATCTTGCCATTATTAGCTGCTTTGACTATATCCTCTTTGTAATCCACAATGAAATAATGTATCTGAATAGATTCTGAATACACATTTGATTTTAATCCAAAGTTTGAAACAACACAATCACTAATAACGACATATCTTTCTTCGTTTTTGCACTAAGAATATACTTTCATCACTTTATCCATTTTAAAACACGAACCGTATGTAACGTTAATTACGGAAACTAATGTGTAGTCCTTGCGCATGCAAAAATCATGATACGTTTCCCCTGTGATTATTCTTCATGTTGCAATACATGTTGTTTACCTTCAGTTTTACTTTCTTTTTGTCTTTTTTTTTTTAAAGTTGACCTACTGTTTAAAGGGGCCAACATGTAGGATATATTTTAATGTAAAGAAATTTATTCACAAAACAATTTTCATATGTGATAAAAATAAATCTTTGCTTGCTTTTTCTTTTGTTTTGCCTTTTTTGACGTGTTAAACAATGTTTTAAGTAAGATATAAGCCTCTAACAGTCCATTTTGTTATCGGCTTATATCCCTTACATACAATTTATTATCGAAATACGCGGTTGATTAATGTTTTTTATTTCTTTACTTGTAATTAGTAAATAAAGTACATATTTTATTATTTCGGCCGCTTGATCTTTTAATGCCAAGGTTGTATAAGGGTGTCTTCCTTGAATGCCAACATTTTAAATGTTACCTTTTCCTTGAACGCCAACAAAAATATTTCAATAGATGTTTATATAATAACAATAGGTGTTTTTAGAAATATTTAAATGTTTTTATGAATAATAGATAATAAGGGAACTTGATAAAATTGCAATATTTAGTCACTTTTTGATAGAAATCAAGTAAGTTTTGGGATTAAAATATTAAGAATTTTAAAGAAATACTGAATATTCAAACCATTTTATTTCTTTCTATTTAAAATCAAAGATATTTTTGGAATGAAAATGTTTATTAACATGAGACATATTATTATTAGAAATATGAAAGACATTTCAGTCAAATACAATTATTTCAAACTACAGTTAAAGATATTACAGATTTATATGATTCCATATCATTTTAAATGTTTCATCAGTTAATATGAACTGTAAGAAATTTCCTATTGAACAATTATTTTAACTATATAAAAGAATGAAAATATCATGCACAACTTTACAAAGTTTCAAGAAAATCCATATTAATATTAGGGTAACAAGAATTATGATGAGTTGCAAACACAACAAACACCTTAGAAATTTATGATGAATCACTTACATTATAAAAAGGATATATAATGTAATCAAGAAAAATATGCTGAACAACTTTAACATAGGAATCTAACACTAGATACAAAGTTTCAAGAAATTACATCAAGTAATATGGGAGGATATTACAGCACAATCCACTATAGAAATATTGAAAACAAAGTCCAAATATTGTAAAATTGTAAACGGGAATTCCTGACTATATGCACATACATGTATCATAGTGTTGGCTTTGTAATGCAACACTTTTCAAAGTTTCATTTTAAGAGAATCCGTATTTGTTCAAGGAGTAACAGCCAAACAAAAAAAATGACTTTCAACCACTTGACAAATATGACTTTTTACCTATCTAAATAATTAGAATGATAAGCATGCACTTTTCTTGTGATAACTACTAACATCTATTCCTCGAATGCCAACATAATTTTACAGGTAAATTGTTGAAAGATCAAAGGATGTTGGCATTGAAGGAATAAACCTGTATAAAACATAATCACTTTTGGTTTGATTAAAACCGCCTTGGTTTATTTATATTGATAAGGACGTACGAGTTTATTATACCCCCATGTCTGAATAAGACACTGCAACTTGTTTTGAGTAAATCTGATATGCTTTATTTCTCAGGGTGATTCTTTGTTACTTTATTTTGTCCTGTTTTATCTAAGTCCCCCTCTAAAAATAGAGTCTATTCCACAGCATGCTGTTTTATGTGTACATTGTTGACTTTGATACTTCATATTGTTATTGCAATTTACATGTGTTGATATCTTGAGAGACCTTATAAAATTAAAAAATTTTACTTATCATAGTCTCGATCTCTTCAGCCATGGAGACTCAGGGCCCAGTGGTTCGAACCTTTTTGTGGTTTTCATTTTAAAGTCGGAAATATCAAGTAGATTTGTGTTTCGGAAATTAATTAAGATCAATTGCGCTTTATTAAATATAATTGTCCGATTGCAGCTATTCAATTTACAGTTAACTTATATAGATATTGAACATCAAAGTCCATGATCTGTATAATTATTGTTCGAGTATATTGTATATTTTTACACACGATAAAAAGGTACAATGTAGAAAATACGTGTAGCTTTAGATGCTGAGTTAACATTACGGACTTTACCAAATTAAATAAACAGATAATAAAAATAGAATATTTGATTCGTAGCAAATATACTAAGGTCCCACCGTCTCCTCTTACAATATAATGGAATTTCAAACTATAATCATATTCTTAATACCACTGACATGTGGTTGTCCCGAATAGTATACCAATATTTGTATAAATGATCATGTTAAATGAAAACTTACCTTATGTTGAAAAAATATTTCGATCACGAATGTTGTTTACGCGTTTGTTATTATCTTTACACATCATTTTTAAATAAATATTCCGTTAGCAGAGGTTGCTGACAAAATCAGTTACTATGATCATAGACATATCTTAGACAGTTACGATTATCTTTCAAGTTATTTGTACACAAGTTACGACTATCTTTCTTTGGAGTAACGATGGTCTTCGAAAAATGTCCCTTGTTTGTAGAGTGAGTGTATTTTTGACTCCGATAAATCTTCGATTTTCTGTTGTAAAACATTCTTGGAGCCAAATTGTATGCATAGAGGATTTTGCTATGTGTTTCCTGTGTTTATAGACTTTTTTAGTCAGAAGATAGCGAAATTCTATTGACATTTTATCTGTGCGACATCTGATCTCAACTAACCAGTATTTCATAATGGCCAATATACAAAGAACACTATCGGTGTATTTCTATACTCGTGGCTTTAAGGGGATAACACACGAAGAAATATTAAAAGAACTTGAAAACCAAATAGAATTAGAGAGTGTTACATCCATCCAATTGACCGAAAAAGCTGTGTTGTAACTTTAAGTGACATAGATGCCAAAGAACGGTTAGTACAGTGTGATCTAACAATAAAAAACAGAAGCGTCGCATTTATTTAGGTAGACAACAAAATAACAAACATAACTAGAATTGCCATTGCAAGCAATAGCGGATGTCACCCTGGTCCCCCAAATTGCCACTATACGGCAGCCATTTCGAAATGTTCCATCAGTGAATGCAGATATATCCATTAAAAAGATCTTTAATTCAGTTTTCATACCTTTGTGTACGTTTTTCAATTTTCAAGAATTGTGCAGTTTCCATGGCAACGGTGGCCATTTTGAAAATTCAAAAGTCAAAAGTTACATGTATGTATACTGTTTAACATTTTGCAAAGTTTAATGAAGTTTTGAGTATTTTGATTTTTTGGTCTTGTTTCCATGGTAACGGCAGCCATTTTGGAAATTCCAAAGTGAAATGCCACATCTAAATTTGCTAGTCAACCGTTCTGCATTATAAACATTTTTACAGAATTTTAAAAATTTTGATATTTTTTATCAGTTTCCATGGCAACACTATAGTTCCGAGGATTCCTAAAATCATCCAAAACATGTAGATAGAGGACAGCTCTAATGTGTTTAAGGTTGATGAGACAATGTTAAGGCATACTCAAATTATCCACTAAAAACTAAAATCTCATTTTTGTTCTCTTTTACCGTTTCCATGGTAACAGTGGCCATCTTGGAAGTGTCAATTCTCACTGCACTTCTGGCAATAGTGGTTAACATTATCGTTAGTTCCATTACAATTGGTCCATACGATTCCGAGAACTCAAATGGACAAAAAGTGTGGAATAATAAAAATTATAAAAATAATTAAAAAAAGAATGGAACAATAACAATATGTCACCCGACCTCCGTCAGAGTGACATAACAATCATAGACTTTCCTTATGAACTAAATGACTGCTATCTAGCTACACAAATGCTTCAGTATGGCAAAGTCGTCCCGGGTTCAGTAAAGCGGGGATATATTCGAGGAAAAAATATAGAAAATGGTTCAAGATACATTCAAATCATTAATTGTGCTCCGACAATACCAAACAAAACAACATTTGGTAGATATGATGTCCGAATGTTTGCCGACAATGGTCGAACAGAGTGTATTCATTGTGAATAAAGAAACCACCCTTCCTATGCTTGCAAAGACAAACCAGATCATAGTAAGCGCTGCTATAACTGTTTAGAAATTGGGCATTTTGCACGAGACTGTCTTAACGAATCCAAATGTTCCTTCTGCAAAAATAGCGGTCATGTCCGTAATGATTGCGCTGACTTTAAACATCATACTATGATTAAGTCTTATGGTAATTATGCTAGCGAAATTCTCGAAGGTAGAGAAGCTCAAGACAAAAACGACAAAAATGAAAGTCAGTCCATCGACCCATTATAAGTGGCAACAAACCATCTACAAACACCTAACACATACCACACTAAATCAAAAGGAACAAATTTAATGTTACGAGCTTCAAATTGTTTGAGAGTTGGTAAATTTGAGGACAATTTGATCAATGCCTCTATAAATGGTGCCGCTCTAGAAAAATTAGATCAGTGTTTGGGTGCGGCTTTTGAAAATCATCGTGTGAAAAGCAATGGCTCAAATGTAGGCAAGGTCATCATAAGCTTAGGTACTAATGACTTGAGTAAAAACCAGCACGACAGTAATCAGGTGAATGTTTATGCATCACAGGCTATTGTCAAAGTTAAACAAGCATTTCCAAATGCGGATATTGGTGTGTGTGGTATCATTCCGAGAAGAGGTAACAGTAACCATATTCACACAGTCAATGAAACAGCTATACATGTTAATAATTTTTTGGAAAAATTGTGTCTCAAAGATGAAATGCTGACCTATATTGATGTAGACAATATCTTCACAAAAAATGGTAACGTGGTAAAGGCGCTTTACGAAAAAACAGATGCTAGTGGAGTTCACATAACAATTGAAGGGGCCCAAACAATTCGTGTCAAACTTCGTGAATTTCTTCACCATAAGATGTCACCAAACCAGAACAATCCTCGTCCTTGTGACACCAAGCGCAAACTTAGTGACATATCGCTGACGCTAATGTTTGCAAAGAAAGACAGTAAACAAAGTAAAGCAGGTTCCCCAGATAATTATGAGTAATAATACACAAACCGAAATTACAATCGTATTTGCTACTTTTTATGTAAAACAATAAAAACAAATCAATCCAAAAAAATTATATGTACATATGTTTTATTCTACTGATTTGCAGCTTTTGAATTATTATTTTATATTGTTTTTCTATCTATTGTACTTCAAACTGTATCGATGTATCTGTATTGTTATTATTTTAGGTGGACAATTTGAAATGTGTATTGTTATAATTGGTCAATGACTCGTAAAATTGAAAGTAAACTTAAAACGGTGGCTTTGACCGTGAACTCTCAATTAAATCAACGAGACATAGCAGTGTTAAAATGTATATCAAATCGTGAACTTAAAAAAAAAATATACTAAAGAATGTCGATCCAAATCATAACTTTGAATGTAAACGGCTTACGTGATAAAAAGAAACGTAATTTAGTTTTCAATTGGTTCGCTAACAAAAAATATGATTTAATTTGTCTACAAGAAACACATTGCACAGTAAATGATGTAACGCAATGGCAAAATAAATGGAAGTTAAATGGGTTCAATAAAAGTGTTTGGAATTGCGGAACCAGTGATTTTCGTGGTGTCTCTATTTTACAAACAAAAAAATGTCTTGGCGAAGTCGTGTTTGATTATAGTAACCCGCAAAACGATCGAATAATAAAATGTAGCATCAAAACGGAAAGTGCAATTTATCATATTTCAACTATATATGCCAACAATAGTGGCATAGAGAGGAAACGGCTTTTTGAATCATTTCATATTTTTTTTGGTAATTTTACAGACGATAGTGTAGACCATTACAATATTTTGGTAGGGGATTTTAACTGTACTCTTGACAAAACAATTGATAGAAATCCCTCTCATAATCGTGATGACATTGGTATAAAGGAAATACTTTTTTTATTGTCACAATATGATCTAACAGATATTTGGAGAGACAGATATCCAAAAGATAAACGGTATACGTTTCAAAGAGGAAATTCAAAGTAGTCTAGAATAGACTATATCTTTTGTGATAAAAATCTGTCAAATAAAGTTTACAATGTTGGTATCGCGCATTGTCCTTTTAGCGATCATGATCTTGTGTCATTCAAATTAAAACTTGATGAAATACAAAGAGGTCCGGGTATATGGATAATGAATATAAATACAATCAAAAGTGAAGAATTTAAGAATGCATTTAAAATTTGGTGGGAAACCTGGAAAAACTGAAAAAAGTAGATTCGAAAAAATTCAAAATTGGTGGGATGTAACAAAATCACTAATAAAAAAAAGTTAACAATGAAAGTAAGTAAAATATTAAACAAAAATTATCAAAAAAGTTATATTATCAACCTTGAAAAGAAATTAGAAAAGCTCAAATTAAATAGTACTACGTCTGGGGAGGTTGAAAATAAGATATCAGAAATAGAATCGCTAATTAAAAATTACTATGAAAACAAATCAGAGGCGTCTAAAATAAGGGCGCCTGTAAAAAGGGCGGAAGAAGGGGGAAAATCGTCGAGCTACTTTTTCAATCTCAAAAAGCAAAACGGAAAAAATAAATTATGGAGTTGAATAAAAACAGATAATGGACATTAAAAATACAATATAGACGAAATACTAAATGAACAAGTTAAATTCTACTCAAATTTATTTCATTGTATTTAGCTCCGAGGGATGGAATTTGGAAAGTGGTAAAGATTTAACCAGTCACATCGAAAATAAACTAAACGATGACGACAAAAAATTACTTGACCGTGATATTACCGCGGAGGAAATAATGAAAGTTCTAAAAATTATAAAAACAAATAAATCCCCAGGGGAGGACGGGATCATATCATGAGTTTTATGTAATATTTTGGAATATCATACAAGAAGAATTTTGTGCGTTATTGCAAGAAATATTTAAAGAAAAAACATTGTCAGACTCGCAATATAAAGGAGTTTTAACATTATTATTTGAGGGCGGGGAACGGGAAAATATACGAAACTGGCGCCCTCTTACACTTCTGAATTGCGATTATAAAATTATAGCTAAAATACTAGCAGAAAGATAAAAAAAAAAAAAAAAGTCCTACCTAAGCTTATACATCCCGCCCAAAAAGGGTTTGTAAAAGGCAAGCATATAACAGAAGCTTATAGAAAGATACAGGATATCATAAAATAATTTGATGATGAAGATGAAGAGGGTATAATTGTCTTTTAAGACCAACAAAAGGCCTTTGATAGGATGGAATGGGGATGGCTAGACTTCGTTATGAAGGAATTTAATTTTGGGGACAATTTTCGTGGTTGGGTTCAAATGCTATTAAAACGTGCAAAGCTTGTATTAAAACAAATGGCTACGTCTCAAAATATTTTTCAATTTCTAGATCAGCCAGGCAGGGGTGTCCTATAGCCCCCTTTTTATACATATTACAGGCGGAGCCCTTGGCCTGTGCAATAAGAGCAGAATAAGACAGTCAAGGCATTGTATTGCCTAGGGAAGAAAATGAGGAGCTTATAAACCAAATTGAATATGTTTCCAGACGACACGCAATTATTTAATAAAAATGAAAGTTCTGCAAAAAAATCTTTTGAAATATTAGACAAATTTGAAAAGGCATCGGGTTCTTAAATTAATTACGAAAAGACTTAGGGGATAAATATTGGCGCAAATAAACGCAGACGACCTACTTTTAAAAAGATAAGCTGGACAACAGATAACATAAAAACACTAGGTATTCACCATGGTTATAACATTGACAATGACAAAACATGGGGATGGTAAATTTAGATAGTTGGATAGAAAGTAAATATATCAAATCTTTATATTCGATATTACATAAGCCATTATCTAGTTGGAATGCAATAGGAAAATTTTGGTTAAAAAGTGTGATAAGAAATTTGAGGATGAACTTTTTCTGTGTAAATGTTCTGACCTTTCAGGTCTTGAGATAAAAACCTACCACATTATTACAAAAGCGCTATACAATCGTGGTCAAAATTAACAAAGATCACACAGGGTATATTTAGCGAGTTGGAAGTAAAGAAACAGCAATTATTTGGAAACTCAAATATTTTATTTCAGGGCAAATCTTTATTTTATTCTTCCTTTTCAAAAAGTCAGATCAAAACTATTGGTGATATATTGGACAATAATACCAAAGATTTTAAATCGTGCAATGAAATATATAGACAATTAATAGATAAACGTAATTGTATTTCGGAATATTCACGAATCAAAAGTTCCATACCACAATCATTCATGCAGATTTTAAAAAATAACCTGCTTTAAAAAGCAACAAATCAAAATTTCTGAAAACCTTCAATTATAAATCCAGACAATAAAATCATTAAAATCAAGGATTTGACATTAAAATATCTTCAATTAAACATTAACATAACTGAGACCCCTTAGTGTCAAACAAAATGGGAAAATTTGTATAGCGAGTATATAAATTGGGAAAAAATTTGGCTAAATCTAAGTAAAATGAATATTAATAGAAAAGTTAAAGAATTTCAATGGAAATGTATCACAAGATTATATATACAGAAAACAGACTGCAAATAATGCATAGGTCAAATGGAAAATGTCATTTATGTGATGAAATAAATAATATTGAAACTCTTGAGCATTTATTTTATCAATGTTACAATGTTAAACCATTGATAGAAACTTTGTAACCTAATAAGCGACGAGGTTCTCGTTGAAAAAGATATTTTATTAGGAATTTGTACAGAGAATTCGAATAATACCATTGCTAATGCAATACTACTTTATTTCAAATGGGCTATTTGGAAAATACGTAATAAATGCTAATTCGATCAAAATTAAACTGAACTAGAACACATCCGTGATATCGCGGGTCCGTGACTGAACTAAAGTATATAATTATGCACGTAAGCCTTATTTTAGTATCGGTATTGTCATCTGATAAAGTCGTGCTGATTATAAGATACACAGTTTTCTCTGCTTTCAAATCTTTCTGTTTGAACCCGTCGACCTGAAACTTATGAATTATTGGTAATATTCAGTTCCTGGAATTGAGTATTTTTTAATCAACAGCATTATCCAATAAAGTTGAATTCTTTGATTCGATTTTTACGTCATGCCCGCTTACAAATTGAAAACTGTACCTATACGCCTTATTTTAAGTCCAGATTTTCAGTATTCGTATTGTTATCTTAGAAAGTCTTATTGATTAAAATACTACAATCATACAATAGGGAACAATTTGACATTTGTTTAATTTAGTAGTGTCAACCCTGTGATTATGACCCGTATATATAGCAAAATCAAATACACCGTTTGGTGGTGCGCCTGTCAGATGCGGAACGTACAGATAAGGTACATTGTAATAGGTAACAGGTGAATATACTATTGGTATCGGTATCGGATTCGACCCGGAACTTGTTAATTATTGGCAATATCAATTATATGGAAAACAAAAGGGTCTGGAGTTGCGTAATTTTTAATCTACACCATTGTCCTATATCAGCTATACATAAAGTTGAATTCTTTGATTTGTCGTTTTTACCCGATGACGGCTGATAAATTGGACCTCGTTATTTTAGTATTATAGATGTGCAGTCTATACAGGCTTTGCTAAAACTGCACATGAAAAACGAATTAAAACTTCTTCTGCTACGCTCGGATATAAAGTATATATGCAAAACGAAAATTAAACTCTTTATCGAAAAAATATTGGAAGATGTACTTATTTCTACTGCTCTTAACGAAAGGTGTGTTTGATTTCATATATACTAGTATGTGTATAAAGTAGTGAACAATATGTTATTATAACAGAAAGAAAAACAATCTTTTTTTTTGGTAACTATTATTTGAATCTATGTCCGTGCATATTAGTTACAATAGTAAATTACCACATATATTATGCTTCGTAATACATTTGTACTCACCACATGTGCTTTATCCTTTTTTATAATCCATATATATATATATATATGGGCTACTTAAAGAATACTTTCAATTTCTGTTCAATCACATCAAAATTCTTCAATTCAAACTATAACTTATTTTCGCAATCAAATTTTAAAGTATTTCAAGTATAAATCAACACATGTTTGTTCAGTGAACCGGATATACGATAGTGATTTTATACAGTGATGTTTATCAGGTGTGAAAATCAATTGTATTGGTTATTTAATATAATTATGTATGTAAACATTTTGTATAAACTCATTTGATATTTTCCCTGGTCAAGTGAGGCTGTTTAAATACAGGGGCCCCTAAGTATGCGACCTGGGCTACTTAGGTATTTATATATCAGGAAATGATTAAATGAAATATTTGTTATCGTTAAAATAAACAACAAAAAAACCCGATGATCTTCCGTAAATTTCCAATGGCTATTATTTCGGTAAAAAGGTCACATATGATATTAAGAACACACACATACAACAGTACCTGGCATATCAACCTAGCGGCTGAGTAATTCTTTAAAACAATGCGTGTTCACGGAGAAATTACAAACTGACGATTTTACCTTTTTTGGGCTCCGCCATGTTGGGATCACCGTAACTGCAGTTATGGTGGTCAGTTTAACACCAGTGGTCATTGATATATCAGTTAAAAATGTTTGTCTTTAAGATATGTTATTGATTTTATTTTAAAGTTATCTTACCTATTGCTATATCATGTGATTAGAGAAAAATGACGTATTATTTACTTCCTTTTACAGGGGATTGAATTTGTTAAATTTGATGTACTTAGTTACTCTTCTAATGTATTATTAAATTCAAGGTATGTACGCAAGTTATTGCTACCAAAGTTAATCATTCTATATGTTAAACAAAAGAATATTCTAACTTACTCATTGTTTTTGCTTGATTTAGCACATAGATGACACAGTGGGGCGTGCACCCATAAAATTCACTGAACAAATTCATGAAAATAGACAAGTTAAGGTTAAATTTTTCCTAAAATAATATTCGAACTATGTAACAAAAAGTTAATCAGTCGACCCTAGGCATTTACTCTTAGATGACATAATGCTTTCCTATTAAAATTGTATCAAAATTGTTTCAAACCTTATTTCAAGCAAACCTTTTGTCTTTATAATAAAATAATCCGTTGTATACGCGGATGACACCACATTTCCTAACAAAACCAAATTAATGATCTGTAGTCAAAACGCTGTCGTCAACAATAGACATGGATCTATATTATTTGTCAAGATCTCTTTTCGCTATATATAGATTGCATAATCGTATAAATATAACCTTCTGACATTACATATTTCTGCTATCATCATTTAATTCAACATATAGATGATTACAATTGTCCAAGTTGAAATAACTATATCAAGAATAATTCGAGTTTTAACTATTTTGAAATATCAAAATTATTCGGTTTTATCATACTAGAAAGGATTATAGGTTGAATATATCTAAAACATAATAATTAAAAGGTGTAAATGTTCAATGATTAATTTTTGATTATTCGTGATCTTGTTATTTCTTCAGTGACCATAAGTAAAATCCAACATTTTTTTTTATATTTTATAATGAATTATTGGGAAGCGTTATTGACCATCTAACAGGGTTCATGTGGAAGTGACATCATTTACATAGTTTATAGGTTGCAATTCTGTAAATATTGACAATACAATTTCCCATAGGAACTCCTTTTACGGCTTAAACTGTACCACTTTTACTATGAAGTTTTGAAAAAAATCTTATCCTAGAATTGAAAGTTCATATGCACCACAATTTTTTTCAAAGGTCAAAATATATGGCAGTGCGGCATATTTTCAACGTTTATATGCCCTGGACTTCTTAGAGTTTAAACTAACACTATTTTTCTTAACTACCCCTACCTCGAATGAAAGGTTACCACAGATTTCAATGTAAACAATATGCACATGTAAATTTACTGGTAACATTCCCAAGTTATGTCTCTGTGAGATGGAACACAGAGAGCATAACTGGGAACCAGTATGTAAACAAAATTAATTTTCTATGAATATTCAAATTATCCCCAAAATAGGCGTGTTTTGAGAAACAGCTGTATTTACAAAGTGCAACCTATAAATATGTATACTCTATTTTCTGTTAGTAAGATCAGTTTCTCTGTTTCTGTAAGTATGAAGTCCAAACTACACGAGAATCGTCAGTGCCGTTGCTGACTATGCTAAGTGGGTTTTGCTGATTTACAGTTACATATTGTTGCCAACTTATATGTCTTTTGATGTTTGGTTGGGAGCGGTGGGGAGTTGTCTTATTGGCAATTATACCAAACCCTCTAATTTTCATATAAGGTTCATAACCGTATATGGTCCAAGGACACAGTTATCGTCCTTTGGTTTTCGTTGTCTACGAATATAGTCC
Source organism: Mytilus edulis (assembly GCF_963676685.1). Taxonomy (NCBI): domain Eukaryota; kingdom Metazoa; phylum Mollusca; class Bivalvia; order Mytilida; family Mytilidae; genus Mytilus; species Mytilus edulis. The sequence continues at coordinate 72,817,554 of NC_092350.1, read as the reverse complement.
CTAGTGTAAACAGTGTATAACTTGCATGTTTTATTTGATACACTTTCCCAATTTATTTCTTGATATTAAATGCATGAAATATTAAGTAGGGGATGTTTTTACATGTTAAAAAAATTTGGGTGCTGAATCTTTATGTTAAGTAGTGATTTGGTCCAGTTCAAAAAGGTCAAATTTTATCACGTCTGAAGAAAAGAGGGACGAAAGATACCAAAGGGACAGTCAAACTCATAAATCCAAAACAAACTGACAACGCCATGGCTAAAAATGAAAAAGACAAACAGAAAAACAATAGTAAACATGAAACAACATAGAAAACTAAAGAATAAACAACACGAACCCCACCAAAAACTAGGGGTGATCTCAGGTGCCCCGGAAGGGTAAGCAGATCCTGCTCCACATGTGGCACCCGTCGTGTTGCTTATGAAGCTGTCAAACTGAATTTTATACCCTCTTAACACAGAATTGTCAATATTTTGAGTTAAAGCTGGTAGAAGTTTCTATAATTTTGATATTATTTGTCTCACTGGTAGTACACTACTCTGTAAAAATCTTTTTGAGAAAGAGCAGGTGCGATTTTTTTAATTTGAATTTATTGTCTAAAAGAAATGCACTACGAAATAACTGTGTTCTTGGGCCATATGAGTCAAATTAAATACGAAGTAAAGAGCATACACTATATTATTATTGTATATATTTCGTTATCAGATGAAATTTGATTTATTTGACTACAAAACAATATGAAATATAATGATAAAAAAATAATGTCGCAGTAATTACATTTTAAAGATATAAGATGTAAACTAGTGTTTTATATACACTCTAAATTCAAACATGTGTGATACTGTATGATAATATGAAGATTGTTTTTATAGGTTATGGCTTCCTCTTTTGATCATTGTGGTGTGTGTATTTCAAGACATGTATCTAAGCTCTCAGTGGTTTGGTGCCCAGACTGCGATGAAGGACTTTGCCAAGACTGTACACAACATCATAGCTTGTCAAAGGCATCAAGAAACCACACGACAGTTTCTATCGATGAATATCATAGGTTGCCATCCTTTATTGCAAACATTAAACTGCACTGCGATGAACACGATGAGAATTACCAATTGTTTTGCAAGCAGCACGATGAAGTTTTATGTAGAAAATGCGCTATTTCTGAGAAACACGCAGAATGCAAAGCAATAATCCCCATTGAAGATGTGATTCAAAATGCTAAAACATCTGTAGCATTTACCGAAATCGAGTCGTCATTCCAAGAATTGAATGAAAACATGCGTCTAATTCTTGAGGACAGACAAAAGAATATATCGTCACTGTCAGATTCGAAAAATAAACTCAAATCCGAGATATCAGCGATTCGACATAAGATAAATCATCACCTTGATCAAATACAAGACCATTTCATTGTTGAACTAAACAAAGCTGTGGAAAATTCAACCCAACAAATACAGAGCTTCATTGCATCTCTGAAGAATAACAAACGGGAAATAGACGCGTCCATAGAAGATGTAGAAACCATAAAAAATTATGCAACAGATATGCAAACATTTTTAGGAATTAAACAATTAGAAAACAAGTTAAATGAAACGGAAAACAAAATATTGCTTTGGACAGACAGTACTCGCTTGGGTCACACCGTAGTGTCTTTCAAGATCAACTCTGTACTACAAAATATCAGTAACGGAATAACTGAGTTCGGTACACATAGCGTCGATTTCCAACCATGTGAACTGTCTTTATACAAAAGAAAAGAGGGACAGGCACAGTTGACGGTAAGTCTTGAACCTAAAACTTCAGTTGATCATATAACGCTGAAATTAAAAACGAAATTCAAAACATTATGTACTGATGTGTCCGGCTGTTGTATTTTACCTTGCGGCAAACTTGTGGTGTCACACTTTGATCCTGCGTATCTTAAATTGTTTGCACCTGATGGAAAATATGAAAAAGTGATTAAAAACATAATGCCGAATATTATTGATGTTGCATATGTCAACAACGAAACTGTTGCAGTAGTATCATCTTCTGAGGTGAATATAAAACTAGTAAATCTAAAATCGGGGAGAGCATTCAGCAGCATTCATACAGATTTACCTTCCAAAGGTTTAACTTACATTAAAGGCAGTTTTATAATTTCTTCTGATGAAGGACATTTGCTGGAGGTCGGGCTAGAGGATACCAAGACAAATATAATTGGCAGTAATGTGGTCGCTACATATGTAGCTTCATTTGAGAATAATCTTTATTTTGAAGAGCAAGATACAAATATAGTAGTGTGTCAAAATAGAAACGGGGATTTACTATGGACTTTTACAGACGAAACGGTTATAAAAGGTATCAGATGTATAACAGTAGATGAACATGGAAATCTTTTTGTCGTCGGAAAGGAATCAAAAAATGTAATTATAATATCATCTGATGGCACAAAGCATAAAATACTTTTATCAGAAACAAACTTATGTGGTTCTCCATGGGCAATTGATTACAACAGCGAATTGAATGTTTTGCTTGTAGCAAACAAAAAAGATGGTCAAGTGTTTTTGTACAGTGTGAATTACTCGTAAATACATTCTTAGCTGTTGTATTGCTTCAATCCAAATTATCTTACACGGAAAACTTTTTTCATTTAATTATGAATATGTCGTACAAATAACCTGCATAAACTTTCATTCCGTTTTTTTTCTAGCACCCGTTGCATGTAGTATAAGTTAACATAGTGATCCTTCATTCTGTCATCGTTTATCTTCAGACATCAATAACTTTCTCGAACCTTGTTGAATTTTACGAAACTTAACAATAGCTTTTTCATGATTAAAAGAACGTCTCCGTATATTTTCAACATTTCGTATTTTACTGATAAAGGATATTACTGAGTTGACTTCTTAGCAATTAATATTTAGAGTACATTGACTGACATCAACCTACATCGTCTTTTACGAAACTTGAGCAGATGCGTCTTCGTCATCACGAGACAGTATCCAAAGTTGAATTATTAAAATATTTTGGTATTTTAGTGAAAAATAAAATTCGTGTTTTGATGACAGATGACACTTAGATGTAGACATCAACAACTTTGTCAACCCTTTATAGAATTACTAAGACTCTGACAAAAGATGCATTACGATACATAGATTACATCTTTAAAAAGTTAGAAAAATATTTGTTTCTCAGTATTTTACCATGTTTACATGTTCTATTGATATTTTATTGGTATTAACGTGTTTGATTTAAAAAAAATATCCACTTTTTTACATTCATGGAAAGCTACGAAACTTAATATCTGCAAAATCAGGAATGGCATCTGGAGAAAACGGTTTTTCCACATCTTTCAAAGAAATGAAATAGATTTGGCAGTAAACCTTTTTTTACTACACTAAACACTACCACAAGAAATCGCAGGCGGGGCTCGGAATTCCGCAGAACTCTTTACAATCGCGAGTTTTTTTCTTAAATTTCTGATCATTATCCATGTTTTATCGTGTATCCGTCTACTTTTATGTAATGAAAAGATGTACAATCAACATGCATTATACGGATGCCAAATTGTGGGCAGTTATATTCTCTTCAACAAACATTGATATATTTTAAAATAAACCTTCCATAAGATTTCCTTTGTCTTTATTATTCTGTACAAGAGTATTCAATCCTTACACGTATCAATGGGTTTCTTCTTACATGAACAACACGACGGGTACCACATGTAAATCAGGATCTTATTACCCTTCCGGAGCACTTGTGATCAGCCGAAGTGTTTTGTGAGTTTCGTTTGGTGTTGTGAACTGTTATTTGTCAGTTTGTCTGTTGTCTTTTTCTTTTTCAACCATGGCGTTGTCGGTTTGATTTTTCGACTTGTTAGTTTGAATTTTTGTTTGGTATCTTACGCATCCATTTTCGATAAATAGAAATCTTATTTATCCGTTATACCAGTATACAATTTAATTTTGATAAGATTTTTTTTAAATTGTCTTAATATGATTTTCATTCTTGAATATTTTTTGGATTATTTGTGCTTTACTGTACGATATGAAAATTGAAAAGTAAATAAAGCTACCTCAAAATAATATGAATAATTTTTAACATCATTAGAGTAAAATTTAGAATGGAAATGGGGAATGTGTCAAAAAGGCAACAACCTGACCAAAGAGTAGAAAACAGCCGAAGGCCACCATCGGGGCTTCAATATAGCGGGAAAAACGCACCCGGAGGCGAGCTTTAGCAGCTGGTATTCAAATGATTAAAAAAATGTAATTTTTCACCTTTTTTATTCAAACATAATCACATCATATATAGCAGGATTAAAACTTTGTTTTTGCGCAAGACTCGCGTTTCGTTTACAAAAGACTCATCTGTTACGCTCGAATCAAAAAAGTTCAAAAGGCCAAAACAAGTTCGAAGTTGAAGAGCATTGAGGACCAAAAATTCCTAAAAGTTTTGCCAAATACAGCTTACTGAAGGTAATCTATTCCTGAGGTAGAAAAGCCTTAGTGTTTCAAAAATTCCAAGTTTTGTAAACAGTTAATTTTTATAATAATATTATGACAATACCAATGATAATTCATGTCGACACAGAATGGCTTTACAACAATAAAAAAAATAGTGTTAACACCGTGCGAATAAAATAGCAATAAAATTATGTCAAAGAAGCAAAAGCGAAACAATAATAGGAAGAACCTTCCGTTAATAATGATACGATAAGTTACATTCCATTGCCTTTGTACTACCAGGAGTGATCTGAGCCGGATCTTCCCTACCAGATTACTCTAGCTTGAGTTTCTTTATTTTGCATGTTTTCCTTTGTTCTGTGCGTTTTGGCGGGAAGTCGAATCCACTATAAAATTTATAATTAATTATACTAAAAAGACTCTCTATCAAAATTTACATAGAAAAATCTGTAGACTATGCTGGGTTTCGAACTCAAGACCTTAAGCATATCAACCCACGACACATACCACTACACCAGGACGACTGCATGGCTACAAACTATCTTTTTTTATAAATCAGGCCGTTAGTTGTCATTTCGGGGCCTTTTATAGCTGACTATGCGGTATGGGCTTTGCTCATTATTGAAGGCCGTACGGTGACCTATAGATGTTTTTTTTTCTGTGTCATTTTTGTCTCTTGTGGACGGTTGTCTCATTGATAACCAAACCACATTTTCTTTTTTTATATCAGTAATTTAACATACTTAAAGGAAGCAAAATATTTTGATAAGTGGAACGAATTTACACCATTATTCAGTGGGGTTAAAACCCTATTCGTAAATAAGTGAGTTGTCAGACTGATTGTTCAATTTGACTTCAAACTTTTTCAAAAATGGGGCAAGTCGGTAAACAAGAGTGGGTCGATTTTTTTATAAAGCGGCGATCTAGTGTGGGCCGATTGGCCGGTGGAGCGAGTTGACATTGTTTCATATTTAATCATCGTGTTCGGGGTCATAAATGGCATACATAATGTATAAAGTATATTATAACGGTTGTGTGGCGTTTTAAACTAGATTTTATGAATTTTAAATGTCTTTTCGACTAATCTATAACAACTGGGATGTAAAAGAAATACCACATTCGGACTTGGTGTGTCAGTGTTAGATCACCCTCTGGCCTCCGGCCATCGGGATGATCTTACGCTAACACACCTCGTCTTCATGTGATTACTATTACATAATTTACAATCTCAGTGAGCCATACAGGTAAAATTTTAAGAGCCTCGGGTAGGTATATATTATTAAATATCGATTTATTTAAACTATCTATAGCCATTTGTTATTCTTCGTGACAACAGAAATATGGCGTCTTATTTGCTTCAAATGACGAAGTGTTGAATTTGGTAAATTGCATGACATTTACTAATTTATGTTCTTAAGTTTGACTGCATCTAAGGTATGTAAAAAAAATAATACTGAGTAAAGGATAAAATGGATTGAACAGGGAATATTTGGTTAACATTCGACAGAACTATATCACCAAATGGTTGGTTTTCATCTCAGAATGTACTTGATGCACTTGTGAAACTGAGAAGTGTGTAGGCCTGTCCACACATAGTTAACGTAGTAATACATGTTTCCTTTTATTATTTTTTTTTCAATTTTAAGATTCATTTTAGCTCACCTGATCTAAAGGGTTAGCCAGTTATTCACATCATTTGGCGTCCGTCGTCGTCGTCCGTTAACATAATCAGTATTTGGGATTTCTAGTTTTAAAAAGGAGACTCTCTATAAAGAGTTATAGCTCTTTATTGATTAAATTTACAACGTCGATCGCCTTATCATCCCGATAAATATAGTATAATTGTTTAATTGAAAAACATTATCCGAAAGATAACATCTACAAACAAGTCTATAGGGCCGAAATTATTGATCACTTTCTATGAGAAGTTATTACCCATAAAATACAATTATTACCGGTATCTATATGCAGAGACAAAATGACATCTATAGATGTAAACATTTACTTATCACCAGTGGCTTCAACAATTATTAAACCGATCAAATAAAGTAACCTTTAATAAGATCCCGACATGACAAAAGGAACAACAATTCCAAAGAGAAGAAATACTGATAAACAATAGGTTTGTCTGCTCTCATTGTGTACTATGTTGCATGGATATTTTACTAGTAAACAACATTATGAAAATGGCATACAAAAACCAAACGCTCAAATCCGAATATTTGAAATCAAAGGATATATAAAGACAGAAAACGTTGAAGAGTTTCTGAATGATTTCAAAATTTGTAAACAAAAATGTATGTATAATTAGACTTTGACAACATTGCCTTTTTATCCTTATAGTTTGGCCAAATTTGCAATGAAGGACAATCATATGTTGTTAAAAGAACAACGTTTACTTGGAAATAATTGTGTATGTCCCTTTGTAGTTTATTTTTTGTGTGAACATAATTTGACATTGTATTCAACACACTCTCAATGGACTCCAATACTAAATACAAATAAACATTTATTAAAGATGTTATAGTCGATTTTAAAATGTGTATCATTACATGATGAATAGCGTTTATCTGTATTTTCCACTTACCAACTCGATTTGCATGTGGTATCATGTTCCATAGAATGGCAATCTATATAAGAGTGAATACCAGAGCTGCCGTGAATACGAAAAAGACTAAAGGGTTTTATTCTAGTCATAGTTGATATCCTACATTGAACATGGGTAACATCCGGTGAATAGATCAGGTGGTTTTTAAGTTAAATGTATCAAAGATCAATGTACGTCACTGTTTGTCTTTGATGAAAGATGTTCGTTGTTGTTCTGTGGTTTGCATGTTGTGTAGACTGTCATATTATTTCTTTGTACGATTCTCTGTGATGAGTGTTCTGGCGTGTGTTTGTGCTGTATTTCTGTCACGTAGTGTTGTCATTTAAGTTATATTTTGTAACATTGTCATTTAAAGTGGGAGGTTTGGCTAGCCATAAAACAAGATTCAACCCACCATTTTTTATTCAAATGAACTGTACCAATTCAGGAATATGGCAGTTGTTTATATCAAATAGTATGTTTCTATGTATGTTGGCTTTTAATAAAAAATAATACCAAAAATCGGACAAGCGTTCAGAGCTCTGCAAGAGAAAAATACATTCCTTTCTTTACAAGGAATTTTTCAAAAATATATCGTGTGTGTAGTGTCATTCGATTCATCGAGATGATTAAGGTTAGATAAACAATGTTTTCCTTGGTAAAAACAAATCTAACAGTACACGCTTTCACAAAAGTTTATGTTATTATACAAAATGAAACGCGTTCGGCGAGGAAACGTGTCCTATCTATTTATTCGTTTTGCCTTTTATATTTGACAAGTATAAATTTAGACATCATGGGATATATATAGCTTTGTAACTCTTTGAAAAAAACGTTAATTTACTTTCGAAAAGACTTCAAGGTCTAATTGAAAAGTATGTGTAAGAAACTAAGACTAAAAGGGTGATTAAAGATCATTCAACATGTTTACATATATATCCGTATCTTGCTGATTTGTGTTCTCATTTAAAACATATATGTATGAGCTGACTTTTATCGGTTGAGAACTTTATGTAAGTTTTAATATAGATCAATAGATTCTAATATTTTGCTTTTTCAGGTCATGACGACTTCTTTTGAAAACTGTGGCATTTGTACTTTACGACACATATCTAAGCTGCCCGTGGTTTGGTGCTCAGATTGTGATGAAGGTTTATGCCAAGACTGCAGAGAACACCATAGTCTCCTAAAGGCAACACGATACCACAACATTATTCCAATTTGCTGAATACCAAAAATTACCATCCTTTATTGCAAATATTAAATTGCATTGCAGTGAACATGATGAAAAATATTTGTTGTTTTGCAAAAAGCACAACCAACTTTTATGCGAAAAATGTGTCATTTCTGTAATCCACGAGGAATGTAAAGAAATATTTTCTGTTGAAGATGTGGTTCAAAATGCTAAGACATCTGTTGCCTTTACAGAGGTCGAATCATCACTCCAGGAACTGAAAGAGAACGTCAGCCTTATTCTCGAAGACAGACAGAAGAATTTATCTTCAATATCTACTTCAAAAGAGAAAATCGAATCCGAGATATTAGCACTTCGAAAGCATATAGATTCTCACCTTGATAAAATGCAAGACCATGTTTTAGCCGAACTAAACACAACTGTGGAAAAATCAACCAAACAAATGCATAGCTTCATTGCGTCTCTAAATAAAAACCAAAATGAAATTAACGAGTGCATAAAAGACGTAGAAACCATAAAAAAACATGCAACGAGTATGCAAACATTTTTAGGAATTCCTCATTTAGAAAGAATAATAAATAAAACAGAAAATGACCTTCAGAATTGGATTAAAGGTGATACTTTTGTTCACACCGTAGTCTCTTGTCAATTAAACACATCATTACAAAATATCAGTAAAGAAATAAATACATTCGGAAAAACTATTATAGAAATACGACCATGTGAACTGTCATTACAAAAAAAGAAAACGGGACAAGCCCAATCATTGAAAACAAACGTCGAGCCTAAAATTCATGTTGAGCATATATCATTGGATTTGAAAACGAAAATAAGTACGACAGCTTTCAATGTGTCAGGCTGTGACATATTTCCTAGTGGGAATTTCGTTGTTTCAAACTTTGACCCTTCTTATTTGTTATTTTTTACACCCCAAGGAAACATTGATAAAAAAATCACCAATAGTATGCCGAATATATATGATGTTGCATGCATCAACAACGATACTGTGGCCACAATATCATATACTGAGAGGAACATCAAATTACTCAGTGTAAAATCGGGGAAGGTATTCAAAAGCATTGGAACTAGTTTTTCGTCGTGTAGCTTAACTTATTTCGGAGGTAAATTTATAGTTTGTCCTGATAAAGGACAAATACAGGAAGTCAGTTTAGTGGATGATAGGATAAATATAATTAGCAATAATCTGGTCTCAACTTGTGTGGCTTCATCAGGCAATAATGTATTCTCTAAAAAGAGAGCTACGCATACGATAGTCTGCCATAATAAAATTGGAGATATTCTATGGACCTTTTAAAACGAAACCGTTCTGACGGGACCTAGTGGCATAACTGCAGATGAGCATGGAAATATTTTTGTCGTCGGGGGCAAATCAAAGAACGTAGTTGCGATAACTTCGGATGGCTCAACGCACAAAATACTTCTGTCAGAAAAAGACTTGTGTAATTCACCCAGGGCGGTCTGCTATAATAGTAAATTAAAGTATTTGCTTGTTGCTAACGAAACTGACGGGCACGCATTTTTGTATAGTGTAAATTACGAATAACTGTATTATATGTTTTTATACTATGCAAAGCAAAACAGATTTAAAAGGCACAAATAATGTCATATTTTCGTGGTTATAAATTCGCACAAATTCGTTCTTTATTTTGATACAAGTATGCTGATAAATTGCAGCTGCAAACATTTGCGAATGAACCAAACGTGTGGTCATTTTTTTCATTATAAATTTTTTTTGTCATTAAATTGCACATGTGTCTTTTACAATTTTAGGACCATTTTAAGTCATTGTTTAACAATGACAAGACGCTCACATATCTTACTAGACAATGGTTAACTGCTATATATCTATTGTCAATTTTTGTGTAATTTTTGTATTTGTATTTACCTCTATAATCAAAATTTATTTACATCATATGTAACAATATTGTTTTAAATTTTTAACTTAACCACTCGATTATAGAAAAGGTCAAAACTAATCTCACTATCTTGGTAGTTATATATTTGAAGCACACACAAATGATAAAAAGAATAAACAGTTAGTCTAAGATATAACGACAATATTCAAAAGGTAAAAATTATCACGAGCTTATAACACACAATAACGCTTCACTTAATTCGTGTCAAAGTATAAAAACACAAGGTTTCCAAATTACATGGATGTCCCACTCGCACAAACATTTTCTAAATTCCGTGGACCATAAAGTTGAGGTTAAAACTATAATTTGGCATTACAATTAGAAAGATCATATCATATAGAAAACATGTGTACTAAGTTTAAAGTTGATTGGACTTAAACTTCATCAAAAACTACCTTGATCAGAAACTTTAATACAAAGCGGGACAGACGGACGGACGGAAGCACAAACCAGAACAAATAATGAACATAAATGAGACATAAAAAAATCTTTTCAATTTAGTGGTCATCCTGTTTGATGATAGACTCAAGGTAGTGTTCTATACATGCTGTTTTATTTTTGAGACATATGACTGAAGGGTTGGTTGTCAAGAGGTCTTAGTAGTCCAACAACTATATCATAACTAGCCAGTCAACATTTCGAATCCCGCACGTGGCATGTGATTTCGACTCTTCTCATGAGAAAAGTCGGTAGTCACACCGAGTTCCTCAACCAATAAAAACTGACCTCCATGAAATAGCTTATATAGTGCTGAAAGTAGCATAAAATACAACTCTTTTAAATAATTTGATTGGTGCTGTTGGTGTGTTGCATTGTGTGTAATGCATGAGGTAATTCCTTAAATATTCTTTGTATAATTTGCCGATATTACAATCCTTTGTTTTCTGCAGATGTTTATATTTAACTGAGACACAACTTATAGCTTTGCTTTATCATGTTTAAATTTTACAAAGATGTGTTTTAAATTGCTGGTAATTCCATTGGACAATATTGTGGCTTGACCTCGGAACAGTTTTTAAGCTTATTTCTATAATCATCTACGTCCTCTATTGTTACATACGAAGCAATGAAGTTCAATATCCTGTCCTGGTCATGTTGACAGGATGAGACACTTGCAAAAAAAAAGGAATAAGGAAAAACCGAATTTCCGTGGATATTTGATTTCGTGGTTTTGCCAATCTCTGCATACAAAGAGCCTATACAAAATGTGTTATTCGTTGAACATTTGAATTCGTGGTTCACCTGTTCCCACGAAAACCATGAAAATTGGTATCCAACGAATGATAATGAATACACAGTACGGAATAATGGCACACATTGTAAGAGCAAAAGATAATAATAGAGTACTGAAGAACACAGTTCAATTCTATTTGCCAGCATGGAAAAAAAACATTTTAAAGACTGTTGGATATAGTTATCAAAGGCTAATAATTTGATACACTAGACGCGAGTTTCGTCATCAGTGACGCAGTAGAAATTAAGACAAAAAAGTACCAAGTTGAACAGCATTGGAGACTCTTCAAGTTCCAAAAAGGAGTGCCAAATACAGCGAAGGTAACATACACATGGAAAAAGCATTGCAACACCAAATTGCAATTCAAATTAAAAAAAAAACACTCTTTATTTTTTTGTGATATAACTTGTTGAAATAGAACTAGTTAAACATTATTTAAATATCACCCGAGTTAAATCAATAAATATCGACTCGATAAGTTCTTATCTGCACATGCAGCTACTGTACTCGTAAACAATAAAACAGATGTTTTTATCCTCATTGTTTTCAACACTTTAAATATTAACCAAGGTTTATAAAGTTTTGTGATTGACACCTTGAAATTGGTCATCCACAACTCATAGCTGCAGCAAGATGGCAGATAAACAGCATGAGAGAAGCAGGTATGTCACTGTGACAATTTCACGTATTGTTGGTCATTACCATTCCACTATAAGTCGTTTTAAGAATAAAAATCAGGCAACATATACGTTGTTAAAGACCTTCCGAGATCAAGAAAACCTCCTATAACATCTGCTAGGGAAATTAAGCATAACGAAGGTTGGTCAGAAGGAAACCCATTGCAAACAATCCAATCCTAAAAAGAGAGTGATGACCATACAGGAGCCTTTAAACAAGAACTGTTCGAGATCGGTTCATCGCTACTGGTTATCGTGCGATAAGACCCTTTCGGGGACCTTTGCCTACGAACAGACACACAGTTGCCCGTATCCAATAGAGTACAGAGCTCGCCAAAGTTGGAAATAAACATCTTGGAGGAAGATCCGTTGTTCCCATGGAATTCGGTTTATCTTCCTTGGCCCGATCGTAGCCCAAATTTGAACCATATCGATCATATATTGGACACTATTGGGCGTAAAGTGCACGAAAGGCACCCCAGTTTAAACACGTCATGAAATAAACAATACCCTTCGTCAGGAATGGTTGCTGCTACCTTCAGTAAGATCTTTATCACTCACCTGCTGATAGAGCACCTTCTGATATAGCACCATCAGCTGGCGATACGGCACCTTTTTTGGAAAATTTGATTTGCCTCCCTTTGCACAGTGTCTTAAGTTCTCAGAGAAAAACTGTCATTAGTATCATTTTACCTTTGCCAAAAGAACATTTTACGAGATGTGTTCTTCCACCACCATTTTTAAAACTTAAAAAAAAATATTTCCACAAATGTATTTTCACAAACAGATCTAATTAACAACTATTTTCTTCTCATTTTAACATAATTTAAATTGTTTTGTCGGGATTTGTTTGAATGAATATTTTGAAAATGTAAGTATTTTTTAATTGGCTTTGTAGTATCTCCTTTAGATTTAAATAGTATGTAAACTATAAGCTAAAAGAATAAGATTTAATTTTTGTTCTAAATATTTTTTATATAACTCACAAATAACGATGCCTGCCTTGTCATATATATGAATGAAATTCTGGATGGGATGTTTATATATAGAGAATAATGGACAAAGACAACAGAATGGACGCAAAAAGGGAATAAAAACTTATCTAATTTTACTTGAACTACATGAATCGTGATTTTTTTAAAGGTAAAATATCAACATAAAAACTCTCTGTGCATGACACCTCGAATATCCACATGGCTATTGCTTAAAAAATCGCGTCAATAATTTAAATTCCACTGCCGATAGTTGAAGTTATCTTAAAAACTAAGCATAATTTCACAATAGGGACCATTGTGTTAAAGGAGACAATGCCTCTACAGCTAGATTATTCAACAAATTCACACTTGGATATCCACAAATATTCTAATAAGAAGACAGTCGAAAATAAATCAAAGACCACTACATAGGGGGGGGGGTGTTGATAAACAGCGGAAACGGAATACGGAACGGGAACGGAAATTAATGTAAATATGGACGCAGTTTAAGCAATGATTCGTTTAGTATCTAGATGTGTAGGCGATGCAATACCCGCAATTAATCAAGAGCATCTTTAAAAAGCACCATAGATGAACACACAAAATCTCACGCTACATAAGACATTATATCTTATTATACTTCTTATATCATGTCAAAATGTGGGCTTCTGATTGGTCAATACGAAGGAGACAATTGACTCTATCCCATTGCAAATGCTTTACAAGAGAGTTAATTGGTTCACGCACCAAATTTGTGGGCCAAAAATATGGAGGTTTTTGGTGTAAAAAAGTGCAAAGTATTATATAAACAATCTGTATATTGAGTTGACCTTAATCCTCAATTGCCAGAACTGGCCCAATCCAATTAGTTATGATAATGCTATAGAATATAACTAATTGTGAAGTTAATAAAATCGAAATTCTTTTAAGCGCAGTTGATTAAACGGAATATCATCTAATTCATTTTCAAGACTTGATTTTGACTCGTGACTATCAAAGCGGCATCTACTAACAAAATATTTGTATTCCTCATCCCAGATATGGACTTAAACGCAGCCTTTCACCTCGTTTACTCATCCATGAATTTATGTCAAGATGACATATTTTTTAGGACTCTCGATTCTTACCATTAAAGACGCATTTACTGACAAACTATTATATCTCCATGAGTTGTATCTCAGATATGGATTCATACTCAAACTTCGATCAGTTACTCATTTGTAAAATGTAGGTTACGATTCCTTATTTTTATCAGGACCCCTTGGTGATACAAGACGCATCAAATCTCAAGAACTATGACTTATACTTCCATGGATATATGGACTTTATTTTGTGACGGACAGATGAAACACTATATCCCTCCCCGAACTTCGTTTGACAAAGAAAATAAAAATCTTACAGCAAACAATTAAATGTCAAATTATTCCTCTCAGTAAAAGTTGAGAAGAAGACATTGCGCACGATGTTGGTACTACTCAAACTCCGAACAGTAATCGTTTCCGTTCCGGAACTTTTTTCCTTTACTCCATCATTAGTGTAGAGTATTATGCGGACCCTTATGCGGATCGGAGCTGGAACTGGAGAGTAAGGGTACTACTTAGCGTTTGACGACGTTCCTCAAAATAAGGCGATTATGACCATTTTAAAGAAAGTTTCAGGCGTTCAAGCATACTATTGATGAGGTCAATGTACTGTATGGTTTTTGGTAACCGATTTCGGTTTACCTGAAAAAATATGAGTATTCATTTAAAGGAGTCGTCAGTCGTTCAATGCATATTTGACAATTTTCCTTTCGACAGCAGTTCGCATTAATAGATCCGATACATTAATTTTGCAAATTTACACAGATTTATTTATAAATTAGATTTTGAATTCATATTCTCCTATATTTTGCATATTCATACATTTGTACATACTCCTTTTGTTGCATTTCTTCCCGTTTCCGTTTCCTTTCTATATTTTATCATTTCCCGATTCTTTCTTTGTCGCAAAATATTCAGGAAGATAAACGTTCGGGATTCATGTTTTAAATTATCTCATTCCCGTATTTGTGTGGCATATAAATAAATCCTTTTTTTTAATTGCCAGCAATGGGTTTTCTCTATTTTATTGTACTAACAAACAAATATACATGTTACTTCAGACGATTTGAAACTTGCAGATGGACAATGTTCCTTATATAAAACAAATATGATATGAAAAAACCCTAAGATCCCGATATTGGTCCGAGTACACAGTTATTTCGTAGTGCATTTCTTTTAGACAATAAATGAAAATTAAAAAAATCCCACCTGCGCTTTCTCAATAATATTTTTACTGTGTGTTGTACTACTTTTGGGACAAATTATATCAAAATTATAGAAAACTTCATCAGCTCTAACTCAAAATATGGACAATCTTATGTTAAGGGGGTCTTGAAATCTTTTGACAGCTTCCGAAGTGCTAATTTTTTACCTTTTTCAGCTGGACCTAATCACTACTTTACATTAATATTTATGACCCAACTTTTCTTACAGTGTCATTTCACCCCCCAACTTGCTATATGAGGCATAAAACATGGAGAAATAAATTTGGAAGGGGTATAACAAAAATTGGCAAGTAACACACTGTCCACACTAAGGACTATATTCGTGGACAACGAAAATCAAAGGACGATAACTGTGTACTCGGACCTATTTCTTTATATCAATCTCATTTGGTCAACATTTGAATTTAAACTTAAACTATGCCTTTCTCATACATTGGTTGTATTGTAATTTATACATGTATTTTTATTTTCATTCGAATCATGTAAACTGGAAAAAAAATAATGACGATATAAAATTAAAAACCAGAGCTTGACATCAATTACGTTTTGCGAACGTTGGGACGACACGGCTATACTTTTTGAAACGATCTAAAAACCTTGTTGCCTAACGAAAAAATATTAAACACTATATTGTTTAAAAAGAAAAACAGAAAAACCTTAATCACCAAGTTTTATTTTCTATGATCTATAACTATGCTTAGATTGACAGATTGTTAAAACTCAATTTTAAAGAAAATACAGCGTTGGGACAAGATGGCTATACTTTTTGAAGTCATTGCAATTGAGACTATACGCATGGTTTCCGGCAAAAAATATCATGAACCAGGAGAATAGAAAAAAAACTTTCAAAATTTAATAAATATTTTTCCTCTCAGCTTTTTCAATTTCACGGTATAAATGTGCAACCTCGAAATATACTTACCTTGTATAACCTTATGATGCTTGGACTTTTTTCAGACCGTTTACAAAATTATTTTTTTTCGGATTTAGACTGTGTACCTCAAATGTTTTTACAAAAGAAATGCCTTCACTGGGAACCCCAGTGCTGAAACGTGTACATTGCAGGTTAACGGGGACAATACTCTGTACCCCTTTTTTGTCATTTTTGCACGAGGTATTTTAACAAACACTGTCAGTGGTTCAGGCTAGTGTTTGTCAGAGACATGTCTACTAAGATAGTGAATCCTGCATTCGATTAGGGGCTGTTCGATTTATTCACAGAAATTTTGAAAATGTCGAAAAAAGAATACACCCTTTTCTATTCAAAATAAATATTCTACATTATAAGGTGTCGACGGTAAGTTAAGAATGGAACTTGAATAACTTTTAAAAGTTTAATTTAAAACAGGACTTTAACAAAAGGTTGCCACATATGATGGACACACTTACATTTAAACATAGGACCCTTGTATGATGCTTTTTCCGTTACATTCTCAGATATCTTTTTTGGTTAATAGCTTTTCTCTATAATAGTTGACCAAAGCTATAAATAATCTTGCATATAAATTTTTCTACTTATTTACGTATTAGAATGTTTCAAAGATTCAGAATTATGTCCAGCGGCACATATTACAGTCATATCCGGATTCTTTATTCTGCGATGCTGAAAAATTCCTATTGTCAAATTCAATTTCAAATAGATATAGACTAGTTAAACAAAATTAAAATATTCATTGTTGGTCTTTAACGCCACTGTTATCATATGTTTTGCTATTTCATGGCGGCCAGGTTTTTGTATGGTGTAGAAAGCTGGAGATCCCGGATGGAACCACTCACCTTCGGCTGGGAAACTTACAATTATAATTTTGAGACGAACCCAGCTCAAAGCTGAAACCTAAGAGCTAAAACGTGTACATTTTAGTTTAACGGGCACAATACTCTGTACCCCTTTTTTGTCATTTTTGCACGAGGTATTTTAACAAACACTGTCAGTGGTTCAGACTAGTGTTTGTCAATGACATGTCTTCTAAGATAGTGAATCCTGCATTCGATTAGGGGCTGTTCGATTCATTCACAGAAATTTTGCAAATGTCGAAAAAAGAATACATGTCATGCTCAATAAAGCGAAGAACAAATGCAAAAAACCTTAAAGAACTGAATAGAAAAAGACGAAATGATCTGAGTTTCAAACATGACCTGTTTGGTCGCTCGTAATCGGTTGTCAATGAATATAGTTCCTGTAATTTTTTATGTATCTTAACTTTAAGTACTGTGTTTTTACATCTAAATATCTATGGCTAAAAGTATTAGTTATGTTATTTCTTTTATAGAAAACTGTATGATATAATTTTCATTATGCTTTAGATCATTAGGGCACTGTGGCACTATTTTTCAAATTTAATGAAGGGCAATTCTGCCTATTCACGCAGCGACTATTCGCATGTGTCTTGTGACTTCGTTTCATGTGTAAGCAGTTCCGAATTAGTAAATTCTTGAGTATACGCCAAGACGAGCATCATCTTTTAAACGTTTGTTTCATTTTATAGACTGTGTACCTCAAATGTTTTTAGAGAAAAAATGTCTTCACTGGGAACCTCAGAGCTGAAACGTGTACATTACAGTTTAACGGGGACAATACTCTGTACCCCTTTTTTGTCATTTTTGCACGAGGTAATTTAACAAAGACTGTCCAGGCGCGGATCCAGAGGGGGGGTTCCGGGGGTTGGAACCCCCCCTTTTTTTTTGGACGATCAATGCATTTGAAAAGGGACATGTAATTGGAACCACCCCCTTTGTCCTGGGTTAGGAACACCCTTTTTTAAAATGGCTGGATCCGCCCCTGCTGTCAGTGGTTCAGATTAGTTTTTGTCAATAACAATTACAATTAATCTATAGTTAAAGTATAAAATTATGTAACTAAAATGTAACACTTCTATTGTATCTAATCTTAAATAGGAAATAGCTAATTACAGTCTTATTGTAATATTTTGAAGGTGCTAATAGCTTTACCTCAAGTTTACCTTAATCCCTTTTCCAGAATTAAGAAAGACAGTCTAGTTACTTTCTCTTTGAGATGAATTATTTGCAATAAGCCCTTACTCAGTTTTACATGTTGACATTTTAACACTTTAATTCATCCTTATTGTAATAAAGAAAATATAGATTTATTTTCAACAAAACTATTCAAAAATATTGCTTAGGAAACATACCTCATCTTTTCTTGGTGATAGTAGCATGGTGCTACAAAATCAATCGTTTTTAAAAAGGCTGAATAAAGGACAAAAACCACGATTCATAAACATCATGCTACAACATTCATTATTCCTAAACATCAAGCTACACCAAAGTCATTTCTTCCGGAGCACACGAGTTTACCCCCTGTTTTTTGGTTGGGTTCGTGATGCTTAGTCTTTAGTTTTCTATGTTGTGTCTTTTTCTTTGTTCAGCCATGGCGTTGTCAGATTATTTTCAATCTATTAGTTTAAATGTCCTTCTGGTATCTTTCGCTCCTCTTTGGTGATGCTTTATAGATACAATATATATAGTTTAGGGTTTAGTCAAAAGAGCTAGTATACATAATACACATCAAGAGATATGGTATGATAGTAATAACCATCCGACAAAGTGAGTCCAAACCGTGCATGAAAGCAGGACTTCAAGTTTTTAGAAGTGCAAAACAATACATATTAATTTGTTAAAATCATAATTGAAAAAAAAAGAAAAAAAAATGCCGATTAAAAACAATATTTAAAGATCTTATTCTGTTGTTAAATTATAAGTGAAAAATATACACAACGCATATTACTGTTAAAGGAGAATCACTGTCGAAAGCTGGAACATACGTAATAGGATATGGCTTTGTAAATTCTTACGAATTTTTGGTCCTCAATGTTCTTTTTCATTTCATGGATCAGTGAACAATGTTAAGTTTTGGTAGTCAAGTCCATATCTCAGATACTATAAGCAATAGGTCTAGTATATTCAGGGTAAGGAAGGACTGTAAGGTGTACATGTCCAACTGGCAGGTGTCATCTGACCTTGACCTCATTTTCATGGGTCAGTGGTTATAGTCAAGTTTTTGTGTTTTGGTCTGTTTTTCTTATACTGTATGCAATAGGTCTGCTATATTTGGTGTATCGAAATATTTTATAATCAATATGTCAGTCGTTCAGGTTTTATTTGACCTTGAACTCATTTTCACGGTTCATTGCTCAGTGTTAAGATTTTGTGTTTTGGTCTGTTTTTCTTCCACTATAAGCAATAGGTCAACTTTATTTGTTGTATGGAAGAATTGTTCGCTGTATATGCTTGTCTAACATGGTTCATCTGACCTTGACCTCATCTTCATGGTTCATTGATCAATGTTTAGTTTTCATGGTAAATGTTTAGTTTATGTGACAGTTGTAATAAAGCTTTATATTTAGGACTTAACATAATATCAATGATTAGGAATGAAGGCGAGACATTTCAGCATTTGCACTCTTGTTGTATAGTGTCCCATTTGTACCTTATAAACATGCCAAAATTTTATATTTCTACTAATTTAAGTTGTTAATTTTATTTTAAAAATACTACTTTTCAGTAATTGAATATCAAACAGTACATATGTGCTACTACAGGCCTCAAGTTGATTATTATTTTTAGATTATCTAACCTGTTGCTATTTTACTATGTTCACGTGATAAGAGAAAATAACGTATTACTTACTTCCTATTACATCCTAGTACACAATTGTCGAATTTGTTAACAGTAACAAGTGTTATGTGTAATTGCATTTAAGGTTTAAGGTATGTGCAAATGCTATTATCATTAATACATTACAGGATGATATCAAAACAAGAATTCGAGCATATAAAGCGGTGATATCACTTATGAACTATACAAAATGATCTCCCTTTGACATTGAATAAATCCATTCAGCATAGTCCATTAATAGATTATAAGGTTTTATACGTCCTGCTAGTTTTGTTGATCATTGATCGTCGTTTAGTAGTATTGTGTCCATTTTTCTCGAGCCCTTCGACTGCTGTCAAGATTTTTTGGTAATGTTGATTTTCTTACTTATCCTTAATAATGGGATAATAAATTTACTATGTGCGTACCTTGCAAGGTCCTCATGCCCACCAGACAGCTTTCATATGACCTCGAGATCATATCATGGATCAGTGAACAAGTTTAAGTTTTCGTGGTCAAGTCTAAAATTAGATACTATAATCAATAGGTCTTCTATATTTATTGTATGCTATGATTGTAAGGTGTACATATCCAACTGACAATGGCCATCTGACCTTGACCTCGTTTTCATGGTCCAGGGGTCAATGTTTTGTTTGTTTCTTAGATACTACCAGCAACAGGTCAACTATATATATTAAATGCATAGTAGTCCAGTTAATCTAGCATAAATTTGACCCTAACCCGAAAGTAATTGCAACAGAAGATTTTTAAGTTTTAATCTTTAGCATTATACAGCAAATATACACAGAAAAAAGTCTCATTAAATCTAGCTTGAGGAAGACGAAAAAAAATCACCATTTAAAATTCCTATGAAGATTTGCATTGAAAAGGGAGATAACTCTTGCAAAAAAGGCAGAAATATCAATAACAATTGATACAAAGTTATAACTTTACCACTTCCATTCATCAGAATGTATTGATTCTTGATTTATTTTAGCGGTCTTTAGAGTATGACAAACAACTCTAAAGGTGTTTTCATATCTTTTATCAAGCTATAATCTAGATTTTGTAATTCATTAGTTGACCATTTATTGAATTTATTAACATGTCTAGGTAAAGAATCTCAAATTTAATAATAATTATGCATGTATTCTTCATTTTGTGGTTTAAAGTTTTTTCAGATAAGTAAGTTGCTGAAAAAATATAATATACAGATATAAACAATACCAAATTTTCATATTACTTTTTCAAAATGGTCACAAAGCTTCAAATTTGAAATTTCTTTAATGAAAAATGCATGAAAAAAATTAAACTACCCATAACACTTCGGGTTTGTACATTTCATGAGCAGAAGATTATACAATTTAGTCAAATACAAACTTATAGCCCCATCGCAGTATCATACTTTACATAAATTTCAAGAAAAACAACCAAAAACTGACCAAAAAAGACTCATTTTTGCAAGAGTTATATCCCCTTCCAAGGTTAATTTCCATAGGAAATTAAAAAAAAAAGGCTGATTTTGAGTTTTCCTCAAGTTAGATTTTATGGGACTTAACTGTGTATATAAAGGGCATAATGCTATAGATTAGAACTAAAACATTTTATGTTGCAATTAGTTTGAGGTTAAATCTTAGTTTGACTGGACTATAGATAGTTGTAAGGTGTATATGTCTGTCTGGCATGTTTCATCTGACCGTTCCCACATTTTTATTGTTTTTTGGTCAATGTTTAGTTTTCTTGATTAGGTATTTTTCTTAGAAACTATAAGCAAAAGGTCAAGTATCCGTATATTCCGTATACGAAATATTTTGACGGTTATTATTTTGGCGGGTTCAAAATGTAAAAAATACCTTTGCACGTGCACTTTTAAATTGGCTCAATTTATTTTGGCGATTTTGTTTTATCCTCGAAAATAAGCGAAACCTTACACCCCGCGAAAATAACTTTAACTAAAAAGATCATTTTCCTTCTTGTATAGGGGTCAAACCCTGCCTCCGGGTACGGGATTTTCATGCTGCGTGTAAGGCCGGCCTTGGGCAGTTTTCTTTTCTTTGAGTGGGTTGTCTCTTTGATACATTATCCATTTCCATTCAATTTTATTCAAGAATACGTCAATATGTGTATAATAGCATTAGAGAAAAGATTTCGCTCATACATATATCTTATGAGAAGCTATGTGTAAAACGATAATTGTTAGTGAAAATGTAAATTTCAAAATCTTAATGGCGTTATAGTGACATTACATGTGACATTTCCGCATTAATTTTATCATCATGTGCATTTATCGTGCAATTAAAAAAAGCCTTCTTTCGAATGTCTTGAATGATCATACTATTTTCTAATATCAGGTACAAATAAATGGATATTTTCTTTGATGATATGGTGTGTACAAGTTATCATTTTGTACAAATTATAATTTGTACAAAAAAATTGTACAAATTATAATTTGTATTTTGACTTTGTACAAGAGGTGTCTCTACAAATTACAATTTGTACAAAATTTGACAAAAATTCACTTATAACTTGTACAATAATTCACAATATGTATTCTGGTGGAAAAAGCACTGATACACACTACATAACTGTTGTAAAATGACCACACAGTTCATCTTTTTTTTTATCAAATACTTAAGCAGTTCTTTATGATTGATTTCGTTTGAGCAGGTGAGTGAATTATGGCATCTTTTGACATCACATTTACATTCAGAAGCACTATTCCCGCCCATGCATTTACATGAAAGAAACCCTGGACAACCTATTTTTTAAGGCTGTTAAACTTTTTTACGTATCAAAAGTTTAAGCACAAGAACCGATGTTGTAAATTAACATGTGTCTTTGAAAGCTTTAATTTAACCGTAAGACATAAATAACCTGTTAAAATTAACATAGCTTTTCGTATATTTGGTACCCAAAATCTCCAGATTCAACAATTACACCTTAGATATTTTGAGAACTGGTTTGGACACGATCACACTGAGGAATATGTATAATGACATTAACCCGAAACAACAAGTTTTGATTCTAAGTTATTGTCTCGTTTTCTATGTTAGATATTAGTCTTGGGTCTATTGTCCACACGGCAAATGATCGGTGTTTCAATGTGATTGTCATACTCAATTCAACTATAAGCTGTCATTGACACATAATTGTTCTTTCATGTATCATTTCCCGCTAGGTTCAGAAACTTGGACAAATTTCTTCTTCAGATCAACAATGCCGACCATGTTTACACAATTACATCAACCGAGTAAATGACTAGATGAGTGTAAATGATAATACCTCGGATACATAGCTTTGGAAAATCACTTAAGAAGAGATATATGTGAAAGTCAAAATATGACATTTCTAATGCTATCATTCACTCACCAGCTCAAATGATCTATATACATGTGTTTGTATTTTGTGCATAAGATGTACTGTACGGTTACTTAGTAACAATTCTATAGTGGTGTGTATCAATATTATAAATTGTTGTACAAGTTATAAGTGAATTTTCGTCAAAAATTGTACAAATTGTAATTTGTACAGGCACTTTTTGTACAAATTACAATTTGTACAAAGTCAAAATACAAATTATAATTTGTACAATTTTTTTGTACAAATTATAATTTGTACAAAATGATAACTTGTACACAACATATATAATCATTTAAAAATCTACCCTGATGACGTGATTCATGATATATTAATCATAATAAGGTTTTTTGTAACCTGTAGTAGGCAGACCTTAATCATAAAGTAAAGCAGAAACAATCCTAATCATGCCAAATCCTGTAAAGTTATGTCCCTATTTTGATTATATATATATATTTGTTTATATATTTTTTGTTCTTAAGTTTATCGTGTTTATTTAGTAACAAAAAATTATAATTAGTTATCAAAGATATCAGAATTATAATTTAATATGCCAGACGCGCGTTTCGTCTACATAAGACTCATCAGTGACAGTCAGATCAAACTAGTTATTTAGCCAAACAAGTACAAAGTTGAAGAGCATTGAGGAACAAAAATTGCAAACAGTGTGCCAAATATATAAAACATACGAAGAAAATGTTGCAGAAAATTCAATGATTTTTATTCTTAAATAGTAACATACTTTTCGCTTTTACAGGCAATGACTACTTCTTTTGATAACTGTGATATTTGTAATTTGAGACATATTTCGAAGCATTCTGTTATTTGGTGCTCTGATTGCGATGAGGGATTGTGCCTAGAATGTTCAGAACATCACAGCTTATCTAAGTTATCACGAAACCACAGCGTTGTTCCTATTGCTGAGTATAAAAAGTTGCCATCCTTTCTGGTAAACATAAAACTGCATTGCGATAAGCATGATGAGAAGTATTCATTATTTTGCAAAGAGCATAACGAATGCGTTTGTAGAAAATGTATCATTTCTGAAAAGCACAAGAAATGTAAAGAAATGATCCCTGTTGAAGATGTGATTCAAAATTCCAAAACATCAGTAGTATTTACAGAAATTGAGTCCTCGCTCCAAGAAATGAAGGGGAACATTACTCTTATTTTAGAAGACAGACAAAAGAATTTATCTTCATTATCAGATACGAAAAAGAAAATAGAATCCGAGATTTTAGCAGTTCGACAGCAGATAAATCACCACCTTGACAAAATACAAGACCAGTTTATCAATGAATTAACATCAGCAGTAGAAAATTCAACCCAAGAAATCCAAAGTTTCCTTGCGTCTGTACAGGAAATCCAAAGAGAAATTGATGAATGCATAGAAGATATAGTAACCATAAAGAAGCATGCAACCGATCTGCAAACGTTTTTAGGAATAAAAGAATTAGAAAACAAACTGAATGCAACAGAAAACACATTGCTATCATGGAGTAATTGTAAACGTTTGGCTCACACCGTAGTTTCATACCAGTTAAACACCGTATTACAAAATATCAATGACGAAATAAATACATTTGGAAAAACGTTCGTTGATAGTCAAGCATGTGAACTTTCATTACATAGAAGGAAAGAGGGTCAGGCTCAGTTGATTAAAGGAAATATCGGACCTGGATCATGTGGATGTTCTATTGAGAATATAACACTGAAATTAAAAACAAACATAAATACATCAGCATCAAATGTGTCCGGCTGCTGTATTTTACCTTGTGGTAAATTTGTCGTGGCAAACTATGATCCATCGTATTTGATATTGTTTTCACCTGATGGAAAAATTGAAAAAACAATTGCTGACATCATGCCAACAATTTATGATGTTGCATGTATCGACAATGATGTTGTTGCTGTAGTCTCAGTAACTGAAAAGAACATTCAACTTGTGAATTTAAAATCAGAAAAAACAATTAAAACTATCCAAACAAGTTCTCCTTGCTGTGGAATTACTCACTCTGAAGGTAATTTAATAGTTTGTCCCAAAAAGGGACAGCTACAGCAAATCAGGCTAGAGGATAATAAGACAAGTGAAATTGGCAGTGATGTGGTATCTTTGTATATCGCGGCATTTGGCAACACACTTTACTCTAGAAAGAGAGATGTGGAAACAATCATCTGTCATAATAGAAACGGTGACATACTATGGACATTTACAAACAAAACGGCTCTTAAAGGACCAAGAGGTATCGCAGTGGATGAATATGGAAATATTTTTGTTGCCGGGACCAAATCCAAAACAATTACTGCAATAGCATCTGATGGCTCAAAGCACAAAATACTCCTGTCAGAGAAAGACTTGGTCGGTTCTCCGTGGTCTATATGCTACAACAACAAATTAAAAGTTTTGCTTGTAGCAAACCAAAAAGATAGCCAAGCATATTTGTACATTGTTAACCATGTTAACCACGCGTAAAAAATATTCCCATCTGATAAACTATTTTAACTTAAACGAAAATATTTGACAAAAAAACTTGTTTTAATGCAAATCAAATCAATATCTTTTATAACTTTTTAGTGTATGATAATGTCATATACAATTTATAGAAATTTTTCACAACACTATTATATAGAGAATTTGTCTGTCACACTTAAATGTCTATTGTTTTTGTAACATTGATCATAAAACAAGATAATTGAAAGCACGATTCAAGGTTTAAGTTTAGGAGTGGGATGTAAACTTCAAATAATTTGAAAAGGTATTAAATGGAGAGAAAGAATCGTATCAAGGTGGTTCGTGTCCCGATTCGTAACGGAATTTCTGTTGAACATTGATCGCTTGCGCTCAAACTTGATTATACTTACACTCCCTAAAATAATACACCTTTAATATGACAACGTATTGGAGTGATTCACAGAGAACTACATGAAGTGACTGATTTATATCAGCAATAATTGTCTCGCCTTGACGGAGTCAAAAGGCAGACATATATATGTCGTTTCTGGCGTCGGCGTCAGCAATGTATTAGTTTAATGATTATGTCAGTTAAATGGGGAACCACTAGTGGAAGACCAGAGGTATTTAGCATGCTGTTGTATTAGAATTGCAACATCTCATTGCCATGAGGATTATTCGGCTGCTCCCCCTCAGTCATAGTCTATTGACTTAAATATTTTCTTAGTTTACATGTATTTGTTTGTGATTAGGTTAGTTTAAGGGCAACTATTAGTGGTAGGCCTATTTTGTTTGGTATGCAGTTGTATACGCATTAGCACATCTCATTTTCCCCTCGGTCATGGTCTATTGACTGAAAAAATATGGCTGAGTTTACATGTACAAGTTTGTGATTAGATCAGTTTAAGATTAACCGTTTATTGTTAGTGATATTTGGTATACAAATGTATTGGCATTTGCATCATTGACTTTGAAACTTTTCCCTTGTTTACAAGTTAATGTTTGTGTTAAGATTTGTTCGAAACAAACGACTTATGATAGGTCGATGGTATTTGGTATGCAGTTGCATTATCAAATTAACAAAAAGGTCAGAAATATCTCTGTGTTAACAGTTTTAAAGTTTTTCAAACTAAGTATTATCACGCAATCAATTTGTTAACCTTTATTGTTAGTTATTTTTCTCGGATTAGATTTTACACTGTTATATTGTCCTGACAATTCAATTTAGCGGTTTGGTGACAAGTAGACAATATAAGAAGATGTGGTATGAGTGACAATGAAAAAAATTCCAAGTCACAGTTTATAAAAGTTAACCATTATAGGTCAAAGTACGGCCTTCAGCACGGAGTCTTCGCTCACACCAAACAGTAAGATATAAAGGGTCCCAAAAAATGACTAGTGTAAAACCATTCAAACAGGAAAACCAACGGTCTAATCTATATAAAAAAAAGAGTATCGAAAACCACTTATGAGCCACATCAACAAACGACAACCACTAATCATCGGGTTTCTGACTTAGGACAGATGAAAACATGCAGCAGGTTTAAGGTGGTATGGGTGTCTTTCTCCATCTTGGATTGTTAACAACAGAGAACCTACGGTCCAGATTTTCAATCAAATTAGACAAATCAAACAAAGAATACAGATAACTAGTGTGAGTCTTTATTTAAAAGAATAATTATAAGATTATAATTATAAATTATTATATGCTTACATACATTGATTATTTGTGCTTGATCTTTATTTAATGACATTTTAAGGGTAGGTAACTCTAAAATTGAGCATTTTCTGATGTTATATACATGACATTTTGCTATTTTGTAATTTAACCGGAACAAATGAACGGTAACCCAATCTTTTCTTTTTAAAGCATTTTTCCATTAGCTATCCTTCGTGTTTTATTTTTCAGTTCTATCATTTAGTTTAGTTTCTATTCATGTAATGATGGTTTTTTTCCTGTATAATCCTCACAAAATGTGTCATTTTGTCACAATCTGTAGCTTTAGCGAATGCACGGTGATCTATCATTTTATTATATGTATGAACATATCCCATATACGTAGTACGTTTTGGCAAAGTATGAACAAATTACATCTTTTTTTATTCTTACCTATATACCACCTTAAATGTTAGAACATGTGCTAACCTTCATCAAATCTGAAACAAAAATAAAAATACTATACAATATCAATTGAAACGTAAAGAAACATTAATAGAAACAAGGAAACATACACTGAACGAATAAATTTGATCTGTGACAAAACATGTATTCTAACGAGACTTCAAAAATAGTCTGAAAAACATTGCATTGTACAATGCCAAAAGTGTCTACAGGATGTAGGACCATAAGATTTCAGAACTGTATAATATAACAATCATATGAAGCAATGTTCCCAATTACCAAAAAACAATGTAACCTCAAATTAGAAAAATATTTAAAAATCTTATTCTGGAATTATATTGATAAACTTTAAGTAAAACATTTGAAAAAAATACAGGGCTTACAATTCACAACGTTCTAAAACTGGAAAATAAATAATGGATATTATTTTTGCCTTCGTTTTCTCTTAATCTGTTTTATTTGGCAAAAATCTCTCGGAATTATGGGTTCTCAATGATATTCACCTTTGTAGTATATTTGATCTTGTAATTTTTATGATTTGAGCGTCAACGATGATTTCTTTTATAGACAAAACGAGCATCTGGCCTTAGAAATTATTAGCCTTGTGTTTATGATATTTTTCTTTTGTATAAAGATTCCCTTGTAACTTTAACATCTGAATCTATAAAATATTCTCAGGTTGATATTTTTATTAACCTTTTTAAGATATTGATTTTATTTATTTTTTTAAAATACCATGTAATTTGTTATTGCATATTAACATTTATAAGCAATATATATATGATACTCAGGGCCTTAGGTTGATATTTTACTAAGTTGCTGGTAGTATTAAGAATTATCTAATCTGTAATATTTCAACATGTTCACGTGATTAGAGAAAATGACGTATTATTTACCTTCTGGTACAAATTTGTCAAAATTGATAACAGTAACAAGTGTAATGTTTAATTGTTTTAAGGTATGTACACATGATAATTAAAATCATATGCAGGAGGATATTATCAATAACATTAAAGGTACAAACTTTTCTGCACCAGATGCGCATTTTGACAATAAATGTTTCTTCAGTGATGCTCAAGACAAAACTATTTGAAAAACGAAAAAGCTTATTGAAAAATGAAGCGGCATAATCTTAGAAAGTACAAAACGTATAGCAAAAGTAAAGTCAAACCTACAAATCGATATCATATAGATGTATAACCTGAAATGATTTTCACCATTTTTTTAGTTATATTAGCTTATATTTTTGATAATTTTGGGATTTTTCAAGTACTTTTATCACTGATGATACATTTATAGTCGTAATATATATTTGCTGCAATAAAAATGGTACCATCAAACTTATAACTGTATTTGGCAGTTGACATTCAATCTCATATATCAATTGTTTAACGATTTGTCAAGCAGTAAATGTTTGTCAGGCGGATTTACTTGACCTTGTCATTTTAATGAACGGTACATGAGTACATTCGATTCTCAGCTAAAGGAGAAGGAGAAAAACGTACATGCGTGTACAATACCTTTCGGGGTATAGTCTTCGCTGTTATCTTAACTGCCCATAACGTTGTGTTAAATTGAAATCGTTGTCAAATATTTCAATTTCAACAGCTTTATGACGTCATAGTGACATCACCTCTGACTTTTCCATATTGGTGTGTGCCGATGTTATCAACTAATTCATTTATCAATAAACATTAACATATATGCGTGTAGCATTATTTTGAAAGTCTTTTACAATTGTACTTGCAATATTAAGTGTGCCAAAAGATGACTCTTATCACTTCCTTTGTTGAATATAATAATCTACCTGGCTGACGTTATTCGTGGTATATTGGTTATGCTCAGTTTTTCAGCATGTTGTAGAGAGACCTTTATCAAAAAAAGTAAAGCAAAGACAGCCCTCATTTTTTCCACTCCTGCAAAATGGTGTTCCTATCTAAAAGGTTTCATGATATATTTTGTTATGAAATGGTATTCGGATCATTAAACAAAATTTTTTATTTATTCAGAAAACCAAGTAAATATTCAATTTATCTTATTTTGATGTTTTCATTGCATTATTATATTTGAAAATTAAACCATATGAAATTCTTTATAGCAACATGCTCTTTGGTTTTATCTTACAGATCATGAGTACTTCTTTTGATAACTGTGGTATTTGTAATTTGAGACATATTTCGAAGCTTTCTGTTATTTGGTGCTCTGATTGCGATGAGGGACTATGTCAAGACTGTTCAGAACATCACAGCTTATCTAAGCTATCACGAAACCAAAGCGTTGTTCCTATTGCTGAGTATAAAAAGTTGCCATCTTTTATTGAAAACATAAAACTGCACTGTGATAAGCAAGATGAGAAATATTTATTATAATGAATGTGTGTGTAGAAAAAGTGTCATTACAGAGAAGCACGGGAAATGTAACGAAATGGTCCCAATTGAAGATGTGATTACAAATTCCAAAACATCTGCAGCATTTACAGAAATTGAGTCATCACTTCACGAACTGAAAGAAAACTTTGGTTTAATTCAGTAAAACAGACAAAAGAATTTATCTTCATTTTCAGCTTCGCAAAAGTTAATTGAATCCGAGATATTAGCGATTCGACAGCAGATTAATCACCATCTCGACAAAATACAAGACAATTTTATAGCTGAACTGAACAAAACTTTAACAAACTCGACCCAACAAATACAGAGTTTCCTTGCGTTGCTAAAGAAACACCGAAACAGAAGTCGACGAGTGCATAGAAGATTTAGAAAGCTTAAGGAATTATGCAACAGATATTCAAACATTTTTGAGAATTGCGCAATTAGACACCAAACTTCGAAAACAAGAAAAACACTTACAGGATTGTATTGATGGTGGTACTTTGGTTCACGCTGTTGTTTCTTCCCAGTTGAATCCGTTATTACAAAATATACACAAACACATAACTTTGTTTGGAAAAGTCGTCATAGATGTTATACCATTTCAATTATCACTACGAAGAAGCAAGCAAATTCAGACTCTAATGATGAAAGTAATGGTGAAACCTAAATGTTCCGTTAAGAATATAAATCTGGAGTTAAAAACGAAATTTAAAACTAGAGCTTTTAATGTATCAGGCTGTTGTATTTTAAATTCCAGAAAACTTGTAGTGTCAAACAACTGTCCCTCGTATTTGACATTATTTGCACCTGATGGGGAAATAAATCGAAAAATTAACTATGATTTACCATATATTTATGATGTTGCATGTGTCGACGACACAACTGTGGCCGTTGTGTCAATGACTTTGAAAAATATCGAACTTATAAATATGGAATCAGGTAAAACATTCACAATTGTTCGCACTTATTCCCCTTGTTGCGGCTTAACTTATAAAGATAATCATTTTATACAAAGTCCACAAAAAGGACAGATACAGGAAATCAGATAAGAAGATACAAAGACAAATGGTATTGGTAGTTCTATGAGTTCATTGAATTTGGCTGCATTAGAAAATAAACTTTATTCTAGAAAAAGGGACACGAATACCATCGTCTGTCATAATAAAAACGGTGACGTTCTATGGACATACACAGACACGTCGGTTCTAAATGTACCTAGAGGTATCACAGTTGATGAATATGGAAATGCTTTTGTTGCGGGGAACAAATCAAAAAACGTTGTGGCTATATCTTCTCATGGTAGAGGTCACAAAATACTCCTGTCAGAGAAGGACCTGTGTGGTTCTCCATGGGCACTTTGCTATAGTGAAAAATTCAAATCCGTGCTGGTTGCAAATGAAACTGACGGCCAAGCGTTTTTGTACAGCGTTAATTACACATAAACTATATTTGCTGCTATTGTGTTATTTCAAAAAAAGCAACGTTAAACGTTATATCATACTATGTTTAGCAAAGAAAATAATATAACATATATAGATTTTAAAATGAAAAGTACATACATTGCATAACATAGAACTGAATAACATTTATTTGCGTATATTCATGACGAAGACTTACATAAAAGTGTCGTTGATACGCGCTGGTTATCTTTTTTAAAAGACAAGATTATTATTAGTGAATATAATAAAGTCTCTTTGAATCTGTAAGAATTTATGATATAAGTATTGCTAGCGCTCATGTTTTTTTTTATTTTGTTTTTTTCTTGTTAATTTGTCGAAACAATTGTTTGGGTTTTTTTTTTCTTCTTTTTTTGGTTAAAAATATCTTATCTTTTTCATTTTCCAATTTACGCTTTTTTGTTTATGGTTATTGGCCATTTTAATCGAATGGTTATCGTTGGCTGGAATTAAACGTAGACCGCATTAATATATTGTTTGACATGTTGATTGCTATTGGTTGTGTGTATTTAATATCTTGAATATTCAAATTTTATTCCCCATTAAATATGGCTTATTTTTCTACCCTTGCTCAACTAAATACGTAAATTATCGAAAACAAATTAAGCCATAGAGTTCAAAGACAACAAATAATATGTTGACTAGCTTTTATTTCCAATTATTTCTGTCTATCAGCGAAAACATCTCTTACTTTTGACAGATGCTCAGTATTAAGAATAAGGATTTAGCAATATAAATTCTGATTTTAATAGACTGAGGCTTATCTTATGTTGTAGGCATATCCTGTTCCAAAAGACAAATAGCCGTGTGTTAACATAGATTTGTTGTTGCTTGAAACGAAAACGTTCCTAGAACATCCTCTGATGGCACAGAGAACAAAATACTCCTGTTTCGAGATGTTGTTGGTTCTCAATGGCCATTATGCTTCAACAGTAAATTAATCAGATGGCAAACCATATGTGTACATTGGTAAACACGCGTACACAATATGTTCATTAAACTGTTTTTTAACCTAAGTGAAAGTATTTGACTTAGGAATCGAATGTTGCTGCATTATAGCAGGGAAAATCATTAAATAGATATTATCCTAAAAACATAATAACGTACATCTACATGTAAGTATGCGACATTCCTGACAAAGAACAAACGCTAGTCAATATTGACTTGAAAAGCATGGTCGAAAAGGTAGAATATCTTCCTACCGACATTGTCATGATTAAATGCTTAACCTTGATGCCAAGTGGGAAACTGTGTACTTAAAAAAGCAATGTTCTGGACCTGATATGCTATAAAGAAATAAACGACAGGATACGCCATCATCACTATAATCTTATGACAAAAAGGCAGATGGCTTTATATTACAATGTGAATAGATATATACAAAGAAGATAATTTGCAGAACGAAAATTATGAAAGAGGAGATCTGCTTTTAGGTCAAACCGACTCGCTATAGTAGTTATTGCTCTTAAATAATGATGTTTACAAATTTTTTCAGTCTGCCTTTTATCTATGAGTACAACAGAAATTGCTTAATAGCAAAACATTATTAGAAAGAACAAAATCTACAGACAAGTCTACAAAACCTAAATCGTCAATCTCTTTCCAAAAGGAGTTATTGCCCGTAAATGACTACAATAACCGGTATATAATCAGAAAAAAGGATATTACGGTATATCCATCCTGTTACAAATTTTTGGATCCTCAATGCTCTTTAACTTTGTATTTGTTTGGCTTTCTAAATATTTTGATATGAGCGTCACTGATGAGTCTTATGTAGACGAAACGCGCGTCTGGCGTACTAAATTATAATCCTGTTACTTTTAATAACTAATTATGCCACATTTGATTAAACAGTAACCTTACGAAGACAGAAATTGTTGTTTAATTTAGAACACTGCAAAGATATTATCAAATAAGTTGAAAAATAAAGTTTATTATGAGCTCTAGTATACTCATACTGCAAATTACATTCTATAATTGATATTAAGACTGATTTTCAGTATGCATTAAGAGGCGATACGCATGCTTAACATATGAAATTATTTTATTTACTTCAGATCAGTCGACTCACATATATTCCATATGCATTTACGTCTTCTTTTAACAGCTGTGTCAACGACGACATTTCAAGCAATAATCTGTTAATACCCACTTCCTTTCCTGCGTAAAACTTATCCTGAATAAAGATGTGACTGCTGAGCTTACATTTGTCTTGATTCAAGACGTCAACATATTTTTATTTACGGACACGTGAAAAACAAACAATTTGGGAAATATACAAAACGTACGACGCAACAGTGGCAACGAACGTCGCCTCTTGTGCATGGTTTAAATGCTTATATCGAACGTCCGTGTCAAATTTTCAGTTTGATAATTTTATTGTTTTTATTATAAAATACAAAAACTTTTATTGTGTACTTTGATGATTATTCAAATGATTATATGGGCTCTAAGTTTTATAAAGTTATTATATATTTTTTTGTTATTCACTGTATGATATATTACTATTTCACCATGTTCACGTGATTAGAAAATAAAGTAGCATTTACTTCCTACTACACATAAGTCGTATTTGACTACAGCAAATGGTGTTCTAACAAATCGTATTCAAGGTATGTTTAAATATTTTATTTTATTTTTATTTTATTCGTTCTTTGCATAATGATTAATTCAATCAGCCGATCAAAAATCAAGCACCAAGAAAATGATTAATAAAAAATCCTGAAAGTTCAAATTACTGTTCCATCGCTATGGTACAAAGGGATTAATAGTATCGTAAATAAACATGAATAAATCAAAAAACAATTACTCTTTTAAAATACAATGTTTATGGAATAAGATTTTTTTAAAAGATTTGTTTTTAAACTTTCAAAAGTTTTCAATCGCTAACTTGAATAATTTTCTGGAAATTCATGTTGTTTTGGTAACTCTTTAAAATCAGTTTGTTTTAGGATCGAAAAGTTCACCCGTATCGTAACCAAATATATCCGTAAAAATTACAATGTGCTATTTCGTATGAATAAGTTCCAACCCAAATCAGGATATTTATGGTAAAATTTAGTAAAGGTTCAAAGTAATTTGGGTAACGAAATCTGTAACATTGATAACATTCATTTAAAACCAAATCGTCACTAAAGATACAGACATAACGAACGAATACTGATATATTATAAACGCTATAAGATCTTGCCAAAGGAATATCACTGTCGCAGATTCATTTTATGTTGTGATATAACATCAGTGTCCCTGGTTAGTGGTGGGTTGAGCACAAACAAACATGTTTAGCCCCGACACTTTCTATTTGTGCATGTCCCAAGTAACGGACCTGTAATTTTGTAATTGTCGTTTAAGGCTGTCTGTCATACTTGTTTTTTTGTGTATTGTTTTGTCATACATCAGCTCGTTTGTTTTTCTCATTAGAATTGTTTCCCGTTTTGTTATGTCATGACCTTTTTATATAGTTTGCTTGCTTATAATTGAAGGCCCACATACGATGAAATATTGTTGATAATCAACATTTTTAACGCTGATGGACAGTTGTGTCATTGACAATCATACCACATCTCAATATTGTATATACATGCACTGAGAGATTTAAAATATACCAACTTATTTAGTATATACTTTGGAAAATAATGACATAAAAAAATAAGTAAAATTACATTTAACAAATTTTCGAGTTTTCTGTTTTACGAGATTCCATAATTTCATGATTTCAATGACACGCATAATTAGTGATGCGTTTGATATTAATAATTAATATCTTAAGTTTTCGACTCAAAATAATAATTTATTGTCATGAAATATGATTAGTTACCTTATCATGTTTAATATATTTTAAGTACAGTTACATAAGCAAACTTTCCGGTTTCCTGTTCATCTATATTTTATGAAAATCCCATCAAGATTTTTATGAATAGTTATTAACCGTATCTGGCACAATTTTTTGGAATTTAGGTCCTCAATGCTCTTCAACTTTGTACATGTTTGGCTTTTTAACTATTTTGATCTGAGCGTCACTGATGAGTCTTATGTAGACGGAACGCGCGTCTGGCGTTTTAAATTATAATCCTGGTACCTTTGATAACAAATTGCCTCAAAATACTAAATTCAGGTCATTAAATTTAGTAAATTTCTCTATACAATCATGCTTGTAATGTTTCATATAGAATTATATTGTAATGAAAGATTTTGCTATATTCATAGCATTAGTATAAAAGCTTCTTACTTTGCCTTTTATTATTACAAAACTATGAAATGAGCCCAAAATAACACGTTTCCATCAATATCGAAATGGAAGACTTCGAGTTCATTAATTAGCATGACATTCTGGAAACAACATACTCTCAAGTAGAAATGTTATTTTCTCTCAGCCTTTTCTGCTTGATTGACTCGACTATAAGACATCAGCAACAAATGTCTCTGATGGATTAATATAAAGTTAAATATTTGAACAAGCAAATTCACAAAATTCCTGCAGCAAGCTAAAATCTTTGTTTGTTTCTCTTCATAGACAAATGACTACATTATCTTAATATAACTGTTTAAAGTTTTAAGTGAATTTTAAAAAACGTTATTGATTTTATTCTAAAGTTATCTTACCTGTTGCTATATCACGTGATTAGAGGAAAATGACGTGTTATTTACTTCCTTTAACAAAGGATTGGTCTTGTTAAATTTTATCAGTTCTGTTCCTGTGTTTATTTAAATTTAAGGTATGTACAAGAGTCATTGCTATTGTTGTGCCGGCCAGAAATTGGTTCCTTATTACATGTACATCATTTGTACATATATGTCCTTTTTATGATCCATAAATGAGTTAAATTGGTCTCAAATGTTATATTGTTATTATTTATTGTTGTTAAAATATTTCGTTATTCACATCCCTGTTAAATCCCATCTGGTTCCATTGTAAGTTATCCGTTTGTTTACATCTGATGTTAAAGTACATTTCTGGAATGTTACCGGAAATTGATTGTTTACATGTCGTTTATACATGTTGAAGGGACCCCAAAATTAGTAGTTTACTCTTGTTATGTAGTAATTATTACTTGATGTTGTAGGAATCATATAATTGTGTCCTTCTATATTGTTTACACACTTATTTATATATGTATTAGCTCTCATACTGTAATTTTTAGTCTACTTTCACTTTTAACTTGTCGTTCAGAATGATGTCCATTTTTGTCGGGACACGAACCACTTCGATTCGGAATTTCACTTACATTATATTATGTCACGACTTTTATCCTGCATTACTAACTTTGTAATACATTTATTTATCCATCTAGTTAGGTGTGAATCATTTGTGAAGTCTGAATTATTTGTAATATTGTGCATAAGTGCCCGGAGGATACTTACCCAGACAACATGAGTATGTTGGCCCAACATTGGCACAACGTATATCATTGCATTGGCCCATCGTTGTATTTTAACGTTGGCCCAACGTATAAGTGCAAAGTGGGCCTACGTTGGCCCAACATGATGGCTTCATGTTGGCCCAACGTTGTACGGTAATATGCAATACATAGAGCCAACGTTGGCCCATTGTATGAAAAACGAAATCCATGTTGGCACAACGTTGGACCAACGTAGATATATCTTTTCTTATGTTGGCACTATGTTGGTCCAAGGTAGGTATTTCTCATTTTTATGTTGGCAATACGTTGGTCTATTGTTTCAACCAAATTACAATGGATGCTGCATGGAGGAGCTGTATATGATAAATACTCCGGAGCGCATTTGATCTTTTTTTGTATTCCAAACTGCCAAAGTTTAAGGTAGCAATTCTGTATTTTTGTATTACCCATTGTTGTTACTGTCCTTGTTTTTTTCATGAACTTTGCCTCTTTAATTTTATTTATTGTGTGACGCTAAGATATTTCTTTGGCAATGTTTGATGGATCGACCAATTAAACTCTGTGTCATTTGGTGTCTTGTAAAGAGTTGTCTCATTAGCAATCATACCACATCTTCTTTTTTCATATCAATTTCATTTATTTCTTTAACAGAACAAATGACGTATGGCTTATGGTTAGGCGATCATACAAATAGTTTGTTTTTAGTTGTATTGGTTCCAGATCCAGAATGAAAATTAAATAATTCAGAAGATGAAACTTTATTTATTCTAAATTTGATATCATTGGTCGTCACCACGAGTAGTGTCCTCCTCAATTTGAACTTCAACAATGTCATTATTATTTATATATGTTATTCTTTTTTTCCCTTCTCTGTTTCTTGCCACCTTCTCTGTCAAGGCTTAAGCGCCGCCAATCTTTAGCTGCATCATCTATCTCCTTATCCGAAGACTCTTTACAGCTATGTTTTTTTTCTAACCGACTCTGTAATAAAGTTATAAGTAAACTTGAATTGCGTATTTGTCTAATGCATGCGTGCGTAATCTCCCTTTTAGATATGTAATATAAATTAATGTATATTCTAAATAGTTTAAACACTATTTAATACAAAATAAAATCTTAAATAACCATTTTTTTATATTGGTTATTTGTCTAATGGTCAGAAATTCATTAGTATTAGACGGATTTGTGGGTATAACAAACCCTTATTACTATTATTTCAGAATTCGGTATCATACTTTATATATTCGTAATATACATGATATATTAAGAATAATTTAGATGTGTATTAATGAACAGTTATATATTTGATATATAAAAACACTGCTACACATTCAAGTGTGTATATGATCAGGTTTCACAAATATATCGTATCTATTTGCATGCGATTTAGAAATACAATAAAACTAACAAATTCATTTATATTTTAATGAAGTAGAAATCAGTTGAGAGAAATCATTATACCACATTTTTGAAACATTACGGAATAAGACACATCTTAAGACAATTTTATTCCATTAACTTCAGTAATGATCATACATGTTGTGGTTATAGATTTATATAATTTACCATTTGTTTGAAGATACTAATGTTCAGTGGCAAATATTTCATGATTATTAATAGGATTGAAATGATTTAAAATCTAGAAAATATTTCGCCCGAAACGTATAAACTGCAAGATCAGCATTATAAAATGATAGAAATTAATATATGTTTTGATTTTTAACAACATCCCTCAGATTAAAAAATCATATTGTATTTGTCATTCTGAATCGTATATATATATCAGATTTTTTAAAGTTACAACTTACATGTTACTATCTTTCTCTTTGAATCTCAGATGACATGATTTTCTCTTTTTGTTTTCTTCGTATCACTGCTTTCTTACAAATACACAACAGGAAATAATCACAAAAGTGACCATCCCATTACATTCAGATTTCCTATAAACTTAATTACCATAGCAACTATCTTTGAAATTTGTCGAACATATGGTCAACCTTATCAGAATGGGCTTGATTAACAGACTGGGTGAATCAAATATCACTCTGCATATAATTGCTATTATTATGTTTCACAAAGTTTAATGAATAAAGTTATTATAAATAATGATTGCAATAAATTTTTATTTTTAACCAGGCAATACAGTAATGATATTCCAGTATAAATTTTACCTGACTTATATATAGAGTATAATATATGATCACGCAACGTTGGGCCCAACATAGAGTTGTAAATGTAATTTCAGTTGATAAACACTTTCGGTATAACATTAACTTTTCATAAAGCCTGCTGCAATCGAAATTATCCGCCTCCCAAGAGAAATAAAGCGTAAAATATTATAAAATCAATTCTATTAACAAAATTTCATATCGGCTCTATGTTGCTACTAACATATAATGCCAACGTTTGCCCGATTATTTATAACCAACATGAGATAATAATATGAATTTACAACAACAGACCAACGTTGGGCCAATATTGTGCAGCCGACACCAACGTGCGACCAATTTACCGACAATTTGCCAACGTTGGGCCAATGTTGTGCAGCCAACTTAAACTTGCGACCAACCGACAATTTGCCAACGTTGGGCTAATGTTGTGCAGCCAACATAAACTTGCGACCAACGGACCGACAATTTGCCAACGTTGGGCCAATGTTGTGAAGCCAACACCAACGGTCGACCAACGGGCCGACCATTTGCCAACGTTGGCCCACTGTTAGTCTGCTGACTGGGTAGAACCACCATATTTGCGCAAATGAGCACGTTTGCCCGGAGATCGTAAACCGAATTATTTGATTGGTTAATATTATTCTATATATAAAGCGACGTCAGCGTACTCGTGACATCATTCTTCTCAGTTCACTTTTCTTGAGACACGTTAAATTTAGTCGCTAAAAGTTTAACTTTTAAAGTATTTCTTATAATGTCGCAGCAGAATATTTCTTCAGATGTAGCGATTGTACGTTTGCGTAATAGTTTAATATAATTATGCCTTAAAAGGTATCTTTATTTGAGTGTTTATATTAGAAGAAACCATTCTTTTATTTTATTGGCACCGAGAGTCAAACGAAGTTGCACCGGGTGCATCAATATTTATTCAAAAGCTTCCGTGGATTATTGATCCTTCACAGCAAAGTTATGAATATAAATTACATTTTATATTTAGATGATTTTACCAATTAACTGATTCTGTTACTGCATTTAATCCGTTTATAACGGTATTCAAATTTAGCGGTGCTTCCAAGTTTGGATTTGGCGCACCACATCTATTTTCGGTGTCTCTGCACCGTAAAAGGCAAAATTTATATACATTGCTGCGGCAATGCACCTTGATTAGAGATGACCATTTATTACTAAATTGTAAACCTTGGTGCACAGCACCTCGTTTTTATACTGTCACCTGAACCTCGGGTGCACAGGAACTTTGGGTGTAACTGAACCTTGGTGCAACCGCACCTCATTTATATACCGTATCCTAAACCTTAGGTGCAATTGAACTTCAGGTGTTTATGCACCTCATCGGAAATATAGCAAGTTAGCTATGAGAGTAATAAATCTCATACCATTTTAAGTTTTATGTATCCTCTTGGGACTCCTGTTTATATATAGATATCATATAAATTTACAGTATAATCATTTACTATTGTCAAACTGCATAAATTCATGTTGTGCCTTACTACTGAAATAAACAGGGTGTGAACTTTTATCAGTTTTATGTCTCTGTGAAGCCTAAACAGTTAGAGTTATATCAGCAGATTGAACCCCTTTTTAGAAGTATATATTTAATATATATACACCTTGATATGTCGTCGTCCTATAAGCGGTCAATGCGCTGACTGGAGATACACCGCGGCCTGTGGTGGCGACGCAACACTATCAAAATTAATCGTTCTATATGTTAAACAACAGAATATTCTAACTTCCTCATTGGCCTGCTTGATAAATCACTTTAATGACACAGTGGGGCGTGCACCCATAAAATTCACTGAACAATTCATGTGAAAATAGACAAATTAAGGTTTAACTTTTCCTAAAATGATATTTGAATTATGTAACAAAAAGTTAATCAGTCGACCCTAGGCATTTACTCTAAGATGGCATAATGCTTACCTTTCAAAATTGTATCAAACCTAGTTTCAAGCAATAATATTTAACGGTGACATACCTATGAAATACGCAATATCCAGATGAATGAAACTAGACACTCAACTGTGTTACTGTTTGACCTTTTATCAGTATAACTCAAGAACTAAAAACAACTTCAGTATTGTCTTTCATGTTCACTCTGAAATTTGAATTTATATGAATAAAACAATCCGTAGTATACGCGGATAGAACCCCACACCACAACAAAACCAAATAGATAAGCAGTAGTCAAAACGCTGTCGTAAACAAAAGACATGGGTCTATATTATTAGTCAAAATCTCTGTCTTCTCTATATAGATTCTTAAGGATACTGAATTAACCTTCTGGCTGCATAAAATGTCTGAAATCAACATTAAATTCAAGAGATAGACGAACACCATTATCAAGGTTTGAAATAACTATATCAACAATGATTCCAGGTTTAACTATTTTTAAGTACTCATCATTTTAAAATATTCTGTTTTATCTTGATCAGTTACAAACAAAAGGCGCACAGAAGAATAAGATCGGAATATTTATGATAAGATCTTTTAACATACAAACGTAATTAAAGGTAAACTATATCTAACGCATAATGATTAAAAGGTGAACTTCACGGTTGATATAGTGTCCGGCTAGGATGGTGGTTTTTCGAGTGATTCGGTCCATTTTTTCGAGTGTAATTCAAGCTTTTTCGAGTGATAAATCATGCGAAAATTAAGTTCAATTAACTGCTATTTCGCAATTGTAATAGTTTTTTACATTGCAACCCTTCTTATATTGAATACTAAACATGTTTTGATCAACAAAGAAGCACAATTTCCTTGTATTTAACCAAATAATTCAGTGTTTGTTACATCTTCGCTAGCCAAGGGTTACGATCCACTCCCTCTCTCTTCACCCTTGGCGGATTGAGATAAAATTTCGGAGACACAAGGTAAGGAGTTTTATTGGTTGCAGTCGAAACTCGCTGCATCCAATCAAAAAGCGCCTATAACATGATCACGTGTAAATGTAGAAAGTGTTTGTAAACAATTGCCACGTGTTTATTGTGCAACAAGTCTTTACATCCCTAAACATACGACTATGTTTAGTGACAACTTGAATGTTTTTAATCATTTTATAGAAGTTCCTGTGTATGTTTCATGCACAAATGCATGAATTTTGACGTATATTTTCATTTCCGGCTTTATCAAGAGTGTAGAATCTAGACGCTACCGTGTTTTTACCTCCAAATTGAAAAGTGCAAGTGCTACCATTGGTCAAGAAAAATGGGCGTGACTTTAATTTTCCGATAGATGGCGCAACATTGTTATCACAAATGTTGGCTCAATCTGCCAAGGGTGAAGAGAGCGGGAGTGGATCGTAACCCTTGGCTAGCGAAGATGTGTTTGTTATTGTCCGGTTTTTTTTCGAGAGCAACTATGAAATCGTCCGGGTTTTAAGACAAATGGTCCGGGTTTTTTACAGAAAATTTGAATAAAAAAAAGGCATTTTAGACTTTTAAAAAATGACTTTTCTAGTTTATACCTGTAATTTAATGAATGAAAATATCATATGTTCTCAATTAATCGCAAAAACATATTACAACATTGATAAAATTTACCTTTTTGAATTTAATTCAAATTTTCTGTTCGAAAAACGGTCTACCTCAACTTTCCAGCATTAAATTAGAAATTATGTGATCCTTTATAGAACTTAGAACACAGTGCATGGGAATCATAATCTTTTCAACTTCCATTCATGGAACTTTTGTGGTCAAAGTAAATAAAAATGTTAGTAGTGAACCATCACTATACCTACCGTGTACCTGTTTGGATGACAATGACTTTATTTTGATAGTTCATTGATAAACGTTGGTGTTTCGTTATTTTGTTATTTCAACAGTAACAAAAAGAAAAATGCAACAATTTGTTTCTTTAAAAACAAATACATGTTAAGTGTTCTTGACCATCTAACAAGGTACATGTGAAGTTTTACCCATTTTCAGGATTAATTAATCAACGTTATATTTTGTTAATAAGGGTCTCGGTTACAATAGATTATAGGTCCTAACTACACAAGACTCATCACTGCTGTTAGTATAATATAACAGTGCATAGGTCAAATCAAATACGTAGTAAAAGAGCATACAAAACTTGTTTATGATGTTTGTTGGTTATCAAGGTGATATTTCGTCGAGCTAGTCTTATAGTGTTATATGTCAACTTTTGATAAAAAAAAAAAATGAGATAGCTATATGTGTGATATCCATGTGCAAATTGTCTATCTCCCTATAAATCTGCATTCTTAGATTTTTCATCAGAACTAAAGTTTTCTATCTCCACACTCCCATTGAATTTTAATAGCTTATTCATCTAGTTGTACATCGTAAGTTCAGAGAACAAAGGTTTTATAGTGATGTATCTTCCCTCTTTTTAAAGTTTTGTTGCTGTAAAATATTTGTTATTAGAATTAGCTTAGTAGCAATAAGCTTAAATTGTTAACATGGTCACCATTCATGTCCAAAAAATTCAATTCGTACACAACTTTATAGAACTATGTTAAAAATTTGTGATATCGTTTTTTAAAACTCCATGTTCAATTTCTCACCACTTGTGACTTACACTATTACAACATTCAAACATTCACACGATTAATTGATTTATTTGATTACAGTACAAAAGAAAACATACCATTGGAAAATATAATGCGACATTACTAACATTATATATAATCATAATTCATTTTTGACATCTTAGTGCTTTATCTTTATACTAAATTTTGT
The DNA here is from genome assembly GCF_963676685.1 of Mytilus edulis. Taxonomy (NCBI): domain Eukaryota; kingdom Metazoa; phylum Mollusca; class Bivalvia; order Mytilida; family Mytilidae; genus Mytilus; species Mytilus edulis. The sequence goes on along the minus strand of NC_092350.1, from coordinate 72,773,571 downwards.
ATACGATTGCTTATAATAAATTAAATATTGTTTTATAGGTCATGGCTACCGCTTTTGATAATTGTGGTATTTGTACTTCAAGACACTTTTCTAAGTTATCCGTAGTTTGGTGCTCAGATTGCGATGAAGGACTATGCCAAGACTGTACAGAACATCATAGCTTGTCAAAGTCATCGCGGTACCACAAGACTGTTCCTATTGGCGAATATCACAAGTTACCATCCTTTATTGCAAACATTAAACTGCAATGCGATGAACACGACGAGAAGTACCAATTGTTTTGCAAGGACCACAATAAAGTTTTATGTAGAAAATGCGCTATATCTGCGAAACATAAAGAATGCAAAGCAATATTCCCTGTTGAAGAAGTGATTCTTAATGCTAAAACATCTGTCGCCTTTACGGAAATTGAGTCCTCATTGCAAGAAATGAAAGAAAATCTAAGACTTATTCTCGAGGACAGACAAAAGAATGTATCTTCACTCTTAGATTCCAAAAAGAAACTCGAGTCCGAGGTATCAGCGATTCGTCATCAGATAAATCAACACATTGATCAAATACAAGACCAATTCATTGCTGAACTAAACAAAGCTGTGGAACATTCAACCCAACACATACAAAGCTTCATAGCATCTCTGAAGAATAACCAAAAAGAAATTGATGAATGCATAGATGATGTGAAAAACATAAAAAATCATGCAACAGATATGCAAACTTTTTTGGGAATCAATCAATTAGTAAACAAATTGAATAAAACGGAAAACGAGATGCAGTCTTGGACTGATGGTAACAGTTTAGGTCTCACCGTAGTGTGTTATCACATAAACACTTTATTGCAAACTATCAGCAACGATATAACTACGTTCGGAAAATCTGTTGTAGATGTCAAACATTGTGAACTAGCCTTACAAAGAAGGAAAGAAGGCCAAGCTCAGTTAATGAAGGTAAACGTTGGGCCTAAGTGTATTGTTAAGAATATAAGATTGGAGTTAAAAACAAAAATAAAGACAACACTCTTAAATGTGTCAGGCTGTTGTATTTTACCTTGTGGTAAACTTGTGATATCAAACTATGACCCGTCGTATTTAATAGTTTTGGCACCTGATGGGAAAATTGAAAAGACAATTACCAACATTATGTCCAAAATTTATGATGTTACATGTGTCGACGATGAAACTGTTGCAGTGATATCATCTAAGGAACCGAATATTAAACTAGTTGGTCTAACATCAGGGAAGTCATTCAGAACTATCAATACGACTTCCCCTTCCTTAGGCATTACATATGCTAAATGCTCTTTCATCGTTTGTCCTAAAAAAGGACATTTGCAGGAAATCATGTTAAAAGATAACATGACAAATAACATTGGCAGTCCTATTGACTCAGAATATGTTGCCTCGTTAGACAATACAATTTATCATAGAAAAAAAAGTACAGATGAGATCGTCTGGGATAATAGAAACGGTGATATACTTTGGACATTTTCAAACGATACTGTTTTAAAAGGACCAAGATGTATCACAGTGGATGAAAACGGAAGTATTTTTGTCGCAGGGGGAAAATCAAATAACATCGTTGTAATAGATTCTGAAGGAAGAGATCACAAAATACTCTTGTCAGAAAAAGACCTATGTGGCTCTCCATGGGCAATTGATTACAACAGCAAATTAAATTGTTTGCTTGTTGCAAATGAAAAAGATGGTCAGGCGTTTTTATACAGTGTCAACTACGCATAAGATAAATTCACTGCTATTTTCTTTAGATCATATTATTTGGTACAATCAACTTATTTCACTTAATTTGAACTGTGTAAATTTCAACCTCAGTTATATTTATAAACATTTTGCCTATATATACAGGTGTTGGTTGTGTCATTTTATGGTATTTTTTATGTGTAAAAAATAAAATTACAAAAATACTGAACTCTGAGATATTATTATATTTTTTTTAAATTATGATAATTTGACTTCATATTTGTAATTGCTATCACACATGTTTTCTAAAGAATATGGACCAAAACCGTTGTTTATTGTACAGTGAAGTACATGATATTCAGCAGTCTTAGCCGGCTGATCAAAAAACATGTGCAACGACCTAAAAATTAAAGAGGCAATTGATCCAGAATCAGAATGAAATTCGTTAGGGTATCGAAAGACTAGTGTCTGACCTGCCTACATACTCTTCAAAGATCCGTTTATGAAAAACAGACGCCTCTTTCGGAAACGTAATGGTCTATGAATCAACGAACGAACTTTGAACCATTACGTCTTCAGTTCAAAGTCACTCGAAAATCGCTAACAAGATACAAGGTATAAAGTTTACTCACAAAAACGCAAAAAAAAAAATGAAAACTCAACGGCCGCTTAGGAACAGTGTTGAAAAACCTGGAAATTATTATTCAACGTAGATATTCAAATTGCGTACACACTACAACTCATGATTATCAATTTAACTGCACACCGAAAAGGAAATAGTTCCCTCAATATAAGCCTTGAAAACTACAGCGAGAGTTTACGACACAAGATCTTTCATGTGGATGGGGATGAGTCGAGCGGCAACTAGATCTACTTCTGCAGTCGGCGTTTAAAAAAGATAAACAGACCTTTAAAACTATAAATAAACATTGCCGTGCTGATAATTTGTGCAATTTACAAATTTAACCTATCAAACTACTTTTGTTGTCACGATGGATACTTCAGAACGAGTCGACCGATTTTTTTCAAATTTAAGGGAAGATAAGAATTGTCGTACAGTTTACACTTTAAATCTCCCTTTAAAACAGATAGAAACCAACAGCAAACAATGAGGTGAATCCATATTACAAGGATAATACCTACAAATGAGTGATTCAATTTTTCAATGTGTCGTATATGCACATGTCTCTGATAATAGTGGAGAGACAAAAGAAAAAGTTGCTTATTTTAAGAGTTTAATGAACCGAGATACCTAACGGCTGCAAATCCACATGATAGAGTAAACTTTATCATTTTAACTCTGTCGTAGAGTTTTCCAACGGTGCATTTTTTTTTTGTGTAAACCTTGATAAAGCGTGATTTTCCTATTTTATCTTTTTCGTTATCAAAAACAGGAACGGTAATAATTAATTCCGGAATGAAGATGTCAGCAGATATGTGTTATAAAACAATAGGGTAATGTATTAGCTTTCATTTAATATGTAACTTGAATATCATATGAAAATCAATAAGAAAGGTATCAATTACATCAGCCCATCATATTTTGAAGATGTGTATTAGTATGACAAACCAAGAGGATCCCAAAAGGTTTGTAATACAGAAAGTAGAATGGAGCATTTTCATATCCTTGTAAGGAAAGCTTGGGCACAGGGTCTGTATTTTAATCAGACTGAGCAATTAGATGTAAGCAACAATAATCAATCATGGTGTAGGTGAATATAAGTAAAGTATTGCTGGGATGGAGATGGTATGATATATATGGGTCAGTAAATTTTCATTTGGGATGAGAGATATGTGCAAAGATTTGATCTTGCTGACTATATACACATGTGGCATTTAGACCGATTGCCTATGAAAGTGATCAAGTCTTCAATATACTCATATTGCTCTGGGTTCATGTTGCTTAGTCTTTAGCTTTCTATGTTGTGTCTCCTGTACTATTATTTGTCTGTTTGTCTTTTTATTTTTAGCTATGGCGTTTTCAGTTTATTTTCAATTTATGAGTTTGAATGTCCCTCTGGTATCTTTCGTCCCTCTTTTAGATAAATGCCAAAAATAACAACTTGTTAGCTTCAAATGTGTTTTATGAATTAATCGAGCATCGAATTGAAAGATCTTATTCTTCAATTCTGTGTTGTTTTTACAAAGGGACTTAACATCATTATTAACTGTTTAATAAAAAAAAACCCAAAGCCTACTAATCCTATATGAAATATATCAGGTCTCCACGAGGTTGCTTTTGAACCAATCAGATTCCTAGAAATGTATCATGATGTATAGGAGGTAAGTTAAAAGTATATTGGTAATGTTTTTCAAAGACAAGTGCTAATTTAGCTAAAGTCTCCTTTGCACTAGGTAACTTACCGGTACAATTTGTGCTAAAAATAAAATTCCTGTTTTAAGAATAATACTTCTTTTTCTGATGACTTTTCATGAAATATTTGTACAAGTTGTTAAAAGACACGAGGATGTGCACAGATGTGCACATAATTCATGACTGTCACAAAGTCAATCATCAATGAATACTTCAAATAGTTACAAACAAGCACATGTAGAACAAGCATTCAGAACCATATCTAATCTGTTTATACGTTTTGTGTTCTTTGAAAAAATAACATGAAAAAAATTATAAGGATCAAATTTAAAAAAAACTGACAAACACTAACCTCAACGCAAAACAAAACAACATTCCTAAACGGTGAAAAAAAAATAAACTAAAAAAGTTCCAAACAGAGCAACCATATAATAAAATGCGAATTTCATGAAATAACGAAAAATTGAATTTTCATTGATATTTGATTTCATGAATTTTTCTCGGAGTTCAGTATTTTTTGTGAATTTACTTTATACAAAGGTATGTATACAAGCCCGTAGAAATTTTTTCTCATGTTGAACATTTAAGTTTATGGTTAATTTTTACCCACAAAATAAACAAAATTTGGTATCACAGGACTAATGTAATTTTGACGTTTTAACCACAATGCCATTTGCATTGCCAAGGAAACAAACTTATCATAGGTATACATTTCGTACGCAGACGGGTGTTTCATCTACAAATGATTCATCAGTGACGCTTGAAATAAACGAAAAAATGATTACAAAGGTAAAAAAAAGTATGAAAATAGTTAAAACATGATTTTTAAGGCGTTTGTTGAAATAACCGGGGACTTAATTATTGCTTAATTTTATTGCAGAGTAAATACTCAGCGACAGAAGACACATTCCTGTATTTAGGAACAGATGGCAGCAACTATTATCAATGTTATGTTGAGAGGTAGGTACCAACAGCATGTATCTAAGTCAAAGCTTGAATAAATTTTAAAGGTTTATTTTTAGACTAGTTTCATTAAAGAAAAACCACATAGATATTAATTCAGCAGGTCCAAAAATTAATATTTATGAGTCTGGATTTCATTGATAATAACTTTAAATTTGTGTGCATAAAAAATATAGAATCTGGACAAGGAAGAATTAATCTTAAAATTTTTAAAAGGCTACTAAATAGGAATTAGCTTTTGAAACCTATGTTCAGACACTGTGTTGTCTGGTCATTATAGAATTTTGATATCATATTGCCATCCTGTCAATATTTCTGTCATCTAGTTCTTCTAATAAAACAAATTAATTGTGAGACTTGATTCTAAAAAAACTGAGGAAGAAGTATGCTCTTAGTTTGTTACATCTACACCCAAAAAAGAACAGAAATATGAAGAGAAAAAAAATCAAAATCAAAATTAAACATTGGTGGAGGAAGGATGTCAAAATTTATCAATAAATTTACCTGGATTTTCTTCTGAATACTGTAAATACAGAAGTTATTGCGATATTTTTTCATTGCGAAAAATGAGACGGATACATTTTGAAATTGTAAAGAAACTAAGGTTTCAACTCCCTCATGCAAAGTTTTCCTTATATGAATTGGGCTATTTATTTTAGGTGTTTTTGTCAGATCATGCATATAGCTCTTCGACTGTTTCGGTACTTATACATCGATCGTATTTCAAATGTTTGGCTTTTAGCGTTCCTGATCAAGGTAAATCCAGAAAAGCGCTTCGGACGCATGAAATCATTTGACGTGTTGTTTTCATTTTTTTATAATCTCAATAATATGAATTAAACAGGATTTTGTTCAATATCACGAAAATTAAAATTGTATTTTAATCTAAAATGAAAAAAAAATCGAAATAATAAATGCACGCAATAATTTCTGTATTTACATGTTTACAGTATTGTATTTATTTGTTTAGTTCCAGTTCTTCAATATTGCCATACTAGAGACAGAAGTTGTAGAACATATCAGCTACCATTAGTGGATGAGTATCCTAAATATCATAATTATGGACAGTTGTATTTGAAGTTTGATCAAACTAATGGAACCAGTTCACTGACAAATACTGGTTTACTATCACTGACAGCACAGGTCCATGGAAGTGCTGTGTTTAAGGAGGTGAGAAATTATTTAAACAGAATAACAAAAGCTATGAGGTATATATCCATAACACCAAATCAGTACATGCACAGCAAAACTTAAAGCAAAGGATCAGCATTTGTATTGCTGTTCTTCATCTCAATTCCATAGTGATGCATATACATATGATGGTTGTATCAAGTTAATAAAAAACATATATTCTTATAAAGATAAATTGAAAAGAAGTTCATGAGGAAAATTATTAAGATAAAACTTCATTAAATATGAATGTACATTGTAGATCATATGCATAGTGTAGCAATTACAAATACTAATGTAAAGGAAACTGTACACATTTTTACTCCTTGTATGGTTTCATGGAAACAAGCTCCCTTTTGATTTGTTATTATTTAAGAATTTGAAAACTCAATAAATGGGATTTTAATCTCTTTTTTTCTATTTTTTTTTTAGAGAAGATCTTAAACATATGAAAAAGTAAATAAATAATTGTGTGTTTAAAGTACATTTCCCTCATCCCTCTGTCATTTTTATGATTACAGAATTAAGCTTTATTATGATTTCTGTTTTAATTTTCAGAGCATGCAGGATTATTACAGATTCCAACTGACATATCCAAATAACTGAAGCCATACTTTGGCTTGACATTGTTTAAGCATTTCATTTTTGTTCTTATACTGTCATTTCTTATTTATACTTGTCATCTTTTCTATAAAATTCATCATAAATAAGATTCGACCACATCTTATTTATGAAAAAACATAGTGGGAGTTTATGACTGCATTGAAGACCCATTGGTGCCATTTGGTTGCTGTCTGCTGTCTGCTCTTTGGTCGAGTGGGAGTTTCTGACTGCATTGAATACCCTTTGGTGCCGTTTGGCTGTTGTCTGCTCTTTAGTCGAGTTGTTGGTCTCTTTGACATAGTCCCCAATTCCATTCTTAATTTTAGCATTTGTGTGTAAAGTGAGTATCATGTCCATTTTTATGACTGCTAATTTGTCAATTTATTATTTTATTTAAGAAAGAATTCGGAACATTTAACTTATATGTTCACCTACCTTTGTTATCTCATTGCATGGGATTTACTCTATCTGTAAAAAGATGTAGGTGCAGGTATATTTTTATGTCCACTTAAGAAAGTAGAGGGGTATATGTTTTCTGGTCTGTCCATCCATTCATCCCTCTGTTTGTTTGTTTGTGTGTCCGTCCCGCTTTTTTGTCAATGTAGTTTTTGATGAACTTGAAGTTCAATCAACTTGATACTTAGTACACATGTTCACTATGATATGATCTTTCTAATTTTAATGCTTAATTATAGTTTTAACCCCAATTGCACATTCCACTGAACATAGAAAAGGAGACTGTGAGGGGGCATCTGTGTACTGAGGACACATTCTTGTTTTAAACCTATACTGGCAATTTTCTGGTTTTCATGTAGTTTAAATACTAAATTCTAAATACTTTTATCAAATTAGTTATACAAGGTACCAAATAAATTAATGTATGAATTTTTTAAACATGGTCGATTTTTTATATCAATAAAAAAAAAAAGATACCAAAGACATTTTGATAGACATCCAAATATGCTATGCTTCATTCTACAAATAAGATTTGGTATAATTGGCAATGAGACAACTATCCACCTAAGACCAAATGACATAGATGAAGTGTAGATCAGTGCATAGCCTTTAACAATGAGCTAAACCTATATCTGCTAATACCATACCAATCAATTTATGTGATACAAGTTATTTGATTGTAAAAATCAAACAGCTAATTCTTTATTCAGAACATATGTAAATAATGGCTTCAAGATTGATGCACTTTTGTTGCAAACAGACATTAATCACTTCATGTTGAATAACATACCAAATCACTTGATATTAGTGACTGGCTTGACAAAGCTGTATAATGAATAACCATAGGTTTATGGAAACAAGTAATTCATAACTATGATAACGTTTAGAAAAAGGAATACATCTTTCAGATTTATTTATTGATTGATTATTAAATTGCTCAACTTCCAGTGGGAAATATTTCGTGCAAACTCAGGAGGAGATCAAAGTAATAATGCAAGAAGAAATTTCACCAAATAAATTTATTGTGATTAAGGGTGAGAATTTTGAATGCCACTAGAAACTAAAGTTATGTTGGATTATTGGGCAGACATTTTGTCTTGCAAAAGGGTACCTGCAGATTCTTTTTACAAGAATTTGATCTGATTAAAGAGCATTGTACTCTACATGACTAATGAGGTGACAACTTAACATCTCTGTTCAGAATGGATGTGTCAGCGTCGTCCAAAGACATTTGGTTTATGGACTATGACTTTAGTATAAGTAAATACACATCTATGAAATTTAAACACAAGGTTTAAAATCACAAAAGGAAGGTTGGGATTGACTTATGGGGTTATGATCCCAACAGTTTAGGAATTAGGGGCCAAAAACAAGCATTTTTCTAGTTTCAAGACAATAACTTGTGTTTAAGTGTATGGATCTCTCTGAAATTTACTGCAATGGTACCATACAACAAACAGAAAGCTTGAAATGAGTTTGGGGGTAACTGCTAAAAAATAGGGTTCATAATTTGTGGTTTTTGTGGGGTTTTTTATTTTCCATTTTTACATTGATTATTTCTGATTTATAAACAGTAAAAAAACATGAACTTGTGAAATTACAAAGTAATAAGGACATAGTATCTACAGAATGAGAGACCATGAGTTTTTATATCTGTTATATATATTTAGTTATATCGACCATCAATGATTTTTGGCTTACCTTGCCCAAAGGGGCAAGTGAGCTTTTCTTATCATTTTGGGTCCGTCTGTCCATTGCCCGTCGGTTTCTTTTACAAAAAATCTTCTCCTCTGAAACTACTAAGACAAACTTAACTAAACCTGGCCATAATCATCATTGGGGTATCGAGTTTCAAAAATGTGTCCTATGACCTTGACAATCAACCAAGATGGCTGCAATGGCAAACAAATAGAACATAGTGGTAAAATGCAGATTTTTGCTTATATCTCAGAAACCAAAGCATTTAGAGCAAATCTGAAAGGGTTAAATTGTGAAATAGGTCAAGATTTATCTGCCCTGAAATTTTCAGACAAATCAGACAACCCATTGTTGGGTTGCTTCTGAATTTGGTAATTTTAAGGAAATTTTGCAGTTTTTGGTTATTATCTTGAATATTATTATAGATAGAGATTAACTGTAAACAGCAATAATGTTTAGCAAAGTAAGATCTACAAATAAGTCAACATGACTAATATGGTCAATTGACCCCAAAAGGACCTATTGCAATTGAAAGTAATTTTTTGACAATTTTCCTAAATTTTTGTAATCTTAAAAGTCTTCTCTGAAAAAAAATTGACAAAACTTGGCCGCAATTATCATTAGGGTATCTAAATTAAAAAATGTGTCCCATGATCCTGCCTGCCAACCAACATGGCAGACATGGCAAGAAATAGAACTTGGGGATACAATGCAGTTTTGGGCTTATATCTCTGACACTAAAGCAAAATTACTATAGTTGCATTAAATTATGCATCAATTGTAAATGAAAATATCAGATGAGCCACACAGGCACCTTGAAGCCTCTGGTTTTGAAGATGAAACACACGTCTGGCGTACACAATTTTAACCCTGATATCTATGGTGAGGTTCTGCACAGGGTTGCCTGTGTGAAATTGAAATATTCAGATATAAAAAAGATTCTCATGTTAATCATTTTATTCTGTTAATAATTTTATCTTTGAAATGCTACACATTCTATGCTTGGTTTTCAAACAGTATATATATGTTACTTAGGACTCCGGATTGATATTTTACTTAGTTATTGATTTTATTTTAAATTTATCTAGCCAACTGCTATTTCACGATGTTCATCTGATAAGAGAAAATGACGTGTTTTTATTTTGACAGTGTGTGTCCGAAGAACAAGAAATGGATTTGGTGTGGCCTCAAGTTTATCGATGATCATTAATGTAATACACCGTTATAAGATCTTTCAATATTGTTTTTATCGGTAATAACAGTTAAGCAATTATGAAAACTTATGTTCCTGTATCCTGTTGATACTATATAAAATTGAGAATGAAAATGGGGAATGTGTCGAAGAGACAACAACCCGACCATAGAACAGACAACAGCAGAAATATATACTTATTTTTGGCATTGCACCTGGTGATACTTCCCTTAGGCTGTTTATGATTTATTTACTGTTAATCCGTATGAAGTGTACTGATTGATACTAGGATAACATGACTTGTTCATTAGTGTGGGTTGGTTTTCTATTAATCAAGACCGATGGTTACATTGCTGAGGGTCCCGGGTTCGATTCTGATTCGCGGGGCTCTGCAAATTTCAATACATTAGAAGAGTGATATTCACCCTCCCACACACTTCTCTGGTATTCAGACCGAAGTTAAACTAAAATGACTAATTTTGAGGCCTTGGTTTTTCAAGGTAGCCACCAACTATGACCAGAAGATCAATCCTCAGATATCTCTTCAGTTTGTCTGTTCCGCCCGAAATGCCCGGTGGTTCTCTCTGAGTACTTCGATGATTATAATAACTGAATTCCTGGTGTCCATGCACTCCCATGGTGTTGGGTTTGGTTGGGGATTAACCTTGGTAGTGGATTGTAATTACATTGTAAGTAAGTGACACATCTCCATTAATCCAGTGAGGTAGTATACATTGATACCACTATTATCAGCAGCAGCTTCCGATAGCAGCTCCGAATAACGGAGGTATCAATCAGTTCATACGTTAGTTACGATTGTCTATGAAAGAGCATTCAGTCAAGTTTAAATTGCAAATATTGTAAAATTGTTACTGTGTGTCTATTGTCATTTTTGAAAAAAGTAATTTGTGGTGATTTTTTTTGTACAAGCCAATCTGATGGTTCATGTCATTTCTAACTGCGTATTCATTTTGTTCTCATATTGCATGATGTGCTTTTTCATTTGTCTAAGGTTATGGGAAATTTAAGCGTTCGCAATCATGATTAATACCGGCACATTTCATATATATCGGACCTTAGTTAGAACCTGTAAAAAGGTGATGGCGTTGAAACCTTCTGCCATACTTGACCTTCCCTGGGGTTTTTTCCTCGTTTGAATTTATTCACATTTTGTCATTTCGTAAGATTTTATAGGATTTTGAAGCTTTTTAATAAAATATGTATCACAGATATTGTTTGTTATAAGAGATTTTGAATATATCAATTTATTCATTATATATTTTGGAAAGTATTTATCATCATATTTTCATTAACGTTACATTTAAAAACAAAATTCCTGTTTCCTGTTTTCCGAGAGTTTATGATAAAATCTTAGGTTCTGTCTCTCAAAACTAATTTCCGGTCATGAAGTTATAAGTATTATACAATCATGTTTATATTTTTAATTAAATTTGAGTATATTCAAATTATAGATTTATTCACAAACACGTTGGAAAGGATATACTCCAAATTGTTTTTTTTTTATATTTTTGACATAACATTCTTTTTCCGCAAATTTTGGATTCTTATCAACAGCAACGTTGAAAAACATTGCGATTAATTTAGATGTATTACCATCATCTCTTGCTAAGGTCCCATGTTTGTTACTCAACTTCTTGTTTTCGTGATAAATGGTTTCTCATTTAAAATTGTTTAACCAATTAATTTTACGTTTTATACTTATATATAGGAATCAATGATCTCAAAGTTTTTCATCATCAATTTCAGCCTTAATAAGTTAAACAGGTACAATTTTTTATTGTATATTTGTGTTTTGATAAGGTGTTAATTTAAAAACAAGACTTTGTACGCCTATAAATATTTCATATAACTTATTGCTGTTAAGGTGCCATGTTTGTTACACAACGTCTTGTTTTCATGATAAATGGTTTCTCATTTAAGAATTGAATGCTCTTTTTTGTAAATTTATTGGGGTGTAAAAGCGTTGACCGAAGTACATTTTGTATGAAGCGCGGAAGCGCTTCATACTTAAAATGTGCGCACGGTCAACGCTTTTACAACCCTATAAAATTACAAAAAAAAGCGTTCAATACTTATAATTACATTTTTACCTATGGGATCATGAAAACACGCCTTTTATCAAGTTTTTATTTCATTTACCTGTGCACTTTATTGTGGGACCTCGTGTCATCATGTATGAGAAGTTTTATTGAGTGATACAACTGCTTAATTAGCCAATCAGAATAACCTATTGTAATGAAACATACATCTAATGTAATTATTTAAAATTGTTCTATAACTTATTGCTACATTTTATTGTTTTATTCTTATTTAAAATTAAACCACATAAACAGATTTTTTTTAAATAGAGTTTGTTTTTACAGGCCATGGCTTCTTCTTTGGATAATTGTGGTTCATGTTATTTACGTCACGTTTCTAAGCTGTCTGTTGTTTGGTGCTCAGATTGCGACGAAGGACTATACCACGATTGTGAAGAACACCACAGTTTGTCAAAGGCGTCACGAAACCACAAGATAGTTCCTATTGACGAATGTCAAAAGTTGCCATCTTTTATTTCAAACATTAAACTGCATTGCGATGAACATGGTGAGGAGTACCAACTGTATTGCCTCGAGCACAACGAAGTTTTATGTAGAAAATGCGTCATTTCTGGGAAGCACAGAGAATTTAACAAAATATCCCCCGTTGAAGATGTCATTCAGCATGCTAAAACATCTGTAGTCTTTACAGAAATTTCGTCCTCACTCCAAGAAATGAAGGAAAACCTCAATCTTATTCTTGAAGACAGACAAAAGAATATCTTTTCTATATCAGCTTCGAAAAAGAAAATTGAAACCGAGATTTCGGCGATTCGACAGCAGTTAAATCATCACCTAGATGAAATACAGCATCTTTTTATTGATGAACTGAACAAAGCTGTGGAAAATTCAACCAAAAAAATACAGAGCTTCATTGTATCTCTGAAGGAAAACCAAAGGGTTATTGATGAATTTATACAAGATGTAGAAACCATAAAGAAACATGCAACTGATATGCAAGCATTTTTAGGGGTGCGACTTTTTACCCCAATATACCCCAACATACCCCAATATACCCCAATATACCTCAAAAAACAGTTTCAACATTATATTATTGAATAAAAATATCATTTAAGGCATTTCTATGTTATTTTAACACCAATAATACTTTATTTTATAAATATATTTAATTCTAAATCACTTTTTTCATTGAAACTTGTTCCGTTCTTGTCAGCCGCTTACGATCACAAAATGACTTTTTACCCCAATATACCCCAATATCTTCCAATAAAACGTTTCAGTACAATATCATTCTGATATTTTACCCATGTTTATCTCAAAAAACAACTCTATCACTTTTGTGTGTATTTAGAAGCTTTTAAAACTCCAGTAAAACTCGATCACTGATAATGGTAACACTAAAGACCAGAACGGACCTTAAAATATACAGGGCAATTTTTAAATTGCTATTTCTTTTTCACTCCTCCAAATTTAAGTTTTATTCAATAACATTTGTATTTTCTTAATTAAATTTGAAATGTTTATCATACATCCATTAATGAAATTTTTTACTTATGTTTTGAAATATTTTTCAATTTTGATTTTTTTTTCTCATATTCTTGAAATTAATGCCTCAAATAAAATTTGAAAATGTTCTTCTACATGAAATAAGATTTTTAAATTTTCATTGAACAAATTATGTTTAATAATCACATGTTTAAAATTACGTAAACTTGGACGGACCAGAAATTACAAAGTTGGTAGTTTCAAATAAACTTCAAATTAGAAACTTGTAAAAAATAAAATTTATTAAATTCCATTCATCTAGACGAAAAAAATAATTTCTGATGCCACAACCCCGGCCTGAATGGGGAGATTAAAAGACTGGAATGGACATCAATCTTACGGTGGGATTCAGTTAAACCTGAGAACTATTTATTCAATGGATTGCTTTCTTATTTTAAAGTCGAGGCTAGTCATTTATCAAAATCAACCAAGTTTTAAAGGATTATATGTTTGTGATATCAAGGATTTGTATAGTTAGACTATACAAATCCTTGGTGATATATATATATACATATATACAACTCGTCTAAACATCAACCCAACAATGTTAGATCTGTAAATTTGCTTTCGCAAATTTTTTGTTCTTCCCTCGCGGGATTCGAACCCATGCTACTGAGATATCGTGACACCAAATCGCCTGCACTGCAGCCGTCCTGCTAGACCACACGACCACCTGGGCTTCACAATAATAAAGCTTTCGGTGGCCGTGTGTTACCTTTCCTCGTCAGTTTTAATCTAGCGGCGTACTACAATTATCAATTATATCTAAATTATCGGGCACTCGTCTTATCAGCCGATAATTAATATACGATTTGACTGAACGTATAAACTCTCTAAACTGTGGCGTGAATATAGATGACTTCAAATTGAGTATTCTCTTGTACGCAGACGATATCGCATTGATAGCACCAGATGAGAACAGTTTACAAAGTATGCTAAACGTGGTGACAGATTGGTGTTCAGAGTGGAAATTGTGTATCAACATTAATAAGACTAAGATTGTTCATTTTCGACCACAATCCTGTAGTAAATCAAACTTTATATTCCAATGTTCTGATAAAGTAATCGATTATAGTGACAGTTACAAGTATCTTGGAGTTTGGTTTGATGAACATTTGACTTTTTTTTAAAACGCAAAAGAATTGTCAAAGGCTGCTAGTCGTGCGTTAGGAACGTTATTTGCAAAAGTAGTAGAGACGGGAGGTATGACGCATAAAGTATATACCAAACTATACTCCTCTACAGTAGAACCGATATTGATGTACGGAAGCGGTATTTGGGGCACAAAGGAGTTCAGTTGTATCACTGCCGTCCAAAATAGAGCTTGTAAATACTTTCTTTCTGTCGGAAAGCATACATCAAATATTGCGACAAGAGGTGATATGGGATGGACATCGTGTTGGACTAAACAACGCATAAACTTTTGTCGACTTCTGTGCAGACTTTCACGTACTAATGAAACTAGAAAATCATATAAAATCTTCAAGTGGATTTCACGTCGAAACCAGATGCTCCGCAGGGCGCAGCTTTATACGACCGCAGAGGTTGAACCCTGAACGGTTGGGGCAAGTATGGACACAACATTCAAGCTGGATTCAGCTCTAAATTTGGATTGTGATTAAATAGTTGACACAGCATAGGTTTCTGACACAGAATGAATGTGGTCTAATGAACTTAAAAAATTTTTTTTGCCTTTGAGCAATTCACTATGCTGTTGAATATTAATCCTCTCAAAAAAATGTTTGAAGAAATTTTCTTTTTATTTATGAAATCTGAAATGAAAAAAATTGACCCCCCAATTTTTTTTTTCACATCCCCCTTTCCCTTATTTCAAAACTGATCGCAATTCAAATTTCTAATGAAGTTTGCAACAATAACTACTCATTTAAATACATCATAAAATACTAAAATGTAAAAAAAGGGCTTGTTATCACTGAATGGTAAAGATTGTTTTAATCTATCAGTTGGTAGTAAAAGTGAATATACATTGTATATTGTATAAAACAATGATTGAAGTTGATTCAACTACTATTCTGGACAAAGAAAGATAACTCCAATTGAAATCAAATTGGAATTTCTTGCTATTGCACAATATTGTGCAATTAGATATTTCTTGCTATTGTGTAATACTGTGCAATTGAAAATATTTGCTATTGCACAATACTGTGCAATTGAAGATTTCTTGCTATTGCACAATACTGTGCAATTGAAGATTTCTTGCTATTGCTGAATACTGTGCAATTGAAAATTTCTTGCTATTGCACAATACTTAATATAATAATTTTGGATCCTGATTTGGACCAACTTGAAAACTGGGCCCATATCTAAGTACATGTTTAGATTCAGCATATCAAAGAGGCCCAAGAATTCAATTTTTGTTAAAATCAAACTTAGTTTAATTTTGGACCCTTTGGACTTTAATATAGACCAATTTTAAAACGGGACCAAAAATTAAGAATCTACATACACAGTTAGATTTGGCATATCAAAGAACCCCAATTATTCAATTTTTCATGAAATCAAACAAAGTTTAATTTTGGACCCTTTGGGCCCTTTATTCCTAAACTGTTGGGACCAAAACTCCCAAAATCAATACCAACCTTCCTTTTATGGTCATAAACCTTGTGTTTAAATTTCATAGATTTCTATTTACTTATACTAAAGTTATGGTGCGAAAACCAAGAAAAATGCTATTTGGGTCCCTTTTTGGCCCCTAATTCCTAAACTGTTGGGACCTGAACTCCCAAAATCAATACCAACCTTCCTTTTGTGGTCATAAACATTGTGTTTAAATTTCATTGATTTCTATTTACTTAAACTAAAGTTATTGTGCGAAAACCAAGAATAATGCTTATTTGGGCCCTTTTTAGGCCCCTAATTCCTAAACTGTTGGAACCAAAACTCCCAAAATCAATCCCAACCTTTCTTTTGTGGTCATAAACCTTGTGTCAAAATTTCATAGATTTCTATTAACTTAAACTAAAGTTATAGTGCGAAAACCAAGAAAATGCTTATTTGGGCCCTTTTTGGCCCCTATTTCCTAAAATGTTGGGATCAAAACTCCCAAAATCAATCCCAACCTTCCTTTTGTGGTCATAAACCTTGTGTTAAAATTTCATAGATTTCTATTCACTTTTAATAAAGTTAGAGTGCGAAAACTAAAAGTATTCGGACGACGACGACGACGCCAACGTGATAGCAATATACGACGAAAATTTTTTCAAATTTTGCGGTCGTATAAAAAAGGAGTTGAAAAGACCATTAATCGGTTGTATATTAAAGATACGGTTAATGACTTATCTATATCAACAAAATGTGCCATGCGATTGGTTAGTGATAAACTTGTCGACCTTGACAATACAGAATGGTACACAGAACTTTTTAATGACACTTACAACACGCGAAATGGGAACAAACTTCGGACATTTCGTATGTACAAAAACTCTGTGAACACTGAAACATACGTTAAATTAAACATTTCTAGAATGGAGAGACGAACTATATGGCCCTCTTCCGCTCAGGCTCTCTTCCTCTCGCAATTGAAGTAGGGAGATACTCCAGACCGCCTATTCCTACAGAGGAACGATTATGTGTATTGTGTGATGCTAGAGCAATTGAAGATGAAAAACATTTCCTACTGGAATGTCCGTTGTATAGTGACCTAAGATATGACTTATTTTACGAATGTTGTAAACACATTACGAATTTTGACAATCTGAACATTAATGACAAATTTTTAAGTACATGTATTATGAATGGCACTGAAATCCAGCATTATTTTTGTAAAAGTCTACACAAATTTTTTATCCGTAGAAAATTATTTTTATAATGATTCAACGTCTTTTTTTTTATGCCTAATTTAGACAAATTAAAGGGTTTTATTTATTTTATAAGTTTATATTCTATAAATAGTTAAATTTTTATTTTATTTATTAGACAATGTGATTCCTGAACTGATATTCAATTATATATGGAAATCTTTGAGAATTTTTATCATTTTTGTGACATAAGTATATGTTTTATATAAAACTAATTATTAGAGTTTTAAGCTGAGGATTATTTATTTGGGGAAAAAAATGTATATTATTTTTAATATTTTATTTTTACGCTATTTTAATTTGTAAATATGTATTTGGTATAACAGTGTCTCGTAAGTCAGTTTTTGGCTGGATATTGGTTGTTTTATTATGGATGTATATTGTGTATGAATTATTTTATTGCAATCAATATGTGACACTTTAATAAACAAATTATTTATTTATTTATTTTATACCTTACCTGTCGCGAACAAAAATATGCCGTGACGCGGAAGCAATAAAATTTGAAATAATAAAATAGAGAAATCATGGAAATGGACTTTAGGTAACAGGTATACGTAAATGGCTTGTCCGGCGATTTTTATAAGAAACTGTATACACGTAGAACAAAAAGATAATGAAGAAAAAAAAAGTTGGTAACCGATATTGGGTCCGACTTCTACACATTTGAAAATGACAAGGAAAAAATAGACCTAATTTCAAATTTAAACCAAAAATAAGAAATTTCAAACTTAATTTATTGTGCAATCTGGCGTATTTTTTTAATGAAAATTAGAAAAAAATATGTCGAATTTTTCTGTCTTTTGATAAACAATTTTCATTTTACCAGCAGGGTGTTCATTACTATTATTATATTTAGTTATTTTACGAGAGTGCAATGGGAAATTCAAACTTGTAAGCCGAAAACAAACCGACAATGCCAGGCAAAATAAAACGAAAAAAAACGACCAACAGACAATAAAACACAACAGAAAACTTAAAAAATAATTGTTTCATAATTTCACTCATTCAAGAAATGTTTTACTAGCTTAAAAGAATTTAAATTAGATATAGTCAATCATTTTGGTTTTGACAGAGTTTATACCATAACATATTTGTCTCAGTCCCTGATGGTCACGTGAGAATGATGGTAGTCCATCAAGAATATACAATATACAAGGTTGTCAGATAAATGTGGATTGCGGATTAAGAAGTTGGATATCAAACTTGAATATACAAATTGAGACAAATTCAACACGGATATATATTTTCTCTTCAACAATATTTTAATTCTCTGATCTTAATTTTCATGTAAACAAGGCTAATACATTTTATGGCATGTACAATAAAAATGAACATCAGATAAAATTGAGAATGGAAACGGGGAATGTGCCAAAGAGACTCTAAAACAACCAAGAGCAGACAACAGCCCAAATGATTGGTCTTAATCCAAGTGGGGATTAAATGAACAGAGGACGAACAGCAAACAATGGATCCAACATTTGATAATGTCAACTATATATATATATATATATACATACCACAAGACCACAAGATACCCTTTGAATAAATTTACATACTTTAACTATACCAGAGACATATAATACATTGTATTATACATGTCTCTGACTATACTATGAAATTTATTTCTGCACAAAAACGAATTCAGAAAGTTATAACTGTAGGAACAGACAACAGACATGCACCAAGTGATGGATACGATTTTGTTTTAAATTATTGAATTCATATTAATTTACGGTACGTCTAAACACTGCGAAGGACTCCTTAGTCCACGAAGGACTAGAAGGAGTGCTGTTATGTGTATTATTTTTACTTCGCTCTCACCCCATATGGAATTTACTGACCATGTATATATCATATTAGGTCACTAACACACTATGTAACTAATACTACTCATTATGGTTGTATTGAAATACAGATTGACAACTCATGGTCCGAGATCATGTAATATTTGCCACATGACGCTCCTATTTCTTTCTACCATCATCATTTTATTCATTAAATATTGCTATAAACATCGATGTTTGACATCCAAACAAAATGGGAGTAGTATATACCTTCAGAGCTTCTCCATGGTATATACTTGTGAAATATATAGACGAAATTCGGTATTGGTGTGAATCTACATCTCACTAAAACAATTTTTGAATTACTATTTTGAGAGAACACTCACCAAACCAAAACGAACGTATGGTAAGATATAACCATAAAGGCATTTAGTTTTCGTCAGACACAAGATAAATAATCACTCCCAAAAACGTATATATGCATGCAGTTTCAAATATCAAGAACAATTAGCGGTCGATGCATGTCTATATAGGTCACTGTTAAGTCCGTTTACTAACTGTTTAGAGTCAGACATGTCACTTGTACATTCTTGGAAGCCTTCGTGTACCCCATTCGACGATGGGAAATCTTCTCTGATAGTTCTCTGACAACATAAGCATGTATGGTAATTCTGTTTATCTGTATACAAGTGGTTGGCCTCGTCTGTCCCAACAATCAAATTAACGAAACGCTCTGCTTTGTCTGATAAAAAGGACCTCTGGAACTCATCCTCAATGGCACTTATACGTCAGGAAACTTTCATATATGATGAGTTTATTTACAAGTATACAAGTAAAGATTGTTTCAAGAACAACGAGGTTGTGACGAATTATTCTATATAAAATCGTCAACAACAGTTATACATTACTAAGATAGGTTTTTATACCAACTACTTTACTACTAATTTTGATAATTGACCGCTATCCTGTTTTTATTGAAATTAATTATTTTTTTTACATGTTTCTTCAGAAATTATAATATTTTTATGCTTTAAAGGGAATTTCAGGTCCTTTGTGCTCTTATCAAACTTCTTTGGGGTCCTTAGTGCTCCTTTGTGCTCCTTTGTGCACAAAGGAGGTCCTTTGCGGTGTTTTTAGAGACCGTGCATGGAATATAAAAAAAAAATGTAAATAAAAATCCTCAAACAAAATAATGTATAAGTTTAGAATTAAAATATATGTATATCCATTAATGAAATTAATGATAATTGGAATTCTTTTCACAAATAATTTAGTTAGTGATTGTCAGATGAATTTAAATAAGTAAGAACGAAATGTTAAAAAGAAAATAAAAAAAAATCATGCATGTTGCACTGTTGTATTTTTATTCAATTAAACACTTTAAAATTGCCTAAGATTTGCGATACTAAGCATTTAAAAATCGCCAGATTTAAACACAAGTTAAAAAAAAAAATCCGGTAACGTAAATCAGATGTGCAATAATTTTTAATTTGGGAAATTCAACATTTGATTTTTAAGGTAAAAAGTACTGTTCTTTAAACTTAATATTTTAATTTTATGCTAAATGCATAAAACGCAATCGGAAATTGTATCATTTTTATGTTGTATACACTTCCGAAATTAAAAAATTATTTTCAATAATTTAATCAATTAAATTATTGTTTCTCAATTGTCATCGGTGTATTAAACTCGCTATACCCTTTCTGTTAATTCATTCGAAGTGACAACATTCATTGAATATACACCTGTGTACACCTGAGGCTAAATTGCTGCAAGGTAAAGTTCAAACCAATTATACTCAAATCGAGAAATATACAATGACTTTTATACAAAATAATATACACTCTCTATTCACACACATTTTTCATTGAAATGGTTATCAAAGTTATAACGGTAAATAAAACGTAAAATATTTTCAGTTCAAGATCAGTAAAAACGTTCATTAGATATTTTATGAAAAAATCCCAACAATAATTTTTTAAATTAATTCGAAAATACATGTTCGACGCAGTATGATTGGGCCAGGTATCAAGGCTAGGTATTCCCCGAAGTAGCAAAATATGTAATAAATGTTCTTCAAATACTGTCGAAGATGAGGCTCATTTTCTATTTGATTGCATAGAAATTGTATGTTAGCAAGTATTGCAAAATATAATTCTTATTTTAATCATATGAGCAGTCAAAACAAAATTATCTGGTTATTTACATATGTTGTGCTACGTTTCTGTACAGTTTTACCAAAAACAGCAAAAGCACTGTCATATCAAATACGGTTTATCTCCCTGACTGCATTAATATTAACATCATCGGCACTAATAATGTTTCAGACCAACGAACTAAGTAACTCATTTTGTTGTGATAGCAATTGAATAGTCTTGGTTTTTACTAGAGTCCCATTTAAGGTATTTGTGATCACTTGGCTAACTGTTGCACTTAATATTGTTATTTAGACCTATCTCGTATGATAAAGGAGCATGATCAGAAAATTCATTAAAGTCTATTACACCAAAGTTCTTGATAATATCATAATTTTCGGGACAACCCAGTAAGTAATCATTTACACTTTGACTTTTGACCCACTTTGACCCCTAGATGTACAAAAAGTTCACGATGTACATATGAAGAGAATTTGGCTAATATTAGCCTGGTCTTCTCTCCTTTTCTACCAATACGATGGGCATCTGACAGCTGAATTTGATCTAAGTTTTCGAGCTTCATTGTAACTTTGCAAAAGTCAAGTACAATATCCGGACAATTTTCAACTTCAGTTTCTGGAATATTGTAAAATATCAAATTGTTCGACATTGATTTCATTTAGACGTCCAGAAAACTTTCTTTTAGTTTGTCATTTTCCTTCTTCATATCGGACAAAGAAGATCGAAATTCATGGCCAACATTTTTAACTTCCTTACTGTTAATAGTTTTTAAAGATTTAGAAATGTTATTGGCCTCTGTTTTAACTTCCGTTAGATCACACTTGTGTTTGTCATAGTTATCGCTGATGTGCTGTGAACACCTTTCTACCTGTTCCATACGGTCATGGAGAGATTTAGAACCCTGTTCAAGACGAACAACTTTGGCATTAATTGAAGAAACGAGGCTATCAATTTGTTCAAGTTTATCAAGTTTCTCTTGTCCATGTGTTGAAATATTTCATCCACCAATGGTGGTCTCTGTTGTGATATTTGTGACTGTGTAAAAGGCGAAACATGTTGCATACTAGGTGGTGGGTACATTCCTGTTGTAGGACTAGAGCAGAAATATTACTGTGACAACGGGATATGATATCTTCAACTTTCTCCTCATTTTTAACGGAGCTTCAAAATCATTTTCCTGTGACAATTGTGTCATTCAGGTTGTTGATATCTTAATATAGCTATACATACCTTTGTAATAGCAAACATGCGAATTTGTATGGAAGATTTGATTTTAGAAAGAAAAATATATCAAAATCATTAAAAAAAAATCGTATTTTTTTTTTATAACACTGTTAATTCATCCCTCACCATATAGATCTCTCCTACTTATGATGTAGTCGTCATAGAGCACAGAAATATAAAGACTGACTGAGCAAACATGCGTCCTGATTTTTTTTCTTCTTCAGCCAACGATTAGTAAGAACTTTTGGTGTTCGTTATTAAAAAAAGCAAAAACTTTGCCTTAGTAATTTCAAGATTTTATAGGGTATTATTCGCCATAAATACAAATTGTCATATTATAGCGATAGTTTTAACATTGCCAATTAGAGAGAGGTTTGGCTTGCCATAAAACCAGGTTCAACCCATCATTCCTAAATTGAGAAGATTCACAATATTACTATCATGGTTCATTGTAACTCCATTTACCAGTAAATTTCATTAACTTCTCTAACAAAAAAAAAACCAACACTTTCTCCCACATGGATTTTTTTTTAATTCAACGAGCTAAAAAAATGCCATAGAGCAATTTCATTGATGATTGATATTGACCATTCGGTATATGTCCGTGGTCAAAGCTATACGTACATGTAGGACAAATTATTTTGTTGAATAAAATCAAATTCTAATAGATGTTGTTGAAGGACCACTACAGTTTTATCACTGAGTGAAAGATACATACATTTAGGACCACTACAGTATTATCACTGAGTGAAAGATAGATACATTTTATTAACATAAAAAGAAAACTTTAAACGTTAAACATATAAGGATTATTACTTAAAACAAAAATTTGAGAATTGGATTTGACAGATTGGGAGCTCTTTCTTGATTGAGAAAAAATATTTGAGATTTTTTTTTCAAAATTTGAGAAAAATTTTCGAGTTTCATTTTAAAAATATACATCATATCTAACTCTAAAGAAAAGTTAAACACAAATATGTATTTTCCATCTCCACATGTTAAGGGGAAAAAAAGAAATTGCAGAAAATTACCGTTATATTTTTAGGTTCGTTCGTTCTGGTTTTTAGTGAAACCTTCGTCAATACCTGAATAAAGAACGGTTTTTAATGCCTATAAATGCACAAAAATGTAAACAGCTGAGTTAAATTTTAATATTTCTACATGTTATATCATTCCTTTTTATCGAAATTGTATTAAAACTGTTTATTCGAGTATATTTGGGTATATTGGGGTAAAAAGTCATTTTGTGATCGTAAGCGGCTGACAAGAACGGAACAAGTTTCAATGAAAAACGTGATTTAAAATTAAATATTTTCATAAAATAAAGTATTAATAGTGTTAAAATAACATAGAATTGCCTTAAATGATATTATTATTCGATAATATTATGTTGAAACTCTTATTTTAGGTGTATTGGGGTATATTGGGGTATGTTGGGGTATATTGGGGTAAAAAGTCACACCGCATTTTTAGGAATCAAAAAATTAGAAACAAAATTGAAAAAAACAGACAAAGAATTCCAGACTTGTGTTAATGATAATAACTTGGCTCACGTCGTCGTTTCGTACAAGGTTAACAACAGTTTGCAAAACATCAATAACGAAATAAGTACGTTTGGTAAAACTAACGTATATGTCAAACCATGTGAACTGTCGGTACAAAGAAGAAAGGAGGATCAGGCTCAAGTCGTGAAAGTGAATACAGAGCCGAAATCTTCTTTTGATCGTTTAAAACTCAAATTAATAACAAAAATAGATACAACAGCGTCAAATGCTGCAGGTTGTTGTATTTTACCATGTGGTAAACTCGTAGTGTCAAACTTTTCCCCTTCTTATTTGGTATTGTTTTCATCAGATGGGAAAATTGAAAAAACAATTAATGTAAACATGCGATTGGGCAATATCGAGGATGTTGCATGCATCAACAACGAAACTGTGGCCGTAATTTCAGCTGTTGCCAGCAAAATTAAACTAGTTGATTTAACATCAGGGAAAACGTGTATGAAAATTCCAACCAATTCTCCTGTTGGGGATTGACTTATGCTGAAGGCAAATTTATAGTATGTCCCAAGACCGAAAGACTGCAGATGATCAGTTTACAGGACAGAAAGACACATGAAATTGGCTGTATGCTAGTCTCGAGGTATATTACTTCTTTAGGCGACAACCTTTATTCCGTACAGAGAGATTCTAGTACAATTGTCTGTCATAAGAGAAACGGGGATGTAGTATGGTCATTTACAAATGAAGAGGTTCTAGACAGGCCCAGGGGTATCACAGTAGATGAACATGGAAATGCTATCATCGCCGGAGTCGAATCGAAAAACGTTATTGCGATATCCTCTGAAGGCACAAAGCACAAAATACTCCTATCGAACAAAGACTTATGTGGTTCTGCGTGGGCAGTTGACTGCAACAGTGAATTAAAACGTTTGCTTGTTACTAACAACAATGATAGTCAGGCATTTCTGTACAGTGTTAACTACTTATAAACGTAGACAGCAACCAGACTTCTTAATGTTGTTTACACTAAGGCTATGTTCCCATTTACCTTAACTCGTTGTTGTGTAACCGTTATTCACACGTAAACTAAACACAATTACGTTCCAATTGATAAATCTCAATGTTTACATATAGTTTAAATCATGTTTTTCCACAAGCAGTTCATAGTCAATGTAGATCTGTGTGGGTTAAGTGTAAACAAAACAAGGTGTTTAGAACATGAATTTTACCATATATATGTAAAGAAGAAATTGGTTTTTTAATAGAATTGATATTCATAATACTTGTTTATAAAGTTCTTTAACCATGTTGTCTGATCTCGTATATATTGTTTTGTTTTAAAACATAAACTGTAGATAGTTTTATTAACCCCTTATCAGGACTGAAAGCATCATCACTGCCAAACAAATTATTCATTTTAAAATGTCTACCCAAATCGATTCGGCGTAGGTAGAAATATTTGCCACTGGTCTTTACTCAATCAACGATTCACTCATAAATGCATTAATCAAATGAGTGTGCAGTGAATTGAATTGTTTGGCTAGTATTTTAAGATCAGGTAAAATGAATTTAGAAATTAAAAAAAAATGTACGAACTGTTATTTTATCTCAATCCTTCTTCTTCGTCTGTGAGCACGGTGCTGCAGCATACGTTTTTTATTGCGTAATCGAGACATCCTCTTGAAATTGCCTTTTGATTTTTATAGGGGGGAGGGGCCATTATGACAATTTTTTTCCTGCGTTATTTTTAGATGTAATCTCGGTCCTGCCTTTTTTTTCCCAATTCTATTCGGTCCTGCCTTTTTTCATTAGTTTAGCCTGACCTTTTCATTGCCACGTTGCTCATCCTGTCTTTTATTTTTACTCAAAAATCATGTTGCCTTTATTTCTAATTTGCATCCAAACTCAACCCCCTTCCCTCTATAAAAAAATCAAATGATAGCTCCGTTAGTATCTTTAAAGTACTGCAAATCCTCAAAATGGCTTTCAAAACTGCTACAAAAGTTGTCCGAGAAATTTAAATTCGATTCCATGTACTGAGCATTTAAATGACACATAGTTGACAAGTGTGAACAAATCTCATGTACAGGTAATAATTACACGATGTGTATAGATGTGAACAAATTTGATGTGAAACCAGTGTATATTACATTAAACTAATTATAAATATGTTTACTTTACATGGCGTTTGGTGTGAAGATTAATAAGCTTCGTTTTTTTATTATCATTACTTCTGGTGTTCAGACAGAATCGTTTTGTTATTCTTCG
This sequence comes from Mytilus edulis, assembly GCF_963676685.1. Lineage (NCBI taxonomy): Eukaryota > Metazoa > Mollusca > Bivalvia > Mytilida > Mytilidae > Mytilus > Mytilus edulis. The sequence goes on along the minus strand of NC_092350.1, from coordinate 72,747,121 downwards.
TAGCTTATTAAAGTCATATGAAACAACAAAGTAAAAACATGATGGATATGGTTATTTTTTATAACTAAATGGATAGTTTTCAATATAAAACGTATGTACATATACTTTTTTCTGAAGAAAATTCTATAATTTGTCCACACTAAGAAGAAGTTTACTTTTTTTTAATTGCTTGCATCCAGGAAGCAATTCGCCGACATGTTTTCCGTATGCAAGTGACCTTGGTGTGCTTCTCGTAAAAATCCGGTGATCGCAATGCGCATGGATAAAATAAACTCATCATAGATATCAGGAATACATTTTGTATATACGCCAGACGCGCGTTTCGTTTACAAAAGAAGCATCAGTGACGCTCGAATCCAAAAAAGTTGAAAAGGCCAAATAAAGTACGAAGTTGAAGAGCATTGAGGACCAAAATCCCTAAAAGTTTTGACAAATCCAGCTAAGGTAATCGATGTCTGAGGTAGAAAAGCCTTAGTATTTCAAAAATTCAAAATTTTGTAAACAGTTAATTTATAAATATAACCATATCAATGATAATTCATGTCAGCACAAAAAGTGCTGACTACTGAGCTGGTGATACCCTTGGGATCTGTCATTGAAATAAACTGTTATCTGATTATACATGTTATACACGTGCTCAATATCCATGCTTCTTTGTTGATTGTTCACTATAAGGTGACAATCGAATAACTACGGCTTCAAAACACGATAATTATGTAGCTGCCATATTTTCACATCATAACAGACAGCTAGAAACAAAATTGACGATTATACAATATTTTTGCGTAAAAACGAAAAAAATCGTGCACAGAAGACTAAGTTTATGATATATACATGCATTGGTTCAAGAATTAGATAAACATTATTTTCACCAGTCACTCGTTTTATATGACTTCAACATTTACAAATATTGAAAAAATATTGAAAAAAGAGAGGCAAAAAATACCAAAGGGACAACGTTATACCACTTTGAAAAAGAAAGGGAACATCTAAAATCTTCCGTTAAATATAAAAAAAAATGACCAAAAGTAAAACCTACACTTGGACAATAACAGCAAAATATTACAAGGAAAACTTAAGACTGAGAAATAGTAGACCCATACAAAAACCTGGTTTAAACTCAGGTTTTCGAAGAAGTTTTAGCCGGGGAGACGGATTTATAAACGTTTTTCCAAACTTGTTTCTAAATGCGATATTTAAATTTAATGTAATATTGTAATTTATTTATTGTTGTAATTTTCAATAACAAATACTGTTTGACCTAAGTTTCCACATGTGGCACTCATCGTGAAGCTCAAGCATGATCATATTCGGTAATAGTTGCTTTTGGTAATGTCAAAATCGAAATACATGTTAAAAAGGACAGGCCTGGGGTTACGACAATAGGGACATATTCAATGCAATATGTAACACATATATCTAATATAGGTCAACAAAAGTATAATCGCGTCTGTTACATGTATACTTGCAAAAGAGTAACTGCAACTCAAACAATTTGAATCTTTTATGCAACAACTTTCTTATAAGCAGTTGCCATCTATCAAGGACATAACGATATAAACGCAAATCAAAGCGTATTTACCTTAAGTTACATATTCCATATGCAAGTGCTACTGTTATTTTAAAACAGCAGAAGACCATTTGATGTTCGAAAGGAGTGGAGACAAAGGATTTTGAACAGGAATATCCTGGTGTTCGCGCAGAGACCGCAGATAAAATCATAAGCATGCATATCAAAAAAACTAATTGAAAAACCATTGCGAACAAAATCCTCTAGTATTTTCCATTTCCCAGAATATCAAATAGTCTTCCCCTAATGGATATTGTTGCCTTTTCAAACAGTTCAGCTAGGCTCTTTACTTAAAAAAACAAATACGTACATTATTAGCTAGATCTTATATCTGTAATAGCTTTGTTAGAGTGTATTACCTGACCATATTAAAAACCTTGAAATATATAAGTTTAATTTCCCTGAACTGCAAAATTTATGTCCATCGAATTTATTCCAACGTTGTAATTGAATTAATATAAATCGAAAACAATGATATCATAACAACACGGGTGTCATTCGGTTTAACGAGAGAAATGATCGTGAAAGAATATCTAACGGCGGTCAAGTATTGAGAGACGATCGTGAAAGTTCTGGTAACGGATCGTGAAAGACATTTAATCGAGAAGACATATTAAAGGTCAATAAACATTCTAATTTAATTAATTACACAGACAAATTAACGACAAAACAAAACTGTCTGTCAAAATGGTTCAACATTATGATCAGTATGTGAGAATATCCAGTTTTAAAAGTACATAGTTATTACAAAACAACAAAAGGCAGATTGCTTCTCGACATTTCAATGACTTAAAAAATGTAAACAAACTTTATTTATCACAAATTCACCTAGAAAAACTACTTTATCCGAATAAGGGCATTCTATTTGAATTGATCAAATGGTTCTCATAGTTATTTTGTATAAACATAATCCGAAACTTGGTAAATAAAGAACTATTTACACAAAAATTGATTTTTCGGATCGTGAAAGATCGCGTACCGCATTTTTGAAGATCGTGAAAGATCTGATGCTACGAAGACGTTCAAATTATTCTTCAATTATATCTTTAGATTATGTTCCGAATTAATTGGCCAAGCATAACTTTTACATTTGTCAGTTTCTAAGGAACTGTACGGATCGGAACACATTTATTTGGTGTACGGGATATTTGTAGAGATCTGTATGGCATGGTTCATCTGACCTTGAACTCTTTTTATGAACCATTTACAATCTTAAGCGCATTTGACACTTCTAGTAAAACCCTTGATATTATAGACGTTCAACAAATAAACCTTTGAATAGACTTATTAAGAAGGGATATAGTTACGATACTGTTGTCATATCATTAAAGATTGCATATTTTGGCGTTAATATTGATTCACTTATAGGGTCTTTGCATCGGAACTAAACACATTTATTTAAAAACCAGTTGTTGGCATGACACGGGTTATGTTCTTCTCATATTTGTTATGATGGTATGATGCTAAACCCCTCACGGGGAGGATTGTGCCTGATATTCATATGATGAAGACATAATCATTTTTCAATCAGTTTAATTTAAGTGTCAGTTAACTGCTAGTAGTCTAATGTTATTCATGTATTATTGTCATTTTGTTTATTTTCTTTGGTTACATCTTCTGACATCAGACTCGGACTTCTCTTGGACTGAGTTTTAATGTGCGTATTGTTATGCGTTTACTTTTCTGCATTGGTTAGAGGTATAGGGGAGGGTTGAGATCTCTCAAACATGTTTAACCCCGCCGCACTTTAGCGTCTGTCCCAAGTCAGGAGCTGCTGGCCTTTGTTAGTCTTGTATTGTTTTTACTTTTAGTTTTTTGTGTACAATTTGGAGTTTAGTATGGCGTTCATTATCACTGAACTAGTATATATATATTTGTTTAGGGGACAGCTGAAGGACGCCTCCGGGTGCAGGAATTTCTCGCGGCATTGAAAACCTGTTGGTGACCTTCTGCTGTTGTCTGTTATATGGTCGGGTTGTTGTCTCTTTGACACATTCCCCATTTCCATTCTCAATTCTATATCATAAGTAAAGCAGACGAGACATTACAGCATTTGCGCTCTGGTATTATGTAGTCTGTAGTATGAAAGATGCTGTTTTGCTGATTTTTTTTTATGGATATCTGTTTGGTTTAAACGTTGCATATCCATATTATTGCCTAAATAGTGTGGATCTGCCTGAATTGGACTTGACCGATTCTCGGAGCTGAATCTTTCACACTTATTTAGACACGTTTTTAGTTGTTGCTTTCGAGGTGAAATGGTGAATAGAAAAAAATAATAGCTATAGGTTGCATTTCTGTAAATATTGACAATGCAATTTCCCATAGGAACTCCTTTTACGGCTAAAACTGTACCACTTTTACTAAGAAGTTTTGAAAAAAATCTTATCCTAGAACTGAAAGTTCATATGCACTACAATTGTTTTCAAAGGTCAAAATATAGTTCTGTGCGGCTTATTTTCAAAGTGTATATGCCCTGAACATTTCAGAGTTGAAACTAACACAAATTTTCGTAACTACCCCTACCTCGAATGATGGGTTACCACAGATTTCAATGTAAACAATATGCACATGTATATTTACTGGTAACATTCCCAAGTTATGTCTCTATGAGATGGAACACATAGAGCATAACTGGGAACCAGTATGTAAACAAAATTAATTTTCTATGAATATTCTAGATCTCACCAAAAGAGGCGTGGTTTGAGAAGCAGCTGTATTTACAAAGTGCAATCTATAATGTTCATCCTTATCAAAATAGTTACAGGCTTCAACCAGTTGCAGGTTTATCAAATGGTAAAAGAAATACTGATTTCTGATTACTAGTATTAAGTCTGGTCACGCATTATCTTTCACGATCAAAATAATGCGTTGACTGATCTTTCACGATCAAGTTTGATGGAAATTCAACAAATTTAAGGTTTTCATATACAAATTAATGAAGAACATACTTTAATTTTACTGTACTATCAGATACACCAAAGATTAAATTTCAAATATATCATGATAAACTGAAATATGACCATTATAGGTACAAAAAGCGTGTTATTTGTAATTAATTTCATAGACATACATTGCGCCTTTTGTGTTTTTTCATAAAGTACTGCATATTTTCTTTATCTTATTTCACAGTTATGTTGAGGAAGTTAGACCATTTTGACAGACATATTTATTTGTTCGGATTTTTTCCGCGTTTGGAAAATTAAGCGATTTTTTTCAAAGATTTTGAACTAGAATTTACATTAAATGTCTTTCACGATCCGTTACCAGAGCTTTTACGATCGTCTTTCAATTCTTGGCCGCCGTTAGATATTCTTTCACGATCATTTCTCTCGTTAAACTGAATGACACTCGTGAACAAGTCAACATTCTGTGTATATGGTTGACTAGAAGTTATTTTAATAAACTTCGATATTACCAGCGAAAACCGTCGATTTGCATGTTAACTTATTATAATTTGTTAATAAACAGACAGATAAATATAACATGCAAATGCACACTGTGCTCTTAGTAGAAACTGAGGGTGTGGTGCAAATTCATAGAAAATGATAGCTATCAATAAGAATCCATCTCAGTCATTGTATATAGGAAACAGGACACAATGGTTAAAACAACAGATTGAACGACTAGACTGGGATTTTAAAATCTAACACCGTGAAAAAATTTCGCTAGTAGGTTGAATCACTGACACATCGTATCGGGCAACCAATTCGTATAGGTGACCGTAAAATTATTATGTAATGTAGATTTCAGTAGAAATTATTAAAAGCAAAAATAATCAGATCAACAACGATAATTAATGCCAAGTTTTCTTTCCATCATATCAACCAACCGAATGCATAACTATATATATGTACTTGCTTTATGAAGGTAACAGTAGAAGTAAAAGAAATGGCAAACGGCATAAAATACTAGCCTTACACGATTTACAAACTTCTTTTATTACCAAACCATCAGATGACTCTTTTTTTAACTTCTAGTAGATGAGAGCCTTACATGATAATTTCGGACGAATTATCGAGTTTTTGCCTATTTATTTGAAAACTTTAAAAGATAAGTAGAATGTATGAACAGAAATACAAAACCTTTAGAAATTTCAATATGTTCGAAAACATTGGATGAGAAACTGCCAATGTAAATATATATAGGAAGTTGTGGTATGATTGCCAATGAGACAACCGTCCACAAGAGAACAAAATGACACAGAAATTAACAACTATAGGTACCGTACGGCCTTCAGTTAATACCCATACCTTTTTTTCACCTAATATTCGAGTTTCTGATTGTCACCGTGAAAACTATAAAACATATATTTGAAGCAAAGATGATAAAGTATTCATAATCTTATTTAAGACTTTATTGACCGACCCTTTATGCAAAAGGCTAAAAAGACCTTTATTACCAGATGACGCCTTAAAGGTGTTTTGGCCTTAGCAGACGATTTTTTTTTTAGTATTTTCTTTCAAATTTGAAAAATATCATAGATAGGTATCAACTGTTAACATCAAAAGTGATCAGTATTCATTATCTATAGAATGACATTATGACAGAAACCTTTGGCTTAGTAGCGATTGCCTTCATAAGATGTGTTTTACTTCATTTTTAGTTTATGCATATTACTTCAGTGTTTAACAGCATCTTTGACTTTTTAACTGTTATTCTTTTGAATTACTACAGATATACTGAACATATGCAAAATTCATTTCCATCAAAGGTTTATGTATTTCTCTGTTCAAGTTGTTCTTGCATTTATTTGTATTGTATTCCTTTAACGTAATGTTGTCGTTTTAGCGGTATTTTTTAACATAACATTGCCATATAAGTGGGAGGTTTGGCTTGCTATAAAACTGGTTCAAACCACCATTTTTCTTTAAAATGTATTGTACCAAGTCAGGAATATGGCAGTTGATTTCAAATAGTTTGTTGCTATATATTTAGCATTGGCGTTTGTTTTTGTTGTACTTCATTGTTTCTGTTGTTCCGTTGTTTTCCTCTTATATTTGATGTGTTTCCCTCAGTTTAAGTTTGTTACCCGAATTTATTTTCAGGCAATCGCTTTATGACTTTTTAACAGCAGTATACTTATGTTGCCTAACATTTAAACAAAGAAAACTGAACTTTTGTTGTGTTTTCATATGCCAGTACATGTTCCAAGATACAATAACACATTTACATAAAACTGAGAATGGACTTCTACGTCAACGTACCTGATATGTGAGGTGGATAAGTTTTAAAATAGACCGAGCTCCATTCATCATTATCCTTACAAATTAAACAAGTAGAAAACATATTTTGAACGCAATTTTAGATAAAAAATACGACACAAACGATTTAAATTTGTTTTTAATTTGTTAATCTTTTTTATCTTAAAAAGATCAAAAGCATATTGATAAAATGAATGTCTATAAAAACGTAACATATAGTCCATCAATCTTTATAAATCGTTTGATATAGATTTTAACGTTTTGTTAAAAATATGTATTGCTGTATACTTTCGTTTTTTATATAGGTAAACACAAACAGACACATCAACCCAACTCTAAACAGTTTTAGTTCAGGTTATAAACAGATCATTCTGTTGTATTTTATTTCATATAGTATTTACATTTTTGTGACAAGTAAGGGTACAATTAAATCAGATTTGTTCATTATACCTGTATTTTGTCAAACATTTTTTCCGTCCAGATGTGTCATATTTCTTATCTATATGTTTTCACTATAACTTGTTGGATTTTCTTTTGTGGTCGAGTGACAATGATTTCATACGTTGTGAAATAATAAATCAGGAATCAAATAAGTAATTGATTTGAATATGATAAACATAGATCAACATATATGGTTTCAGAAAAATCTGAACAATTGGGGTTCTTGAAAAACTAGTTTGATCTGACCTTGATTTCAACCATATTGATTAGTCAATATAGATATTATTGTGACGAACATTGTTACATAAGTTTACATAGCAAACACTTTTAATGCTATATTTGCAAAATTTACGATTATAACGTTAATATTACTAATGTTATTTCAACTGATCAGTCGGAGCTTATGTTTTAATTTGCATAAGGACAGTCTATTTGAAGATGTGTGATAAGGATGATTGCCGTTATAATTATTATTGAATTCTAATCACCTATCAGTGACCCCCCCCCCATCAGTGTAACTAAAAGCATATACAAAAGAAGTGAGTGTATATGGGACGAATAACTGGACACTTCTTTGATGAGTTTATCCCAAAACTCCTGATTATAGATGGACTGGTCTTAAATAAGCTAACATCTTTAACCCGCCCAGACAAGTGAAATAAATCTAGTAATAATAATTAATGAGAAAAATATGGTACACAGTTATCGTTTCATTTTGTCATGGCAACATTTATGTAACACATCGATACATTCTGATATCTAGTTTTTCTTAACACACGTTTGCATGTTCTAAATCTCTGTAGTGTATAAGCATGAATCAATAGTTCGAAAATATACACCACTTTTTATCAAGTATTGTGATTCGATTAGTGTAATGCAGGAAAAGGGGGAAGAATCGCTGCACTGTCAGGTTGTCTCCCCTTTCCCTCCAAAACGTTAATTAAGTTATATATCGGGGAACTGGCATCTTTCATTTGGGGACGACTCTGACTCGCTTTTATGTGTACGGGATTCTAGCTTCTTTCAGAGAATCTCGGGAATACTAGCTTACTCTGGTCTAGGTTATACCTTCTTCTGGCGTGTCCCTCATCTCGGACACTTTCTCCTATCGAGGCCCGGCGCTGGTGAATAAAATACAATGATGTTTCAATTATTTATTCCAAACAGCTATCTACAATGAAGTGTGATATGTGATCAAAATAGTAAACTTTGTTTTAACCTATATATGTTAATGAAAATCTTTTATAAATTTAAGTTAAGTTTTAAATACGAAACTAAGTTATTAAATCAGAAGATAAATTCTTACTTTAAAATTTATTTGAAAATAGTTTATACTTTAACAATTTACATACCTGGTGAATAAAATACAATGATGTTTCAATTATTTATTCCAAACAGCTATCTACAATGAAGTGTGATATGTGATGTTGGGAGGTTGCGGTCTTCCCTTTTTAACCCCAACATCACGTGCTGATTGGAATTATGTTATTCACCTATGAAATTTAAGCGTCAATTTTGAATTTTCTAAAGTTACTTTTTATTGGTCAACTATTCTCTTTTTATGTTATAGATGTTTATGATTGACATATATTTTATTTAGTTACGTAAAAGTAATTAAAGGATTATCAAAATCTTTACTTACTTTACAGAATTATTAAGTGGACAATAGAAAACACTTTAAGGTTATTTTCCTACGGCAAATTACAAACATTTTTATTCTTTTAAAAGATGACAGTTTATTTAATTTATTGCTCAACGTCAGATTAATAGCTATGATCAAAAGAATTCTAGAAATGAGATTAACTATATTATTTATTAAAAAGACGAAACTATTTATAACTTAATCTTACGTCACCTACTTTGGCTTGGAGCTTTAGCATGTAATATAATTCAATTTTATTTGTTTAATTTTACTTTATTTTATTTTCCTTTTCCAACATACAATTTTCCATCATTATATAAGCACCGTATTTGATTATGATGAAGGTTGCACTATCAATAAGGCTGACCAGAACGAGGTATGTCAGTTTACGCAACATGTTATTAAAAGTTTAAAGTAGCTTTTACTTTTGATGTACCGGTATATTATTCCTGATTCATTTCTACCTCTTTTCAATACAATTGTATTTAATTCTAACAAGATAATGCAACTCGTGTCTTATGTATTTTTAATCTACACGGTTGTGTTTTTGGTAAATTTTGATCGTGAAGTACTTGTTCGACCTTTTTTTTATTTAGATTATAAGAGTTTTTGAACATAAACTAATATGTTTTCCAATGCCTACTATACAATTGAGACACTTCTATGCTTCTTTTGGTGATATCCTATGTTTCCAGGTCTGTTTTGTCGATCTTACTTTTAAAAAGTGTCTGTAATTGTAAGCCTGGTCATATACATTTGTAAAGTAACTGTTTTATTGTTGTCTTTTCATTAAAAAAAAATATGCCAATAGACTGATTTTCTTTTATCCGTTTGTTAATTGATTTCTGGAAAAGCTTCAATTATTGAGTGATAACTTATAACAAAGCATACAATCGAGTTTGTAAAGTTGTAAATCGTTTACATTTTTTCTTTACACTACTAAAAGAATCCAGATCTGAAAGCAAAAAATATGAGTAGGGATAATCTCGGAAATCAACGAACAACCTTTTTTTTTTTTTATCTTACCTCTTATACATTTCTAGGAATATGATTGGTTAAAAGCGTCCGCGTGGAGACCGTGTTTATTCCATATTAGGTTAGTAGCGAGGCGGGGCTTATTTGAATACACGGTTAGTAGTGATGACACGTCCCTTTATAAAAACAAAACGGTACTGGGAAAAAATCTTAAAGGTTTCAACTGACGAAGAAATTCATAATGAAGATTGAAATAAATTCATCAAACACATTTAAGGATGTACTTAGGTGAGGATAGGTAAAAATTAAGAAATTAAGAAATTAAAATTGATACTATAAGCTGGTAGAGCATCAATTAAGGATAAAGATAAGCTAAAAATATTGATAGGTCATGGACCTCCTTTTCGAGATATTTGAGGTTTGAAATATGACGGGAATAGGCTGACTCTGACTTTTACCTTATATTTGCATTGACATTATTTGGGTCTCAAAACAAAAGAAAGAAAGTCAAGAATCTTCTAAAATTTTGGTAAATGACCTTTCATGAGCTATTAAGTCTTATATGAAAAAATAAATGGGTGTTATCGGGCAAAATATTTTACATTGTATTGTATGGAAAAACACCAAGGAGTCCGAACATTTGACACAAATTCCAAAACCTCACCTAAGTACATCCTTAATGCTAACAAGTTGTTATTGTTGGCATCTGTTTTTGTATCATCAATGGAAGTAGTTTATTAATGCTAACGATATTGAAGACTACACTATGTACACTAATAATCTTTTTGTACAATATAAAATGCATCTTTTTTATCATAATAATTATCATAATTTACACATGTTTTTTCTTCAACGGGTCAAATACAAAATATTAACCACCTTATCTAGCAATGTTACGTGCAATAACGATTTGTTAGGAAAAATAGATTCGAACTAAGTGACCACAAAGTTCTATGCTAGTATAGTCAACAAAACACGTATATAAATAATAACAAAAAGGAGAAATGTGTTGGTAAGGTAATAAGTGCGGTATCATTGCCGATAAGACATCTATCCAACATAGTCACAATGAGGAGAATTTAAGAAACTTAAAGTACCTATCGGCTTTCCACAATGATCTAAACGCGTCGCATATAGTCAGCTTAAAAAAGCACCTACATGACTAATTTTGAAACAATTCAAATGAAAAAAAACAACTGCCTTGTCTTATATGACAAAACAATAAACGAAAAACAATTATGACAGACAACAACCAACGACAACCTATGAACAATATGTTCTTTACTTAGGCAAGGTATATGCTAAATGAGGCAGGATTAATCATATTTGTGATTGCAGAATCCCCCCTACCATAAGACAGTGCTGTGACAGCACAACATAAGTATTAACTGCAGTTGAAAATGGCTTGGCCCATCAGATCTGGAATATGCAAAAATGGATAAAAACCTAAAGACTTAAAACAAAAAGTATCTATCTAAGAGTACTCGCATTTATTTCAAGATAGTTCAAATCCAAAAACAAATAATTGAAAAAAAATCAAAAAAATATTGTCGACGGCTCGCCAAGTTCAATAGATTTTTAATTTATTTTTTCTTGAATTAATAGACATTTTTACAAATATTATGAGGGATTTACATTTTTCAAACTGCCTTTTAAGTGAGGTCCTTCTTTGGGTGTTTCCAAGAATCGCAAAATGACAATTTGTTTCGCCAATATAATCACATAATCATTAGTTTTTTTTCTTAAAACAAAGAATCAAATAATCAAAAATATAGTCATAGATTATCAAATAATCAAGTAATTCTGAAACATTTTGTCTGGTTATCAAAAAATCAATATAAAAACGGCCAAGTAATCACATAATGAAAACGCCATGAGGAGGCTCAAAAGTTTTTTACGGACACTCGCCAGTCAAAAAGGAAGTGTTGACTGTAAAAGATCGTAAAACTGTATGGAAAAATTGAAAAATTCTTATTGATTTAAAAAACAGTTTTGGTAAAATTGCAATGAGACAACTCTCCTAAAGAGACCAAATGATACAGAAATTATCAACTCAGCTTTCCAAATGAGCAAAGCCCATACCGCATTGTCAGCTATAAAGGCCCCGAAATGACAAATGTAAACAATGCAAATGAGAAAATCAACGGCATAATTAAGGTACACATAATTAGAAGTCTTTCGAACAGCAGTATACTTTTGTTGCCTATACTTTCTCCTCAACTAATATGACTAATTGAAGCCTCATGTCGTCCTCTTTTAGTTGTCTAGTGTATCTTTGAAATTATCTGTTAAAAGTTACCTTTTCTATAAAATAGAAAATTAAAACAAAGTGAGCTATATATAGATTGGTCTTTTAAATGCGTTATTGATTTTATTTTAAGTTATCTTTCCTGTTGCTAATTCACGTGATTAGAGAAAAATGACGTATTATTTACTTCCTTTTACAGATAATTGAATTTGTTAAATTTGATAACATGATAAGGTATGTACAAGAGCTAGCCTATTGTTAACAAAATTAATCGTTTTATAGGAGGAAACTAAAAATTAGACAACAAACTATTCTAACTTAATGTAGATTCTTAGTATTTACTCGAAGTATTTACTCGAAGATTACAGATTACTTCCCTTTAAAAATTCTAACAGCAATATGAGTTTCAAGCAAAAATATTTAGGGAGTATGTACCCGTATGTTCATTAAATGCTAAACATATGGAAATTTTATAGAAAATGCACAGCCTTTCCCCTTGTACTCTCATATTTGGCATCGGTGCTTGATAGGATTATTGCATGCAGTGCTATCAATGATTTCTTTAAAACAAGTTCATAAATTAGATTTTGGTCAAAACAAATATATATATTGACCAATTCAAGTACACCTTTAATGGTGTGCTCGACTTTAATGACTCAGCACAAGTTGTTGTTTTTTATTTAAAGGTTGTTTAGGACTTTTTGTAAATAATAAAAACTAGCACATCATAGAAAATCAAGCGAGTTATCTATGTTTAAAATTTTATAATAAAAATCTCTATTGGATTTTCTACAAAAATTTTGGTTATTAGCAACAAAATCCCATTTTTCTACTAAATGCAATAAAACAATAACTATTAATGGTTTGCACGAGGTTTCCCCTTGGTATATCTGAAAATGACCCATCCCTATATTCAGTATCTTTGCTGTTTTGACACTCGTATTTAACATGGCTACAACCGGGGTCATAAACCTTCACGAAGAATTTGCAGATTAATTAAATTTGGCACTAAACTGTGTTGCTGTTTGACCTTTTATCAGTACAGTAGAAGAATTAAAAACACCTGCAACATAGTCTTAATTTGTTCTTTCCCCTAAATTTGAAATAATATGAATAAAAAATATGTTAATGAAATGCTACACCTAAGCACTTTTTGCTTGTTTTTGAGTCCTAATTGTGAATGTGTCTATAAAATATACTTGTATTATTCAAGTAATAAAAAAAAATTACACCAACCCTGCACCACAACAAAACCATATAGATATACAGTTGTCGAAAAAGATCCGTTTTCCCCTATATATAGATTACATAGGAGTACACATCTAATGTTCTCGCTGAAAATTTTAGCCTTCATCAATAAATTCAATAAATAAAATGTTTTGTTCAATCATTAATAAAAGAGCAATAATGAAATAATAAGGCTCTTTTACAGTCAGTTTGTTCAATTTTGTTGAAATAATCTAAGAATCTCTTAACTACAGTGAGTTGTGCAGTCATTGAAATAAAAATATGTCAACATTGAAGTGAAATATGGGTTAATCATTTGATTGACTGATTTGATCAACAAACACTCATTCTCGTACTGATAAAACGATAATATACATATATTTTACCCTTTTTTTATGAAATCAAACAGACCTAGAAAAAAAATAATTGCACGAGACACACCTACACGCGAAATGCATCATACCCGTTTATTGTGAATTGTTTATTTTAGACTTATTATAATTGGGATAAACGTATGTTATGAATCAAATAAGAGAATGTAAGTGAATTCGGAGAGCATGAATTTGACAGTTAATGCCCCTTTGAACAACGAACGTCATTGTCAATGTTTGGAATAAGTATTTCAAAATTGGTTCGAAGTTGAACTTTTTGTAAGTACTCATTCTAAATTTTTCTGTTTTATATCTATTAGTTCCAAACAAAAGGTACACAGATGACGGTAAATAAGAATGAGATCGAAAACTTTTGTGTTGAGATATTTTCAAATACACTTTAAGTAATTATAGGTTAATTATATGTAACACATAATGATTAAAATGTGACTATGACCTTATTTTAATGGTTCATTAATAAACATTTATTTTTCGTGATTATGTTACTTCTTCGGGCACCACATGTTAAAGATCAAGATGCTTTCTATATAAAGAATAATTGTAAAGGATTCCCCAAAATGGGTTCATGATTGACCAAAAAACGTTAATTGTTTGAGTTTATAGGTTTATGTAAAATGCATACGTAATAGGTCCAAACAAAATTCGACTCATCAGTAGCGTTATGACCATAACAGTGTATAATACAAATCAAATCAGAAGTAAAATAGCATACAATATTTTTATAGCATTTCGTTATCAAGATGATATGTGATTTGTTTGATTACAGAACATAAAAGAAATATACCGATGGATAATAAATGCGACAGTACTTATATGTCATATATTGATAATCCATTGTTAAGTTCTTAGTGTTTCTTCTTTAGTCTAAAATTTTGATATATGTCATTCTGGGTGATAATATATAGATTGTTTTTACAGGTCATGGCTTCCTCTTTTGATCATTGTGGTATTTGTCATTCAAGACACATTTCTAAGGCATCCGTTATTTGGTGCCCAGATTGCGATGAAGGACTATGCCAAGACTGTATAGAACATCACAGCTTTTCAAAGTCATCAAGAAACCACAAAACTGTTCTTATTGACGAATATCATAAGTTGCCATCCTTTATTGCGAACATTAAACTGCACTGCGATGAACATGGTGAGAAGTACCAACTGTTTTGCAAAGTGCACAACGAAGTTTTGTGTAGAAAATGTGTCATATCTGAAAAGCACAGAGAATGTAAAGAATTATACCCCGTCGAAGATGTCGTTAAAAATGCTAAAACATCTGTAGCCTTTACAGAAATCGTGTTATCACTACAGGAATTGAAGGAAAACGTTGCTCTTATTCTAGAGGATAGACAAAATAATTTATCTTCAATCTTAGCCTCAAAGAAGAAAATCGAATCTGAGATTTCAGCGATTCGACAGCAGATTAATCAACACCTTAATAAAATACAAGACCATTTTATTGATGAACTGAACATAGTAGTGGAAAAATCAACACAACAAATTCAGAGTTTCATTGCGTCTCTGAAGGACAACCAAAGAAAAATTGATGAATGCATAGAAGATACAGAAACCTTAAAGAAACAAGCAACCGATCTGCAAACATTTTTAGGGATCAATCATTTCGACACTACACTGAATCAAACAAGTAACAACTTGCAGTCTTGGATTGACGGTGACCATTTAGATCAAACCGTAGTTTCTTACCAGTTAAACACTCTATGGCAAAATATGAGTAACGAAATAGATCAGTTTGGAAAAACTGTCGTAGATGCCATGCCTTGTAAACTGTCATTACAAAGAAAGAGGCTGGGTCAGGCTCAAGTAATGAAAATGAATGTGAAATCTGCAAGTTCTATTGAAAATATGACACTGGAATTGAAAACAAAAATAAATACAAACGCTTATAATGTGTCAGGATGTTGTATTTTGCCAAATGGAAACATCGTCGTGTCAAATTATGATCCTTCATATTTGATGTTGGTTGCAGCTGATGAAAAAACAAAGAAAAAGATTATCAGCCTCATGCAAGCAATCATTGATGTTACATGTGTTGACAATGACACTGTTGCAGTAATATCATATACACAGAAAAATATTGATCTAATCAGCCTGAAATCTGGGAAAACAATCAAAACTATCAGTACGTCTGACCCTGCTCTCTGCTTAACTTACACTGAATGTACCTTTATAGTCTGCCTCAGGAACGGACAAATGAAAGAAGTCCGCTTAGAGGATAACAAGACAAATGATATCAGCAGTACGGTGGTGTCAAGAAGTATTACCGAATTAAACAACACTCTTTATTCTGTAAAGAAAGATACGAATACTGTTGTGTGTCATAAAAGAAACGGGGAAGTATTGTGGACATTTACAGACGAAGAGATTCTACAAAAACCGAGAGGCATCACAGTAGATGACCTTGGAAATGTTATAGTCGCCGGGGTCGAATCAAACAACGTTATTGCAATATCCTCTGATGGCATAATGCACAAAATTCTCCTGTCGAAAACAGACTTATGTGGTTCACCTTGGGCAGTTTCTTTCAACAACAAATTAAAATATTTGCTTGTTTCTAACGACAAAGATGGTCGAGCATTTCTGTACAGCGTCAACTATTCATAAACTAAGCTTCTGCCTTGTTTTCTTAATTGACTTTTCATTATTTATGTTTCTTGAAAATAGGAATAACGTTCTAATCCGTTTTAAAAACAATTCCTGCAATTCTTCAAAGATTAAAGACTTTATCATCTGTGTATGCAGTTCTTTTCTGTAAAAATTCATAGGAGTATGCATGTATGATTTTTTGTAAGTGATTTTTCGTTGTCATTTCACAAACACACATCTGTTGGAATGAGGCCAACCAAATGTTTATTCCAGTGTCAACAAGAATTATATCAAAGATCTTCAAAAATAGTCTTAATACAAAAGACTAAATAACAATAAACCCAAACAAAAACCTGGGTTGAACTCAGGTGCTCGCGTAAGGTAGTTTCTACTCCACATGCTGCTTAAACATGAACTATCCGTTTATAGTTGCTTTTGGTAATGTTTCAATCAAACCATGGAGAACGGGATTGTGGTTACGACATGTGTACATATCCGTTTCAAAATTTCAAACGGTGACACAGATATTCTTTAAAGTTCTAGCATATCATGATGGCGTCCATAATAGTTTTAAAAGGATGACTGCAACTAAAACTGTTTGAACCCTTTATGCCATAGTTTTTGTACAAGTAAGGAGTAACCTTATTTCAAGGAATAACAATAAGAAACGCAAGTTATATCGGATCAACTGAGACATATAATAACACTCCATATGCAGGTGTTGCTGTAATATTACTTGACATTATTGGCAATTTGTTGTGAAGTTAATTCGACTATGAGAAATGATTATTGATGTTGGGTATAATTGAAAGAGGGTCACGGCATATTTTGAATAAATGCAATCTAAAGTTTTTCATCGCCTTTTTCAATCACATAACTAAAAGCAAACTAGGTTACAAAACATCCATATCATAAACTGGATAGAAATAATCTTAAATGAATAATGAGGAACTAAGATAAAAAAAAATCCCGATGAAGTATACTGTCATAACGCATTTTCCTTAAAATATTCAAGAAGGGGAAATAAAGGCAACAGTAGTATACCACTGTTCAAAACTCATAAATCCATGGACAAAAAACAAAATTGGGGTAACAAACTAAAACCGAGGGAAACGCATTAAATATAAGAGGAGAACCATTTAATGTTCGTTGGCGTGGGAATATTTTGCAAAAGATTAACGATTCCAGCTGGTTTCTAATATCTTTATATCATAATCAGCTATAATAATCTATGACATAATCAAATTAAACACCTTGAAGTAATTAAGTTTATTTTTTCCTGAAAAGGGACATTAGCTGCAAAATTTATGTAATGTAATTTTTTTTGAACTCTCATTTTATCTTATAATAAAGACTGAATAAATTTCAAAGAAAACAATACGCAATGTATGGAATCATTAACACATTATAAAACATCAATATTCTGTGTGTATGGTTGACTAGATAATTTCAAAAGAAAGCTATCGACTTAACAAACGAAAACTGTCGATTGGCACGTGACACCGTTATAATCATGAATAAAAGCAAACAGATAAACATAAAATAAAAATACACACCGTCCTCTTCGTCGAAACTTAGGAAAAAAAGAGCACATTCTTATAAAATGATTACCATAACTAAGCATTCGTACAGTCATCGTATACTTTTTTCAAATATCTTCCTAATTTGTCTTCGATTAATCAGTTCACGACTTTTGAACAGCAGTATACTACTGTTACCTTTCATTTTTTGGTAAATCCTAAATCAAGTTCAGCTGGTCCGAGTACACAGTTATCGTCCTTTGATTTTCGTTGTCCTTTCATTGTCCACGAATATAGTCCCAAGTGTGGACAGTGTGTTACTTGCCAATTTTTTTTATACCCCTTCCAAATTTATTTCTCCATGTTTTATGCCTCATATAGCAAGTAGGGGGGTGAAATGACACTGTAAAAAAATTTGGGTCATAAATAGTAATGTAAAGTAGTGAATAGGTCCAGCTGAAAAAGGTCAAAAATTAGCACTTCGAAGATGTCAAAAGATTTCAAGACCCCCTTAACATAAAATTGTTCATATTTTGAGTTAGAGTCGATGAAGTTTTCTATACTTTTGATATAATTTGTCCCAAAAGTAGTACAACACACTGAAAAAATATTATTGAGAAAGCGCAGGTGGGATTTTTTTAATTTTCATTTATTGTCTAAAAGAAATGCACCACGATATAACTGTGTACTCGGACCAGCTTAATTATATAGGGTCAAGTTACATATTTAACGACTAGACTGGTATCTTTAGATCTAAGACCGCGAAAACAATTCCTAGTAAGTATAGTCACTGACATATCGTGTCGGGCAACCTATTCGTTTAGGTGACAGACATGCGTTTCGTCTACAAAAGACTCATCAGTGACGCTAGAATCCAAAAAAGTTAAAAAGGCCAAATAAAGTACAAAGTTGAAGAGCATTGATGACCAAAATTCCTAAAATTTTTGCCAAATTCAGCTAAGGTAATCCATTGCTGAGGTAGAAAAGCCATAGTATTTTAAAAATTAAAAATATGTTGTAAACAGTTAATTTATAAATATGACCATATCAATGATAATTCATGTAAATTAGTTATTGATACAAATTGGACCACAGTTCATGGTTTCGGAAAAAAATGAACAATTTGGCTTCTTGAAAAACTGATCGCCATGATAGAGTCAATAATACTGAAAGTGCGTTAAACACCAACCATATTTTAGAAAAGTGGCAAACTTAAACTTATCTTTATACGACCTTAATTTCAATCATATCAATCGGTCAATATAGATATTATTGTGACTAGAAAACAGGTTAACTAAGAAAAACATTTGGAATCCTATATTTGCAAACTTTACTCTGATATTCATAATAATGACCAATTAGATAAAAAGGTATACATACATATATCTTTTCATATTGTCCTTTCAATAACTTTTTGTTACACATCGAGATAGATTCTGATATCTAGTTTTTCTAAACGAAAGATTGCACTATTTTTCAATTCTGTAGTGTATATTTTGAGCGCTAATTAACAGTTTCTAAATGTACTGGCCTTTTTATTTGCTTATTAGATCAGTCTCGTATATGCTTTTGATGAATGTGGCACATCCAAAAAGGCTGAACAGTACAAGGTATATCAGTTAATGCAACATGCCATTAACCATATGAGTATGTGTCTTCCCTCATGTACCTAGTGTAGCTTCTACTGCTTATGTAACGGTGTATTATTCTTGGTTTATTTCTACCTCTTTTCAATACAAATAAATTTAATTCTGGGAAGATAATTTAACTCGTCTTTTATGTGTTTTTAATCTACAAGGAAGTGTTTGCTCGTCAAGTACCTGGTCGACTTTTAACGTTTTCTGATTCAGATTATAAGAATTTTTGAACATTAACGAATACGTTTTTCGTAGGCTTACTATATAATGTATTCACTTCTATTCTTTTATTGGTGATATCCTGTCGGAAATTTAGCGCGAATATATACATGTGAACGTTGCTTCCTGAATTATGTAATTATGACGTTACTGATAGCAATGGCTAGACGTTAGAATAAGCACGATCTATACACAACGCATTTATCTACTTTACACAACATTTATGGTGCCGTGACTGTCAGAAACAATGGAATAAAAGTTAAAAGCAGTACGTAGAGGACACAGAGGGCAATTAACAAAGTTAGTAAAGAAATTTGATGAGATTAGATAAAGACGATGTGAAATTAATTTCGGATGCAATTGAACAGAAACAGAGAACTATTGTGGATTTGAATGAAAAGATACTGGATTTGACATCGGAGGAGGATGTAGCAGAGGAACTTCAAGAGTCTAATGAGTATATGTTTCATTTAGAATCCAAACTTCGGAAAATTAGAAAAATATCAAATTCTGAATCACTTTCTCAAAATGTCGCATCAACGTCTCTAGATCAAAATGCAAACAGTTTTACGCCATCTTACCCCACAAATTCATCGCTTACCAATGCCAATGTTATACGCAGCAATGAAACTGAAATTAATGTACAGCCAACCCATTTTGATAATTTTCGCTCCATGCAAAATACCCATCGTAACTTGCAGTCTACAAATAATTTGTACAACCAAGGCTTTTCTTCGGTATCAAATAGCAGTCAAAACCACAGATTACCAAAACTAGATTTACTGCACTTTGATGGGGAAATTTTACAATGGCAAACCTTTTGGAATTCCTATGAATCAACTATTCATTTCAACAGTACTTTGACCGAGATACAGAAATTAAGTTACTTGAAGGCCCAATTCCATGGCCATGCCGCCCAAACAATTGAAGGTTTCGCACTGACAAATGCCAATTACACCACTGCCGTTAATTTGCTCAGAGTGTTTTTGATCGCCTCACAATATTATTCATGCCTACATGAAAGCTTTAATGGATCTTCCTTCGCCGTCAAATGAGTTAAAACAGCATAAGAAGGTATGGAGACCACCCAGAAACGTACGTACGAGGTCTTGAATGTTTGGGTCAAACACAAGAAATGTATGGCGCGCTACTAGTACCTATAATTATTAGTAAACTACCAGTAGAAACGAGAAAAAAGTATTGCCCATGAATATGATAGCGATCATATAACTCTAAACAACCTCAGAAAAGCCACCACAAAAGAAGCGAGAATTCTTGAAGCGGGACAATATACCGACCGCGACGGTTTACATACTACCGCAACATTTCTGACCGAAACTCGTTATTAAACACAGCGAAATTTCAATACAAACAACCCACGCCTTAATGAGACCCGCTTCAATGACAAAAAACGTCCATGCATCTAATGCACTGGTGTATATTTTCCGGGAGATTGCACGATAATTTCTGACGTGAATTCATCATCTGTCCGAGATCGAGAGAACAACAAGAAATGGACTAACCAAAAGTGAACTACTAGCTGACAATTTTATTTGACGAAGGCGCCCAACGTTTATTCATCACTCAGAGCATAGCCGAAAAAATACAGATAAGACCAAGCGGAAGGGACACAATTGAACTGTACGCTTTTGGAAATAAGGAAAAGAATATACGCCATTTGGATACAGCAACCGTTCAACTACAAACTGACAAAGGTGAGATAGTAAACATTAATGCATTGATTGTTTCAGATATTGCAGTTCCACTTCAAAATCAGACGAAATACCTTACCCCCAATTTGCCATACTTGAAAGATTTAAAGCTCGCACATCCGGCAAATAACGCTGATAGTTTTGAAATTTAACTCTTGATAGGAGCCGATTATTATTTGATATAGTTCAAGATCACGTGATTAGAGGGAATGGACCTATAGCCGTAGCATCAAAAATTGGTTACTTGTTATCTGGACCCGTAATAATAAACGAAAAGAAATCCTTCTCTTCATCAGTTCTTTTGAGTGTTACTTCACACCATGCAGAGGAAAGCGAGATCGAGAAATTCTGGAATCTAGAATCGTGTGGAATACGTTTACCACAACAGGACGACGAGGTGAGTTTTGTAAAGACTTATCAACAGTCCATCAACAGGACTGTATCAAATTTGAGAACGAATGTTATTCTGGCCAGTTGTCATGGAAAATGGATCATCCGGACTTACCTTCTAACATCATGATCGCTAAAGCAAGGACCGAAAGCACAATTAGAAGACTAAGTCGTGAACCACATTTATTAAGAAAATATTCAGAAATTATTGAAGACCAAATGAAGAGAGGGTTCATAGAGAAGGTAAACGATAAAAACGACTATGGTAAAAGCACTCACTATATACCACATCATGCCGTAAAAAAGGATTCGACAACAACACCAATTCGTATAGTGTACGACTGTAGCTGTAAAATGTCGCCAGATCACGCAAGTTTGAATGATTGCCTAATGTCAACTCCGCCAGACTTGAACGACTTGACAAAAATATTAATGGGATTTAGAACCAAGAAGTACGCAATAAGCACGGACATTTAAAAGGCTTTCTTACATATTGGATTAGATGATAAAGATCGAGATTTTACACGCTTTTTTTTTTTGGTTGAGCGACAAAGATAATCCCAGCAGTACTCTAACAACATATCGATTTAAGGTGGCTCGTGGGTGCAAACATTTCAGCAAAAAATTGAACCTTTATTTTTTTCATTACAAATTTTATTTATTACACTATTAGTTATTACTTTATGATATGGTAAAAAAATCATCCCAAAAAATCGATTCGGTTTGGCCCCAGATGACTTTTAAAATGTTTATATCATTGTAAACGCTCCAAATTATCTCCCTTTGGTGCAAAAAGGCCATTTTTGGCATTACATTTGATATATCTTTTTTAACTCAACGGTGACCTATATTTTTTATTATTGTTTTCATATAAGCTGTACATAAACTAAATAATTGTAAAATTTAAGCGATTTCTGTTCTTAGGTTATTTTTTTATTTCGATATCACCTCTATTTCTCCTATTAGTTCAACAGAAAAAAAAGTACATTAACAAAAATGTATGCTTCTTCCGGAGGCAGATTGTGAGCTTAAATGAACGGTGACCCCATTTTTTTTATTTCATTTTTCTTTTAAGTATATGATAAAGTTCATTTATAAAAAAATATAGCGAAATCCTATATTAGAAAAAAAAATTGATTTATACCCAGGAGCCCCCTTAAATCTATTTTGTTTGGTGCAACAAGTTCACCGTTCACCCTAAATGCAACACTGCTTAAACACTTCGATGCATGCAACACAAATATATCAGCAATGATGAAGAATGACCTTTACGTGGATAATATTTTGTCCAGTTTGGAAAATGAGGATGACGCCACAAAGTATTTTGTACAAGCCAGATCATTGATGTCGGAGGCTGGATTCAACCTTCGTTCATGGAGTTCAAATTGCTCAAAACTTACAGATTTAGCCAAACAACATAACGTATGTGAAAAAGAAACTTTCGTCAAAATATTTGGACTGAAATGGGATACAGTTAAAGATACGATCACTTTTTAAAAAGTCGACTTATTTGATATTGAACTACCAAATATTACGAAATTCTTAAACAATCGTCACGTATTTACGATCCGCTAGGATTACTAAGCCCTGTATCCGTACGAGCAAAAAAATTTAATGCAGACATTGTGGGAACAGCAGTACGGATGGGATGAACCACTACCATTAGAAATACAGACAACATGAAAAAAAACTACTCCAACAAAGTTATGAGGAGGATAGATTAAAATTGACACTCCGTAAATTTTATGGACACCATCACCAATTGGTGGATCCATACGAGGTGTCTTTGACCAAACTAGCTAAGGCATTTTTACTTCATGGTAGATTGTGGTTTGTCATTACGTCGTCTAATCTTTTAATTACCAAACGTGACTTATTCCCGATTGTGACTGTTTTGCTGAGTGTGAATTCGCATTACCATAAGACGTGTTACGGTACTTATCTACCCCAAATTCATGTATTTAGTTTGAATGTTTAATGTTATATTTGTAATTCTCATCGGATTTTATCAAATGTGTTGACGTATTTTCTATTATATTCATGTGTTATGGTAAAGAACATTATTCATGCACCGCCTTCATTTATTAGATTTGATTTTGTTCAAGTAATCTGTACAATGTTTTACTTACGTTTGAAGTTAGATTCAAAACAAACGGGACATTGCTATATAATACAGTTAATTGCTACCTTAGTTTGCTATTAATGAGTACTGAAATGTGCATTGTTATTAAATGTAATATCAGTATTTAGTTCAAATATAATCTTAAATAAATCCTAATTCTATCTTATTCATTCAAATGTGACGTCATTTTTTGGATTTTTTGATGATCTGTTTTCTAATTCAAATGTGACGTCATTTTTTTTACAATTTCTAATAAGACGTCACTTGGCGTTGGATGTGTTGCATTTTGTCGGGTTATGTATAGTATTTCGGTTGTTTCCTGTAAATAGTTATTACTTCAGTTTTATCATTTACATCTTTTGTATAGGCATTTTATAAAATTTACTGTTTGCAAGAGTATAAATTGTTCTAAATAATAGGGATGTTCTGGTACCTAACAGAAAACCCTGGCCGTATTTGGCACGGCTTTTTTGAACTTTTGGTCGTCCTTGATGCTGTTTAACTTTGTACTTGTTTCGGCTTTCAAACTTTTGTTTCTGGGCGTCACTGGTGGACAAAATGCACTTCTGGCGTATTACAAATTTTAAACTTGTTGCCTTTTGTTAGCTATTATTCGTGTGTTTCTTTGTCAATTGTGTTCTCCTATTTATTTATATTGTAGTCCTGTAATGTTGTGTTGTCATTTTAATGTTATATTTCACATGGCCATAAAAGAGGGAGGTTTGGCATGCCTCAAATCCAGGTTCAACCCATCATTTTTTCCTTTAAAAATGTTCTGTACCAAGTCAGGATTATGGCCATTGTTATATTATAGTTCGTTTCTGTGTGTGTTACATTTTAACGTTGTGTTTCCGTTGTGTCATTTGTTTTCTCTTATTTTTGAGTGTGAATTCACATTACTATAAGACGCGTCACGGTACTTTTCTATCCCAAATTCATGTATCTGGTTTTGATGTTATATTTGTTATTCTCAAAGGATTTTGTCTAAAGCTTAGTCCAGTTCTGTGTATGTGTGTGTGTGTGTGTGTGTGTGTGTGTGTGTGTGTGTGTGTGTGTTACATTTTAATGTTTTGTCGTTGTTCTCTTTATATTTAATGCGTTTCCCTCAATTTTAGTTTGTTACCCCGATTTTGTTTTTTGTTCATGGATTTATGAGTTTTGAACAGCGGTATACTACTGTTGCCTTTATTTAGCCAAGGATTTGGAGAAAACGACTTATACAGAATTGAAAAGACGGTATTTTCCCAATTTACCAAATCAGAAAACCCAACTTCACGTTTTTGTAGACGCTAGTACAACCGCATAAGGAGCAACTGTTTACATATGTAACCATCATGAGTCATCTTTAGTTGTAGCAAAAAATAGAGTAGCATCACTTAAACAACTGACAATACCACAGCTGGAATTAATGGCCGCATTGATTGAAACACGACTAGCCGATCACGTTAAATCAGTTTTACACATAGAAGACATAACATTTTGGTCAGACGGTCAGATAGTTCTACAGTGGTTATCAACTTCAAAGCAATTGAAAAGGTTCATACGAAATAGAGTAACGGAAATACGCAAATTGACCAATACACAAGAATGGAGATATTGCCCTACGAAAGATAATCCAGCTGACCTTCTTACTAGAGGACTCAACGTGTCACAGTTTGAAAAGAACACACTATGGTTCAACGGACCCGAATGGATCACTGATATATCAAAATAGCCGTCGTGGAAGCCAAATGACACAACAGTATTACTAATCAGTACAGAAGATATAGAAGATTCAAGTACAGCGGAAAATGAAATAGATAATCAACAAGGAATACAATTTTGCAAAATTGCGTAATTTGTCGACAAATTAACAGTAAACCATATACAGCACCTGATCCGCCGCCACTCCTAAAAGTTCGATTACTGGAAGCGCCGCCTTTAACAATTATCGGCGTCGACTTTACAGGAACGCTTTACGTTAGAGATAAACATGATACTGAAAACAAGGTTTGTATATGTCTATTTACCTAAACAAGAGCCGTACACCTGTTAGTTGAACCGGACTTATTAGAAAAATATTTTTTACAAGCCTTTAGAAAATTTGATAGTCGTAAATCTAGACCACAAACCATGATTTCGGATAACGCCTCGACATATCTAGCCGCTTCGGAAACATTAAAGAAATTCACCCAATCACCATCGCTAAACGATACGTTGTCAACATATGTAACAAATTGGAGATTTAAACCGAAAAGAGCGCCCTGGTATGGTGGATGGTTGGAACGCTTTATAGGAATTACAAAAACATGTTTGAGGAAAACATTAGGTAAATCTTACGTTACCATGGATACACTTCAAACAATTCTGACAGAAATAGAAGCGATCGATCATTAACGATAGACCATTGACCTACGTATCACCGGATATTGAGGACAAGGAGCCGTTAACTCCGTCACACTTACTGTACGGAAGAAGAATAACTTAACGCCATATCCATACCCGAATATTGAGTACATTGCCGTGTATAGCGGAAAACAATAACTGCATAAACATTTGAATAAACAGTTGAGCTTAATGAAGCATTTTTGGAACCGGTGGAAATCCGAGTATATAACGACACTAAGAGAGTTTCATCGCCAAACAGGAAACAATTTACAATCTATTCCAGTTGGAGATGTAGTGCAAGTCCAAGATGATAAATTACAGAAAAACCGATGGAACATTGCCGTTGTTGATGAATTGATCACCGGAAACGATGGTTTTACAGTTAGAGCAGCTATAATACGATCTTGTGCAGGACGTACATCACGTCCTATAGTAAAACTGTACCCGCTCGAAATCCGAACAAACATTAACAATTTAGAAGACAAAAATGATGATACTTCAACAGAGAGATTGACAAGAGTTCTACCAAAACGAGAGGCATCTGTCCGAGCTCGAGAGAACATCAAGAAATGGACTACCCAAAAGTGAACTATAGCTGACAATTTTATTTGAATAGACTTCGTTAAAAGTAAAAATTTAATAAGTGAATTATTTGAATTTGTTTTAGGTGTCAATCGGCTGTTGTCAAGGACACAACAACACCGATTTTATCAGGTGTCCCAAGGATCATCTTAAATGATGTTATGAAAATGACACACGTGCAGTCTTCTGAATCCTCATTATACTATAAAAATTCAGACAAGTTTGAATATATTCGGCCGTGTACTGTTCAACTTTCAGATATTTTAGATTTCAATGACAACCATCAATATTGCTCTATTTCCAAATGTAACCGTAAAAATTGTAAAACCTGTGATATACTTATAACTGATACCCACTTTCAAAGTAATTTAACCACCAAAAATTACAATACACATAGTCATGAGGATTTGAATTGCACTGCTTCCAATATTGTATACGGTATTGAATGTACTCTTTGTGGATTGATCTACGTCGGGGAAACTCGACAAAGACTCAATTTTAGGATGAATGATCATCGGTCTAATGTAAATGATCCTAATAACAACAAATTTCTCTATAAACATTTCAATCAGTCCGACCATTCTTTTGTTTCAATGAAAGTCCGGATTATAGAGAAAATATATCATCCAACAAATGACCCCATATTGAGTACACCATATCGTTTACAAAGAGAAGACTTTTGGATAAGAGAGTTGGGAACAGCCATTCCCTATGGATGCAATGACAAAATTGATGGTGTAGGTATTTTGTCTAGTCCCAGGTGTAGTACCGTCAATACATTACAATTGTTTAATACTTCTGCTCTACGAAATAGAAGTCATGGTCACAGAAAATATATACCACCTGCTGTACACACCGTGACAATTGATAATCTATTAACGTCTGTTCAAAAACCTTTAGGAATTCATCATATTAGAACTAAATTATACTCCATTCCATTGTCAAAACTTTCTTTACTATTTCAAGATGCCCAAAATACTTCCGTTACTGATTCTTGTTCTGTTTTGTATAGATTAGTTGCAATTATCATGGACATTGCTAATCATAGACTATTCAAACCCGTATCGACTTCATCCAATAGTGAGGAAAAACGTTATTTTTTTAAGGTAGAATTCGCCAATAAAGGTTTAGATGCTATAAATATTAGCAATATTTTCAATCAAAAATCTGTACAAAAAACTATACCTGATTACTTCAAAAATAAAGCTACACCTGTTATTTCTTATACTTACACCAAGTCTATTGCATCCAAGATTTTCAACCACAAGAGAGTTTTAGAGGCTTTTAACCTCAAAGATACAAAATCCAAGCCTCCGGATTGCTCATGTGCATCGTCACAATACAATTACAGTCCAGCTGGTCATATTATTACTAGAGACCTTGGCATCGTTACCAATGAACAACTAAGAGAGTTGTTAGCCAAGGGACCAAAATATAGAATCCCCCAGCCCATCAACTGGAAAAAGAATTTCAAGTTACTGATGGATGCAGTTGAGGACTATGCAAGAAAATGGGTAAAGCGCGAACCAGACGAACCAGAACTGGACACTTTGTCTGAATGGATCAAAGCTATTCGATCATGCATTCAGAGGCGCATACAAAAACTACGATGTAATATGAGTACTAAAGTTTCTAACCCTTTCAAGAATCCGGAGGTTGTGGATGCTTTATCCTCTTTGCGTGACAAATATGTCGTTGTTCCAGCAGATAAAGCCTCCAATAATATTGTCTTCATATGTAAAAAACATTATTTGCAATGTCTCACTACAGAGCTTGGAATTGATAAAACTACTGGTAATCCTACATATTCTTTAACATCATTTACCAAGGACGAAATTTTACAAAATCATAAATCTGTCCTTCTTTCTTTTGGTATCAACATCAAAGAAAACGAAGAAAACTTGCCTTCATTATACTGGATACCCAAATTACACAAAACTCCATATAAAGAACGATACATAGCTGGGTCTTCAAAATGTTCAACCAAACATCTTTCTAAAGTACTGACTACTATTCTTTCGACAGTTAAAGATGGGCTTCAAAAATATTGTGAGGAGATATATTCTACCAGTGGTGTTAACCAGATGTGGATTCTCAAAAATTCGAAAGATCTACTGCTTAACCTTCAATCACAATCTTTGAAATTTTGCAGCAACATAAAAACTTTTGATTTTTCTACGCTATATACTACTATTCCCCATGTTCAGTTGAAAGATCGACTACACCATCTCATAAAACAGAGCTTTTTCTATAAAAATGGAAATCGTAGATACAAATTTCTTGTTTTGGGTTACAATAATTCATATTTTGTGAAAAATCACACTGAATCTCCCAGAAAATATACAGAAGATGATATTATCAAAATGCTGGACTTTTTGATCGACAATATATTTGTTGAGTTTGGAGGATTTATATTTCAACAGACAGTCGGTATTCCAATGGGTACTAATTGTGCACCCCTGCTGGCTGATTTGTTTTTGTACTTGTATGAAGCAGAATTCATTCAGAACCTTCTAAAAGACAAAAAGAAAAAGCAACTTGCGAAATTCTTTAATTTTACTTTCCGATATATTGATGATGTTCTATCATTGAATAACCCATATTTCAGCCAATACTTACATCTCATATATCCAAGTGAACTTGAAATTAAGGATACCACTGATACTAGAAGGACTGCTTCATACCTTGATCTTTTCCTCAATATTGACGTAGATGGACGACTTCACACGAAAATCTATGATAAACGGGACGATTTCAACTTCCCAATTATCAATTTCCCATTTCTCAGCAGTAACATACCCTCTGCCCCTTCGTATGGTGTTTACATATCACAATTGATACGTTATTCTCGTGCTTGTTCACACTATACGGACTTCATATACAGGAGTGTGCTCCTTACGCAGAAACTGCTCCAACAAAGTTATGAGGATGACAGATTAAAATTGACACTCCGTAAATTTTATGGACACCATCACGATTTGGTGGATCAATACGATGTTTCGTTGACCAAACTAGCTAAGGACATTTTTACCACATGGTAGATTGTGTTTTGTCATAATGTCGTCTAATCTTTTAATTACCAAACGTGACTTATTCCCGATTGAGACTGTTTTGCCGAGTGTGAACTCGCATTACTATAAGACGTGGTACGGTACTTATCCATCCCAAATTCATGTATTTAGTTTAAATGTTTAATGTTATATTTGTAATTCTCATCGGATTTTGTCAAATGTGTTGACGTCTTTTCTATTATATTTATGTGTTATGGTAAAGAAAATTAATCACCGCCTTCATTTATCAGATTTGATTTCGTTCAAAGTAATCAGTACGATATTTTACGTTTGAAGTTAGATTCATAACAAACCGGACATAGTTTTATAATATAGTTAATTGCTACCTCAGTTTTATATTAATAAGAATTAAAATGTGCTTTGTTATTAAATGCAATATCAGTATTTAGTTCAAATATATAATCTTAAATTAATCCTAATTCTATCTTATTCATTCTTATGTGACGTCATTTTTCATTTTTTGATGCTCTGTTTTACTAATTCAAATGACGTCATTTTTTCGTCATTTTTCAGTTTCAAATAGGACGTCACTTGGCGTAGAGGTTTAAACGTATTCGGATGTGTCTACTTTTGTGTTTCAAATGTCTGGTTATGTAAATGTATTTCAGTTGTTTCCTGTAATTAGTTAATACTTCAGCTTTATCATGTACATCTTTTGAAAATTCATTTTATTAAATTTACTGTTTGCAAAAGTATAAATTACTCTAAATTATAGGGATTTTCTGGTAACTTAACAGAAAACCCTTGCCGTTTTTGGCACAACCTTTTTGATCTTTTGGTCCTCGATGTTGTTCAACTTTGTACTCGTTTCGGCTTTCAAACTTTTGTATCTGTGCGTCACACATAGGTCTTGTGTGGACAAAATACACTTCTGGCGTATTAAAATTTTGAACTTGTTGCCTTTTGTTGGCTGTTGTTCGTGTGATTCTTTGTCAATTGTGTTCTCCAATTTATCATATTGTAGTCCTGTGTTGTCATTTTGATGTTATATTTCACATGGCCATAAAAGTGCGAGGTTTGGCATGCCACAAAACCAGGTTCAACCCACCATTTTTTCCTTTAAAAATGCCCTGTACCAAGTCAGGAATATGGTCATTGTTATATTATAGTTCGTTTCTGTGTGTATTACATTATAACGTTGTGTCGTTTGTTTTCTCTTATTTTTGAGTGTAAATTCACATTGCGATAAGACGTGTCACGGTACTTGTCTATCCCAAATTCATGTATTTGGTTTTGATGTTATATATATATGTTATATTTGTTATTCTCGTGGGATTTTGTCTATGTGTGTTACATTTTAGTGTTATGTCGTTGTTCTCCTCTTATATTTAATGCGTTTCCCTCGGTTTTAGTTTGTTATCCCGATTTTGTTTTTTGTCCATGGATTTATGAGTTTTGAACAGCGGTATACTACTGTTGCCTTTATTTAGAAAGACAATTAGTATTTAATTTTCAGTAATATCTATTCGATTGATATCTAAAGTAATTAATATTGCTAAATTTTATAGCTTACTATGCGGTATGGGCTTTGCTCATTGTTGAAGGCCGTACGGTGATCTATAGTTGTTAATGTTTGTGTCAGTTTGGTCTTTTGAGGACAGTTGTCTCATTGGCAATCATACCACATCTTCTTTTTATATATACCTCTGTAATATAATTGTTTTGTGATTGCCGTTTTATTCTTAAAACTAGAGGCTCTCAAGAGCCTGTATCGCTCACCTGACTTTACTTGGGCTTTTGAAATCATATAAAAAAAAAGACAAAATGTGGCTATAAAGTAACAAAACGTGGCCAGCACCTCATAAGGAAAGAAACATTCATGATATGTTTGATTTCATTCAATTCAGTGGTTCTCTAGAAGGAGACTTTTGTATCCTATATTAAACTAAGCCCCCCGCTGGCGGCCATCTTTGATGATGGATCGGATACAAAGTATCGACACTTGGTCAGCATCTCATAAGGAACATTTCTGTTATGTTTGGTTTCATTCCATTCAGTGGTTCTTTTTAAAAAGAAGAAATGTGTATGAATTTCCCATAGGGTCCTATGTTAAACTAAGTCCCCCGCTGGCGACCATCTTGAATGCTGGATCGGCAACAAAGTTATAACACTAGGTCAGCATCTCATTAGGAACATTCATGCTATGTTTGGTTTCATTCTTTTCAGTGGTTCACTAAAAGAAGACATTTGTATGTATTTCCCATAGGGTCCTATGTTAAACTAAGTCCCCCGCTGGCGGCCATCTTGAATTCTGGATCGGCAACAAAGTTATAACACTAGGTCAGCATCTCATTAGGAACATTCATGCTATGTTTGGTTTTATTCTTTTCAGTGGACATCATAATAACAGTCTGAAGCAAAGTAATGGAAATTAAAATTGACCTATGGCGACCTACAATATTTCAATGGCATACACCTTTTATCATATCAAAAACATAATCAAACCAAAGCAGATTTTTAAAAATTCCATTATCAAAATAGCTATTTTCATCAGTTTTTTGTGAAACATTTGATCTTTTTATACAACACTATAAAATGCATATATTTTTTTCACATTATTATCATAAAATACACATGATTTTTTTCCTTAACGCGTCAAATAACAAATACTAACTTTGTATTGCAATACAATTTGTTAGTATCATAAATATGAACTTGCTGACAACAATGTTAGTAAAGTTAATAAACACGAATAGAAATAATGTACGATGTCATTTAGGAGATATGTGGTTGTAATTATATAAGGTGGTATGATTGCCAATAATACAACTTTCCAAAAATGTCAAAATGAGGAGGATGTTAGCAATTTTAAGTCACGATCGGTTTTCCACAATGACCATAACTCGTACCATGTAGTCAGCTTCAAAAGACACTTAGATGACAACCTTTCAAACCATTCAAATTTAAAATCCTAACTGCCTTGTCTAATATGACAAAATAATAATGGAAAAACAATCTATAAACTGCATGCTTCTTACTAACTTAGGTACATAGTGAATGAGGCAGGGTCATTTATATCTGTGATTGCTGAATCCTCCCGATAAGCCCTGAGACGGTGGCGAGACATCCCAACGTTAGTATCAGCTTTAGTTGGAAATGACTTGGCTCATCAGATCGTCACTATGCACAGAAAGCAAACAACATAAAGACAAAGATGATATCTAAGAGTATTCACAGTTATTTTAAGCTAGCTCAATTGCTTCTTATCTTATAAATAATTTTTCTCATTCTTAAGAAAATCAGAAGCAAATATTATGAGGGATATAACATTTTCGAACTGCCTTTTAAAGTTTTACGTACACTCATCTGTCAAAATTTATACAATGTCAAACTTTGCCAAATAAGTATTACACCTCAACTAACATGACTAATTAGAGCTTCAGACCGTGCTCTTTGTGTTGTCCATTGTATCTTTAAAATTACCTGTTAAGTGTTCCTTTTCAATTAAATAGAAAAATTAAAACAATGTGAGCTAAATAAAGATTGGTGATTTAAATATGTTATTGATTGTATTCTTAAGTTATCTTACCTGCTGATATACCACGTGATTAGAGGAAAGTGACGTGTTATTTGCTTCCTTTAACACAGGATTGAGCTTGTTAAATTTGATGAACTGAGCTACTGTTCTTGTGTTTTATTTAATTTAAGGTATGTACAAGAGTTATTGCAATCAAAATTAATCGTTTTATACATTAAACGAAAGAATATTCTAACTTATTCATTTTGTTGGTTGATTTAGCACATTACAGACACAGAGGGGCGTCTACCCATAAAGTTGCCTGAACAAATTCATGAAACTGGAAATGAAACGGTGAAACACTTCCTAAAATAACAATCGAAATATGTGACAAAATGTTGTGAAGTAGACCCAAGGTTTTTGCATTGCTTTCCTTGTAAAATTGTATCAAACTGAGTTGCAATCCATAATATTTTTAAGGTTCATCAAAAGGAATTTAAAATATATATCCGTATTTACACTACAAATCTGCTCTGAGTATAGACAAACCAAAACATCTAGAAAAATGATTAGGCATGGCTGGACCTAGATATAGGAAACATATATGCAGTCTATTTTTCAAAAAAAAAACCTTACCTGGATTTTGATGTGCATTTTTTCCAGTGTGCAGAAGATAAAAAAAATAAACAAACAATTGAGTTTAATTTTGTTATATTCTTTAGTAGCTTAATGACTGATAACTAAATCCATGTAAATTCTAATACTTTAATAATACAGTAAGACATGATTATAACAACTGCTTGAAATCCCCAAGATACAATTATATATTTAATCAGTTAAACTGTCACTCCATCTGATAGGCGGTACTAAGATTAGATACACATGTAAACAGGTAAAGCTAATCAAGTTAAGTAAATACAAATGATTGATATCATTACAAATTTGATGCGGCTCATTCTCTCACACGGTTTGCAGATATCTATTGTCCACCTATTGTCAATCGATACAATTAATATAACTTACTTATTATATGAGGGGAGCTTCTCGAACCTCATTCCCAAATTAGTTTATTTTTGCACCTTCTGCAGGAATTAAAATAAATTAAAAGCAAAATCATAATCTGAAACTTTTAAATTTTGTGTATATAGGTACATACTCTAAAAGTTCTTTATACATGAACAGGTTTGTACCCAGAGTGAAATTTGCGGTGCAAATACGATCATATTTGCTAAAGGGTTAGGATGAACCTTAACGTAACTGAACATAAATCAAAAACGAAGTAAAAGAGCTTACAATACCTTTTTATGGTATGTATTTTGTTATCAAGATGATATTTCGTCGTGTGAGTCTTAGAGTGTTAGATATCCATTTTGATAAAAATTGAGATAGCTATATATTTGACATTTGATATTTATGTGCAAGGGTAAATTTCCCTTAATTTACATCTATAATATGAGATTTTTACACTTTTGTCAGAACTACAATGTTCTATCTTCACACTCCCATTTAATTATAATAGCTTACTAGTATTCATCTAGTTGGACACCGGAAGTTCAGGGAATAGTTTCATAGTGGTGTGTGTTCTTTTTTTCTAGTTTTGTTACTGTAAAATATTTGTTACTTAAATTAGCAATGTATAACTATGCTGAAATTGTTACCATGGTTTGAACGCAATCTATGAGTTAATTGTTAGCAAAATAATCATTCCCGAAATGGGATTATTATACAATTGACAAATCCATGATCTATCTCCAATAGATATATAGGGATCAATTTCTTGTCAACATTGTTTGTTGCAGAGTGTCCTATCTCCAAAAAAAGGAGGTGCTTCATTCATTTAATGTTTTTGTCTATTCAAAAGACAATCGAGCAAAGAGTTACTCTTTATATCCGACAAAAATCAATTCCTACAAATATTTCTGAACTCTGTCAAATATTTTACATGTTTTATGATATCGCGTTTTTAAACTTCATGTTCAATTTTGCAACACTTGGGTCTAACAACATTACAACATTCACACGGCGATTTGATTTATTTGATTACAGTGCAAAATGGAAAAATAACAAGGGAAAATATAATGCGGCAGGACTTATATTTCATATAATCATAATTCATTATAAAGATCTTAGTGTTTTGTCCTCATTCTGAATTTTGATATATCTGATTAATTATAAAAATGTAAAAATTGTTTTACAGCTGATGGCTTCCTCTTTTGATCATTGTGGTATTTGTAGTTCAAGACACGTTTCTAAGCCATCCGTGGTTTGGTGCCCACACTGTGATGAAGGACTATGCCATGACTGTATAGAACACCATAGCTTGTCAAAGGCATCAAGAAACCACAAGACTGTTATTATTGACGAATACCATAAATTGCCATCATTTATTGCGAACATAAATCTGCACTGCGATGAACACAACGAGAAGTACCAATTGTTTTGCAAGGAGCACAATGAAGTTTTGTGTAGAAAATGCGCTATTTCTGCGAAACATGTAGAATGTAAAAAATTGTTCCCCGTTGAAGATGTCATTAAAAATGCTAAAACATCTGTAACCTTTACCGAAATCGAGTCCTCATTCCAAGAAATCAAAGAAAATCTTAAACTTATCCTTGAGGACAGACAAAAGAATATATCTTCGCTGTTTGGTTCGAAACAGAAAATAGAGTCCGAGATATCAGCGATTCGACGCCAGATAAATCAACACCTTGATGAAATACAACACCATTTCATTGTTGAATTAAACAAAGCTGTGGAAAAATCGACCCATCAAATACAAACCTTCATTGCATCTCTGAAGAATAAACAAAGAGAAACAGACGAGTGTATAGAAGATGTAGAAAGCATAAAAAATCATGCAACCGATATGCAAACATATATAGGAACAAGGCTTTTAGAAAATAAACTGAATCAAATAGAAAATGACATGCAGTCTTGGATAAATGGTGGTAGTTTGGCTCACACCGTAGTATCGTACGAGATAGACACTGTATTAAATCACATTAAAAACGACATAACAAAGTTCGGAAAACCTGTTGTAGACGTGCAATCATGTAAACTGCCAATACGAAGGAGGAAAGAGAGCCAGGCTCAGTTGATGAAAGTAAAGACGGAGCCAAAAACAATTGATCATATCACATTGACCTTAAAAACAAAAATAAAAATATCAGCGTCAAATGTGTCAGGTTGCTGTATTTTGCCTTGCGGTAGACTTGTTATTTCAAACTATGACCCCTCGTTTTTGGTGTTATTAACACCTGATGGCACACTTGAAAAAAAAATAACTAATATAATGCCCAAAATTTTTGATGTTTCTTGTGTCGGTAAAGAAACTATTGCAGTAGCATCAGCTTCTGATAAAAACATTTCAATAGTTAGTCTTGAATCAGGGAAAACAATAAAAAGGATCCAAACAACCTTTCCCTGTCTAGGCTTGACTTACACAAATGGCAGTTTAATAGTTTCCCCAAATAATGGACAGTTGCAGGAAATTAGCTTAGTGGATAACAAGACAAATGCCATTGGTAGTTCTATTTCCTCAAATTATGTCGCCTCTCTGGGAAATAAACTGTTCTTTGGAAAAGGCGAAGAAACAGATACCATCATCTGTCAAAATAGGAACGGTGAGATGCTGTGGACATTTACAAACAAAACGGCTTTACGAAAACACAGGTGTATCGCAGTAGATGAATTCGGAAATGTGTTCGTCGCTGGGAACAAATCAAATAGCGTCGTTGCAATATCTTCTGATGGCAAAGCACACAAAATACTCCTGTCAAAAACAGACTTGGTTTTAAAACCATGGGCAATCGACTACAACATCAAATCGAAATCTTTGCTTGTGGCAAACGAACGAAATGGTCAAGTACTTGTATACAATGTTAACTATGCTTAAAATAAACGCTACTGATAAATTGTTTTTAACTAAATTATGGACAATGATAACTTATTTTATTATACCAACTGCATTTGATTTCATTTTTGAATTGAAAGGTTGTGTATTAGGAAGCAATTTGTACATAATGTATATGAAATACGTGAAAAAAACGTGTTCAAAATATATTCAACTACAAGTAAATGGTTTTGGTTAAGGTTTTTGGATTCTTTATCGTTTGCATTGATGCCACATTTTATTTTCATATTTTGTATAAATGTGGAGGTCCACTGTGTGTTTTCTTTTTATTGTTTATCATGTTCTATCCATTGTGAAGTTGCATTTATGTGGTAATAAAATAAATGTCTTGTAATCTATTACTTCTGATGTTTGATAATATAATATTTAGGTTTATAATTGATATTTTTTTAGGCATTCCAAATATTCTACAGAAATAAACTTAGTTGTAAATTTAAGAATATCTTGGAGTTTTGTGAATACATGAACGTTCTCTGAAAACAACTGATATGTTTATTTTTACACCTTCTGCATGAAGAAAAAAAATGCCCATTAAAATCTAAAACAGATTTTATCTTTCTGATATGCAAAATACTTTTAACTTTTATATATGTAGTGGATGTCGGGCCTTAAAACTTCCAAACTTCCAAACTTCATAGGTTGGTCTGTACACAGAGTAGTTTTTGAGGTGAACATACGGCAATATTTGTCCATTTGTTATGATGAACGTTAAAGTTATTGAAGCCAACTGTATGCATTGATTTACGAAATTTTCAAACCGCAATAGCATGAAAACAGCAAAGATAATGAATAATAGAGATGGGCCGTTTTGAACATATACAAAAGGGAAACTTCGAGCAGAGCATCATTATTTATAGTTTCATTGCATTTGAAATTCAAACGGGATTTTTGGCAAACAAACCAAGATTTTTAGGTCTATTTGAAACTAAATGTGCCATTTAACTATGTTGCTGTTATTTTTCATTTCATTGATTTTTAAAAGTTTAAATTATCTAATCTATTTCTATATTTACGAGATTACAGAAATATGACGTATTATTTACTTCCTTAGTTTTTGACAGTTAACGTTTGTATGTTTGATTGCATCCAAGGTATGTACAAAAGCTTAAAAAATGCTGTCATAACAAATACGTTTATAGGTGGATTACGGCTTCCATTCTAAAATATATACCTGGATGGGCTAAATTGGTTGATTAAATCCTCTCTTGCATCAGGGCGATGATCTCAATAAGACATATTGTTTTAGATTGTATTCCCTATTTTATCGAGTGTATCGTATTCTTAGTTATTATATTGTTTCCGTCTCTAAAATAATGCCCAAAGAAGAACGATTTGTATATAAAAAATAGTTTAGGTATTTTGCCAATATTGAATAGCTTGATTATAATGACATGTTTTTGTTATTTGGAAGTTAAACATCATTATTATTTTCTTCTATATCTCAAAAAAAAAATCATAAATGTTGTCTCACTAAAGGGAAATTATAGACATAGATATACATGATCAATAACGTTTTCAATTTTATTAATCAAAAGCAAAACACGTATACCAGATACAGTTATTATCATCAACTATAAATACCAATTTGAAAGGTTTAAATGTTAGAATATATATTTGTTTTGTAGACAAAATACTTTCCTAACGGTATTTCAAATATACATAATAAATGTTTCCGTATAGCAGACATTTAGATGCAGTTTTCGCGGGCGGATATACAATACATTTCATGAAATAATGTAGAACACTCGAACAATATTATGGCAGAGGAGTCGTCAGGGAGAAATAATTTTACCAGGAAATAATTTCACGGACAGAATTATAGAAATAATAATTGGCAGTATTCCATTGTAAAATAGTGTCATGAATAGTATTTCACAGTGAAATTGTTGTAGCTCATAACCTTGTTTATCTGACCTGCGCATGTGTAATCAAAGACAAGGGGCTTTTTTATTTAGGGGATGTTAAGAAAATTACAAGGAACTAATAATATGGATATCACGAAAACATGATAGGAACACACTTCTAAAAGTAACAAGGAGAGGGTTTGTGCCTTCAGACACTAGTTTAACCAAGCCCTCATGCTGCATGTCCATGT
The DNA here is from genome assembly GCF_963676685.1 of Mytilus edulis. Taxonomy (NCBI): domain Eukaryota; kingdom Metazoa; phylum Mollusca; class Bivalvia; order Mytilida; family Mytilidae; genus Mytilus; species Mytilus edulis. The sequence goes on along the minus strand of NC_092350.1, from coordinate 72,707,739 downwards.
TACACATTAAGAGCCTTTAACTTAATAGTGGTCGTTTGTCAATGTTTATTGCTATATATTATTTTTTTGTTTTTCGTTAATTATTTTGTACATAAGTTAGTTGGTTTTTTTTTTTTTTTTGAATTATTTTACACTTGTCATTTCAATTCATTTCATTTAGGACTGACGTAGTTTTGATTTTGCTCATTGTAAGAGTACGTGTGGTGATATATTGTTATAATGCCTCCATTGTCGAAATAGAGGTTAAATATCACAAAAAAAGCAATCAAACATATCGGTCGAAATTAACTAAATCGACTAAAAAAGAAAATGAAAAAGAGACAACCAATAATACACAAAATCAAAATTAGACAACACAAACCCCATGAACAAATTATGGACGATCCCCAGAAGAGTCAGCAGATCCTGATCCACATGTGGCACCCGCCGTGTTATTACAAAGCCGTTTATAAATTAAAATCGGAATATCACATTCGGGGAAAGAGGAACACAATTGTATCTCCGACATTTGGAACATATTCGCAACAATCTTCAAAAACGGTCAACAAACTCGTGATGACGTCTATAAAATTTAGGAACGGACAATTTCATTTGGTCTTTTGTGGAGAGATGTCTAATTGGCAATCATACAACAACTTCTTAGCTGAAATTGACGAGTGCATAGAAGATTTAGAAAGCTTAAAGAATTATGGAATTATGCAACTTTTATTGAAAAATGTTAAGGAATCAAGCAATTAGAAATGAAACCGAATAAATTAGAAACCGAACATTAGTCTTGAATGTATAAAAATAGTTTCTTATTAGTTAGATACTTCATTACGAAGTATAAGTACCGAAACAACTACGTTTGGGAAACCTGTCGTAGAAGTCCAACCATTCAAAAAGAGGGACAAAAGGTACCAGAGGGACAGTCAAACTCATAGATTGAAAATAAACTGACAACGCCATGGCTAATAAAAGACAAACAGACAAATAATAGTACACAACATATAAAACTAAGCAACACGAACCCCTCTAAAAACTGCTGGTGATCTCAGGTGCTCAAGAAGTGTATGCAGATCCTTCTGCACATAAAGCACACTACATGTTGCTTATACTATTACAAATACGGTTAATAGTCTAATTCTGTAGATCAAATTTGTGAAAAGGGAAGGTTATTGTGTAACGAAGTAAGTTCTTTGGATTGTCAAGTGGCCAATGTTATACCAAACTAATTTAAATATAAATTTATAAACAAAACAAAAGTAAAGTAAATTGAACATAAATGAAATAATGAAATGAATACATACAAATATAACTACCACACACACAAAACAGAACTAAATATAATGTTATGAAATAAACAAAATAAAACTGAACAATAACAGTCCGCACACCATCATGAACTCTGCACACGCCCGGCAAAGGTTGAACGTTGCATGTACTGTAGAATAACTTTGGGTTGTCCCCTTGAATATCTTTAATATATAGCAGACAGAAAAAATAACTATTTTCACGCATTTTTGGTTGATTCGAAATTGAAGAAAAGAACACTAGATTTTATACTTTTACTGCAATGATAACTTCAAATGAGCAATGACGACTTGAAACTGCATAATACTTCACGGACTGCTCGATTCGTTAAACATATATTAAAACGGACTTCTTTGAATAATTCTTACCGAAAATTTCACCGACTCCAGGAGTTGTAATTAATATCAGTAAACAGAGTTGTAACCATATTACCAATAATACACCATTTGTATAATCGACACTATATATCACCGACACCATATATCACCGACCAGTAGACGGTATTTACTACGTGCTGTACGCACACCAAAACCTGGCCTAAAAATATTGAACCCAAAAGATACTTACTTTATCTATACATTTGCATGATATAGCAATTATTCGGACATTCTAGACCGCGAGTAAGAAATATCATCTCGACAGCAAAATAGACCTCAATGAACTTCACGGTTATTTCATAACGGTCTACCACCTCGTGATGGAGTCGGTAAAATTTACGAAGGGATTATTTTAACTTTTTCATTTGGAACTCTTGGTTTAATAGCTTCCTTGTGAGCAGCAAACTCTCATTACGAAGAAGAAAAGGAGTGCCAAGCGCAGCTCATGAAAGTCAATGTGGAACCTGAAGGTGTTGTTTAACAAATAACACTGACATTGATAGGAAAAATAGATACTTCAACTACTTATGTATCAGGCTGTTTTTTTTACCTGGTGAAAAAATGGTACAGTCAAACTATCTACCGTCTTATTTGATTGTGTGTTCACCTGATGGAAATATTGAAAAACAATTGCCAAATCATGCATAATATTCATGATGTTGTGTGCGTTGATAGTGAAACTGTTGCAGCTATTTATCATGTTTACTAAACTGTTAAAACATTAAACTAGTTAATCTTAAATCATGGGAAAACATTCAGAAATATCCCTACTGATTCACCTTGCTGTGGTATAACATACAGGGAAGGCAGTTTTATCACTTCTCCCTCTGAAAGGTAACTACAAAAGAAAAAGATAAGGAATAACAATACTTACTGTATTAGCAGTAATATGGACTACGGTGTTTTTGGCTTCATTAGGAAATGTAATATATTGTGAAAAGACAAATACAGATTCGATTGTCTGTCAAAATGGAAAAGGAGATATACTATGGTCTTTTGCAAATGACACAATTTAAAAAAAGACCTAGAGGTATCACAGAGTCCGATGTCAGTAAAAAAAAAGAAACTAAGTAAAATGGTAATGATACATGAATTTACAAAGGACTACTAGCAGTTACTGACATGCCAGTTCAAGACATCAATAAAACTGATTGAAATATTATGTCCTCATCATATGAATATCAAGCACAATCCTTCTCGTTAGGGGTTACGTACCATACCATTATAAAAATAACACATATCTGAGAGGGTGATAGATCAGATTGTTACCCCGAGATACCATTGTCGACATGGTTTGGGTACCAATTTTCTGTATCACCCTCTCAGGTCTCTGTGTTATCTAATTTATTATACTGAATGTCCTATCGTTATTGTGTCTTACGGATGAATTTTATTTATAGTATTTTTCTATGACGTCACGCACATAACAACGTTTTGGGTATTAAAAAATCAACAGAAGTTTAGCAGATGTTTTATGTTTTTAGTTTGACAGTCAAATAATTTAATCTGAGCCAAAACGTAGAATTTAAGCATTGTCATTAATGACTTGATGTAAATTCAATTCATTATCCTTTACATTATCGATTTTTGATTGGTCTAGACGAGAGGGTGATATTAAAAAAAATTGTCAACCGCTCAGCCATGTGATAGAGTAAATCAACACCCTCGTATTAGCCAATCAAAATATGGCATTCTAACGTTAAGTATAATAACATAAAATATATGAGTAGAACGCAACAAATGTCATGCAAACTGATTTAAGAATAAATGTGTTTATTTCCGATGCAAAGTGAATCAATATTAAAGCCACAATATATCTTCTTTAATGATCTGCCAACCGTATCGTAATAATATCCATTCTTAATAAGTCTGTTTAAAGGTTTGGTAACATGTTGATATGTCGTGTATGTTGTACTAACTAAGATTATCCAAACTTGTTTAATACGGGCATAAACTATTTGTTGCAAAAATAATCATACACAAGACAAAATCTTTTATATGTATGCCAGTGAAAAAATATTTTCTCAACTTTGAAATGTAAGTATTAATTGCAATATCGATGAATCACATTTAATTCCGATCGAGTCCAGCGATTTGTATAAAGTTGCTTTCGTAATTATCATCATATCAAGGCAGTACAGCAATTCAAGCCATTTCCATGTATCAACTTATCATCTGCATAGTACAATTTATTCTTTTAGAAATACATTCAATCAGTCCTATATTTGACGTCTGAAATGTGTACTTTCCATCTATTTCGATATCATAGCTAGTGAAGCTGTGTTATTGGTAGGATCTTGGAAGATTAATTGTCGCTAAATGACAGATGTACAGGCATAATTAAAGTTCCACTATTCATTCTTTACAGATTAAAGTCGCGTAAAATCAGTTCAGCCCCTCCTTTTTCCAAAATTTTATACCACCCTTCCTATGCTGCCTCCGAAATAAAAATCGGATTTATAATTTTGTCTAGATCTCTACTAAGACGACTTTCCGTCCGTATGTTAAGTCAAGTTTTTTTCCAATATGGCTGCCGAGCAGTTAACACTTTAGAAAGTTAGATCCCAGTTTTTGCAGTTTAATGACAAATTAAAGAAGACACTGTCTGTGAATTTAGTACTATGTGATAGCTAATCTAATGGAGAATAGAATGGTACAATTTTTGTAAAATACTTTTAATAATTTTGTGACTTGTGAAAGATTTTTTCCAGAAGGATCTATTTTGATATTTGATTATTGATTTCTACTACTAGAAGTGACAATATATGTACAGTATGTCTGCATGGGAAAATTTAGCTGGTTTAATTTTTATAAACAAAAGATCTACTACTAAACCTGGGAATACTGTGCGGATATTGCTTACAGCAAAAGTGGATAAGAATAAACCACCACCTAGTAAACGAACTCATTCAGACGTATCTACATGATCTAATGAATCAAACAATAGGTGAGACTTTTCTGGCATAATGAACTTTCAAAAGGATATTGATGAAATTAAAATCAAACTTGAAGGTGTGACAAGGAGAGAGGACCTTGATAGAGTAGTAAAAGATCTTGAGCAAATAGTTACTTTAATTGTCAGAAATCTGATAAATGAATTTGAAATAACTGTACAAAAGAAGATTGATGAAAAAGTGGAAGAAGTTAAAAATGAAATGCAAGAAAAATTTGATGCTTTATCTATAGAAAATAAAGACCTGCTATACAAAGATACATGCTATACAGTATTCCAATACAACAATTAGAAGAGACTTAAATGAAACAAGTCGACTTTCAAGACAGGCTGATATTAGCAGCAACTACAACGAGCAGTACTCGAGAAAAAATAACATTAAAATAATAAATTTTCCAAGAGAGGATTAACAAGATCTTAGAAAGGACTTTATGGAAACTATGGAAAAAAGAACTAAATGTCCAGTTAGAAGACAGAGATGTGGTTGCAATTCACCGTATACCATCTCCAAAGGCTGTGTCCTATCCAGTTATTGTTAAGCTATTCAGTAGTGATGTAAAACGTCAAATTATGAGCTGTAGGAAAGAATTGACCAGTAAAATTAGATTTGTGGATGACGTTACTCAATGAAACATGAGCATAAAAGAGGAACTGAGAAAAACTGAAGAATTGGAGTCTGTCTGGTACTTCAATTTTGAAATTTATGGTAGGACTTCAGCTGAAATTTGGACAACATGATGACATTCAATACAGAGTACAAAAAGGGAAATAGATGTTATGTAATTAGAACTAAGACCTCACGGACATTTTTGAGAATTGTTGATATTTGACTAAATCTCCCTTTCTTTGTATAAAAAAAATCAGAGTTATCTCTCTTTTAACTATAAATCATGTATATTATTGGTTTTCTTTCAACAATACATATTAACATTTTTTTGTACAGATAATCTAAATTTTTGTTGAACTATTATTTTGTTGGTGTCATATAAGACAAACTGCATAAACTGACAAATCTCAACTACAATGTGGCAAAACATATTAAAATAATTATTTTTTTAACACTTTTTTTGTCTGTTAATTGTAATTTTTCTATGAATTGAATGTCTCTAAAGTATTGAATTACAATGTTGGTCCCTATACGAAGCTTGGTAATACATGTATGTCGAGAGTTTTTATACCACCATATGTAGATATTTTGAGCAAATCTTTGTGTATATGTCTTTGTGTCTCATGTGAATGTATAATATGGATAATCATATGTAAAAATGAATGCCTACATGAAATGCTGATGTACAAATATTTCAAACCATTATGGGCTCTTTAAAGATACTGTCTGTTAACTGTCAGGGTCTGGTGATTTATCTAAAAGGAGGGATGAATTTAGTAATCTAAAATCTGGAAACCATAACATTTACTGTTTACAAGACACTCATTTAACAGTGGACAAAGACAATAGTATAAGAACGTTATGGGGATACGAATGCTACTTTTCATCCTTTTCTTCAAATTCAAGAGGTGTAGCAATTATGTTTAAAAACAATTTTGAGTGGAAAGTACTTAAAGAAAACATGGACATTGATGAAAACTACTTAGCTTTGGATTTGGTTGTAAATAAAGTTCGTTTTACTCTCATAACTATATATGGCTCGAATACTGACAGTCCATTTTTTTATGAGCATATTATGTCAATTATTGATGATTTTGAAAATGAGTGTTTTATTATCTGTGGAGATTGTAATCTTGTGTTAAATCCAAATTTAGATTGTTATAATTATTTACACATACATAATCCTAATGCTAGAGACAAACTATTAGAATTGATCGACGATAGATCTCTAGTTGACCCCTATAGGGAACTTTTTCCTGGCCCTTGTAGATATTATTGGAGGAAAAAATCAACTTTCAAACAAGCTAGGCTTGATTTTTTCTTATTTTCTGAAAACATTTTGCTATTTTTGAAAAATTGCTGTGTAGAACCAAGTTACCGCTCGGATCATTCTAGAATTATTTTTGAACATGAATTGAATCCATTCATTATGGGGAAAGGTTTCTGGAAGTTCAAGAATTCTTTAGTGTATGATGCTGACTATGTTAATGGTATTAATGGGGAAAAAGTTCAATGTAAAAAAACAGTATGCAGCCTTGGTATATAATTTTGACAATATTAATGAAGTGAATAATAATGATAATAGTCAGCTTTTTTTTAAAACTCTATCAATGGAGGTGAGGTGCAAAACTATCTCATACTCTAGCTTCAAAAAGAAGGCAAGAGAGAAAAGGGAAAAAACATTAAAAGATGACATTTATATTTTGAAAGAAAATGTAAACTCATTTTCTATACAGCAATTGGAAAACAAAAACATGTAACTAGAAAAATTAAGAAAGGAAAAAAATGCATGGTAAAATAGTTCGATCCAGAATACAGTGGATAGAAGAGGGAGAAAACCCGACAAGTTATTTTTGTGGACTTGAATCTAAGAGTTTTACCAGCAAGATCATTCCAAATGTTGAAAAAGAAAATGGTGATATTGTAACTAACCAAAAAGAAATATTTAAACAGGTTAAAATATTTTATGAAAATTTGTACAAAAACAGAGATGTTGAATGTTGTAAACCTAAAGATATTGAAAATAGTCTACAAAATGTAAATGTTAGAAAGTTATCTTTATAGATAAACTAGAAGGTGAAATATAAGTTGATGAAGCTGGTATTACTTTAAAAAGAATGAAAGCAATAAAACGCCTGAACAGATGGTTATTCAAGTGATTTTTTTAAATTTTTCTGGCCTAACATAAAATATTTTGTTGTAAGATCCTTGAACGCAGGTTATAATAAAGGGGAACTTTCTGTTACTCAAAAACAGGGATAATAACATGTCTTTCCAAAGGGAAACAAACCTAGACAATTTCTAAAAAAACTGGCGCCCTATTTCTTTGCTAAATACTGTATATAAAATTGGCTCTGGGGTTATAGCAAGAAGATTTAAAACAGTTTTGTCTAAACTTATTTATACTGATCAGACAGGTTTTATGAGTGGAAGGTATATTGGGGAAAATCTAAGATTGATCTATGATATCATGGAATATAATGAAGATAATGATATACCAGGCCTTTTTTGTTGATAGATTTCGAAAAAGCCTTTGATTCCATTTCATGGGAATTTCTTTTAAATGTATTGATTTTTTTTTATATTTTGGCGATTCTATTATGAATTGGGTGAAAGTGCTCTATCAAAACATTAATTCAGCAGTCATTCACGGAGGGACTTTTTCACGGCTGAACGGGGTTGTAGGCAAGGTTATACATTATCGCCCTATCTTTTCATTCTTTGTGCATAAATTTTAGCGTTAAAAATAAGGAAACAACAAAAAAATAAATGGAATCAAAGTTCTTCATATTGAACACAAACTCTCACAGTTTGCTGACGATACATCACTACTTTTAGATGATAGTGAAGAATCTTTAAATGAGGCATTATTGGAACTAGATTGGTTTCCTCAAATTTCTGGTTTGAATATAAATTTTTCCAAAACTCATGTAAATTGGATTGGAAGTAAAAATACAGCGCAGAGACACTTTGTACAAATCGAAATCTTACTTGTTGAAGCACATCCTTTAAATTATTGGGTGGTAATTTTGATGTTGATTTAGATAAACTAGATAAAATCAATAAAGATGAAAATATTCTAAAAATAAAAAGACTAGTTAAACAATGGTCTAGACGTAACATTACTGTTACTGGTCGAATTACTGTTGTAAAGACACTTATGCTGCTAATTTTAAATCATTTAATATTGTCACTACCTAATCCAAGTGGAGAAATTATTAAACAGATAAATGAACTTATGTATAAGTTTATTTGGAACTCACCAGTTCATAGAGTGAAACAAGATGTAATTCAAAAAGATTATTATGATGGAGGCTTAAAAATGATTAATTTACATGCTTTTATAAATGCTTTAAAATGTACTTGGATCAGAAGAATTTTTAAAACGATTGTAAATGGCGAAAAATCTTTCTGTCATATGTTGATAAAGAAAGATTCTTTAGTTGTGGTAATAGCTATGTAAAGCAGCTACAGCAAAGTATTAAGAATAAATTTTGGAAAGACGTACTGGGTGCTTGGCAAATGGTAATTGAAAAAGAAATGAATTTACATGACTGGGAATATTTTCTTTCCATTCCAATTTGGATGAATAATCTATTCCAAATTGACGACAAACCAGTGTTTTTTTTTTAAAGACTGGCAAAGGAAGGGTATTCTACATGTCAATGATATTATTGGGGACAATGGTACCTTTCTAAATTTTTATCAATTTCAGGAGTGTTTTCAGATGAATTTAGACATCATGAAATATAATAGTATAATTTCTATGCTAACAAAGACTTCCAAAAAAATTAATGGGGGAGATTATAAATTTCTCAAAAGCAAAAAGGGATCTAAAGATATGTATTTGGTGCTAAACAAAACAACACTGTTCCTACAGGAGTAAAAAGATGGGAAGCAATTTTAGTTTCAGAAAATCAGAACTGGAAAAAGATTTTTCAACTACCATTTGCTATTACAAAAAATACTAAGCTACAGTGGCTTCAGTATAGAATAAATCATAAAATTCTGCCAACAAATAAGTTTTTAAACAAAATTGGGGTAGTGCAAAACCCATATTGTACTTTTTGTAAGACTGAACTGGAATCAATTGAACATATACTGTGGGACTCTTCTTATGTACAACAATTTATTTATGAGCAAACGAACATGTGGTTTCCCCAGAATGGTATTAGTATACCATTTACACAGAATATTTTTTTGTTTGGAAATTTATCACGAATGTACAAAGGTGACCCTCAAACAAAATGTTTCGCTGGATTAAACAATATATATATATATATAATTCAAGATATTTTAAAGGAGAATTAAGTTTAACAGCATTGATTGAAAAAATAAAACATCATTATATTTTGGAGAAGATAACAATTAAAAATAAATGTTTTGATAAATTTAATCAAGCTTTGTACATGTACCTAGAGGCTTTACATGATAATTTGATGAATTAGCAACTATACAAAATTAGCAGACATGAAAATATTTTGTTTTTCCTTTTTCTTAATCAACTTTTCCTTTTTTAAATTATTTCATTAATTAATTATCTATATTTTTTTTCCTTTTGATAAGATACCATTATAAAATCCCAACTAAATGTTATTTTCAAGTTTTATACATTTTCTGATGTGTTTATTATATTACATTTCTATATATAAACTTACTATTTGATAACTTTACTGTTGTATATTATATTTGTTGGATAACAAAAAAAAATGGTTTCTGAATAGTTACTTATGTTTGCCTTAATTTATTAGATCAAAGATTGATGTAGCAAGGACAGAAATGCCAGCGACATTTGGATTAGGGATAAAAGCCTCAGATCACTCTGATTCAAACAAAAAATTCTTTTAAAACAGACATAATCAAGATGCTTGATTTCTTGATTGACAACATATTTGTTACGTTCGGATGACGTGTTTTTCAACAGACTATCAACATTCCAATGGGAACGAATTGTGCCGCTCTTCTTGCCAACTTGTTTCTTTATTATTATGAGGCTGACTGCATACAAGAACTTCTGAGGAAGAAAGATAAGAAGTTAGCAATATCCTCTAACTCTACTTTCCGCTATATAGATGATGTTCTTTTACTTAATAATTCAAAATTTGGTGACTATGTCGAACGCATATATCCCATTGAACTAGAGATAAAGTTACAACAGATACATTTAAGTCGGCCACATATCTTGACTTACATCTTTAAATTGACAATGAGGATCGATTGAAAACAAAACTTTACGACAAAAGAGATGATTTCAGCTTCTCAATTGTGAACTTTCCAATTTTATTTAGCAACATTCCAGTAGTACCTGCATACGGTGGATATATCTCCCAATTGATACGATATTCCCGTGCTTGCATTTCCTATCATGATTTTTTTGATAGAGGGTTGTTGCTCACAAGGAAGCTATTAAATCAAGAGTTCCAAATGGTGAAGTTGAAATCATCTCTTCGTAAATTTTACGGACGCCGTCACGAGTTGGTTGATCGTTATGGAATAACCGTTTCACAAATGATATCGGATATGTTCTTAACGTCGTAACTACAATCCCCTTCCCTTTCATAAATGTGACCTACTAAATTAGACTATTCACCGGATTTGTTATCTCATAAGCAACACGACGGGTGCCACATGTGGAGCAGGATATGCTTAACCTTCCGGAGCACCTGAGTTTTTTGGTGTTTATTCCTTAGTTTTCTATGTTGTGTCCTGTGTACTATTGTTTGTCTGTTTGTCCTTTTCATTTATAGCCATGGCGTTGTCAGTTTAGTTTCGATTTATGAGTTCGACTGTCCCTCTGGTATCTTTCGTCCCTCTTTTACTGAATACGAGATTTTGAAATCCTTACTAATGGTTGTTTAAACTCTGTTGCTCAATTGAAGTAAATTCATAATAAAGGAATATGAAGAAAAAGAAACCAATCGTTCCAACTCGAGAGGTCGGAGTTCATCGTGACTAAGTATTGCTAAAGAGGGACGAAAGATACCAGAGGGATAGTCAAACTCATAGATAGATAAACTGACAACGCCATGGCTTAAATAAAAAGACGAACAGCCAAATAATAGTACAGAAGACACAACATAGAAAACTAAAGACTAAGCAACATGAACCCAGACAAAAACTGGGGACGATCTCAGGTGCTCCAGAAGAGTAGGCAGATCTTGCTTCACATGTGGCACCCGTCGTGTTGCTTATGTTATAACAAATCGGGTAAGTAGTCTGATTCAGTAGTGTCATGTTGGTTTCAAATTATAACAAGAACAGTCAAACCCAGTCACTCACGGGAAGTATTAAAAATAAGATGTAAGATAGGTGACCTTAAACAGGTTTTTAAAAAATACGACAACGCCCGTGGCCGGGATCGCCGCAATTGTTAATTGTTTTTAATCGTTAGAGTCATCGTCTTGCGAACAGTGAAATAAAACATGGCGCTTAAAAAATGATTTATACACTCCGAAATGGGGGATCTTGGGATATCATGGAAACCATTTCAAAAAGAAGTAGGCCTGACATTGACATCTCGAATTGCATTGTTTCCATTTATTTTTGGATATTTCTGGAAATATTTTGCACCAACAAGAACGTAAACGATAAGAATTTGTCACTATGATAAGTTTCTAGCCGTTATTGTAGATTTCATGGCAAATTTGAGTTTCAAAGTTGAGAAGTGAAGTCTACCCTTAAAAAATAACCGACATTATGACGTCGGAGGAAGCGTCACAACAAAAATTAAAAGCCTTTAAAACGTCATAACTATTTGAACTACGAGACAGGGTACCAGTTACTCTTATAAGATCTAAGACTGCGAAAAATATGTTATAAGTGAGTCGAGACACATCCCAACTTATTTCTCATGTTGAGCATAAAACTTGTGTAGTCATATCTAACTAATTAAGACGTCACGTGACTTTGGTGACGTAAAAGCCGGCAATTTTTGTCATTTTGTCCCATATAAAATGCAAAGGTGCTTCAAGAAAGTTAAATTTTCTCAGTTATCTGACCAGTTCTCTGTTTTTTGCAGCTGTATCATTGGTATTTGAACATAATTTTAACTTAAAATGTTGGTTCTGACAGTTTGATTTTTTGATTAAATTATGTACCTTATACTTTTTTCTTCATTTCCCTGTTAACACAATGGTAAACTCGCGACCCTATGTCTACTTGTACATCTAATTCACATATTCAATAAATAGTAATACTTTGCAACTTGATTGGCGAAATATTCTACTTAAAACAGTGTAAATCGAGGGCAAATTACGTTCTACATCGATTTAAAAAAAGTGATTTTTTTCGTGATTTTTTAAAATGGCCGGTGTGTTAAGTTAGAAATTAAATAGAAATTTTGTAACTAAAATAAGTACTCTCAGATCTGTATAACGTCCTTGGTGTCCTTTTAATTTTTACCGGATGAGGAATGTATAAATACCCTGTAACGTCCGATCTGTATTTGTGTTTGATTTTTTTCTGCTTTGTGTCGATCTGAATTCTATAGTTTGTTGTTATGTTATGCTGTTACTCCACTGTCCCAGGGTTATAGCTAGCCTAACCTCTCACTTGTAGGACGGTGGCATGTAATTGCATTATGTTGACAACAATGTGTGAGTAAAACAAATCGACATAATAGGTACATGAGGTAAAAATGTCAAAAATTAAAGTACAGCAATCAACAATGCGTTATAATCATAATTGCTATTAAATAACTAATTCCAACAACAAAAAATGGAATATAGACACTATACAGTACATAACCAAATATGAAAGATAAGAATGCAAAAACGACCATAGCAGAATAATACAATGGCGTCCTTTTCACCTGACTGTTACATTTTGTTTTTATGTTGCAATGTTAGATCACTGTCACAGGTTAGAGGGAGAGTTAATACCTCACAAACATGTTTATTCCTGCCAAATCCCAATGTGCCTGTCCCAAGTCAAGAACCTGTAGTTCAGTGGTTGTTGTTTGTTCATGTTTGTCATATTTGTTTTTTGTAAATTATTTTGTTGTGAATAAGGACGTTTGTTTCCTTACTTTGATTTTTTTTTATTTTCTCATGTGGGAGCCTTTTATTGCCGACTATACGGTATGGGTATTTCTCATTGTTAAAGGCATAATGTCTGCCTATAATTGCTTACGTCCACTTCATTTGAACTTCGGTATGGATAGTTGTCTCATTTGCAATCATACGTCATCACTTGTTATATTAGTGAAATAAAATGTCTTCAGTATGTCCATACTTAATCTTGTGTTCCTTGATATCTTCTGAACTACTGTTTGTGAAGATATCAAATGTTAACAACTAGAATGTAATGCTCAGCATTAGTACTATCAGGTTCATTAAGTAAAGTGTAGAAATATTAAGACATGGTTTTCCCAGATGATAAATGCACTGTTTCGACTTTGTTGTATGTTATAAAACACAGACATCAAACACTTTTTTATTTTTTCCTGATAATGAATTGTATGATAAACAAATGATGCGACTTGGTAGTCCTAAAAGGACAAAAATGAAACTATTAAATATTTTAAAGTCAATAGTGACTGACATAAATCATCATATCTTGGTAATCTATATAACATGTGATACAACAACATTGATTTTAAACAAATACCAGATAACCGAATTGATGTATTATATATACAAAGGTTATATTCAAACTAACACATGATGTTACAAATCACTAAAAACTTAAAGTTCATTGAAGTCATTTGCACAAAAATTTAAATTAAAATGTTAAATGTATAAGGAAATACTGAATTTTTCCAACAATTGAAAATCAAGACATTGCAAAATCAATTGTAGTCAACTGATTAATTATAATAAATGCAGATGTGTTCTCATAGTTCACATTTTGAGTTTTTCAAGCACCACAGCGTACTAACTATTTCTGGAGCTTTCAAATTAAAAAAAATGCGACATTATGATTTAGATTTCATGTTCGTTAAGCATGTTCATCTTTAAAAAAAAAATCCAAATTAGTTCAATCAACTTTAAACAAATATTTGATAATGCGGTTTCGTTTGTTTATATTAAGGTTTATATCTCAAGTACAAAATGAATATACCACTGACAAAAAAAGGGAACTGCAAAATATATATTTCAAAAGAGTAAATTTGTTAAAATGATATGCAAAGGATTCAAGCCTTGAAGTGTGTATAACTGTCAAATGACAAAATGTTGCACTTTTGTTGCTATCATTTTGATATAATGAAAAATAATTCAAAGACTACATTAATTTTTATCCTGAACTGGACTTTCTGCTATACAAATATAGGTGTACAGATAACACAAAGCAGCATACGTAAAGTTAAATGTAAAACATGGGTTCTGGAAGTCATACTTATGTTGCAAAAAAAATAACGCCTTTGAGTGAATTGTTTAACTTCATTCAAAATATGGTTTACTAATTAGTAGCTCTTTATCTGTTTCGCGTTCGAATAATAATTTCAATGGTCTGCCGTAATTGTTTAATAATGAAAAGACATATTAAATTACATTTTAAAAACTTAACCAGCAGCGGAAAAAAAACATTGTAAAACACAAAAAAGGTTTAGATTCGATTAACTTATGGTACTTTGACTTAATCATACGCCTAAGTTATAACTCAAATTGAAGTCTGAAATTTTATAAGTTACTCAGTCTTTTACTGCAAAAGATTATTGTCAGAATAACAAACTCCAGTTTAAACATAAGTAGCAGAGTAATATCAGTAACCATTGTTGTTTTTTTGTTGTTGTTGAAATGTTGACTAAGGAAAGCAACTGTGCGTCTCTTCTATCCGACCATTTTCTTATCCCATACAAGCTAACTCTCTTTCATATTGTAATAGTATTAAAACATTTGACTTTTCTACACTTTACACAAGTATTCCACATTCCAAACTAAAAGACAAATTGAAAAGGTTTATATTGCTTTGTTTCATACAAAAAAATGGCCAACGTAGATACAAGTATCTTGTCTTAAGGAGGAATAAATCATACTTTGTAAAAGATCACTCTGAGTCAAACAAAAAAATCTCTGAAACTGACATTATCAAGATGCTTTATTTCTTGATTGACAACATATTAGTTACGTTGGAGGACATGTTTTTCAACAGACCGTCATTCCAATGGAAACCAATTGTGCCCCTCTTCTTGCCGACTTGTTTCTTTATTATTATGAGGCTGACTTCTTACAGGAACGTTTTATACCGCAGTCCCACTAGGCCACGATCGCACAACGATCTGTGAAAAATATGCAAAGTTTGATGATCGTAGTACGATCGGGTAGATCGCAGTAAGGTCGTATCACGGTCGTGGTGAGGTCTTCAAGATCGTGATGAGCGTGGCCAACTTTGAACATGTTCAAAACAATCGTGGTGCGGTCGTGGCGAAATCAGGTCGTAGCAGAAGCGTAGTGAGAGCGCATAAAGATCGAAGTAAGATCGCAAAGGTCGCTGTACCATCGTAGCGAGAGCGTAGCGAATGCGTAATTCTATTCGGAGAGACTGCGCTACGATCTCACAGCGACGTTATTACGATCTCACTACGACCATCACGTTCTCATCAAGACCCAACTTCGCTTCAACTACGACTATTCCTCGCTGTTGACGACCATAGCACGATTCTAGCATGCCCTTGCGGTCCTCGTCCTTCTCTTCTTACGACCTGACTACGTTCACACTACGACCATCATTCTCATTGTCATTTTCACATACTAGTAACATTTATTAAATATCTCCAGCTTTTGTTTGTCTGTATGTCATGAGAACTTCTTGTCTATTTTCTCCTACGGCTCAACCATGCTTCTCGTTTTTATATAGATTAGACCGATTAAGATAGCGATGAGCGGGGTGCGATCGTGGTCTAGTGGGACTGGGGCTTAAGGAAGAAAGATAAGAAGTAAGCAGTATCCTGTAATTCTACTTTACGTTATAAAGATGATGTTCTTTCACTAAATAATTCAAAATTTGGTGACTATGTTGAACGCATCTATCGAGTTAAAGGATACAACAGATACAGTTAAGTCTGCCTCATATCTTGACTTACATCTAGAAAATGAGTGTCGGATGAAAAAAAAAATTACGACAAAAGAGATGATTTCAGTTTAACAACTGTGAACTTTCCATTTCGAAGTAGCAACATTCCAGCAGCACCTGCATACGTGGTATATATCTCCCAATTGTTACGATATTCCCGTGCTTGCATTTCCTATCATGATTTTCTTGATAGAGGGTTGCTGTTCACAAGGAAGCTATTAAACCAAGAGTTCCAAATGGTGAAGTTGAAATCATTCCTTCGTATATTTTACGGACACCATCACGAGTTGGTTGACCGTAATGGAATAACCGTTTCACAAATGATATCGGAAATTTCCTTACGTCGTAACTACAATCTCCTTCCATTTCATGAATGTGACCTACCTAATAAGACTATTCACCGGATTTGTAATAACATGAGCAGCACGAAGGTTGTCACATGTAAAGCAGGATCTGCTTACCCTTCCGGAGCACCTGAGATCACCCCCAGTTTTTGGTGGGGTATGTGTAGCTTATTCTTTAGTTTTCTATGTTGTGTCATGTGTACTATTGTTTGTCTGTTTGTCTTTTTCATTTATAGCCATGGCGTTGTCAGTTTATTTTCGATTTATGAGTTTGAATGTCCCTCTGGTAACTTTCGCCCTCTTTTGATATAATTTCCTTCAGACAATTGTTAAAAACTACATGATCAAAGAAGCTAGTTCATTTAATTCACGTTCAGAGATTTTGATGATGTTCCTATATTGGTTCATCCTGTGTCTTTCATAATCCTAAATGCGTGCATCTTCGTAAATCTTCCGACTTCCGATTTTATTTTACACATGCAATTAACTGTAAATGTCAGAAATATCTGCATATTTGTAATCTACACAATTATTTATACATGAAATCTTATCATTCTTTAGTGACAATAGAGACCTAAAGTGTTTAGTAGGGTTTGTGTCTTTTCGGTAGTAATCTGTAATTTGCTGTTTATTCGTTGATTTTGCTCCTAAACTTTGAACATTATTTGGCTTAAACGATTTGAATCCTGGTATTCTATTTTAACATGTATAAGTTCAATTATGTCACACTTTTTAATCCAGAGATTTTGATCACAATTTTGCAACAGTTATTGACTTTTAAAACATTTGAATTCAAGGCATATTGTTTTAGAAGGAGAAACGATGGTAGATCATAAATAATCTCGTGTTTCATTATAAATAACTGTATATTATTAAGTAGCTTTCCATGTGCATTGGTTTCTGGTGGAGAGTTTTATCATTATCATCATATCACATCTTCAAATTTTATAGATTTAATCTATGAACATATATAACAATAAAACCAATTCAAAGATGAAGCACATTGTATTGCTGGTATGCCAAACGTCGATACCCTGGATAGCTGAATAGATATACGTGTGTATATAGCATGTATATGGAGAATCAATTCAAAAAGTATCCTTACCATACATTCAAATACTTTTTCATAATCAGTAACCTTAATTTAGATACAGGTGGTATCACTTTTTTCAAATGAAATATTAGGATTTTTCTTTTAATATTTGAATTGGAATCGAGTATTTCCAAAACAATGATACATCACAAATTGCAGAACCTTTGGCATAGTAGTAATATAATCATGGTGTACAATTTTATTAAAGATATTCAATTCTGTGTTTGAGATTGCATAAGTTAGAGTGGATTTTGTCATTTGAAGTGTGTGTTACAGGTAAAGATCACTTCACTTGGTTTAAGTACATTTTGAGAGTACTGTCAACAGCAAAGTGGATGATAGGCAAACCATAAAAGTTATCTTTTTTTGATAAGAGATACAATTTACATCTCAGCAGGTGTCACGCTTTTACGCCGATATTAGTCATTTAAATCTGACTCCAAAGTGAATAAATAAAATTGTACTCGTACTATGCTGAAAACGGTAGGTATAGTTTCGGGCTAAGATCGTGGTTTTTCGAGTGATTTAATCGGGTTTTTTCAAGTGAGACCTCTTTTTTTCGAGTGAATATGAATAAAAATGTTAACAGACTTCCTTTCTAACAAGACGTGATAACGACGCTGGAATTTTATATACAGTTGAACAATGAATGTTAGTATTTGCAATAAAAATTAATATTATTAATCCAACATAATTTTTCAGTACAAAAAGTTAATATAAGCCTTAGAACGGTTTTATTCTGAAATACAGAATATAGCCATTGTTATACACATACCAATGCAAATGTCGAAGGAAATGCATACATGGCATCTATATATTTTAAAAATTCAGACACTTTACATAAATTCTTGTTATTGCATTAAAAACGACATTTTGAGACTGAATTCATTTCCTTATTTTCGTTTTTTTTTCGAAAGCGTCCATTTTTGGAGTGATAATACACATTTCCTATAGCTAGACATGTTATGTGTCAGCGTAATTACGTTTAAAAAAACAATAAACATAGGTTCAAATTACTTACTTTCCAATGCATGAAACCAATGCATTCGTAAGTTCGATAATGTTGTACTAACACTTATAATTAAATATTCAATATAAACAAAAAATGGGTTATACATCGGGTGTAAGATAGTTAAACAACTTGGAGTACGGTGTATCTTGATGTAAAACCCCTCCGGCATCCATCCGTCGGGATTTCTTATCAAGACACATCTATCCCTCAGTGAATAAGTATTTCATATATTTTGGTGATTTATTGGGAATATATGACATTTTTCTCCACTTAATTACAGTTATGAACTAGAAACATGCATATTTTGAAGTCAAATATACATTTTGTCTTATTTGAATTTTTATTACAAACCCGGATAATCTGTTTAAAAACCCGGACGGTTTCCCAGTTGCTCCCGAAAAAAAACCGGACAATATTAAACTGAATGTTTTGGTTAATAATAAAAAAATATTGGCTTCTTTGTTGCTAAATAATGTGTAGTATTCAAAATAAGATGGGTAGTCATGTAAAAAAATATTTAGGTTACGAATAACAGGTAATTGACCTTATCGCATGTTTTCTCACCCGCAAAAAACTGAAAAAATTCACAGAATCTCGAATAACAACGATACTTTCGATAGACGACGTTGACCGAACTTCTTTTCGTAACCAATGTAAACAAAATGTTAGCGATAATAACATTATTTTCACTGCAAGTTAATCGTTAATTAAGTAATTCACAAAAACATTCGTTTGAATGAAAATAAGAGTTTTTGCTGTTAAATTTTTATCAGATAGCAAATTTCATTGAGTACATATTTTTTGCGTTAACCAACAAATATATTCATTCGCCAGGCATATCTAATGACA
This sequence comes from Mytilus edulis, assembly GCF_963676685.1. Taxonomy (NCBI): domain Eukaryota; kingdom Metazoa; phylum Mollusca; class Bivalvia; order Mytilida; family Mytilidae; genus Mytilus; species Mytilus edulis. Next base: position 72,688,198 of record NC_092350.1, on the reverse strand, counting down.
ATAATATACAATATGTAATAGAGGTAACGAGTGAGAAAAAATATATTCCCTATCTACAATTTGAAAGAATTATAAGGATTAAACGCCATTTTAAACTTGACCATGTCACTCCCAAACATTTCATAAAAGTCCTTCGGAGTTTTATTTGTATGTGAGTGAATTGGTCGAGTTTATATACCAATAAATTCCTTTTAAAAAGGCGTTTAATCCTATAATAAATATTTATTTTTTTGTGTATTGGCTTTTGAAACGTTGCATAAATCAAATCATAAGATTAGCGAGGTGTAGTTTGTTTATAATTCTATAAAGGACAACACAGATATTTCTTCGTCTGTTTCCACTTGTCTTTCACACATACATGATATATTTTGATAATGTTAAATGAATTCGTCGACGCTTTGATAATGGTCAACATGCTCTTCAACTTGTTTGGCTTTTAACATTTTTGAAATGAGCACCAATAATGAGTCTTATGTAGACGATACGCGCGTCTGGCGCCTGGAACCTTTGATAACTATTAACCTGATCTTATTCTTTATTCCCAAAACTTAAGATCACCCCAGGTCATTAGTTATACATGTGCTTTTTATCTTTTTATTAATGAGCGTGGATGTTCCTTTGGTGTCTCGTCTTTATTCTACAGTCAAAATAGAAAGAAGAGGTCATTTGTTTCCAAATAAATCTATTTTAATTGTTTCGTTTTCCTTTTATTTCCCTATATCAAACACTTAACGAAAATCACCAGATATTTCTCTTGTTCTTATCTCAAGCTTTTAGTGTTAATTGTACAACAAGTTTTAAACATAGAAATTTAATATATTATTGTTGTATGAATGAAATCTTAAAGACTTTCACAAGAATTTAGTCTTAGACGCATGTTTTTTTTTTATAGTTATTGGTTTTAAACTAGCTGACAGTAACTGCCACGTCCACTCTGTGTTTTTGTTTGAGATGTATTTCTATTTGTATTTTAATTATTAAGTCTTATATGAAAAGATAAAGTGGTCTTATTGGACAAACTATTTTACCTTGTATCGTAGGGAAAACATCAACATCTGACACAATTTCCAAACTTCACCTAAGTACATCCTTAATACTATATACCTGTGATAATAATCTTATATCATTAAAACAAATTCACCATTTTTATAAGACTCTCAAAAGATAATGTTATTACTTTGCTGACATTAAAATGCACATTTTTTTAAAACTATTTACAATTTTTTTTATTCAATAAAACATGCCATAGAATAAAACCAGTTCACTGGCTTTATATCGATGAGATGTCATTTTATCTAGTTCATTTGATAAACGTTCAAGTATTATAGAATATATTATTTTACCCACGATCCGAACCATTTGTAACATATAATATCTAGACAATTAGATAATTGAGCATTACATTTTGTTTGTTGACTTTGTCGCTTTGTTGTGATTGTTGTATCAGTTATGAAATATATTTCTAGCCTATAAAAAGACTAATTTGCTAATACAAATAAGAAAGTATTGTTGATACATCGATCAATGTCATATGAAAATACCTCCATATCCGTTTTAGCTTTATTTGCCTTAAATGCGAAAACGCTGTGGCGGGCATTTGTATGTTTTCCTGAACATTTTACTCTTCTTCTTTACAATATACAGCTAATGTAGGACGCACTTGAAAATAAATAAAAAAGAGTCATTTTATATAATATTAGATAAACATGGCTTTGCACTAGCTTTCAATGAAGGCCAGTGGTATTTGTGTATCATCTTCTTGGTTGTCTATCATTAAAAAACCATATTGTGTAGCGTAACGGTCAACAAACTCGTGATGGAGTCCGTAAAATTTACGACGGAATGATTTCAATTTCACCATTTGGAACTCTTGGTTTAATAGCTTCTTTGTGGACAGCAATACTCTATGAAGAAAATCATGATAGGAAATACAAGCCCGGAAATATCGTATCAATTGGACGATATATACTCCGTATGCAGACGCTGCTGGAATGTTGCTAATTGAAAATGGAAAGTTCACAATTGGGAGGCTAAAATCATCTCTTTTTTGTCGTTAAATTTCGTTTCCAATCGACCCTCATTGTCAATTTCTAGATGTATATCAAGATATGAGGCAGACTTAACTGTAACTGTAATATCCTTTATCTATAGTTCGGTGCAACTGTATAACGAGTTTGGTAAACAAAAGTCTTATGATACAAAAGTTAAGCGCTTGACACGAATTGTACGAATTGTACGATTTTTACAATTATAGGGGTAAAAGTCAAAATCAAGGTCAGGTTGACCTGATTTTTGTATATGATACATTTTCAGCCATATTTCCTATTCCTTGGTACAGTAGTCAATTCATGGAAAATACAACGTATTATTAAGTCCTTGGTAATTAAAATGATCAGTAAAGTCTTACAGTACAAAAAATATGCACAGGCCTCGAATTATCAAAGTCTTCGACATTATGGGCGTCAAAATTCCAAATCAATGTCAGACTGACTGAAGTTTGATACATAAAACACACCTATACCTTGATGCACCAATATAAAAAGTTTGTTTATTTAGGTCTCATGGTACATAACGTATTCACATGAATCGAAACTGGCGAACATACAGACAGACGGTTAAATGGACGGACGATGGACGGACATATAGAACAAAGGTCATGGTGGTTTCTATATACCTCCTACCACCACGATTCATTTTTTTCCGCGATGGTATATTTACATAATACTGTTTATTGTATTTTAGCCTTTGTAATATCAAAATTAGAAAGTCTTAGTAAACAAGATTTTATCTGTTTAAGTTGCATTTCCAAATTCCCTCTGTGTAATCAGACGATACCAGTGATGTGATTGTATTTAAACTAAGGACAACAAGACATTAGACGATTTTAACGCTATCATACTCGTATTTCAATTTTAGGTTTCCTAACTTTTGTTCAAGAACGAAACTAATGAAGCTTGTAAAAGAATTATGTCTTGTGTGGGGAAACTATCTAATAGGTGGAAATATGGGATACTTATACATTTTCTGCTAACAACGTACATTCGCCGTTCATCTGAAGCAATTATTTGGCCATTGTATCAACTCAATCCTTATTTTCGGAGATTGTCTGCATTCCAACTGAGGATCTCGGATTTTCCCCGGGAACCTCGGCTTTCTCGCCAATAAAATCTAACCGCCACAAACAGACAATAGTGTTGAAAGTGGCATAAAATAACAAATAATCAATCAATCAATCAATTTCTATCGACTAAACCTTGACATTCCTTTTTGTTTCACCAGGGAAACGCAGACGGTTAATATGCATCTTTTCTGTGTTTGTTAATCATGTTTATGTAGGTTGACATAAGATATAATAAAAGTACACAAAGGTTTTGAAATAATTGCTTTTTAATCAAAAATGAGTATAGTAATCACGTCATAAAATCCAACTATTATTACACTTCATTTACTGATGATAAATGAAACAAAATGAGACGAAAATTCAAAGGGAAAACAAAAAACTATTTGAGCAATATTTTACAAATTCATCTCTCATTTAATATGGCTGGACTAAAAGCAAAATAACAACCAGATATTGATTATTAGGTAATTAAGAGATTTTGAATTTTAGTATAATCTTATATTGAAAATAAAAGTTTGAATATCAACAGAATTTAAAAAAATGATGATTAAGTGACAGGGATTAATAACAAAAAAATCTAGATTAAAGACATGATATGCAGAATGTGTTTTTGAGATTAGAAAATTAAACAATATAATCCTTTATAACAAGCATATTTATGAATCCTTAACCGATGATTTTGAGTTGCTTTCAGTGTTACTGGTCTTATGACAATTGATTTTGATAGACCAAGTTCACCTGGTCGTTTGTAACACATGCGAAAAAGTTGATTGCAATCCAGAAACTAAAATAAAAAACAAATTTAAATTTGTGCAAAAATTAATTGTATTCTTCATAAATATTTTAATTCTGTGATGTGTGAATGGCACTAGTTCACTCACTCACACACACACACACACACACACACACACGCTCATTAACTTTATTTGAGGGTGCTCAAATAACCCACTCGATTTGTTTATGAATCAATAAATCAAATTTACACATCAATATTCCTTTTTAGATAATGTTTAATCTCTCACGAAATAAATAAAAGCAATACTTATTTTCTATTTTAAGAAAGTAAGTTGAACATTCTTTGTTTTGCATTTTCGAGAAACCCTTCTGATTGTTGTTGATTACTCTGTTCTAAATTATTTCGTGTAGTTTGTAATCGGTCTGCAAAAATTTGATAACTCTATCCATACTGTGCTCGTTTCTTGCATTCCTCTAATGTTTTAATTCTAAGACGAAAACCGCTTTTCTTTTCAAGCTTTTCACTTTCTATCCTTAGTTCAATATATGCGACTGTACTGAGAGGATCGGGACGCAGAGCTATATCTTTTAGCCTGTTAGTATATGTTGTTATTTCCTCGATCATTACTTGTATTCCACATTCGCAAATTATGATATCGTCATTCATTTTCTGTATAAGTTGTTTTTTCGTAAGTTTTTCTTTCGATGCTTCTTCATATTTTGAAAGCATATCGGAGTAGCTTTTTTTAATTCGGTTTGTTTCCCATTTGTATATATATGGTACATTTGAATGCTCCTGCCAGTGACATTTTTTGGGACATATCTTGCACGATCCTACAGGCGACATAGCGATGCACCTAGCTTTGTCGGCACCATTGGCAAATGCACAGTTGTTGTGACAGGTATTATTACACACCAAACAAGTTGTAGTGTAAATCCCTTGTCCACTTATGTCTACTTTGACCACTTTATTTTCTTCCACGGTATACTCAAAGTCTTTATTTTCGTTTATCTGTCGTTCGAATTTGGTGAAAATTTCAACCTCTTGTTCTAATGAGTTAATCTTTATGAGACCTTTATCAATCTCTTGTTGAAGATGAAGAATAGTATTTTCAAGCTGTTGTCTTTTAGTCAAAACCTCAACTCGGAAAGCAAGTTTTAGATCTATGGAACCTCCGAAGTAAGGAATAAACTCTTTGTTTCTAAACGAAAAACTTCTCGCAGCTCTTTAAACCCATGTCCCAAAAGAATTCCAAAAGACTCTCTTGATCTTTTATGGTGTTGTTGACAAAAAGTGCGGAATTGTTGAAAGGAAAATAAACTTTGTATGGAAGTGGCTTTTCAGGGAGTGCTGAAAGACCAGCTAACACTGGAGGTGTATTTCCGTCAGCAAAAGTAACAAGAGAGAAAATATTATCAACGATATCTTTACCAAATAATGCAAGATATGATTCGTAGATGTATGTTTGTATTGTTGTAAGTCTAGCATCTGGCGCTTTTACAATAAAACACACTGCGCCAAGGACAGTTACTCCTCTATTATCTTTTGCTGTAAAAAGCTGCCTTATTTGGGAAACTATTTAGGCATCTTGTGTAATTCCACGCGTATCGCCGAAACCAGGAGTATCTATGAGGTTGATTGTGTAATTTATTCGACTAGAAACATCGTTGTATATTGTATACATAGTTATCCATTCTGTCTGTGATAAGGCCTACAAATTGTTAAAACATGTCTTTAAAACCATTAATTAATTTATGCAAAGCGTTTGATTCATGAACTGTTTGTCTTTCCTGAGCACATGTGTGAAGAATCATTTACTTTTAAGTTTTTTTATGAAAAAGTGTTTGCCTACTTGTGATTTCATAATTTTGTAGTAAGTTTTTTATTGCCAATTTTGCTATCAAAGTGATCTCTTCTTACATGGCTTAGATAAAAATAATATTCAGACAAAAACAAATATTTAATATTTCTGAAAGCAGTCTGAATAAGACAATAAATAAGTTCTTTTCTTTATTCAAATAAACAGTCGTACACATGTATTGCAAATCTGTTTCATCAATTGAAGATTTACACAAACATGAAAAATGACTAGACCAAGATGTAGGATTACAGATGATCTAACTTAAATTACCGAATAACCGCTTTTCAAAAAGTAGTTAGTCTTGGATGAAACCTATGAAAGTCGTCAAAATGATTTTACCAAATATTAGCAAAACATGCTCATTTAATCAAAATTAAACAAAATAAATCCTAGAGAACTACCAAATAATTTCTGGTTAGAATATATATTTTAGAATGAAATTATACTTATTGCCCTGCACTATGTGTTAGTGTTTAACATACACGTAAGTATGTACTTTCACTATAGATTTATTTTATTGATTAAGCGCACAATTTGATATACAATTTGAAGTATTGAGTAAAGGACGGTGCTCTAAGATGAAGTGTGCTCTGAATATTTTCTCAACAACAAATATATACTTTATTACAAAACAAAGCAGTAATACACACTATAGAATTTTTATGTATTGATCACAAATATGAGACAGTTCTTATCAATTCGTTTGATGTGTTTGTGCTTTTTATTTCGCTATTTATTTTGGACTTTCCGTTTTGAATTTTCCTTCGAGTTCAGTATTTTTTTTTATTTTACTTATTTTTATTGTAAACCTTATTACAAAAAAGATCTGTATTCTTTGAGTATGTGAGTGAGTGACGGTATTTTTGTATTAAGTAGAGTCAGGTTTATTGTAGGGTTATTGAATAAAAATTCTATAGTGTGTATCAATGTTTTTATAATAAAATCCAGTTAAGTTAGTCAAATTTTGTACAAATTGTAATTTGTGCAAGCACCTTTTGTACAAATTACCATTTGTACAAAATCAAAATACAAATTAATAATATGTACAATTTTTTCGTTCTTAGACAATATACGTATAGTGTCTTGAAATATGAAATTTATTTGTATGAGGCTTAGAAACGGGAAAATGCGAGGTTCTACCGTATATTGTTTTTATACTGAAATCGATAAAATAATAAAAAAATAATAAAAATATGAAACAAATATTATTAAAAAAAAAAAGTGTTTGGAATTTCCCCCTTGGGGTACCATTTTGGGGTATTTCCCTATGAGCGTAGTCTAGGCGGTAAGCATTGACAATTTAAGGAATTAGAAAGGGAAAATGAATTTAATTAATAGCATTTGATAAACATGGTATATAAATTACCAATTTGAAGACAAAACAGGTTTAAATTCATAAAAGTTTGACCATTGTTACTACACGTTGTCATGGTTGTGACGTGACGTTGTAAATAGGCGGGGCTTATAGGTGAGTTGAGGTCATTGACGTATAAAGCTAACGTTTATACGTATAGCTTTATCTGTATAGTAAAATAGCTGATTGCAGTATAAAAAGTTTAATTTGTACAAACTGATACCTTGTACACAACACACCATTTGTCTTGAGTTTTTCTAAGAATATTCTGTGAGAACCTGTTCAAAGTGAGGAATCTGTTATTTTGTTGTCGTTTATTAATGTATATTATATTAATGTATAAATAAAAGCAACAGTAGTATACCGCTGTTCGAAATTCATAAATCGATTGAGAAAAAAACAAATCCGGGTTACAAACTAAAACTGAGGGAAACGTATTAAATACAAAGAGGAGAACTACGACACAACAGAAACACAAAATTAAAATGTAACACACACAGAAACGAACTATAATTTAACAATGTTTAACAATGGCCATTTTCCTGACTTGGTACAGGATATTTTAAGAAAAAACAATGGTGGGTTGAACCTGGTTGTGTAGCATGCCAAACCTCCCGCTATTAGGGCAATGTTAAATATAACATTAAAATGACAACATTATAGAACAGGAGTACAATACAAATAAATGGGAGAACATATAGGGCAGATAAACACACGAATAATAGCTAACAAATGGTATCAGATTTTAAATCTAATACCAGACGTGCACCTCGTCCAAACAAGACCAACCAGTGACGCTCAGATGACAAAAGTTCCAAAAAGTACAAAGAGGACCAAAAGTTCCAAAACGTTGCGACCGATATGGCTAGGGTTTTATTATATTACATTTGTTTTTTGCTATTTTTTAACATAAATCAAGCCATTGAAGTTTTGGTTTGAATTGTACATTTGTCTTCAAATCGAAGCCTTATACAGCTTACCATTCGGTATGGGGTTTGTGCATTATTGAAACATGAACGGTGATCTTAATAGTTGTTGACTTCTGTGTCACTTAGTCTGTAGTGGAGAGTTTTCTAATTGGAATTCATACCATAACTTTTCATTATTATATACACACGCAGACTAGACAAGACTTCATAGTGTCGTCAGCTATGTTTGAAATAGGAAGACTGTCTTCATAATTGAAAGAAAAAAACATGTGATTAGCATTATGGTGAAAACTTCAAATGTCTTAGTTTCATAATATACTTATTATAGTACGTGATTATTTACGAAAAACAATGCGATCTTCCGATCTTCTTACACACTGCAATATTTGCTTTGAGATTATGTTTGAATCGGCATTTATTTTTATCTAAGACTTTAATAAGACCCTTTTAAACAATGGTATTAAGTCGTGCTTTTTTTCAATGATAAAGAATCTGCGAAGAGATTACTACAATAAAATACAGAAAACCCAACAATAATAATAAACACAATTTTTTTAATTAGTATACCTCATTTCCTGTTCTTGCTTGTTTGCATGTTTCGAGATTTACAAGAGTAAATCTAAAAGGATCCTCTCATGTAACACCCAGCACATAATTAGCCATATTGTTTATGAGAGTACTCTTGCCTGAACCTGTTGATCTTACTATCATTATTGTCTTTTCTTGTGTGTGACTACCAGGTGATCCTAGAATAAGTAAATATTAGTATTAAAGGAAGTCTTTATAATTTGTTTATTTTGTACAGTATGACAGATAGAACCGCCAAGATTAACTAGATGAGTACAGTTCAAGTATGGTTTTTAAATATTTTCTTAAACGCCTTCAGGAAAAATAGAAATGAGGTATAGATATAATTTTTATACAAGTATGTAGTATTTTATCACCTAAAACTGTATCTTATAGAACTTATTTTTTTGTTTATCAATAACTTTTACCTAGCGTAAACTTTCTTGTCCGTGCAATCTCATTTCTCGCTGCCTTATTTTCTTCGATTGGTAATATGTATACATCTGGCGGTCCAGTTGCACCCTTTTCAGATTTTTTCATAATCTTATGGGCAAGAGTTTCGTTTGAAAAGTATCTCATATGACTCTGAATCACATAAAACTTCTTTGTGTTCCCATTTAAGATGTATTTGGTATGACATATTTTCTTTCTCTTCCACATATGGCTTTTCCGGTTCCTTGCGTACTTTCTTTAAAATAGGAATTATTAATTATTTCAAATGATTGAGATTGACAAATTAAACAAATAACATGCATATCGTATTCAATAATGCCATAACTAATATTTTTATATACATTAATAATAAACATGTATAATACCTTCATTGCATCACACGTGCTTCTGAAATATTTTTCTTTCATTACAAAATAGCCAAATATACGGGAAAACGCATGATTGAAATATTGAGATATTTAACCAAATACAAGAGTGAAAACATTAAATTATCAGAAAAAGAACCGATTACAAAAATAACAATACTTTTTACGGGAAATATAAATTACATTTTCCAGAAATTTGGAATCAATCTCTAAAACTATGTTGAACATTTTCAAATTCATTGAGACATATAATGGCAATGTATTTCATTGCGTGTTTTTCATGAACTATGAAATGTTGTACACATGTTGTTAAGGGTTTGATTTTTTTCATTTTCACCACTAACGGTCAAATGTTTAGATAACACTTAGTGTAGTGTATGTATGCATTTTCATACAAACCAGCAATATGGTAGTTTCATTAACGATACATGTGGCTTGAAAAAAAAAGAAATCTGTAACTATTGTTTATCGACTTTACTCTTTCTGCTGAAGAATATTGCTATTTGATTTCAATCCTCACCTTCTTTGCATGATTTTCTGATTGGTTAGGTTGCTCTTTCAAATCGATCTTTAAGATAGGAATAATCAATTAATTCCAATGCTTGAGATTGACAAATTTAACAAAAACATGCATATTGTATTAACAAAATAATGTCATAACTAACATTTTGATATTCATGAATAATAATCATGTATAAAACCTTAATTTCATCACAAGTGCTTCTGAAATATTTTTCTTTCATTACCAAATAGCCAAATATACGGGAACACGCATGATTGAAATATTGAGATATTTAACCAAATATAAGAGTGAAAACAATAATAAAACATAAAAAGAGCATAAAAAGAACCAATTAAAAAAAATAAAAATACTTTCTTCGGGAAATATAAATTACAGTTTTCAGAATTATTACTATTAGTTTCCAATTCCTCACCTTTTCTTCTTGTTTTTCTGATTTGTTAGGTTCCTCTTTCAAATCGATCTTTTCACGTTAACGTAATTTCATAGCACTGTAAAATATCATAGAGTTAATTTCCTTTTTAAAGATCCGGATTTACTACAAGTGAAATAAAACAGGCAAAATGTTATTTTTTTCCTAGATTGATTAAGGAGATTGTGTTCATCGATAGTATGACTTTTTTTCTATAAAGGTAATACTCTTAACTAAAATGATTGTATCATTAAAAATTAAAGATTACAATTTTACAGCACCAGATGCGTCTATCGATAATAGATAACTCTTCAACATAGCGCGTGTCAATAATATAGCATGATACCTATTTGAACATTGTCAAATCTAAACTGGTAAGCAATCAAATACTCATGAATATTGGGAGGAAAATACTTACAAGGAATTAAACGCCGTCATATCGCTTGAAACTTTATGGCCTCTGTTTTGTTTCATTGAAGTATGATCTTCAGCACACAACTCACAAAGGAGATCAGGATCGTCGCAGTCTTTACAAAAAGATGTTGCAACTGCAGATTCACATATTTCGCACTTACGATCAACATATTGAAAAGGTATAATCTTATGATTTCTTGTAAGTTTTTGCGATGTATGTGTGTTTGTACATTCATTGCATAAATTTTCTGCACAATCTTTACAGAAGTGAGAAGCATGTGTTATAACCTTAATTAACAGGCATGGCTTGCAATTTTCGATTTCCTGACTAATATCCACTACATCATGCTTTTTACTTTGCCTGCTCTTTGCGTGTTTTTGCATACAATTTTCACAATATCGTTCGTCACAATCTTGACAGTAGTGGGAAGCTGATACCTCCATACCTCTGTGGTTACATGGTTCGCATTGCTTGCCTGTTGTACTTGCCATGTCGACTAGGTAAATAAATTTTTAAAAATATCTATGAGATATACTTCCTTTTCATATTGCTAAACATCACATAAAATACTATTGGGTCGCTTGTACTTTGATAATTAAAAGTCATTTAAACTCAAAATTCTAATGAGAGCTATGTTGTTCTTTTGATCAAGATTAAAATATTTTCACAAAAAAAAACCTTACTGTTTAAAGCAAAGAAACTGAAACAAGCAATTTGTCTTGTTTGATAATTACCTTCAGAACTTTTTGAATTCTTTTGGACTTGTGCTTGACAAAAACTCTGGTTTCCAGGATTTCTCTGTGCATCTGGTTTGAGTCTTCAATACAGTTTGGAAAAAATAATAGTATGATAATAAAAACTGTACTATTTTAATTCTTGATACGATTACTATAAGCTTACTGTTTCATGATTTTTTGGCATGTAAGAATAAATCGTTTATGGTTTGTATTAAAGAAGTAGATATTCACGAAAGAAATTATAAGTTCAAACTTTTAAATACATATATGATAAAAAATCAAATTGTTTTCAAATTACAATATTTCATATATCTGCGTACCGGTTTAAATGAATTCTGTCTGCTGACAGTCTGTGGTCTCTGGTTCTTTTCATTGCGATGTGTATGTCCGCACATGAAGCACAAAGTGGTTCTGGTTCTTCGCAATCAAGACAAAACTTTACAGCTGTTCCCGTTTTCCCGTTAACTAAACAAGGCTCGCAATTCAATGCATTCTTCAACTGTTGCAGATTATGATTCTTGTTTTGTTTTTGAGCGCAATGTTCAATAGTACAGCTTTTGCAAAGATATTCCTCACATTCTTTGCAAAAATCAGAAGGTCTAGCGAATGTGTTTCTATAATTACATGGTTCACAAGCTATCGTATTTTGTGAAGAGTCATCAAATGTAACAATATCATGCTTTCTGCTTACTTTATGAGCCTTGTGGGTAAAGGAGCAAGGTTCACAGTACTTTTCGATGCAATTCCGACAAAAATAAACAGCACGTTCTGTTTTGTTCTGTAAACTGCACGGTTCACACATCTTCAGATGGTCTAGAGTAATGTAAACAAATAAACAAAATAGTAATAATCAAATTATTGGCTGTTACAATTTTTTTACACTCTTTAAATGAAAAAACATCTTTATCTGAATCAAAGCTCTGATTTTTAACTCGGCTTTGGTCACACTGGTTGTCCTTTATTGTGTATAACCTCTTTATCTTTTAAATCCCTTTTTTAATAGTTTGGCCACGAGCATTCTGAAAAAAAACCATTTATTGTCAAAATTTGCATCTGTTGCAGACTCATCTGTACTGTTAATGTAATTATTGGAAAGGACACAAATAATTTAAATTAATTATTAATTGTAATATAGCTGTAACAATTATCTAGAGGATATTTATTGACGTTTTCATAAAAGATTGATTAAAGTGTGTTTGTTTCAAAAATCTTAAAAACTATTAATCAATGATTACCAAATATACACTATAAAAGTATTTAAACGCAGCCATGAAATTTCATTCTTGGCAGGAAACAATTGAAAAGAAACTAAATATATCTATTTATAAATCAATAAGCATTTTTGAAAAGTTAATATAAATAAAGTCATTTATATGTTCAAATGAATGATTTTTTGTGATTCCTGATTAAAGCTGTATTTCATGCATAGTTCATTATCATAAAATAATACAAAACTTACTTGCTCAATTTCCTACTGACTTACTTCTTGATGAAGAAATTGAAATACTTATGTGCTTCTGTACCCTTACATCTTACAGCAACATCAGTTATACAAATCTGATGAGACGACTCCAAATACATCCAGTATTTATCTTTTTGCCTTAATCAACAAAATTGATAAAACAGTCATAAGGTTAAGTCATAAATGACTGATTATTAAAGTAAACATCATGTACAATTGTCACTCTGATGTTGTAATTTTGTGCATTACTAATGGTCTTTAATAATGTTGAAGTGAAGGTAGAATATATATGAGAGTTACAAGAACAAAACTTAATTTGCTAAATCCTTTATTCTCATTCTGCTTTACCTAAAAGTGTAGATTATGTTAATGTTTTGTTTTATCAATTTTGTAAAATAAAAACGCCCTTTTAAGTGGGATTATTTGTCTAAAGACAACTTCATAGATATCTCTAAAAATCTAGTGCCTGCTTTTAAAATAAACTTTAATAATAACGACTCACTTGCATTCCTAATTCAGTAAGTTATCATCCATACGCCACGCATTACGAATGCTTATAATCTATTATGTATATATGACAAACACAGTCTTCCCAGATAACATCGGGTGACTCTTTAGCTATATCTTACGTATCACGTGGAGGACAAAAGTCTTAGTCAGATAAATACGACAATGACATAACTATATATAATTTAACAACCAATAATAATCTGATATAAAACCAGGGTTTTATTGCGTTGTAAGTAAATCATTATATTCACAAAGTGCCATTTACGTTTACGTTGAACTTTTGATTTTGCCATTTGATTAGGAACCTTCCGTTTTGAGTTCCGTAATTTTGTAATTTTACTTTTTACTATCAATTCCTATCAATGTACCTTTTCGTTGATTCTTTTAAACATAAGGTCACGGTACCCAAATTGTACCTTTTTAGTAAAATTTGCGGCGGAAATCTTACATGTTTTCTTAGAGACGAAACCATGAGTATTTTTATTATTTGACATTTCGACATAAGTACATATATTCAAATATGCACCAAACTTTTACAGCATAAATCAACAGATGAAGTATGTTAACTGCAAAAGGTAAAATGTACAGAAACGTCGCCATGGAACATCCACCATTTGCGAGTATGGTCTTGAGGAAACGCTGATATTCCGTCGGAAAGAGACGATAAATGGCTGACCCGTGTTCAGAGAGAGCCATATTTCTTGCACGTAAAATACACCCTTGTAGATTTCGAAATAAGAAAAGGCTAATGCCGCTTCAAGGCAGCACTCGCACCCGCAAAGTTGAAAGGGATAACTATAAGTTGCAAAACTTCCCAATTCACTATGAATAAATATGTTTAAACGAAACGTCCACCAAAAGGTTATCTTGAAAAAAGAAAAAATTAGATATGTTACCAGCCACCATTTCTTCATAAATGATCAGTAAGCATAGATTTATGTCTAATTGTTCTAAATATTTGAAAAAATAAAACAAATGTCCGTAATTTGGTTTTTAACGCTGCAAATTTAAGCATGGATGCAATTTGGGGAATATTGGACCATTTGGAGGTCTATTCAAACTAATTGTTTTATGATTCAAAATAGATTCGATATTAAATTGATGGACCCATATAGTGAATAATGATACATCTACAAAATAAGAAAGAATCACAGAATGGGACCTATTGTCTGGATCATAAATAAACATAGTTGAAAAAACGTCAATACATGTGCAACTAGGGTACCGTCACGTAAACCTTTTTTCGTCATTACAAAAAACAAACAACAACAATCGCAAAGTACATTTGTTCTATTGGATAATAAGCTTTTGCAATTAAAGGCAATATATTGATACTATCAGCAAGTTTCACTCTTCAGGTGGTATGGGAGTCTAAAATGAAAATGATAGAATTTGTTCATACTTTGCCAAAACGTTGTATCTATTGATACATGTTGAAAAATATAATAAAAATGATAGGTCACCGCGCATTTTCTCAAGCTACAGGACGGGACAAAATGACACATTTTGTATGAATTATACAGGAAAAAACACCATTTTGTTATTAGAAACTAAACAAAATGATAGAATTGTTAAATACTTAAGGAAAAAATAGCTTTCAGACACTGCTTTGAGAATATCAAAAGAAAAGAAAGGGTCACCGTACGTTTTTTCCGGCTAAAATACAAAATAGGAAAATTCCATACAGAATCCTTCAGAAAATGCACTTTTTTTAGAGTTACCTCCCCTAAAAATGCCAATTTAAAAAAAAAAAAAAAACAACCAAAAATAATTAACATTTGCAAAAAATATCAATATTTAGAAGTTATATTCTTATAAATTGGTATTTTTAAATGAAAATGTACATTAAACATATGCATTCCTGCAACAAATTTTGCTAACTTGATGGAAAATCTGGACCTTTGATTCTCTGTTTTTTACAATCCAAGATTGAAGAAGACACCCATACCACCTTAAACAAGTTCACAGTTGTATTTGTGCATCAACCAAATGTGGATGATATTTGTGATTAGTACTCTCGTTTACGTAACGTTCATGATAAATTCTGGACATTTTACAATTCCTAATGCAATCAATGAAATAAGACTTGATTTCGTTTTCTTATATCCTCTAATCTGCTAAAAAAAACTTACATTGCAGCATAAGTAGTCAACAGAAAGCAAGTGTCTTAACATAAAGCTCTGGAATATGAAAAATTATACAGAGCCTCTTTGATAGTAGACTTGTTTTGATATACTATTATAAATCAATAAATAAGAGTGGGGACAGGCATATACATACAGAATATGACGTAGTTAAACATGTTAGCAGGATCTGATACTTATACAAGCATTACATTCAAATTTAACTGTGTACTGTACGTTGTTTTATCTAACACCTTTTTTCAGATTAGATGTCTTCTTGGTCCATCTTAGTCATTTCAATTGGTATATAATAGTGTCTTTTATGACTAAGGGTTACAGTACTGTCTCACGGTTTAAAACCTCTGCATGTTTATGCACATGTTCTTAGTCAGCAGCCTGTTGTTCAGTGGTTGGCATTTATTGGTGCGGATGAGGATTGTGGAAAACAAATTTGAAATCGTCAAAAAGTGAGAGAGAAAAATGTTTGCGTGGCATTGGGAAAAAACAACATGCAAAGAAACAGAAAAAAGAATCATCAATCCGGGAAAATCATCTTCCCCTCTCGTGAATATCATACGGTTGTCCACTTAATGCAAGTAAAGAACCAAATTTATGATTTTCTGTACAAGCCCTTGGTGAAGTTATATCATTTGCCACTGTTTACACAATTATGGATTGATAATAACCAGACATAAATCCTCAATAAAAATAATTTAAAAAAGGAAATAAATAAAACGTTTGCATAAATAAAATATTTTCAGTATATCTAATTTGCAAGTTCTGTGCTGTAGTTTACAAATCTGTAAATTAAAACATTACATTGAATTGCGTTTCAAGTGTTATACATTCAAATGATCCTAGGCATTTTTGATTATCAATTAATAGAACAGCAATAATTTTTGAAATTACAATGTACGCTATTGACTGCATGGATAAAAACTAATCATTTTTTTTTTAATTCTGTGTATGAAGAAAAGTAAAAAGTTAAGATATGGATAAGATACATTACATGTGTTAACCTGCAGGGTAAGGGATAGGATTCAAAAACATGTTTAACCACACAACATTGTGAAAAAATATATACGATCCACCAACCATGTTCAGGTAAAAAAAGGATATATTTTGGGATATAATTGACAGTATGTATCCAGTAAACATCTAATGAATCATTCCTCATCATGACAACAGGTATCATACCTTTTGGGATTTTTTTACATCGAAAATGGGCGACAGGTCTTTGAAAATCAAAAATGTTTTGCTTCAAATGCAATTATTGTCGTGATTTTTTACAAAGTGCATTAGTGATTTTTTAATGTAATAATAGCCGAACCATCAAATTGATTAACACTATATATTTTTTGTAGACGTCTTAAATGAAACAGATCTCTGTGGGAGCAGTCAACTATTTGCAGCAAATGTTTAAGCAATTGTTATCATTTTCATTTACTAGAAACACACTTACTTACCTTGCTTCACCAACATGGATCTGCTCAGTTATTACCAGTAATTGCTAATTTTTAAATGATTTTTACAGCTGTTTTCTTACTGTTAAAACAATGTTGTAATATGGTCAGCGGATATAAAAGTAGGGACAATTTGATTAGAAGATCAGTGAATATTATCAAAAAGTGATCATTCTAAAATATACCTTTTTGCTACATTAAGGGGGCTTGCGGGTATAAAACCATTTTATTTATATAAATATAGGATTTTGCTACTTTTTATAAATGACTTTAACCTAGTACACTTAATAGAAAAATGAAATAAAAAAATGGGTTCACCGTTCTTTTGAGCTCTCAATCCGCCTTTGAAAGAAGCATGCATTTTTGTTAAATTACCTTTTTTTGGTTGAACTAATAGGAGAAATAGAGGCGATATCAAAACAAAAAAAGATTTTTAATTTTTTTAATTTTTTAATTTTAGAATTGTTTAGTTTTAGTACAGCTTACTTGACAAATATAATAAAAGATATAGGTCACTGATGAGTTAACAAAGATATTTCAATTTTAATGCCAAAAAATGGCATTTTTGAATCAAAGAGAGATAATTTGGATTCTTTTCAAAAATATTAAAAAAAAGTCATCTGGGACAAAAAACGAATGGATTTTGTTGCTTAATTTTTTACCCATATCATAAAGTAACTACTATTAGTGTAAGGAATAAAATTTGTAATGAAAAAAAAGAGTTAAAAATTTTGCTGAAATTTTTGTCCCCTCGATCCTCCTTAAAGGGGTATTAGCTGTATAATACAAAAACAAAACAAACAAAAATTGAATCAAATTATAATTCGCTTTTGCAGATAATTTGAATTATATTTTTTGTTCAAAATAAGCTTAGAAAATGGCTGATGAGTAATTCACTTGCAAATGAATAATTCGAAATGTAACCGTTTAGCTGGAGAAGGGTTACACATGTATTCAGCTTTTAAAAAGAGTAGAATGTCAACATTGAAAGTAAACCATTATGTTGACTGGTTCGATCCACAAAAAGATCATTCATATACATTTACAGGTAGTACGACATTTGTTTGATGTGTTTGAGCTCTTGATTTTGCCATTTGATTAGGACTCCTTTTACGGCTAAAACTGTACCACTTATCCTAGAATTGAAAATTCATATGCACTACTTTTTTTTCCAAAGTTTTAAACTAACACTAATTTTCGTAACTACCCCTACCTCGAATGAAGGATTACCACTGATTTCAATGTAAACAATATACACATGTATATTAACTGGTAACATTCCCAAGTTATGTCTCTATGAGAGGGAACATAGAAAGCAAAACTGGAACCAGTATGTAAACAAAATTAATTTTCTATGAAAATTCTAAATCTCCCCAAAAGAGGCGTGGTTTAAGGAACAGCTGTATTTACAAAGTGCAACCTATAGCTTAGTCCATAGTTGTCCATGTGGTGTTTTGTGTACTATTATTTGTCTGTTCGTCTTCACCCTTTTTTAAGCCATGGCGTTTTGAGTTTATTTTCGATCTATGAGTTTTAGTTTAGAACAGGCACCTGCATTATGTGCCGGGGTACACTAGGTTTGTCGAATACCCTCCCCAATCCCAATCCCAATCAGGACCAGGTGCTTTGTAAGGATAGGTGTTCTCGACTTCTCGTGTAACAATATCAATATGTCAATAGCCACTAAACATCAGGTAAAGATATACATATATTTCAATTCTAAATGGGTATTCATATTTGCTACAAAAAGGAGTATATGACCTGTATAATACAATAGTTGTAGAATTATAGGCTTACATTTGGAGGTCTTGCGAAAGTCATCAAAAAGAGACACTTAACTCATTTTGTATAATTTTATTGATGAAGAATGTCAGCTTTGTCGTAAAAGTCTGACAAGAGAAGCTGAAGTTAAACCTAATTTTACAGAGGAATTTAATCATTTCATACATAAAGTTGGTCTGATTTATCTGCAAAGAATGCCTAATACAGATTTTAATTGTACATTATGACAAATCAAGATCTTTTCACCAAATTTGGTTGAATAGAATGTCTATCATCAAAAAGAACAGGCGAAGTTGCCTATAAACTTCTCACAAATGTATTTCTCAAATTTGGACTATATCATTGTTTTGCAATTTGCAAACAATTTTTATCGAGTTTCAAAAATTATAAAACAACCATTTTCCAGTCTCAATTCACAAACACAACTATAGAACATACACATGATACAGCCTTTGATTCCTATACCTTTAAGTAGTAAATTTTGAAAATTTTAGTATTGTCGCCTATGGCAAAATAAATAGTACCGTTTTCCCTAGAAGTTTAAGATGATTTTCGAAAACTGAACAGTTATGTTTACATAGTATATTCTGTTTACCTGGCTAATTTGTATCTTGCGACGAAGCTGATTCAATTTATTTCAGAATTTAAACACAACTCTATCCATATATTGTGTGGAGGAAACGTTCATTTTTTTCCTGTTTTGGGTAAAATATACCTATTTGAGTGTTTTTAAAACAAGCCAGCATATTGATTACAAAATCGTATTGTCATCCTTTAAAAAAAAGCTATATATAAAATAAATTACTGTCCCTAAATAAACTCCGGACAGTGGATATATTTTATTAAAACAATACTAGCGAAAGTAAGTTATTTGCTTGTTGTTAATATAACAAGAATGTACCGTTAGTTAACGTTCAAGAAAGATTTTAACATGAGACAGAGTTTTTGGGAACGAAATTCTGTCCTATGAAACGATATCTTCAAGAGACATATTTAAGAGTATGTGCCTGTCCCAAGTCAGGAGTCTGTAATTCAGTGGTTGTCGTTTGTTTATGTGTTACATATTTGTTTTTTGTTCATTTTTTGTACATAAAAGGCCGTTAGTTTTCTCGTTTGAATTGTTTTACACTGTTATTTTCGGGCCTTTTATAGCTGACTATGCGGTATGGGCTTTGCTCATTGTTGAAGACCGTACGGTGACCTATAGTTGTTAATTTCTGTGTCATTTTGGTCTCTTTTGGAGAGTTGTTTCGTTTGCAATCATACCACATCGTCTTTTTTGTTTATTTACAAGTAATTTATCCACTATCAGCACTTTCCACTACTTAACGCTTTGGGTCATTCACATGTACATTATGCCAACAGCGTTTCCATCTGTAAAGTTATGATTCTTGGTGTCAGAAAACTAGTTTCAAACAATTAATGCTGACAAAATAATATTTATCACCCTACCGCGTCAACCCACAACTATTCAGAGGTGTCCATTTTTCTGTGTCAAAAAGTTTTTACTGCGAATTGATTTTAATTAATACTCATTTGTACATCGTTTGCACTATTTCTTAAAAATTCTAATTCCATAGCAATTTGTTTCAAAATCAACCTTTCAACGTGTCCGTCATTTTCCAAACTGCTGTAGAAACACAATAGCCGAGTCATCAATGAACTAGTGAAATCAAAAGGTGACATTCGAGTTTAAGAGGGAATTATCATTAAACAGAATTTGAACAAAATTGTCAACATGAAGGAAATGTTTAAATTGTTATCTAAGTTAAATGATATATTTGAAGGAAAATGCTGATAATTTGATTTACAAATATCTATTATAATTTTCAATGGAATTTTCAACCATATAAAACCATTAAAATACATGTTAATAATCTTTAAAAAAAAAAAAAAAAAAAAAAAAAAAAAAGGAAAGAACAATGCATGAACTATAATCACTAAAACAAATCCGAATCACCAAAATTCTTAATAAAATTTACAAATCAAATGACAGTTTCTCATGTCTCAAGGATAATTAAGACATAATTTTAAAGCTTAAACATTGGAAGGGAGGTAACTCTTAATGTAAATGAAACTGATCAAATATCAGTTATTTAGCATAACAAAAAATCCAACCATTCAATTCTTGTTTAAATCAAACATTTTTTTTTACTTTGGAACCTGTGGACACTGACATGGACAAATATGAAAAATTGGCCCAAATTCTAAATATATGTTTTAAGAATTAAACAAAATTGCACCTAAGTTCGACCAAGTTGAAAACACGCACAAAAAACATAATCATAAATACATTTAGAATAAGCATACAAAAAAAAACAATATTTCAAGAATAAATAAATTCCATTGAAATAAGCACTTTAAACAAATTTTCGAAAAATACTTGTTTTCTACCCTTTTTGGGCTCCTCTATTTCTTAGAGGATATGACCATAGCTAACAAACTCAATCCAGCCACCCTTTTTTGTATGGAACCTTGTGGTACAAATTCATTGAAATTCATCAACTTTTACTCAAGCTATATCATCCGGAAAAAACAACATGTTTGCATGTAATCCCTTGTTGGCCCATAATTCTTACAACAGTGAGGGTAATAACCCCCAAAAAATTTAAAGGGTTCCGCGGAACCAGTGTCTCGCCTAATCTTGCTGTAAATCGCAGGCTCAACAAAAATGAGGAAAAAAATTATACTCTCGATATTATTTTTTAATTGTAAGAAGCTTCTGTCCAAGTTTGGTAAAAATCCAGGATAGTTTATGAATCTAACAAATGATTTACAAACTTTAACTGCACTGTTTGTAATGCTAACTGGAAGAAAAATTAAGTCAATTTATAAGTAAAATACGGAAAACCAGGAACAACATTTCTACTAAATTTCCTTCTAGATACTAGCTTTTGATAATAAACAAGCTTCTGTCCAAGTTTGGTGCAAATCCAGGATAGTTTAAGAAAGTTATTAAAATTTTTAAAACTTTAACCACAGAGTCAATGTAATGTTTCCTGTCAGAAAAACTTAAGTCCATTTATAAGTAAAATTTAGAAAAAATGGATTTTTTTTACAAAATTAACTTCTGGATGCTATCTTATCATAATAAACAAGCTTTTCGCCAAGTTTAGTAGAAATCCAAAAACTTTAGCTACAGAGTGAATGTAATGTTTCCTAAAGTTGATGGCTCGACAAAAATCAAACCAAACCATCCTTTCAAGGTATGAAATCTTCTGGTCCAATTTCATAGAGATCAATACAATAAAACTTTAAATCTGGAAACCATTTTTGTTTTTTCGGACGACGTCATACCCATACCATTGTACTGCCGCAACAAATATGAGACAGTAACCTTCCACTGAATTAAAGGCTGCCGAATAGGGGCATATAAAGAATACGAGTTAAACATGTGTGTGTCATAGCTTAACTGTCATATAGTTTGACAGATTAATATGGTTTGATTTCTATTCCATTTGCAAATTTACGTTGGTGATTTTCATCTACTTTAATCTATATTGTAAATTCAGAAATCATTGCGCTGCGTGTATTTATTATTGCGATTTACGAAGAATGGACTTGATGTATTGATTATTTGTTTTACTCAGTCTGAAGCTTTCTATGTTGCTTCATGAAAAGAGTGAACACTCTGAAATGTCTCGGTTGCTTCACTGACCATAGATTTTATGGTAATATTTTTTTACAAAGCGCAACAATGTCGGTATTCACCACAAAAGCTAACAACACCTTTAAAAAGACTTATTCGTAAGGGATATAGATACAAAACAAGTTGTTTGTCAGTCATTGAGAATGGAATATTTGGTAATAATATTGATTCACTTATAGGGTCTTTGCAACGGAAATAACCGCATTCATTCTCAAACCAGTTGTTGGCATGATATTGGTTACGTTCTTGTCATATATTTTATGATGGTATACTAAACAACTAACGGGAGGGGTTGTGCTAGATTTTCATATGATGAAGATATAATGAGTTTACTGTGCGTATTGCTGTGCGTTTCTTTTTTCTACATTGGCTAGAGGTATAGGGAAGGATTCAGATCTCACAAAACATGTAAAGCCTTGCCGCATTTTTCATCATCTGGCCTTTGTTAGTCTTGTTTGGGTCTTTGTAATTATAGTTCATTTATATGTTTTGGAGTTTAGTATAACGTCCAATTTTACTGAAGTAGTACACAAATTTATTTAGGGGTGAGCTGGGTGCCACCTCCGGATGCGGGATTTTCTTGCTGCTTTGTCGTCCATTAGTGGCCTTCGGCTGATATCCGCTATTTGGTCGGGTTATTTTCTCTTTGTCATATTCTCAATTTCCATTCTCAATTTTACTAAATATAAAGCTTTACTACACATAAAATTAACATGATCAACGATATTAGGTCAAGGTTAGGTAAAGCATCAGAAATACGTGTACACCTTACAATCATTCCATATACCAAATATAGTTGACATATTGCATATATTTTCTTGGAAACAAACTTAACATTGACCAATGAATCATGAAAATGAGGTCAAGTCAGATGATACATACCAAACAAATACACCCGCCTTAAATATAATCGACATTGCTTAATAGTTTCTGAGAAACAGTTGAACTATGAAAACTTAACATGACCAATGAAACATGAAATTGAGGTCACGGTCAGTTGATATCTGCCAAAAAGCTTATATACCATACAATTATTCCAGACATCAAATATAGCTGTTGTATTGTTTTTAGTTAGAAAAACAGACCAGAACATAAAAACACTTGAGCAGTGAACCATAATGAGGTCAAATAAAACCGGTCAGACTGACATCGTAAAATATTGCCGTACACCAAATATAGTTGACATACTGCATATAGTATTTGAAAGAACAAAATCAAAAACAAAACAAGAATGTGTCCATAATACACGAATGCCCCACTCGCACTATCATTTTCTATGTTCATTGGACCGTAAAATTGGGGTAAAAACTTTAATTTGGAATTAAAATTAGAAAGATCATATCATAGGGAACATGTGTACTAAGTTTCAAGTTGAATGTAACTTTAACTTCATCAAAAACTACCTTGACCAAAAACTTAAACCTGAACTTCACACTATTATTTTATATGTTCAGTGGACCAGGTTTGGCATGCCACAAAACCAGGTTCAACCCACCATTTTTTTCTTTAAAAATGTCCTGTACCAAGTCAGGAAAATGGCCATTGTTATAACATAGTTCGTTTCTGTGTGTGTAACATTTTTAAGTTGTGTGTTCCGTACGTTGTGTCGTTTGTTTTCTCCTATATTTGAGTGTGAATTCACATTACTATAAGACGTGTCACGGTACTTTTCTATCCCAAATTCATGTATTTGGTTTTGATGTTATATTGGTTATTCTCATCGGATTTTGTCTAATGCTTAGTCCGTTGCTATGTGTGTTACATTTGAATGTCGTGTCGTTGTTCTCCTTTTATGTTTAATGCGTTTCCCTCAGTTTTAGTTTGTTTTCCCCGATTTTGTTTTTTGTCCATAGATTTACGATTTTTGAAC
Source organism: Mytilus edulis (assembly GCF_963676685.1). Lineage (NCBI taxonomy): Eukaryota > Metazoa > Mollusca > Bivalvia > Mytilida > Mytilidae > Mytilus > Mytilus edulis. The sequence continues at coordinate 72,663,869 of NC_092350.1, read as the reverse complement.
AGCGATATACTACTGTTGCCTTTATTTCTCATACTTTATGCGATAGGTCTACTATATTTGTTGTATGGAATGATTGTAAGGTGTACATGTCTAGCGGGCAGATGTCATCTGACCTTGACCTCATTTTCGTGGTTCAATGGTCAAAGTTAAGTTTTTAAGTTTTGGTCTTTTTATCGAATATTATATGCCAAAGGTCAACTATATTTGGTGTATGGAAATATATTATGATCTATATGTCAGTCCCGCAGGTTTTATTTGACCATGACCTCAATTGCACGGTTCATTGCACAGTGTTAAGTTTTTGTGTTTTGGTCTATTTTTTTAAAACTATAAGTAATACGTCAACTATATGTGTTGTATGAAAGCATTGTTAGCCGTACATGTCTGCCTGGCATGGTTCATCTGACCTTGACTTCATTTTCATGGTTCATTGGTCTTTGTTTAGATATCTTGGTTAATGTTAAGTTTATGTGACAGTTGTAATAAAGCTTTATACTTAGGACTATCAACATAATATCAATGATTAGTAAAGAAGACGAGACATTTCAGTGTGTGCACTCTTGTGGTCCTATTTAACAAAACCTTTCCATTTTTTTTTATTCAATGCTTATGTACTTAGAATTTCATCAGGCCTTCTAACTTTTTGGTTTTATTTTCACTGATAAACAAAGGAAGAAGCTTGGTATCTGAGATTGATAGAGGTACTATATTTATTTTTGATCCAGAGGAAACAGACAGCTTAACTTAAACGAAGCCTTTGGTAGAAATTTTTTAATATCTTTTGCTTCTTTCATTATACTTTGGAAACGGATGATCTACTGATAGACTTGTATATATACATAAGGATATGTGGAATGATAGCCATTGAGACAAATTTCAAATTGAGTCGCAGTGTTCTCCCCAGATATTTTATTTAGCATCCAGTAAACAGGGGAAATTAAAATACCATCTTGTTTCTAAAAATTATAGCATCACATCCATAACATAATCTATAAGAAATCTACTTCAGATAGCATCACATGTAAGATTAAAGTATCGCATTACCATTACGGCCCTGTGGAGAACACCGAGTTGGAATTACGTGCATGTTCGCGACTATAGATCACCTTAGGCATAAAAACAATGAGCAACATCACATCTTACAACTCAAATCTAATATGACCATGATCCACAGGACAGGTATATGACGGTGTTAAACATATTTGTGAGCTTGAAATGGGACAGCAGTGTAACAACATTATAACGCACTGAAAATGTGTTGGAAATGGCTGGACTCGGATTAAACCAAGACAAGACGTAAAGTAACCGATACTAGAGTGCTTGCAGTTATTGAAAGCTAATTCATAGTAACTTGAAACTAGTGAGGATTCATTTTCGTTCTTGAGATACCAATTTTCGTGAAATTTGTGATTTATTGTATCACAAACTTTAAAAATGTCAACGGAGTAAAAATTTTCTACATACTTGTATGTAGACTTTGACAAATTATTCATTAAAAAACTATTTTTCCTTAATAACCCATTTAAACGGAAATTCGAGATGTCAAAAACAGCCTAAAAAACATTACCTTGTGCAATGCCGAAATATAAGGGACGACATCAAAAGATCGATGTAGGATAAAAAAAAAAAAACTTAAATCAAATAGTTTGGGGGTGGGGGGGGGGGGGGGGGGTTTGAAATCCTGCAAGTTTTGTATATCTAAAATCAATGTTTCCCAAATTAAGTTAAGAGGGGGGAAGGGGTGGGGTCAGTGAAAAAACTATGTGAATTAACTTTTCTATCCTACATTGAACTTTTGATGTCGTCCCTAAGTATACATATATGTAATAGCATCGACAGGATTAAGGACCATACGTTTTCAGAACTGCATAACTATCATATTCCTTGTTCGAATTAACAAAAAAAACCAATCCTAGTACCGATTAGATAATATTCACAGATCTTAATCTGGTGTTATATTGATAGACGTAAAGAAAAAAAGAAAAAAATATACACAACAATTATATAATAATTAAAATAATAAGCCTAGTATCTTTGATATTTTTTCTTTGTATAGAGTTTCCCGTGTAACACAAGTATTTGGATCAAGAAAGATTCTCAAGTTGATATGCTTATTAATGTTTTATTAAGTTTTTAATCTTATTTTTAACATATACAATGTAACCTGTTATCGAATATTAAGCCATACATGCATGCTACTAAGGGCCTCAGGTTGATATTTTATTAAGTTATTGGTTGTATTTTGAATTATCTAATCTGTAAGATTTCACCGTGTTCACGTGATTAAAGAAAATGACGTATCATTAACCTACCTGTACACATTTGTTGAACTTTAAAACTTTACCAAGTGTGATGTTTAATTGGTTTTAATTGGGTTTAAGGTATGTACACATGTTGATGCTCTCATTATAAATACATATGCAGGAGGATATTAAAAAGCGTAATCAAATCTACAATTTAAGCTCATATAGATGTATAACCGAAAATGATCTATACAAAACTATCTCTCTTTGACATCGTTCAACAAAATGTATTAGGCATAAACACTTATTAGCTTATAATTAGGCGTAATCATCCAGCTAATAATGTAGACCAGACTAAAACTTCAAGGTTCATTGATCGTCGCTGAGAAGAGTTATTTCAGTCTAACACAAGAGTTTCTCAATAATAGACCCTATGCATTTACATGGTTCGTGAATCAATATTATAATTTCAAAACAAGACTAGTTTAAGGAATATATCTCCCTCATGGAGAAGTCTGATTAATTTCTTGACTAAGGCTATATACTTTTTTTCCGTTTTAATTATATAAGCTTAAACAGCTTTAAGAGGAAACGTTTGTCTGAAAGAGTTCACCTGACCTTGTCATTTTGATAGCTCATTGATGAACGGTACTTGAGTACATCATATTTTCAACAAAAGGAGAAGACATGTTAATGCCATATTTTTGGACATTGGTAATCGAAAATTAAAAAAAATATTACAAATCTATCAACTAACACCCTTCCAAGATGTTCTTACAATACTATTCTGTCAGAATTGATAGTTCTTTTTTCTAGATTTTGTTGAAATCTACAAAACTTAATGGAAAGTCCTCAAAAAATCAACTAACATAACGAATGGAAAGTAATTAATAGTAAGATATGAGCCAACACTTTACATAAAAAGATAGTTTGTAACAAAATATATATTATAAAGATGTCAATGTGTGTATAATAGCATAAGAGGCAAAGCACTTGTTCATATATATTTTGTCCAAAATCTATGTTTTATATGGCAATTGTTGGTAAAAAAATGTGAATTTCAATATCTTTATGACGTAATAGTGACATCACATGTTGAAGTGTACACATTTTTAATAACAAGTTCCTGTATCAATAAAATAAAAAATATTTTTGAAAGTCTTGAATAAATGTACTAATGTTACAATATCAGGTGCCAAATAATGGCTCTTGTCACACTTCCTTTGTTGTATATAATATTTTTTGGAGTCGTGATTCATAATATATTGATTATGTTAAATTGTTTAACCTGTAGTAGAAGGTCATTAACCATACTCAGTAAAGCAGACACAACTTTCAGTCTGTCCATTCTTGTAAAATAATGATCATATTCTTTGGATTTCAAATATTTTGGCTACGACCATCATTGAAGAGACATGTATTGTCGAAATGTGCATCTGGTGCATGAAATTTGGTACCGTAAATGTTATTACTTATAGTTTGATGTTTTTTTTTAAATCAAGATTGTATACCAAAAAAAAATAACGAAGAAACAAATACAATACAAAATACCTTGTCTTGACTTTATGACGTTCCATTGTTTAATTTATTTTAAAATAATAATTTATTTTAAAATAATTTATTTTAAAATTAAACCACATAGAACTATCTATAGTAACAAACTGTTTGTGTTTACAGGTCATGGCCACTTCTTTCGATAATTGTGGTATTTGTAGTTTGCGATACATTTCAAAGCCGGCTGCTATTTGGTGCTCTGATTGTGAAGAAGGATTGTGCCAAGAATGTTCAGAACATCATAGCTTATCTAAGGCCTCACGAAACCACAACGGTTTTCCTATTAATGAATATCAAACGTTTCCATCTTTTATTGGAAACATAAAACTGCACTGTGATGATCACAACGAGAAATACCTATTGTTTTGCAAAGAGCATAATGAATGTGTGTGTAGAAAATGTGTTATTACAGAGAAGCACGGAAAATGTAAAGAAATGGTTCCCATTGAAGATGTGATTAAAAATTCCAAAACATCTGCAGCATTTACAGAAATTGAAACATCACTTCACGAACTGAAGGCAAACTTTGGTTTACTTCTGGAACACAAACAAAAGAATCTACTTTCAATTTCAGCCTCGAAAAAGTTAATTGAGTCCGAGATATTAGCGATTCGGCAGCAGATAACTCGCCATCTCGACTTAATACAAGACAATTTTAATGCTGAACTTAACAAAGCTGTGGAAAAATCTACCCAACAAATACAGAGCTTCATTGCATCTCTGAAGAATAACCAAACAGAAATCGACGAGTGCATAGAAGATTTAGAAAGCTTAAAGAATTATGCAACAGATATGCAAACATTTTTGGGAATTGCGCAATTAGACACCAAACTTCGAAAACAAGAAAAACACCTACAGGATTGTATTGATGGTGGTACTTTGGTTCACGCTGTTGTTTCTTCCCAGTTGAATCCGTTATTACAAAATATACACAAACACATAACTTCGTTTGGAAAAGTCGTCATAGATGTTATACCATTTCAATTATCACTACGAAGAAGCAAGCTAATTCAGACTCAAATGATGAAAGTAATGGTGAAACCAAAATGTTCCGTAGAGAATATAAATCTGGAGTTAAAAACGAAATTTAAAACTAGAGCTTTTAATGTGTCAGGCTGTTGTATTTTACCTTCCGGAAAACTTGTAGTGTCAAACAACTGTCCCTCGTATTTGACATTATTTTCACCTGATGGGGAAATAAATCGAAAAATTAACTGCGATTTACCATATATTTATGATGTTGCATGTGTCGACGACACAACTGTAGCCGTTGTTTCAATGACTATGGAGAATATCGAACTTATAAATATGGAATCAGGTAAAACATTCACAATTGTTCGCACTTATTCCCCTTGTTGCGGCTTAACTTATAAAGATAATCATTTTATAGTAAGTCCCCAAAAAGGACAGATACAAAAAATCAGATTAGAAGATACAAAAACATATGGTATTGGCAGTTCTATGACCTCATTGAATTTGGCTGCATTAGGCAATACACTGTACTCTAGAAAAAGGGACACGAATACCATCGTCTGTCATAATAAAAACGGTGACGTTCTATGGACATACACAGACACGTCGGTTCTAAATGTACCTAGAGGTATTACAGTTGATGAATATGGAAATGCTTTTGTTGCTGGGAACAAATCAAAAAACGTTGTGGCTATATCTTCTCATGGTAGAGGTCACAAAATACTCCTGTCAGAGAAGGACCTGTGTGGTTCTCCATGGGCACTTTGCTATAGTGAAAAATTCAAATCCGTGCTGGTTGCAAATGAAACTGACGGCCAAGCATTTTTGTACAGCGTTAATTACACATAAACTATATTTGCTGCTATTGTGTTATTTCAAGAAAAGCAACGTTAAACGTTATATCATACTATGTTTAGCAAAGAAAATAATATAACATATATAGATTTTAAAATGAAAAGTAGATACATTGCATAACATAGAACTGAATAACATTTATTTGCGTATATTCATAACGAAGACTTACATAAAAGTGTCGTTGATACGCGCTGGTTATATTTTTTAAAAGACAAGATTATTATTAGTGAATATAATAAAGTCTCTTTGAATCTGTAAGAATTTATGATATAAGTATTGCTAGCGCTCATGTTTTTTTTTATTTTATTTTTTTTTTGTTAATTTGTCGAAACAATTGTTTGGTTTTTTTTTTCATTTTTTGCCAATAGATAGTTTTGGTTAAAAATATCTAATCTTTTTCATTTTCCAATTTACGCTTTTTTGTTTATGGTTATTGGCCATTTTAATCGAATGGATATCGTTGGCTGGAATTAAACGTAGACCGCATTAATATATTGTTTGACATGTTGATAGCTATCGGTTGTGTGTATTTAATATCTTGAATATTCAAATTTTATTCCCCATTAAATATGGCTTATTTTTCTACCCTTGCTCAACTAAATACGTAAATTATCGAAAACAAATTAAGCTATAAAGTTCAAAGACAACAAATAATACGTTGACTAGCTTTTATGTCCAATTATTTCTGTCTATCAGCGAAAACATCTCTTACTTTTGACAGATGCTCAGTATTAAGAATAAGGATTTAGCAATATAAATTCTGATTTCAATAGAGGCTTATCTTATGTTGTAGGCATATCCTGTTCCAAAAGACAAATAGCCGTGTGTTAACATAGATTTTTTGTTGTTGCTTGAAACGAAAACGTTCCTAGAACATCCTCTGATGGCACAGAGAACAAAATACTCCTGTTTCGAGACGTTGTTGGTTCTCAATGGCCATTATGCTACAACTTCATGTCGACATTGCCTTATTATTAAATGCTTAACACATAATGCCAAGTGGGTAAATGGTCCGAGACCACAATTATTTCGTAGTGCATTTCTTTTAGAACATAAATGAAAATAAAAAAAATCCCACCTGCGCTTTCTCAAAGAAATTTTTACAGTGTGTTGTACTACTTGTGGGACAAATTATATCAAAATTATAGAAAACTTCATCAGCTCTAACTCAAAAAATGGACAATTTTATGTTGAGGGGCGTCTTGAAATCTTTTGACATCTTCCGAAGTGCTAATTTTTAACCTTTTTCAGCTGGACCAAATCACTACTCTCCTTTAAAATTCTGGACCCCAATTTTTTTACAGTGTAATTTCACCCCCTACTTGCAATTTGGGGCATTAAACATGAAGAAATAAATTTGGAAGGGTATAAAAATTATAGGCAAGTAACCCACTGTCAACACTAGGGACTATATTCGTGAACAACGAAAATCAAGGGACGACAATGGTGGTCTCGGACCAAATGTGTACTAAAAAGCAATGTTCTTGCCCTGATATGCTTGAAAGAAATAAACGACGCGGATACGCCATCACCACTATAATCTTATGACAAAAAGGCAAATGGCTTTATACATCAAAGTGAATAGATGTATACAAAGAAGATAATCTACAGAACGAAAATTTTAAAAGAGGAGATCTGCTTATAGGTAAAACTGACGTAAACTTCAATCGACTCCCTATAGTACATGTAGTTATTGCTCTTAAATAATGATTTTACAAATTTTGTCAATCTGCCTTTTATCTATGAGTACAACCGAATTTTTTAATAGCAAAACATTATTAGAAAGACAAAATCTACAAACAAGTCTACTAAAACTAAATTGTCAATCTCAATCCAAAAGGAGTTATTGTCCCTAAATGACTACAATTACCGGTATGTGATCAGAAAAAAAGGACATTACGGTATATCCTTCTTGTTACAAATTTGTACACCGTACAGTCATGCCACATCTTTATATTTGAAAAGACAGTAACCTTACGAACACACATATGTGCAATATGTGCAAGAGAGCTGTTGTAGAATAAAACATTTATATTATTATACTTTTATATACTAAAATGAATTTCTGACATGATCACTACAACTGATAATTGAATGAACACAATATGAATATGAAAAAAAAATAATCCTGAGCTTGATCTACTTGACAAAAAATAACAAACGATTCCATAAATTATTTGTTTGCTCAAATATGCTTAAAATGTTTATGTCATACAATAAGATAGAACGCAGTATTATATTCACCAAATTACCTCCCCAAGAGACATAAAGAATATATATACACAATATAGATTTACACATTTGCAGAACAATGGTTTATTCTATCAAGACAATAAACACGTAATAAACAAACAAACAAAAAAACACAAAATAAACAACAATTTAAAATGATACATAAAGCAAGTAGAAAGAAGACAGAAGATGTTGTTCAATTTAGAATATAGCACAGATATTATCAAATAAGTTGAAAAATAAAAATAATTATGAGGTATACTCAATCTGCAAATTACATTCCATAATTGATATTAAGACTGATTTTCAGTATGCATTAAGAGGCGATGCGCATGCTTAACGGATAAAATTATTTCATTTACTTCAGATCAGTCGACTCACATACATTCCATATTTAAGGTATGTTCAAATATTTTTATTTTTTTAATTTTATTCGTACTTTGCATAATGATTTTTTCAATCAGCCGACCAAAAATCAAGCACCAAGAAAATGATTAATAAAAAATCCTGAAAGTACAAATTACTGTTCCGTCGCTATGGCACAAAGGGATTAATCATATCGTAAATATATATATGAACAAATCAAAAAGCAAATTCTCTTTTAAGATACACAACTGTTTATGAATAGGACTTTTTTTTAAATCTTTCAAAGTATTTTTAAAAATCACTAACTTGAACAATTTTCTGGAAATTCATGTTGTTTGTGTAACTCGTAGAATAATTTTGCTTACTCGTATCGTAACTGAACATCTCCGTAAAAATGTGGATGTCCTATCTCGTTCGAAAGTTTTCCACATCTAAACTTCAAACCTAAATCTTGATATGGTAGAATTTAGTAGAGGTTCAAAGTAATTTGTCGTAACGAAATCTTTAACATTGATAACATTCATTTAAAATCAAGACGTCACTAAAGACACAAGCATAACGAACGAATTGTGATATATTATATACACTATAAGATGTTGCCAAAGGAATATAACTGTCGCAGTTTCACTATATGTTGTGATATAACATCAGTGTCCCTGGTTAGTGATGGGTTGTGCACAAACAAACATGTTTAGCCCCGACACTTTCTATATGTGTATGTCCCAAGTAACAGACCTGTAATTTTGTAACTATCGTTAAAGGCTGTCTGTCATACTTGTTTTTCGTTTATTGTTTTGTCATATAAGGTCGTATGTTTTTCTGATTAGAATTGTTTCACGTTTTGTAATGACATGACCTTTTATAGGGCTTGCTTTCTTGAGTGTAAATTGACATTGCGATAAGACGTGTCACGGTACTTGTCTATCCCAAATTCTTGTATTTGGTTTTGATGCTATATTTGTTATTCTCGTGGTATTTTGTCTGATGCTTGGTCCGTTTCTCTGTGTGTTACATTGTAGTGTTGTGTCGTTGTTCTCCTCTTATATTTATGCGTTTCCCTCAGTTTTAGTTTGTTACCCCGATTTTGTTTTTTGTCCATGGATTTATGAGTTTGAACAGCGGTATACTACTGTTGCCTTTATTTATAGTTTAAGACTCACATACGATCTATTGTTGCTTACATCCACGTTTTGAAAGCTGATGAATAGTTGATAATCATAACACATCTCAATATGTTATATACATACACTGAGAGATTTGAAATATATCAACTTATTTAGTATATACTTTGGAAAATATTGACACGCATAATTCGTGATGCGTTTGATATTAATAATCAATATCTTAAGTTTTCTACTCAAAATAATAATTTATTGTCATGAAATATGATTAGTTACCTTGTCATGTTTAATATATTTTAATAACAGTTACATAAGCAAAATGTCCGGTTTCCTGTTTGGGTTTAGATTTTATAAAAATCCCATCACGAGTTTTATTGCCTCAAAATACTAAATTCAGGTCATTAAATTTAGAACATTTCCCTATACAATCATGCTTGCATTGTTTCATATAGAATTATATTGTAATAAAGGATTTTACTATATTCATAACATTAGTATAAAAACTTCCTACTTTGACTTTTTTATTACAAAACTATGAAATGAGACCAAAATAACACGTTTCCATCAATATCAAAATGGAAGACTTCGAGTTCATTAATTAGGATGACATTTTGTACTCAAAAACACTCAAGTAGAAATTTTATTTTCTCTCAGCCTTTTCCACTTGATTGACTCGACTATGTGACATCAGTAACCAATTGAAAACAAATATTTCTCATGGATTAATATGAAGCAAAATATTTGAACAAGCAAATTCACAGAAAGTTCTGCAGCCAGGTAAAATCTTCGTTTGTTTCTTTTCGTAGAAAAATGATTACATTATCTTAATATAATTGTTTAAAATTTGAAATGAATTATAAAAGATACATTTGTATTCATCAACTATAAAAAAAATAATTTGAATGGTTTGAATGTTGAATATATATTTGATTGGTAAACAAAATACTTGTCGAGCAGTATTTTCAGATAAACACAATGAATGCTTCCGTATAAACGCAGCTTACAACTGAGGTACAGAAGTTAAGTTAAATATAAATGTGCAAATTCCATGGCGGTGTCGAAATTTTCACTCATCTGCATAAAGAAAAAAAAAGATGCAAAATAATAGGAAATTGCACAACCCATCATAAATCGATATTTTTTTTTTTATAAAAAATAATTCTAAATAAAACCATATGTGCTTGTTTATATATTTTTTTTAAAAGTTTTTATTTGTTTTCAGGCTATGACTACCTCGTTTGAAAATTGTTGTATTTGTGATTTGCGACATATTCAAAAGTTGTCTGTTGTTTGGTGCTCTGATTGTAACGAAGGATTGTGCCAAGAATGCAGAGAACACCATAGCCTATCTAAGGCCTCACGAAACCACACTGTTTTTCCTATTGGTAAATATGAAACGTTGCCAGCTTTTATTGAAAACATAAAACTGCATTGCTATGAGCACGAGGAGACATATTTATTGTTTTGTAAAGAGCATAACGAATGTGCTTGTAGAAAATGTGTCATTTCAGAAAAGCACAGAAAATGCAAAGAAATATCCCCCCTTGAAGATGTCGTTAAAAATGTTAAAACATCTGTAGCTTTTACAGAAATCATGTCCTCACTTCAGGAAATGAAGGGTAACGTTGCTCTTATTCTGGAAGACAGACGAATGAATATGTATTCAATATCAGCTTCAATAGAGAGAATCGAATCCGAGATTTCTGTGACTCGACAGCAGTTAAATCACCATCTTGATAAATTACAAGACCATTTTGTTACTGAACTGACCAAAGCTGTGGAAAATTCAACTAAACATATACAGAGCTTCATTATGGACTTGACTAAAAAGCAAAGGGAAATCGAGGAATGGATAGAAGATATAGCAAACATCAAGAAAAATGCAACAGATAAGCAAACATTTTCAGGGATGACGAATTTAGAAACCAAACTAAATAAAACAAGTAACGACTTGCAGTTTTGGATTGACGGTAACCATTTGTCTCAAATCGTAGTTTCTTTCCACTTGGACACTTTATTACATGATATAATCAACGAAAGAACTAAGTTTGGAAAAGTTGTCGTTCATGCCATGCCTAGTAAATTAGCATTAAAAAGCCGAACGCTTGGTCAGGCTCAAATGATAAAAGTGAATGCAAAATCTAAAAGTTCTTTAGAGCATATGACACTGAAATTAAAAGCAAAAATGAGCACTAATGCCTTCAATGTGTCAGGCTGTTGTATTTTGCCAAATGGAAACTTGGTAGTGTCAAATTATGACCCTTCGTATTTGATATTGATCGCAACTGATGGAAAAACAGAGAATAAAATTATCAGCATCATGCAAACAATCATTGATGTTACATGTGTTCATAATGACACTGTTGCCGTAATATCATATACACAGAAAAACATTGAACTAATTAGCCTGAAATCTGGGAAAACAATCAAAACTATCAGTACGTCTGACCCTGCTATCTGCTTAACTTACACTGAAGGCACCTTTATAGTTTGCCTCGAGAACGGACAAATGAAAGAAGTCCGGTTAGAGGATAACAAGACAAATAATATTAGCAGTACGGTGGTGTCAAGAAGTATTACCGAATTAAACAACACTCTTTATTCTGTAAAGAAAGATACGAATACGGTTGTGTGTCATAAAAGAAACGGGGGCGTACTGTGGACATTTACAGACGAAGAGATTCTACAGAAACCGAGAGGCATCACAGTAGATGACCTTGGAAATGTTATAGTCGCCGGGGTCGAATCAAACAACGTAATTGCAATATCCTCTGATGGCACAAAGCACAAAATTCTCCTGTCGAAAACAGACTTATGTGGTTCACCTTGGGCAGTTTCCTTCAACAACAAATTCAAATATTTGCTTGTTTCTAGCGACAAAGATGGTCGAGCATTTCTGTACAGCGTCAACTATTCATAAACTAAACCCTTGCCTTGTTTTGTTTAATGAATTTTAATTATTTACTATACTTGTAAATAGGAATAATGTTCCAATCTGTTTAAATAAAAATTCCCTGTAAATTCTTCAGAGATTAACGACTTCATTATTTGTGCCTGCAGTTCTTTTCCGTACAAATGCATCAAAGGAGTATAACACGTCACAATATGTGATTGGTTTTTCGTTGTCATATCAGAAACACACATTTGTTGGAATGAAGTCAACCTAAGTTTGATTCCAGTGTCAACAAGAATTATTTCAAAGATCTTCAAAAATAGTATTAACCTTTTAAGCACATAGAAAACTAAAGACTGAGCAAAATAAACCCGAAAAAAAACCTAGGTTAAACTAGTTCCTACTTCACATGCGGCATCAATCGTGCTTCTAAAACATGAACCATCCAGTTATAGTTGCTTTGTTGTGTTTACGATATGTGTACATATCCGTTTAAAAATTTCATACTATGACACAGATATTCTTTAAAGTTCTAGCAAATCATGATGGCGTTCATAATACTTTTAAAAGGATGACTGCAACTGAAACACTTCAAACCCTTTATGCCATAGTTTTCGTATTAAAAGTAACCCCATATCAATGAAATAACGATAAGAAACGCATATTTTATCGGATAAACTGAGACATATCATTATACTCCATATGTAGGTGTTGGTGTAATATCAGTTGACAGTATTGGTTTCAAAATGTCAAATTTTGAATCATTTTCATTGTTGTCAAGTTAAGTCGACTATAAAATGATAATTGATATTTTTTGTTATATACACTGAATTAGTTTCACAGAAAACAATACGCAATGTCTAGAATCGTTATATTATTACAACACACCAACATTCTGTGTATATGGTTGAATAGACGATATCAAAATATTTTTTTGACGAAAACTGTTGATTGGCATACGTTCCTGCTATAACCATGAATACAAGCAGACATATTAACAAACAAGAATGTGTCCTAGGTATACGGATGCCCCATCCGCAATATCATTTTCTATGTTCAGTGGACAGAATGGGGTAAAATCTCTAATTTGGCATTAAAATTAGAAAGATCATATCATAAGGAACATGTGTACTAAGTTTCAAGTTGATTGGACTTCAACTTCATCAAAAACTACCTCAACCAAAAACTTTAACCTAACTCGACCAAAAAATTTAACCTGAAGCGGGACGAGCGGACGGACAGATGAACAAACAGACGGACGCACAGACCAGAAAACATAATGCCCATAAATGGGGCATAAAAATACAAATATACACTGTGCTCGTCGTAGAAACTGAGTGCAGAAGAGCACCATTTTAGAAAAGTATTGCAATCACTAAGCATTCGTCGCAGTCATCGTATATATTTTTTTCTCATAACTTCCCGGATTTGTCTTTGCTTAATCAGTTCATAACTATTGAACAGCAGTATACTACTGTTGCTTTTATTTCTCTTTTGTAAAAACTACACCAACTTCACCCTAACTATATAGGGAGAGAACACTATCGGTAAAATACATATTAAACGACTAGACTGGTATCTTAGGATCTAAGACCGCGAAAACAATCCCTAGTGAGTATAGTCACCGACACATCATATCGAGCAACATATTCTCCCAGACTAAACTATTTTTGTAAATAAAAGATAAAAAATAGTATTGTCGCCAAGTTCAATTTATTTCTAATACTATAATCCTTAATACAGAAAAAATATTTGCAAATAATATGAGAGATATAACATTTTTCGAACTGTCTTAACGTTTTCGCGGAAATTTGCTTGTTAACATATATAAAGTAAATAAACTCATCATAGATACCGGGACTAAAATTTCACACTTACGCCAGACGCGCGTTTCGTCTACAAAAGACTCATCAGTGACAATCGAATCAAAAAATGTTTTAAAGGTCAAATAAAGTACGAAGTTGAAGAGCATTGAGGACCAAAAATTCCTAAAAGTTTTGCCAAATACAGCTAACGTAATATATTCCTGAGGTAGATAAGCCTTAGTAAATGTTTGCCAAGTGAGTCTTACATTTCAATTAATTGCAATCACAGGCCGTCCTCTTTTTGTTGTCTTTTTTTTATCTTAAAATTGTCAGTTAAGATATACCTTATAAAACAATAGAAAATTTAAACAACAAAAGATATATATTGAATATCTATATACGTTGGACTTTAAAAAACGTTATTGATTTTTTTTCGAAGCTATCTTACCTGTTGCTATATCACGTGATTCGAGAAATATGACGTGTTATTTACTTCCTTTTACAAATGATTGAGCTTGATAAATATGATGAACTGAGATATTGTTCTTGTGTATTATTAAATTTAAGGTATGTACAAGAGTTCTTGTTATCAACATAAATCGGTCTATATGTTAAACAACAGAATATTCTAACTTACTCAATGGCCAGGACCCCCAAGGGTGACTGGGGAATAGAAGTATGGTCACTTGGTCTTCTTCCGACCGGCAGTAAAACGCTTGCCGAAGTGGGGCGTCCGTTTGGCTGTGCGGGATGTATCAAGTTCGCAGTCACGTCCGGTAAGATTTGGGACGTTAAATCCGATGTATCGTGTAAGAGAGTGTCACGCTCTTTGCACGTTAAGAACCCTAGCAACAACTCTTTGAGGGGTCTGTAGGTGGCCTGTTGCAAGGCAAAATTTCTGTCCCTATCCAATATACCCTCATTTTCCAGTGGCAGTCCTTTCCCCGATCATCATCCCAGATGGCTTCTATTATTTCAAGACCTACTTATAGTATTTATTGTGAACTTGTTCTCGTCCTGAATATGTATGAAATATTTGCCACTGGACGTTAAGCAACCAACAATCAATCAATCAATGGCCTGGTTAATTTAGGACATAGAAGACACAGGGGGCGTGGACCCATAACGTTGACTGAACAAATTCATGAGAATGAACAAATTTATGTTTAACTTTTTCTAAAATTAATATTCGAAATATGTAACAAAAAGTTAACCAGTCGACCCTAGGCATTTACGCTAAGATGTCATAATGCTACCCATTAAAAATTGTATCAAACCTAGTTTTAAGCAATACTATTAAACGGTGACATGCCTATGACATACACAATATCCAAATGAATAAAAACTAGACACTGAACTGCGGTACTGTCTGACCTTTTATCAGTATAATACAAGTACTAAAAACAACTTCAACATTGTCTTTATTATTCAATCTGAAATTTGAATTTATATAAATAAAACAATCCATAGTATACGCGTATGACACCCCACACCACAACAAAACCCAATTGATGAGCAGTTGTCAAAACGCTGTCGTCAACATTAGACATGGGTCTATATTATTTGTCAAGATCTCTTTCTGCTATGTATAGATTACATAAGAATATAAATCTAACCTTCTGACATTACATATTTCTGCCATCATCATTTAATTCAAAATATAAATGATTAGTTTCAAACAACGAATACAATTGTCCAAGTTGAAATAACTATATCAAGAATAATTCGAAATTTAACTATTTTGAAATATCAAAATTATTATATTTGGCATACACGAAAGGATTATAGGTTAAAACATAATAATTAAAAGGTGTATATGTTCAATGATTATTTGTGATCTTGTTATTTCTTCAGTGACCATTAGTTAATTTTTTTAAATTATAATGAATTATTGGGAAGTGTTCTTGGCCATCTAACAGGCTTCATATGGAATTGACATCATTTACATAGTTTATAAATATGTATACTCAATTTTCTGTAAGTAAGATAAGTGTATCGGGTTCTGTAAGTATCAAGTCCAAGCTACACAAGTATCATCAGTGGCGTTGCTGACTTTGCTATGTGGGTTTTGCTCATTTACAGTTACATATTGTTGTTAACTTCTATGTCTTTTGATGTTTGGTGGGGAGCGGTTGGGAGTTGTCTTATTGGCAATTATACCAAATCCTCTAATTTTCATATTAGGTTCATAACCGTATATGAGTCAAATTATATACGAAGTAAAGAGCATACACTATATTATTATTGTATATATTTCGTTATCAGATGACATTTGATTTATTTGACTACAAAACAATATGGAAATATAATGATGGAAAAAATAATGTCGCAGTACTTACATTTTAAAGATATAAGATTTAAATTAGTGATTTATATACACTCTAAATTTAAACATGTGTGATACTGTATGATAATATGAAAATTGTTTTGTAGGTTATGGCTTCCTCTTTTGACCATTGTGGTGTTTGTACTTCAAGACATGTATCTAAGCTCTCAGTGGTTTGGTGCCCAGACTGCGATGAAGGACTATGCCAAGACTGTACAGAACATCATAGCTTGTCAAAGTCATCGCGAAACCACAAGACTGTTCCTATTGACGAATATCATAGGTTGCCACCTTTTATTGTAAACACTAAACTGCACTGCGATGAACACGAGGAGAAGTACCAATTGTTTTGCAAGGGACACAATGCCATGCTCTGTAGAAAATGCGTCATTTCTGAAAAACACTTGGAATGTAAAGAAATATTCCCTATTGAAGAAGTCATTCAAAATGCTAAAACATCAGTAGCCTTTACAGAAATCGAGTCCTCATTCCAAGAAATGAAAGAAAATCTCAGACTTATCCTTGAAGACAGACAAAATAATGTATCTTCACTATCAGATTCAAAACAAAAACTAGAGTCCGAGATATCAGCGATTCGAGGCCAGATAAATCAACACCTTGATAAAATACAAGACCATTTCATTGTTGAACTAAATAAAGCTGTAGAAAATTCAACCCAACAAATACAGAGCTTCATAGCATCTCTGAAGAAAACCCTTAGAGAAATAGACGAGTGCATAGAAGATGTAGAAACAATAAAGAAACATGCAACAGACATGCAAACATTTTTAGGTATCAAACTATTAGAAACCAAATTGAATAAAACAGAAAACGACATGCAGTGTTGGACTGAGGGTTCTAGTTTAGGTCCCACCGTAGTGTCTTACAAGATGAACTCTTTACTTCAAAATATCAGTAACAAAATAACTATGTTCGGTAAACCGATCGTAGATATCCAACTATGTGACCTAGCTTTACATAGAAAAAAAGTGGGACAAGCTCAGTTGATCGTAAGTCTGGAACCTAAAAATTCAGTTGAGCATATTACGCTGAAATTAAAAACGAAAATCAAAACTTTATCTAACAATGTGTCAAGTTGTTGTATTTTACCTTGCGGTAAAATGGTTGTGTCAAACTTTCATCCTTCGTATTTGAATTTGTTTTTCTCTGATGGGAAATTTGAAAAAAGAATTAACGACATCATACCTAATATTTATGATGTAGCAATTGTCGACAATGAAACTGTTGCGGTTGTATCATCTTCTGTGAGGAATATAAAACTAGTAAATCTAAATTCAGGGAGATCATTCAAAAGCATTCATACAGATTTACCTTCCCATGGTTTAACTTTCATTAAAGGCAGTTTTATAATTTCTTCTTATGAAGGACACTTGCTAGAGGTCGGGCTAGAGGATACCAAGACAAATATAATTGACAGTAATGTGTTATCAGAATACGTAGCTTCATTTGAGAATAATCTTTATTCTGAACAGCAAGATACAAATACAGTAGTGTGTCAAAATAGAAATGGGGATTTACTATGGACATTTACAGACGAAACGGTTATAAAAGGAAATAGATGTATTACAGTAGATGAACATGGAAATCTTTTTGTCGTCGGAGGCGAATCACAAAATGTAATAATAATATCATCTGATGGCACAAAGCACAAAATACTCTTGACAGAAACAGACTTATGTGGTTCTCCATGGGCTATTGATTACAACAGCGAATTGAAATTTTTGCTTGTAGCAAACGAATCAGATGGTCAAGCATTTTTGTACAGTGTACATTATTCGTAATTATATTCTGAGCTGTTTTATTGTTTTACTCCAAATTATTTTACACGGAAAACATTTTTCATTTAATTATGAATAAGTCATACAAATGAACTACATGAAATTTCCTGCATGTCGTAGAAGTGAAACGCAGTGGTCCTTCATTCTGCCGGCGTTAGCTTCGTTGCCTTCATACATCAATAACTTTCTCGAGCCTTGTTGGAATTTTACGAAACTTTTTTTCATTATTAAAACCGTCTCCGTATATTTTTAACATTGTTCCGTATTTTACTGGTATGACTGTGTTGACTTCTTCTTGGCAATTGATATTTAGATACAGTTATAGATGGAAGCCTGTACGTTTCCAGACATCAACATACATGGACGTTAACGAAACTTGAGCAGAGCCGTTTCGTCTTCGTCATCATGAGACAGAATCAAAAGTTAAACTATGAAAATATTTTGGTATTTTACTGATGAATAGAATTCGTGTTTTAATAGCAGATGACACTTAGATATAGACATCAACGACTTGCCTAACCCTTTATAAAATTACTGAGATTCTAACAAAAGAATCATTTCGGTACATAGATAACATCTAAATAAAAGTTATAATTATATGTCTTTATTTCAGTATTTGACATGTTTTATTGGTAAATGATCTTAACGTGTTTGATTTTTTTAACAGTTTCTGAAACTTTCATTGAAAGATACGAAACTTAAAATCTCCTTCGAAATCAAGAAATAACATCTGGAGAAAAGGGTTTTTCCATATCTTTCTAATAAAAGAAAATAGATTTAGCAGTCCTTTTTATTATTACACTTGAACACTGCCACAAGAAATCGCAGGCGAGACTCTGAATTCCGAGTTTGTGATAAAAAAAATTATGATGCATATACAAATGTGATATTAAATGCATTTAATTTTCTTAATTCTGAAAATATCCAAATGGTTTGTTGACTTTCAATACTTTAATGACATAAAAGTGAGAAAAAAAATGAATGTCACCATACCGCTTTCTAAACGAACAAAATCCAAACCGTACATGTATAATACATATAAAAAAGATGATGTGGTATGATTGCCAATGAGACAACTATCCACAAAAGACCAAAATGACACAGACATTAACAACTATAGTTCACCGTACGGCCTTCAACAATGAGCAAAGCATATACCGCATAGTCAGCTATAATAGGCCCCGATAAGACAATGTAAAACAATTCAAACGAGAAAACTAAGGGCCTTATTTATGTAAAAAATGAACGAAAAACAAATATGTAACACATAAACAAACGACAACCACTGAATTACAGGCTCCTGACTTGGGACAGGCACATACATAAATAATGTGGCGGGGTTTAACATGTTAGCGGGATCCCAACCCTCCCCTAACCTGGGACAGTGGTATAACAGTACAACATAAGAACGAACTATAAAAATCAGTTGAAAAAGACTTAACTCATCAGATGGACAAAAATTCAAGTAGTACGTGGCCGGGTACTTCTACATCCCGACACAAAAAGACGCAATGAACAGATCTGTGAGTACTCGCAGTTATCTGACAGCTAGTTCAAAGCCACTAACAACTAATAAAAAATCATGCATCTAAGACTAAACAATCAATCCGTACACATCCAACATCCAATTGAATTAGCGTAAAGACGTCATAAACAGCCAGAGAAAAAACATGACCTTTGCAATGCCAAGTTACAGGTATCGACAGATTGTAGATCCATGAATATATACATATGTATATAACATACTAGTAATATTTAGTTAGCTTTTAATTTACTGATAACAAAATCAATATTTATACCAATAAAAACAATATTCAATGATCTTACTACAGTGTTGAATAGGTAACCTTTTAGAATAAGTTTATTTAAAGGAGCGACAAGTTTACATGGATCATTTTTAAATTTCCGGGCACGGTTAACAACATTTCCGTAAAAATGAGGATGTGCTATCCCGTTTGAAATAAGTTTTCTACAGGTACAACCAAATCTTTATATCTATGGAAAAATTTAGTCATCTGTTTAAAGCCCACAGTTTGACAAACGAAAAACATGACAAGTGAAATCAACGGTCTGATCTATACAACAATTAATTTCAAACAAAAATGACAAACATCAACCCACAGGTCCAGCTAATATATTGGTTTGTGTTCCTGGTTTCGAACATTCAGATACAGAATGTGTTGCATTCTAGATAGCTGGTGTTTAATGGATTCCCCCATTCACAGAGGTGCAAAATAAAGCAATGGAATGTAATAGCGCTATGATTGTCGTCTTTCAAATTGTATTAACGGTATCAAATATATAGAATTATATGTCAGTGTGTTTCATATTCAACTTATTCACTATTGAAATTCATCCATGCAGGATTTTCAATCACATTAGTGGCCACTAGTTAGTGTGCTGGCCTTGCTTGAGGGATGTACAGGGTTTGTTCATCAAACAGGAGATTTAGAAAAATGTTATTTGCTGCTCCCCTGTGTCATTTAGGATCATTAACCATGTTCCCGTCCTATTTTCCTTAAAGTCATATGAAACAAGTGACAGGTGAAAATAAAAGTTTATCCAATTCTTGAACAAATGCATGTATATAAATATATCATAAACTTAGTCTTTTGTTTACGAATTTATCATTTTTTATGCAAACCTTTCGAATAATCGCCAATTTTGTTTCTGTTTGTCTGTTATGAGATGAAAATATGGCCGCTCATTAATTGTAGAGTTTTGAAGCCGTAGTTTATCGATCGTCACCTTTTAATAAACAAGCAACAAATAAGCGTGGATATTGAGCACGTGTATAACATGTACAATCAGATAATAGTTTATTTTAGTAACAGAGCATGCGTACGTATTCCGATCACCGGATTTTTACGAGGGTCTCACGCTAGGGTCACTTTGCATACGGAAAATATGTCGAAGAATTGCTTCCTGGAAGCAATCAATTAAAAACAAGTTAACTTCTGCTAATTGTGGACAAATAATAGAATTTTCATCAGAAGAAAATTATGTGTACATAAGTTTAATAATGAAAACTATCCATTTTGTTAAAAAAAAAAAACAACATATGCATCATTTTTTTTTAATTTAAAAAATTTAATTTAATAGGTTTCATATAAGTATGACATCACTGATTTACCTATCTACATTTTGTTACTTGAATGAGCAGCAACACGACGGTTGTCACATCTAAAGCAGAATCTGCTTTCCGGAACAATTGAGATCAATACCGTTTTTTTCATGGGTTCGTTTTGCTCAATTTTTAGCTTTCTATTTTTTGTTTTATTGACTGTTCTCTGTCTTTAATTTTGAAGTCTTTGTTTTTTGTTTTGACATGGCATTTTCGGAAAAGTTTCTCTTCGACTAAGGAGTTTGACTATCCCTGCTCTCTTCTAGAGTTCCAGCTAGCTCATGTTTACAAGATGTAACGCCTAAATATGTAAAGGTTTTAAGGCCGAAAGTCGGAGAGTATTATTATCTTCATCATAATGACCTAGCACTTTTTTACTGAATACTATCACATATAATAGTATTGCCTTATAGAGAGTCTTAACTCCTATATTATGTTTTCCCAATTTAAAAAAAAAAAATATTGTGGTTATGGGTTTCTACTTACGTGAGCAACACGACGGGTGCCTCATGTGAATCAGGATCTTCTTACCCTTCCGGAGCACTTGTGATTAGCCCAATTATTTTGTGTATTTCGTTTGGTGTCAAGAACTTATTTGTCTGTTGCCTGTTGTCTTTTCCAACCATGACGTTGTCGGTTTGATTTTTCGACTTTTTGAGTTTGAATTTTTGTTTGGTTTCTTACGCCTCTATTTTACGATAAATAAAAATCTTATTTCTACATTATTCTATTTAAATATGATTGAATAGATTTTTATTGGCTTTGAAAAAATTCTTAATATTATTTATATTCTTAAATATTTTTTGGATTACTTTATTGTGCGATATGAAGATTGAAAAGACCATAAAGGTATTGTCTCAGAATGATATGAATAATTTTTAACGTCACTATAGTAAAATTGAGAATGGAAATAGGGAATGTTTCAAAAAGAAAACAACCCGACCAAAGAGCAGGAAACTGAAGATGGCAACCAATGGGTCTTCAATACAGCGAAAAGGTTATCTATTCCTGAGGTAGAAAAGCCTTGGTATTTCAAAAGTTCATAGTTTTGTTAACAGTTTTGTTAACAGTTAATTTATAATTATGACCATACCAATGATAATTTATGTCAACACAGTGTCAACACAAAAAGCTTTACAACAATAAAAAAACCGATACAATAATAGGGACAAAAGGGTATACGGAGTGGGGAACCTTCCGTTAATAATGATACGATAAAATAATTTGCAATCTAAGTGAGCCATACAGGTGAATTATTAATAGCCTCGGGTTGGTGTACATATAAACAAATATCGATGTATTTAACCTATCTAGCGGGTAGCCATTTGCTTTTCCTCGTGATAACAGAAATAGGGCTTACTATAACGAAGTGTTGAATTTAAATTTGGTGACATTTACTAATTTCTGTTTTTATGTTTGACTGCGTTTAAGGTATGTAAAAAGAACCACTGAGTAAATTATTAAATGGATTGTACAGGGTATACAACATATCAAAATACATCAATCGTTCAATAGTTGGTTAAAATTCGACATAACTATATCAACAAACGGTTGGTTTTCACATCAGAATGTACTCGATGCACTTGTGCAGCTGAGAAGTTTGTAGGCCTATCCTCACCTAGTAAATTTAAAAAATACAAGTTTTCTTATGTTATCATTTTTCTATTTTAAGATTTTCTTTTAGCTCACCTGGTCCAAAGGATCAGCCAGCTTTTCACATCATTTGCCTTCCGTCCTCGTCGTCCGTTAACAGAATCAGTATTGGGATATCTAGTTTTGAAAAGTACTCTCTAAAAAAATGTTATGGCTCTTTACTGATGAAATTTACAACGTCAATCGCCTTATTATCTCGATAAGTATAATAGATTTTTTAATTGCAAAACATTATCAGAAAGATAAAATCTACAAATAAGTCTACAAGGCCGAAGTTGTTGATCACTTTCTATAAGAAGATATTGCCCATAAAATACAACTATTACCGCGGTATCTATATGCAGAGACAAAATGACATAGATGTTAACATTTTAAAAAATTATCACCAGTGGCTTAATCAATTATTAAACCGATTAAATAAAGTCTCAGAATAAAGTAACCTTTAATATATAAGATCCCGACATGACAAAAGGAGCACAAATTACAAAGAGAAGAAACACTGATGAACAATAGGTTTGTCTTTTCTCATTGTGTACTATGTTGCATGGGTATTTTAGGAGTAAACAACATCATTACAATAGCATACAAAAACCAAAAGCTCAAATCCGAATATTTGAAATCCAAGGATATATAAAGACAGAAAACGTTGAAGAGTTTCTGTATGATTTCAAAAATTTGTAAAACAAAATGTATGTATAATTATACTTTGACATAATCATATTTTGTTAAAAGAACAACGTTTATTTGGAAGTAATTGTGTTTGTCCCTTTCTTGTTTATTTTGGTGTGAACATAATTTGACATTGTATCACACTCTCAGTGGACTCCAATACTAAATACATATTAACATTTATTATACATGTTATAGTCGATTTTAAAATGTGTATCATTACATATGATGAATAGCGTTTGTCTGTATTTTCCACTTACCAACTCGATTTGCATGTGGTATCATGTTCCATAGAATGGCAATCAATATAAGAGTGAATGTCACAGCAGCCGTGAATACGAAAAAGACTAAAAGGTTTTATTCTAGTCATAGTTGATATCCTACATTGAACATGGGTAACATCCGGCGAATAGATCAAGTGGGTTTTAAGTTAAATGTATCAAAGATCAATGTGCGTCACTGTTTGTCTTTGATGAAAGATGTTCGTTGTTGTTCTGTGGTTCTGTGGTTGTGTGGTTCGCATGTTGTGTAGACCATTATATTATTTCTTTGTACGATTCTCCGTGATGAGTGTTCTGGCGTGTGTTTTTGTTGTATTTCTATCTGTCAAGTAGTGTTGTCATTTAAGTTATATTTTGTAACATTGTCATTTAAAATGAGAGGTTTGGCTAGCCATAAAACAAGATTCAACCATTTGTTCTTTAAATGCACTGTACCAATTCAGGAATATATGGCTATTTATATCAAATAGTTTTTTTTCTATGTATGTTGGCTTTTAAAATAATACCACAAATCGGATAAGCATTCAGAGCTCTTCAAGAGAAAACTAACATTCCCTCTTTACAAGAAATTTTTCAAAAATATATATTGTGTGTAGTGTCATTCGAGTCATCAAGATGATTAAGGTTTAATAAACAATGTGTTCATTGGTAAAAACAAATCTAACAGTACACGCTTTCACAAAATTAGTTATGAAAGTTTATATTATTATCATAAAATGAAACGCTTTCGTCGAGGAAACGTGTCCTATCTATTTATTAAGTCTGCCAAACAAAGTTTGGAGACTTATTGTTTTTGCTCAGTTCTTATTATTTTTCTTCTTCTTTTTTTTCTTCTTCTTCTTCTTCTTTTTCTTCTTCTTCTTCTTCTTCTTCTTCTTCTTCTTCTTCTTCTTCTTCTTCTTCTTCTTCTTCTTCTTCTTCTTCTTCTTCTTCTTCTTCTTCTTCTTCTTCTTCTCCTTCCGCCACTTTAAAAATGAACTTGTCCGCAGCGTTTCTCCAAAAGCGCTTGTCAGATTTACTTAGGGTTTCAAAGAATGGTAGACTAATATGTCAATCTTTCGTGTGTTTATTGGGGTCTATTAAGGGGTATTTTGGGGGGTAGAAAGGAGGGAGGGGTTTACTATAGAACCCTACGGGATTTTATTATCTAAAAAATTTAAATGAATATAACTTGAAAACTGTAAGTGATAGATACATGCAGTCTTCAGAAATGATAATGGGACAATACAACAAATCACATGAAATATAGGGGGAGTCCCTGGGGGGTCATCTCCACCCCCTTCAATTTGAAAATATGCTTTATCTTGTAAACAGTCCAGATCCCCACCCCTAAACCATATATATTCTTGAATGGGACGATAAAACAAATCAAATGAAATTAAAGGGAAGTCCCTGGGGGTCATCCCCACCCCGTTCAATTTGAGAATGTGCTATTATCTTGTAAACGGTTCAGACCCCCGCCCTAAACCATATATATTCTTGTAGGGGACAATAAAACAAATGAAGAAAATAAAAGGGAAGTCCCTAAGGGGTCACTCCACCCCCTCTTGTTTGAAAACTTGTAAACGGTCAACATCCCCACCCCTAAACCATATATATTCTTGTATGGGACAATAAAACTAATCAAATGAAATTAAAGGGAAGTCTCTTGGGGGTCATCCCCACCCTGTTCAATTTGAGAATGTGCTATTATGTTGTAAACGGTCCAGATCCCAACCCCCAAACAATATATATTCTTGTAGGGGACAATACATCAAATGAAATCAAATAAAAGGGAAGTCCCAAGGGGGTCACCCACCTCCTCTTGTTTGAAAACTTGTAAACGGTCAAATACAGGAAGTCAGTTTAGTGGATGATAGGATAAATATAATTGGCAATAATCTGGTCTCAACTTGTGTGGCTTCATCAGGCATTAATCTATTCTCTAAAAAGAGAGCTACGAATACGATAGTCTGCCATAATAAAATTAGAGATATTATATGGACCTTTTTGACCACGAAACCGTTCTGACGGACCTAGTGACATATTTGCAGATGAACATGAGAATATTTTTAAAGTCGGTGGCAAATCAAAGAACGTAGTTGCGATAACTTCGGATGGCTCAACGCACAAAATACTCCTGTCAGAAAAAGACTTGTGTAATTCACCCAGGGCAGTCTGCTATAACAGTAAATAAAAATATTTGCTTGTTGCTAGCGAAACTGACGGGCATGCATTTTTGTATAGTGTAAATAACGAATAACTGTATTTTATGTTTTTATATTATGTAAAGCCTAACTGATTTAAAAGGCACAAATTATGTCATATTTTCGTGGTTATAAATTCGCACAAATTCGTTTTTTTTATTTTAATACATGTGTGTTCATAAATTGCATTTTAACTGGCGTAAATCATGAAAAAACGTTGATGACGTCATGGTCACATGACAAAGTTCTGTCTACAATATGATAAACAAAACGACGTTAGCCAATCAGAAGACGCGTTACATCCAACATTAAATTATTTGTGAATGAACCAAACATGTGGTCATTTTTTTAAGTTATATATTATTTTTGTCATTAAATTGCACATGTGTCTTTTACAATTTAAGGACCATTTTAAGTTATTGTTAAACGATGGCTAGACGCTCACATATCTTACTCGACAACGGTTAATTGCTATCCACAGTCGGACTGTCAATTTGTGTGCAATTATTTTATTTGTATTAACCTATATAATCAAGATTGAACTTAAGATTCATGCTTGAATAAATACCAAAGAGATATAAATGAATTATTATTTTTATTGGCAAAATAAAGGCCACGGCTCACAAATTTATCAAACATTAATTTATCATCAATAAAGATGAAACATTAGCATGATCATGAGTCACAAATGATCAAAATTAACACATTAGCGTGGATCACTGTTGATCAGTTATAATATCAGAATGGATCACGATTGATCAATTAAAAACTTTAGCATGGATCACGATTGATCAATTATAACATTAGCATGGATCAAGAATGATCAATTAGAACCATCTGTACAAAAAGAGCACTTTATCATTACTGTCCAATACTGACATTGACTTTACAAATACTGGCACTGGGAACAGAAGCTCAGTAACGGATATTAGAGTCCATTATGTGAACATGAAGCAAGATGTTTGGCGTTGTGTCGCTTTCCCGCCAAATTTCTTCAGATAGTCCTTCAAGAAATTAGTTGAAAATTAATAGAATGAATCCAACGCTTCTGTGTCAAAATATTTCAACATTTGTCCATTAGTTAAGGTGTACAAAGTTCAATTATAGAATCACGATCAAAAGTTGAACGGAATATAGCGAATAAAATCTCATCTCGAGTCATCTTGGAATTTCTACACTTGATGAGCCATGACGAATCATCATACAACATCGGGTGCAAGGAAATAAAATATGTCCATAAAACCTGAAAAATAAATCAAAACAGCAGCAGTATATCGCCAAAATACACGTTTTGAAATCAAGAGGTGGGAGGGTGGGTTTTTCTTACATTACATAGAAATATATTAATACAAAACCCAGAATTTAGTCTGACAAAAAATGTCTGCCTTTTCTTCTTAAATCTCTGAACGCCAATGCAGGCGATATATTGCCGTCACAGACGATATTGGTCCGCTAGGCCACATGACCCTTTTTCTAGAAACTTAGTTTGATTTTCAGAAAATTGCAAACCTACATTATAAAGAAACTGTATAAAGAAAGGTAACTCGAATAACTGAAACGGCAGCTTCACAGAGTTAAAGCAATCTATCCCATATTAGGATAGATTGAATTAACTTAAGATTCATGCTTGAATAAATACCAAAGAGATATAAATGAATTATTATTTTTATTGGCAAAATAAAGGCCACGGCTCACAAATTAATCAAACATTAATTTATCATCAATAAAGATGAAACATTAGCATGATCATGAGTCACAAATGATCAAAATTAACACATTAGCGTGGATCACTGTTGATCAGTTATAATATCAGAATGGATCACGATTGATCAATTAAAAACTTTAGCATGGATCACGATTGATCAATTATAACATTAGCTGGATCAAGAATGATCAATTAGAACCATCTGTACAAAAAGAGCACTTTATCATTACTGTCCAATACTGACATTGACTTTAAAAATACTGGCCCTGGGAACAGAAGCTCAGTAACGGATATTAGAGTCCATTATGTGAACATGAAGCAAGATGCTTGGCGTTGTGTCGCTTTCCCGCCAAATGGTCACATGTTACACATGCGACCACCACCATGAAATAAAAGAAAACGACGCAACAAGCCGTGGCCTTATTGACTTGGTTGCTACATATTTTATATTCATCCCTTCTCTTGCAGGGCGAAGCCTTTAAATAAACGAACGTCATAGCACACTATTGCAAGTGCACGACTTAAATCAACAAAACATTATTAGATAGTAACCACACAGTTTGTACACTAAATCATTATCTGTACATTTTCTTTCATTAGGAACTCTTACACAACTTCCTGGAGAAAACTTTGAATTCTATACAAAAATAGTTCATTTCCCATGTTTGAAAGATGAACACCGTCCATGTTGAAAAGTCCCTTCTCATTCCATGTTATTTCAGGATATTTTATGTATCCTCCACCAGACTTAAGACATAACTAACCAGCAAAATTGTTTATTCTGACCGCAGTTCGGTTCAGAGACTTAATGTTTTGGCCATTCCGCCAAACTAGCCTTGGTAGTATCTGGGACCAAATTAATTTAGCTTTAGGGAGCAGTTCTGAAACCTTACAAAGAGACGACTTAATTTGCCGTCTAAAATTATGTAACTTGCAGGAGCCTATGTTGTCGCCCCCACATGTATTATTAAAAAATCTGGCTCCTGTTCAAATCTTAATAAATATTTTATCCTTGGTACTAATTCTTGCCAATTCATGCCCCCTTTACCTTGCCACCAAATGGTACATTTTCCCCGCTTTAAACCCAAATGGATGCCGTCATAAGTGGTGCGGGCATGGGTAAATGCATGTTTTACAATGGACGAGCCTATTATCCAAACAGACTTTTTCTCATATCTCTCAAGTATCCCTATTAAAACACAATTAAACGTTTAATAACATATATATACCACCTATGTACAGCTATATATAAACAATAATTGTCTTTATGTCAATAAATGACCACATCAAAATAAATTTTTTACAATCTGATATATGACCTATATGCACCAGATTTCCATCGTCCTAGCTTCACAATTTCCTTATTAGAAATTCCTTTAGCAGAGGCTTCTGAAGCTGCCCCAATCCTGAATGAATGTGACTTGTAGCCACTTGAATCAATACCTATTACATTCAATGCTTTAGATAATATACCAGAGAACTGATAACGAGACACACATTTTCCACCAAGGTGACAGAGTAAAGGACCATTTTTATTTGGTCTTACTCTTAGGTATCTTTTTAATAGCAGTATTGGACAAACTGTTGAATCCGTCTTCCTTATATCAATAGAAATACCCTTACCAGTTTGATCCCCCTTAGAGTGCGTTAAGTGAAGCCTAATAAACTCCCCTTTTGCTCCCCATAACATTTGTGTACCGTGTATTGATATTATATTTTGCGCTTGGCCTAATATTGTGTAAACTAATTCTCCAACTCTTAAAAAGCCATGAAAGGCGACTGAAAAAGCTGCCGCAAAAAGCAAAGATTCGTATGCTGAATAACAAACCGATGGCAACTTTTCAATTATCCTAGTCAAAAGTTCCGATGTAATTGGAAGCCTCTTATCCTTCGAGAACTTACTGCGTTCCAAACCCTCTAACATTTTTCGTATAATAAAATTTTGTGAATAGTCCATAAATTGAGACTGTAGAACCTTGCAACGAAAACCGATAGCAGTCACGTAACAGCTGACAGTTTTATGTGCTCTCCCTTTCAGTGATAAATATGCAATAAAAAGCACAATATGCGAGGGGGAGGCGGCCACACGCACACCATATTAAAGTCTTTCCGATATATCTCGAAACTCTGCAATCCCGTTCTATATATATCCTTCGTGTTCGAAGCTAGCGAGGCATCTACTAGACGATCAATTTCAGACCGGAAATCAG
The DNA here is from genome assembly GCF_963676685.1 of Mytilus edulis. Classification (NCBI taxonomy): domain Eukaryota; kingdom Metazoa; phylum Mollusca; class Bivalvia; order Mytilida; family Mytilidae; genus Mytilus; species Mytilus edulis. The sequence continues at coordinate 72,633,875 of NC_092350.1, read as the reverse complement.
CTGCAGAAAAGTTTCTGGGATTGGTGTCGCCTCTGTCTCTGCTTGTGGTGCTACCATGCGGAATCTGTGCCACTGTTTACGTGAAATAGCATCAGCGATAAAGTTCGAACGACCTTCAATATGTACTGCTTTAAATTGCATAGTAAAAAGCATTGTTTGTAATACAAAAGGCCGAACCAACTCCATCACCCTTCTCGATTTTGAGATTTCTTGTTCAAAATACTCACAAGTGCCTTATTATCTGTATGAAAAAGTATTCGCTTGTTGTGCAAATCCTCTTTAAACAACAAAATCGATAGCATAATAGGCACTAACTCCAAAAAGGGTTATATCAGCCATAACGTCAGTGCTTTCCCAACTAGAAGGCCATTGAAAATAAGCCCATCGGCCTGAAAAGTAAACCCCACAACATAAATCTGGGTTTCCAGCGCTATCTGTAAACAAATGAATTTTACTATTTGAAAGCCATTCGCTCTCACCAAAAGCCAAAGTACCATTGACATTCTCGAGAAATGTAAGCCAAGTTTTTATGTCCTCCTTCATACCTAGTGTTACTCGGATAAAATGATTTGGCCTTTGTATACCGCACATAGCATCACAAAACCTCCTGTTAAAAGCCCGAACTGACGGAATTGCTTTAGCACAAAAATTTAGGGAGCCCACTAAAGATTGAAGATCCCTTAGAGTGATTTTTCTTTTCTTTATAGTCAATTCCAGTTTTCCCTTAACCTCTGTTAGTTTGTCTTGTGGTATCCGAATAACCATCTCCAAAATGTCTATGTCTAATCCCAGAAAAGTCATAATACACGAAGGACCTCAAGTTTTTTCCTCCGCTAGAGGAACTCCAATATCGCTGCAAATAGTCCTAAAATTGTTCATGAGATGTAAACATTCCCCCGACCGAGCTTCTCCGGCAAGCAGGAAATCGTCTAAATAATGCTCTATTGATTCCTTGTGCGATTGAAAACGGACCAACCACTCTAAAAAACATGAAAACTTTTCGAACAGCGCGCACGCCGCCGAACATCCCATTGGGAGCGCTTTCTGGAAATAAAAGTTGTCTTGAAAGCGAAAACCAAATAAAACAAATTCATCAGGGTGCAATATTAATAATCTAAATGCCGAGACTATATCCATTCGTGCCATTTCTGCCCCCTTTCCTAGTTTACTAATAGTGCCAAGAACTTTTTCAAAGGATGTGTATTGCACAGTTGCTAATTGGGGGTCAATAAAACTATTAATACTACTTCCCAGTGGATAACTCAAATGTTGTATCATACGCCATCCGTGAATTTTAGAGCCAGGAGGAGGCTTTTTAGCTACAAGCCCTATCGGTGATAAGCGGAGGTTAGAAAAAGGTTTGTTTTTAAAGGGGCCCGCTATTCGCCCTGCCTGAATCTCTTTCGTAATTTTTTCCTCTAATTCAGACTCATGCTGCTTTGCCGAAATCAAATTCGAACAATTTACAGCTTGACGCGGACCCATGTAATTTACTTTAAATCCATTTGTAAATCCATCTAACAATATATGTGCATCAATTTTATTTGGAAAACTTTTTAAAAAATGTCTTAATCTTTCCACTTTGATCGGTGTCTTTCCTAATTCCGTTAGCCTATACTGGCTATATACTTCCTGGGACTGACGATGCGGACTTAAATCTGAATCCATTGACATTGTTTTTATAGCTTTTTTCTCTCCGAAAGTCACTCCGAAATGATTCATAAGGCTTTCTTTTCTCATTCTGACTGTTTTGTGTAGTTTTTAAATTGCAAAACAAAGCTGCATGAGTACCCCCGCATTTTAAGCACCTATGAAGATAACGACAAGCTGAACGGCCACATCTACCTTTATTGTTGTACAAGAAACATTTTCCTGCATTCATTTGAGATATTTGAGGTTCTTGTGTAGGAGTTACACCCTGGGAAATATACAGAAGCCATAACTCCATGTCTACACAACCCCAATTCATTGATGGGTTTCTGGCACGTTTTAGTCTAAATTGTTGATCATAGGTCAACCAACCCATATCAGCACATCTGCCTGCCCCCAATTTTACATTATAAATATACTTCAGTAAACCCGGGGTACTACTAGGATGTGCTGCTGTATAAATGCTAGTATAAATAAAGATAGCATCGAACCATGTATTAATGTCGGATATTTTCTTTCCGGATTTTGGCTTTAAATTAAGATTTCCATTATTATCCATAACTACTGCCCTTGTTTGCTCGGAATGAGAAATAAGCAATAAGTTTTCTAATTCTACATATTCCACATTAATAATTTTGTCTTTCATTTGTTGTGAAATGTGCACCCCAAGGTCATCATGGAAACTTTTAACAGGGGCAATATTATCAATATCATTTACAAGTATGCTGTTATTAGTGAGATTTATACCTGACAAATCTGTATCTGGGGTTGAGCAGAGTGTGGGTGTCCTCTGGAAAGCCTCAATTGCTTTAGCTATTTGGTCCTTTAATTCTGGCACGATGCGTTGGGTGACAGTATCTGCCACCTGCTCCAACTCAGGACTCAGGTTTGCGGTGGGTTGCTGCTGGGGAACTCGCTGAGTAGTGGCATTCACACTTCCATTCCTCCGATAAATAACTTTCCCCATCTGAAGAATGGTGTGCGGACTTCGTGTTGGCCGCCGCATACGGGCTCCTAGTCTTCCGGGCCGTTCTTCCCATATTACTATCACACAATCTGAAAAATCTGACGAAAAATGTCTGCCTTTTCTTCTTAAATCTCTGAACGCCAATGCAGGCGATATATTGACGTCACAGACGATATTGGTCCGCTAGGTTCTTACATTACATAGAACTATATTAATACAAAACCCAGAATTTACTCTGACGAAAAATGTACTTAACTACTCGATTAAGTTAGGTCAAAACTAATCTCACTATCTTTGTAGTTATACATTTGAAGCACACACAAATGATAAAAAGAATAAACAGTAAGTCTAAAATATAACAACAATATTCAAAAGGTAAATAATATCACAAGCTTATAACACACGATAACGCTTCACTTAATTCGTGTCAAAGTATATATAAAAAACAAGGTGTTCAAATTACACGGATGCCCCACTCGCACTATCATTTTTAAAGTTCAGTGGACGTTAAAATTTGGGTTAAAACTACAATTTGGCATTCAAATTTAAAATATCATATGATAGGAAAAGTTTTAAGTTGATTGGACTTAAAACTTCATCAAAAACTACTTTGACCAAAAACTTTAATACAAAGCGGGACAGACAGACGGACGGACAGACGCACAAACCAGGACAAATAATGCACATAAATGGGACATAAAAAAATCTTTTCAATTTAGTGTTCATCCTGTTTGATGATGGACTCAAGGTAGTGTTCTATATATTTATTTTTGAGACATATAACTGAAGGGTTGGTTGTCAAGAGGTCTTAGTAGTCCAACAACTATAACACAACTAAACTAGCCAGTCAACATTTCTAATCCAGCACGCGGCATGTGATTCCGACTCTTATCATGAGAAAATTCGGTGGTTACACCGAGTTCCTCAACCAATAAAAACTGACCTCGACGAAATAGCTTATCTAGTGCTGAAAGTAGCATAAAATACCACTCATTTAAATGATTTGAGTGATGCTGTTGATGTGTTCCATTGTGTGTAATGTATTTGGTAATTCCTTTAATATTCTTTGTATAATTTGCCGATGTTACAATCCCTTGTTTTCTGAAGATATTTATATTTAACTGAGACACAACTTGTAGCTTTGCTTTAACATGTTAAATTTTAAAAAGATGTGTTTTAAATTGCTTGTAATTCCATCGGACAATATTGTGGCTTTACCTCGGAACATTTTTTTTAAAGCTTTTTTCTATAATCATACAGGAGCCTTTAAACAATAACTGTTCGAGATCGGCTCATCGCTACTGGTTATCGTGCGATATAAGACCATTTTGGGGACCTTTGCCTACGAATAGACACGCAGTTGCCGTATCAAATAGAGTACAGAGCTCGCCAAAGTTGGAAATAAACATCTTGGAGGAAGATCCATTGTTCCCATGGAATTCGATTTATCTTCCTTGGCCCGATCGTAGCCCGAATTTGAACCATATCGATAATATATGGGACACTATAGGGCGTAAAGTGCACGAAAGGACACCCCAGTTCAAAGTTGCCTCCCTTCGCACCGTGTCGTAAGTTCTCAGAGAAAAACTGTTATTGGTATCATTTTACTAATTGCCAAAAAAAAAACATTTTACGAGATTATTAGTTACATAGTGTGTTAGTGATCTAATACGATATTAACTTACCCTGTATATATCATATTAGGTCACTAGCACACTATGTAACGAATTTATCTTACCGACTATCTTTATTTTGTTGAATTGTTGTTGCTATCATAACACATCTCCTTATCTCTGTATTAAAGTGTTCAGGTGTTCAATTTATAGAACCTTCTTCAATTGATCTGCACTAAAAAAAAACTAATGCAAATATCTATAATAAACAACCTTGATATAACAATATTATACAGAACTTTCAATATTTTGAATAATCAAACAGTGCCTCAGTCGCAAATTGACTACTAACCGTGTATTAAAATAAGCCCCGCCTTCCTACTAACCTAATATTGAATATACACGGTCTCCACGAGGTCGCTTTTAACCAATCATATTCCTAGACTGAATGTATAGTAAATTCCATATGAGGTGAGAGCGAAGCCCATATATATTGTATTAGGTCACTAGCGCACTATGTAACGAATTATCTTACCGAATATCTTAACATGTGATATTTAGACTAGTGGCCTATAAAAGTGATCACGTCTTCAATACTGTTAGTATTATGAACCAACTTTCATAGGTCTATTCAAAAACAAATACCAACAATAACAACTTGTTAGCTTTAAATGTGTTGTATGGAATTAATTTCAATCTTTATCATCCATTTAATCGTCTGTTGAAACCTTTAAGATTTTTTTCTCACCACCGTGTTGTTTGTATGAAGGGACACAACTCCACTACTAACCTAATATGGAACCTTACTAACCTAATATGGAATATACACGGTCACCACGTGGTTGCTCTTAACCAATTATATTCGTAGAAATGTAAAGGAAGTAAGATAAGTGTTCTTCCACCACCATTTTTAAAACTTAAAAAAATATATCCACAAATGTATTTTCACAAACAGATCTAATTAACAACTATTTTCTTCTCAATTTAACATATTTTAAATTGTTTTGTCGGGATTTGTTTGAATAAATATTTTGAAAATGTGAGTATTTTTTTAGTTGGCTTTGTAATGTCTCCTTTAGATTAAAATATTATGTAAACTATAAGCTAAAAGAATAAGATTTAATTTTCGTTCTAAATATTTTTCCTATAACTCACCAATAACGATGCCTGCCCTGTCATATATATGAATGAAGTTCTGGATGGGATGTTTATATATTAGAGAATAATGGACAAAGACAACAGAATGGACACAAAAAAGGAAATAAAAACTTATCTACTTTTACTTGAACTACATGATTTTTTTAAAGGTAAAATATCACCATAAAAACTCTCTCTCTGTGCATGACACCTCGAATATCCACATGGCTATTGCATTAAAAAAATCGCGTTAATAATTTAAATTCCACTGCCGCTAGTTGAAATTATCTTAAAAACTAAGCATAATTTCACAAAAGGGACCATTTTGTTAAAGGAGACAATGCCTCTACAGCTAGATTATTCAACAAATACACACTTGGATATCCACAAATATTCTAATGAGAAGACAGTCGAAAATAAATCAAGTATACTTCAAAGGGGGGTGTTGATAAACAGCGGAAACGGAATACGGAACGGAAACGGAAATAAATGTAAATATGGACGCAGTTTAAGCAAGGATTCGTATAGTATCTAGATGTATAGGCAATACCCGAAAGTAATCAAGGCAGGCTGAGCATCTTTAAAAAGCACCATGGGTGAACACACAAAATATCACGGTACACAAGACATTATATCTTATTATACTTCTTAAATCATGTCAAAATGTGGGCTTCTGATTTGTCAATACGAAGGAGACAATTGACTCTATCCCATGGCAAATGCTTTACAAGAGAGTTAATTGGTTCACGCACCAAATTTGTGGGCCAAAAATATGGAGGTTTTTGGTGTAAAAAAGTGCAAAGTATTATATAAACAATCTGTATATTGAGTTGACCTTAATCCTCAATTGCCAGAACTGGCCCAATCCAATTAGTTATGATAATGCTATAGAATATAACTAATTGTGAAGTTAATAAAATCGAAATTCTTTTAAGCGCAGTTGATTAAACGGAATATCATCTAATTCATTTTCAAGACTTGATTTTGACTCGTGACTATCAAAGCGGCATCTACTAACAAAATATTTGTATTCCTCATCTCAGATATGGACTTAAACGCAGCCTTTCACCTCGTTTACTCATCCATGAATTTATGTCAAGATGACATATTTTTTAGGACTCTCGATTCTGACCATTAAAGACGCATTTACTGACAAACTATTATATCTCCATGAGTTGTATCTCAGATATGGATTCATACTCAAACTTCGATCAGTTACTCATTTGTAAAATGTAGGTTACGATTGCTTATTTTTATCAGGACCCCTTGGTGATACAAGACGCATCAAATCTCAAAAACCATGACTTATACTTCCATGGATATATGGACTTTATTTTGTGACGGACAGATGAAACACTATATCCCTCCCCGAACTTCGTTTGACAAAGAAAATAAAAATCTTAAAGCAAACAATTAAATGTCAAATTATTCCTCTCAGTAAAAGTTGAAAAGAAGACATTGCGCACGATGTTGGTACTACTCAAACTCCGAACAGTAATCGTTTCCGTTCCGGAACTTTTTTCCTTTACTCCATCATTAGTGTAGAGTATTATGCGGACCCTTATGCGGATCGGAGCTGGAACTGGAGAGTAAGGGTACTACTTAGCGTTTGACGACGTTCCTCAAAATAAGGCGATTATGACCATTTTAAAGAAAGTTTCAGGCGTTCAAGCATACTATTGATGAGGTCAATGTACTGTATGGTTTTTGGTAACCGATTTCGGTTTACCTGAAAAAATATGAGTATTCATTTAAAGGAGTCGTCAGTCGTTCCATGCATATTTGACAATTTTCCTTTCGGCAGCAGTTCGCATTAATAGATCCGATACATTAATTTTGCAAATTTACACAGATTTATTTATAAATTAGATTTTGAATTCATATTCTCCTATATTTTGCATATTCATACATTTGTACATACTCCTTTTGTTGCATTTCTTCCCGTTTCCGTTTCCTTTCTATATTTTATCATTTCCCGATGCTTTCTTTGTGTCAAAATATTTAGGAAGTTAAACGTTCGGGATTCATGTTTTAAATTATCTCATTCCCGTATTTGTGTGGCATATAAAAAAATCTTTTTTTTTTAATTGCCAGCAATGGGTTTTCTCTATTTTATTGTATCAACAACAAAAAATACATGTTACTTCAGACGATTTGAAACTTGCAGATGGACAATGTTCCTTATATAAAACAAATATGATATGAAAAAACCCTAAGATCCCGATATTGGTCCGAGTACACAGTTATTTCGTAGTGCATTTCTTTTAGACAATAAATGAAAATTAAAAAAATCCCACCTGCGCTTTCTCAATAATATTTTTACTGTGTGTTGTACTACTTTTGGGACAAATTATATCAAAATTATAGAAAACTTCATCAGCTCTAACTCAAAATATGGACAATCTTATGTTAAGGGGGTCTTGAAATCTTTTGACAGCTTCCGAAGTGCTAATTTTTTACCTTTTTCAGCTGGACCTAATCACTACTTTACATTAATATTTATGACCCAACTTTTCTTACAGTGTCATTTCACCCCCCAACTTGCTATATGAGGCATAAAACATGGAGAAATAAATTTGGAAGGGGTATAACAAAAATTGGCAAGTAACACACTGTCCACACTAAGGACTATATTCGTGGACAACGAAAATCAAAGGACGATAACTGTGTACTCGGACCTATTTCTTTATATCAATCTCATTTGGTCAACATTTGAATTTAAACTTAAACTATGCCTTTCTCATACATTGGTTGTATTGTAATTTATACATGTATTTTTATTTTCATTCGAATCATGTAAACTGGAAAAAAAATAATGACGATATAAAATTAAAAACCAGAGCATGACATCAATTACGTTTTGCGAACGTTGGGACGACACGGCTATACTTTTTGAAACGATCTAAAAATATTGTTGCCTAACGAAAAAATATTAAACACTATATTGTTTACAGAAAAACAGAAAAACCTTAATCACCAAGTTTTATTTTCTATGATCTATAACTATGCTTAGATTGACAGATTGTTAAAACTCAATTTTAAAGCAAATACAGCGTTGGGACAAGATGGCTATACTTTTTGAAGTCATTGCAATTGAGACTATACGCATGGTTTCCGGCAAAAAATATCATGAACCAGGAGAATAGAAAAAAAACTTTCAAAATTTAATAAATATTTTTCCTCTCAGCTTTTTCAATTTCACGGTATAAATGTGCAACCTCGAAATATACTTACCTTGTATAACCTTATGATGCTTGGACTTTTTTCAGACCGTTTACAAAATTTTTTTTTTTCGGATTTAGACTGTGTACCTCAAATGTTTTTACAAAAGAAATGTCTTCACTGGGAACCCCAGTGCTGAAACGTGTACATTGCAGGTTAACGGGGACAATACTCTGTACCCCTTTTTTGTCATTTTTGCACGAGGTATTTTAACCAATACTGTCAGTGGTTCAGGCTAGTGTTTGTCAAAGACATGTCTACTAAGATAGTGAATCCTGCATTCGATTAGGGGCTGTTCGATTCATTCACAGAACTTTTGAAAATGTCGAAAAAAGAATACACCCTTTTCTATTCAAAATAAATATTCTACATTATAAGGTGTCGACGGTAAGTTAAGAATGGAACTTGAATAACTTTTAAAAGTTTAATTTAAAACAGGACTTTAACAAAAGGTTGCCACATATGATGGACACACCTACATTTAAACATAGGACCCTTGTATGATGCTTTTTCCGTTACATTCTCAGATATCTTTTTTGGTTAATAGCTTTTCTCTATAATAGTTGACCAAAGCTATAAATAATCTTGCATATAAATTCTTCTACTTATTTACGTATTAGAATGTTTCAAAGATTCAGAATTATGTCCAGCGGCACATATTACAGTCATATCCGGATTCTTTATTCTGCGATGCTGAAAAATTCCTATTGTCAAATTCAATTTCAAATAGATATAGACTAGTTAAACAAAATTAAAATATTCATTGTTGGTCTTTAACGCCACTGTTATCATATGTTTTGCTATTTCATGGCGGCCAGGTTTTTGTATGGTGTAGAAAGCTGGAGATCCCGGATGGAACCACTCACCTTCGGCTGGAAAACTTACAATTATAATTTTGAGACGAACCCAGCTCAAAGCTGAAACCTAAGAGCTAAAACGTGTACATTTCAGTTTAACGGGCACAATACTCTGTACCCCTTTTTTGTCATTTTTGCACGAGGTATTTTAACAAACACTGTCAGTGGTTCAGACTAGTGTTTGTCAATGACATGTCTTCTAAGATAGTGAATCCTGCATTCGATTAGGGGCTGTTCGATTCATTCACAGAAATTTTGCAAATGTCGAAAAAAGAATACATGTCATGCTTAATAAAGCGAAGAACAAATGCAAAAAAACCTTAAAGAACTGAATAGAAAAAGACGAAATGATCTGAGTTTCAAACATGACCTGTTTGGTCGCTCGTAATCGGTTGTCTATGAATATAGTTCCTGTAATTTTTTATGTATCTTAACTTTAAGTACTGTGTTTTTACATCTAAATATCTATGGCTAAAAGTATTAGTTATGTTATTTCTTTTATAGAAAACTGTATGATATAATTTTCATTATGCTTTAGATCATTAGGGCACTGTGGCACTATTTTTCAAATTTAATGAAGGGCAATTCTGCCTATTCACGCAGCGACTATTCGCATGTGTCATGTGACTTCGTTTCATGTGTAAGCAGTTCCGAATTAGTAAATTCTTGAGTATACGCCAAGACGAGCATAATCTTTTAAACGTTTGTTTCATTTTATAGACTGTGTACCTCAAATGTTTTTAGAGAAAAAATGTCTTCACTGGGAACCTCAGAGCTGAAACGTGTACATTACAGTTTAACGGGGACAATACTCTGTACCCCTTTTTTGTCATTTTTGCACGAGGTAATTTAACAAAGACTGTCCAGGCGCGGATCCAGAGGGGGGGGGGGGTTCCGGGGGTTGGAACCCCCCCCTTTTTTTTTGGACGATCAATGCATTTGAATGGGGACATGTAATTGGAACCACCCCCTTTGTCCTGGGTTAGGAACACCCTTTTTTTAAATGGCTGGATCCGCCCCTGCTGTCAGTGGTTCAGATTAGTTTTTGTCAATAACAATTACAATTAATCTATAGTTAAAGTATAAAATTATGTAACTAAAATGTAACACTTCTATTGTATCTAATCTTAAATAGGAAATAGCTAATTACAGTCTTATTGTAATATTTTGAAGGTGCTAATAGCTTTACCTCAAGTTTACCTTAATCCCTTTTCCAGAATTAAGAAAGACAGTCTAGTTACTTTCTCTTTGAGATGAATTATTTGCAATAAGCCCTTACTCAGTTTTTACATGTTGACATTTTAACACTTTAATTCATCCTTATTGTAATAAAGAAAATATAGATTTATTTTCAACAAAACTATTCAAAAATATTGCTTAGGAAACATACCTCATCTTTTCTTGGTGATAGTAGCATGGTGCTACAAAATCAATCGTTTTTAAAAAGGCTGAATAAAGGACAAAAACCACGATTCATAAACATCATGCTACAACATTCATTATTCCTAAACATCAAGCTACACCAAAGTCATTTCTTCCGGAGCACACGAGTTTACCCCCTGTTTTTTGGTTGGGTTCGTGATGCTTAGTCTTTAGTTTTCTATGTTGTGTCTTTTTCTTTGTTCAGCCATGGCGTTGTCAGATTATTTTCAATCTATTAGTTTAAATGTCCTTCTGGTATCTTTCGCTCCTCTTTGGTGATGCTTTATAGATACAATATATATAGTTTAGGGTTTAGTCAAAAGAGCTAGTATACATAATACACATCAAGAGATATGGTATGATAGTAATAACCATCCGACAAAGTGAGTCCAAACCGTGCATGAAAGCAGGACTTCAAGTTTTTAGAACTGCAAAACAATACATATTAATTTGTTAAAATCATAATTGAAAAAAAAAGAAAAAAAAATGCCGATTAAAAACAATATTTAAAGATCTTATTCTGTTGTTAAATTATAAATGAAAATATATACACAACGCATATTACTGTTAAAGGAGAATCACTGTCGAAAGCTGGAACATACGTAATAGGATATGGCTTTGTAAATTCTTACGCATTTTTGGTCCTCAATGTTCTTTTTCATTTCATGGATCAGTGAACAATGTTAAGTTTTGGTAGTCAAGTCCATATCTCAGATACTATAAGCAATAGGTCTAGTATATTCAGGGTAAGGAAGGACTGTAAGGTGTACATGTCCAACTGGCAGGTGTCATCTGACCTTGACCTCATTTTCATGGGTCAGTGGTTATAGTTAAGTTTTTGTGTTTTGGTCTGTTTTTCTTATACTGTATGCAATAGGTCTGCTATATTTGGTGTATCGAAATATTTTATAATCAATATGTCAGTCGTTCAGGTTTTATTTGACCTTGAACTCATTTTCACGGTTCATTGCTCAGTGTTAAGATTTTGTGTTTTGGTCTGTTTTTCTTCCACTATAAGCAATAGGTCAACTTTATTTGTTGTATGGAAGAATTGTTCGCTGTACATGCTTGTCTAACATGGTTCATCTGACCTTGACCTCATCTTCATGGTTCATTGATCAATGTTTAGTTTTCATGGTAAATGTTTAGTTTATGTGACAGTTGTAATAAAGCTTTATATTTAGGACTTAACATAATATCAATGATTAGGAATGAAGGCGAGACATTTCAGCATTTGCACTCTTGTTGTATAGTGTCCCATTTGTACCTTATAAACATGCCAAAATTTTATATTTCTACTAATTTAAGTTGTTAATTTTATTTTAAAAATACTTCTTTTCAGTAATTGAATATCAAACAGTACATATGTGCTACTACAGGCCTCAAGTTGATTATTATTTTTAGATTATCTAACCTGTTGCTATTTTACTATGTTCACGTGATAAGAGAAAATAACGTATTACTTACTTCCTATTACATCCTAGTACACAATTGTCGAATTTGTTAACAGTAACAAGTGTTATGTTTAATTGCATTTAAGGTTTAAGGTATGTGCAAATGCTATTATCATTAATACATTACAGGATGATATCAAAACAAGAATTCGAGCATATAAAGCGGTGATATCACTTATGAACTATACAAAATGATCTCCCTTTGACATTGAATAAATCCATTCAGCATAGTCCATAAATAGATTATAAGGTTTTATACGTCCTGCTAGTTTTGTTGATCATTGATCGTCGTTTAGTAGTATTGTGTCCATTTTTCTCGAGCCCTTCGACTGCTGTCAAGATTTTTTGGTAATGTTGATTTTCTTACTTATCCTAAATAATGGGATAATAAATTTACTATGTGCGTACCTTGCAAGGTCCTCATGCCCACAGACAGCTTTCATATGACCTCGAGATCATATCATGGATCAGTGAACAAGTTTAAGTTTTCGTGGTAAAGTCTAAAATTAGATTCTATAATCAATAGGTCTTCTATATTTATTGTATGCTATGATTGTAAGGTGTACATATCCAACTGACAATGGCCATCTGACCTTGACCTCGTTTTCATGGTCCAGGGGTCAATGTTTTGTTTGTTTCTTAGATACTACCAGCAACAGGTCAACTATATATATTAAATGCATAGTAGTCCAGTTAATCTAGCATAAATTTGACCCTAACCCGAAAGTAATTGCAACAGAAGATTTTTAAGTTTTAATCTTTAGCATTATACAGCAAATATACACAGAAAAAAGTCTCATTAAATCTAGCTTGAGGAAGACTAAAAAAAATCACCATTTAAAATTCCTATGAAGATTTGCATTGAAAAGGGAGATAACTCTTGCAAAAAAGGCAGAAATATCAATAACAATTGATACAAAGTTATAACTTTACCACTTCCATTCATCAGAATGTATTGATTCTTGATTTTTTTTAGCGGTCTTTATAGTATGACAAACAACTCTAAAGGTGTTTTCATATCTTTTATCAAGCTATAATCTAGATTTTGTAATTCATTAGTTGACCATTTATTGAATTTATTAACATGTCAAGGTAAAGAATCTCAAATTTAATAATAATTATGCATGTATTCTTCATTTTGTGGTTTAAAGTTTTTTCAGATAAGTAAGTTGCTGAAAAAATATAATATACAGATATAAACAATACCAAATTTTCATATTACTTTTTCAAAATGGTCACAAAGCTTCAAATTTGAAATTTCTTTAATGAAAAATGCATGAAAAAAATTAAACTACCCATAACACTTCGGGTTTGTACATTTCATGAGCAGAAGATTATACAATTTAGTCAAATACAAACTTATAGCCCCATCGCAGTATCATTCTTTACATAAATTTGAAGAAAAACAACCAAAAACTGACCAAAAAAGACTCATTTTTGCAAGAGTTATATCCCCTTCCAAGGTTAATTTCCATAGGAAATAAAAAAAAAAAGGCTGATTTTGAGTTTTCCTCAAGTTAGATTTTATGGGACTTTACTGTGTATATAAAGGGCATAATGCTATAGATTAGAACTAAAACATTTTATGTTGCAATTAGTCTGAGGTTAAATCTTAGTTTGACTGGACTTTAGATAGTTGTAAGGTGTATATGTCTGTCTGGCATGTTTCATCTGACCGTTCCCACATTTTTATTGTTTTTTGGTCAATGTTTAGTTTTCTTGATTAGGTATTTTTCTTAGAAACTATAAGCAAAAGGTCAAGTATCCGTATATTCCGTATACGAAATATTTTGACGGTTATTATTTTGGCGGGTTCAAAATGTAAAAAAAATACCTTTGCACGTGCACTTTTAAATTGGCTCAATTTATTTTGGCGATTTTGTTTTATCCTCGAAAATAAACGAAACCTTACACCCCGCGAAAATAACTTTAACTAAAAAGATCATTTTCCTTCTTGTATAGGGGTCAAACCCTGCCTCCGGGTACGGGATTTTCATGCTGCGTGTAAGACCGGCCTTGGGCAGTTTTCTTTTCTTTGAGTGGGTTGTCTCTTTGATACATTATCCATTTCCATTCAATTTTATTCAAGAATACGTCAATATGTGTATAATAGCATTAGAGAAAAGATTTCGCTCATACATATATCTTATGAGAAGCTATGTGTAAAACGATAATTGTTAGTGAAAATGTAAATTTCAAAATCTTAATGGCGTTTTAGTGACATTACATGTGACATTTCCGCATTGATTTTATCATCATGTGCATTTATCGTGCAATTAAAAAAAGCCTTCTTTCGAATGTCTTGAATGATCATACTATTTTCTAATATCAGGTACAAATAAATGGATATTTTCTTTGATGATATGGTGTGTACAAGTTATCATTTTGTACAAATTATAATTTGTACAAAAAAATTGTACAAATTATAATTTGTATTTTGACTTTGTACAAGAGGTGTCTCTACAAATTACAATTTGTACAAAATTTGACAAAAATTTACTTATAACTTGTACAATAATTTACAATATGTATTCTGGTGGGAAAAGCACTGATACACACTACATAACTGTTGTAAAATGACCACACAGTTCATCTTTTTTTTTTTATCAAATACTTAAGCAGTTCTTTATGATTGATTTCGTTTGAGCAGGTGAGTGAATTATGGCATCTTTTGACATCACATTTACATTCAGAAGCACTATTCCCGCCCATGCATTTACATGAAAGAAACCCTGGACAACCTATTTTTTAAGGCTGTTAAACTTTTTTACGTATCAAAAGTTTAAGCACAAGAACCGATGTTGTAAATTAACATGTGTCTTTGAAAGCTTTAATTTAACCGTAAGACATAAATAACCTGTTAAAATTAACATAGCTTTTCGTATATTTGGTACCCAAAATCTCCAGATTCAACAATTACACCTTAGATATTTTGAGAACTGGTTTGGACACGATCACACTGAGGAATATGTATAATGACATTAACCCGAAACAACAAGTTTTGATTCTAAGTTATTGTCTCGTTTTCTATGTTAGATATTAGTCTTGGGTCTATTGTCCACACGGCAAATGATCGGTGTTTCAATGTGATTGTCATACTCAATTCAACTATAAGCTGTCATTGACACATAATTGTTCTTTCATGTATCATTTCCCGCTAGGTTCAGAAACTTGGACAAATTTCTTCTTCAGATCAACAATGCCGACCATGTTTACACAATTACATCAACCGAGTAAATGACTAGATGAGTGTAAATGATAATACCTCGGATACATAGCTTTGGAAAATCACTTAAGAAGAGATATATGTGAAAGTCAAAATATGACATTTCTAATGCTATCATTCACTCACCAGCTCAAATGATCTATATACATGTGTTTGTATTTTGTGCATAAGATGTACTGTACGGTTACTTAGTAACAATTCTATAGTGGTGTGTATCAATGCTTTTTCCACCAAAATCAATATTATAAATTGTTGTACAAGTTATAAGTGAATTTTCGTCAAAAATTGTACAAATTGTAATTTGTACAGGCACTTTTTGTACAAATTACAATTTGTACAAAGTCAAAATACAAATTATAATTTGTACAATTTTTTTGTACAAATTATAATTTGTACAAAATGAGAACTTGTACACAACATATATAATCATTTAAAAATCTACCCTGATGACGTGATTCATGATATATTAATCATAATAAGGTTTTTTGTAACCTGTAGTAGGCAGACCTTAATCATAAAGTAAAGCAGAAATAATCCTAATCATGCCAAATCCTGTAAAGTTATGTCCCTATTTTGATAGTTTGATGGTTTATATATTTTTTGTTCTTAAGTTTATCGTGTTTATTTAGTAACAAAAAATTATAATTAGTTATCAAAGATATCAGAATTATAATTTAATATGCCAGACGCGCGTTTCGTCTACATAAGACTCATCAGTGACAGTCAGATCAAACTAGTTATTTAGCCAAACAAGTACAAAGTTGAAGAGCATTGAGGAACAAAAATTGCAAACAGTGTGCCAAATATATAAAACATACGAAGAAAATGTTGCAGAAAACCCAATGATTTTTATTCTTAAATAGTAACATACTTTTCGCTTTTACAGGCAATGACTACTTCTTTTGATAACTGTGATATTTGTAATTTGAGACATATTTCGAAGCATTCTGTTATTTGGTGCTCTGATTGCGATGAGGGATTGTGCCTAGAATGTTCAGAACATCACAGCTTATCTAAGTTATCACGAAACCACAGCGTTGTTCCTATTGCTGAGTATAAAAAGTTGCCATCCTTTCTGGTAAACATAAAACTGCATTGCGATAAGCATGATGAGAAGTATTCATTATTTTGCAAAGAGCATAACGAATGCGTTTGTAGAAAATGTATCATTTCCGAAAAGCACAGGAAATGTAAAGAAATGATCCCTGTTGAAGATGTGATTCAAAATTCCAAAACATCAGTAGTATTTACAGAAATTGAGTCCTCGCTCCAAGAAATGAAGGGGAACATTACTCTTATTTTAGAAGACAGACAAAAGAATTTATCTTCATTATCAGATACGAAAAAGAAAATAGAATCCGAGATTTTAGCAGTTCGACAGCAGATAAATCACCACCTTGACAAAATACAAGACCAGTTTATCAATGAACTAACATCAGCAGTAGAAAATTCAACCCAAGAAATCCAAAGTTTCCTTGCGTCTGTACAGGAAATCCAAAGAGAAATTGATGAATGCATAGAAGATATAGTAACCATAAAGAAGCATGCAACCGATCTGCAAACGTTTTTAGGAATAAAAGAATTAGAAAACAAACTGAATGCAACAGAAAACACATTGCTATCATGGAGTAAGTGTAAACTTTTGGCTCACACCGTAGTTTCATACCAGTTAAACACCGTATTACAAAATATCAATGACGAAATAAATACATTTGGAAAAACGTTCGTTGATAGTCAAGCATGTGAACTTTCATTACATAGAAGGAAAGAGGGTCAGGCTCAGTTGATTAAAGGAAATATCGGACCTGGATCATGTGGATGTTCTATTGAGAATATAACACTGAAATTAAAAACAAACATAAATACATCAGCATCAAATGTGTCCGGCTGCTGTATTTTACCTTGTGGTAAATTTGTCGTGGCAAACTATGATCCATCGTATTTGATATTGTTTTCACCTGATGGAAAAATTGAAAAAACAATTGCTGACATCATGCCAACAATTTATGATGTTGCATGTATCGACAATGATGTTGTTGCTGTAGTCTCAGTAACTGAAAAGAACATTCAACTTGTGAATTTAAAATCAGAAAAAACAATTAAAACTATCCAAACAAGTTCTCCTTGCTGTGGAATTACTCACTCTGAAGGTAATTTAATAGTTTGTCCGAAAAAGGGACAGCTACAGCAAATCAGGCTAGAGGATAATAAGACAACGAAATTGGCAGTGATGTGGTATCTTTGTATATCGCGGCATTTGGCAACACACTTTACTCTAGAAAGAGAGATGTGGAAACAATCATCTGTCATAATAGAAACGGTGACATACTATGGACATTTACAAACAAAACGGCTCTTAAAGGACCAAGAGGTATCGCAGTGGATGAATATGGAAATATTTTTGTTGCCGGGACCAAATCCAAAACAATTACTGCAATAGCATCTGATGGCTCAAAGCACAAAATACTCCTGTCAGAGAAAGACTTGGTCGGTTCTCCGTGGTCTATATGCTACAACAACAAATTAAAAGTTTTGCTTGTAGCAAACCAAAAAGATAGCCAAGCATATTTGTACATTGTTAACCATGTTAACCACGCGTAAAAAATATTCCCATCTGATAAACTATTTTAACTTAAACGAAAATATTTGACAAAAAAACTTGTTTTAATGCAAATCAAATCAATATCTTTTATAACTTTTTAGTGTATGATAATGTCATATACAATTTATAGAAATTTTTAACAACACTATTTTATAGAGAATTTGTCTGTCACACTTAAATGTCTATTGTTTTTGTAACATTGATCATAAAACAAGATAATTGAAAGCACGATTCAAGGTTTAAGTTTAGGAGTGGGATGTAAACTTCAAATAATTTGAAAAGGTATTAAATGGAGAGAAAGAATCGTATCAAGGTGGTTCGTGCCCCGATTCGTAACGGTGTTTCTGTTGAACATTGATCGCTTGCGCTCAAACTTGATTATACTTACACTCCCTAAAATAATACACCTTTAATATGACAACGTATTGGAGTGATTCACAGAGGACTACATGAAGTGACTGATTTATATCAGCAATAATTGTCTCGCCTTGACGGAGTCAAAAGGCAGTCATATGTATGCTGTTTCGGGCGTCGGCGTCAGCAATGTATTAGTTTAATGATTATGTCAGTTAAATGGGGAACCACTAGTGGTAGGCCAGAGGTATTTAGCACGCTGTTGAATTAGGATTGTCACATCTCATTGCCATGAAGATTATTCGGTTGCTCCCCCTCAGCCATAGTTTATTGACTTAAATGTTTTCTTAGTTTACATGTATTTGTTTGTGATTAGGTTAGTTTAAGAACTATTAGTGGTAGGCTAATGTTGTTTGGTATGCAGTTGTATATGCATTAGCACATCTCATGTTCCCCTCGGGTCTTTTGACTGTAAAAATATGACTGAGTTTACATGTACTAGTTTGTGATTAGATCAGATTAAGATTAACCGTTTATTGTAAGTGATATTTGGTATGCAAATGTATTGGCATTTGCATCATAGACTTTAAAACTTCAAGGCACAGTTTACAAAAGTAAACCATTATAGGTCAAAGTACGGCCTTCAACACGGAGTCTTCGCTCACACCAAACAGCAAGATATAAAGGGTCCAAAAAATTACTAGTGTAAAACCATTCAAACAGGAAAACCAACGGTCTAATTTATATAAAAAAACGAGAATCACAAAACACTTATGAGCCCCATCAACAAACGACAACCACTAATCATCGGGTTTCTGACTCAGGACAGATGAAATCAAATGCAGCAGGTTTAAGGTGGTATGGGCGTCTTTCGCCATCTTGGATTGTTAACAACAGAGAACCTACGGTTCAGATTTTCTATCAAATTAGCCAAATCAAACTAGTGTGAATCTTTATTCAAAAGAATTATTATAAGATTATAATTATAAATTATTATATGCTTACATACATAGATTATTTGTGCTTGATTTTTGTCTTTATTTGATGACATTTTATGTGGAGGTAACTCTAAAATTGGTCATTTTCTGATGTTATATACATAACATTTTGTAATTTAACCGGAACAAATGAACGGTATCCCATTTTTTTCTTTTCAAAGCATTTTCTATAAGCTATCCTTCATGTTTTATTTTTCAGTTCTATCATTTAATTTAGTTTCTATTCACATAATGATGGTGTTTTTTCCTGTATAATCCATACAACATGTGTCATTTTGTCACAATCTGTAGCTTTCGCGAATGCACGGTGATCTATCATTTTTATTATATTTATGAACATATCCCATATACGTACTACGTTTTGGCAAAGTATGAACAAATTATATCTTTTTTTACTCTTTCCTATATACCACCTTAAATGTTATAACATGTGCTAACCTTCATCAAATTTGAAACCAAAAAAAACAAAGAAAGAAAAACTATACAATATCAATTGAAACGGCTTAACTCAATCAAAAGAAACATTAATAGAAACAAGGTAACATACACTGAACGAATAAATTTGATCTGTGACAAAACATGTATGCTAACGAGACTTCAAAAATTGTCTGAAAAACATTACATTGTGCAATTCCAAAATTGTCTACAGGATGTAGGACCGTAAGATTTAAGAACTGTATAACAATCATATTAAGCAATGTTCCCATTACCAAAAAAAAAGTGTAACCTCAAATTAGAAAAATATTCAAAGATCTTATTCTGGAACTATATTGATAAACTTTAAGTAGAACATTGGGAAAAACATACAGGGCTTACAATTCACAACGTTCTAAAACTGGAAAATAAATAATGGATATTATTTTCGCCTTCGTTTTCTCTTAATCTGTTTTATTTGTCAAACATCTCTCGGAATTATGGGTTCTCAATGATATTCACCTTTGTAGTATATTTGATCTTGTAACTTTTATGATTTGAACGTCAACGATGATTTCTTTTACAAACAAAACGCGCATCTTGCCTTAGAAATTATTAGCCTTGTGTTTATGATATTTTTCTTTTGTATGGAGATTTATGAGTTTGACTGTCGCTTTGGTATCTTTCGTCCCTCTTTTGTAACTTTAACATCTGAATCTATAAAATATTCTCAGGTTGATATTTTTATTAACCTTTTTAAGATATTGTTTATTTTTGTTTTTTTTAAATACTATGAAATTTGTTATTGCATATTAACATTTAAGCAATATAATGATATATATACATGTATGATACTCAGGGCCTTATGTTGATATTTTACTAAGTTGCTGATAGTATTAAGGATTATCTAATCTGTAATATTTCACCATGTTCACGTGATTAGAGAATATGACGCATTATTTACCTTCTTGTACAAATTTGTCGAAATTGATAACAGTAACAAGAGTAATGATTAATTGTTTTTAAGGTATGTACACATGATAATGCTCTAATAATTAATACATATGCAGGAGGATATTATCAATAACACTGACGGTACAAATTTTTCTGTACCAGATGCGCATTTTGACAATAAATGTCTCTTCAGTGATGCTCGAGACCAAACTATTTGAAAAACGAAAAAAGCTAATTGAAATATGAAGTGGCATAATCTTAGAAAGTACAAAACGTATAGCCAAGGTAAAGTCAAATCTACAAATCGAGCTCATATAGATGTATAACCTGAAATGATTTTCACCAAATAACCACCCTTTGAATTTAAAAAAAAACAATTTAATTAAGCATAATTCATTATAAGATTATAAGGTCTATACGTCAAGCTAATACGATTGATCAAACCATAACTTCAAGGTTCATTGATTACCGCTTAGAGGAGTTATTTCCATCACATTACAAGGGTTCATCAATTATAATGTTAACCCTTTCTATTTACATGGTTCGTGATTCAACATTGCTTTCAAAACAAAGTTAGTTTTTCATTTCCCAATTGAGGAATATATATATATCCCTAAAGCAAAGGTCTGATTCCTTTCTTGGCTTATGCTTTATACTTTTTGTTCGTTTTAGTTATATTAGCCTATATTTTTAATAAGTTTGGGATTTTCAAATATTTGTATCACTGATGAGACATTTATAGTCGGAATACGCATCTGCTGAAATAAAAATGGTACCATCAAACTTATTACTGTATTTGGCAGTTGACATTCAATCTCATATATCAATTGTTTAACGATTTGTCAAGCAGTAAATGTTTGTCAGGCGGATTTACTTGACTTTGTCATTTTAATAGGTCATTGATGAATGGTACATGAGTACATTTGATTCTCAGCTAAAGGAGAAGGAGAAAAACGTACATGCGTGTACAATACCTTTCGGGGTGTAGTCTTTGCTGTTATCTAAACTGCCCATAACATTGTGTAAAATTGAAATCGTTGTCAAATATTTCAATTTCAAAAGCTTTATGACGTCATAGTGACATCACCTGTGATTTTTTCACATTGGTGTGTGCAAGGGATGGGGTAATTGAAAATGTAATGGTAATTAAGTGTAATGCATTACAATTTTCCATGTAATTGAATGTAATGTGTAATTGAGCATTTTTTTAATAACATGTAATGGTAATTTAATTAATTACATTGAAAAAAGCATGTAGTGCTCAATTACTTTTGAATTACATTTCAATTACATATACTTTTATGGTGTTAAAGATAAGGATTTGTGTTTAATAATATAAATTGTAAAATAATACTTGTTTTTCAAATATTGATATCACATACTTTTTTGATATATGAAGTCTATAATTTATACTGAAGTAACAATGTATATTAATATTTATTTGACCTACAGATGTTATTTTTTAAAGATCTTTTAACTAAATAGATTGATATAAAGTAATTAATCACCTTGTTAAACAAAAACCAAAAAAAGTGTCACTGTGAAAAATCTTTCTTAGACAGTTCATTTAGAATTTAAAATCACTGCACACAATCATTTTGTCAAATTTAGTATACACAAAAGGATTATAGAAATAAAAATTAACAGCTGTAAAAACAAACAGCAATTAATCAGATTAAAATGTCCAGGGGCAATGCCACTGTTACATGTATTTTTATCTAATTAGCAAAATATTGCTAATGTTTAGACATTATACATACATTATTTGTACTAAAAATTATTTTCAATATTGTGACAAGCACACTTTTTGATATTTTTAATTTAAAAAAAAATATTTATGATTTATGTATAATATCTTTATTTATATATTATGTTTAATTTAAATGACTTCAGTTCTGAGATGTCAAAATACCCCTTGATGTATTGGCAAGTTGATAGGAACCAATTCCCCCTCCTTTCAATATGATGATCTTCTGATCATAGAACTTCCATGTTCTGATCAAGCAATATCTGCCGTATTAGCTCCTGTTGAAAAGCTATTTAGAATTGATGTCAAAGTGTTCAGACCAGAGAGATTCAGACTAAATGACAAAACATTAAAATAGCAAATGATTATCACATGCAACGCTTAAACTATGCTTACATGAATAATTTACACATGCATTATTTATACATGTGTAATATTGTTAAAAAATACCATGAAGAAATGTAATGTGTAATTTAATTAATTACTTTCGTAAGGAATTGTAATTTAATTAATTACATTTCAAAAACAGTGTAATGTGTAATTGACGTAATTGATCATTTTTGCAATGTAATTTGTAATTTAATTAATTACATTCCAATGTAATTGACCCCAAGTCTGGTGTGTGCCGATGTTATCAACTAATTCATTTATCAATAAACATTAACACATATGCTTGTAGCATTATTTTGAAAGTCTTTTACAATTGTACTTGCAATATCAAGTGCCAAATAATGACTCTAATCACTTCCTTTGTTGAATATAATAATCTACCTGGCTGACGTTATTCGTGGTATATTGGTTATGCTAAGTTTTTCAGCCTGTTGTAGAGAGGCCTTTATCAAAAAAAGTAAAGCAAAGACAGCCCTTATCTTTTCCACACCTGCAAAATGGTGTTCCTATCATAAAGGTTTGATGATATATTGTGTAATGAAATGGTATTCAGATCATTAAACAAAATTATAATTTATTCAGAAAACCAAGTAAATATTGAATGTATTTTATTTTGATGTTTTCATTGCATTATTAAATTTGAAAATTAAACCATATGAAATTCTTTATAGCAACATACTCTTTGGTTTTATCTTACAGATCATGAGTACTTCTTTTGATAACTGTGGCATTTGTAATTTGAGACATATTTCGAAGCTTTCTGTTTTTGGTGCTCTGATTGCGACGAGGGACTATGTCAAGACTGTTCAGAACATCACAGCTTATCTAAGTTATCACGAAACCACAGCGTTGTTCCTATTGCTGAGTATAAAAAGTTGCCATCTTTCATTGAAAACATTAAACTGCACTGTGATGAGCACGATGAGAAAATTTATTGTTTTGCAAAGAGCATAATGAATGTGTGTGTAGAAAATGTGTCATTTCAGAGAAGCACGGGGAATGTAAAGAAATGGTCCAAATTGAAGATGTGATTACAAATTCAAACATCTGCAGCATTTACAGAAATTGAGTCATCACTTCAGGAACTGAAAGCAAACTTTGGTTTAATTCTGGAAAACAGACAAAAGAATGTATGTTCATTTTCAGCCTCGAAAAAATTAATTGAATCCGAGATGTCAGCGATTCGTCAGCAGATAAATCACCATCTCGACTTAATTCAAGACCGTTTTAAAGCTGACCTAGACAAAGCTGTGGAAAAATCGACCAAACAAATACAGATTTTCATTGCATCTCTGAAGAAACACCAAATAGAAATCGAGGAGTCCATAGAAGATTTAGAAAACATCAAGAAGCATGCGACAGATATGCAAACATTTTTGGGAACTCTGCAATTAGACATCAAACTTCGAAAACAAGAAAAAGACCTGCAGGATTTGATTGATGGTGGTACTTTGACTTATACTGTAGTTTCTTCCCAGTTGAACCCGTTATTACAAAATATACATAAACACATAACTTCAGTTTGGAAAAATCATCATAGATGTTATACCATTTCAACTATCACTACGAAGAAGCAAGCAAAGTCAGACTCAAATGATGAAAGTAATGGGGAAACCAAAATGTTCCGTTGAAAATATAACTCTGGAGTTAAAAATAAAATTTAAAACAAAAGCTTTCAATGTGTCAGGATGTTGTATTTTACCTTCTGGAGAACTTGTAGTTTCAAACAACTGTCCTTCACATTTGACATTATTTGCACCTGATGGGAAAATAAATCGAAAAATTAACTGCGATTTACCATATAATTTTGATGTTGCATGCGTCGACGATACAACTGTGGTCGTTGTATCAATGACTATGGAGAATATCGAACTAATAAATATGGAATCAGGTAAAACATTCACAATTGTTCGCAATTATTCCCCTTGTTGCGGCTTAACGTATAAAAATAATCATTTTATAGTTAGTCCCCAAAAAGGACAGATACAGGAAATCAGATTAGAAGATACAAAGACATATGGTATTGGCAGTTCTATGAGTTCATTGAATTTGGCTGCATTAGGCAATAAACTTTATTCTAGAAAGAGGGACACGAATACCATCGTCTGTCATAATAAAGACGGTGACGTTCTATGGACATATGCAGACACATCGGTTCTTAATGTACCCAGAGGTATCACAGTTGATGAATATGGAAATGTTTTTGTTGCTGGGAGCAAATCAAAAAGCGTTTTTGCTATATCATCTCATGGTAGAGGGCACAACATACTCCTGTCTGAGAAAAACTTGTGTGGCTCTCCATGGGCACTTTGTTATAGTAGCAAATTAAAATCTTTGCTGGTTGCAAATGAAACAGATGGCCAAGCATTTCTGTACAGCGTTAATTACGCATGAACTATTTTTGCTGCTCCTGTGTTATTTCAAAGAAAGCTACGTTAAAAGTTATAAAATGCTTCATTTATCATTGAAAATAACATAACACAAATAGATATTAAAATGAAAAGTAGCATTGCATGAAACTTGATTTAAACCTTTTTCAAGATACATTGCATACCATAGAACTGAATAACATTTATTCATGTATATTGATGTCAAAGACTTATATAAATGTGTCATTTATACGCGTTGGTTATTTTTTCTAAAAACCAATATAATCATTAGTGAATATAATAACATTTTTTTTTAATCTATAAGAATTGAAGATGCTGGTGTTGCTAGCATTCATTGGTGACTAATTTTGAAAAACAATTGTTTTGGTTTTTTTTGCCAATAAATAGTTTTGGTGAAACATATCTAATCTTTTTCATTTTCCAAACTATGCGTTTTGGTTCATGGTTATTAACCATTTTAATAAAATGGTTATCGTCGGCTGGAATTTTACGTAGATAAATACACACCGTTTTACATGATGATAGCTTTTGTTGTGTATAATGAATATCATTAATATTCAAATTTTATTCCCTTACAATTTTCCTAATTTTCCTGATACGTTTGTTCCATATGACAAAACATACATAAAAATTCCACAGATTATTTGCTTTAATTGTCGATATAGTAGTATAAGATAGAACGCAGTAGTATATTCACCAAATGTCTTCACAATAAGGGCATAAAACACATATACATTATAATTTTAAACATTTGCAGAACAATGATTTATTCTATCTAGTCAAAACATACAAAAGACACAAAATAAGAACACAATTAAAGTTAAACATTAAGCAAGTCAATGTTGACATTGAGTACAAAGAATAGTTATCAAAGGTACCAGGATTATAATTTAGTACGCCAGACGCGCGTTTCGTCTACATAAGACTCATCAGTGACGCTTTTATCAAAATATTTAAAAAGCCAAACAATTACAAAGTTGAAGAGCATTGAGGATCCAAAATTCCAAAAAGTTGTACCAAATACGACTAAGAAGACATAAGATGTTGTTGCGTTAAGAAAATAATCTAAAGTGTACAGGTATAATCAGATAAGTTGAATAAATAAAAAGACAAACAGACAAATAATAGTACAGAAAACACAACATAGAAAACTAAAAACTGAGCAACATGAACCCCACCAAAAACTGGGGGTTGTCTCAGGTGCTCTTGAATGGTAGGCAAATGCTGCTCCACATGTGTCATCCGTCGTGTTGCTTATGTTATTACATTGTTACATCGTGATATTCGATAGGTTACGTATACATTCGTGAAAAGAAAAGGAAATTGTAGTTATGACAATAGGAACATAATCAGTATCATCTGTGAAACGGTTATTCCATAACGGTCAACTAAATCGTGATAGCGTACGTAAAATTGACGAAGAGATGGTTTCAACTTCACCATTTGGAACTCTTGGTTTAATAGCTTCCTTGTGAGCAGCAATCCTCTATCAAGGAAATCATGATAGGAAATACAAGCCCGGGACTATTGTTACAATTGAGAGACATTGTCTTTCCTATGTAAAACTTATCCTGACTAAAGTTGTAACTCCTTATATTTATTTCAAAGTCAAGACGTCAATATAGTTTTATTTACAGACATGAGACAGCATATGAGTTTGGAAATATACAAAACGTACGATGCAGTAGTGTTCAACAACGTCAAAACACCGCCTCTTGTACCTGATTTAATTGCTTATATCGAACTTCCGTGTCAAATTTTTAGTTTGATAATTTTATTGATTTTATTCTGAAAAAAAACAAAAACATTCACTGGTACTTCAATCAGTATTTCATTTTTATGTTGGCTTTGTGTGCATAGTTTTATTAAGTTATTGATTGTTTAGTTCTGCACTTTATGATATATAACCTTTTCCCCATGTTCACGTGATTATAAAATAAAATATCATTAACTTCCTACTACACATTAGTTGTGTTTGCCTACAGCAAATGGTGTTCTAACAAATTGTATTTAAGGTATGTTTAAATATTTCTATTTTTTATTTTATTCGTACTTTGCATAATGATTATTCATTCAGCCGATCAAAAATCGAGCACCAAGAAAATGATTAATAAAAAATCCTGAAAGTACAAATTACTGTTCAAGGGGATATTTAATCGTTTCACCAGATTCTAATTCCATCACTTAGGCAGAAAGGGATTAATCATATCGTAAATATATATGAACTAATCAAATAGCAAATTCTCTTTTAAGATACACAACTGTTTATGGAATAAGATTTTTTTAAATGATTTTTTAAAAAAACTTTCAAAAGTATTATATCACTCACTTGGATAATTTTCTTGAAATTCATGTTGTTTTTGGTAACTCTTTAAAATGAGTTTGTTTTTAGGATCGATAAGTTCATCCGTATCGTAACCAAATATCTCCATAAAAATTACAATGTGCTATCTCTTTTGAATCCAAAGTTCCAACCCATATCTGCATCTTTATGGTAAAATTTAGTAAAGGTTCAAAGGAATTTGTGGTAACGAAATCTCTAACATTGATAACATTCATTTAAAACCAAATCGTCACTAAAGACACAGGCATAACGAACGAATTGTGATATATTATAAACACTATAAGATCTTGCCAAAGGAATATCACTGTCGCAGTTTCATTTTATGTTGTGATATTACATCAGTGTCCCTGATAAGTGGTGGGTTGAGCACAAACAAACATGATTAGCCCCGACACTTTCTATTTGTGTATGTCCCAAGTAACGGACCTGTAAGTTTGTAAATGTCGTTAAAGGCTGTCTGTCATAGTTGTTTTTCGTGTATTGATATGTCATACGTCAGGTAGTTTGTTCTACTCATTAGAATTGTTTCTCGTTTTGTCATGTTAAGACCTTTTATAGGGTTTGATTGCTTATAGTTGAAGGCCTTCATACGATTATCTATGTTGCTTACATATTTTGAACGCTGATGGATAGTAATAGTTTCTTTGACAATCATACCACATCTCAATATTTTATGTACATACACTGAGATATTTGAAATATATCAACTTATCTAGTATAGACTTTGGAAAATATTGACATAAAAAAATTAAGTAACATTACATTTAACAAATTTTGAAATTTTCTGTTTTCCGAGATTCCATAATTTCATGATTTCAATGACACGCATAATTCGTGTTTCATTTGATATCAATAATCAATATCTTAAGTTTTCGAACCAAAATAATAATTTATTGTCATGAAATTTTCATGTAGCGTTTAATTATCTACATTGGCTAAAGGTATAGGGGGAGGGTTGAGATCTCATAAACATGTTTAACCCCGCCGCAATTTTGCGCCATTCCCAAGTTAGGAGCCTCTGGCCTTTGTTAGTCTTGTATGACTTTAATTTTAGTTTCTTGTGTATAATTCGGAGTTTAGTATGACGTCCATTATCACTGAACTAGTATACATATTTTTAAGGGGCCAGCTGAAGGACGCCTCCGGGTGCGTTATTTTGTTGCTACGTTAAAGACCCATTGGTGGCCTTCGGCTATTGTCTGCTCTATGGTCGGGTTGTTCTCGCTTTGACACATTCCCCATTTCCTTTCTCAATTTTAATTTTATAATATATTTTAAGTACAGTTACATTATCCAAAATTTCCGGTTTCCTGTTTATTTAGACTTTATGAAAATCCCATCACGGGTTTTCTGTATAGTTTTTGCCTCAAAATACTAAATTCAGGTCAATAAATTTAGTACATTTCCCTATACAATCATGTTGCATTCTTTCATATAAAATTATATTGTAATAAAGGATTTTGTTATATTCATACCATTAGTATAAAAACTTCCTATTTTGCCTTTTTGTATTACAAAACAATGAAATGAGCCCAAAATAACACGTGTCCATCAACATTGAAATGGAAGACTTCGAGTTCATTAATTAGCATGACATTCTGGACTCAAAAAAAATCAAGTAGAAATTTAATTTTCTCTCAGCCTTTTCTGCTTTTTTTTTACTCGACTATATGACATCAGTAACCAATTGAAAACAAATGTTTCTCATGGTCTTGCAGCCAGCTAAAATCTTCATTTATATAAAATTTTAATCCTGGTATCTATGATGAGTTTATTTGTTTCTCTCCATAGAAAAATTACTACATAATCTTAATATAACTGTTTAAAATTTTAAATGAATTATATTAGATACATTTGTATTCCTCAACTGTAAAAACCCATTTGAAAGGTGTTTATGTTGAATATATATTTGATTGGTAAACAAAATACTTATCGATCAGTATTTTCAGATACACTTAATGAATGGTTCCGTATAAATGCAGCTTACAACTTAGACACAGACGTTAAGTTAGATATAAATGTGCAAATTCCACGGCGGTGTCGAAGTTTGCACTCATCTTCATGAAGAAAAAAAAGAGCCAGAAGTATAGGAAACTGCACAACCCATCATAAATCGATATTTTTCATAAAATATAAGTCTAAATAAAACCATATGTGATTGTTTATCTATTTTTTTTAAAAAGTGTTTATTTGTTTTCAGGCGACCTCGTTTGAAAATTGTTGTATTTGTAATTTGCGACAGATGTCGAAGCTTTCTGTTGTTTGGTGCTCTGATTGTAACGAAGGATTGTGCCAAGAATGCAGAGAACATCATAGCTTATCTAAGGCCTCACGAAACCACACTGTTTTTCCTATTGGTAAATATGAAACGTTGCCAGCTTTTATTGAAAACATAAAACTACACTGCCATGAGCACGAGGAGAAATATTTATTGTTTTGTAAAGAGCATAACGAATGTGCTTGTAGAAAATGTGTCATTTCAGAAAAGCACAGAAAATGCAAAGAAATATCCCCCCCTTGAAGACGTCGTTAAAAATGTTAAAACATCTGTAGCTTTTACAGAAATCATGTCCTCACTTCAGGAAATGAAGGGTAACGTTGCTCTTATTCTGGAAGACAGACGAATGAATATGTATTCAATATCAGCTTCAATAGAGAGAATCGAATCCGAGATTTCTGTGACTCGACAGCAGTTAAATCACCGTCTTGATAAATTACAAGACCATTTTGTTGCTGAACTGACCAAAGCTGTGGAAAATTCAACTAAACATATTCAGAGCTTCATTCTGGCCTTGACTAAAAAGCAAAGGGATATCGAGGAATGGATAGAAGATGTAGAAAGCATCAAGAAAAATGCAACAGATAAGCAAACATTTTTAGGGATGACGAATTTAGAAACCAAACTAAATAAAACAAGTAACGACTTGCAGTCTTGGATTGACGGTAACCATTTGTCTCAAACCGTAGTTTCTTTCCACTTGAACACTTTATTACATAATATAATCAACGAAAGAACTGAGTTTGGAAAAGTTGTCGTGCATGCCATGCCTAGTAAATTAGCATTAAAAAGACGAGTTCTTGGTCAGGCTCAAATGATAAAAGGGAATGCAAAATCTAAAAGTTCTTTAGAGCATATGACACTTAAATTAAAAACAAAAATGAACACTAATGCCTTCAATGTGTCAGGCTGTTGTATTTTGCCAAATGGAAACTTGGTAGTGTCAAATTATGACCCTTCGTATTTGATATTGATCGCAGCTGATGGAAAAACAGAGAATAAAATTATCAGCATCATGCAAACAATCATTGATGTAACATGTGTTGACAATGACACTGTTGCCGTAATATCATATACACAAAAAAATATTGAACTAATTAGCCTGAAGGTGTAATACCACCATTGATTTTTCCCTATTAGTCTTTGTTAAATTGGCACTTTTAAAAAAATCGTACAGTATTTACCTTTATTTCAACCAAAGAAATACTTTGCATGTGTAAAGTTCAATCCTTTCCAGTGATACAGTGAAAATTTCACACTACATTTCATTGCATATAAGAAAGTAACCACCGCCGAGGGTAGACAACCCAATTTTTACACTGTTATTTACTGGTTACCTGCTTTGGTAACTATGTAACCTTAACGTTCCAAAATATTTTATAAGACCATCAAATAAAAAAAGAATGATGCTTTCAGACACCCAACATACATATTTACGACTCAGAAAAATTTAAGTGCATTGAAATGCAGGGTTAATTTTCTACAACTGTGAAATTCAAGGGAATATTTTTTTAGGCCTACTTTCGTATGCAACCAGATGTGACGTACCATGATTTGGTGGTATTACACCTGAAATCTGGGAAAACAATCAAGGCTATCAGTACGTCTGACCCTGCTATCTGCTTAACTTACACTGAAGGCACCTTTATAGTATGCCTCGAGAACGGACAAATGAAAGAAGTCCGGTTAGAGGATAACAAGACAATTGATATTAGCAGTACGGTGGTGTCAAGAAGTATTACCGAATTAAACAACACTCTTTATTCTGTAAAGAAAGATACTAATACGATTGTGTGTCATAAAAGAAACGGGGACGTACTGTGGACATTTACAGACGAAGAGGTTCTAACAAAACCAAGGGGTATCACAGTAGATGACCATGGAAATGCTATCATCGCCGGGGTCGAATCAAACAACGTTATTGTGATATCCTCTGATGGCACAAAGCACAAAATACTCCTGTCGAAAATCGACTTATGTGGTTCTCCTTGGGCAGTTTCCTTCAACAACAAATTCAAATATTTGCTTGTTTCTAACGACAAAGATGGTCGAGCATTTCTGTACAGCGTTAACTATTCATAAACTTAACCCTTACCTTGTTTTGTTTTAATGAATTGAAAAAGAAAGTATTTTTTATGTTATATTCTTGGCATAACATTCCAATTAAACAAAAATTGCCACCATTTCTTCAGAGGTTAAATATTTTATTATTTGTGCTTCATATGAATTGTCTGCATTTTTTCCGTACAAATTCAAAAGAGTATAACACGTCAAAATATGTGATTGTTTTTTTGTTGTTGTCATATCACAAACACACATTGAAGTCAACCAAATTTTTATTCCAGTGTCAACAAGAATTTTTTCAAAGATCTTTAAAAATAGTCTCAACACATTAAGCACAAGGAAAACTAAACACTGAGCAAAAAAAAAATGAAGTTACTAAGAGTGTTAAATAAAGATATTGTGGCGGAATCGGTTTTTTTTATATTGAAAATTGTGTGTAGGATGGCTTGTTTCTGTTTCCAATTTATTTTCATAGTTTTTATTTGCTTACATGTTTGTATCCAGGGTAAACTAAAAAGTGTAGTTAATATTTATTGGTTAATCAGTAAGGACTCTCGGTGTTTTACATAAGATAAACGATTAAAATCTTTTCTATTCTTCTCGGTAGTAATCAATAGATGTTTAGATTAAAGTATTTGCGAGTGCACCTTTATTTAAAACATTGTTGTGACGTCATTCTATTGTTTTACCCGTTCTTTATTTCAGTGATTGGACTATCAATTATCTGTAAGAAACCATTATGTTACCTTTAGCTGTCCAATATTTTTAAGAATAGCCCCCTCCTCTTTCTTAAAAATATTGGACATCTAAAGGTAGCATAACTGATTCTTACAGGTAAATGATAGTTCAATCACTGAAATAAAAAAAAATATATTAATAACCCCAATTTTTTCATCATGTAAACAAAAATACAACCAGAGATCAAATGACAATTAAAAAAACAAATTTAATAAAGTCACCTTCCAATACAATAATTTTGTCACCCATCAAAACGGTTTTTTGAGGGAAAAAATCACTTTCGAATTGAGTGTTAATACTTGCAATACTTATATCACAGCCATTTGTCTCATGTTTTTGGGTTGTCTCTGTAAGGACTAATTCAATTAGTTGATTATGCTAATGTTAATTTTGTTTGTGTTGCTGTTAAGTATTTCTTTTTTCAAAAGAGTTTTCCTCGTCCGTCTTTAGGCTATGGAAATTGACCTATGGTGTAGCTCTTTTTCTTCCTAACATCATTTTCAACTACAATTAAAAAGAAAAAAGCAACCAATTAATGCTTCTAAAAATCGATAGATCATACCGCAATACAAGGGCCATGAACAACCTAATCCGTATCCTTTGTACAAAGTGGGAATTTGGAACTTCCTTCATGAACTAGGGGACTAAAATAGTTTTTATAATTTTCAGGTTTCGGCGTTGATTGTTTTTTAAGTCTGATATTATTGGCATAAATAAGAATATTTTTCTATAATGCAGCACTTTGCTTATGAACGACGATGAATATGGGAAGGAGAATAGAACAGACATTACCGCATTTTATCTGGTCAAACTAACCAATCGTGTGTCCGATTCGCACTTTGTTCGCAGTGCTCGTTTTATAAAAGAATTTTTTATCAAAAGAAATCCGAGACAAAATTACGTTTCGGTAACATTTAAAAAACACAAGGGACTCAATACACAAATAAACGACAAAAGAGCGACACGAACTTGCAGAAAGAAAAAAACAGAAAAAAGGGGGACGGGGTATTCAGATGGTACCGTTTGGATAAACAATAACAGTCTCTTGAACATTCCAACAAAAGCATATAACTGAACGCATGTTGTTATCTCTTCATTTGTTTATATTAATTATATATTTGAAATAAGATCGACTGCGGTGCACTCGATATGGCTCAACAAGAAATGTCTTCATATGCTATTCTTTTTTTTTCTCATTGACCTAGTAAAAAAAAACCCAGAAGAAACTAGAAATTAATAGGAGAGGACTACCTTTTGAAATATAATATATATGAAACTTGCCATTATTAGCTGCTTTGACTATATCCTCTTTGTAATCCACAATGAAATAATGTATCTGAATAGATTCTGAATACACATTTAATTTTAATCCAAAGTTTGAAACAACACAATTACTAATAACGACATATCTTTCTTCGTTTTTGCACTAAGAATATACTTTCATCACTTTATCCATTTTGAAACACGAACCGTATGTAACGTTAATTAAGAAACTAATGTGTAGTCCTTGCGCATGCAAAAATCATGATACGTATCCCCTGTGATTATTCTTCATGTTGCAATACATGTTGTTTACCTTCAGTTTTACTTTCTTTTTGTCTTTTTTTAAAGTTGACCTACTGTTTAAAGGGGCCAACATGTAGGATATATTTTAATGTAAAGAAATTTATTCACAAAACAATTTTCATATGTGATAAAAATAAATCTTTGCTTGCTTTTTCTTTTGTTTTGCCTTTTTTGACGTGTTAAACAATGTTTTAAGTAAGATATAAGCCTCTAACAGTCCATTCTGTTATCGGCTTATATCCCTTACATACAAGTTTGTATCGATATACGCGGTTGATTAATGTTTGTTATTTCTTTACCTGTAATTAGTAAATGAAGTACATATTTTATTATTTCGGCCGCTTGATCTTTTAATGCCAAGGTCTGTATAAGACATAATCAACATTTTGGTTTGATTAAAACCGCCGTGGTTTATTTATATTGATAAGGGTTTACGGGTTTATTATATCCCGATGTCTGAATGAGACACTGCAACTTGGTTTGAGTAAATCCGATATGCTTTATTTCTCAGGGTGATTCTTCGTTACTTTATTTTGTTCTGTCTTATCTAAAGCCCCCCTCTTAATATAGAGTCTATTCCACAGCATGCTGTTTTATGTGTACATTGCTGACTTTGATACTTCATATTGTTATTGCAATGTACATGTGTTGATATCTTGAGAGACCTTATTAAATTTTTAAAATTTACTTATCATAGTCTCGATCTCTTCAGCCATGGAGACTCAGGGCCCAGTGGTTCGAACCTTTATTCGGTTTACATTTTAAAGTCGGAAATATCAAGTAGATTTGTGTTTCGGAAATTAATTAAGATCAATTGCGCTTGCTTAAATATAATTGTCCGAGTGCAGCTATTCAATTCACACTTAACTTATATACATCATGTAAATATTGAACATCAAAGTCCGTGATCTGTATAATTATTGTTCGAGTATATTGTATATTTTTACACACGATAAAAAGGTACAATGTAGAAAATACGTGTAGCTTTAGATGCTGAGTTAACATTACGGACTTTACCAAATTAAATAAACAGATAATAAAAATAGAATATTTGATTCGTAGCAAATATAATAAGGTCGCACCGTCTCCTCTTACAATATAATGGAATTTCAAACTATAATCATATTCTTAATACCATTGACATGTGGTTGTCCCGAATAGTATACCAATATTTGTATAAATGATCATGTTAAATGAAAACTTACCTTATGTTGAAAAAATATTTCGATCACGAATGTTGTTTACGCGTTTGTTATTATCTTTACACATCATTTTTAAATAAATATTCCGTTAGCAGAGGTTGCTGACAAAATCAGTTACTATGATCATAGACATATCTTAGACAGTTACGATTATCTTTCAAGTTATTTGTACACAAGTTACGACTATCTTTCTTTGGAGTAACGATGGTCTTCGAAAAATGTCCCTTGTTTGTAGAGTGAGTGTATTTTTGACTCCGATAAATCTTCGATTTTCTGTTGTAAAACATTCTTGGAGCCAAATTGTATGCATAGAGGATTTTGCTATGTGTTTCCTGTGTTTATAGACTTTTTTAGTCAGAAGATAGCGAAATTCTATTGACATTTTATCTGTGCGACATCTGATCTCAACTAACCAGTATTTCATAATGGCCAATATACAAAGAACACTATCGGTTTATTTCTATACTCGTGGCTTTAAGGGGATAACACACGAAGAAATATTAAAAGAACTTGAAAACCAAATAGAATTAGAGAGTGTTACATCCATCCAATTGACCGAAAAAGCTGTGTTGTAACTTTAAGTGACATAGATGCCAAAGAAAGGTTAGTACAGTGTGATCTAACAATAAAAAACAGAAGCGTCGCATTTATTTAGGTAGACAACAAAATAACAAACATAACTAGAATTGCCATTGCAAGCAATAGCGGATGTCACCCTGGTCCCCCAAATTGCCACTATACGGCAGCCATTTCGAAATGTTCCATCAGTGAATGCAGATATATCCATTAAAAAGATCTTTAATTCAGTTTTCATACCTTTGTGTACGTTTTTCAATTTTCAAGAATTGTGCAGTTTCCATGGCAACGGTGGCCATTTTGAAAATTCAAAAGTCAAAAGTTACATGTATGTATACTGTTTAACATTTTGTAAAGTTTAATGAAGTTTTGAGTATTTTGATTTTTTGGTCTTGTTTCCATGGTAACGGCAGCCATTTTGGAAATTCCAAAGTGAAATGCCACATCTAAATTTGCTAGTCAACCGTTCTGCATTATAAACATTTTTACAGAATTTTAAAAATTTTGATATTTTTTATCAGTTTCCATGGCAACACTATAGTTCCGAGGATTCCTAAAATCATCCAAAACATGTAGATAGAGGACAGCTCTAATGTGTTTGAAGTTGATGAGACAATGTTAAGGCATACTCAAATTATCCACTAAAAACTAAAATCTCATTTTTGTTCTCTTTTACCGTTTCCATGGTAACAGTGGCCATCTTGGAAGTGTCAATTCTCACTGCACTTCTGGCAATAGTGGTTAACATTATCGTTAGTTCCATTACAATTGGTCCATACGATTCCGAGAACTCAAATGGACAAAAAGTGTGGAATAATAAAAATTATAAAAATAATTAAAAAAAGAATGGAACAATAACAATATGTCACCCGACCTCCGTCAGAGTGACATAACAATCAAAGACTTTCCTTATGAACTAAATGACTGCTATCTAGCTACACAAATGCTTCAGTATGGCAAAGTCGTCCCGGGTTCAGTAAAGCGGGGATATATTCGAGGAAAAAATATAGAAAATGGTTCAAGATACATTCAAATCATTAATTGTGCTCCGACAATACCAAACAAAACAACATTTGGTAGATATGATGTCCGAATGTTTGCCGACAATGGTCGAACAGAGTGTATTCATTGTGAATAAAGAAACTACCCTTCCTATGCTTGCAAAGACAAACCAGATCATAGTAAGCGCTGCTATAACTGTTTAGAAATTGGGCATTTTGCACGAGACTGTCTTAACGAATCCAAATGTTCCTTCTGCAAAAATAGCGGTCATGTCCGTAATGATTGCGCTGACTTTAAACATCATACTATGATTAAGTCTTATGGTAATTATGCTAGCGAAATTCTCGAAGGTAGAGAAGCTCAAGACAAAAACGACAAAAATGAAAGTCAGTCCATCGACCCATTATAAGTGGCAACAAACCATCTACAAACACCTAACACATACCACACTAAATCAAAAGGAACAAATTTAATGTTACGAGCTTCAAATTGTTTGAGAGTTGGTAAATTTGAGGACAATTTGATCAATGCCTCTATAAATGGTGCCGCTCTAGAAAAATTAGATCAGTGTTTGGGTGCGGCTTTTGAAAATCATCGTGTGAAAAGCAATGGCTCAAATGTAGGCAAGGTCATCATAAGCTTAGGTACTAATGACTTGAGTAAAAACCAGCACGACAGTAATCAGGTGAATGTTTATGCAACACAGGCTATTGTCAAAGTTAAACAAGCATTTCCAAATGCAGATATTGGTGTGTGTGGTATCATTCCGAGAAGAGGTAACAGTAACCATATTCACACAGTCAATGAAACAGCTATACATGTTAATAATTTTTTGGAAAAATTGTGTCTCAAAGATGAAGTGCTGACCTATATTGATGTAGACAATATCTTCACAAAAAATGGTAACGTGGTAAAGGCGCTTTACGAAAAAACAGATGCTAGTGGAGTTCACATAACAATTGAAGGGGCCCAAACAATTCGTGTCAAACTTCGTGAATTTCTTCACCATAAGATGTCACCAAACCAGAACAATCCTCGTCCTTGTGACACCAAGCGCAAACTTAGTGACATATCGCTGACGCTAATGTCTGCAAAGAAAGACAGTAAACAAAGTAAAGCAGGTTCCCCAGATAATTATGAGTAATAATACACAAACCGAAATTACAATCGTATTTGCTACTTTTTATGTAAAACAATAAAAACAAATCAATCCAAAAAAATTATATGTACATATGTTTTATTCTACTGATTTGCAGCTTTTGAATTATTATTTTATATTGTTTTTCTATCTATTGTACTTCAAACTGTATCGATGTATCTGTATTGTTATTATTTTAGGTGGACAATTTGAAATGTGTATTGTTATCATTGGTCAATGACTCGTAAAATTGAAAGTAAACTTAAAACGGTGGCTTTGACCGTGAACTCTCAATTAAATCAACGAGACATAGCAGTGTTAAAATGTATATCAAATCGTGAACTTAAAAAAAAAACTACTAAAGAATGTCGATCCAAATCATAACTTTGAATGTAAACGGCTTACGTGATAAAAAGAAACGTAATTTAGTTTTCAATTGGTTCGCTAACAAAAAATATGATTTAATTTGTCTACAAGAAACACATTGCACAGTAAATGATGTAACGCAATGGCAAAATAAATGGAAGTTAAATGGGTTCAATAAAAGTGTTTGGAATTGCGGAACCAGTGATTTTCGTGGTGTCTCTATTTTACAAACAAAAAAATGTCTTGGCGAAGTCGTGTTTGATTATAGTAACCCGCAAAACGATCGAATAATAAAATGTAGCATCAAAACGGAAAGTGCAATTTATCATATTTCAAATATATATGCCAACAATAGTGGCATAGAGAGGAAACGGCTTTTTGAATCATTTCATATTTTTTTTTGGTAATTTTACAGACGATAGTGTAGACCATTACAATATTTTGGTAGGGGATTTTAACTGTACTCTTGACAAAACAATTGATAGAAATCCCTCTCATAATCGTGATGACATTGGTATAAAGGAAATACTTTTTTTATTGTCACAATATGATCTAACAGATATTTGGAGAGACAGATATCCAAAAGATAAACGGTATACGTTTCAAAGAGGAAATTCAAAGTAGTCTAGAATAGACTATATCTTTTGTGATAAAAATCTGTCAAATAAAGTTTACAATGTTGGTATCGCGCATTGTCCTTTTAGCGATCATGATCTTGTGTCATTCAAATTAAAACTTGATGAAATACAAAGAGGTCCGGGTATATGGATAATGAATATAAATACAATCAAAAGTGAAGAATTTAAGAATGCATTTAAAATTTGGTGGGAAACCTAGAAAAATGAAAAAAGTAGATTCGAAAAAATTCAAGATTGGTGGGATGTAACAAAATCACTAATAAAAAAAAGTTAACAATGAAAGTAAGTAAAATATTAAACAAAAATTATCAAAAAAGTTATATTATCAACCTTGAAAAGAAATTAGAAAAGCTCAAATTAAATAGTACTACGTCTGGGGAGGTTGAAAATAAGATATCAGAAATAGAATCGCTAATTAAAAATTACTATGAAAACTAATCAGAGGCGTCTAAAATAAGGGCGCCTGTAAAAAGGGCGGAAGAAGGGGAAAAATCGTCGAGCTACTTTTTCAATCTCAAAAAGCAAAACGGAAAAAATAAATTATGGAGTTGAATAAAAACAGATAATGGACATTAAAAATACAATATAGACGAAATACTAAATGAACAAGTTAAATTCTACTCAAATTTATTTCATTGTATTTAGCTCCGAGGGATGGAATTTGGAAAGTGCTAAAGATTTAACCAGTCACATCGAAAATAAACTAAACGATGACGACAAAAAATTACTTGACCGTGATATTACCGCGGAGGAAATAATGAAAGTTCTAAAAATTATAAAAACAAATAAATCCCCAGGGGAGGACGGGATCATATCATGAGTTTTATGTAATATTTTGGAATATCATACAAGAAGAATTTTGTGCGTTATTGCAAGAAATATTTAAAGAAAAAACATTGTCAGACTCGCAATATAAAGGAGTTTTAACATTATTATTTGAGGGCGGGGAACGGGAAAATATACGAAACTGGCGCCCTCTTACACTTCTGAATTGCGATTATAAAATTATAGCTAAAATACTAGCAGAAAGATAAAAAAAAAAAAAAAAGTCCTAACTAAGCTTATACATCCCGCCCAAAAAGGGTTTGTAAAAGGCAAACATATAACAGAAGCTTATAGAAAGATACAGGATATCATAAAATAATTTGATGATGAAGATGAAGAGGGTATAATTGTCTTTTAAGACCAACAAAAGGCCTTTGATAGGATGGAATGGGGATGGCTAGACTTCGTTATGAAGGAATTTAATTTTGGGGACAATTTTCGTGGTTGGGTTCAAATGCTATTAAAACGTGCAAAGCTTGTATTAAAACAAATGGCTACGTCTCAAAATATTTTTCAATTTCTAGATCAGCCAGGCAGGGGTGTCCTATAGCCCCCTTTTTATACATATTACAGGCAGAGCCCTTGGCCTGTGCAATAAGAGCAGAATAAGACATTCAAGGCATTGTATTGCCTAGGGAAGAAAATGAGGAGCTTATAAACCAAATTGAATATGTTTCCAGACGACACGCAATTATTTAATAAAAATGAAAGTTCTGCAAAAAAATCTTTTGAAATATTAGACAAATTTGAAAAGGCATCGGGTTCTTAAATTAATTACGAAAAGACTTAGGGGATAGATATTGGCGCAAATAAACGCAGACGACCTACTTTTAAAAAGATAAGCTGGACAACAGATAACATAAAAACACTAGGTATTCACCATGGTTATAACATTGACAATGACAAAACATGGGGATGGTAAATTTAGATAGTTGGATAGAAAGTAACTATATCAAATCTTTATATTCGATATTACATAAGCCATTATCTAGTTGGAATGCAATAGGAAAATTTTGGTTAAAAAGTGTGATAAGAAATTTGAGGATGAACTTTTTCTGTGTAAATGTTCTGACCTTTCAGGTCTTGAGATAAAAACCTACCACATTTTACAAAAGCGCTATACAATCGTGGTCAAAATTAACAAAGATCACACAGGGTATATTTAGCGAGTTGGAAGTAAAGAAACAGCAATTATTTGGAAACTCAAATATTTTATTTCAGGGCAAATCATTATTTTATTCTTTCTTTTCAAAAAGTCAGATCAAAACTATTGGTGATATATTGGACAATAATACCAAAGATTTTAAATCGTGCAATGAAATATATAGACAATTAATAGATAAACGTAATTGTATTTCGGAATATTCACGAATCAAAAGTTCCATACCACAATCATTCATGCAGATTTTAAAAAATAACGATGATCAACCTGCTTTAAAAAGCAACAAATCAAAATTTCTGAAAACCTTCAATTATAAATCCAGACAATAAAATCATTAAAATCAAGGATTTGACATTAAAATATCTTCAATTAAACATTAACCTAACTGAGACCCCTTAGTGTCAAACAAAATGGGAAAATTTGTATAGCGAGTATATAAATTGGGAAAAAAATTGGCTAAATCTAAGTAAAATGAATATTAATAGAAAAGTTAAAGAATTTCAATGGAAATGTATCACAAGATTATATATACAGAAAACAGACTGCAAATAATGCATAGGTCAAATGGAAAATGTCATTTATGTGATGAAATAAATAATATTGAAACTCTTGAGCATTTATTTTATCAATGTTACAATGTTAAACCATTGATAGAAACTTTGTAACCTAATAAGCGACGAGGTTCTCGTTGAAAAAGATATTTTATTAGGAATTTGTACAGAGAATTCGAATAATACCATT
Organism: Mytilus edulis; assembly: GCF_963676685.1. Classification (NCBI taxonomy): domain Eukaryota; kingdom Metazoa; phylum Mollusca; class Bivalvia; order Mytilida; family Mytilidae; genus Mytilus; species Mytilus edulis. The sequence continues at coordinate 72,591,838 of NC_092350.1, read as the reverse complement.
GCTAATGCAATACTACTTTATTTCAAATGGGCTATTTGGAAAATACGTAATAAATGCTAATTCGATCAAAATTAAACTGAACTAGAACACATCCGTGATATCGCGGGTCCGTGACTGAACTAAAGTATATAATTATGCACGTAAGCCTTATTTTAGTATCGGTATTGTCATCTGATAAAGTCGTGCTGATTATAAGATACACAGTTTTCTCTGCTTTCAAATCTTTCTGTTTGAACCCGTCGACCTGAAACTTATGAATTATTGGTAATATTCAGTTCCTGGAATTGAGTATTTTTTAATCAACAGCATTATCCAATAAAGTTGAATTCTTTGATTCGATTTTTACGTCATGCCCGCTTACAAATTGAAAACTGTACCTATACGCCTTATTTTAAGTCCAGATTTTCAGTATTCGTATTGTTATCTTAGAAAGTCTTATTGATTAAAATACTACAATCATACAATAGGGAACAATTTGACATTTGTTTAATTTAGTAGTGTCAACCCTGTGATTATGACCCGTATATATAGCAAAATCAAACACACCGTTTGGTGGTGCGCCTGTCAGATGCGGAACGTACAGATAAGGTACATTGTAATAGGTAACAGGTGAATATACTATTGGTATCGGTATCGGATTCGACCCGGAACTTGTTAATTATTGGCAATATCAATTATGTGGAAAACAAAAGGGTCTGGAGTTGCGTAATTTTTAATCTACACCATTGTCCTATATCAGCTATACATAAAGTTGAATTCTTTGATTTGTCGTTTTTACCCGATGACGGCTGATAAATTGGACCTCGTTATTTTAGTATTATAGATGTGCAGTCTATACAGGCTTTGCTAAAACTGCACATGAAAAACGAATTAAAACTTCTTCTGCTACGCTCGGATATAAAGTATATATGCAAAACGAAAATTAAACTCTTTATCGAAAAAATATTGGAAGATGTACTTATTTCTACTGCTCTTAACGAAAGGTGTGTTTGATTTCATATATACTAGTATTATTGTATCGTGTGTATAAAGTAGTGAACAATATGTTATTATAACAGAAAGAAAAACAATCTATTTTTTGGTAACTATTATTTGAATCTATGTCCGTGCATATTAGTTACAATAGTAAATTACCACATATATTATGCTTCGTAATACATTTGTACTCACCACATGTGCTTTATCCTTTTTTATAATCCATATATATATATATATATATATATATATATATATATTAAAGAATACTTTCAATTTCTGTTCAATCACATCAAAATTCTTCAATTCAAACTATAACTTATTTTCGCAATCAAATTTTAAAGTATTTCAAGTATAAATCAACACATGTTTGTTCAGTGAACCGGATATACGATAGTGATTTTATACAGTGATGTTTATCAGGTGTGAAAATCAATTGTATTGGTTATTTAATATAATTATGTATGTAAACATTTTGTATAAACTCATTTGATATTTTCCCTGGTCAAGTGAGGCTGTTTAAATACAGGGGCCCCTAAGTATGCGACCTGGGCTACTTAGGTATTTATATATCAGGAAATGATTGAATGAAATATTTGTTATCGTTAAAATAAACAACAACAAAACCCGATGATCTTCCGTAAATTTCCAATGGCTATTATTTCGGTAAAAAGGTCACATATGATATTAAGAACACACACATACAACAGTACCGGACATATCAACCTAGCGGTTGAGTAATTCTTTAAAACAATGCGTGTACACGGAGAAATTACAAAATGACGATTTTACTTTTTTGGGCTCCGCCATGTTGGGATCACCGTAACTGCAGTTACGGTAGTCAGTTTAACACCAGTGGTCATTGATATATCAGTTAAACTGTTTGTCTTTAAGATATGTTATTGATTTTATTTTAAAATTATCTTACCTGTTGCTATATCATGTGATTAGAGAAAAAATGACGCATTATTTACTTCCTTTTACAGGGGATTGAATTTGTTAAATTTGATGGACTTAGTTACTCTTTTAATGTTTTATTGAATTCAAGGTATGTACGCAAGTTATTGCTACCAAAGTTAATCATTATATATGTTAAACAAAAGAATATTCTAACTTACTCATTGGTTTTGCTTGATTTAGCACATAGATAGCACAGTGGGGCGTGCACCCATAAAATTCACTGAACAAATTCATGAAAATAGACAAGTTAAGGTTAAATTTTTCCTAAAATAATATTCGAACTATGTAACAAAAAGTTAATCAGTCGACCCTAGGCATTTACTTTTAGATAACATAATGCTTTCCTATCAAAATTGTTTCAAACCTACTTTCAAGCAAACCTTTTGTCTTTATTATTCAATCTGAAATTTGATTTCATATGAATAAAATAATCCGTTGTATACGCGGATGACACCACATTCCCTAACAAAACCAAATTGATGATCTGTAGTCAAAACGCTGTCGTCAACAATAGACATGGATCTATATTATTTGTCAAGATCTCTTTTTGCTATATATAGATAATAATCGTATAAATTTAACCTTCTGACATTACATATTTCTGCTATCATCATTTAATTCAACATATAAATGATTACAATTGTCCAAGTTGAAATAACTATATCAAGAATAATTCAAGTTTTAACTATTTTGAAATATCAAAATTATTTAGTTTTATCATACTAGAAGGTTTATAGGTTAAATATATCTGAAACATAATAATCAAAGAGTGTGTCTGTTCAGTGATTATTCGTGATCTCGTTATTTCTTCAGTGACCATAAGTAAAGTCTTTCATTTTTTATTATATAATGAATAATTGGAAAGCGTTCTTGGCCATCTAACAGGGTTCATATGGGATTGACATCATTAGATAGTTTATAAATATGTATACGCTATTTTCTGTTAGTAAGATAAGTGTTTCTGTTTCTGTAAGTATCAAGTCCAAACTACACAAGAATCATCAGTGAAGTTGCTGGCTATGCTATGTGGGTTGTGCTCATTAAGATTTACATATTGTTGTCAACTTCTATGTCTTTTGATGTTTAGTGGGGAGCGGTGGAGAGTTGTCTTATTGGCAATTATACCAAATCCTCTAATTTCCATATTAGGTTCATAACCGTAAAGTCAAATCAAATACGAAGTAAAGAGCATACACTATATTATTATTGTATATTTTTCGTTATCAGGAGAAATTTGATTTATTTGACAACAAAATATTATGGAAATATAATGATGGAAAATATAATGTTGCAGTACTGATTTTTAATGTTATTATAAATTATTGTAAAGATGAAAATTAGTGTTTTATATACACGCAAAATTTAAACATGTGTGATTCTTTATCATAATGTGAAGATTGTTTTTACAGGTCATGGCTAACTCTTTTGATCGGTGTGGTGTTTGTACTTCAAGACATGTGTTGAAGCTCTCAGTGGTTTGGTGACAAGACTGCGATGAAGGACTATGCCAAGACTGTATAGAACAACACAGCTTGTCAAAGTCATCGCGAAACCACAAGACTGTTTCTATTGACGAATATCATAAGTTGCCAGCCTTTATTGCAAACATTAATCTGCAATGCGATGAACACGACGAGAAGTACTTATTGTTTTGCAAGGACCATAACGAAGTGTTGTGTAGAAAATGTGTTATTTCGGAGAAGCACAGGGAATGTAAAGAAATTTCACCACTTGAAGATATCATTCAAAATGCTAAAACATCTGTAAAGTTAACAGAAATCGATTCTTCTCTTCAAGAACTGAAAGAAAACCTCAGACTTATTCTGGAAGACAGACAAATGAATATATCATCACTATCTGCTTCGAAAAAGAAACTGGAGTCCGAGATTTCAGCGATTCGAGAGCAGATAAATAATCACCTCGATAAGATACAAGACAATTGTATTGCTGAAATAGACAAAACTGTCGAAAATTCAATCCAACAAATACAGAGCTTCCTTCCGTCTGTGACAAAAAAACAAAAAGAAATCGATGATTGCATAGAAGATATAGAAAGCATAAAGACACATGCCACAGATATGCAAACATTTTTAGGATTTAAACAATTAGAAATCAACTTGAAACAAACAGAAAACAACATTCTGTCATGGGTAAATGGTGATAGTTTGTCTCAAGTCATGGTATCATACAAGTTAAACACTTTATTGCAACATATCAGTAAAGAAATCATTACATTTGGAAAACCTGTTGTAGATGTTAACCCTTGTAAGTTATCATTGAAAAGAAGGAAAGAGGGTCAAGCTCAGTTGATGAAAGTAAATGTGTACCCTAAAAGATCAGTTGAACATATGACACTAGAGCTAAAAGCAAAAATAAAAACAGAAGCAAATGACGTATCAGGTTGCTGTATTTTACCTTGCGGAAAATTTGTTATCTCAAACTATAATCCTTCTGATTTGACAATTTGTTCAGCGGATGGGAAAGTTGAAAAAATAATTACAAACCGTGTGTATGATATCCACGATGTTACATGTGTCGACAATGAAACTGTTGCCGTTATTTCAAGCTCGAAAAAGAATATAATACTCGTTAGTCTTATTTCAGGTAAAGAATCTAGAATTATCTATACGAGTTCCCCTTCTCATGGCTTAATTTACTTTGCAGGCAATTTCATTGTTTGTCTTACTAGCGGAAAATTGCAACGGGTTAATATGCAGGGAGTCCAAGATAACCATACTAATTACAATCCGAGCGCTGTGGGCTCAATTTATGTATCTGCATATCGCAATGATACGCTTTACTCTATTGAGAAAACTTCAAATAAGATCGTCTGTCACAATAAAAAAGGAAACGTACTATGGAAATTTACAGACGAAAAAACGCTTAAATGTCCTCAAAGTATAACAGTGGATGAACACGGAATAAGTTTTGTCGCAATGAAAGGATCAAACAAAGTTATTGCAATAGCAGCTGACGGTGAAAAGCATAAAATTCTCCTGTCAGAAAAAGACTTACGTGGTTCTCCGTGGGCAATAGACTACAACAGTAATTTAAAATCGTTGCTTGTTGCAAACGAAAAAGGTGGTCAAGCATTTTTGTATACAGTTAGTTACAAGTAACTTTATTGGCAACCTTTTTATTGTTTTGAACAAAGGTATTTGACTTTCATGAATTAATTTAATCAACCCTGTTTAACACCTTAAATTACATATATTGTTTTCCAATAAGTATTTAAGAATTGTTTAGCTCGATACCCTATAAGGTATAGAACCACTAATTCAGGCCCGGTCTGAAAGAACAGACAAGAAAGTAGTACATATTTTAAACATTATACTTCCTACGCAGAACTGTATCTAGGTTTATTGTCAATAGGTGGAATGTTTAGGTAGTATTTGTATCAAATGAAAGCTTGAGAACTTGGGATCACTGTAGAATATTTGTTAAAAATTTTAATTTGAATAATCAAGTATATGAAATTTTGATCGGAGGGCACATTTGACCTGTTGTTCAGACTAGAAGGTACAGACGGCGTGCACAAAGTTGACGGCCACTGTAAAATGCGCTTATAAAGTAGCTTAATTCAACCGTGTTAAACATATATTTTGAATAGGAAGTTTTTTTATGATAAAATGATTAGAACCAGTCTTTAAAATCCACATTATTAAAAAGGTTATCAAAATTAAATCTATAAAACATGAAACGAACATGGAGAAAACGGCACAAATTTGATTAAATTGTAACATTGAATAAGCAAAACATACAGTTTTTGACCTGATATTTGTACAAATTCAACGTATTTTCCTGCATTTTCGTACAATATATTTTTTCGGATTCGGATTTTGACGTCATACGAACTTTACATAAAAAAAATCAAAATCGGCCATTGTGGATAAGTTTGGAATGTTGTTCGTTATGTGTAAGAAGTAGTAATTTGGAAGGATTAATATAAATAAATGGAAGATTGCGTGAAAAAAATATGTACTTGTTTTTTTCTTATTTTGAAATGACTCGATATTAAAAATGTGCATAACAAGAGGTTTAAAAAAATCTGTAAGATAGGAATGTATCGATAGTCCAGGCTGAACACCTATTTTTTTTAAATGTCCAGCTATTAGGTTACAGTTTAAAGAAATGACGTTTTAACGCTATTTTCTGAATAGGTTTTATGATATAGTCGCTTCTTATTTCCAATACACTGCTCTTAGAATGTATTTTTTGAATTTCCAGAATGTGCATTTGCTGTACTTTGTTGTTCGAAAAAAATGAAATATGTTGAACGTTTATTTTTAAAATTATGCGATAAACTACGTGTCCAGTGTGTTTGTTACGCTTTTGTTTTCTGGGGGGAAATGCCGACGTCGTAATTGATTTTAGCTACTTGAAGACGTTACGTTTGTGGACCCAGCGTTATGCACGCCGTCACAGTTTTGAATTGAAATAACTGCAAATTTATTTGACCTTAAGACAAAGTAGCCATTAATGCTTGAAATTGCAGAATTTAACATAAAAAGCAAAGGTGCTATAAATTAGTGGTTTTATACCTATTTATGATCAAAATCATACTTATATCATACAGGTTTTGGATAAATAAACTATTCGGAATTGAGTATCGATGTTATATGATAGAGACATTGAGATAATTTTTCTTTTTTAATGCACTTGAGTATAACTAAGTCGAGTCCATGTTTATGTTATGTTATTAGAAGACGCTGGCACCAATAAAATTATATTTTACTATGGAGTGCTGAAAAATCCTGTGTTAAGATTAAGCAGATTGTTTTAATTTAATGAGCATTGGGTGTTTTGATCGCAAATTCATCTAAAACTATATCATAACATTGATGCGTTAATTGTCTCTACATAATCATTAGTAACCCAACGTAGTAACGCTAATACTGAAATCCAATATCATTTTAAGTCAATATCAATGGCTATTTCGATCATGTTGTCCAATTTTAAGATCTTGTACTACTACATTTTTTGCTATATCAAGATTTTGAAATGTTCAATGGAAATGGCTTAAGTTGCAAACAAATGTTAAAAAAAGAAAGATTGGCGATCTTCAAAGTCAATAACAAACTGACTTTCGTAACATTTCTGTTCCTGCCAGATCTGTCTTTATTTAACTGTTTATTTCCAAGATAATATACAATGCATGCTTTTTTAACCTTATCTTTTTTTAAGCCTCAGTTGTTGTCTTTTTAAGACGTGCGTGAGTAAAGAATACACACATTCCTTTTTTTCCTACTAGATACCCCTAGTATGAGTGTGACCAATTTGGTTCAATGTTGCCCAAAAGTTTCTTGATGAATTATTTTTTTTTTTTAACGACGACGGATCCCAGAAAATGAATATCATTTTTGAAAAATGATGTCAAAAGCTTACACCGGTCCTCTAGTCAAATATAGCTAAGTATCAATGTAACGGTAAAGAAACACCAATTGTTTCATCAATTTTCGCCATGCTACTACTTTTCTTTACTTGCTATAATTTTCTTGTACTTAACCAAAATTACAGTCTGAAAATTCGGTTTAATTTAATCCACATTTTGTTTGATCAAGGTGCACAATCACTTCATACTTAGACATACTATAAATTCAGCAGAAAAGCTTTCTGTGGAGAAGATTTTTGTAAAACAGATCAAGGACGATGGACGGAAAAGGATTGCAACTGTTTACGTGTACACCCCTTCCGATAATTCGTCAAAATTTTCTGCCATGTGTATGATTGTACAAGTTCAGTAGAAAATAAAACTAAAATTTTATGTATTGCTCCCATTTACTATATTTTCTGTTCAAATCGTGTTTTCATTAAACAACAGTCAAATATATTTGTTTAAAGTACCTAAGCATTTTGTTGTATTGGTGTTGGTCCTATAATTTCTTATAATTTCTTTATTTGGATCCCAAGGGTTAAATTGGTATACAAATTGACACCCCAGGACCTTTTCCGACAGGGAGTAAAGCTCTTGCTCTTTTGCTAAATAGTGTCCGTTTGTAAGCAACCAACCTCTGCGGTCGTACCAGTCTGCTCTCAGAAAAGCTTTTTATTATGTTATTATTGTCAGTTTTGAAAGAGAAAATATATTGGAAGCAACAATTGGACAGAACAGACTGTGTTGGTGTGGGCTGCTTCCATAGGAATTCAAGTTACCTTTTATGCGTCTTATTCGACCTTAGAGCTATCATATCTTTGATAAGAAAGGAGTAGGTCCGGTAAGGGCCGATTTTGGCCTCAAATTTCAGGTTCATCTAACGAAAGATTTTGGACATTTTTTAAACACTTAAGTGTCTATTTCAATTGATTCAATTAACTTATGTGAAAGATTTTAACTGATTAAGTCATTAAAAATGCTCCGATTCAAGCTTAAATATGAAAAATCTATCAAATATGCCAAAAAACGTCACTTTTCAGATGGTTTTTGTCAAAATTGAAAGTGGCCGCATCTGTGTTCATCCTCAACCTTTATAAATGTTATGTAATATCATCAAATACAAGTTACATTGCAATATTATGAATGAACACGAATGCGGCCACTTTCATTTAGGACGGAAACCGCCTAAAATTTAACTAAAATGCTAAAATTGTGAATATTTCAGTAATTTTGCATGACTTAATTATGCTAGTACCCGATATAAGTGTATTGTATTGTCAAAAACAGCCCATATTTATGTAGCAGAACATTCAACTTTCCAGTAAATAGCTAAAAGGTTACATTTTTCCAATCTTGTAAAACTGCTATATATTGGGGCCAAAAAGGGGTCTTAGTGAACCTACTCCTTTACCAGTGACGTCACTTTTTCTGTGTTTGTTCATTTGTGTGACGCACAGTTCATAATTCTATTATGTTGTATTTGTGTAATTAATTTAAGGTGTTCGTTGTCATTCTGAGGTTTACATTCGAAATGTACTATAATATTATTTATTTATGTACTAGTATTTCTCTGTTCTGATTGGTTTTGCATTAATTCTTATATGGTATTCCTGTTACAAAACATTTTCATATTAGCTTATGTTTATCACTGCCATATAAGTAGTGGGTTCAACTCACCATTTTTGTGTATGTCCTGTACAAAATCAGGAATATGGCAATTGTTATCACATAGTTTGTTTCTATATATTAAGCATTGGTGTTTGTTTTTGTTGCACTTCAGTGTTTCTGTTGTTCCGTTGTTTTTCTGTTATAGTTGATGTGTCTTCTTCAATTTTAGTTTATTACCTGGATTTGTTTTCAGTCAATCGCTTTTTTACTCTTGAACAGAGGTATTAAAATGTTGTTTTTATTTGAAACCCAAAAAATCGTAATTTTTGTTGTGTTTTCCAAGAAACAAAAAACAAATGTTTATAAAATTGAAAATAGATGTCTGCGTTAGCAATGTTAGCGTACCTTACGCGTGAGGTGGATATCTTTTGAAATAGACCGACCTCCATTTATCATTATCCGTACAAATTAAACAAGTTAAAATCATATTTTGAACGCAATTCTAGATAAAAATACGACACAAACGATTTATAATTGTTTTTTGATTTGATAATCTTTTTGTCTTCAAAAGATCAAAAGTATATTAATAAAATGAATGACTATAAAAACGTTACATCCAAAAAAACGTAGTTTTGAGTTTAATCTTAGAACGCAATATACTTTTAAGTTAAAACGAATATGTTTTCTTATGCCTACTAATGCTACTATGTAATTAATTCACTTCTATTGATGGTATCCTATGTTTCCAGGCCTGTTTTGTAGATCTTACTTTTAAAAGGTTTCTTTAGTTGTAAGCCTGGTCATAAAGTAATTGTTTTATTATTGTCATTTTATCAAAACATATGCCAATAGACTGATCTTTTTTGATCGGTTTGTTAATCGATTTCTAGAAAAGCTTTAATTATTGAGTGATAATTTATAACGAAGCATACAATCGATAAATATAGATTATATCACTGCATCGAGTGTGATACGATATTTATCCTCTCGAGACAGGTAAATATTCAAAATTTAACTGTCGAGAGTGGATAAATATCGTATGACACGACTTTTGGATGTGGAGTTTGTTTCTCTAATGATTTTCAAACAATACGCAGGCAAACTTATTCCCCCTTTTTGAATGATCTGCAAAAAGATCTATTCTTTTGATGTGACTTCATCAGGCATGGTTGCCTTTTTTCATGCCTATACTATAGATAATTCAGAGATAAGCAAGAAAATTCGACGATATAATCGGATTTTAGCTAATGAAGAACTGAGATCAAACGGACCACACGTTGCAGGGATGGGTACGATTACTCACAAATGTAATCGATTAATAATTAATAATCGATTACATGAGTGATTTTTGTGCAATCGATTAATAATAGATTACTCAGTTTTTTGTTTGTAATCGATTGCAATCGATTACTCAGTTTTTTGTTTGTAATCGATTGCAATCGATTACTTTATCAAAAGTAATTACATTACTTTTCGACTACTGACAATTACATGCTTCAAAATTGCAACAAAAAAATAAAGTTAGTTAAACACAACTATGTTTCTCAACATTTGTGTAGTTAAAGTATAGAACTTTACCAAAAACAGCATTTAAAGTATTGTTTCCAAATTATAAGTTGACATTTGTTTTATCGATGGAATCTCTAACGTTACTGAGGATCAGAAAAAAAAAATTTAAATCTTAAAATTTTTACTTTCAACATGAATGAGAGATGACATCGCATTTCATCTAGTACTTATTTGTATTAAAGATTTTTTGAAAATATTTGCTTTCACACTGACTGGAGTTAGTTTTATTGTTTTTACTCATTGAAAACAGGTACATTTTAGCATACATGTAGTAAATTACTCTGTTGAAAGTTTTCTCTGAAACAAATATAAAAAGAAGAAGAATTATTTTGTTCAGCTAATTCTAAAGATTAAAGTTTATAAGTTTTCTCTGAAAAAAATATAAAAAAAAGAAGAATTATTTTGTTCGTCTAATTTTAAAGATGAAAATTTATAATTAGATGCATAATTTAATCCTTTTATTTGAATAAACACCCTAATTACAGGTTATACAACGGTGTCTTCCTGCCAATGGAGTACAATTTATAAAATAATGCAAATCTCCCTCTTAACTAGACATAAGCATACAGTAATGGAAATAAAAACAAAGTCTGTATCTTATTGATAATAATTTTAATTAGAAGAGATTGATCATCTGATTAGTAAAGACATGAAGTTTTTTAAGATTTTGTTTATTCTCTTATCAAATTATAAACAATGTATATTAATAGTGTCAAAGAGAAAGTCATGCATCTATTTCTGAAAAGAATTCAATGCATAAGCATAAGTTAATTGTGAACAGAATTTTGTGTACTTTCTCAATCTTTATATACAAGTATATCATAACGTTATAAGAAATCAACTGTTTATCAATTCTAAACTTAAATTCCAACTCTGATTGAAAATTATGATTTGAGGAATTTTAATTGAAATAAACTTATTTCCTTACTACTTATTAGTGTAGTACAGAACTTAACTTAAGACACATATCTTATTTCAAATCTATTTTCTTATTTTAATATAAAAGGTCTTGATTATTGACAAGCACATGAATCCATTTGTTTCAAAAGCTAGATATATATAAAGTTAATTTTGGTAGGGGATTTGGTTGAACATAATGCAACTTGAGACAACTAATAAAAATAAGGCAGTTCAGTACATTCTATTTCATTTGTACTTCAAAGTGATGAATATTGCATACATACTATTTAACTAAAGTAATCGAAATGTAATCGAAAAGTCATCGATGATTACATCATAATTTTTGCTGTAATCGATTAAATTACGATTACATGTAATCGAAAATGTCTTCAATTACAGATTACTGTCGATTACTGTGAAAAATGTAATCAATTACAATCGATTACGAATACAAATTACGATTACCCCATCCCTGACACGTTGATTAAATATTTTTATACAATGGGTGCAGAAAGGGATAAATTGACGAAGAATTAGAGAAATACAGATTCGCCGAGCGTTTTGAATATTTGAAATTTAACTGTCGAGAGTGGATAAATATCGTATTACACGAGATTTGGTGGTTGAATCTGTTTCTCTAATAATTTTCAAACAATACGCAGGCAAAATTATTTCTTCTTTGCGACAGATCTGCAAAAAGATGTGTTCTTTCTATGTGACGTCATCAGGCATGGTCGCCTTTTTTCATGCCGTCACAAATGGAAATTTGGAGTAAAACAAGAAAATTCGACGTCATAATAGGATTTTAACCAATGAAAAACTGAGATCGAAAGAACCACACGTTGATTAAAGGACAAGGTTCACTAATGGCACAAAATGGCCTAAAATATCAACTTTATCATAAAACACCAAAAAGGTCTCAATTTGGTTCGTAAATGGGTCTATTTCAAAAGTATAAATGCTAAATGTATCAGTTCTTTTCAAAAGATTACATGATATTCGCCAAAGTAAGCCCATTTTGGACATTATGTCAAAATATGAAGATTTTGTGCATTTTTCAGACCTAAAAGCTTTTGAAACACCTTGGCCGCCACCTACGATCCAGAATGTGTTGTAACCAAAAGATTCCAATTTTGATATAGATTTCATCAATGTAAAAACTTTTTGGATCGCAGATGGAGGCCAAGGTTAATTATTCCAAAAAAACAATTAAAATTATGCACAAAAAGTACCAAAATTGACCTTTTAATACAAATTATGCTCATTTAAGGGGTCATTGCTCCATAAATAGTAAAGGAAAGTGCCAGAAAAATATTTTTGTCTTAGTAGTATTATCACAAGTATTTCTATGCGACATTTGTAATTTTTTGCCCCAATTTAAAAAACATAAAAAAAATCAGGGCCAATTTTAGCCCTTCGTGAACCTTCTCCTTTTTATATACAATGGGTGCAGAAAGGGATAAATTGACGAAGAATTAGAGAAAGTTGTTTATCTTTTACATTTTTCTTCACACTACTAAAATGATCCAGATCGGAAGAAAAAAATCTGAAAAGGGGTAATCTAGAAAATCAACGAACAATCTTTGATCTTTTTGTACAATAAAAAATGCATATTTTCATTTTTTTTTTTATCGTTATCATAAAATCCACATGTTTTTTTTTCTTCAACGGGTCAAATATGTCTTTTTTTTCTTCAACGGGTGAAATAAAAAATATTAACCACCTTAACTAGCAATGTTACGTGCAATTACGATTTGTTAGGATGAATAGATTCGAACTTAGTGACCACAATTCGTAGCATATAACTAGTTTAAAAAGACACCTGCAGGACAAACTTCAAACATTTCAGATGGGAAAAAACCCAACTGCCTTGTCTTATATGACATACAATAAATATTAAACAAATATGACAGACACCAACCAACGAAAACCTATGAACTACATACTCTTTACTTAGGAAAGGCACATACAGAATGAGGCAGGGGTAATCATATTTGTGATTGCAGAATCCTCCCCCTAACATACGACAGTGCTGTGACAGCATCACATTAGTAATAACTGCAATTGAAAATAGCTTGGCTCACCAGATCGGGACGATGCACAAAAGGATAAAAAGATCAAGACTAAAAGAGTAACTATCTTAAAGTGTTTGCAGTTATTTAAAGATAGTTCAAATCCAAAAACAAATGATAACTTCTCATATTACCCCAAACTCAACTATTGTTTTTACATAAAAAAAAATCAAAAATATTGTCGCTAAGTTCAATTGATTTCTATTTTTTTTTTTTGTCCTTAATTAACAAAATGATTCCCAGACATCATTGGTACGTTGGCACAACGTTGGCCCAACGTATCTACATGCATTGGCCCAACGTTATTTATAAACGTTGGCCCAATGTATAAGTGCAAAGTGGCCCTATGTTGGCCCAACGTGATGGCTAAACGTTGGCACAACGTTGTAAGGTTTTATACAATACATTGGCCCAACGTTGGTCCAATGATGGAATAATACAAAATGTACGTGCTGATGTTGAACAAACGTTAGGCCAACATAGGCATACAAACTGTTAGCAAACGTTGGAACTCTGTTGGTTCAATCTATAAACCTTTTTTCCAAATGAAGGATACAAAAATCCCTTCCAGGCAACAACTGCAATAACTCCTGGTTCTTATATCAGTTCAAAATAGCGAAACTATTACTTTTTTAAGTGTTGCAATTATTGCTTTTCCATATCCACTATACCATGCTGTGTCTTACATACTACCCGAAAATTTTGTATTTTGCCACTTTCTCTCCATCTTCCTGAACATGCATGAAATATTTGCCAATGGACGTTTCAGTAACCAACAACCAATCAGTCTCTCCAGGAATTGTACTTCTGAATTTTATAAATTTTAATGAATGCAATCAACATATCCATGTTACCCAATTTTCTTAAATAAGGTAAATACAAAAGTATGATTAAATATAATTTATTATTAGCTAGACAAACAGCAAAGTTTAAAAAAAATCTTTGTATCTATACGTTGCTCAATCAGATCTAGAATGAAATTATAAAGTCTATTCATGATAATTCATTTTTCTCGTTTGCATTAAAAATATCATTACAGTTTATGTAGAAATATCAAAGCGCTGTATGAAGGCATTGATAATTCATTTCATACAGCTATTTTTCTAGTTCTGTATTCCAACATGGTTTTTATTCACAAGAGTTTTCCCTTTGTTTTCTGCTACACTTTCTTTTGTCACTATTTCTGGCTCCGTCTTATGTTAAATCCTTTATCCAGTTTAGCATATCTTCATATAAGTTATTTCACTGACTCTGTAATAAAGTAATGAATAAATGAGTACTCAATGTATGTATATTTTGAATATATTAAATCCTCCTAAAAAAAATAATAAAAAATAAAATACATTGTTTCTGGTGTCCTGGCACTTTAAATTTTTGTACAATAGTTAGAAAAAATACTCTTTTTTTTAATATTTTCCCTAGCCTATACAAGCCAAGGCAAAAAGCATATTGCATGCTGTTTACCATAATGGTTAGACTTCACCAAGCTAGGTAGGTTAAGCAGGACAATTGAGTGTAGAAATGGTTACAGAAAACTTTGTCAAAAAATGTTCTAAGTAAATAAATAAAACTAGTTGAAAAAAAATACAAAGTCAAATCTTAATACACTAGCATTAACGGTAGTATTAAACATGTTATGCGTATATATCTGTGAAATTGGAATCCGATGTAGCATAAATGATGGCTATTATGTTGACTTACTTTCTAAAAGTTATTCATTCTGGGCTATCAAATGGTAGAATGCTTTTTTTTCCATCTCCATTCCCATGCATTTTCTAGCTAGGATGTTGTCAATAATTCTTGTTATTCCTAGTTCTCTTTTTTTCCTTTTGCACTACGATTTACTTTGTCTTGTTGTACTGAAATACCTGACCTATAAATTTATATTAAAATGTAAAATTTTATATTAAAAAGAAAAGCTACTTCAAGTAATTCAGACACTAATTTATAGTCTTTTTTCTTTTATAAATATCCGTCTGTGTAGTATAGTTTTTTACCGCATCCCCCCCCCCCTTTTAGGACAAAAAACTAAATTCAGCCAAGTCCGTATAAATATATACAAATAGCAACATATTCTTGCAATGAATTTAGATAATATTTGTAAATAAGATTACGAAATATTTTGTTTGAAGATACTAATGTTCATTGGCAAATATTTCATTATGATTAATAGGATTGAAATGATTTAAAATCTAGAAAATATTTCGCCCGAAACGTATAAACTTTAAGATAAACATTATAAAATGATAGAAATTAATATAATGTTTCAATTTTTAACAACATCCCTCAGATTATAAAATAATATTGTATTTGTCATTCTTAATCGTATTTAGATTTTTTAAAGTTACAACTTACATGTTAATGACTTTCTTTCTCTTTGAACTTCAGATGATATTATTTTCTCTATTGTTTTCTTCGTTTTACTGCTTTATTACAAATACACAACAGGAAATAACCACAAAAGTGACCATCCCATTACATTCAGATTTCTTATACACTTAATTACCATAGCAACTATCTTTGAAATTTGTCGAACATATGGTCAACCTTATCAGAATGTGCTTGATTAACAGACTGGCTGTATCAAATATCACTCTGCATATAATTGCTAAATTATTATGTTTCACAAAGTTTAATGAATAAAGTTATTATATATAATAATTGCAATAAATTTAAACTTTTAACCAGGCAATCTATGTTTACCATATACATTTTTTTTATTACAATAATAATATTCGAGTCGATAAATTTTACCTGGCTTATATATAAAGTATAATATATGATCAACGTTGGGCCAGCATTGGCCCAACATAGAGTTGTAAGCATGTAAATGTAATTTCAGTTGATAAACACTTTCGGTATAACATTAACTTTTCATAAAGCATACAACAATCAAAATTATCCGCCTCCCAAGAGAAATAAAGCGTAAAATATTTCATAATCAATTTTTATTAACAAAATTTCATATCGGCCCTATGTTGCTACTAACATAATGCCAACATTTTCCCGATTTGTTATTACCAGCATGAGATAATAATATGGATTTACAACAACAGACCAACGTAGGGCCAATGTTGTGCTGCCAACACGAGTGTACGACCAATGTACCGACAATTTACCAACGTTGGGCCAATGTTGTGCAGCCAACATAAACTTGCTACCAACGGACCGACAATTTGCCAACGTTGGGCCAAGGTTGTGCAGCCAACACCAACGGTTGACCAACGAGCCGACAATTTGCCAACGTTGGCCCACTGTTAGTCTGTTGACTGGGTTAATGGATGTGAAATTAGCAGCCGGTTCGTTATTCGTTATTCGATATTCAATATCAGCAGCCGGTTGGATATTCAAATTTATTTCAAAATCATAAAAAAATATAATATTTGATAACATTAAAAGCATGATTTTTATAGTTGAAAGGAGAGAAAAGATACATTATAGGAAATTGTCTTATGACCGCATCAAGTTGTCTTAAACTCTCGTTGCAGTCCTCGAATATAAATCCTTAGCAATGCATATTAATATTTGTCTTTATGATATATAGGTTTTTATCAATAAAACGACACCAAACATGTTTTATTTTATATCTAATATCTCTTCAAACAAAAACAAAAACCGATCACTCTAGAAACATATAGAACTATAAATAGAAATATATATGGAAAGCCTAAAAACAGAAATATATAGTGAAAATCTACCTGAGACCGCTTAAATGAGGATGAAACCCACCTGGTCTTTCAAAGTCCATAAAATTCAAGTAAATCATAGGCTCTGTATATATAACATGTATGAAGGTTGTATCAAAAGGATGTCCGAAAATAAGAGCCCCATGATCTCTCAATCTTTCTAATATCATGCAGACATTTAGATAATAGGTAGATGCAAACCTGCAAACGTGACTATAGGGAATTTTGGTACACTGCCTGTCTTCCATGTTTATGGAGCGCCAAAATTGCCAGTTGGATATTCAAATTATATAGTGAAAACCTACCTGAGACCGCTTAAATGAGGGTGAAACCCACTTGGTCTTTCAAAGTCCATAAAGTCCATGTAAATCATAGTCTCTGTATATATAAAGGTTGTATCAAAAGGATTTCCGAAAATAATGTCATCTTCGATATCTACGGAGGGCTTTGATTGTCACTTTTCAGCTAAAAATTGTCAAAATTTCAGGACAAAGGGCACAGGGCACTGGTGAGAGCCCCTTGATCTCTCAATCTTTCTAATATTATGCAGATATTTAGATAATAGGTAGATACAAACGTGACTTATGTCTCGCCATCATTTAAGCGGTCTCAGATAGATTTTCACTATATATTTCTCTTTTGGGCTTTCCATAAATATTTCTATTTATATTCCAAAATGTTTCTAGTGATCGGTTTTACTTATAATATTATATAAAAGTACACCTTCGAAGTTCTTTTATTGCCAAAATTTATATTACATATAAAGACAAATATGCCAGTTGGAAAAGGGTTTATATCCGAGAACAACGAGAATTTACGGCAGTTAGAAGAGGTCATGAAACGATTTTCTACGTATCTTATCAGTCCTCTTAACTATGAAAATCATGCTTTAATGTTATTAAGTATTTCTTTTTTATTGATGATTTTAACTAAATTTTGAATATCGAATAACGAACCGGTTGCTAACTTCACATACATCCTTATTTAACATAACATATAGTAATAGTATGAGGGATACAACATCGAACTGTCTTTTAAAACGGGAAAAACTAACGGCCTAATTTATGTACAAAAAATAAGAAATATTACACTTCAACTAGCATAACTAATTAAAGGCACATGCCGTCCTCTTTTTTGTTGTTTAAATTATCTGTTAAGAGTTACCTTTTTCAATGAAATAGAAAATTAAAATAATGAGCTATATATAGATTGGTCTTTTAAATGCGTCATTGGTTTAGTTTTAAAGTTATCTTACCTGTGGCTATATCACGTGATAAGAGAAAAATGACGTATTATTTACTTCCGTTTACAGATAATTGAATTTGTTAAATTTGAAAACCCGATAAGGTATGTATAAGAGCTATTGTTTACAAAATTAATCGTTTTATAGGCAGAAACTAAAAATTAGACAACAGACTATTGTAACTTACTGTAGACCCCAAGTATTTACTCGAAGATTACAGATTACTTCCCTTTAAAAATTGTAACGGCAAAGTAAGTTTCAAGCAAAAAATATTTAGGGATTATGTACCCTTATGTTAAATGATAAACATATGGAAATTTTATAGAAAATGCACTGCATTTCCCCTCGTACTTTCATATTTGTCATTTCGATGCTTGATAGGATTATTGCATGCAGTGCTATCAATTATTTCTTTTTAAAAAAGTTCATAAATTTAGATATAAATCAAAACAAATCTAGATATGGACCAATTCAAGTACACTTTCAAGCCTGACTTTTTGTGCATGGCTTTAATGACTCAGCTTAAGTTTTTTTTTTAATTAAAAGGTTGTTTAGGACTTTTTGTAAACAATAAACACAAGCACATCATAGAAAATCAAGCGAGTAATCTATGTTTGAAAATTTTATTACAAAAATCTCTGTATTAACGTCTGTGGATTTTCTAAACAAAAACTTGGTTTTATTTGCAATAAAATCCCCTTTTTCTTATAAATGCAATCTAATAAATATTAATTGTTTGCACGAAGTTTCTCCTTGGTATATGTACAAATGGCTCATCCATATTATCCATAATCTTTGCTGTTTTGACACTATTGCAGTTTTAAAAGTTAAAATTTAGTAGTTTACATGGCCACAGAAGGGGTCATTAACCTTCACGGTGAATTGTCTATTTGACATACTCATGAGCAGATGAATAAAACTGGGCACTGTTTGACCTTTTACCAGTACAGTACAAGAATTAAAAACATCTGCAACATAGTCTTAATTTATTCTTTACTCTAAAATTTGAATTAACAAATGATTAATATGAATAAAAAAATCCGTTAATGAAACACAACACCACAACAAATCCAAATAGATATGCATCGGTCTATTATATTTGTCAATATCACTTTTCCATATATATATATATATAGATTACATAGGAATATAAATTTAAGGTTTCGGCATTAAAATGTTAACCTCCAACAAGAAATTCAACAGATATAAGCGCTGAGTTGTAAAGGGAAATATGCTACGAGATGTGATTTTTTTTTTTGTTCATTCGTTAATAAAAGAGAAATAGTGAAATAATAATGCTTTTTTAGCAGTCAGTTTGGCTCAATTTTAATTAATTAATCTTAGAATATTTGAGCTAGAGATTGGGTGTGCATGACGTAAGCTAAGGTATTCTATTCCTGAGGTAGAAAATCCTCAGTTTTTCAAAATTTCAAAGTTTTGTTAACAGTTAATTTATAATTATGAACATATGAATAATAACTCAAGTCAACACAGAAGAGCTGACTACTGTGCTGGTGATACCCTCGGGGAAATAAATCTCCACCAGCAGTGGTATCTATGATGAGTTTATTTACAACCACTGGGTCGATACCACAAAACTTTGAATTTTTGAATTACTAAGGCTGTTCTACCTCAGGAATAGATTACATTATCTGTATTTGGCAAAACTTTTAGGAATTTTTGGTGTTCAATGCTCATCAACTTCGTACTTTATTTGGCCTTTAAACATTTTTTGTTTCGAGCGTCACTGATGAGTCTTTTGTAGACGAAACGCGCGTCTGGCGTATATATAAATTTTAATCCTGGTATCTATGATGAGTTTATATACATTTTAATAGCATTTCGTTATCAAGATGATATTTGATTTCTTTGATTACAGTACATAAAAGAAATATACCGATGGATAACAAATGCGACAGTACTTATATGTCATATAATGATAATTCATTGTTACAGTCTTAGTTTTTATTTTCAGTCTAAAATTTTGATACATGTCATTCTTTGGGATAATATATAAATTGATTTTACAGGTCATGGCTTCCTCTTTTGATCATTGTGGTATTTGTCATTCAAGACACATTTATAAGCCATCCGTTTTGTGGTGCTCAGATTGCGATGAAGGACTATGCCAAGACTGTATAGAACATCACAGCTTGTCAAAGGCATCACGAAACCACAAGACTGTTCCTCTTGACGAATATCATAAGTTACCATCATTTATCGCAAACATTAATCTGCATTGTGGTGAACACGATGAGAAGTACCAATTGTTTTGCAAGGAGCACAATGCCATGCTCTGTAGAAAATGCGTCATTTCTGAAAACCACGTTGAATGTAAAGTTTTAGTCCCTATTGAAGATGTCATTCAAAATGCTAAAACATCTGTAGCCTTTACAGAAATCGAGTCTTCATTCCAAGAAATGAAGGAAAATCTCAAACTTATCCTCGAGGACAGACAAAAGAATATATCTTCACTATCAGATTCAAAACAAAAACTACAGTCCGAGATATCAGCGATTAGACGCCAGATAAATCAACACCTTGATAAAATACAAGACCATTTCATTGTTGAATTAAATAAAGCTGTAGAAAATTCTACCCAACAAATACAGAGCTTCATTGCATCTCTGAAGAAAACCCAAAAAGAAATAGACGAGTGCATAGAAGATGTAGAAAACATAAAGAAATATGCAACAAACATGCAAACATTTTTAGGTATCAAACTATTAGAAACCAAATTGAATAAAACAGAAAACGACATGCAGTGTTGGACTGAAGGTTCTAGTTTAGGTCTCACCGTAGTGTCATACAAGATGAACTCTTTACTTCAAAATATCAGTAACGAAATAACTATGTTCGGTAAACCGATCGTAGATATCCAACTATGTGACCTAGCTTTACACAGAAAAAAAGAGGGACAAGCTCAGTTGATCGTAAGTCTGGAACCTAAAGATTCAGTTGAGCATATAACGCTGAAATTAAAAACGAAAATCAAAACTTTATCTAATAATGTGTCAAGTTGTTGTATTTTACCTTGCGGCAAAATGGTTGTGTCAAACTATCATCCTTCGTACTTGAAATTGTTTGCACCTGATGGGAAATTTGAAAAAAAAATTAAAAACATAATGCCTAAGATTTATGATGTTGCATGTGTCGACAATAAAACTGTTGCGGTCGTATCATCTGAGGAGGAGAATATAAAACTTGTAAATCTAAAATCGGGAAAAGCATTCAGAAGCATTCATACAGATTTACCTTCCCATGGTTTAACTTACATTAAAGGCAGTTTTATTATTGCATCTGATGAAGGACATTTGCTGGAGGTCGGGCTAGAGGATACCAAGACAAATATAATTGGCAGTAATGTAGTATCTTCATATGTATCTTCATTTAAGGATAAGATTTATTATAAAAATCAATATAAAGATACAGTAGTGTGTCAAAACAAAAACGGAGATTTACTATGGACTTTTACAGACGAAACGGTTATAAAAAAAATCAGATGTATTACAGTAGACGAACATGGAAATCTTTTTGTCGTCGGAGGCGAATCACAAAATGTAATAATAATATCATCTGATGGCACAAAACATAAAATACTCCTGTCAGAAACAGATCTGTGTGGTGTTCCGTGGGCAATCAACTATAACAGCGACTTGAAATCTTTGCTTGTAGTAAACGAAACAGATGGTCAAGCATTTTTGTACAGTGTATACTACTCGTAATTATACTTTTAGCTGTTGTATTGTTTTACTCCAAATTATTTTACACGGAAAACTTTTTTCATTTAATTATGAATACGTCGTACAAATAACCTGCATAAACTTTCCTTCCGGTTTTTTTCTAGCACTCGTTGCATGTCGTAGAAGTGAAACATAGCGATTCTTCATTCTGTCGTCGTTTGCTTTGTTATCTCCAGACATCAATAACTTTCTCGAACCTTGTTGAATTTTACGAAACTTAACAGTAGCTTTTTCATGATTAAAAGAACGTCTCCGTATAATTTCAAAATTTCGTATTTTACTGATAAAGGAGATTATTGAGTTGACTTCTTAGCAATTAATATTTAGAGAACATTTACAGACATCGACCTACATGACCTTTATCGAAACTTGAGCAGATGCGTCAACAACTTTGACAACCCTTTATAGACATGATAGAATTACAAAGACCTTGACAAAAGATGCATTACGATACATAGATGACATCTAAATAAAAGTTTTTAAAAATATTTCTTTTTTATCTTACATGTTCTGTTGATATTTTATTGATCTCAACGTGTTTTGGTTTTTTTTTTTTTTTTTGGCAATTGGTTAAAATCTCCTTCGAAATCAAGAATAACGTCTGTAAATGTTTTTCTTCATCTTTCTAATAAATGAAAATAGATTTGGCAGTAAACTTTTTTAACCAATCTAAAACACTACCACAAGAAACACAGCCGGGGCTCTGAATTTCGAGGAACTCTTTACGATTTTGTTTAAAATTTCTGATGCAAATACGCATACCAGTTTCTTACGTCTGAAAATATCCCAATGGTGTGTCGATTATCAATACACTAAATTATATAGAAGTGAAAAATTGCAGGTCACTATATATACGAGTTTCTAAATGAACCAAACTCCTACCGTACAGGTATACTTCATCTGTATAAAACCCGCAGTTTGACAAATGAAAAATATTAGAAGTGAAAATTAACGACATAAATTATACAACAATGAATATCAAACATATTTGACAGTCATCACCCCACGCCATGTATTGTTTTGTGTTTCTCACTTGGTATATGCATATACGGAATGTTGTACCAATTTCTAGCTGGAGGAGATGAATTCCCCCATTCGTTGCTGTGAAGTAAAATAGTGTGAATGAACTTAATAAGGCTATGATTATTGTTTCCCTCAAATTTTATTAAAGGGATTCAATATATAGAATTATATGTCAATGTTTGTTCATTCGGCTTATTCACTATTAAAAATTCATCCAAGGAGGATTTTCAATCTCATCGGCGGTTACTAGTAAGCATGTGCGCTTCACGTGTGCGCCTCACGTGTGGGAGTTACTCGGTTTGATCACAGGACAAATCAGGCCGAAGAATTTAAAAATTCGGGTTTACGGCTTCCCTGTGTTATATGGGGTTATTATCCATGTATGCTTGTGTATCCGTCTTCTTTTCCTTAAGTATGACATCACAAACCTACTTTATTTTTACTTGCAAGAGCAACAATACGACTTCTTTCACGATCGCTTAAGATAAATAACGATCATACGGTTCGTTTATCTCAGTCTGTAGATCTCTATGTTTTGTTTTGTTGACTTTTATTTGTCTTTGATTCTGTAATCTCTCAATGTCTTTGTTTTTTTGTTTTGTTTTGTTTTTTTCATGGCATTTTCGAAAAAAATCATCTACGACTAACGAGTTTGACCATCCCTTCTCTCGTTTACAGTGTTCCAGCTAGATCATGTTTACAAGACGTAACGCCTAAAAATGTAAATGTGTTAAAGGTAGGACGTCGGAGAAAGGTAAAAAAAACCCTCATAGATAAAAATAAACAGTGAGTGCCCTCGTGTGCTTCGTAAGGGCTCCACATGTGGCACCCGTAGTGTTGCTCATGTTATGACTTTGTTGTAAAGTTTTGTTTTCAATCGACCCATATTGTCAATTTTGAGATGTATATAAAGACATGAGGCAGATTTGACTATATCTGTTTTATCCTTTATCTCTATTTCGATGGGACATATGCCTTCAATATAGTTTTTGAATTATTTGGTGAGAGAACATCATCTATATAGCGGAAATTAAAAGTTAAAGGATACTGCTAACTTCTTTTTCTTTCTTCCTAAGAAGTTTTTGTATAAAAGTCAGCCTCATAAGAATTAAGGAACAAGTCGACAAGAAGAGTAGCACAGTTTGTTCCCATGGGCATACCGATTGTTTATTGAAAAACAGGTCCTCAAACGAAACAAACATGTTGTCATTCAAAGAAATCAAGCATCTCGAGAGAATATTTTGTTTGAATCAGAGTGATTTTATACAAAGTGGATTTTATCAATGGAACGTTGACCAGGATTTCGTTTTTAGTTAGTGTCGTCGGGGTATATGTTGAGTTCTCAAGTAAATTGCCATACCTTATTCATTTATCCAGCAGTTAATGTAATGTAATTTACAAACACAAACGATGTGGGTACAACATATGTGTCATGCAAAAGAATATTATGGTTATGGAAAAGATATACAATCAGCATGCATCATACAGATGCCAAAATGTGGGCAGTTATTTTCTTGGTCAAACATTGATAAAGTTTTAATTTTACCTTCTATAAGATTTCTTTTGTCATTAGTATTCTGTACTAGAGTATCAATCCTTACACGTATCTATTAGACTTACAAATGGGGTTCTACTTACATGAGCAACACGACGGGTACCACATGTGAATCAGGATCTTATTACCCTTCCGGAGCACTTGTGATCAGCCGAAGTGTTTTGTGAGTTTTGTTTGGTGTTGTAAACTGTTATTTGTCTGTTTGTCTGTTGTCCTTTTCTTTCTCGTCCATGGCGTTGTCGGTTTGATTTTCGACTTGTTAGTTTGAATTTTTGTTTGGTATCTTACGTCTCCAATTTACGACAAATAGAAATCTTATTTATCCATTATACCAGTATACAATTTAATTATGATAAGATTTATTTTTTATTTGTTTTGAAAAAAATTGTCTTTATATTATTTTCATTCTTGAATATTTTTATGATTATTTGTGCTTTACTGTGCGATATGAAAATTGAAAAGTAAATAAAGCTACCTCAGAATTATATGAATAATTTTAAACATCATTAGAGTAAAATTGAGAATGTAAATGGGGAATGTGTCAAAAAGACAACAACCTGACCAAAGAATAGTTAACAGCCGAAAGCCAGCATCGGGGCTTCAATATAGCGGGAAAACGCACCCGGAGGCGTGCTGCAGCAGCTGGTATTCAAATGATTACAAAAATGTAATTTTTCACCTTTTTTAATTCAAACATATCCACATCAAATATAGCAGGATTAAAATTTTGTTTTTGCGCAAGACTCGCGTTTCGTTTACGAAAGACTCATCAGTTACGCTCGAATCAAAAAAGTTCAAAAGGCCAAAACAAGTTCGAAGTTGAGCATTGAGGACCAAAAAATCCTTAAAGTTTTGCCATATAAAGCTAACTGAAGGTATCTATTCCTGAGGTAGAAAAGCCTTAGTATTTCAAAAGTTCAAAGTTTAGTAAACAGTTATAATAATATTATGACAATACTAATGATAATTCATGTCGACACAAAATGCTTTACAAAAATGATAAAAAAAAAAATAGTGTTAACACTGTGCAAACAAAGCGAAACAATACGAGTGTTGATCTGAGCCGGATCACTCCTACCAGATTACCCTAGCTTGAGTTTCTGTATTTTCCATGTTTTCCTTTGTTCTGTGCGTTTTGGCGGGAATGTCGAATCCACTATAAAACTTATAATTTATCATACTAAAAAGACTCTCTATCAAAATTTACATATTGTGGAACGAGTTGACATTGTTTCATATTGAATCATCGTGTTCGGGGTCATAAAGGGTATACATTATATAGTAATATATAAAGTATATTATAACTGTTGGGTGGCGTTCTAAACTAGATTTTATGAATTTTAAATGTTTTTTCGTCTAATCTGTAACAACTGGGATGTAAAATAATTATCACATTCGGACTTGATGTGTCAGTGTAAGATCACCCTCTGGCCTCCGGCCATCGGGATGATCTTACGCTGACACACCGCGTCCTCATATGATTACTATTACAGAATTTGCAATCTCAGTGAGCCATACAGGTAAAATTTTAAGAGCCTCGGGTTGGTATATACTATCAAATATCGATTTCTTTAAACTATCTGTAGCCATTTGTTATTCTTCGTGATAACAGAAATATGGCGTCTTATTTGCTTCAAATGACGAAGTGTTGAATTTAGTAAATTGGAAGACATTTACTAATTTATGTTCTTATGTTTGAATGCATTTAAGGTACGTAAATTTTTTAATACTGAGTAAAGGATAAAATGGATTGAACAGGGAACATTTGGTACATTCGACAGAATTATATTAACAAATGGTTGGTTTTCATTACAGAATGTACTTGATGCACTTGTGCAGCTGAGAAGTGTGTAGGCCTGTCCACACATAGTTAATGAAGTAATACTTGTTTTCTTTTATTATTTTTTTTCTATTTTAACATTCATTTTAGCTCACCTGATCTAAAGGGTAAGCCAGTTATTCACATCATTTGGCGTCCGTCGTCGTCGTCCGTTAACAGAATCAGTATTTGGGATATCTAGTTTTGAAAAGGAGACTCTCTAAAAAGAGTTATAGCTCTTTATTGATTAAATTTACAACGTCGATCGCCTTATCATCCCGATAAATATAGTATAATTGTTTAATTGAAAAACATTATCCGAAAGATAACATCTACAAACAAGTCTACAGGGCCGAAATTGTTGATCACTTTCTATGAGAAGTTATTACCCATAAAATACAATTATCACCGGTATCTATATGCAGAGACAAAATGACATCTATAGATGTAAACATTTACTTATCACCAGTGGCTTCAACAATTATTAAACCGATCAAATAAAGTAACCTTTAATAAGATCCCGACATGACAAAAGAAACACAATTCCAAAGAAAAGAAATACTGATAAACAATAGGTTTGTCTGCTCTCATTGTGTACTATGTTGCATGAATATTTTACTAGTAAACAACATTATGAAAATGGCATACAAAAACCAAACGCTCAAATCCGAATATTTGAAATCAAAGGATATATAAAGACAGAAAACGTTGAAGAGTTTCTGTATGATTTCAAAATTTGTAAACAAAAATGTATGTATAATTAGACTTTGACAACATTGCCTTTTTATCCTTATAGTTTGGCCAAATTTGCAATGAAGGATAATCATATGTTGTTAAAAGAACAACGTTTATTTGGAAATAATTGTGTATGTCCCTTTGTAGTTTATTTTTTGTGTGAACATAATTTGACATTGTATTCAACACACTCTCAATGGACTCCAAAACTAAATACAAATAAACATTTATTAAAGATGTTATAGTCGATTTTACATGATGAATAGCGTTTATCTGTATTTTCCACTTACCAACTCGATTTGCATGTGGTATCATGTTCCATAGAATGGCAATCTATATAAGAGTGAATACCAGAGCTGCCGTGAATACGAAAAAGACTAAAGGGTTTTATTCTAGTCATAGTTGATATCCTACATTGAACATGGGTAACATCCGGTGAATAGATCAGGTGGTTTTTAAGTTAAATGTATCAAAGATCAATGTACGTCACTGTTTGTCTTTGATGAAAGATGTTCGTTGTTGTTCTGTGGTTTGCATGTTGTGTAGACTGTCATATTATTTCTTTGTACGATTCTTTGTGATGAGTGTTCTGGCGTGTGTTTGTGCTGTATTTCTGTCACGTAGTGTTGTCATTTAAGTTATATTTTGTAACATTGTCATTTAAAGTGGGAGGTTTGGCTAGCCATAAAACAAGATTCAACCCACCATTTTTTATTCAAATGAACTGTACCAAATCAGGAATATGGCAGTTGTTTATATCAAATAGTATGTTTCTATGTATGTTGGCTTTTAATAAAAAATAATACCAAAAATCGGACAAGCGTTCAGAGCTCTGCAAGAGAAAAATACATTCCTTTCTTTACAAGGAATTTTTCAAAAATATATCGTGTGTGTAGTGTCATTCGATTCATCGAGATGATTAAGGTTAGATAAACAATGTTTTCCTTGGTAAAAACAAATCTAACAGTACACGCTTTCACAAAAGTTTATGTTATTATACAAAATGAAACGCGTTCGGCGAGGAAACGTGTCCTATCTATTTATTCTTTTTGCCTTTTATATTTGACAAGTATAAATATAGACATCATGGATATATATAGCTTTGTAACTCTTTGAAAAAAACGTTAATTTACTTTCGGAAATACTTCAAGGTCTAATTTATAAGTATGTGTAAGAAACTAAGACTAAAAGGATGATTAAAGATTATTCATCATGTTTACATATATATCCGTATCTTGCTGATTTGTGTTCTCATTTAAAACATATACATGAGCTGACTTTTATCGGTTGAGAACTTTATGTAATTCTTAATATAGATCAATAGATTATAATATTTTGCTTTTTCAGGTCATGACGACTTCTTTTGAAAATTGTGGCATTTGTACTTTACGACACATATCTAAGCTAGTATGCCGAATATATATGATGTTGCATGCATCAACAACGATACTGTGGCCACAATATCATATACTGAGAGGAACATCAAATTACTCAGTGTAAAATCGGGGAAGGTATTCAAAAGCATTGGAACTAGTTTTTCGTCGCGTAGCTTAACTTATTTCGGAGGTAAATTTATAGTTTGTCCTGATAAAGGACAAATACAGGAAGTCAGTTTAGTGGATGATAGGATAAATATAATTGGCAATAATC
This sequence comes from Mytilus edulis, assembly GCF_963676685.1. Lineage (NCBI taxonomy): Eukaryota > Metazoa > Mollusca > Bivalvia > Mytilida > Mytilidae > Mytilus > Mytilus edulis. Next base: position 72,562,926 of record NC_092350.1, on the reverse strand, counting down.
TGGTCTCAACTTGTGTGGCTTCATCAGGCAATAATGTATTCTCTAAAAAGAGAGCTACGCATACGATAGTCTGCCATAAAAAAATTGGAGATATTCTATGGACCTTTTTAAACGAAACCGTTCTGACGGGACCTAGTGGCATAACTGCAGATGAGCATGGAAATATTTTTGTCGTCGGGGGCAAATCAAAGAACGTAGTTGCGATAACTTCGGATGGCTCAACGCACAAAATACTTCTGTCAGAAAAAGACTTGTGTAATTCACCCAGGGCGGTCTGCTATAATAGTAAATTAAAGTATTTGCTTGTTGCTAACGAAACTGACGGGCACGCATTTTTGTATAGTGTAAATTACGAATAACTGTATTATATGTTTTTATACTATGCAAAGCAAAACAGATTTAAAAGGCACAAATAATGTCATATTTTCGTGGTTATAAATTCGCACAAATTCGTTCTTTATTTTGATACAAGTATGCTGATAAATTGCAGCTGCAAACATTTGCGAATGAACCAAACGTGTGGTCATTTTTTTCATTATAAATTTTTTTTGTCATTAAATTGCACATGTGTCTTTTACAATTTTAGGACCATTTTAAGTCATTGTTAAACAATAACAAGACGCTCACATATCTTACTAGACAATGGTTAACTGTTATATATCTATTGTCAATTTTTGTGTAATTTTTGTATTTGTATTTACCTCTATAATCAAAATTTATTTACATCATATGTAACAATATTGTTTTAAATTTTTAACTTAACCACTCGATTATAGAAAAGGTCAAAACTAATCTCACTATCTTGGTAGTTATACATTTGAAGCACACACAAATGATAAAAAGAATAAACAGTTAGTCTAAGATATAACGACAATATTCAAAAGGTAAAAATTATCACGAGCTTATAACACACAATAACGCTTCACTTAATTCTTGTCAAAGTATAAAAACACAAGGTTTCCAAATTACATGGATGTCCCACTCGCACAAACATTTTCTAAATTCCGTGGACCATAAAGTTGAGGTTAAAACTATAATTTGGCATTACAATTAGAAAGATCATATCATATAGAAAACATGTGTACTAAGTTTAAAGTTGATTGGACTTAAACTTCATCAAAAACTACCTTGATCAGAAACTTTAATACAAAGCGGGACAGACGGACGGACGGAAGCACAAACCAGAACAAATAATGAACATAAATGAGACATAAAAAAATCTTTTCAATTTAGTGGTCATCCTGTTTGATGATAGACTCAAGGTAGTGTTCTATACATGCTGTTTTATTTTTGAGACATATGACTGAAGGGTTGGTTGTCAAGAGGTCTTAGTAGTCCAACAACTATATCATAACTAGCCAGTCAACATTTCGAATCCCGCACGTGGCATGTGATTCCGACTCTTCTCATGAGAAAAGTCGGTAGTCACACCGAGTTCCTCAACCAATAAAAACTGACCTCCATGAAATAGCTTATATAGTGCTGAAAGTAGCATAAAATACCACTCTTTTAAATAATTTGATTGGTGCTGTTGGTGTGTTGCATTGTGTGTAATGTATTTGGTAATTCCTTAAATATTCTTTGTATAATTTGCCGATATTACAATCTTTTGTTTTCTGCAGATGTTTATATTTAACTGAGACACAACTTATAGCTTTGCTTTATCATGTTTAAATTTTACAAAGATGTGTTTTAAATTGCTGGTAATTCCATTGGACAATATTGTGGCTTGACCTCGGAACAGTTTTTTAAGCTTATTTCTATAATCATCTACGTCCTCTATTGTTACATACGAAGCAATGAAGTTCAATATCCTGTCCTGGTCATGTTGACAGGATGAGACACTTGCAAAAAAAAAAGGAATGAGGAAAACCCGAATTTCCGTGGATATTTGATTTCGTGGTTTTGCCAATCTCTGCATACAAAGAGCCTATACAAAATGTGTTATTCGTTGAACATTTGAATTCGTGGTTCACCTGTTCCCACGAAAACCATGAAAATTGGTATCCAACGAATGATAATGAATACATAGTACGGAATAATGGCACACATTGTAAGAGCAAAAGATAATAATAGAGTACTGAAGAACACAGTTCAATTCTATTTGCCAGCATGGAAAAAGGACATTTTAAAGACTGTTGGATATAGTTATCAAAGGCTAATAATTTGATACACTAGACGCGAGTTTCGTCATCAGTGACGCAGTAGAAATTAAGACAAAAAAGTACCAAGTTGAACAGCATTGGAGACTCTTTAAGTTCCAAAAAAGGAGTGCCAAATACAGCGAAGGTAACATACACATGGAAAAAAGCATTGCAACACCAAATTGCAATTCAAATTAAAAAAAACACTCTTTATTTTTTTGTGATATAACTTGTTGAAATAGAACTAGTTAAACATTATTTAAATATCACCCGAGTTAAATCAATAAATATCGACTCGATAAGTTCTTATCTACACATGCAGCTACTGTACTCGTAAACAATAAAACAGATGTTTTTATACTCATTGTTTTCAACACTTTAAATATTAACCAAGGTTTATAAAGTTTTGTGATTGACACCTTGAAATTGGTCATCCACAACTCATAACTGCAGCAAGATGGCAGATAAACAGCATGAGAGAAGCAGGTATGTCACTGTGACAATTTCACGTATTGTTGGTCATTACCATTCCACTATAAGTCGTTTTAAGAATAAAAATCAGGCAACATATACGTTGTTAAAGACCTTCCGAGATCAAGAAAACCTCCTATAACATCTGCTAGGGAAATTAAGCATAACGAAGGTTGGTCAGAAGGAAACCCATTGCAAACAATCCAATCTTAAAAAGAGAGTGATGACCATACAGGAGCCTTTAAACAAGAACTGTTCGAGATCGGTTCATCGCTACAGGTTATCGTGCGATAAGACCCTTTCGGGGACCTTTGCCTACGAACAGACACACAGTTGCCCGTATCCAATAGAGTACAGAGCTCGCCAAAGTTGGAAATAAACATCTTGGAGGAAGATCCGTTGTTCCCATGGAATTCGGTTTATCTTCCTTGGCCCGATCGTAGCCCAAATTTGAACCATATCGATCATATATTGGACACTATTGGGCGTAAAGTGCACGAAAGGACACCCCAGTTCAAACACGTCATGAAATAAACAATACCCTTCGTCAGGAATGGTTGCTGCTACCTTCAGTAAGGTCTTGATCACTCACCTGCTGATAGAGCACCTTCTGATATAGCACCATCAGCTGGCGATACGGCACCTTTTTTGGAAAATTTGATTTGCCTCCCTTTGCACAGTGTCTTAAGTTCTCAGAGAAAAACTGTTATTAGTATCATTTTACCTTTGCCAAAAAAGCATTTTACGAGATGTGTTCTTCCACCACCATTTTTAAAACTTAAAAAAAAATATATCCACAGATCTAATTAACAACTATTTTCTTCTCATTTTAACATAATTTAAATTGTTTTGTCGGGATTTGTTTGAATGAATATTTTGAAAATGTAAGTATTTTTTAATTGGCTTTGTAGTATCTCCTTTAGATTTAAATAGTATGTAAACTATAAGCTAAAAGAATAAGATTTAATTTTTGTTCTAAATATTTTTCATATAACTCACCAATAACGATGCCTGCCCTGTGATATATATGAATGAAGTTCTGGATGGGATGTTTATATATAGAGAATAATGGACAAAGACAACAGAATGGACGCAAAAAAGGGAGTAAAAACTTATCTACTTTTACTTGAACTACATGAATCGTGATTTTTTTAAAGGTAAAATATCAACATAAAAACTCTCTGTGCATGACACCTCGAATATCCACATTGCTGTTGCTTAAAAAATCGCGTTAATAATTTAAATTCCACTGCCGCTAGTTGAAGTTATCTTAAAAACTAAGCATAATTTCACAATAGGGACCATTGTGTTAAAGGAGACAATGCCTCTACAGCTAGATTATTCAACAAATACACACTTGGATATCCACAAATATTCTAATAAGAAGACAGTCGAAAATAAATCAAGACCACTACATAGGGGGGTGTTGATAAACAGCGGAAACGGAATACGGAACGGGAACGGAAATTAATGTAAATATGGACGCAGTTTAAGCAAGAATTCGTTTAGTATCTAGATGTGTAGGCGATGCAATACCCGCAATTACTCAAGGCAGGCTGAGCATCTTTAAAAAGCACCATAGATGAACACACAAAATCTCACGCTACATAAGACATTATATCTTATTATACTTCTTATATCATGTCAAAATGTGGGCTTCTGATTGGTCAATACGAAGGAGACAATTGACTCTATCCCATTGCAAATGCTTTACAAGAGAGTTAATTGGTTCACGCACCAAATTTGTGGGCCAAAAATATGGAGGTTTTTGGTGTAAAAAAGTGCAAAGTATTATATAAACAATCTGTATATTGAGTTGACCTTAATCCTCAATTGCCAGAACTGGCCCAATCCAATTAGTTATGATAATGCTATAACATAGAATATAACTAATTGTGAAGTTAATAAAATCGAAATTCTTTTAAGCGCAGTTGATTAAACGGAATATCATCTAATTCATTTCCAAGACTTGATTTTGACTCGTGACTATCAAAGCGGCATCTACTAACAAAATATTTGTATTCCTCATCTCAGATATGGACTTAAACGCAGCCTTTCACCTCGTTTACTCATCCATGAATTTATGTCAAGATGACATATTTTTTAGGACTCTCGATTCTGACCATTAAAGACGCATTTACTGACAAACTATTATATCTCCATGAGTTGTATCTCAGATATGGATTCATACTCAAACTTCGATCAGTTACTCATTTGTAAAATGTAGGTAACGATTCCTTATTTTTATCAGGACCCCTTGGTGATACAAGACGCATCAAATCTCAAGAACTATGACTTATACTTCCATGGATATATGGACTTTATTTTGTGACGGACAGATGAAACACTATATCCCTCCCCGAACTTCGTTTGACAAAGAAAATAAAAATCTTAAAGCAAACAATTAAATGTCAAATTATTCCTCTCAGTAAAAGTTGAGAAGAAGACATTGCGCACGATGATGGTACTACTCAAACTCCGAACAGTAATCGTTTCCGTTCCGGAACTTTTTTCCTTTACTTCATCATTAGTGTAGAGTATTATGCGGACCCTTATGCGGATCGGAGCTGGAACTGGAGAGTAAGGGTACTACTTAGCGTTTGACGACGTTCCTCAAAATAAGGCGATTATGACCATTTTAAAGAAAGTTTCAGGCGTTCAAGCATACTATTGATGAGGTCAATGTACTGTATGGTTTTTGGTAACCGATTTCGGTTTACCTGAAAAAATATGAGTATTCATTTAAAGGAGTCGTCAGTCGTTCAATGCATATTTGACAATTTTTCTTTCGGCAGCAGTTCGCATTAATAGATCCGATACATTAATTTTGCAAATTTACACAGATTTATTTATAAATTAGATTTTGAATTCATATTCTCCTATATTTTGCATATTCATACATTTGTACATACTCCTTTTGTTGCATTTCTTCCCGTTTCCGTTTCCTTTCTATATTTTATCATTTCCCGATGCTTTCTTTGTCGCAAAATATTTAGGAAGTTAAACGTTCGGGATTCATGTTTTAAATTATCTCATTCCCGTATTTGTGTGACATATAAATAAATCCTTTTTTTTTTAATTGCCAGCAATGGGTTTTCTCTATTTTATTGTATCAACAAAAAAATATACATGTTACTTCAGACGATTTGAAACTTGCAGATGGACAATGTTCCTTATATAAAACAAATATGATATGAAAAAACCCTAAGATCCCGATATTTCTTTATATCAATCTCATTTGGTCAACATTTGAATTTAAACTTAAACTATGCCTTTCTCATACATTGGTTGTATTGTAATTTATACATGTATTTTTATTTTAATTCGAATCATGTAAACTGGAAAAAAATAATGACGATATAAAATTAAAAACCAGAGCATGACATCAATTACGTTATGCGAACGTTGGGACGACACGGCTATACTTTTTGAAACGATCTAAAAATATTGTTGCCTAACGAAAAAATATTAAGCACTATATTGTTTAAAAAGAAAAACAGAAAAACCTTTACCACCAAGTTTTATTTTCTATGATCTAACCATGCTTAGATTGACAGCTTGTTAAAACTCAATTTTAAAGAAAATACAGCGTTGGGACAAGATGGCTATACTTTTTGAAGTCATTGCAATAGAAACTATACGCATGGTTTTCGGTAAAAACTATCATGAACCAGGAGAATAGAAAAAAAAAACTTTCAAAATTTAATAAATATTTTTCCTATCAGCTTTTTTCAATTTCACGGTATAAATGTGCAACCTCGAAATATACTTACCTTGTATAACCTTATTATGCTTGGACTTTTTTTCAGACTGTTTACAAAAATAACTTTTTTCGGATTTAGACTGTGTACCTCAAATGTTTTTACAGAAAAAAATGTCTTCACTGGAAACCCCAGAGCTGAAACGTGTACATTTCAGGTTAACGGGGACAATACTCTGTACCGTTTTTTTGTCATTTTTGCACGATGTATTTTAACAAAGACTGTCAGTGGTTCAGACTAGTGTTTGTCAAAGACATGTCTACTAAGATAGTGAATCCTGCATTCTGTTATGGGCTGTTCGATTCATTCACAGAAATTTTGCAAATGTCAAAAAAAGAATACACCCTTTTCTATTCAAAATAGATATTCTACATTATAAGGTGTCGACGTAAAGTTAAGAATGGAACTTGAATAACTTTTAAAAGTTTAATTTAAAACAAGACTTTAACAAAAGGTTGCCACATATGCAATATGATATTCACACCAACCTTCAAAGATAGGTCCCTTGTATGATGCTTTGTCCGTTTCATTCTCAAATATCTTTTTTGGTTAATAGCTTTTCTCTATAATAGTTGACCAAAGCTATAAATAATCTTGCATATAAATTCTTCTACTCATCTACGTATTAGAATGTTACAAAGATTCAGAATTATGTCAAGCGGCATATATTACAGTCATATCCGGATTCTTTATTATGCGATGCTGAAAAATTCCTATTGTCAAATTCAATTTCAATTAGATATAGAAGTTTAACAAAATTAAATTCTGTTTGTGAAACGTCTGAAAAAAATTATTCATTGTTGGTCTTTAACGCCACTGTTATCATTTGTTTGCTATTTCATGGCGGCCAGGTTTTTTTTATTGTGTAGAAAGCTCGAGATCCCGGATGGAACCACTCACCTTCGGCTGGGAAACTTACAATTATAGTTTTGAGACGAACCCAGCTACCACTTGTGGGGTTCAAACTCTAAAATAAGCAATTAAGCAATAATTTGTACTTATGACAGAAGCTTCTTTCTCACTTTATCCACTTTTCGATTGATAGATAGTTTTTTTTAATGCAAATTGAATATAGCAAGAGATTTTAAAAGAATTGATGAAATAAAAAAACATTTCCTAAATCCATATTTTTTTAAAAGATATGTTTGTCGTTGAGATGATGTCTCGTTAAGGAAAATTTGCATATGTATCTGGATTCCAGTCAATTCACGCACATATCTTTTGGCTATTTATGTTGCTAGGTTGCTGTCTCATTGACGTTTACCCCGTATTGACATATTGATGCACAATACATAAATATATATTTTAAAGCATGAATAAAAAATAGTATGTCATGCTTAATAAAGCGAAGAACAAATGCAAAAAAAACCCTCAAAGAACTGAATAGAAAAAGACGAAATGATCTGATTTGCCAAAATGACCTGTTTGGTCGCTCGTAATCGGTTGTCTATGAATATAGTTCCTGTCATTTGTTATGTATGCCAACTTTAAGTACTGTGTTTTTTACATCTAAATATCTATGGCTAAAAGTATTAGTTATGTTATTTCTTTTATAGAGAACTGTATGATATAATTTTCATTATGCTCAAGATCATTAGGGCACTGTGACACTATTGTTCAAATTGTATGAAGGGCAATTCTGCCTATTCACGCAGTGACTATTCGCATGTGTCTTGTGACTTCATTTCATGTGTAAGCAGTTCCGAATTTGTAAATTCTTGAGTATACGCCAAGACGAGCATCATCTTTTCAACGTTTGTTTCATTTTATAGACTGTGTACCTCAAATGTTTTTACAGAAAAAAATGTCTTTACTGGGAACCCCAGAGCTGAAACGTGTACATTTCAGGTTAACGGGGACAATACTCTGTACCCCTTTTTTGTCATTTTTGCACGAGGTATTTTAACAAAGACTGTTAGTGGTTCAGAGTAGTGTTTGTCAAAGACATGTCTACTAAGATAGTAAATCCTGCATTCGATTAGGGGCTGTTCGATTCATTCACAGAAATTTTGCAAATGTCGAAAAAAGAATACACCCTTTTGTATTCAAAATAGATATTGTACATTATAAGGTGTCGACGTTAAGTTAAGAATGGAACTTGAATAACTTTTAATTGTCAGAGTTTTCTATGTGTTCGACAAAAGAACTGTATTTGTTACTTACTAGTAAACTATGTCAGCATCCTATTTGCTATAAAAAGTGGACGGAAGTTTTTGAGATTGAAGTGAATGATCTTTGTAAAGTATGGAAAAACGTTAATTTTTATTGGAAACCATCTATATTAATGGATCTAGATTTCAAAATAGCACATTATTGTATTTTCACAAAATCTAAACTTATGACTATGAAACTTATAAATTACAATGTATGTGATGTATGTGAAAAGGAAGTAGAAAATATCACTCATTTATTTCTATTATGTTCTGAATTAGTAGAATTTCATCTGTTTATGCAAAAAAAGTTGTCAGTTTTATTTGATAATGTTGATTCTGACAAAATTGATAATTTAGTGTATGAAGAGGTATTTATGTTTGGTTTATTTGGATCTATCAAAGGCGTAAATGTAAGTTTTGTCAATTTCATGTTATCTGTAGCGACATTGTATCTTCAGAAGAAGGAATTTACTTAAAAATTTAAACAGTAATGTTGATCTTATTAGACTATTTAAATACACTGTAAAACATTATATAACTTACCTGTATGAATATTTGTGTGATGCAAGATGTATGAGAAATGTTTTTGAGAAACACTTTTTAAAGAATAATATTCTGGTACAAGAAACCGAAGGTGTCATAACATTTAATTTCTAATTATTGTGCTGATTATATATGTGATTATACTTAAAAACATTGCCTTGTGATATTTTTGTGTAATATGTAATATATCTGTTGTATATATATGTTGAAGAATTGAGTAAAGATAAAAAAAAAAAAAAAAAAGTTTAAATTAAAACAAGACTTTAACAGAAGGTTGCCACATATGCAATATGATGGACACACCAACCTTCAAAGATAGGTCCCTTGTATGATGTTTTGTCCGTTTCATTCTCAGATATCTTTTTAGGTTAATAGCTTTTCTCTATAATAGTTGACCAAAGCTATAAATAATCTTGCATATAAATTCTTCTACTCATCTACGTATTAGAATGTTACAAAGATTCAGAATTATGTCCAGCGGCACATATTACAGTCATATCCGGATTCTTTATTATGTGATGCTGAAAAATTCCTATTGCCAAATTCAATTTCAAATAGATATAGACTAGCTTAACAAAATTAAGATCTGTTTGTGAAACGTCTGAAAAAAAATATTCATTATTGGTCTTTAACGCCACTGTTATCATTTGTTTGCTATTTCATGGCGGTCAGGTTTTTTTATGGTGTAGAAAGCTGGAGATCCCGGATGGACCCACTCACCTTCGGATGGGAAACTTACAATTATAGTTTTGAGACGAATCTAGCTACCACTTGTGGGGTTCAAACTCTAAAATAAGCAATTAAGCAATAATTTGTACTTATGACAGAAGCTTCTTTCTCACTTTATCCACTTTTCGATTGATAGATAGGGTTTTTTTTAATGCAAATTAAATAAAGCAAGAGATTTTAAAAGAATTGATGAAAGAAAAAAACATTTCCTGAATCCATAGTTTTTAAAAAAATGTGTTTGTCGTTGAGATGATGTCTCGTGAAGGAAAATTTGCATATATATCTGGATTCCAGTCAATTCACGCACATATCTTTTGGCTATTTATGTTGCTAGGTTGCTGTCTCATTGACGTTAACTCCCCATTGACATATTGATGCACAATACATGATATATATTTTAAAGCATGAATACAAAATAGTATGTCATGCTTAATAAAGCGAAGAACAAATGCAAAAAAAACCCTCAAAGAACTGAATAGAAAAAGACGAAATGATCTGATTTGCCAAAATGACCTGTTTGGTCGCTCGTAATCGGTTGTCTATGAATATAGTTCCTGTCATTTGTTATGTATGCCAACTTTAAGTACTGTGTTTTTTACATCTAAATATCTATGGCTAAAAGTATTAGTTATGTTATTTCTTTTATAGAGAACTGTATGATATAATTTTCATTATGCTCAAGATCATTAGGGCACTGTGACACTATTGTTCAAATTGTATGAAGGGCAATTCTGCCTATTGACGCAGCGACTATTCGCATGTGTCTTGTGACTTCATTTCATGTGTAAGCAGTTCCGAATTTGTAAATTCTTGAGTATACGCCAAGACGAGCATCATCTTTTCAACGTTTGTTTCATTTTATAGACTGTGTACCTCAAATGTTTTTACAGAAAAAAATGTCTTTACTGGGAACCCCAGAGCTGAAACGTGTACATTTCAGTTTAACGGGGACAATACTCTGTACCCTTTTTTGTCATTTTTGCACGAGGTATTTTAACAAAGACTGTCAGTGGTTCAGACTAGTGTTTGTCAAAGACATGTCTACTAAGATAGTGAATCCTGCATTCGATTATGGGCTGTTCGATTCATTCACAGAAATTTTGCGAATGTCGAAAAAAGAATACACCCTTTTCTATTCAAAATAGATATTCTGCATTATAAGGTGTCGACGGTAAGTTAAGAATGGAACTTGAATAACTTTTAAAAGTTTAATTTAAAACAAGACTTTAACAAAAGGTCGCCACATATGCACTATGATGGACACACCAACTTTCAAAATATGTCCCTTGTATGATGCTTTGTCCGTTACAAAACAAATTAAGGATGTTCCCTGGTCAATTAAGACATCTTGTTTAAATTATTTTTAAATCTTGTTTTTTTCTACAATTTAAACCATTAAGATAGTTATTCATTTAATTTAGTTGCAATACAGGTTAATTGGTTTCATTTTGATTATACCAGAATCAAAATCTTAAAAGCGTGATTGACACTCACAAACTTTAAATATCGGATCAAAAAGTTGCAGGAGTAAATAAATATGACTTATCTCCCTTCTTTTAGTTTCACCATAGATGTATGGGTCATGGTGGAAACAGGATACCCTACAACAGAAATCACCATATTGTGTACTGAGAATCATAACATATGTTTGTGGATAGAAAACAGCATTGTGAATGGACAGTACATAAACTCAACAGATCAATGGACAAGCGTGGTACTGATATATGATGAAACTGGTAATTAAATATAGTACATCCATTTAAATTTGTATTCAAATTTTTTTTAAACATATTTATTTATAGTGGATTGGGAAACAAGTTATTGCAACTTACATTAATCCCTATCTACTTTGTGGGTGCAAGCTATGCTGCCTTGAAGTGCCATTAGCATGCTCTTTTTTTAAATCTATATGGGTGTCTTTTACGTGGAAGAGACATGGCTCTCTCTTAACATGGTTCAGCCATTTTTTCGTCCCCTTCTGATGGCCCATACACACAAATGGTGTCAAGGGAGACTTCATGTTCAATGAAAAATGTGTGCTTTTAAAAAAAGAACCCGGAGAGTTCAGCTCTTAAAAAGGTGACTAAAAAAATGGGGGGATAGTTTACTAAGTGAAATGGCCTAAAATAGTATTATTTGTGTGAAGTTTCAGCTTATAATGCTTCTGATTTAACAAGAGAATCATTTAGTATTTGGTCTGACACTTTAGTAATGTTGATTAAGCAATTCATCTATAAAATTCTATGCAAATTAGTTCCCATGACTGAAATAATGATGAATCTTTAAGTAATTACAACTTTTTCTCTTTTCAGATTGTGCATTGAAGCTTTATATTGATGGAACATTGTCCAGTCAGACAACAGATATTAAACCAGTAGACCTGGTAAGAGTAAATACTGTAAATTCATTTATTTTCACCATGCTACATATCCATATACCTGTCCCAAGTGATGATGGTTTTCTTTAGTTATAAAGTTAATGTTTGTCATTTATAAAATTTGATGTTGATGAAATTTTATAGACTGTTAAATTTTATTATATTTACTTATTTATCATAATGCATGTACCAATGCCTAGGAAATGAACTCATCATAGACACCAGAATAAAAAAAAGATGTCACCAGACATGCATTTCATCTACACAAGACTCGTCAGCAAGTGATGCTCAAATGAAAAAAGTTAAAAAGGCCAAATGAAGTATGAACATGGCTGTAATATTATTTTCTATGATCTTTGTTATGATTACAGGTGTCTAAATTATTGCTTAAATTTATAATTTTTTGCTTTTATTGCAGAGTCAGTATTCATCCACTGCAGACACATTCCTGTACTTAGGAACAGATGTCAGTAACTATTACCAAGGTTATATTGATGCGGTATATACCAATAGCATGTGTTTAAGTCAAAGCTTGAATAATTTTCAAGGTTAATTTTTAGACTATTTGCATTTAAGAAATTTTGCATAGATTTTACTTCAGCAGGTTTTAAAAAAAGTTGACATTATGGGCAGTCTTCAAGCTTAACCACAAGTCCTGCGGCATTGGCTTGTAAAATTGCTTTCGGGCTTGTAAAATTCTTCTGTACAAGCCAACAAAATCTAACTAAAATTTCAAAAAATTGAGCTTCTGGCTTGTGGACTCAAAAAAATTAAGTGTGAAGGCTGTATGGGTCTGGTGTTTATCATTATTATTAACTTGAAATTTGTTTGCATAAATAAATGTAGAATCTGGAAATGGTCGAATTGATTCCAAAGTTTTGAGAGTCTACCCAATATGTATTAACTTTTGAAACCTATGTTTAGACACTATGTTGTCTGTACGTTATATAGAATTTTGATTTCAAATCACAATCACATTCATTATTCTATCACCTTGTTCCCCTACAAGAAGAATGAAATTAATTGTGAAACTTGGATCTAAAAAAAAATAGAGGGGGATTAGGCTTATAATTTTTGTCATCTTTACTATTAAAAAAAAAAAGAAATTTGTTGAGATTTTTTGTTTTTGAAAACAGAAATTTAACATTGGTGGAGAAAGGATGTTAAACTTCATAGATAAATTAACATTGTCATGCTTCTGAATACTAAATTCAAAAGTTATTGGGATAGCGTTGTATCCTTATAATTTAAACTCACATTTTGAAATTTACATGAATGAAACCGAATTTTACTAAATCTTGCAAACATTAAATTCCTTTTAGTGTAAAATGACAAAAATTGCAATTATAAACACACACAATTTACAGTATTTTATATATTTGTTTAGTTCCAGTTCTTCAATATTGCCATACTAGAGACAGAAGTTGTAGAACACATAGAGCTACCATTAGTGGATGAGTATCCTAAATATCATAATTACGGACAGTTGTATTTGAAGTTTGATCAGACGAATGGAACCAGTTCACTGACAAATACTGGTTTACTGTCCCTGACAGCACAGGTTCATGGGAGTGCTGTATTTAAGGAGGTGAGAAATGTAATTTAACAGAAAAACAAAAGGATATGGGTATCCATCCATGATAAAAAATCAGTATGTACATAGCTAAAAAAAAACAGAAAGCAACGGAACAGCATTTTTATTACCTGTTCTTCATTTCAAAGTCACAGTGATATAAAAAGAAGATGTGGTATTATTGCCAATGAGATAACTATCCACAAAAGACCAAAATGACACAGACATTAACAACTATAGGTCACCGTACGGCCTTCAACAATGAGCAAAGCCCATACCGCATAGTCAGCTATAAAAGGCCCCGATAAGACAATCTAAAACAATTTAAACAAGAAAACTAACGGCCTTATTTATGTAAAAAAAGAAGCAGAAGGGATGATGCATATACATATAAAGGTTAATAATACAAAACAAATATTTTAATAAAAATAAATTTAAAAGAAGTTCAAGACAAAAAATGATTTAGAAGAAACTTTATTTGCATATGCATTAACATTTTACATGTAGATCATATGCTTTGTGTAGCAATTACACATTTTAATGTAAAGGAACTTTTACAAAATTTTACTCTGGGTATAGTGTTTGTGGAAACAAGCTCAGTTTTGATTTTTACTATTTAAGAATATGTAATCCCGTTAAATGGGATTGGATTTTCACCAATTTTTTTTAAGTGTATTAAAACATACAAGAAGATCCACATGAAGGTGTAAATAAATATGGTGGTTCCAAATAAAGGTGATTTCTTGAATAAGCTTGATTATGATTTCTTGTTTTTTTTTCAGAGCATGCAGGATTACTACAGATTTCAACTGACATACCCTGATAACTGAAGCCAGACTTTGGCTTGACATTGTTTGAACACCTCATTCTTGTGCTATTATTATTATTTTCATTTATTTATTAATGTCATCTTTTTCTATTAAATTCATTATAAAAAAAAATGACCACTTCTTTTGTTTTGATTTCTGTACAAAGTGAGAATTGTGACTACTGTTATGACTGCTTGTTTGTTTATTCATCTCCTTATTTAAGAATTATTTCAAAACATATTGAGTACCTGACTGATCTGACTTTTTATTTGAAATACTATATTGTCAAACTTAATTTATTGTTACAAGAAGAGCTACATTTATACTGTGTGACCCCTTGATGTTGAATAACATACATTCTCATGAAATTAGGGTGTAACTGGCTTGACCATGCTGGATATTGGATGATGTTTGTACATCATCTTATTTGTAATGATGAGAAAAGGTGAATTTTATTGATAGATTTATGTAAAATTGATAACTAATTGCTTTACATCCAGTGGCAAATATTTCTTGCGAATTTGGGCATTTTTTGCCAATTCGGGATAAAGAAAACAAAAATGCAAGAAAAAATTTGTACAAAATGGGTCCAAGGGGGCTTAGGGTGAGGGTTTGAGCTCACTGGAAAAGAAGGTTATGAAGGGTATGATCTTCAGGGGTAGGACACTTTGCCTTGCAATATTCAACCTACAATATCTTCAAAGAGTTGTTTCAAGGATTCATTCAAGTGTACAGTAGAGAGCATAGCACTCTACATAGGGCTTTGGTTTATCAACTCATTTCTTACTGGAGATGGCCAGATACATATACAACTTACACAATCAGACAAACATCCCTGTTATGTAATAGATTTACAGTTGAATGGGAGAAATCTAAGGGATGTCCATACTTGGGGTTTGAACTTATATAAATTATCCATTTAGGAGTATAAAAGTATATTTTGTTAGTATACTTAAGTTCAGATTTGAATGGCCTGCATTTTTCAAGCAGAACAATAAAAATAGGGTATATTAATCGAAGACTAATATTATAAATTCAGTGTACAAATACATTTTGTATAACAATAAAAATGTAATTTTTAATTGTTACAAATTTTATCTTGTACCATTTTCACATTAATATAAACATTAAATACATTTCTGATTTAAATGATAAAAAGTTAAGTTTGAAAAATAGGCAAAAAAAATTAAAACAACACAACATAAATATCATGCATCTGAAATGTATTTTATATAAGGTGTGTACAATATACTTATTATATATAAAAATTATATTAAGGAACATTATCCACCAATTCTGCAATATAGAAGTAAAATGCAAGTTATTGTCTAATATCTTGAAAAAAGTAAAATAACAAAAATACCAAACTTTGAGGAAAAATCAGAACTAAAAGTCTGTAATGAAATGACAAAACAAAAACCCAAACACATCAAACCCGTCACTTGTGTGAAAATTCCATTATATTGACTATGGTGTGTGAACAAAACAAACAGACATAATAGGCAAAAAAATCAAAAAAGGGGGACCATAATTGATTAAGAACACACATATATATATATATTCCAGTTTGCAAAAATGTTCAGAAGGTAAAGATCTATAAGAATAAAAACAGTGGCACCAAATGGTTCCAAATAATACAACTATCCACAGGTAACCGAAAAAAGGTTGAAGAAGCAATTACAGGTGTGTGTACATACATTTCTTTCCATTGTTTGTACACGAAATAATCAAATAACTCACTAGTATGAGCTATTTACTTTGAGTGACAATTTAAGTTTTTTTGCTAATTACTTGAAAACCTCAAGATACCGACAATCAGTAAACAGCAAAAATGAACAATATAATTCATCTACAGAAATCTCACTTTAAAATTCTATGTTTACAGTTGATTGGTCAATGTTAAGTTTCATGGTTAAGTCTATATTTCAGTGTTTACCCGTATTTGATGACTTGATATTTATATACGATTTTGTTTTAAATTACCGTTTACACATTGTTGAATTATTCGGGACACAGGTTTTTTTGTCGACCTTCAAGCATAGTATATAGTTTTGGTCCTATTTAACAAAACTTTTCCATTTTTTTGTATTCAATGCCCATCTACTTAGAATTTCATCAGGACTTCTAACTTTTTGGTTTTATTTTCACTGATGAACAAAGGAAGAAGCTTGGTATCTGAAATTGAAAGAGGGATTATATTTATTTTTAATCAAGAGGAAACGGACAGCTTAACTTAAACGAAGCCTTTGGTAGACATTTTTAAATATCTTTTGTTTTTTTCATTATACTTTGGAAACGGATGATCTACCGATAGACTTGTATATGTACATAAGGATATGTGGAATGATAGCCATTGAGACAAATTTCAAATTTAGTCGCAGTGTTCTCCCCAAATATTTTATTTAGCATCCTGGTAAACAGGGGAAATTGAAATACCATCTTGTTTCTAAAAATTATAGCATCACAGCCATAACATAATCTATAAGAAATCTACTTCAGATAGCATCACATGTAAGATTAAAGCATCACATGTAAGATTAAAGCATCACATTACCATGATGCTAAACGGCCCTGGGGAGAACACTGAGTTGGAAATGCGTGCATGTACGCGACTATAGATCACCTTAGGCATAAAAACAATGAGCAACATCATATCTTACAACACAAATCTAATATGACCCTGATCCACAGGACAGGTATATGACGGTGTTAAACATATTTGTGAGCCTAAAATGGGACAGCGGCGTAACAACATTATAACACACTAAAAATTTGTTGGAAATGGCTGGACTCATCGGATTAAACCTAGACAAGACGCAAAGTAACCGATACCAGAGTGTTTGCAGTTATTGAAAGTTAATTCAAAGTAAATTGAAAGTAGTGAGGATTCATTTTCGTTCTTGAGATACCAATTTTCGTTAAATTTGTGATTTATTGTATCAAAAACTTTTAAAATGTCAACGGAGTACAAATTTTCTATATACTTGTATGTAGACTTTGACGAATTATTCATTAAAAAATTATTTTTCCTTAATAAACCATTTAAACGGAAAGTCGAGATGTCAAAAACAGTCTGAAAAACATTACCTTGTACAATGCCAAAATATAAGTATACATAATTGTGACCCGCCATGACATTTCCAGGCTTATGGAGGTAGAACGTAGTTGTTAGAAAAATTATAAACATGATCAATATTGTGAAGAAGAGATAAACACTTTCCTTGGCTTCTTTTTTGCGGACGCCGAACTATACATCATATATAAGATTTGAAGAAGTTTTACTTTATCGTTTGAAGTTAAAAATATTTGAATTAATTTTAAATTGATACACAAAAAAAAATCAAAATTCTCTGCTCTATGGATTTTCTTTCATAAATGGAGTCTAAAATATATCCATAACAAATTCATCGTATCAAATGCATATAAGAGAACACCAGTCCACAAATTTTCAACAAGTTTAATTTACATGTTCTAAAATAGAGCTGCAAAAAAAACAAAATGCTCTGCTCTATAGATTTTCTTTCATAAATATATCCATAACAAATGCACTGTATCAAATGCACATGTGAAAACACCAAGACATATAAACTGTTACGCGTCGCATTCGTTGTTTAGAGACATGCATGATAAATCTAAATTAAAAGACAATTAAATTTAAAAAAAATGAGTTCTTAAAGCTTACTTTTACAAATTATAAACCAACTTCGTTTCAACATGTTCAACAAGTTGAAATTACATGTTCTAAGATAGAGCTAAGAATTGTTTATATTGTAGTAAATTTAATTCTTTGAAATTTTATTCAAATACGCTATTGAACATTACTAAGAGCCAATTAATACAATAATTTTGTATTTTATAAATTAGTGCCTTCAATAAATAGAAGTCGTCATAGAACAGTTTCATTTTCGTACCGGTATTCGAAATGACTCGTTTCATTGCTATTACAACAAATATGTCATAATAACATGACAGAGAGTTTTGTTTCGGAATATTATATAGACAAATATACAAAAAGCAAATTTTAGACAATGTACCCTCCTAAGCCTGGAAGTGGCTAGTCACATATAGTTAACGGCGTTTTTTCTCACAATGATGTTCTACCACCATAAGCCTGGATATGTCGTGGCTGGTCACATATATGTAATAGCATCGACAGGATTTAGGACCATAAGTTTTCAGAACTGCATAACTATCATATTTATGTTCTAATTAACATAAAAAACAATGCTAGTACGATCTAGTACCGATTAGAATAATATTCACAGATCTTAATCTGGTGTTATATTGATAGACGTAAAGAAAAAGAAAAAAATATACACAACAATAATAGAATGATTAAAATAATAAGCCTAGTATTTTTGATATTTTTTCTTTGCATAGAGTTTCCCGTGTAACACAAGTATCTGGATCTAGAAAGATTCTCAAGTTGATATGCTTATTATTTCTTTATTAAGTTTTTAATCTTATTTTTAACATATACAATGTAACCTGTTATCGTATATTAAGCCGTACATGCATGCTACTAAGGGCCTCAGGTTGATATTTTATTAAGTTATTGGTTGTATTTTGAATTATCTAATCTGTAAGATTTCACCGTGTTCACATGATTAAAGAAAATGACGTATCATTAACCTACCTGTACACATTTGTTGAACTTTAAAACTTTACCAAGTGTGATGTTTAATTGGTTTTAATTGGGTTTAAGGTATGTACACATGTTGATGCTCTCATTATAAATACATATGCAGGAGGATATTAAAAAGCGTAATCAAATCTACAATTTAAGCTCATATAGATGTATAACCGAAAATGATCTATACAAAACTATCTCTCTTTGACATCGTTCAACAAAATGTATTAGGCATAAACACTTATTAGCTAATAATTAGGCGCAATCATCCAGCTAATAATGTAGACCAGACTAAAACTTCAAGGTTCATTGATCGTCGCTGAGAAGAGTTATTTCAGTCTAACACAAGAGTTTCTCAATAATAGACCCTATGCATTTACATGGTTCGTGAATCAATATTATAATTTCAAAACAAGACTAGTTTAAGGAATATATCTCCCTCATGGAGAAGTCTGATTAATTTCTTGACTAAGGCTATATACTTTTTTTCCGTTTTAATTATATAAGCTTAAACAGCTTTAAGAGGAAACGTCTGTCTGAAAGAGTTCACCTGACCTTGTCATTTTGATAGCTCATTGATGAACGGTACTTGAGTACATCATATTTTCAACAAAAGGAGAAGACATGTTAATGCCATATTTTTGGACATTGGTAATCGTAAATTAAAAAAAATATTACAAATCTATCAACTAACACCCTTCCAAGATGTTCTTACAATACTATTCTGTCAGAATTGATAGTTCTTTTTTCTAGATTTTGTTGAAATCTACAAAACTTAATGGAAAGTCCACAAAAAATCAACTAACATAACGAATGGAAAGTAATTAATAGTAAGATATGAGTCAACACTTACATAAAAAGATAGTTTGTAACAAAATATATATTATAAAGATGTCAATGTGTGTATAATAGCATAAGAGGCAAAGCACTTGTTCATATATATTTTGTCCAAAATCTATGTTTTATATGGCAATTGTTGGTAAAAAAATGTGAATTTCAATATCTTTATGACGTAATAGTGACATCACATGTTGAAGTGTACACATTTTAAATAACAAGTTCCTGTATCAATAAAATAAAAAATATTTTTGAAAGTCTTGAATAAATGTACTAATGTTACAATATCAGGTGCCAAATAATGGCTCTTGTCACACTTCCTTTGTTGTATATAATATTTTTTGGAGTCGTGATTCATAATATATTGATTATGTTAAATTGTTTAACCTGTAGTAGAAGGTCATTAACCATACTCAGTAAAGCAGACACAACCTTCAGTCTGTCCATTCTTGTAAAATAATGATCATATTCTTTGGATTTCAAATATTTTGGCCACGAGCATCATTGAAGAGACATGTATTGTCGAAATGTGCATCTGGTGCATGAAATTTGGTACCGTAAATGTTATTACTTATAGTTTGATGTTTTTTTTTAAATCAAGATTTTATACCAAAAAAAAAACCGAAGAAACAAATACAATACAAAAAACCTTGTCTTGACTTTATGACGTTCCATTGTTTAATTTATTTTAAAATTAAACCACATAGAACTATCTATAGTAACAAACTGTTTGTGTTTACAGGTCATGGCCACTTCTTTCGATAATTGTGGTATTTGTAGTTTGCGATACATTTCAAAGCAGGCTGCTATTTGGTGCTCTGATTGTGAAGAAGGATTGTGCCAAGAATGTTCAGAACATCATAGCTTATCTAAGGCCTCACGAAACCACAACGGTTTTCCTATTAATGAATATCAAACGTTTCCATCTTTTATTGGAAACATAAAACTGCACTGTGATGATCACAACGAGAAATACCTATTGTTTTGCAAAGAGCATAATGAATGTGTGTGTAGAAAATGTGTTATTACAGAGAAGCACGGAAAATGTAAAGAAATGGTTCCCATTGAAGATGTGATTAAAAATTCCAAAACATCTGCAGCATTTACAGAAATTGAAACATCACTTCACGAACTGAAGGCAAACTTTGGTTTACTTCTGGAACACAAACAAAAGAATCTATTTTCAATTTCAGCCTCGAAAAAGTTAATTGAGTCCGAGATATTAGCGATTCGGCAGCAGATAACTCGCCATCTCGACTTAATACAAGACAATTTTAATGCTGAACTTAACAAAGCTGTGGAAAAATCTACCCAAAATACAGAGCTTCATTGCATCTCTGAAGAATAACCAAACAGAAATCGACGAGTGCATAGAAGATTTAGAAAGCTTAAAGAATTATGCAACAGATATGCAAACATTTTTGGGAATTGCGTAATTAGACACCAAACTTCGAAAACAAGAAAAACACCTACAGGATTGTATTGATGGTGGTACTTTGGTTCACGCTGTTGTTTCTTCCCAGTTGAATCCGTTATTACAAAATATACACAAACACATAACTTCGTTTGGAAAAGTCGTCATAGATGTTATACCATTTCAATTATCACTACGAAGAAGCAAGCTAATTCAGACTCAAATGATGAAAGTAATGGTGAAACCAAAATGTTCCGTAGAGAATATAAATCTGGAGTTAAAAACGAAATTTAAAACTAAAGCTTTTAATGTTTCAGGCTGTTGTATTTTACCTTCCGGAAAACTTGTAGTGTCAAACAACTGTCCCTCGTATTTGACATTATTTGCACCTGATGGGGAAATAAATCGAAAAATTAACTGCGATTTATCATATATTTATGGTGTTGCATGTGTCGACGACACAACTGTAGCCGTTGTTTCAATGACTATGGAGAATATCGAACTTATAAATATGGAATCAGGTCAAACATCCACAATTGTTCGCACTTATTCCCCTTGTTGCGGCTTAACTTATAAAGATAATCATTTTATAGTAAGTCCCCAAAAAGGACAGATACAGAAAATCAGATTAGAAGATACAAAAACATATGGTATTGGCAGTTCTATGACCTCATTGAATTTGGCTGCATTAGGCAATACACTGTACTCTAGAAAAAGGGACACGAATACAATCGTCTGTCATAATAAAAACGGTGACGTTCTATGGACATACACAGACACGTCGGTTCTAAATGTACCTAGAGGTATCACAGTTGATGAATATGGAAATGCTTTTGTTGCTGGGAACAAATCAAAAAACGTTGTGGCTATATCTTCTCATGGTAGAGGTCACAAAATACTCCTGTCAGAGAAGGACCTGTGTGGTTCTCCATGGGCACTTTGCTATAGTGAAAAATTCAAATCCGTGCTGGTTGCAAATGAAACTGACGGCCAAGCATTTTTGTACAGCGTTTATTACACATAAACTATATTTGCTGCTATTGTGTTATTTCAAAAAAAGCAACGTTAAAAGTTATATCATACTATGTTTAGCAAAGAAAATAATATAACATATATAGATTTTAAAATGAAAAGTAGATACATTGCATAACATAGAACTGAATAACATTTTTTTGCGTATATTCATGACGAAGACTTACATAAACGTGTCGTTGATACGCGCTGGTTATCTTTTTTGAAAAAGAGGAGATTATTATTAGTGAATATAATAAAGTCTCTTTGAATCTGTAAGAATTTATGAAATAAGTATTGCTAGCGCTCATGTTTTTTTTTTATTTTGGTTTTTTTTTTGTTAATTTGTCGAAACAATTGTTTGGTTCTTTTTTCATGTTTTGCCAATAGATAGTTTTGGTTAAAAATATCTAATCTTTTTCATTTTCCAATTTACGCTTTTTTGTTTATGGTTATTGGCCATTTTAATCGAATGGTTATCTTTGGCTGGAATTAAACGTAGACCGCATTAATATATTGTTTGACATGTTGATAGCTATCGGTTGTGTGTATTTAATATCTTGAATATTCAAATTTTATTCCCCATTAAATATGGCTTATTTTTCTACCCTTGCTCAACTAAATACGTAAATTATCGAAAACAAATTAAGCCATAGAGTTCAAAGACAACAAATAATACGTTGACTAGCTTTTATGTCCAATTATTTCTGTCTATCAGCGAAAACATCTCTTACTTTTGACAGATGCTCAGTATTAAGAATAAGGATTTAGCAATATAAATTCTGATTTCAATAGAGGCTTATCTTATGTTGTAGGCATATCCTGTTCCAAAAGACAAATAGCCGTGTGTTAACATAGATTTTTTGTTGTTGCTTGAAACGAAAACGTTCCTAGAACATCCTCTGATGGCACAGAGAACAAAATACTCCTGTTTCGAGACGTTGTTGGTTCTCAATGGCCATTATGCTACAACTTCATATCGACATTGCCTTATTATTAAATGCTTAACACATAATTCCTAGTGGGTAAATGGTCCGAGACCACAATTATTTCGTAGTGCATTTCTTTTAGAACATAAATGAAAATAAAAAAAATCCCACTTGCGCTTTCTCAAAGAAATTTTTACAGTGTGTTGTACTACTTGTGGGACAAATTATATCAAAATTATAGAAAACTTCATCAGCTCTAACTCAAAATATGGACAATTTTATGTTGAGGGGCGTCTTGAAATCTTTTGACATCTTCCGAAGTGCTAATTTTTAACCTTTTTCAGCTGGACCAAATCACTACTTTCCTTTAAAATTCTGGACCCCAATTTTTTTACAGTGTAATTTCACCCCCCTACTTGCAATTTGAGGCATTAAAAATGAAGAAATAAATTTGGAAGGGGTATAAAAATTATAGGCAAGTAACCCACTGTCAACACTAGGGACTATATTCGTGAACAACGAAAATCAAGGGACGAACAACGAAAATCAAGGGACGACAATGGTGGTCTCGGACCAAATGTGTACTAAAAAGCAATGTTCTGGCCCTGATATGCTTGAAAGAAATAAACGACGCGGATACGCCATCACCACTATAATCTTATGACAAAAAGGCAAATGGCTTTATATATCAAATTGAATAGATGTATACAAAGAAGATAATTTACAAAACGAAAATTATAAAAGAGGAGATCTGCTTATAGGTAAAACTGACGCAAACTTCTGTCGACTCCCTATAGTAGTTATTGCTCTTAAATAATGAGTTTACAAATTTTGTCAATCTGCCTTTTATCTATGAGTACAACCGAATTATTTAATAGCAAAACATTATTAGAAGGACAAAATCTACAAACAAGTCTACTAAAACTAAATTGTCAATCTCTATAAGTTATTGCTCCTAAATGACTACAATTACCGGTATGTGATCAGAAAAAAAGGACATTACGGTATATCCTTCTTGTTACAAATTTTTACACCGTACAGTCATGCCACATCTTTATATTCGAAAAGACAGTAATCTTACGAAAACACATATGTGCAATATGTGCAAGAGGGCTATTATAGAAAAAAAAACCATTTATATCATTATACGGTTATATACTAAAATGAATTTCTGACATGATCATTACAACTTATAATTGAATGAACACAAAATGATTATGAAAAAAAACTATTTTTCCTGAGCTTGATCTACTTGACAAAAAATACTAAACGATTCGATAAATTATTTGTTTTCACAAATATGCTTAGAATGGTTATGTCATACAATGAAATAGAACGCAGTATTATATTCACCAAATTACCTCCCCACGAGGCACAATGCACATATACACAATATAAATTTAAACATTTGCAGAACAATGGTTTATTCTATCTAGACAATAAACACGTAATAAACAAACAAACAAAAAACACAAAATAAACAACAATTTAAAAGGATACATAAAGCAAGTAGAAAAAAGACAGAAGATGTTGTTCAATTTAGAAAATAGCACAGATATTATCAAATAATTTGAAAAAAAGTTTATCATGAGGTATACTCATACTGTAAATTACATTCCATAAATGATATTAAGACTGATTTTCAGTATGCATTAAGAGGCAATGCGCATGCTTAACGGATAAAATTATTTTATTTACTTCAGATCAGTCGACTCACATGCATTCCATATTTAAGGTATGTTCTAATATTTTTATTTTTTTATTTTATTCGTACTTTGCATAATAATTTTTTTCAATCAGCCGATCAAAAATCAAGCACCAAGAAAATGATTAGTAAAAAATCATGAAAGTACAAATTACTGTTCCGTCGCTATGGGACAAAGGGATTAATCATATCGTAAATATATATATATCAAAAAGCAAATTCTCTTTTAAGATACACAACTGTTAATGGAATAGGATTTTTTTTAAATCTTTCAAAGTATTAAATCACTTATTTGAACAATTTTCTGGAAATTCATGTTGTTTGTGTAACTCTTTAGAATAATTTTGCTTATTCGTATCGTAATCGAACATCTCCGTAAAAATGTGGATGTCCTATCTAGTTCGAAATAAGTTTTCCACATCCAAACTTCTGATCTAAATCTTGATATGGTAGAATTTAGAAAAGGCTCAAAGTAATTTGTCGTAACGAAATCTTTAACATTGATAACATTCATTTAAAATCAAAACGTCATTAAAGACACAGGCATAACGAACGAATTGTGACATTTTTCATATGTTGTCATATAACATCAGTGTCCCTGGTTAGTGGTGGGTTGTGCACAAACAAACATGTTTAGCCCGACACTTTCTATATGTGTATGTCTCAAGTAACGGACCTGTAATTTTGTAACTGTCTTTAAAGGCTGTCTGTCAGACTTGTTTTTTCGTGTATTGTTTTGTCATATCAGGTCGTATGTTGTTTTTTTTTATTAGAATTGTTTCACGTTTTGTAATGACATGACCATCTTTTTGGGCTTGCTTTCTTATAGTTAAAGACCCACTTACGATCTATTGTTGATTACATCCACGTTTTGAAAGCTGACGAATAGTTGTTTCATTGATAATCATAACACATATCAATATGTTTTATACATACACTGAGAGATTTGAAATACATCAACTTATTTAGTATATACTTTGGAAAATATTGACACGCATAATTCGTGATGCGTTTGATATTAAAAATCAATATCTTAAGTTTTCTACTCAAAATAATAATTTATTGTCATGAAATATGATTAGTTACCTTGTCATGTTTGATATATTTTAATAACAGTTACATAAGCAAAATTTCCGGTTTCCTGTTTGGGTCTAGATTTTATGAAAATCCCATCACGAGTTTTTATGAATAGTTATTGCCTCAAAATACTAAATTCAGGTCATTAAATTTAGTACATTTCCCTATACAATCATGCTTGCTATATTCATTAAATTAGTATAAAAACTTCCTACTTTGACTTTTTTATTACAAAACTATGAAATGAACCCAAAATAACACGTTTCCATCAATATCGAAATGGAAGACTTCGAGTTCATTAATTAGCATGACATTTTGTACTCAAAAACACTTAAGTAGAAATTTTATTTTCTCTCAGCCTTTTCTCCTTGATTGACTCGACTATGTGACATCAGTAACCAATTGAAAACAAATGTTTCTCATGGATTAATATGAAGCAAAATATTTGAACAAGCAAATTCATAGAAAGTCCTGCAGCCAGGTAAAATCTTCGTTTGTTTTTTTTCATAGAAAAATGATTACATTGTAGTGTTGTGTCGTTGTTCTCCTCTTATATTTATGCGTTTCCCTCAGTTTTAGTTTGTTACCCCGATTTTGTTTTTTGTCCATGGATTTATGAGTTTGAACAGCGGTATACTACTGTTGCCTTTATACATTATCTTAATATAATTGTTTAAAATTTGAAATGAATTATATAAGATACATTTGTATTAATCAACTATAAAAAAAATTAATTTGAATGGTTTTAATGTTGAATATATATTTGATTGGTAAACAAAATACTTGTCGAGCAGTATTTTCAGATAAACATATTGAATGGTTCCGTATAAACGCAGCTTACAACTGAGGTACAGAAGTTAAGTTAAATATAAATGTGCAAATCCCATTACGGTGTCAAAATTTGCACTCATCTGCATAAAGAAAAAAAGATGCAAAAGTATAGGGAACTGCACTACCCATCATAAATCGATATTTTTTTTTTTATAAAAATAAATCTAAATAAAACCATATGTGCTTGTTTATATATATTTTTAAAAGTGTTTATTTGTTTTCAGGCCATGGCTACCTCGTTTGAAAATTGTTGTATTTGTGATTTGCGACTTATTCAAAAGTTGTCTGTTGTTTGGTGCTCTGATTGTAACGAAGGATTGTGCCAAGAATGCAGAGAACATCATAGCTTATCTAAGGCCTCACGAAACCACACTATTTTTCCTATTGGTAAATATGAAACGTTGCCAGCTTTTATTGAAAACATAAAACTGCACTGCAATGCACATGAGGAGAAATATTTATTGTTTTGTAAAGAGCATAACGAATGTGCTTGTAGAAAATGTGTCATTTCAGAAAAGCACAGAAAATGCAAAGAAATATCCCCCCTTGAAGATGTCGTTAAAAATGTTAAAACATCTGTAGCTTTTACAGAAATCATGTCCTCACTTCAGGAAATGAAGGATAACGTTGCTCTTATTCTGGAAGACAGACGAATGAATACGTATTCAATATCAGCTTCAATAGAGAGAATCGAATCCGAGATTTCTGTGACTCGACAGCAGTTAAATCACCATCTTGATAATTTACAAGACCATTTTGTTGCTGAACTGACCAAAGCTGTGGAAAATTCCACTAAACAAATACAGAGTTTCATTATGGACTTGACTAAAAAGCAAAGGGATATCGAAGAATGGATAGAAGATGTAGAAAGCATCAAGAAAAATGCAACAGATAAGCAAACATTTTTAGGGATGACAAATTTAGAAACCAAACTAAATAAAACAAGTAACGACTTGCAGTCTTGGATTGACGGTAACCATTTGTCTCAAACCGTAGTTTCTTTCCACTTGGACACTTTATTACATGATATAATCAACGAAAGAACTAAGTTTGGAAAAGTTGTCGTGCATGCCATGCCTAGTAAATTAGCATTAAAAAGACGAATGCTTGGTCAGGCTCAAATGATAAAAGTGAATGCAAAATCTAAAAGTTCTTTAGAGCATATGACACTGAAATTAAAAGCAAAAATGAGCACTAATGCCTTCAATGTGTCAGGCTGTTGTATTTTGCCAAATGGAAACTTGGTAGTGTCAAATTATGACCCTTCGTATTTGGTATTGATCGCAACTGATGGAAAAACAGAGAATAAAATTATCAGCATCATGCAAACAATCATTGATGTTACATGTGTTGATAATGACACTGTTGCCGTAATATCATATACACAGAAAAATATTGAACTAATTAGCTTGAAATCTGGGAAAACAATCAAGACTATCAGTACGTCTGACCCTGCTGTCTGCTTAAATTACACTGAAGGCACCTTTATAGTTTGCCTCGAGAACGGACAAATGAAAGAAGTCCGGTTAGAGGATAACAAGACAAGTGGTATTAGCAGTACGGTGGTGTCAAGAAGTATTACCGAATTAAACAACACTCTTTATTCTGTAAAGAAAGATACGAATACGATTGTGTGTCATAAAAGAAACGGGGAAGTACTGTGGACATTTACAGACGAAGAGTTTCTACAAAAACCGCGAGGCATCACAGTAGATGACCTTGGAAATGTTATAGTCGCCGGGGTCGAATCAAACAACGTTATTGCAATATCCTCTGATGGCACAATGCACAAAATTCTCCTGTCGAAAACAGACTTATGTGGTTCACCTTGGGCAGTTTCCTTCAACAACAAATTAAAATATTTGCTTGTTTCTAACGACAAAGATGGTCGAGCATTTCTGTACAGCGTCAACTATTCATAAACTAAGCCCTTACCTTGTTTTGTTAAATGACTTTTAATTATTTATATTTCTTGTAAATAGGAAAAACGTTCCAATCCGTTTTAAAAAAAAATTTTCAGAGATTAAAGACTTTATTATTTGTGTCTGCAGTTCTTTTCTGTAAAAAATCAAAGGAGTATGTATGTGATTTTTTGTAAGTGATTTTTCGTTGTCATTTCACAAACACACATCTGTTGGAATGAGGCCAACCAAATGTTGATTCCAGTGTCAACAAGAATTATATCAAAGATCTTCAAAAATAGTCTTTTTTTTGTAATTATTTTATTTTTCAAGATGAAACATGTGAAATTACATAATACAGTATTAGACACAAGGTATAAAAAGTTAATTAGTACTTGTCAGATCGATTAAATCATAATGGTATAACAAGATATAAATATTACAATTGATTTTGTTAATTAAATGCTGCTTCTAACAATTGCCACTTCTGATCCATTTTTATTTTTTGTGTAGGGGTTAAGAAACATACAGAGTATTTTTCTATTGTAATCCAATACTTTAAATATTCTATCCCACCATATTTTGTGGGCAATACACTCTTACATCTACATTTGTATATATAGTATTTAAATAACAACAAGATATTATTAACTGTTTTACTGTTGACAGAATCCTCAGACACACCTAAAATCACCTCTTTTGCGCTAAAAGGCAAGAAGATTTCATAATTTCTAATCCAATCTATAATGGATAACCAGAAGTTTTGTGTTACATTACATTCCCAAAAAATGTGAAAAATATTTTCTTTAACTTCCGAACAAAATGTACATAGTTCAGTTTCTTTTAATTTACATTTATATAAAAAGGAATTACATGGTAAAATCCTATGAACAATCTTAAATTGAAAATTTTGTAAAAACGAATTTTTGGTTATAATGAAGGGCATGGAATAAATAGCATTCCAATCTTCAATCTGTAAATTTAAGTCTATTTCCCATTTGTTACGGGAAGAAAGAGATAATACTTTATTATCCTCCAGAAATAAATTATAGAAAAATTTACAAGACTTAGGTTCTTTTTTAACTTTATCTACTAATTTATTTTCAATATTATCAAGTTTAGAACTACCTACTATCCTACTTTTCCATATATTTGGAATAGCACTTAAAATACCATAAAACTCTACAAAATTAGTATTGAAATTATACTTTTTCGCAAATTCTTCATATGAGAATAATGTATTATTATCTGACACCAGATCATTGATGAAAAATATGCAATTTTCAATATATCTACCCTTCAAAATCATCTTGCCATCCATTTTGATGTTTGGATTTAGCCATATGGACTGGGACAGAATATCGGTGTTGTTTTCAGTTTATTTTTCAATTTTGAAAAATTAACCAGGATATCATGCCAAAAGGGATTGACTTTTTTTGCTAAATAAAGCAATCCTTCCTTACTTAAATGTAAAATTTTGTCCCCCCCAAATTTTTGTATATAACTAAGCAGCAACACTTTCCAAGGAGAGTAATTTTGGGGGTCTAGTAATTTATACAGCCAAGACATTTTAACGCTATAACAAAAATAGTAAATATTAGGCATCTTAAGACCGCCATCACAGTGTTCGGACATAACCACTGTTCTTTTCACTTTATCTGGTTTTCCTTTCCATAAAAAATTGAAAAATATATTTTGAATCTCCTTCAAATCCCCATCTGGGGGGTTAGGGAGGACAGTCAGAACTTGAACCAGAATGGGAAGTGCTAAAGTTTTAATCACAACCACCCTCCCAATATATGTTAGTTCTCTATAAGCCCAAGTATTAAGAAGTGACTTGATACTGTTTATCTTGGCTGTAAAATTACATAGAGTCTTATCCCTTTTAGCAAGCTCAAACCATATACCTAATAGTTTGAACCTCCCAGAAAGGTTCCAAACAAGATTTTTTTCTGGTAAAAGTTTTTCCATACTACCCTTTTTTGACCCAATCCATATGGCCTCAGTTTTGTCAACATTACACCTGAGTCCAGCACATTCTGAAAATTTATCAAACAAATTTAGACATTGATTTAGAGACTTTTGGTCACCATCCAGGACAAGGGAAGAATCATCAGCATATTGACTCAATAAAAATTCTGAGTCATTAATAGTTACTCCAGCAACATCAGGGTCATTTTTAATAGCTGCACTGAGTAGTTCCAAAACTAAAATAAATAGATAAGGAGACAGAGGATCCCCTTGACGAACCCCTCTTTTCAATGAAAAAAAATCTGAAATATATCCGTTGTTTAACACTGCACTAGAGGCATCACAGTAGCATGCCTTAATCCAACTTATAAATGTTTGGTCAAAGCCATAAAACTGCAAGGCCTCTAGTATAAAAGACCATTCGACCGTGTCGAAAGCTTTTTCAAAATCGACTAAAAGTAAAAGTCCAGGAATGTCGTCTTCCTCCATCTTTTCCATTAGATCATAAATAAATCTAGTACATTCACCTATGTACCTACCTTTAAGAAATCCTTTTTGTGTTTGACTTATTATATTTACCAGCACCTTTTTTAGTCTATTTGCTAAACTTGCTGTAGCTATCTTATAGTCTACACACAAAAGTGTGATAGGTCGCCAGTTCTTTAAATAAAACTTTGACTTACCCTCCTTTGGTATACAAGTAATGAGTCCCTGTCTTTGTGTGATTGAGAACTTTCCATATTCTAAAGCCTCATTTAAACATCTTACCAGTGGTATCTTAATATCATTC
Source organism: Mytilus edulis (assembly GCF_963676685.1). Lineage (NCBI taxonomy): Eukaryota > Metazoa > Mollusca > Bivalvia > Mytilida > Mytilidae > Mytilus > Mytilus edulis. The sequence continues at coordinate 72,531,270 of NC_092350.1, read as the reverse complement.
CAAAAGAATTTATAGAATTCAACAGTAAATCCATCTATACCAGGTGATTTGGAATTCTTCATAAGTTTAAGAGAGGACAGACATTCCTGCATTGTTAAAAGTCCCTCACAGGAACCCACCTCTTCCTCATTCGGTTTTGTAATAAAAGGATTATCATGTTGAAGAAATGTGTCCCTGTGAGTTTCAAGTAACAATGGTTTACAACTAGTATATAATTTTTTATAAAACTGTTTTTGCTCATTTCTAATAGAACTAGGATCTGTTATCTCAGTCTCGTCCTCCAAAATAAGTTTGGGAATAATTTTTTCTGTGTAATGTTTTTTTTCCAAATTACAAAAATAGTTACTTCCCTTTTCCCCCTCTACTTGCCATCTTGCCTTAGCTCTTGTAATTATCCCTTTTACATTTTTTTCCCTCAATATTTTTAATTCTAGTTCCATCCCTTCCCTTTCTTGGTATACTGATGGCAAGTTATTCTCCAAAAGTTTTTCATCTAATAATGATATCTTATATAGTAAATCTTTTTCTTTTTTATTTCCTTCTTTTTTCTGGAAAGACGAAAAAGAGATAGCAGACCCACGGACTTTCATCTTAATCATATCCCATAAAAGCTGATAGCTTATATCAAACTGTTTATCCTCTGTCTCAATATCTATAGATGGATCAGACTCATATTCTTCAATGACAGTTTTGATATCCCCTTTTACTTTCTCAATAAATTCAGTTTCCCTTAAAAGACTGTTATTAAATTTCCATGTACCCTTCCCTCTTATCTGACTAGAAAACTTTAAATTAATCAATACAGGAGAATGATCCGATCTATAACTTATTCCTATATCTGATGAAACCACAAATGCTTCTATATCTGATGTAATCATGAAGTAGTCCAAACGACTTTGTTTGTGATTTGGACCCCGCCATGAGTACCTATTATCAAAAGGGTGCTGCTGGCGCCATATATCTAATAGATCTAGTTCATGCATTACCTCATGAATCTTGGCTTTTGACTGGGGGTTGTTTTCACTTCTATAATGTAATGTGTCCATGTCATAGTCTTGAACAACATTCCAATCTCCCGCTACTACAATTGACGAATTGCTGTAGCGGGATATTTTGTGTTTTATGTTCTCAAAAAAGACTGCGTCATCATTATTCGGTCCATATATAGCTGCCAAAGTTATCCGGTAGTCCTGAATGGTGATATCTAATATAATAAAATTACCCATCAGGTCTATAGTTTCATCATGAATCTTGAATTCGAAAGTATTTTTGAAAAGAATAGCTACCCCTCTACTTTTACTAGAATAAGAACTAAATTTCCCCACATATCCCCATTCATGAAGCCATTGTTTTTCTTTTTCAGATGTGCTATGGGTGTCTACTAATATAGTTATATCATATAAGTCCTTATATTTTGTAAATATATCAATTCTTTTAACTGTTTCTGATAAACCCCTACAGTTTACGCTACCAATAGTTATAGTCGACATAATATAATAAAGTGGTTAAAAATGAGTAGCATAAATAATATAAATACGTGTATCTACAAGCACAATATATCAAAGCAGCATTAACAAAACATACACACATGCGTCTATAATACGTAAAAGTTGTTTCACAATGTTTCAATTTTTTACTTAAAGTTACCCCCACCCCCCAAAGACTTTTTGTCGAAAGCACCATGCTATGAATAGAATGAGCATTACTTTTGTGCTAAAGTAGAAACAAAAAAATATATCATAAAAGTTCTGTAAATTTCCAATTTTTTTTTCTCAATTTGCATGTTTTAAATTTTAAATTTGTGTATTGTTTGTCTAAAGGACAAACAAATAAAAATGAATTAATAATATTAACATCGTGAAAAGAAATAACTGAAGAAAAAAGTAAATAACGAAAAAGAAACAACACAGAATATTTAACAACACATAAACATGATAAACTTGTATTCACACAATGTAAACAAAACACATATAAATATATATACACACACGCGCCCCCACATGCATTTACTGATACAAGAACATACATCTATAATTTTTCCTGTCTGAATTTTTAAACAGCACAGATTCACTACCTTTACATGTACATTCTCTTTATTTTGCATAAATATTGTAAGAAGAGTGCCAATTCTTAAGTATGAACATACCCAGATTTGACGAATCTATTTATAGAAGATTATTTTTACATACATATCAAAGTTGGATCCGTAATTTTAATAATGAACTATCTAAAAGTACATGTGAACCTATGACCTGTTTTATACCATGTTGTAGTTGTAGCTACATGTATTTGTTGGAGAAAGCCTGTCAATTTTAAATTAATTGCATGCTGGTAGGTTTATGCATACATGTAGGGTTTGTTTCTAACTGGATCATAATATCCATGTAATCAGACAAGTTTTATCAAAGTATCTAAACGGTCAATGAAAATTCGTTTTTACGTTTAGATGATGCCGTGTACATGGTGTATATAATTTGTCATTGATTAAGATTTTACTTATATTTAATTATAAAATAGAATACGCTATATTGGGTACACTTTTGCATATCAGTATAGTGCCATTTCAGTTTTGGAGTTAATAATCACAGTAAAAACCGATTAATTCTTACCAATAATCTTTAAAAAGTGTATTTTCAATGTGTGTTTTTTATAAAAATTGTACACCGGAAGTTTTGAAACGGATAGTAAAAGTATACACAAACACGGAAATGACTTTTTATATTCCGTAAAAAAACAAAATTAAATTCAGGTAATTCTGACTACAATACAAATATTCACACTTACAACTCTAGTGAAAAGGAAAAAAAAAAACGAAATACTATAGGAAAAACAACCATAAACGAGAACAACATTAAATAGCTTGAAAAGAATGAACATCAAATATTAAATGGACAGTTACGCATCTATTCTATGATTTTAGTTTCTGTCTTATGTTGTCGTAAATGTCAAAACGATGCCGATCTCCGTTATTGTCAGTGCCATATATGTGTCCGTTGAAATACCACGCACTGGTAACATCCTCATGTAGGTATAACCGATTAAGAAGTCCTTGGTTTAATCTTGTTACATCATCAGAAATCCGAACTTCCAACTTCTCATTGATTAGTTTTCTATTTCGAAGTAAAGCAATTTTAGATTCCATGCGGAGAAATTTTACTAAAATTGGCCTAGGTTTGCCCGGTTTTCCAGGGATCCTGTGTGCTGCTACAATTTCTGATTGGTCAATATTAACGTCCAGTTTACCTATCTCATTGAGAAAATTGTGAGGCAATTTTTCCCCCCTTTTTTCTGGAAAGTCAAATATTTTAACGTTTTTTTTCCGTGAATATTGTTCATTCCAATTAGACAATTGCATTGCATCTGTTGCACGCCTACCTGTATTTTCTATTTCTTCTTTCAGTAGTCTGTTCTCTTTATGAAGGCTTGCGTTTTTTTCTAAAATATTTGCATTGTCAAATTCTACGCTATCAATTCTTGCACTTAGCCTAGATACTTCTGATTTAAAGTGTTGTTCTACTTTCTCTTGGTTGGATTGAATTTCGACCATCATTTCTTTTTTTAGTTCTTTTTTCATCTCTTTTTTCATTTGGGTGAGTAAGCTTGTTACAGTTTCTGTTACAATTAATTTAACATCTTCTTTTCTCAATATGTTTTTCATGGAATTTCTTATTTCATTTAATTCTGTTTCAATGCATAGACTGTGATCGCCATCGCTAGATAGGCATGTATGCGGCCGTTTTGCAGATTTTGGTTTTGCGGGTGTTGAGTCACTAAATACAGAGTCGTCATTTTCCTGTGTAGCAGATAGTTTGCCAACGTTAGCTGTCGATACAAAGCTTGTTATTTGCTGTTGTAGTGCCATTATCGGAGGACGGAAAATGTTAATGTATAAATACTATACTATACAATATTGATATCTGGCTTTGTTTTGTTTTTGTTTACAAAATTTACGATCTATTTTTGAACTGCTATATAGTGAGTGTTGTTTACTCAATTAAGTCACTACCAATGTCTATATTTAGAAAGTTTTTTTCTATTGTTCCAACTTCAGAAGGCTTTTAAAGTATCTTTCTTTAAAAAAATCACCAAAATTGTCATTCAGAAAGACTCACATAGTATTGCTTAAGGTTCCAAAATCCAAGAAAAATCATTTACAGAACTGTAAAACTTCAAACTAGCCCAAAAACATCGGAGCGTCACTACCCTCGACTGACCATAGACGCCATATTTTTCTTTTTTCAAAAATAGTCTTAATACAAAAGACTGACAAACAATAAACCCAAACAAAAACCTGGGTTGAACTCAGGTGCTCGCGTAAGGTAGTTTCTTCTCCACATGCTGCTTAAACATGAACTATCCGGTTATAGTTGCTTTTGGTAATGTTCCAATCAAACAATGGAGAACGGGATTGTTACGACATGTGTACATATCCGTTTCAAAATTTCAAACGGTGACACAGATATTCTTTAAAGTTCTAGCATATCATGATGGCGTCCATAATACTTTTAAAAGGATGACTGCAACTAAAACTTTTTGAACCCTTTATGCCATAGTTTTTGTATACGTAAGGAGTAACCCTATTTCAAGGAATAACGATAAGAAACGCAAGTTATATCGGATCAACTGAGACATATACTAACACTCCATATGCAGGTGTTGCTCTAATATTACTTGACAGTATTGGTAATTTGTTAAATCAACTGCTTTGTTGTAAAGTTAATTCGACTATGAGAAATGATTATTGATATTGGGTATATTTGAAAGAGGGTTACAGCAAATTTTGAATAAATGAAATCTAAAGTTTTTCATCGCCTTTTTCAATCATATAAATAAAAGCAAACTAGGTTACAAAACATCCATATCATAAACTGGATAGAAATAATCTTAACTGGATAATGAGGAACTAAGATAAAAAAAAATCCCGATGAAGTATACTGTCATAACGTATTTTCCTTAAAATATTCAATAAGGGGAACCATTTTCTGTTCGTTGGCGTAGGAATATTTTGAAAAAGATAAACGATTCCAGCTGGTTTCTAATATCTTTATATCATAATCAGCTATAATAATCTATGACATAATCAAATTAAACACCTTGAAGTAATTAAGTTTAATTTTTCCTGAAAAGGGACAGTAGCTGCACAATTTATGTAAAAATATTTTTTTTCAAACTCTCATTTTATTTTGTATGTCTGGAATCATTATTACAGTATAAAACATCAAGATTCCGTGTGTATGGTTGACTAGATAATTTCAAAAGAAAACTATCGACTTAACAAACGAAAACTGTCGATTGGCACGCGACCCCGTTATAATCATGAATAAAAGCAGACATATAAACATAAAATAAAAATACACACCGTCCTCTTCGTCGAAACTGAGGAAAAAAAGAGCACATTCTTGGAAAATGATTACCATAACTATGCATTCGTACAGTCATCGTATACTTTTTTCAAATATCTTCCGAATTTGTCTTCGATTAATCAGTTGATGACTTTTGAACAGCAGTATACTATTGTTACCTTTCATTTTTTGGTAAATCCTAAATCAAGTTCAGCTGGTCCGAGTACACAGTTATCGTCCTTTGATTTTCGTTGTCCTTTCGTTGTCCACGAATATAGTCCCTTGTGTGGACAGTGTGTTACTTGCCAAATTTTTTTTATACCATTCCTAATTTATTTCTCCATGTTTTATGCCTCATAGAGCAAGTAGGGGGTGAAATGACACTGTAACAAATTTTTGTTTAGTGATTAGGTCCAGCTGAAAAAGATCAAAAAAAATAGCACTTCGAAAGCTGTAAAAAGGTTTCAAGACCCCCTTAACATAAAATTGTCCATATTTTGAGTTAGAGCTGATGAAGTTTTCTATATTTTGATATAATTTGTCCCAAAAGTAGTACAACACACTGAAAAAATATTATTGAGAAAGCGCAGGTGGGATTTGTTTATAATTTTCATTTCTTGTCTAAAAGAAATGCACCACGAAATAACTGTGTACTTGGACCAGCTTAATTATATAGGGTAAAGTTACATATTTAACTACTAGACTGGTATCTTAAGATCGAAGACCGCGAAAACAATCCCTAGTAAGTATAGTCACCGACATATCGTGTCGGGCAACCTATTCGGTTAGGGGACAGACGTGCGTTTCATCTACAAAAGACTCATCAGTGACGCTAGAATCCTAAAACGTTAAAAAGGCCAAATAAAGTACAAAGATGAAAAGATTGCTGACCAAAATTCCTAAAATGTTTGCCAAATACAGCTAAGGTAATCCATTCCTGAGGTAGAAAAGCTATAGTATTTCAAAAATTCAAAATATGTTGTAAACAGTTAATTTATAAATATGACCATATCAATGATAATTCATGTAAATTAGTAATTGATACAAATTGGACCACAGTTCATGGTTTCGGAAAAAAATAAAGAATTTGGCTTCTTCAAAAACTGTTTGCCATGATGGAGTCAATAATACTGAAAGTGCGTTAAACACCAACCATATTTTAGAAGAGTGGCAAAACTTAAACTTATCTTTAATCGACCTTAATTTCAATCATATCAATCGGTCAATATAGATATTATTGTGACTAGAAAACAGGTTTACTAAGCAAAACATTTGGAATCCTATATTTGCAAATTTTACTCTGATATTTATAATGATGATCAATTAGAAAAAAAGGTATACATATATCTTTTCATATTGTCCTTTCAATAACTTTTTGTAACACATCGAGATAGATTCTGAAATCTAGTTTTTCTAAACGAAAGATTGCACTATTTTTCAATTCTTTGGTGTATATTTTGAGCGTTAATTAACAGTTTCTAAATGTACTTGCCTTTTTATTTGCTTATCAGATTAGTCCCGTATATGCTTTTGATGAATGTGGCACATCCAATAAGGCTGAGCAGTATAAGGTATATCAGTTAATGCAACATGTCATTAACCATATGAGTATGTGTCTTCCCTCACCTAGTGTAGCTTCTACTGCTTATGTACCGGTGTGTTATTCTTGGTTCATTTCTACCTCTTTTCAATACAAATGCATTTAATTCTGGGAAAGTAATTTAACTCGTCTTTTATGTGTTTTAATCTACAAGGAAGTGTTTTCGGTACATTTTGATCGTCAAGTACCTGGTCGACTTTTAACGTTTTCTGATTCAGATTATAAGAGTTTTTGAACATAAACGAATATGTTTTTTGTAGGCTTACTATATAATGAATTCACTTCTATGCTTCTATTGGTGATATCCTGTCAGGAATTTAGCGCGAATATATACATGTTAACGTTGCTTCCTGACTTATGTAATTATGACGTTACTGATAGCAATGGCTAGACGTTAGAATAAACACGATCTATACACAACGCATGTATCTACTTTACACAACATTTATGGTGCCGTGACTGTCGGAAACAATGGAATCAAAGTTAAAAGCAGTACGTAGAGGACACAGAGGTCAAGTTACTAAAGTTATTAAAGAAATTTGATGGGATTGAAAAGAATTCGGACTTAGATAAAGACGATGTGAAATTAATTTCGGATGCAATTGAACAGAAACAGAGGACTATTGTGAACTTGAATGAAAATATACTGGATTTAACGTCAGGGAGGATGTAGCAGAGGAAATTCAAGAGTCTGATGAGTATATGTTTAATTTAAAGTCCAAACTTCGGAAAATTAGAAAAATATCAAATTCTGATTAAATTCTCAAAATGTTGCATCAACGTCTCTAGATCCAAATGCAAACAGTTTTACGCTATCTTACCCCACAAATTCATCGCTTACCAATGCCAATATTATACGCAGCAATGACACTGAAATTAATGTACAGTCAACCCATTTTGTTAATTTTTGCTCCATGCAAAATACCAATCGTGACTTGCAGTCTACAAATAATTTGTACAACCAAGGCTTTTCTTCGGTATCAAATAGCAGTCAAAACCACAGATTACCAAAACTAGATTTACCGCACTTGATGGGGAAATTTTAACTATCAACTATTCATTTCAACAGTACTTTGACCGAGATACAGAAATTTAGTTACTTGAAAGCCCAACTCCATGGCCATGCCGCCCAAACTATTGAAGGTTTCGCACTGACAAATGCCAATTACACCACTGCCGTTAATTTGCTCAAAGAGCGTTTTGGATCGCCTCACAAGATTATTCATGCCTACATGAAAGCTTTAATGGATCTTCCTTCACCGTCAAATGATTTAAACAGCCTAAGAATGTATGGAGACCACCTAGAAACGTACGTAAAAGGTCTTGAATGTTTGGGTCAAACACAAGAAATGTATGGCGCGCTACTAGTACATGTAATTATTAGTAAACTACCAGTAGAAACGAGAAAAAGTGTTGCCCGTGAATATGACAGCGATCATATAACTCTAAACAACCTCAGAAAAGCCACCACAAAAGGAGCGAGAATTCTTGAAGCGGGACAATTTACCGACCGCGACGGTTTACATATTACCGCAACATTTCTGACCGAAGCTCGTAATTAAACACAGCGAAATTTTAAATACAAACAACCCACGCCTCAATGAGACACGTTTCAATGACAAAAAACGTCCATGCATCTAATTCACTGGTGTACATTTTCCGGGAGATTGCACGATAATTTCTGACGTGAATGAAAGAATAAACATCGTAAAGCAAAAGAAAAAATGTTTCAACTGTCTAGGAAACCACGGTGTTTCCGAGTGTAAATCGCGTAACCGATGTAAGAAATGCAACACCAGTATTTGCGGGGAACAAGCTACAGATGGAAAAGGACAGAACAACAAGGAGAAATCAACTGTTGTAAGCTTGGTAAAAACAGAAGAAGCAGAAACCGCAGTAATGTATACCTCACAACAAGCGTTTTATTGAAAACAGCTATCGCACCAACATCATACGGGAAAACAGATCACAGAAGCTAGTATTTTATTAGACGAAGGTGCCCAACTTTCATTCATTATCTGTCCGAGCTCGAGAGAACATCAAGAAATGGACTACCCAAAAGTGAGCTACTATCTGACAATTTTATTTGACGAAGGTGCCCAACGTTCATTCATCACTCAGAGCATAGCCGAAAAATTACAGATAAGACCAAGCGGAAGGGACACAATTGAACTGTCAGCTTTTTGAGACAAGGAAAAGAATATATGCCATTTGGATACAGCAACCGTACAACTACAAACTGACAAAGGTGAGATTGTAAACATTTATGCATTGATTGTTCCAGATATTCCAGTTCCACTTCAAAATCAGACGAAATACCTTACATGCAATTTACCATACTTAAAGATTTAAAGCTCACACATCCTGCAAATAACGCTGATAGTTTTGTATGGAACGCCACAGCTGTCTTATCTTTTGAATGTTACTTCACACCCTGCAGAGGAAAGCGAGATCGAGAAATTCAGAAATCTAGAATCGTGAGAAATACGTTTACCACAACAGGACGAAGAGGAGAGTTTTGTAAATACTTATCAACAAGACTGTATCAAATTTGAAAACGAACGTTATTCTGCCAATTTGCCATGGAAACTGGATCATCCGGACTTACCTTCAAACATCATGATCACTAAAGCAAGGACCGAAAGCACAATTAGATGACTAAGTCGTGAACCACATTTATTAAGAAACTATTCAGAATTTTTTGAAGACCAAATGAAGAGAGGGTTAATAGAGAAGGTAAACGATAAAACGACAATGGTAAAAGCACTCACTATATACCACATCATGCCGTAAAAAAAGGATTCGACAACAACACCAATATGTATAGTGTACGACTGTAGCTGTAAAAAGTCGCCAGATCACGCAAGTTTGAATGATTGCCTAATGTCAACTCCGCCAGACTTGAACGACTTGACAAAAATATTAACGGGATTTAGAACCAAGAAGTACGCTATAAGCACGGACATTGAAAAGGCTTTCTTTCATATTGGATTAGATGAGAAGGGTCGAGATTTTACACATTTCTTTTTTGGTTGAGCGACACAGATAATCCCAGCAGTACTCTTACAACATGTCGATTTTAATCTATTTTGTTTGGTGCAACACGTTCACCGTTCATCCTAAATGCAACACTGCTTAAACACTTGGATGCATGCAACACAAATATATCAGCAATGATGAAGAATGACCTTTACGTGGATAATATTTTGACCAGTTTGGAAAATGAAGATGACGCCGAAAAGTATTTTGTACAAGCCAGATCATTGATGTCGGAGGCTGGATTCAACCTTCGTTCATGGAGTTTAAATTGCTCAAAACTTACAAATTTAGCCAAACAACATAACGTATGTCAAAAGAAACGTTTGTCAAAATACTTGGGCTGAAATGGGTTATAGTTAAAGATGACTTTTCAAAAAGTCGACTTATTTGATAAATATTACGAAACGTGAAATTCTTAAACAGTCGTCACGTAATTACGATCCACTAGGATTACTTAGCCCTGTATCCGTACGAGCAAAACTTTTAATGCAGACATTGTGGGAACAGAAGTACGGATGGGATGAGCCACTACCATTAGAAATACAGACAACATGGAAAAAATTAGCCAAGGATTTGGAGAAAACGATTTATACAGAATTGAAAAGACGGTATTTTCCCAATTCACCAAATCAGAAAACCAAACTTCACGTTTTTGTAGACGCTAGTACAACTGCATACGGAGCAACTGTTTACATATGTAACCATCATGAGTCATATTTAGTTATTGCAAAAAATAGAGTAGCACCGCTTAAACAACTGACACTACCACACCTGGAATTAATGGCCGCATTGATTGGAGCACGACTAGCCGATCACGTTAAATCAGTTTTACACATAGGAGACATAATGTTTTGGTCAGACAGTCAGATAGTTCTACAGTGGTTATCAACTTCAAAGCAATTGAAAAGGTTCATACGAAATAGGGTAACGGAAATACGCAAATTGACCTATACACAAGAATGGAAATATTGCTTAACGAAGGATAATCCAGGTGACCTTCTTACTAGAGGACTCAACGTGTCACAGCTTGAATGAAAATGTTCATACGAAATAGAGTAACGGAAATACGCAAATTGACCAATAGACAAGAATGGAGATATTGCCCAACGAAAGATAATCCAGCTGACCTTCTTACTAGAGGACTCAACGTGTCACACTTTATAAAAGAACACACTATGGTTCAACGGACCCGAATGGATCACTGATATATCAAAATGGCCGTCGTGGAAGCCAAATGACACAACAGTATTACTAATCAGTACAGATATAGAAGTACAGCGGACAATGAAATAGATAATCAACAAGGAATACACCAAATTGTGCAAATAACTAGATATAGTACATTATCAAAATTACTACGAATTACAGCTTATCTTTTACGATTTATACGAAATTGCCGTTCGCCAATAATACAGAGAAATAAGGCAAAATACGTTTCAAGAGAGGAATTGCAGGATGCAACAGAGTGTTGGATACTTAATTGCTGAAGAATTTCCTTTAAGGACGAAATGTTATACTTGAAATTAATGGACACTAAACCTACTGTTTTAGTTAGACAACTTAGATTGCACCTGAATAACAAAGACGCAATTGGCTGTGGAGGGAGAATTCATAACGCACCTGTTTGTGAAAATACGAAATTTTTACGATTACCGGCGTCGACTTTACAGGAGCGATGTACGTTAGAGATAAACATGATACTGAAAACAAGGTTTTTATATGTCTATTTACCTCAACGAGATCCGTACACCTGGAAGTTGTACCGGACTAATCAGAAAAATCTTATTTACAAGCCTTTAGAAGATTTGCTAGTCGTAAATCTAGACCACACACCATGATTTCGGATAACGCCTCGACATATTTAGCCGCTTCGGAAACATTAAAGAAATTAATCCAATCACCATCGCTAAACGATACGTTGTCAACATATGAAACAAATTGGAGATTTATACCAAAAAGAGCGCCCTGATATGGTGGATGGTGGGAACGCTTTAGAGGAATTACAAAAACTTGTTTGAGGAAAACATTGGGTAGATCTAACGTTAAAATGGATACACTTCAAACAATTCTGACGGAAATAGAAGCGATCATTAACGATAAACTACTGACCTACGTATCACCGGATATTGAGGACGAGGAGCCGTTAACTCCGTCACACTTACTGTACGGAAGAAGAATAACTTTAACGCCGTATCCACAACCGAATATTGAGGACATTGCCGTGAATAGTGAAAAACAAGAACTGCATATACATTTGAATAAACAATTGAGTTTAACGGAGCATTTTGGAACCGGTGGAAATCCGAGTATTTTACGACATTAAGAGAGTTTCATCGCCAAAAAGGAAACAATTTACAAACTATTCAAGTTGGAGATGTAGTGCAAGTCCAAGATAATAAAATACCGAAAACCAATGGCACATTGCCGTTGTTGATGATCTGATCACCGGAAACGATGGTTTTAAAAGAGCAGTTATAATACGAACATGTGCAGGACGTACATCACGTCCTATAGTAAAACTCTACCCGCTCGAAATCCGAACAAACATTAACAATTTAAAAGACAAAAATGATGAAACTTCAACAGAGAGATTGACAAGAGTTTTACCAAAACGAGAGACATCTGTCCGAGCTCGAGAGAACATCAAGAAATGGACTACCCAAAAGTGAACTACTAGCTGACAATTTTATTTGAATAGACTTCGTTAAAAGTGAAAAATTTATAAGTGAACTATTTGAATTTGTTTTAGAAAGACAATTAATTATTTAATTTTCAGTAATATCTATTATGTGTGTGCCTGTCCCAAGTCAGTAGCCTGTAATTCAGTGGTTGTCGTTTGTTTATGTGTTACATATTTGTTTTTCGTGCATCTTTTTTTATATAAATAAGGCCGTTATTTTTCTCGTTTGAAATGTTTTACATTGTCTTATCGGGGCCTTTTATAGCTGATTATGTGGTATGGGCTTTGTTCATTGTTGAAGGCCTTATGGTGACCTATAGTTGTTAATGTCTGTGTCATTTTGGTCTTTTGTGACAGTTGTCTCATTGGCAATCATACCACATCTTCTTTTTTTATATATACTTCTGTAATATAATTGTTTTGTGATTGCCGTTTTATTCTTAAAACTAGAGGCTCTCAAGAGCCTGTATCGCTCACCTGACTCTACTTGGATTTTTGAAATCATATAAAAAAAGATAAAATTTGGCTACAAAGTAACAACACGTGGCCAGCACCTCATAAGGAAAGGAAACATTCATGATATGTTTGATTTCATTCAATTCGGTGGTTCTCTTGAAGGAGACTTTTGTATCCTATATTAAACTAACCCCCCCCCCCCCCCCCCCCGCTGGCGGCCATCTTTTATTCCATTCAGTAGTTCTTTAAAAGAAGAAATTTGTATGAATTTCCCATAGGGTCCTATGTTAAACTAAGTCCTCCGCTGGCGACCATCTTGGATGTTGGATCGGCGACAAAGTTACAACACTTGGTCAGCATCTCATAAGGAACATTCATGCTATCTTTGGTTTCATTCCTTTCAGTGGTTCACTAAATGAAGACATTTGTATGTATTTCCCATAGGGTCCTTTGTTGAACTAAGTCCCCCGTTGGTGGCTATCTTGGATGTTGGATCAGCGACAATGTAACAACACTTGGTCAGCATCTCATAAGGAACATTCATGCTATGTTTGATTTCATTCCATTCAGTGGTTCTTTAAAAGAAGTCATTTGTATACATTTCCAATACGGTCCTATGTTAAACTAAGTCCCATGCTGGTGGCCATCTTGGATGATGGATCGGCTACAAAGTTACAACACTTGGTCAGCACCTAATAAGGAACATTCATGCCATGTTTGGTTTCATCCCATTTAGCGGTTCTCTAAAAGAAGTCCTTTGTATGCATTTCCCATAGGGTCCTATGTTAAACTAAGTCCCATGCTGGCAGCCATCTTGGATGATTGATCGGCAATAAAGTAACAACACTTGGTCAGCACCTCATAAGGAGCATTTGTGCCATGTTTGGTTTCATTCCATTAAGTGGTTCTCTAGAAGAAGTTCCAAATATAAAAAGTTAACGACGACGCCAAGTGATGAGAAAATCGGTCGGTCGGTTTTTTAATTGGTTACTAGTAAAGCGTAAACTATTGACTAATATCTGAAAACGAAGCATAATTTTAATTGGTTACTAGTAAAGCGTAAACTATTGACTAATATCTGAAAACGAAGCATAAAATTCGATATTGTAAAGAAGTCTATTTTCAAGTTTTATCTTTTACAATTATCTTCAAATTACTAATAAATCGATATTTATAAGAAGTGATATTCTCGGAAAAAAAAGAAAAATGCACTACATCGCCCACCCTTTTTTTATCAATTTCAAAGTTGAGGAAATGCTTTATTCTCATAATAACAGTCTGAAGCAAAGTAATGGAAATTAAAATTGACCTATGGCGACCTACAATATTTCAATGGCATACATCTTTTATTTTTATCAAAAACATGATCAAACCAAAGCGGATTTTTTAAAATTCCATTATCAAAATAGCCATTTTCAGCAGTTTTTTGTGAGACACTTGATTTTTTTATACAACACTATAAAATGCTTATATTTTTTTACATTATTATCATAAAATACACATGATTTTTTTCCTTAACGCGTCAAATAACAAATACTAACTTTGTCTTACAATACAATTTGTTAGGATCATAAATATGAACTTGTTGACAACAATGTTAGTAAAGGAAATAAACACGTATAGAAATAATGTACAATGTCATTTAGGAGATTTGTGGTTGTAATTATATAAGGTGGTATCATTGCCAATAAGACAACTTTCAAAAAATGTCAAAATGAGGAGGATGTTAGCAATTTTAAGTCACGATCGGTTTTCCACAATGACCATAACTCGTACCATGTAGTCAAAAAGCACTTAGATGACAACCTTTCAAACCATTCAAATTGAAAAACCTAACTGCCTTGTGTAATATGACAAAATAATAATGGAAAAACAAATATGACTGACAGCAACCTTCGACAATCTATAAAAGAGGGACGAAAGATACCAAAGGGACAGTCAAACTCATAAACAAAACAAACTGACAACGCCATGACTAAAAATTAAAAAGACAAACAAACAACAGCACACACGACAAAACACAGAAATCTAAAAAATAAACAACACGAACCCCACTAAAAAACTAGGGGTGATCTCTGGTGCTCCGAAAGGGTAAGCAGATCCTGCTCCACATGTGGCACCCGTCGTGTTGCTTATGTGATTACAAATCCGGTAAATAGTCTAATTCGGTAGGTCACATTCAGGAAAGGGAAGGGGGTTGTAGTTACGACGTAAGGAACATATCCGATATCATTTGTGATACGGTTATTCCATAACGGTCAACCAACTCGTGATGGCGTCCGTAAAATTTACGAAGGGATGATTTCAACTTCACCATTTGGAACTCTTGATTTAATAGCTTCCTTGTGAGCAGCAACCCTCTATCAAGAAAATCATGATAGGAAATGCAATCACGGGAATATCGTATCAATTGGGAGATATATACCCCGTATGCAGGTGCTGCTGGAATGTTGCTACTTAGAAATGGAAAGTTCACAATTGGAAAGCTGAAATCATCTCTTTTGTCGTAAAGTTTTGTTTTCAACCGACCCTCATTGTCAATTTCTAGATGTAATTCAAGATATGAGGCCGACTGAATTGATCTGTAGTATCCTTTATCTCTAGCTCTATTGGATAGATGCGTTCCAAATAGTCACCAAATTTTGAATTATTTAGTGAAAGAACATCATCTATATAGCGAAAAGTAGAGTTAAAGGATAGTGCTAACTTCTTATCTTTCTTCCTAAGAAGTTCCTGTATGAAGTCAGCCTCATAATAATAAAGAAACAAGTCGGCAAGTAGAGGGGCACAGTTTGTTCCCATTGGAATGCCGACAGTCTGTTGAAAAACACGTCCTCAGAACGTAACAAATATGTTGTCAATCAAGAAATCAAGCATCTGCATGCTTCTTACTAACTTAAGTACATAGTGAATGAGGCAGGGTCATTTATATCTGTGATTGCTGAATCCTCCCCATAAGCTCTGAGACGGTGGCGAGACATCCCAACATTAGTATCAGCTTTAGTTGGAAATGGCTTGGCTCATCAGATCGGCACTATAAACAGAAAGCAAACAACATAAAGACAAAAATGATATTTAAGAGTATTCACAGTTATTTTAAGCTAGCTCAATTAATTTTTATTTTATTAATAATTTTTCTCATTCTTAAGAAAATCAGTGGCAAATATTATGAGGGATATAACATTTTCGAACTGCCTTTTAAAGTTTTTACGTACACTCATCTGTCAAAATTTATACAATGTCAAACTTTGCCAAATAAGTATTACATCTCAACTAACATGACTAATTAGAGCTTCAGACTCTTTGTGTTGTCCATTGTATCTTTAGAATTACCTGTCAAGTGTACTTTTTCAATTAAATAGAAAAATCAAAACAAAGCGAGCTATATATAGATTGGTGATTCAAATACGTTATTGAGTTCATTCTTAAGTTATCTTACCTGTTGCTATATCACGTGATTAGAGGAAAGTGGCGTGTTATTTGCTTCCTTTAACACAGGATTGAGCTTGTTAAATTTGTTGAACTGAGCTACTGTTCTTGTGTTTTATTTAAGGTATGTACAAGAGTTATTGTTATCAAAATTAATCGTTTTATATATTAAACGAAAGAATATTCTAAATTACCCATTTTGCTGGTTGATTTAGCACATTATAGACACAGAGGGGCGTCTACCCATTAAGTTGCCTGACCAAATTCATGAAACTGGAAAAGTAACGGTGAAAAACTTCCTAAAATAACAATCGAAATATGTGACAAAATGTTCTGAAGTACACCCAAGATTTTTTGCATTGCTTTCTTTGTAAAATTGTATGAAACTGAGTTGCAATCCATAATATTTTTAAGGTTCATCAAAAGGAATTTAAAATATATATCCGTATTTACACTACAAATCTGCTCTGAGTATAGACAAACCAAAACATCTAGAAAAATGATTAGGCATGGCTGGACCTAGATATAGGAAACATATATGCAGTCTATTTTTCAAAAAAAAACCTTACCTGGATTTTGATGTGCATTTTTTCCAGTGTGCAGAAGATAAAAAAAAATAAACAAACACTTGAGTTTAATTTTGTTATATTCTTCAGTAGCTTAATGACTGATAACTAAATCCATGTAAATTCTAATACTTTAATAATACAGTAAGACATGATTATAACAACTGCTTGGAATCCCCAAAATACAATTATATATTTAATCAGTTAAAATGTCACTCAATCTGGTAGGCGGTACTAAGATTAGATGCACATGTAAACAGGTAAAGCTAATCAAGTTAAGTAAATACAAATGATTGATATCATTACAAATTTGATGCGGCTCATTCTCTCACACGGTTTGCAGATATCTATTGTCCACCTATTGTCAATCGATACAATGAATATAACATACAATATTGATTATAGGAGTGCAGCTTCTCGAACCTCATTCCAAAATTAGTTTATTTTTGCATCTTCTGCAGGAATTAAAATAAATTAAAAGCAAAATCATAACTGAAACTTTTAAATTTTGTGTATATAGGTACATACTCTAAAAGTTCTTAAGATGAACAGGTTTGTCTGTACCCAGAGTGAAATTTGCGGTGCAAATACAGGGTTAGGATGAACCTTAACGGTGACATGCCTTTGGGGTATCTAATATATGCCAAAGCAAATACGAAGTAAAAGAGCTTACAATACGTTTTTATGGTATGTATTTTGTTATCAACATGATATTTCGTCGTGTGAGTCTTAGAGTGTTAAATATCTATTTTGATAAAAATTGAGATAGCTATACATTTGACATTTGATATTTATGTGCAATAATCAATTTCCCTTAATTTACATCTATGATACGAGATTTTTACACTTTTGTCAGAACTACAATGTTCTATCTTCACACTCCCATTTAAATATAATAGCTTACTAGTATTCATCTAGTTGGACTACGGCAGTTCAGGGAATAGTTTCATAGTGGTGTGTCTTCATTTTTCTAGTTTTGTTGCTGTAAAATATTAGTTACTAAAATTAGCAATGCAGAACTATGCTGAAATTGTTCCATGGTTTGAACTCAATCTATGAGTTATTCTTTAAAAAATAATCATTCCCGAAATGGGGTTATTATACAATTGAAAAATCAATGATCTATCTCTAATAGATATATAGGGATCAATTTCTTGTCAACATTGTTTGCAAAGTGTTCTATCTCCAGAAAGGGGGTGCTTCATGCATTTAATGTGTTTGTCTATTCAAAAGACAATCGAGTTACTCTTCATATCCGAAAATATTGAATTTCTACAACTATTTCTGAACTCTGTCAAATATTTTATGATATCGCGTTTTTAAACTTCATGTTCAATTTCACAACACTTGGATTTAACAACATTACAACATTCACACGGCGATTTGATTTATTTGATTACAGTGCAAAATTGAAAAATAAGGGAAAATATAATGCGGCAGGACTTATATTTAATATAATCATAATTCATTATAAATTTAAGATCTTAGTGTTTTGTCCTCATTCTGAATTTTGATATATCTGATTAATTATAATAATGTAAAAATTGTTTTACAGCTGATGGCTTCCTCTTTTGATCATTGTGGTATTTGTAGTTCAAGACACGTTTCTAAGCCATCCGTGGTTTGGTGCCCACACTGTGATGAAGGACTATGCCAAGACTGTATAGAACACCACAGCTTGTCAAAGGCAACAAGAAACCACAAGACTGTTCCTTTTGACGAATACCATAAATTGCCATCATTTATCGCGAACATCAATCTGCACTGCGATGAACACAACGAGAAGTACCAATTGTTTTGCAAGGAGCACAATGAAGTTTTATGTAGAAAATGCGCTATTTCTGCGAAACATGTAGAATGTAAAGAAATGTTCCCAGTTGAAGATGTCATTCAAAATGCTAAAACATCTGTAACCTTTACCGAAATCGAGTCCTCATTCCAAGAAATGAAAGAAAATCTTAAACTTATCCTTGAGGACAGACAAACGAATATATCTTCGCTGTTTGGTTCGAAACAGAAAATAGAGTCACTCATATCAGCCATTCGACGCCAGATAAATCAACACCTTGATGAAATACAAGACCATTTCATTGTTGAATTAAACAAAGCTGTGGAAAAATCGACCCATCAAATACAAACTTTCATTGCATCACTGAAGAATAACCAAAGAGAAACAGACGAGTGTATAGAAGATGTAGAAAGCATAAAAAATCATGCAACCGATATGCAAACATATATAGGAACAAGGCTTTTAGAAAATAAACTGAATCAAATAGAAAATGACATGCAGTCTTGGATAAATGGTGGTAGTTTGGCTCACACTGTAGTTTCGTACGAGATAGACACTGTATTAAATAACATTAAAAACGAAATAACTACGTTCGGAAAACCTGTTGTAGGCGTGCAATCATGTAAACTGCCAATACGAAGGACGAAAGAGAGCCAGGCTCAGTTGATGAAAGTAAAGGCGGAGCCTAAAACAATTGATCATATCACATTGACCTTAAAAACGAAAATAAAAACATCAGCGTCAAATGTGTCAGGTTGCTGTATTTTGCATTGCGGTAGACTTGTGATTTCAAACTATGACCCCTCGTTTTTGTTGTTATTAACACCTGATGGGATACTTGAAAAAAAAATAACTAACATAATGCCCAAAATTTTTGATGTTTCTTGTGTCGGTAAAGAAACTATTGCAGTAGCATCAGCTTCTGATAAAAACATTTCAATAGTTAGTCTTGAATCAGGGAAAACAATAAAAAGGATCCAAACAATCTTTCCCTGTCTAGGCTTGACTTACACAAATGGCAGTTTAATAGTTTCCCCAAATAATGGACAGTTGCAGGAAATCAGCTTAGGGGATAACAAGACAAATACCATTTGTAGTTCTATTTCCTCAAATTATGTCGCCTCTCTGGGAAATAAACTGTTCTTTGGAAAAGGCGAAGAAACAGATACCATCATCTGTCAAAACAGGAACGGTGAGATGCTGTGGACATTTACAAACAAAACGGCTTTACGAAAACACAGGTGTATCGCAGTAGATGAATTCGGAAATGTGTTCGTCGCTGGGAACAAATCAAATAGCGTCGTTGCAATATCTTCTGATGGCAAAGAACACAAAATACTCCTTTCAAAAACAGACTTGGTTTTAAAACCATGGGCAATCGACTACAACATCAAATTGAAATCTTTGCTTGTGGCAAACGAACGAAATGGTCAAGTACTTGTATACAATGTTAACTATGCTTAAAATAAACGCTACTGATAAATTGTTTTGAACTAAATTATGGACAATGACAACTTATTTTATTATACCAACTGCATTTGATTTCATTTTTGAATTGAAAGGTTGTGTATTAGGAGGCACTTTGTACATAATGTTTATGAAATACATGAAAAAATGTGTTCAAAATATATTCAACTACAAGTAAATGGTTTTGGTTTAGGTTTTTTGATTCTTTATCGTTTGCATTGATGCCACATTTTATTTTCATATTTTGTATAAATGTGGAGGTCCAATGTGTGTTTTCTTTTTTATTGTTTCTCATGTTCTATCCATTGTGAAGTTATATTCATGTCGTAATCAAATAAGTGTCTTGTACTCTATTACTTCTGATGTTTGATAATATAATAATTAGGTTTATAATTGATATTTTTTTAAACATTCCAAATATTCTACAGAAATAAACTTAGTTGTAAATTTAAGAATATCTTGGAGTTTTATGAATACATGAACGTTCTCTGAAAACAACTGATATGTTTATTTTTACACCTTCTGCATTAAGGAAAAAAATGCCCATCAAAATCCAAAAAAGATTTTACCTTTCTGATATGCAAAATACTTTTAACTTTTATATATCAGGTGGATGTCAGGCCTTAAAACTTTTCAAACTTCATAGGTTGGTCTGTACACAGAGTAGTTTTTGAGGTGAACATACGGCCATATTTGTCCATTTGTTATGATGAACCTTAAGGTTAATGAAGCCAACTGTATGCTTTGAATTACGAAAATTTCAAACCGCAATAGCATAAAAACAGCAAAGATAATGAATAATAGAGATGAGCCGTTTTGAACATACACAAAATGGAAACTTCGAGCAGAGCATCATTATTTATAGTTTGATTGCATTTGAAAGTCAAACGGGATTTTGTGGCAAATAAACCAAGATTTTTAGGTCTATTTGAAACTAAATGTGCCATTTAACTATGTTGCTGTTATTTTTCATTTCATTGATTTTAAAAGTTTAAAATATCTAATCTATTTCTATATTTACGAGATTATAGGAATATGACGTATTAATTACTTCCTTAGTTTTTGACAGTTTGTATGTTTGATTGCATCCAAGGTATGTACAAAAGCTTAAAAAATGCTGTCATAACAAAAACGTTAACTTTATAGGTGGAATACGGCTTCCATTCCAAAATATATAACTGGATGGGCTACATTGGTTGTTAAAATCCTCTTTTGGGCGATGATCTAAATAAGACATATTGTTTTAGATTGTATTCCTATTTTATCGAATGTATCGTATTCTTAGTTATTATATTTTGTTTCCGTCTCTAAAATAATGTCCAAAGAAGGACGATTTGTTTAGGCATATTGCTAATATTGCAAAGTTTGATTATAATGACATGTTTTTTGTTATATTGAAGTTAAACATGATTATTTTTTTTTTCTATATCGCAAAAAATATTTCATAAATGTCTCAATAAAGGTAAATTATAGACATCGATAACATTGACATTTTCAATTTCATTAATCAAAAGCAAAACATGTATATTAGATACAGTTATTATCATCAACTATAAATACCAATTTGAAAGGTTTAAATGTTAGAATATATATTTGTTTGGTAGACAAAATACTTTCCTACCGGTATTTCAAATATACATAATAAATGTTTCCGTATAGCAGACACTTAGATGCAGTTTTTGCGGGCGGATATACAATACATCTCATAAAATAAATTTGAACACTCGAACAATATTATGGCAGAGAAGTCGACAGGCAGAAATAATTTTACGAGGAAATCATTTCACGGACAGAATTAGACAAATGATAATTGGCAGTATTCCATTGTAAAATAGTGTTATGGATAGTATTTCACAGTGAAATTGTTGTAGCTTATAACCTTGGTTATCTGACCTGCGCATGTGTAATCAAAGACAAGGAGCTTTTTTATTTAGGGGATGTTAAGAAAATTACAAGGTACTAATATTATAGATGACACGAACAAATTATAGGAACACACTCCTAAAAGTAACAAGGGGAGGATTTGTGCCTTCAGACACTAGTTTAACCACGCCCTCATGCTCATTTCCATGTAACACATCAAGAGCCTTTAATTTAATAGTGGTCGTTTATTGCTATATATTATTATTTTGTTTTTCGTTCATTATTTTGTACATATTTCAGGCTGTTAGTTTTTTGTTTTTTTTTAAATTATTTTACACTTGTCATTTCATTTCATTTCATTTAGGACTGACGTGGTTTGGAATTTGCTCATTGTAAGAGTACGTGTGGTGATCTATTGTTATATTGCTTCCATTATCGAAATAGAGGGTAAATATCACAAACAAAGCAATCAAACATATCGGTCGAAATAAACTAAATCGACTAAGAAAGAAAATAACAAAGAGACAACCAATAATACATAAAAATCAAAATTAGACAACACAAACCCCTTGAACAAATTATGAACGATCCCCAGAAGAGTCAGCAGATCCTGATCCACATGTGGCACCCGCCGTGTTATTACAAAACCGTTTATAAATCAAAATCGGAAGATCACATTCGGAGAAAGAGGAACACAATTGTATCTCCGACATTTGGAACATATTCGCAACAATCTTCAATAACGGTCAACAAACTCGTGATGACGTCTATAAAATTTAGGAACGGACAATTTCATTTGGTCTTTTGTGGAGAGATGTCTTATTGGCAATCATACAACCACTTCTTAGCTTTATATGGGGACGAAGTCCCCAATTACGGTAGAAAATTCAATAAAAAAAAAATTCGGGAAAATTTCCCGAATTTTTCATTGTACTAATGAACTCAAAATCGTTCAATTTTTTTTTATGTCATGTTTTGAAATCCCGGACCTGCGCAGAAATGTACAATATACTTCCTTTTTGCCGGTCTCGTTTGTATGAAACTTTGAGTAAAATATATATTTATCAGTCTAGTATAAAATAGGAAAAAACGCGCAATACCAATTTCATTTTTAATAATTCCTTGATATAAAAAAACGTTACCTAATGATAGCGTTTCTTTGTTTACATTGCATATGACGTCATAATTTAAATAACGTCACAACTAAAATCTCTAACAACAGAACCAAAATCGGAAACGTTACGATATTTCCGTGTCTTTTTTTTTGGACAAATAATTAAATTACAAAAAAATAATTCATACAGACTTCGTCCCCATTTACAGGTAATGCCTGCCTCATATTATTAAACTTACAAATTTTATACAACATATACTATTTTTACAGGCTATGGCTTACTCGTTTAAAAATTGTTGTATTTGTAATTTGCGACATATTTCGAAGCTTTCTGTTGTTTGGTGCTCTGATTGTAACGAAGGATTGTGCCAATAATGCAGAAAACATCACAGCTTATCTAAGGCCTCACGAAACCACACTGTTTTTCCTAATGGTAGATATAAAAGGTTGCCAGCTTTTATTGAAAACATAAAACTGCACTGCGATGAGCACGATGAAAAATATTTATTGTTTTGCAAAGAGCACAATGAATGTGCTTTAGAAAATGTGTTGATTTAGAAAAGCTCAGAAATTACAAAGAAATATTCCCCCTTAAAGATGACGTTAAAAAAGTTAAAACATCTCTAGCTTTTACAGAAATCCTGTCCTCACTCCAGAAAATGAAGGGGACCGTTGCTCTTATTCTGGAAGATAGACGAATGAATAATTATTCAATATCAGCTTCAATAGAGAGAATCGAATCCGAGATTTCTGTAACTCGACAACAGTTAAATCACGATCTTGATAAATTACAAGACAATTTTGTTGCTGAACTGACCAAAGCTGTGGAAAATTCAACTAAACATATACAGAGCTTCATTATGGCCTTGACTATAGTCGCCGTCAGCTGAAATTCGTAGCGGTTATCAGTAAAAATAATCTAAACTATCAATCGCATTCACTCGAGATATAGTTTTTCACATTCCATTCATAAATCGCAAAAAGAAAAACCACTACTGACCTACCTTTTAAGTGATCGCACTGTAATAATCCTGTATTTTTTCTGTAAAGAAAGATACGAATACGGTTATGTGTCATAACAGAAACGGGGAAGTACTGTGGACATTTACAGACGAAGAGATTCTACAAAAACCGAGAGGCATCACAGTAGATGACCTTGGAAATGTTATAGTCGCCGGGGTCGAATCAAACAACGTTATTGCAATATCCTCTGATGGCACAAAGCACAAAATTCTCCTGTCGAAAACAGACTTATGTGGTTCACCTTGGGCAGTTTCCTTCAACAACAAATTCAAATATTTGCTTGTTTTATAACGACAAAGATGGTCGAGCATTTCTGTACAGCGTTAACTATTGATAAACTTAATCAATGCCTTGATTTGTTTTAATGAATTTTAATTAAATAAAAGCTTTTTTTATGTTCTATTCTTTTGAATAGAAAATACGTAACATTCCATTTAAACAAAAATTGCCACCATTTCTTCAGAGCTTTAGTATTTTATTATTTGTGCTTCATATGAAATGTCTGCATTTTTTTCCGTACAAATTCAAAGGAGTATAATACGTCAAAATATGTGATTGGTTTTTCGTTGTCATATCACAAACACACATTGAAGTCAACCAAATTTTGATTCCAGTGTCAACAAGATTTTTTTCAAAGATCTTGAAAAATAGTCTTAACAGATTAAGCACAGGTAAAATTAAACACTGAGCAACAAAAATGAAGTTACTAAGAGTGTTAAATAATGTTAAAATTATTTGTAGGATGTCTTGTTTCTATTTCCAATTAATTTCCATCGTTTTTATTTGCTTACATGTTCGTATCGAGGGTAAACTAAAAAGTGCAGTTATTTTTTTTTTTGGTTTATCTGTAAGGACTCTCGGTGTTTTACATAATATAAATGATTAAAGCTTTTCTATCAATAGATGTTTAGATTAAAGTATTTTCGAGTGCACCTTAAAGCTGGGGTCACTCATTCACGATTTTTACTAGCGTCCTTGACAGGACCATTCCCGATTAAAATGTGTCAAAAGACTGATCAAGATCCTGTGAATCGTTGATGGAAATTCAAAATTTAAATAAAATTTGTAAAAAAAAATATTTTATCACGGCAACAATCAGATATTGTTCAGGAAGCGTCGATATTCAACCGTTTCCATGCGAATTTGTCCCGATGATCCCGTTCTTAATCCGCTTCTAATCCAATTTATATCTTTTGCATGGTAAAATTCGACCGATTCTGTCACGAAGGCGTCCCGATTCTACCGAGTGTAATCAGACAGAGATCAGACAGTGTCCAGACAGTGAACCGACGCTGACGAAAGTTATCTGTTCGAAAACTGTCGGCATACTCGGGATGATCATGTACTATCGGAACATAATCCTATCAAGGTTCGCTCCATCGTAAGACAAACGGCTTTATCGGGTCTCAATCGTATTGTATTCTGTAATTGTCGGCACTCTGACGTGGGTATCATTGACGAATTTCATATTAATAATAGGATTGTTCCGGAACGGTTTCGGCAAAGACGGTTCGCAATCGACAAGATCTGGATGCAATCTGGACTCAATCGGCAGAAAAACAGCACTGAACAATTTCTCCAGATCATTCCCGTTCAACCGGACCCCGTGCAGAAAACACCGAACATTGTTAGGATTTTGATCTGATACATCAGAATCTATCACGACATAGTCACGCTTGTAATCCGACTAGACAAAATTGGCTGAGTTTCCCCGAATGTTACGGGACGCACCTAACTGTCGGAGTGCTTCCCCGAACTATCCGGACCATTCCTTACCCGTAGGAATCTGTAACAAACTTAAACGACTGCATTCAGACAATGATAGGACATTCCAAATAATTGAGGATAGTAATCCGACTTTTTCACTTTTCGTGTCTTATCGCTGTGTGGTCTCAAAAGGGAGCAATAATCGGCAATGTGTGAACCCCGCATTATAAACAAGTGTATATCGAAATGCGCGGTTGATTAAAGTTGTTATTTCTTTACCTGTAATTAGTAAATGAAGTAGATATTTTATTAATTCAGCCGCTTGATCGTATAATGCCAAGGTCTGTATAAGGCATAATCAACGTTTTGGTTTGAATAAAACCGCCGTTGTTTATTCATATTGATAAGGGCTACGGGTTCATTATACCCCTATGTCTGTATAAGACACTGCAACTTGTTTTGAGTAAATCTGATATGCTTCATTTCTCAGAGTGATTCTTCGTTACTTTATTTTGTCCTTTTTTATCTAATGCCCCCTCTAACTATAGAGTCTATTCCACAGCATGCTGTTTTATGTGTACATTGTTGACTTTGATACTTCATATTGTTATTGCAATTTACAGGTGTTGATATCTTGAGAGACCTTATTAAATTTTTAAATTTTACTTATCATAGTCTCGATCTCTTCAGCCATGGAGACTCAGGGCCCAGTGGTTCGAACCTTTATACGCTTTACATTTTAAAGTCGGAAATATCAAGTAGATTTGCGTTTCGGAAATTAATTAAGATCAATTGCGCTTGATTAAATATAATCATCCGATTGCAGCTATTCAATTTACAGTTAACTTATATAGATATTGAACATCAAAGTCCGTGATATGTGTAATTATGTTCGAGTATATTGTACATTTTTACACACGATAAAAAGGTACAATGTAGAAAATACGTGTAGCTTTAGTTGCTGAGTTAACATTACGGACTTCACCAAAAATTAACAAATAATAAAAATAGGATATTTGATTCATAGCAAATATACTAAGGTCGCACCGTCTCCTGTTACAATATAATGGAATTTCAAACTATAATTTAATAAAGTTTTAACATTAGGATGCATTATATTCTTAATACCATTGACATGTGGTTGTCACGAATAGTATACCAATATATGTATAAATGATCATGTTAAATTGAAAACTTACCTTATGTTGAAAAAAATATTTCGATCACGAATGTTGTTAACGCGTTTGTTGTTATCTTTACACATCATTTTTTAATTACATATTCCGTAAGCTGAGGTTTCTGACAAAATCAGTTACTATGATCATAGACATATCTTATACGATTATCTTTCAAGTTATTTGTACACAAGTTACGACTATCTTTCTTTGGAGTAACGATGATCTTCCGTAAATTTTCAATGGCTATTATTTCGGTAAAAAGGTCACATATGATATTAAAGGGGCATTAGCTACGAGATATATAAAAATCTAAAAAAAAAAAAATTCTGTTCAGTCAATTATGAAAGTGAAATAGTGAAATAACACTTCGCTTTTTTGCAGTCTAAAAGGTTCAGATTTGTCAAATTACGCTAAGAAACATCGATAATTAGTTATTCACTTGCAAGTGAATGAGTCGACCTCTTTAAATCCGTATTCATGTGAACTTCAATTTAACCCCTAGCTAGAAGTTGACAACGCATGCATTGTTAGTGTACTGGTTATTTAAAGAAAAATAATGTCAACAATGAAAGTGAAACTACGGTAAATCATTTGATTACTAATTCGATGAACATAAAATTATTCTTATACGGTTAAAAACAATGAGAAACATCTATTTTTAATCTATAAAATAAAATCAAACAGACCTATAAAAATCCAATTGCACGTGTTGGTTTAATCTATTCATATCTTTATTTATGTTTACATCGCGTATATGGTCATCTGAGGTCAAATCGATATTTAATTAGATGGCGTCTGAACTAATACACACGAAACGAACCTATATATTATCTACCCCATGCTTTGTAAACTGTTTATTTTAGACTTTTGATAGTTTGGATAAATGTTTTACATTGTTATAAATCAAATATGAGAATTTGAGTCAAATCGGTGACCATGAATTTTGACAGCTAGTGCCCCTTTAAGAACACATACATACAACAGTACCGGACATATCAACCTAGCGGCTGAGTAATTCTTTAAAACAATGCGTGTACACGGAGAAATGACAAAATGACGATTTTATCTTTTTTGGGCTCCGCCATGTTGGGATCACCGTAACTGCAGTGGTCAGTTCAACATCAGTGGTCATTGATATATCAGTTAAATTGTTTGTCTTTAAAATATGTTATTGATTTCATTTTAAAGTTATCTTACCTGTTGCTATATCATGTGATTAGAGAAAAAATGACATATTATTTACTTCCTTTTACAGGGGATTGATTTAGTTAAATTTGATAGTTACTCTTATAATGTTTTATTGAATTCAAGGTATGTACTAGAGTAAAATAAATAATGTTCTTGCTCAAAAAAGAAGAAACTTTTGCAATTTCTATAACTTTATTAGCGAAGTTGCATACTAAAAAGTCTCAAATGTGAACAGTATTCATCTTTTCCTTGAAATGGTTCTTTTTTTATAAAGTTATTAAATTCTGAGTTATTTTTTAGAAAAAAAAACCTCTCCCTTAGGGGAAGTGCAGAAAATGTGTTTAAACTGTAACTTACATTAACTGGTATATGGCCATTGAAGTTTCTGATATGTTTAGTTTTGATACCTCTTCTAAATGCAAAATGTATTACTTCCTTCCTGAAACGTCGTACAAGTCAGATACAAAACAAAGGTAACAAAAAATGGGCCGGAAACAACCTGCCGTATAGTTTGTCTGCACCCGTAGTTAGGTCAAGGTCCGAGGCGCTACTCGTGCAGAAAAACTATCCGGCAACGGTTGTTACCGACCTGTTTCTTTGTTACACTTGTATTGTATCTAATACTTACTCATTGTTTTGCTTGATTTAGCACATTGATGACACAGTGGGGCGTGCACCCATTAAGTTCACAGAACAAATTCATAAAAATAGACAATTTAAGGTTAAATTTTTCCTACAATTAAGAAATAAATCATTGAAGCCATAGATTGTTGGAAATTTACACATGGCCTGGGCCGATATATTCGAATTTTATCCTGAGCGTTTTTTTTAATTGCACTTTTTAAAACAATAAAATCGGCAAAGAGTCTGCAAATAGGTTCCAATACATGTAGATTTACGTGGGAAGTATATTGTAACAGCCAGTATAATGTATATCTCTGAGTCTGCGCTAAGTATAGATATATTGAGAATTTTATCACAGTGTTGTTTACAAAGCGAAAGAAGCACGTCATATTAGAATAATGTAAGAAATATGTAACAAAGTGTTAATCAGTCAACCCTAGCCATTTACTCTATGATGGCATAATGCTTCCCTATTAAAATTGTATCAAAATTATTTCAAACCTAGTTTCAAGCAAACCTTTTGTCTTTAATATTCAATCTGAAATTTGAATTTATATGAATAAAATAATCCGTTGTATAAGCGGATGACACCACATTACCTAACAAAACCAAATTGATGATCTGTAGTCTAAACGCTGTCGTCAACAATAGACGGGTCTATATTAGTTGTCAAGATCTCTTTTTGTTATGTATAGATTACATAAGAGTATAAATTTAACCTTCTGACATTACATATTTCTGCCATCAACATTTAATTCAACAGACAAAGGATGAGTTTCAAAAAACGAATACAATTGTCGAAGTTTGAAATAACTATATCAAGAAAAAAATCGAGTTTTAACTATTTTGAAATATCAAAATTATTCTGTTTTATCATACTAGAAGGGATTATAGGTTAAATATATCTGAAACATAATAGTTAAAGAGTGTGTCTGTTCAGTGATTCTTCGTGATCTAGTTATTTTTTTCAGTGACCATAAGTAAAGTCTTACTTTTTTTTTATATAATGAATTATTGGAAAGCGTTCTTGGCCATCTAACAGGGTTCATTTACATAGTTTATAAATATGTATACGCTATTTTCTGTTAGTAAGATAAGTGTCTCTGTTTCTGTAAGTATTAAGTCCAAACTACACAAGAATCATCAGTGATGTTACTGGCTATGCTATGCGGGTTGTGCGCATTTTAAAAGAGTTACATATTGTTGTCAACTTCTATGTTTTTTTTATGTTTAGTGGGGAGCGGTGGGGAGTTGTCTTATTGGCAATTATACCAAATCCTCTAATTCTCAGATTAGGTTCATAACCGTATATAAGTCAAATCAAGTACGAAGTAAAGAGCATACACTATATTATTATTGTATATATTTCGTTATCAGGAGACATTTGATTTATTTGACAACAAAACATGAAATATAATGATGGAAAATATAATGTTGCAGTATTGATATTTAATATTATTATAAATTATTGTAAAGATGTAAATTAGTGTTTTATATCCACTCGAAATTTAAACATGTGTGATTCGTTATCATAATGTGAAGATTGTTTTTACAGGTGATGGCTAACTCTTTTGATCGATGTGGTGTTTGTACTTCAAGACATGTTTCGAAGCTCTCAGTGGTTTGGTGCCAAGACTGCGATGAAGGACTATGCCAAGACTGTATAGAACATCACAGCTTGTCAAAGTCATCGCGAAACCACAAGACTGTTCCTCTTGACGAATACCAAAATTTGCCATCTTTCATTGTAAATATTAAGCTGTACTGCGAAATGCATGACGAGAGGTACTTATTGTTTTGCAAGGACCATAACGAATTGTTGTGTAGAAAATGTGTTATTTCTGAAAAGCACAGGAAATGTAAAGAAATTTCACCACTTGAAGATGTCATTCAAAATGCTAAAACATCTGTAAAGTTAACAGAAATCGATTCCTCTCTTCAAGAAATGAAAGAAAACCTCAGACTTATTCTGGAAGACAGACAAATGAATATATCATCACTATCTGCTTCGAAAAAGAAACTGGAGTCCGAGATATCAGCGATTAGAGAGCAGATAAATAATCACCTCGATAAGATACAAGACCATTGTATTGCTGAAATAGACAAAGCTGTAGAAAATTTAATCCAACAAATACAGAGCTTCCTTCCGTCTGTGACAAAAAGGCAAAAAGAAATCGATGATTGCATAGAAGATTTAGAAAGCATAAAGACACATGCAACAGATATACAAACATTTTTAGGATTTAAACAATTAGAAATTAAATTAAAACAAACAGAAAACAACATTCATTCTTGGATTAATGGTGATAGTTTGTCTCAAGTCATGGTCTCGAACCAGTTAAACATTTTATTGCAACACATCAGTAAAGAAATAATTACATTTGGAAAACCTATTGTGGATGTAAAACCATGTAATATATCATTAAAAAGAAGGAAAGAGGGTCAAGCTCAGTTGATGAAAGTAAATATGGACCCTAAACGATCAGTTGAACATATGAAACTAGAACTAAAAGCAAAAACTAAAACAGAAGCGAATGACGTATCAGGCTGCTGTATTTTACCTTGCGGAAAATTTGTTTTGTCAAACTATTATCCTTCTTATTTGATAATTTGTTCAGCGGATGGGAAAGTTGAAAAAACAATTACAAACCTTGTGCATGATATTCACGATGTTACATGTGTCGACAATGAAACTGTTGCCGTTATTTCAAGCTCGAAAAAGAATATAATACTCGTTAGTCTTATTTCAGGTAAAGAATCTAGAATTATCTATACGAGTTCCCCTTCTCATGGCTTAATTTACTTTGCAGGCAATTTCATTGTTTGTCTTACTAGCGGAAAATTGCAGTGGGTCAATATGCAGGGAGTCCAAGATAACCAGACTAATTACAATCCTAGCTCTGTGGGCTCAATTTATGTATCTGCATATCGCAACGATACGCTTTACTCTATTGAGAATACTTCAAATAAGATCGTCTGTCACATTAAAAAAGGAAACGTACTTTGGAAATTTGAAGACGAAAAAGCTCTTAAATGTCCTCAAAGTATAACAGTGGATGAACACGGAATCAGTTTTGTCGCAATGAAAGGATCAAACAAAGTTATTGCAATAGCAGCTGATGGTGAAAAGCATAAAATTCTCCTGTCAGAAAAAGACTTGCGTGGTTCTCCATGGGCAATAGACTACAACAGTACTTTAAAATCGTTGCTTGTTGCAAACGAAAAAGGGGGCCAAGCATTTTTGTATACTGTTAGTTACAAGTAAACTTAATGGACAACCGTTTTATTGTTTAAAACGAAGGTATTTGACTTTCTTGAATTAGTTTATTGGATCCTGTTTAACACCTTATATTATATTTAAGTATTTAAGAATTGTTTCGGTTGATACCTTACATGTATAAGGTATAAAACCTCAAATTCAAGGCCCGGTCAGAAAGAATATACAGGAAAGTAGTACATATTTTAAACATTATAGTTCCTATGCATAGCTGTATCTTTGTCAATAGGTGGAATATTTAGGTAGTGTTGGTAACAAACGAAAGCTTGGGGTCTTGGGATCATTGTAGAACATTTGTTGAAAATATTAATTTGAATAATAAAGAAGTATATGAAATTTTGATAGGAGGGCACATTTGGCCTGTTGTTCAGATCAGAAGTTCCTGTTTTGGTACTATCAAACTACCGGGAACCAGTACGTTCTAATATGCATCTAAAGGTATGTTGAATTCGTCAGCACAAGAAAGGATAAGGTACAGTTTTTAATAACTGTCAATTTATTTGACCTTAAGACAAAGTAGCCATTAATGCTTGAAAATGCTGAATTTAACATAAAAAGCAATGGGGCTATAAATTAGTGGTTTTATACCTTTTAATGATCAAAATCATATTAATATCATACAATCTTTTTTTGGATAAATAACCGGTTCGGCGTAGAGTATCAATGATATATGATAGAGATATTCAGAGGATTTTTCGTTTGTGATTCATTTGAATATAACTTAGTCGAGTCCATGTTCATGTTATGTTATTAGATGACGCTGTTTTATTCCTAGATCACCAATGAAATTATGTTTTATTATGGAGAGCTGAAATATCCTGTATTAAAATAGAGCAGATTGTTTTAATTTAATAAGGATTGGAAGTTTGATCGCACATCCAGCTTGGATTAAAAACTATACATTAATGCGTTAATTGTCTCTTCATGACCATTAGTTACCAAACGTAGTAACGCTAATACTGAAAACCAATATAATCATTTTAAGTCAATACCAGTGGCTATTTCGATCATGTTGACTAATATTAAGATCTTGTAATATTACCATTTTGCTATAACCAGTTTTTGAAATGTTCAATGGAAATGGCTTAAATTGCAAACAAATGTTAACTAGAGGCTTTCAAGAGCCTGTATCGCTCATCTGACTCTACTTGGGTTTTTGAAATCATTAAAAGATAAAATTTGGCTACAAAATAACAACACTTGGTCAGCATCTGATTAGGAAAGAAGCATTCATGCTATGTTAAGTTTCATAACTTAAAAAACATAAAAAGAAGACTTTTGTATGCATTTCCAATAGGGTCCTATGTTAATCTAAGCCCCTCTCTGACGGCCATATTGGGTGATGGATCGGCTACAAAGTAACAATACTTGGTCAGCATCTCATCAGGAACATTCATGCTATGTTTTGTTTCATTCCATTCAGTGGTTCTCTAAAAGAAGACATTTGTATGTAATTCCAATAGGGTCCTATGTTAAATCAAGTCCCCCGCTGGCGGCCATCTTGGATGATGGATCGGCTACAAAGTAACAACACTTGGGCAGCACCTCACAAGGAGCATTCATGCTATGTTTGGTTTCTTTCCATTCAGTGGTTCTCTAAAATTAGACATTTGTAGGCATTTCCCGTAGGGTCCAATGTTAAACAAAGTCGCCCTACTGGCGGCCATCTTGCATGTTGGATAGGCGACAAAGTAACAATCCTTGGTGAGCATCACATAAGGACAATTCAGGCTATGTTTGATTTCATTCCATTCAGTGGTTCTCTAAAAGAAGACTTTTATATGTATTTCCAATAGGATCCTATGTTAAACTAAGTCCCCCGCTGGCGGCCATCTTGAATGATGGATCGGCTACAAAGTAACAACACTTGGTCAGGACCTCATAAGAACATTTATACTATGAAGAGAAGAAGAAGAAGAATTGTTTATTATAGTGCAACCTGAATATAAAGTGTATTGTTACATTAAATACATAATATAAAACTTCAGCCAGCCAAATAGGCTTATGATGTACTGTTTGAATCGTTATTTAACATACATATAATTAAGAAACTTTATCATTGTTCATAAAATTTAGTGTCATGTTATATATATAAGCGAATTGCAAAAAAAGATAAGATAAATAATTTCAAATCAAATGATCATAGTGTTAAAGTTCTGATATGATAACAGTCTGCTATAAAATTTGCCACGAGTTTGCTAAGTTTGTGGTTAGAAAGAAGCTCACACAGTTTATCAGTGTCAGAAAGACCAGATATATTACGGAATGTTACACAAATATTTTCAAACAGTTTGTTTCTTTTCTCTGTATATTTTGGACAGTGGATCAAAAAGTGTATTTCGTCCTCAACGGAGTTTGTATCGCACATTTTACAAGTTCTTCGTTTTACTGGAATGTTTCTAACTCGTCCCTTTTCGATTTCTAAAGGAAATGTCCCACAAACATACGTGAAATAGAAGATCGCTGACTTCTAGTTAAGCAACGTTTTAGAAAAGTTTCTGTTTCAAATTCTGTTTTAAATAGCTTGTACGTTCTCAGTTTAGGTATTTGCTGAATATTGTCTAACCAAGATTGTTTATGTTCGTTTTCTAGATGCGTTTTCACAGAATCGATTAAGTATGGTGTTATAATATGTTGATTCTCTAGAAAAAATACATCGCTGAGTCAGCATGAATCAAACAGTTTCTTTGCGTGATTGAACCACGTATCACGATATCTGGTAGATATATTTTGATCCCAGACGAAAACTTTACGACATATTCTAGTTCCGGTAATTTAACTAGTCTACAATAAAGACGCACAATATTGAACTGAATTCTATGATGAATCGGATACCATCCCATATCTCCAGTGATTGCGGGTATCGGCGTTGTTAGACTTACACCGAGAAAAGTACGTATAGCTCTATATTGTAGTCTTTCTAATTAATCATAGCGCTTATGTCCCCACACACCGGATCCATACTCTAGTATAGGTAAAACTGTCGAGTCAAAAATCTTCGTATATGTATCAAAGTCCATTCCATCCATTGCATAGTATTTCGACACAAGTGAACCTAATGATCTACTTCCACTGGAAACTAGTTCGTTTGTTGTTTCCTTATAATCCAAATTTTCAGTAATTACAAGTCCAAGATATCTGTATTTCGAGACTGTTTCGAGAGTCATATTGTTTAGCTGGAACTCATAATCATTCTTAGGTATCGAAGCTTTCCGTACGTGCATTATCTTCGTTTTGTCCGTATTCACTTTAAGTCGCCATGTCTTTGACCAATCGGTTACACAATGAAGTAATGATTGTAATCCATCTACTGTATCTGAGATCAGTACAATGTCGTCGGCGTAAAGAGACAGCTTAATGAATCTGTTCCAATGTTAATTCCTTTACCTATGCGGTTTATTTCCGTCACTAGATCGTCAACAAACACTGCGAACAGGGTCGGTGCTAAATTGTCACCTTGACGGACGCCTGCTTCTACTGAAAACCAGTCTGTTAGAGATCCGTTTAAGCGTACCGCTGCTTGAAGCTTTTCATAAGTTGACTTGATCGCTTTGTACATATTTCCATGAATTCCAATCGACAAAAGTTTGTGAAAAAGTAGGTTGTGATCTACGGAGTCGAACGCCTTTTGAAAATCGATGAAACAAAGAAAAGTGTCTTTATTCGCAAGTTTTCGATTTCGGAGAATAGTGCACAAACTGTATATATGGTCCAAGCATGATCGGAGTTTCCGAAATCCATTCTGTTCCTCGCTGAGTAAACTATTATCCTCTAGATATTCAAGAAGTCGAGTGTTAAGAATATTGCTGTACGTTTTGGCTATTGTTGAGATGAGGCTAATACATCGATATCCTAAAGGATCTCTATAGTCTTTTCCCTTCTTCAAAAGCGGATGAATGATACTCTTGGCCCAGTAGTCCGGAACTATTCCATGCGTAAAACATGTGTTAAAAATGCGATGTAGGACCGTTAGCAGTTTATCGTTTTTTATTATTTCATTCGGAATATTGTCCAGTCCTACGGCTTTCTCGTTCATCGCTTTTCGAATCGCACGCTTTGTTTCTTCTATCGTAATCTCATCGTCCATGCTACTTATGTGTTGAGATTCATTTTCATCTACATTTACTCGCAATTGTTCGAATTCTAGCTCCCATTGACTGATAAGTGCCTTAATTCTCTCCATGAACTCATTATCGACGTTTGTAGTGTTTTCGGAGAAAAGTTCTGAGTATTCTTCTTTCCATCTTTCTCGGATTACATTCGGGTCGTTAGAATAAGTTCCATCATCCATCACGACGTTATCGATGATTGTATTTTTCCTTCCAGGTTCTTATTTCTTGATCTCATTCCAGAATTCTTTTGGGTTCAATGTATTCAGCGTTTGTATCTTTTCTCTACGTTCCTTCGTGAATTTTCGTGCTTCCTGTCTCAGTATCTTATCGAATGTATTTCTTGCCGTCTTAAATTCCATTTTCAATGTAAGTTTCCTGCGATGATCACCTTTCAACCTAAGATAGTTTTTTTCCGCGTTACACGCTCGTTTGAACAGATTCTTCAATTCATTATTCCAATAGGGTTTGCCTTTATTTTTCACCTTTCTAGTCGATGACCTAATATCTTTGTACAATATATGTTCGCTCATTTCATCGTTGAGTGTGTTAATAAGGGTATCGCAAATCGCGTCGATTTCGTTTTTGACGTTCTGTACTCTAAGCAGTGAGTCTATAATGCCGTTAAGTGCTACGACGCACCGTTCGCCCGAGAAAATGTTCGTAGAGATACTTTTGACGTTGTATTTTCTTTTAAGAAAATTGTGTGAATTATCCGTGTTCCCTGATGCTTGATTTTCTTTATCAAAGTTTATTTCATTCAGTTTTGAATATCCAGATAGTTGAACAGAGCACTGTAAAAACGAATGATCCGGAGGATTTGAATTCGATGCCAATGGAAGATCGTGATCAGAAATGACATTAGAAACGAGTTTCACTTCAAAGTTTTCATACTGCGTCAACAAGTTGTACGGTACGATCATATAGTCCACGACCGATTTACCGATATTTGATACATATGTGAAATTGTTTTTATCTTCTTTCCCCCGACCGTTTAACATACAACATCTACTCTTTCAGAAAATTCTCCAAATGATCACCAAACACGTTTCTCGTATCGTCAACCCATTTTAGTTCTGGAACTAAGTCCATCATATCGTCAAAATCTTGAATAGATCCGACACGTCCGTTAAAATCGCCACAAAGGAATATTGGAACATCATTACTATATAAAAAGATTTGTGACAGTAAACTGTCGTAGAAGTCTTGCGCTATATTTCCCCTGCTTGAACGTTCAGGCTGTAAATAGCATACACAAAAGCACATTTTCATGTCTTGATCGACCTTTGATCTAAGTTGTATCCATAAGATGTCATCTCGATTATTGTCTAAAATGTCCACCTCAAAATGTTGTAGCAAACTCGATTTCAATAAAAATCCCACACCCCCGCTTCCACGCCATGAGTTATGTAAAATGTTTCTTCTATTTGAGCCGATCCATTTGTACCCAAGTAAGTTGATTTTATCATCCCCTTTCAGGTGCGTTTCTCTTAACCTAATTATATCAAAATTAAGGGCGTGTAAAATGTTCTCTCGCAAAGTTCTACTGTCATCACAATTATGGGACAAATACCACCCATTACAATTCCAACTACCTATTAAAAGTTCTGAATCAAAGTCATTTCGCTGGCAGAGTAGTCAATGTTCTTTTTGAACGATTTGTCCGCTTTTAAATTCAAGATCCGGGATAGCCTTCACTATTCGCCGCATGTTGGCTTCTTGCATCCGTTCGCGTCTAGAGCGATCTGGCTCTATATAGATGTTACTAAAGTTTTCGTTGTTTTTTTAACTTGCGTTTGTTTCTCAAAACATTCGTACGTTGCGTTTCATCAGCAAATGATACGATTAACGGTTTTGGTCTTTGATTGGAGCTTGCGGCGGTCCGATTAAGGTGTGCGGTGATCCTTTCAACTTTCAATACATCAAAGTCAAGCTCTAACGCACGCAGTAGACCGTTAGCGTATACCTTTAAACTTTCTTCACTCTAGTTATCGATCGGTTGTACATTTTTAAACACAAGCTTTAGGTGAACACTATTCCTACTATTTTCAATGTTTACATTTTGAGTTAGTTTGAATTCTACATCTTTCATCTTTGTTTCAAGTTCTTTAATTTTATTGTCAACTTGTGCGAATTCTAGCGTCATTTCAGATTTCAGTTTGTCCATGTTCTCTTTGATTTCTCTGGTAAAGTTTTTTTCTAAATTTGTCATTCTTTGTTCTAATGATTTTCTCATAGATTCCTGATTATCTTTGATGGTTATTAGAATTTGGAATAGATCGTCAGTAGATTTCTCTGTTTTTGCGGCGTGTGATGGTGATGGTGAGGTATTTGAAGATGACATCGCACTAATTCTTTTGGGGTGGGACAGTAAGATTGATCGTTGTCAGTGTCAGATGAGCTGTAATTACGGGCGAATTGCGGGGCAAAGCTGGGCTTGTTTTTGTATCTTGACATTTGTTTATGAAGTCATGCAGATATGTGTGCTTTGCAGAGTTACCATATCGTCAAATATTGTTTCTTGATCTTCTTTTGTTGATATTTTGTAAACAATAACACGGAGCACTAAATAAAGACGTCCATATTGGGTAAGCCTCGTTTTCGCTATTGGTTTCATTTCAGAAGAAGTCATTTTTATGCATTTCTAATAGGGTCCTATGTTAAACTAAGTCCCCCGCTGGCGGCCATCTTGGATGATGGATTGGCTTCAAAGTAACAACACTTGGTCAGGACCTCATAAGAACATTCATACTATGTTTGGTTTCATTCCATTCAGTGGTTCTCTAAAAGAAGTCATTTGTTTGCATTTCCCATAGATTCCTATTTTAAACTAAGTCCCCCGCTAGCGGCCATGTTGGATGATGGATTGGCTACAATGTAACAGAACTTGGTCAAGACCTCATAAGGAACATTCATGCCATGTTTGGTTTCATTCTATTCATTGGTTTTCTAAAAGAAGTCATTTGTATGCATTTCCTATAGGGTCCTATGTTAAACTAAGTCCCCCACTGGCGATCATCTTGGATGGTGGATTGGCTACAAAGTAACAACACTTGGTCAGGACCTCATTAGAACATTTATACTATGTTTGTTTTCATTCCATTCAGTGGTTCTCTAAAAGAAGACATTTGTATGCATTTCTAAAAGGGGCCTATGTTAAACTAAGTCCCCCGCTGGCGGCCATCTTGGCTGATGGATTGGCTACAAAGTAACAACACTTGGTCAGGACCTCAAAAGGAACATTCATGCCATGTTTGTTTCATTCCATTCATTGGTTTTCTAAAAGAAGTCATTTGTATGCATTTCCTATACGGTCCTATCTTAAACTAAGTCCCCCACTGGCGACCATCTTGGATGATGGATTGGCTACAAAGTAACAACACTGGGTCAGGATCTCATTAGAACATTTATACTATGTTTGGTTTCATTCCTTTCAGTGGTTCTCTAAAAGAAGTCATTTTTATGCATTTCCAATAGGGTTCTATGTTAAACTAAGTCCCCCACTGGCGGCCATCATGGATATGGATCGGCTACAAAGTAACAACACTTGGTCAGCACCTCATAAGGAAATACATGCCATGTTTGGTTTCATTCCATTCAGTGGTTCTCTAAAAGAAGTTCAAAATGTTAAAACTTCGCTACGCCGACGGACGATTAAGGACGACGAGGGACGAAGACGGACGACGGACGACAAGTGATAAAAGAAACATTCTGAACATTTCTGTTCCTGGCAGATTTGTTTTCTTTAACTCTTTCTTACCAAGATAACATACAATGCTTTCATTTAACCCTTTATTTACCATTTTAGCCTCCGTTGTTATGTTTACCAGTATGAGTACAGAACACTTTTTTTTTTCAAAACTAGATACCCCTAGGATGTTATAATTGTGTTTTTTTCATAAATTTGTTAATTGAACTCTTTCTTAAAATAGTGGGAGATATAATGAACATAATTGTGCAAATCGTGATACAAGCATTAAATTTGGTATAAAGGTTGACTTATTGATAATAAAAAAGAATCAGCTGCAGGCCATAACAAAAATCCATTTTTGTTTCAAGATGGCCAACGCTCATTTTGCAAATGGCGTCATATCCAATTGGCTACATTTCGTAAATCCTTGAAAGCTGTGTTATAGGTATAATCCAATGTAAGTTTTGACAAAACGTAAATTACAATTCCTAAAGTACGACAAAACAACACATAAATGAAGAAAAAATAGTGACTTCCGGTTCCAAAATGGGGGCAAAAACTTTGAAAATGTATATTCTTTATTATCTCCTTCAATATAACAAGTGATATCACTTTTTCTGTGAAGATTAAATGCCTAGGTTGGTTGTTATAACAGTTTGCTTATCTTATAATTATCTGACAGTTGCCAATACAAAATTCCGTACAAGGAAGGCCAGAACGGTGGCATTTACAGTTACCAACACAGCTGATTTTTTGCCTCCACATTTCGAAAGTTCCTGACACGAGGATGCAGCGGCAGCCAAAGAAGTCCAGTTTGGTTTCTAACTGTCATTGTTTTTTTTTTTCTTTTATCCAACCCCAGTGTTCATGCCTTGCATTGGTACATGTACATGTGGAATACAGGAATCAGAGTGAGTCTAAACATGTCCTTCTTGATATGCTTCTCTTTTCATATGCTCCGGGAAAAAACCCTCTTGTATGCGGAATTGCACCACAATGCCGCTGCTTTCTGGCAAACAATTCACATCATGCCTTGTTAACAGCAAATGTTGATGTTATTATGTCATACATGATGCAAATAAATATGATGTGCATGTTTGTGTCTTCATACAAAAAAGTCCGTTTTATCTGGAAATACTTCCCATGTCAGCCAAGCTGACTCCTTCCCTTTCCCATGAAAATCCGGACAAGTATCACATCCACTGAATGCATGAAATAGAGGAAGAGCAGCTACACAGGGACCAAACGCATTTGATATGTCACGTACAGAAAGCCATCAAAAATCTGTATTCCTTCCAAAACCTATTTACAATTTGGTCCATTTAATTTTTCGAGTGCTGCAATTTCTAACACTAGTACATCTGTGTCAGTACTACCACAAATTACTTTTTACAACATTTTTAATAATCATGCGTTACATGGACAAACATTCGTGTATCTGCTACTGAAAGATTACAAAGAGACAGCTAGGAAGTATCCTTTTTGCAATTGCAAAGAATATTTTCACCATGAGTAACATACACATTTTTTGTAAGTCTTTAAGGAAGCAAATTCTGTCGGCAAAGTAACTTGAACAATTTGGTTTCGTTTTCATCGTCACAGAAACAACTACTACAAACCTTTGGTGTTCTACCACAACCAACACCTCTCCGTCTAACACAAGAACCCAGCACAAGAGTCGTGGTGTAGTGGTTAAGGCAACGGACTACTAACACAAAGGTTCCACGTTCGATCCATGTTCCGGGGGGGGGGGAATTTCATAGACTGAATTTTTCGGCTCTCCCTTGACACCGTTTGCGAGTATGGTCTTGAGAAACGATGATAGTCCGTCGGATGGTGACGATAAATGGCTGACCCGTGTTTAGAGAGAGTCATATCTCTTGCACATAAAAGACAACCTTGTGGATTTCGAAAAAGACTAGGCTAATGCCGCTTCAAGGCAGCACATGTACACGCTAAGTGGAAAGGTATTAATATCAGTTGCAATAACGTGTTTCTTAATCCATTATAAATTATATGTTTAACACTTAAAACCTGCCTTTTGTCTTGTTACACATGTTACCGCCTTTAAATTATTAAGTTGGTGAACATCAAATACAATGTCTACTCTTGAATCTTATCAATGCAATATTTTATGAAAGGCTGTATGACATCATTTGTTTCTGTCCAACTTGGTGGCCTGGTATTAACCTTTGCTGTCCCACCAACGATAAATGCGTCAGAATTCAGACAAGAAAATCGCAGATTTTTTCAAGAAAACCCATTTGCAGCGATTTAAAACCACTGCAAAAGTGTCATCCTGAGACAAAGACGGAGGAACAGTTTGGTTTTTATACAAACAGGAATATTCCAAGTCAAACTGTCAATTGTGACAAGAAACGAAAACGTTTTCTGATTCAGATTATAAAATTTTAAAAAACTTTTAAAAAGTGACTTTAATTGTATGTCTGGTCATATATACATGTGTAAAGTAATTGTTTTGTTATTGTCTTTTTATTAAAAAGTATGCCAATAGACTGAAGTTTTCTATCGGTTTGTTAATTGATTTCTAGAAAAGCTTGAATTATTGTGTGACAACTTAAAACGAAGCATACAATATTATATATTTATATCATATATATACAAGTATATTATGAGAAGGGGTCATCTCGGAAATCAACGAACAACCTATTATCTTTTTGTACAATATCAAATGTATGTTTTCTTTTTTTTTATCATTATCATAAAATATCATTGTTTTTTTCTTTTTCTTCAACGGGTCAAAAACAAAATATTAACCACCTTACCTAGCAATGTAACGTGAAATTTCGATTTGTTTGGATAACTAGATTTGAAATTAATGACCACAAAATGGTATGATAGTATTGTCAATCGTTTGAATTGTTTTACAATGTCATTTCGAATTCGGAGCCTTTTAAAGCTGACTACGTGGTTTCGACTTTGCTAATGGTTGAAGGCCATATGGTGACCTATAGTTATTATGTTCAGTGTCATTTTGTGGAGAGTTGTTTCATTGGCAATCATACCACATCTTCTTTTTGTTATACATATATGAATTATGTACAATATATGTGGTGGTAAGGTTGTATGAATGCCAATAAGACAACTATCCAACATAGTGAAAATGAAGTGGATGTAAGCAACTTTAAATTACGATCGGCTTTCAAAAATGATAAAAAATTGAACCATTCAGTCAGCTTATAAAGGACACCTACATGACAAATTTTCCAACAATGTAAAGGGAAAACTCCAACTGCATTGTCTAATATGACAAAAGAATAAATAAAAACAGATATGACAGACAACAACCAACGATAACATATGAACTACATACTATTCACTTAGGAACGGCACATACAGATGAGGCATGGTTAATCATATTTGTGATTGCAGAATACTCCCCCTAACATAGAACAGTGATGTGATAGCACCACATTAGTAATAACTGCAGTTGAAAATGGCTTGTCTCAATAGATCTGAACGATGCACAAAAGAATGAAAACATAAAGACTAAAAAAGTATCTAGCTTAGAGTTCTTGCAGTTATTTAAAGATAGTTCAAATCCAAAAACAAATAATAACTTCTCATGTGTTCCCAAACTTACTTATTTTTTACATCGAATTTTTTTTTTTTAAATATTGTCACCGTGTTTAGTTAATTTCTAATTTATTTTTTCTTGAATAAAAAAAAACATTTACAAATATTATGAGGGATATAACATTTTTCAAACTGCCTTTTAAAGTGAGGCTCTCATTGGGGGTATCCAAGTAATCTCAAAATGACAATTTGTTTTGCCTATATAATCACATAACCATTAGTTTTACTTAAAACGAAGAATCAAATAATCAAGAATAAAGTCTTGATTATCAAATCATCAATTAATTCTCAAATATTTGGTCTGGTTATCAAAAAATCATTATAAAAACGGCCAAGTTATCACATGATCAAAAACCCCATGAGGAGCCTCAAAAGTGTTTACGGACACTCGCCAGTCAACATCTTGACAATGTAAAGCTTATTG
This sequence comes from Mytilus edulis, assembly GCF_963676685.1. Taxonomy (NCBI): domain Eukaryota; kingdom Metazoa; phylum Mollusca; class Bivalvia; order Mytilida; family Mytilidae; genus Mytilus; species Mytilus edulis. Next base: position 72,487,107 of record NC_092350.1, on the reverse strand, counting down.
ATTCCAAAAACGAAGTTGTGATATGATTGCAATGAGACAACTCTCCACACGAGACCAAATGACACAAATTTTGGCAACTTTAGATCACCAATCAGCCTTTACATATGAGCAAAGCCCATACCGCATGTCAGCTATAAAGTCACCGAAATGACAAATGAAAACAATTCAAACGAGGAAACTAACGGCATAATTAGGGTACAAAACATTAAAAGTCTTTCGAACAGCGGTATACTACTGCTGATTTTACTTTCACCTCAACTAATATGACTAATAAAAGCCGTCCTCTTTTTATTGTTTATTGTATCTTTGACATTATCTGTTAAGAGTTACCTTTTCAATAAAATAGAAAATTAAAACAACGTGAGATATATATATATATATATATATATAAAAGTCTATAAAAACGACCAACCAGCAAATTTACTATGTACCGGATCGTCTAGAATAGGCGATACTATGCAGATAAGGAAAAAATTATATCAGTCTAAAGATTTGCACAACGGTACTGATATAAGATGTTATAATACGAAAATGTTGTTATTAAATCGTGCTGACAAATATTTCGGCTCAACAAATGGCCTTTTTCAAGTGTCACAAGTTTCAACAATACTGATACATAATGTATAAGGTGTAAAAATAGATCAGTAATAATACAGGTAAGTTTTGGTCGATTGATTTTTAATCCAAAAGCCTGAATATCATAATATAAACAAAACACTATAAATCAATATACGTGACTGTGTATATTAACAATAAAAATGAGTGAAAAAACAAAAACGCTAGTATTTCTTATTGATGCCGTTTGGATGATGTACATTAAGTTCCTTTATCCAAAAGCTTTCCCGAACCTGTCGCTGGGCATCACTCCAGTGAATATTCTGTTCAATCACTAGAATTTTCATGCGGTTAAAGTCATCAGGTTTGTGACCCGACTGTCTGAAGTGCTGAGAAACTGGGAGAAGTGGCTTCTTAGAGATATCACTCCTATGGCCATTGAGGCGTTTGTGGAAAGGCTGCTTTGACTCACCAACATATTGGAGGCCACAAACCGAACATTCTAGTATGTAAACAACATTCATACTTTTGCAGGTAACATTGCAAAATATCTTATAGTTGTTTTCGGTTGCCTTACTGTGAAATGTTGATGAATGCTGAATCTGTAGGCAGCATTTGCAGCGTTTTTCTTCACACGAACGACATTCTCCAGAAGTACTTCTATTATCAGACACTTCAGCCCGCACCAGCAGGTTCCGCAGACTACTAGGTTGCCTAAAAGCTATCATTGGAGGCTCGGGAAAAATCTTGGATAGTTTGGAATTCTTTTCACCTGATTTCCAATGCTCACGAATGACACCAAAGCTGTTTTTGAGAGATGGGTGGTAAGTAACAACACATGGAGTCCTTTTATTTTTATTTTTAACTTTGTATTCCAATAGTTCACTCCTGGGAATTGATTCCGCTTTCTGAAAGCTTTTTTTGATATTTCTGTGTTTGTAGCCCCTTTTCTTCAAGCGAGTTTCAAGTTGACGTAGTTGTCTTTTAGTTGTTTCTGTGTTGGAACATATTCGCTTGACTCTAAGTGCCTGACTGATATATATATATATATACAACTCGTCTAAACATCAACCCAACAATGTTAGATCTGTAAATTTGCTTTCGCAAATTTTTGGTTCTTCCCTCGCCGGGATTCGAACCCATGCTACTGTGATATCGTGACACCAAATCGCCTGCACTGCAGCCGTCCCGCTAGACCACACGACCACCTGGGCTCTCAAAAAAAGAGCTTTCGGTGGGCATGTGTTACCTTTCCACGTCAGTTTTAATCTAGCGGCGTACTACAGTACATGATATATAAGGCATGAAGATGTGATTTGTAGGATCCTTTACTATAGATAATTTAGCTGATCTGTAACAATAACATCTTCATGCCTTATATATCATGTACTGTAGTCTGTTGTTATTTATGTATTATTGTCATTTTATTTATTTTCTTTTGTTACATCTTTTGACATCAGACTCGGACTTCTCTTGAACTGAATTTTAATGTGCGTATTGTTATTCTTTTACTTTTCTACATTGGCTAGAGGTATAGGGGGAGGGTTGAGATCTCATAAACATGTTTAACCCCGCCGCAATTTTGCGCCTGTCCCAAGTCAGGAGCCTCTGGCCTTTGTTAGTCTTGTATGATTTTAAATTTTAGTTTCTTGTGTATAATTCGGAGTTTAGTATGACGTCCATTATCACTGTACTATTATGCATATTTTAGGGGCCAGCTGAAGGACACCTACGGGTGCGGGAATTCTCGCTACATTGAAGACCCATTGGTTGCCTTCGGCTGTTGTTTGCTCTATGGTCGGGTGGTTGTCGCTTTGACATATTCACCATTTCCTTTCTCAATTTTATGTAGTACGCCGCTAGATTAAAACTGACGTGGAAAGGTAACACATGCCCACCGAAAGCTCTTTTTTTGAGAGCCCAGGTGGTCGTGTGGTCTAGCGGGACGGCTGCAGTGCAGGCGATTTGGTGTCACGATATCACTGTAGCATGGGTTCGAATCCCGGCGAGGGAAGAACCAAAAATTTGCGAAAGCAAATTTACAGATCTATCATTGTTGGGTTGATGTTTAGACGAGTTGTATATACATTATGTACACAGCCATGTATCACCATCATTGATGGAGATCCGATGGATACATCTGTTGTAGGGTTGTCACTGACTCAGACGTACTTATATATATATATATATATATATATATATATACCCCCAATTGGGACATTAGCTGTACGGTGGTACATACCTAGATTAAGTGGACTTTTTAAAAACTCAATTTTTTGGGTGTGTGGACCAGATAGGCAATCCATATTTAGTATTTTTCGGTAAATTCATTGTAAGAATTGAATGTAAGAATTTTTTTTCTAAATAATTTTTTTTTGGGAGAGATATGTTTCTGAATCCTTATTTGGTATTATCAAAAAGCCACTTTAACTTTGACCTGAATTTAGAAAGCCACTTTACTAGAATGCTTTACCGAACCTACAACTGGCACATAAAGTGGATTGTTGTCACGTGATCAGATAGGTACGATAGTAGATAAGGTGCACACAGATATACAGATTATGTGACGTCATTAAAAAATATTGGTAGATAAGGTGTACATCGTAGTTACAAAGCGAGTTAAAGTGGCTGTTATTCGAAATATATATATTATTGTGGAAATTCCAATACGTCACAAAGCAATATGGCGATTGTTTACATCAATGTTGACAATGAGTTGATGAAAAGGAAAATAGCTCTCGATAGTGAATAAACTGCATGCAAACGTAAGTTAATCTATATATATATCAGATATTTTATTTAGTATAAAAGAATGCAGTATTATTCGATTTTGTTTTATAAAAGAATATCAATTGTGGTAAATATAAATAATGTGTGTTGCATGAATTTAATATTTGAAATTTCAATATTTTCACAACCATAAAGGAAATTGTGTTTATTTAAATATTGTGGAATCTAACATCTGAACAAGAATTTGTGTATTAATATTTATGTCACGTGATACGATAGACACGATAGAAGATAAGATGCACACAGATATACAGATTATGTGACGTCATTTAAATATATTGGTAGATAAGGTGTACATCGTAGTTACAAAGCGAGTTAAAGTGGCTGTGAATCGAAATATATATATATATTATTGTGGAAATTCCAATACGTCACAAAGCAATATGGCGATTGTTTACATCAATGTTGACAATGAGCAGACAATGAGATGATGTGTTGAAACACGAAAAGGAAAATATCTCTCGAATGTGAATAAACTGCATGCAAACGTAAGTTAATCTATATATCAGATATTTTATTTAGTATAAAAGAATGCAGTATTATTCGATTTTGTTTTATAAAGAATATCAATTGTGGTAAATATGAATAATGTGTGTTGCATGAATTTAATATTTGAAATTTCAATATTTTCACAACCATAAAAGAAATTGTGTTTATTTAAATATTGTGGAATCTAACATCTGAACAAGAGTTTGTGTATTAATATTCATGTCACGTGATAAGATAGGCACGATAGTAGATAAGATGCGCACAGATATACAGATTATGTGACGTCATTTAAATATATTGGTAGATAAGGTGTACATCGTAGTTACAAAGCGAGTTAAAGTGGCTGTGAATCGAAATATATATATATATTATTGTGGAAATTCCAATACGTCACAAAGCAATATGGCGATTGTTTACATCAATGTTGACAATAAGTTGACAATGAGATGATGTGTTGAAACACGAAAAGGAAAATATCTCTCGAATGTGAATAAACTGCATGCAAACGTAAGTGAATCTATATATCAGATATTTTATTCAGTATAAAAGAATGCAGTATAATTCGATTTTGTTTTGTAAAGAATATCAATTGTGGTAAATGTAAATAATGTGTGTTGCATGAGTTTAATATTTGAAACTTCAATATTTTCACAACCATATAAGAAATTGTGTTTATTTAAATATTATGGAATTATACATTTGAACAAGAATTTGTGTATTAATATTCATGTCACGTGATCACGATGGTAGATTAGGTCTACACAGATATACAGATTATGTGACGTTATTTATATATATTGGTAGATAAGGTGTACTTCGTAGTTACAAAGCGAGTTAAAGTGGCTGTTATTCGAAAATATATATATTATTGTGGAAATTCCAATACGTCACAAAGCAATATGGCGATTGTTTACATAATAATAATAAAATTCTTTATTTAACGAAGGTAACACATTTAACAATTACATGTTAATCTTCAAAAACTATCAATACAAATAAAAAACGTACAAAAAAAAAATACAATATAAAATACATAATACAGTTAAATAAGCACATATGCATTCAGTAGAAGAAGAAAAAGAAATCATTAGTTTCATGCATCTTTATTCTGTTCAGTTAGAAAATAGTTTGAACAGTTGGTCTTAAATGTATCTAAATTATCTATTTCTTTAATATTATTTGGTAAATTATTCCAGGTAATAAGACCAGAATATTTAAATGTTCTTTTTAAAAAATCAGAATTAGGTCTTGTTACATGAAGAAGTAACATGTTCACGTCCTTAATATATGCATATTTGACTTTGAGAAGCCATCCTTTAACATATTTGGTCGGGTTCTTGTCTCTTTGACATATTCCCCATTTCCATTTTCAATTTTATCATCAACTAAAAAGTAAAACCAGACAAAGAAAATTTGCCTGTCTGTAATTGCAGGAACTTAATTTCACACAGTGGCAATTTTCACAAATAAATTTATATTCTCGCTCTATCATTTACCGAAATCGACGAAATACCTATTTGCTGTGACGATGTTTGATATTATACAAACTATAGGCATGTAGAACAAAATCAGAAAAACTTTTCTAAAGCCCGAAGTTTTTTTATTGCTTTTATTTTTTTTTCTTCTAAAGTTTGACAATGGAATTTGATACACAAATCCGAACATTTGAGTTTAATAAAGCATATTACACATAGACTTTGTTCAAGAACGGGAGCCTGTCGTGAATTTAAAAGTGATGCAAAAGACGTCACACTTCTTCTGATGTCAATCGAAGTAAAACCGTTAAATATTTTAAACTAAACACTGTTGTTGTCACCATAACTAATTATGGTTTATTTCATACAACACAAACGATTTAAAATGGGCCGTAGCATTTTTGAGAAATAACATTAAGGCCAAAATATTGGCCATGTGGCACAGATCTTCTGAATACCATTAAAGTCAATGAGGCCATCAGTTTTTACAAATACTAATAAATTGCAATTTACACCAATTAAAAGACTGATCAAAATAAAAAAAAAAACACAAATACAGTAAAAACATTCGACACTTGAGAGTGATAAATGAACGAAGCAGACATACTGTGGTGTCATCACACGAGCAATCATATACAGATACCATGCAGAATAGCGTGACGTTATCAATTGTTGTCAGGGTTGCCATGGCGCTGTTTGATAACGTTCGAAGCCGAGCCGATTCTTAGCAGTCAAAGGTAAAACGTTTTCCAATGCCATGGCAGTCAAAGGGTCAATACTCTATGATAAAACCACAAAAACGTAAAACGCTTCAAATTCTACAAACTGGCATGTAGACTCCTGCTGTCCTTTTGTAGCTAAGTACAAAAAATGTACAAGGAGAAGACATCATATCTAAGTTTTATTTATCCGGTTGGGAACAAACCCTCTATATGGTGTTTATAGCTGATAGAGGGATAAAATTATTGCTGGTGCTGGAAAAATATAAAATATGTTATTTTTGTGAAGTCATGAAAGGTTATTTTATTTCTTGCCTTGATCCCTTTCTGCGACAGGAAAGTGTCACAGCAAAAATAAGCTTTTGGGTCGTTCTGGCCCCACGTAGATCTGGCCTTGCGGTCATAAAACTTTCGAGTCAGTTTTTTGTACTCGTACTCGAAAATCAACCAATCAAAATGCTGGATTTCATGTTTCGAGTATGATTTTTGTGCTCCGAGCACTGAGCAAAGTTTATGACTTCAACCCCTGGCCCAAGTCGATCCGGCCCAACGTCGATCCACCCCATATGTAAAATCGATCCGGCCCCAATAAAAAATATATTTATCATGTTTATAAGAAATAAAAATAAAGATGTATATATTAATTGTAATTCATAAATGTTTATGATTTTTATTATAATGTCAATAAATGTAAAAGGTGTACGGTAAAAAAATAAAAAGACCTTTGAAAAATATCTATTTTAGATGAGTATAAAACAACTAGGTTGATTATGTTTTTATTTCAAGTTTTCTAGATTATTGGGTATATTCATATTATAACGTATATAAAAGAATTCAAACATCAACATTAATCAGCAGTAAGGCCCTGGGTTCGTTCTCCTTACTTTTATCAAGGACGCATAATACTAAAATATTAAAATTATGGGTATTTAAGTTAAATAAACCTTTTCAGATATTTAAATGGTATAAATTCTCGAAATTCACGAAAACACATGAAAATAATTAAAAGTTAATGGCTTGTTTTGGAGCATTAATAGGTCATAATAATAATTCTCACTGATTGTTGTTATAATTGCCTTTGATACATTAATAATTGGAATGATCCGAATGAAACAACAGGATTATTCGGGTTAATCTTAATCAAATTGGTTACGCTTCTGCGCATGTGCACCATTAGGAAATTTAATTGTGCATCCGAAAGTTTCAAAATAATGATATCATTTATTCATACAATCCATCTCGTGTTAAATTCAAGTATGTACGAGGAGAGTATGACTTCAAATCAATTATGCTTGAACATTCTGTATGTATGTTCCTGTCCCTAGTCAGGAGTCCGTCATTCAGTGGTTGTCCTTTGTTTATGTGTTACATATTTGTTTTTGATAGATTGGGCTGTTAGATCTCTCGTTTGAATTGTTTTACAATGTCATTTCGGGGCCTTTTATAGCTGACTATACGGTATGGGCTTTGCTAATTGTTGATGGCCATACTGTGCCCTATAGTTGTTAACTTCTGTGTTATTTGATCTCTTGTGGAGAGTAGTCTCATTGGCAATCATACCTTATCTTCTCTTTGACAGAAAATATTTTAACTTTCGTTTTAAAAAACACATGTCCAAAACTGGAATATGATTTGATTGCGTTAAAGATCTGAACACAGACAGAACAACTAACATGACTAAATCCATATATTTTTTTTCAAGTGTTCATATTTTTTTTTATTTAAGCGTTCATCCTGAGATTGCGGTACCTTTTTGGTCACTATTTATGTGTTGCGTCTAAATATGAATTGTAACACTTTATAGTGACTGAACAGGTTGATTTAACTTCATCAAGAAACAGAAAAAGAAGACGAATTCAATGGAACAGCTCTAGACTATTTAACATGCAAGCTGATTATTGATAGATCTATAAGGATAGTAAGGTAAGTTATCAATAGATTGAATAATAATGGGGATAACCATAAAATTGAGAATGGAAATGGGGAATGTGTCAAAGAGACAACAACCCGACCAAATAAAAAACAACAGCAGAAGGTCACCAACAGGTCTTCAATGAAGCGAGAAATTCCCGCACCCGGAGGCGTCCTTCAGCTGGCCCCTAAACAAATATATATACTAGTTCAGTGATAATGAACGCCATACTAATTTCCAAATTGTACACAAGAAACTAAAATTAAAATAATACAAGACTAACAAAGGCCAGAGGCTCCTGACTTGGGACAGGCGCAAAAATGCGGCGGGGTTAAACATGTTTGTGAGATCTCAACCCTCCCCCTATACCTCTAACCAGTGTAGAAAAGTAAACGCATAACAATACGCACATTAAAATTCAGTTCAAGAGAAGTCCGAGTCTGATGTCAGAAGATGTAACCAAAGAAAATAAACAAAATGACAATAATACATAAATAACAACAGACTACTAGCAGTTAACTGACATGCCAGCTCCAGACTTCAATTAAACTGACTGAAAGATTATGATTTCATCATATGTACATCAGGCACAATCCTTCCCGTTAGGGGTTTAGTATCATACCATCATAACATATATGAGAAGAACATAACCCGTGTCATGCCAACAACTGTTTTTAGAATAAATGTGTTTAGTTCCGACGCAAAGACCTTATCAGTGACTCAATATTAACGCCAAAATATGCAATCTTTAATGACTTGACAACAGTATCGTAATTATATCCCTTCTTAATAAGTCTATTCAAAGGTTTTTTAAGTTTCTGAGGTGAATACTGACACCTTTGTGCTTTATAAAGAATATTTCCATAAAAAATTGGATGTGAAATACCTGAACGTATAAGAAGTCTGCATGTTGAGCTATATTTACGAATGATGTCTTTATACCGATGATAAAATTTAGTAAATGTTTTGACTAGTTTGTGATATCGAAAACCCTGGTGTAATAATTTTTCAGTAATACATAAATTTCTCTCGTTAAAATCTAAAACATTGTTACATACACGAGCGAATCGTACAAGTTGAGATATATAAACACCGTAAGATGGTGACAAGGGAACGTCACCATCTAAAAACGGATAATTAACGATAGGAAATGAAAAATCATCCCTTTTATCATAAATTTTAGTATTCAGCTTTCCGTTAGTGATATAGATATCAAGATCGAGGAAAGGGCAGTGGTCATTGGTAGTATTAGCTTTATTTAAAGTAAGTTCAGCAGGATAAATTTCATTAATATACATACTGAAGTCGTCATTATTGAGAGCCAAAATATCATCCAAATATCTAAAAGTATTATTAAATTTGTTTATCAGATGTTGTTTTGATGGGTCTTTGCTTATTTTTGTCATAAATTGTAACTCATAACAATACAAAAAGAGGTCCGCAATAAGTGGTGCACAGTTAGTCCCCATTGGAATTCCGATAATCTGACGATATACGGAATCCCCAAAGCGAACAAAAATGTTATCTAGAAAAAATTCAAGGGCATATATAGTATCAAAGCATGTCCAATTAACATAGTTTTTTTGTTTATTGCTACTAAAAAATGACCTAAAAGAGTTTGAACATATATATTCACATTCTGATTTTTTGAATGCCCATTTAATTAGGTGTGTGAATTTTTTCTTAATGAGAATGTGAGGCAATGTGGTATACAGGGTAGAAAAATCAAAACTTTGAATAGATTCAAAATCACCAATATAAGCATGCAATTTATCAAGTACTTCCAACGAGTTCTTGACACTCCAAAAGTAATTTATTCCACTATTTTCGAAGGCCTTATTTGAACAATTTATTATAAGGTTTTTAATTGTACCAAGTGTGCTGGTAGGAAGAATAGACAATTTAGTAGTTGAACAATGGCTTGAAGACGAAATAAATCTATATTTGTAAGGGGTTTTGTGTAGCTTCGGAAACCAATACATTGTTGGGACTTTCATTGTATTTGGCTCTGCTTGTAAAGCGGTGGCTAAAAGTTTATATTTGTTACAGATTTCGTTTTCTAAAAATGGAGTCAGTTGGAATGTTGGTGAATTGGTGATTTCCTTTTTCAGAACCTCAATGTAAAATTTACGTCATACAATAATAATATTATTAGCAGCTTTATCGGCCGGGACAAAAACAAATTCCTTGGCTAATTCTTTTAGTTTATGTTTGATACGAGAAATAGGTTTATTTTGGTTATTGTTAATAGTAAAATGTTCTTTAAAATGTTGAATACGTATATCAACTATCTTCATTAATGAATTAAAAAAAGAGTCCAAAGATTTTTTGTCAGCTTTTTCCCGTTTTATCCATTTTATACAGTAAGTATGGAGTGAGTCGTGGATGATATTACGACACTCATTCCAATTAATAATTGACGGGGGACGATATTTAGGTCCTTTACTGAGGAATGATTTTAACTCTCGGTCTTGAACGATGTTAAGATCTCCTGTTATAACATGGGAAATGGGTCCATAAATATATTCGGAATTACTGCAATTACATGAAGTAGGTGTATTTTCACTGATATTAACATCTTTACACAATTGACTATAATTAAACACAAATTTCCGGGTAGATTTCTTGTAAATATAACAAATAAGAGGTAGCTCAGTATTGTCAAAATATCCAGGAATTTGTTCTTTAACAGAATGGTCGTTAAATATACCGGCAATATTTACAAAATCAAAGCCTTTATTGACATACTTAATTTTAATAAAATGCTTTTTATGATCTTCAGGGCGATCAATTTTGGGAAATAATTTAGAATAACAATATGCCATAATAATTTGAACAATTTCATACTTAGGACTGCTATATGAAATTGTGTTGCAATCCTCCAAAATTTTATTTAACTTATTAACCGGTAACGAACAGAGTTTTGTTAACAGATAATGTCTGCCGTTGTTTTTTGAAATAGAAATTAGGTCCGAAATATTGGTATGATTGGCCCGAAATTTTCTTTGATTGCGATTTGTTCTACGACCGTGAGAACGGTTTTTACGAACAGTTTTAGAAACTATATCCAAAATGTTAACGGAATTGGTTCTAGATATATTACAACATTTTTATGCCGCAGCCTTAGCTATGGATGTTATAGTTTGACTCGACCAAATGTTTGAAACTTATACACAATGCTTATTACGCCAAACACGGATCAAGTTTGAATTTTAGTGGCATAACTTTAACCTTTCTAGAGAAAATGTATAGTACTATCAAACACTTATCAAAGCTGGTATATAGACCAGTTACATCCCTGAATAAGTAAACATTAAATAACTAAAGAGCATTACAAATAGTATCAACAGATCAAATAAACAAGAAAGTACGATTTGAGAGTACTCACAGTTACTGAAAAGCCAAAAACAATTAATTTAAAAAAGAATCATGCACCAGAGACTAAAATCAACTAAAACAGATCCCAGAAATTTAGTATTTCAACGTCATGAATAGTCAAAGAAGACATGACTTGTGCAATGCCAAAAAACAAATGTATGCTTGTTAACATATTGAAAAATTGCTGAATTTTTTGTCGTTTTCTTTCTCAAACTTAAGTTTCCCTCAACCTAACGTTATAAAACTTATACACAATTCTTATTGCCACAAAATACAGATGAAAGTCAAATTTTGTGTTACTATTACTTTTCTAGAGTTATGCCCCTTTACAAATGAAAAAATTACTGAATTTGTTAGTTGGTCTATCTTTTGAGACATGCTTGGTACAATTGGTTTTTATTGTGTAGAAAGATAGTACTATTATGTTAGATGGTCTATCTTTTGAAATATGCTTGGTATAACTGGTTTTTATTGTGTAGAAAGATAGTACTATGATGTTAGACAGTCTATCTTTTGAAACATGCTTGGTATAATTGGGTTTTATTGTGTAGAAAAATAGTACCATGATGTTAGATGGTCTATCCAATGAAACATGCTTGGTATAATTGGTTTTTATTGTGTAGAAAGATAGTACCATTGTGTTAGATGGTCTATCTAATGAAACATGCTTGGTATAATTGGTTTTTATTGTGTAGAAAGATAGTACTATAATGTTAGATGGTCTATCTAATGAAACATGCTTGGTATAATTGGTTTTTATTGTGTAGAAAGATAGTACTATGATGTTAGACGGTCTATCTAATGAAACATGCTTGGTATAATTGGTTTTTATTGTGTAGAAAGATAGTACTATTATGTTAGATGGTCTATCTAATGAAACATGCTTGGTATAATTGGTTTTTATTGTGTAGAAAGATAGTACTATGATGTTAGATGGTCTATCTAATGAAACATGCTTGGTATAATTGGTTTTTATTGTGTAGAAAGATAGTACTATGATGTTAGATGATCTATCTAATGAAACATGCTTGGTATAATTGGTTTTTATTGTGTAGAAAGATAGTACTATGATGTTAGATGGTCTATCTAATGAAACATGCTTGGTATAATTGGTTTTTATTGCGTAGAAAGATAGTACTATGATGTTAGATGGTCTATATAATGAAACATGCTTGGTATAATTGGTTTTTATTGTGTAGAAAGATAGTTCTATGATGTTAGATGGTCTATCTAATGAAACATGCTTGGTATAATTGGTTTTAATAGCGACATAAGATAGTACTATGATGTTAGATGGTCTATCTAATGAAACATGCTTGGTATAATTGGTTTTTATTGTGTAGAAAGATAGTACTATGATGTTAGATGATCTATCTAATGAAACATGCTTGGTATAATTGGTTTTTATTGTGTAGAAAGATAGTACTGTGATGTTAGATGGTCTATCTAATGAAACATACTTGGTATAATTGGTTTTTATTGCGTAGAAAGATAGTACTATGATGTTAGATGGTCTATCTAATGAAACATGCTTGGTAAAATTGGTGTTTATTGCGTAGAAAGATAGTACTATGATGTTAGATGGTCTATCTAATGAAACATGCTTGGTATAATTGGTTTTTATTGTGTAGAAAGATAGTACTATGATGTTAGATGGTCTATCTAATGAAACATGCTTGGTATAATTGGTTTTTATTGTGTACAAAGATAGTACTATGATGTTAGATGGTCTATCTAATGAAACATGCTTGGTATAATTGGTTTTTATTGTGTAGAAAGATAGTACTATGATGTTAGATGATCTATCTAATGAAACATGCTTGGTATAATTGGTTTTTATTGTGTAGAAAGATAGTACTATGATGTTAGATGGTCTATCTAATGAAACATGCTTGGCATAATTGGTTTTTATTGTGTACAAAGATAGTACTATGATGTTAGATGGTCTATCTAATGAAACATGCTTGGGTTAATTGGTTTTTATTGTGTAGAAAGACAGTACAATGATGTTAGATGGTCTATCTAATAAAACATGCTTGGTATAATTGGTTTTAATTGTGTAGAAAGATAGTAATATGATGTTAGATGGTCTATCTAATGAAACATGCTTGGTATAATTGGTTTTTATTGTGTAGAAAGATAGTACTATGATGTTAGATGGTCTATCTAATGAAACATGCTTGGTATAATTGGGTTTTATTGTGTAGAAAAATAGTACCATGATGTTAGATGGTCTATCCAATGAAACATGCTTGGTATAATTGGTTTTTATTGTGTAGAAAGATAGTACCATTGTGTTAGATGGTCTATCTAATGAAACATGCTTGGTATAATTGGTTTTTATTGTGTAGAAAGATAGTATTATGATGTTAGATGGTCTATCTAATGAAACATGCTTGGTATGATTGGTTTTTATTGTGTAGAAAGATAGTACTATGATGTTAGATGGTCTATTTATTGAAACATGCTTGGTATGATTGGTTTTTATTGTGTAGAAAGATAGTACTATGATGTTAGATGGTCTATCTAATGAAACATGCTTGGTATAATTGGTTTTTATTATGTAGAAAGATAGTACCATGATGTTAGATTGTCTATCTAATGAAACATGCTTGGTATAATTGGTTTTTATTGTGTAGAAAGATAGTATTATGATGTTAGATGGTCTATCTAATGAAACATGCTTGGTATGATTGGTTTTTATTGTGTAGAAAAATAGTACTATGATGTTAGATGATCTATCTAATGAAACATGCTTGGTATAATTGGTTTTTATTGTGTAGAAAGATAGTACTATGATGTTAGATGGTCTATCTAATGAAACATGCTTGGTATAATTGGTTTTTATTGCGTAGAAAGATAGTACTATGATGTTAGATGGTCTATATAATGAAACATGCTTGGTATAATTGGTTTTTATTGTGTAGAAAGATAGTTCTATGATGTTAGATGGTCTATCTAATGAAACATGCTTGGTATAATTGGTTTTAATAGCGACATAAGATAGTACTATGATGTTAGATGGTCTATCTAATGAAACATGCTTGGTATAATTGGTTTTTATTGTGTAGAAAGATAGTACTATGATGTTAGATGATCTATCTAATGAAACATGCTTGGTATAATTGGTTTTTATTGTGTAGAAAGATAGTACTGTGATGTTAGATGGTCTATCTAATGAAACATACTTGGTATAATTGGTTTTTATTGCGTAGAAAGATAGTACTATGATGTTAGATGGTCTATCTAATGAAACATGCTTGGTAAAATTGGTGTTTATTGCGTAGAAAGATAGTACTATGATGTTAGATGGTCTATCTAATGAAACATGCTTGGTATAATTGGTTTTTATTGTGTAGAAAGATAGTACTATGATGTTAGATGGTCTATCTAGTGAAACATGCTTGGTATAATTGGTTTTTATTGTGTACAAAGATAGTACTATGATGTTAGATGGTCTATCTAATGAAACATGCTTGGTATAATTGGTTTTTATTGTGTAGAAAGATAGTACTATGATGTTAGATGATCTATCTAATGAAACATGCTTGGTATAATTGGTTTTTATTGTGTAGAAAGATAGTACTATGATGTTAGATGGTCTATCTAATGAAACATGCTTGGTATAATTGGTTTTTATTGTGTACAAAGATAGTACTATGATGTTAGATGGTCTATCTAATGAAACATGCTTGGGTTAATTGGTTTTTATTGTGTAGAAAGACAGTACAATGATGTTAGATGGTCTATCTAATAAACCATGCTTGGTATAATTGGTTTTAATTGTGTAGAAAGATAGTAATATGATGTTAGATGGTCTATCTAATGAAACATGCTTGGTATAATTGGTTTTTATTGTGTAGAAAGGTAGTACTATGATGTTAGATGGTCTATCTAATGAAACATGCTTGGTATAATTGGGTTTTATTGTGTAGAAAAATAGTACCATGATGTTAGATGGTCTATCCAATGAAACATGCTTGGTATAATTGGTTTTTATTGTGTAGAAAGATAGTACCATTGTGTTAGATGGTCTATTTAATGTAACATGCTTGGTATACTTGGTTTTTATTGTGTAGAAAGATAGTATTATGATGTTAGATGGTCTATCTAATGAAACATGCTTGGTATGATTGGTTTTTATTGTGTAGAAAGATAGTACTATGATGTTAGATGGTCTATTTATTGAAACATGCTTGGTATGATTGGTTTTTATTGTGTAGAAAGATAGTACTATGATGTTAGATGGTCTATCTAATGAAACATGCTTGGTATAATTGGTTTTTATTATGTAGAAAGATAGTACCATGATGTTAGATTGTCTATCTAATGAAACATGCTTGGTATAATTGGTTTTTATTGTGTAGAAAGATAGTATTATGATGTTAGATGGTCTATCTAATGAAACATGCTTGGTATGATTGGTTTTTATTGTGTAGAAAGATAGTACTATGATGTTAGATGGTCTATCTAATGAAACATGCTTGGTATAATTGGTTTTTATTGTGTAGAAAGATAGTACTATGACGTTAGATGGTCTATCTAATGAAACATGCTTGGTATAATTGGTTTTTATTGTGTAGAAAGATAGTACTGTGATGTTAGATGGTCTATCTAATGAAACATACTTGGTATAATTGGTTTTTATTGCGTAGAAAGATAGTACTATGATGTTAGATGGTCTATCTAATGAAACATGCTTGGTAAAATTGGTGTTTATTGCGTAGAAAGATAGTACTATGATGTTAGATGGTCTATCTATTGAAACATGCTTGGTATAATTGGTTTTTATTGTGTAGAAAGATAGTACTATGATGTTAGATGGTCTATCTAATGAAACATGCTTGGTATAATTGGTTTTTATTGTGTACAAAGATAGTACTATTATGTTAGATGGTCTATCTAATGAAACATGCTTGGTATAATTGGTTTTTATTGTGTAGAAAGATAGTACTATGATGTTAGATGATCTATCTAATGAAACATGCTTGGTATAATTTGTTTTTATTGTGTAGAAAGATAGTACTATGATGTTAGATGGTCTATCTAATGAAACATGCTTGGGTTAATTGGTTTTTATTGTGTAGAAAGACAGTACAATGATGTTAGATGGTCTATCTAATGAAACATGCTTGGTATAATTGGTTTTAATTGTGTAGAAAGATAGTAATATGATGTTAGATGGTCTATCTAATGAAACATGCTTGGTATAATTGGTTTTTATTGTGTAGAAAGATAGTACTATGATGTTAAATGGTCTATCTAATGAAACATGCTTGGTATAATTGGGTTTTATTGTGTAGAAAAATAGTACCATGATGTTAGATGGTCTATCCAATGAAACATGCTTGGTATAATTGGTTTTTATTGTGTAGAAAGATAGTACCATTGTGTTAGATGGTCTATCTAATGAAACATGCTTGGTATAATTGGTTTTTATTGTGTAGAAAGATAGTATTATGATGTTAGATGGTCTATCTAATGAAACATGCTTGGTATGATTGGTTTTTATTGTGTAGAAAGATAGTACTATGATGTTAGATGGTCTATAAATGAAACATGCTTGGTATGATTGGTTTTTATTGTGTAGAAAGATAGTACTATGATGTTAGATGGTCTATCTAATGAAACATGCTTGGTATAATTGGTTTTTCTTATGTAGAAAGATAGTACCATGATGTTAGATTGACTATCTAATGAAACATGCTTGGTATAATTGGTTTTTATTGTGTAGAAAGATAGTATTATGATGTTAGATGGTCTATCTAATGAAACATGCTTGGCATGATTGGTTTTTATTGTGTAGAAAGATAGTACTATGATGTTAGATGGTCTATCTAATGAAACATGCTTGGAATAATTGGTTTTTATTGTGTAGAAAGAAAGTACTATGATGTTAGATGGTCTATCTAATGAAACATGCTTGGTATAATTAGTTTTTATTGTGTAGAAAGATAGTACTATGATGTTAGATGGTCTATCTAATGAAACATGCTTGGTATGATTGGTTTTTATTGTGTAGAAAGATAGTACTATGATGTTACATGGTCTATCTAATGAAACATGCTTGGAATAATTGGTTTTTATTGTGTAGAAAGAAAGTACTATGATGTTAGATGGTCTATCTAATGAAACATGCTTGGTATAATTGGTTTTTATTGTGTAGAAAGATAGTACTATGATGTTAGATGGTCTATCTTTTGAAACATGCTTGGTATAATTGGTTTTTATTGTGTAGAAAGATAGTACTATGATGTAAGATGGTCTATCTTTTGAAACATGCTTGGTATAATTGGTTTTTATTGTGTAGAAAGATAGTACCATTGTGTTAGATGGTCTATCTAATGAAACATGCTTGGTATAATTGGTTTTTATTGTGTAGAAAGATAGTATTATGATGTTAGATGGTCTATCTAATGAAACATGCTTGGTATGATTGGTTTTTATTGTGTAGAAAGATAGTACTATGATGTTAGATGGTCTATTTATTGAAACATGCTTGGTATGATTGGTTTTTATTGTGTAGAAAGATAGTACTATGATGTTAGATGGTCTATCTAATGAAACATGCTTGGTATAATTGGTTTTTATTATGTAGAAAGATAGTACCATGATGTTAGATTGTCTATCTAATGAAACATGCTTGGTATAATTGGTTTTTATTGTGTAGAAAGATAGTATTATGATGTTAGATGGTCTATCTAATGAAACATGCTTGGTATGATTGGTTTTTATTGTGTAGAAAAATAGTACTATGATGTTAGATGATCTATCTAATGAAACATGCTTGGTATAATTGGTTTTTATTGTGTAGAAAGATAGTACTATGATGTTAGATGGTCTATCTAATGAAACATGCTTGGTATAATTGGTTTTTATTGCGTAGAAAGATAGTACTATGATGTTAGATGGTCTATATAATGAAACATGCTTGGTATAATTGGTTTTTATTGTGTAGAAAGATAGTTCTATGATGTTAGATGGTCTATCTAATGAAACATGCTTGGTATAATTGGTTTTAATAGCGACATAAGATAGTACTATGATGTTAGATGGTCTATCTAATGAAACATGCTTGGTATAATTGGTTTTTATTGTGTAGAAAGATAGTACTATGATGTTAGATGATCTATCTAATGAAACATGCTTGGTATAATTGGTTTTTATTGTGTAGAAAGATAGTACTGTGATGTTAGATGGTCTATCTAATGAAACATACTTGGTATAATTGGTTTTTATTGCGTAGAAAGATAGTACTATGATGTTAGATGGTCTATCTAATGAAACATGCTTGGTAAAATTGGTGTTTATTGCGTAGAAAGATAGTACTATGATGTTAGATGGTCTATCTAATGAAACATGCTTGGTATAATTGGTTTTTATTGTGTAGAAAGATAGTACTATGATGTTAGATGGTCTATCTAGTGAAACATGCTTGGTATAATTGGTTTTTATTGTGTACAAAGATAGTACTATGATGTTAGATGGTCTATCTAATGAAACATGCTTGGTATAATTGGTTTTTATTGTGTAGAAAGATAGTACTATGATGTTAGATGATCTATCTAATGAAACATGCTTGGTATAATTGGTTTTTATTGTGTAGAAAGATAGTACTATGATGTTAGATGGTCTATCTAATGAAACATGCTTGGTATAATTGGTTTTTATTGTGTACAAAGATAGTACTATGATGTTAGATGGTCTATCTAATGAAACATGCTTGGTATAATTGGTTTTTATTGTGTACAAAGATAGTACTATGATGTTAGATGGTCTATCTAATGAAACATGCTTGGTATAATTGGTTTTTATTGTGTAGAAAGATAGTACTATGATGTTAGATGATCTATCTAATGAAACATGCTTGGTATAATTGGTTTTTATTGTGTAGAAAGATAGTACTATGATGTTAGATGGTCTATCTAATGAAACATGCTTGGCATAATTGGTTTTTATTGTGTACAAAGATAGTACTATGATGTTAGATGGTCTATCTAATGAAACATGCTTGGGTTAATTGGTTTTTATTGTGTAGAAAGACAGTACAATGATGTTAGATGGTCTATCTAATAAAACATGCTTGGTATAATTGGTTTTAATTGTGTAGAAAGATAGTAATATGATGTTAGATGGTCTATCTAATGAAACATGCTTGGTATAATTGGTTTTTATTGTGTAGAAAGATAGTACTATGATGTTAGATGGTCTATCTAATGAAACATGCTTGGTATAATTGGGTTTTATTGTGTAGAAAAATAGTACCATGATGTTAGATGGTCTATCCAATGAAACATGCTTGGTATAATTGGTTTTTATTGTGTAGAAAGATAGTACCATTGTGTTAGATGGTCTATCTAATGAAACATGCTTGGTATAATTGGTTTTTATTGTGTAGAAAGATAGTATTATGATGTTAGATGGTCTATCTAATGAAACATGCTTGGTATGATTGGTTTTTATTGTGTAGAAAGATAGTACTATGATGTTAGATGGTCTATTTATTGAAACATGCTTGGTATGATTGGTTTTTATTGTGTAGAAAGATAGTACTATGATGTTAGATGGTCTATCTAATGAAACATGCTTGGTATAATTGGTTTTTATTATGTAGAAAGATAGTACCATGATGTTAGATTGTCTATCTAATGAAACATGCTTGGTATAATTGGTTTTTATTGTGTAGAAAGATAGTATTATGATGTTAGATGGTCTATCTAATGAAACATGCTTGGTATGATTGGTTTTTATTGTGTAGAAAAATAGTACTATGATGTTAGATGATCTATCTAATGAAACATGCTTGGTATAATTGGTTTTTATTGTGTAGAAAGATAGTACTATGATGTTAGATGGTCTATCTAATGAAACATGCTTGGTATAATTGGTTTTTATTGCGTAGAAAGATAGTACTATGATGTTAGATGGTCTATATAATGAAACATGCTTGGTATAATTGGTTTTTATTGTGTAGAAAGATAGTTCTATGATGTTAGATGGTCTATCTAATGAAACATGCTTGGTATAATTGGTTTTAATAGCGACATAAGATAGTACTATGATGTTAGATGGTCTATCTAATGAAACATGCTTGGTATAATTGGTTTTTATTGTGTAGAAAGATAGTACTATGATGTTAGATGATCTATCTAATGAAACATGCTTGGTATAATTGGTTTTTATTGTGTAGAAAGATAGTACTGTGATGTTAGATGGTCTATCTAATGAAACATACTTGGTATAATTGGTTTTTATTGCGTAGAAAGATAGTACTATGATGTTAGATGGTCTATCTAATGAAACATGCTTGGTAAAATTGGTGTTTATTGCGTAGAAAGATAGTACTATGATGTTAGATGGTCTATCTAATGAAACATGCTTGGTATAATTGGTTTTTATTGTGTAGAAAGATAGTACTATGATGTTAGATGGTCTATCTAGTGAAACATGCTTGGTATAATTGGTTTTTATTGTGTACAAAGATAGTACTATGATGTTAGATGGTCTATCTAATGAAACATGCTTGGTATAATTGGTTTTTATTGTGTAGAAAGATAGTACTATGATGTTAGATGATCTATCTAATGAAACATGCTTGGTATAATTGGTTTTTATTGTGTAGAAAGATAGTACTATGATGTTAGATGGTCTATCTAATGAAACATGCTTGGTATAATTGGTTTTTATTGTGTACAAAGATAGTACTATGATGTTAGATGGTCTATCTAATGAAACATGCTTGGGTTAATTGGTTTTTATTGTGTAGAAAGACAGTACAATGATGTTAGATGGTCTATCTAATAAACCATGCTTGGTATAATTGGTTTTAATTGTGTAGAAAGATAGTAATATGATGTTAGATGGTCTATCTAATGAAACATGCTTGGTATAATTGGTTTTTATTGTGTAGAAAGGTAGTACTATGATGTTAGATGGTCTATCTAATGAAACATGCTTGGTATAATTGGGTTTTATTGTGTAGAAAAATAGTACCATGATGTTAGATGGTCTATCCAATGAAACATGCTTGGTATAATTGGTTTTTATTGTGTAGAAAGATAGTACCATTGTGTTAGATGGTCTATTTAATGTAACATGCTTGGTATACTTGGTTTTTATTGTGTAGAAAGATAGTATTATGATGTTAGATGGTCTATCTAATGAAACATGCTTGGTATGATTGGTTTTTATTGTGTAGAAAGATAGTACTATGATGTTAGATGGTCTATTTATTGAAACATGCTTGGTATGATTGGTTTTTATTGTGTAGAAAGATAGTACTATGATGTTAGATGGTCTATCTAATGAAACATGCTTGGTATAATTGGTTTTTATTATGTAGAAAGATAGTACCATGATGTTAGATTGTCTATCTAATGAAACATGCTTGGTATAATTGGTTTTTATTGTGTAGAAAGATAGTATTATGATGTTAGATGGTCTATCTAATGAAACATGCTTGGTATGATTGGTTTTTATTGTGTAGAAAGATAGTACTATGATGTTAGATGGTCTATCTAATGAAACATGCTTGGTATAATTGGTTTTTATTGTGTAGAAAGATAGTACTATGACGTTAGATGGTCTATCTAATGAAACATGCTTGGTATAATTGGTTTTTATTGTGTAGAAAGATAGTACTGTGATGTTAGATGGTCTATCTAATGAAACATACTTGGTATAATTGGTTTTTATTGCGTAGAAAGATAGTACTATGATGTTAGATGGTCTATCTAATGAAACATGCTTGGTAAAATTGGTGTTTATTGCGTAGAAAGATAGTACTATGATGTTAGATGGTCTATCTATTGAAACATGCTTGGTATAATTGGTTTTTATTGTGTAGAAAGATAGTACTATGATGTTAGATGGTCTATCTAATGAAACATGCTTGGTATAATTGGTTTTTATTGTGTACAAAGATAGTACTATTATGTTAGATGGTCTATCTAATGAAACATGCTTGGTATAATTGGTTTTTATTGTGTAGAAAGATAGTACTATGATGTTAGATGATCTATCTAATGAAACATGCTTGGTATAATTTGTTTTTATTGTGTAGAAAGATAGTACTATGATGTTAGATGGTCTATCTAATGAAACATGCTTGGGTTAATTGGTTTTTATTGTGTAGAAAGACAGTACAATGATGTTAGATGGTCTATCTAATGAAACATGCTTGGTATAATTGGTTTTAATTGTGTAGAAAGATAGTAATATGATGTTAGATGGTCTATCTAATGAAACATGCTTGGTATAATTGGTTTTTATTGTGTAGAAAGATAGTACTATGATGTTAAATGGTCTATCTAATGAAACATGCTTGGTATAATTGGGTTTTATTGTGTAGAAAAATAGTACCATGATGTTAGATGGTCTATCCAATGAAACATGCTTGGTATAATTGGTTTTTATTGTGTAGAAAGATAGTACCATTGTGTTAGATGGTCTATCTAATGAAACATGCTTGGTATAATTGGTTTTTATTGTGTAGAAAGATAGTATTATGATGTTAGATGGTCTATCTAATGAAACATGCTTGGTATGATTGGTTTTTATTGTGTAGAAAGATAGTACTATGATGTTAGATGGTCTATAAATGAAACATGCTTGGTATGATTGGTTTTTATTGTGTAGAAAGATAGTACTATGATGTTAGATGGTCTATCTAATGAAACATGCTTGGTATAATTGGTTTTTCTTATGTAGAAAGATAGTACCATGATGTTAGATTGACTATCTAATGAAACATGCTTGGTATAATTGGTTTTTATTGTGTAGAAAGATAGTATTATGATGTTAGATGGTCTATCTAATGAAACATGCTTGGCATGATTGGTTTTTATTGTGTAGAAAGATAGTACTATGATGTTAGATGGTCTATCTAATGAAACATGCTTGGAATAATTGGTTTTTATTGTGTAGAAAGAAAGTACTATGATGTTAGATGGTCTATCTAATGAAACATGCTTGGTATAATTAGTTTTTATTGTGTAGAAAGATAGTACTATGATGTTAGATGGTCTATCTAATGAAACATGCTTGGTATGATTGGTTTTTATTGTGTAGAAAGATAGTACTATGATGTTACATGGTCTATCTAATGAAACATGCTTGGAATAATTGGTTTTTATTGTGTAGAAAGAAAGTACTATGATGTTAGATGGTCTATCTAATGAAACATGCTTGGTATAATTGGTTTTTATTGTGTAGAAAGATAGTACTATGATGTTAGATGGTCTATCTTTTGAAACATGCTTGGTATAATTGGTTTTTATTGTGTAGAAAGATAGTACTATGATGTAAGATGGTCTATCTTTTGAAACATGCTTGGTATAATTGGTTTTTATTGTGTAGAAAGATAGTACTGTGATGTTAGATGGTCTATCTAATGAAACATAATTGGTATAATTGGTTTTTATTGCGTAGAAAGATAGTAATATGATGTTAGATGGTCTATCTAATGAAACATGCTTGGTAAAATTGGTGTTTATTGCGTAGAAAGATAGTACTATGATGTTAGATGGTCTATCTAATGAAACATGCTTGGTATAATTGGTTTTTATTGTGTAGAAAGATAGTACTATGATGTTAGATGGTCTATCTAATGAAACATGCTTGGTATAATTGGTTTTTATTGTGTAGAAAGATAGATCTATGATGTTAGATGGTCTATCTAATGAAACATGCTTGGTATAATTGGTTTTTATTGTGTAGAAAGATAGTACTATGATGTTAGATGATCTATCTAATGAAACATGCTTGGTATAATTTGTTTTTATTGTGTAGAAAGATAGTACTATGATGTTAGATGGTCTATCTAATGAAACATGCTTGGGTTAATTGGTTTTTATTGTGTAGAAAGACAGTACAATGATGTTAGATGGTCTATCTAATGAAACATGCTTGGTATAATTGGTTTTAATTGTGTAGAAAGATAGTAATATGATGTTAGATGGTCTATCTAATGAAACATGCTTGGTATAATTGGTTTTTATTGTGTAGAAAGATAGTACTATGATGTTAGATGGTCTATCTAATGAAACATGCTTTGTATAATTGGGTTTAATTGTGTAGAAAAATAGTACCATGATGTTAGATGGTCTATCCAATGAAACATGCTTGGTATAATTGGTTTTTATTGTGTAGAAAGATAGTACCATTGTGTTAGATGGTCTATCTTATGAAACATGCTTGGTATAATTGGTTTTTATTGTGTAGAAAGATAGTATTATGATGTTAGATGGTCTATCTAATGAAACATGCTTGGTATGATTGGTTTTTATTGTGTAGAAAGATAGTACTATGATGTTACATGGTCTATCTAATGAAACATGCTTGGTATGATTGGTTTTTATTGTGTAGAAAGATAGTACTATGATGTTAGATGGTCTATCTAATGAAACATGCTTGGTATAATTGGTTTTTATTATGTAGAAAGTTTTTATTGTGTAGAAAGATAGTACTATGATGTTAGATGGTCTATCTAATGAAACATGCTTGGAATAATTGGTTTTTATTGTGTAGAAAGAAAGTACTATGATGTTAGATGGTCTATCTAATGAAACATGCTTAGTATAATTGGTTTTTATTGTGTTGAAAGATAGTACTATGATGTTAGATGGTCTATCTTTTGAAACATGCTTGGTATAATTGATTTTTATTGTGTAGAAAGATAGTACTATGATGTTAGATGCTCTATCTAATGAAACATGCTTGGTATGATTGGTTTTTATTGTGTAGAAAGATAGTACTATGATGTTAGATGGTCTATCTAATGAAACATGCTTGGAATAATTGGTTTTTATTGTGTAGAAAGAAAGTACTATGATGTTAGATGGTCTATCTAATGAAACATGCTTGGTATAATTGGTTTTTATTGTGTAGAAAGATAGTACTATGATGTTAGATGGTCTATCTTTTGAAACATGCTTGGTATAATTGGTTTTTATTGTGTAGAAAGATAGTACTATGATGTAAGATGGTCTATCTTTTGAAACATGCTTGGTATAATTGGTTTTTATTGTGTAGAAAGATAGTACTGTGATGTTAGATGGTCTATCTAATGAAACATAATTGGTATAATTGGTTTTTATTGCGTAGAAAGATAGTACTATGATGTTAGATGGTCTATCTAATGAAACATGCTTGGTAAAATTGGTGTTTATTGCGTAGAAAGATAGTACTATGATGTTAGATGGTCTATCTAATGAAACATGCTTGGTATAATTGGTTTTTATTGTGTAGAAAGATAGTACTATGATGTTAGATGGTCTATCTAATGAAACATGCTTGGTATAATGGTTTTTATTGTGTAGAAAGATAGATCTATGATGTTAGATGGTCTATCTAATGAAACATGCTTGGTATAATTGGTTTTTATTGTGTAGAAAGATAGTACTATGATGTTAGATGATCTATCTAATGAAACATGCTTGGTATAATTTGTTTTTATTGTGTAGAAAGATAGTACTATGATCTTAGATGGTCTATCTAATGAAACATGCTTGGGTTAATTGGTTTTTATTGTGTAGAAAGACAGTACAATGATGTAAGTTGGTCTATATAATGAAACATGCTTGGTATAATTGGTTTTAATTGTGTAGAAAGATGGTAATATGATGTTAGATGGTCTATCTAATGAAACATGCTTGGTATAATTGGTTTTTATTGTGTAGAAAGATAGTACTATGATGTTAGATGGTCTATCTAATGAAACATGCTTTGTATAATTGGGTTTTATTGTGTAGAAAAATAGTACCATGATGTTAGATGGTCTATCCAATGAAACATGCTTGGTATAATTGGTTTTTATTGTGTAGAAAGATAGTACCATTGTGTTAGATGGTCTATCTTATGAAACATGCTTGGTATAATTGGTTTTTATTGTGTAGAAAGATAGTATTATGATGTTAGATGGTCTATCTAATGAAACATGCTTGGTATGATTGGTTTTTATTGTGTAGAAAGATAGTACTATGATGTTACATGGTCTATCTAATGAAACATGCTTGGTATGATTGGTTTTTATTGTGTAGAAAGATAGTACTATGATGTTAGATGGTCTATCTAATGAAACATGCTTGGTATAATTGGTTTTTATTATGTAGAAAGTTTTTATTGTGTAGAAAGATAGTACTATGATGTTAGATGGTCTATCTTATGAAACATGCTTGGAATAATTGGTTTTTATTGTGTAGAAAGAAAGTACTATGATGTTAGATGGTCTATCTAATGAAACATGCTTGGTATAATTGGTTTTTATTGTGTAGAAAGATAGTACTATGATGTTAGATGGTCTATCTTTTGAAACATGCTTGGTATAATTGGTTTTTATTGTGTAGAAAGATAGTACTATGATGTTAGATGGTCTATCTTTTGAAACATGCTTGGTATAATTGGTGTTTATTGTGTAGAAAGATAGTACTATGATGTTAAATGGTCTATCTATTGAAACATGCTTGGTATAATTGGTTTTTATTGCGACATAAGATAGTACTATGATGTTAGATGGTCTATCTAATGAAGCATGCTTGGTATAATTGGTTTTTTATTGTGTAGAAAGATAGTACTATGATGTTAGATGGTGTATCTTTTGAAACGTTCGTATAATTGGTTTTTATTGTGTAGAAAGATAGTACTATTATGTTAGATGGTCTATCTTATGAAACATACTTGGCATAATTGTTTTTTTTTTGTGTAGAAAGATAGTACTATGATGTTAGATGGCCTATCTAATGAAACATGCTTGGTATAATTGGTTTTTATTGCGACATAAAATAGTACTATGATGTTAGATGGTCTATCTAATGAAACATGCTTGGTATAATTGGTTTTTATTGCGTAGAAAGATAGTACTATGATGTTAGATGATCTATCTAATGAAACATGCTTGGTATAATTTGTTTTTATTGTGTAGAAAGATAGTACTATGATGTTAGATGGTCTATCTAATGAAACATGCTTGGGTTAATTGGTTTTTATTGTGTAGAAAGACAGTACAATGATGTTAGATGGTCTATCTAATGAAACATGCTTGGTATAATTGGTTTTAATTGTGTAGAAAGATAGTAATATGATGTTAGATGGTCTATCTAATGAAACATGCTTGGTATAATTGGTTTTTATTGTGTAGAAAGATAGTACTATGATGTTAGATGGTCTATCTAATGAAACATGCTTTGTATAATTGGGTTTGATTGTGTAGAAAAATAGTACCATGATGTTAGATGGTCTATCCAATGAAACATGCTTGGTATAATTGGTTTTTATTGTGTAGAAAGATAGTACCATTGTGTTAGATGGTCTATCTTATGAAACATGCTTGGTATTATTGGTTTTTATTGTGTAGAAAGATAGTATTATGATGTTAGATGGTCTATCTAATGAAACATGCTTGGTATGATTGGTTTTTATTGTGTAGAAAGATAGTACTATGATGTTACATGGTCTATATAATGAAACATGCTTGGTATAATTGGTTTTTATTGTGTAGAAAGATAGTTCTATGATGTTAGATGGTCTATCTAATGAAACATGCTTGGTATAATTGGTTTTAATAGCGACATAAGATAGTACTATGATGTTAGATGGTCTATCTAATGAAACATGCTTGGTATAATTGGTTTTTATTGTGTAGAAAGATAGTACTATGATGTTAGATGATCTATCTAATGAAACATGCTTGGTATAATTGGTTTTTATTGTGTAGAAAGATAGTACTGTGATGTTAGATGGTCTATCTAATGAAACATACTTGGTATAATTGGTTTTTATTGCGTAGAAAGATAGTACTATGATGTTAGATGGTCTATCTAATGAAACATGCTTGGTAAAATTGGTGTTTATTGCGTAGAAAGATAGTACTATGATGTTAGATGGTCTATCTAATGAAACATGCTTGGTATAATTGGTTTTTATTGTGTAGAAATATAGTACTATGATGTTAGATGGTCTATCTAGTGAAACATGCTTGGTATAATTGGTTTTTATTGTGTAGAAAGATAGTACTATGATGTTAGATGGTCTATCTAATGAAACATGCTTGGTATAATTGGTTTTTATTGTGTACAAAGATAGTACTATGATGTTAGATGGTCTATCTAATGAAACATGCTTGGGTTAATTGGTTTTTATTGTGTAGAAAGACAGTACAATGATGTTAGATGGTCTATCTAATAAACCATGCTTGGTATAATTGGTTTTAATTGTGTAGAAAGATAGTAATATGATGTTAGATGGTCTATCTAATGAAACATGCTTGGTATAATTGGTTTTTATTGTGTAGAAAGATAGTACTATGATGTTAGATGGTCTATCTAATGAAACATGCTTGGTATAATTGGGTTTTATTGTGTAGAAAAATAGTACCATGATGTTAGATGGTCTATCCAATGAAACATGCTTGGTATAATTGGTTTTTATTGTGTAGAAAGATAGTACCATTGTGTTAGATGGTCTATTTAATGAAACATGCTTGGTATAATTGGTTTTTATTGTGTAGAAAGATAGTATTATGATGTTAGATGGTCTATCTAATGAAACATGCTTGGTATGATTGGTTTTTATTGTGTAGAAAGATAGTACTATGATGTTAGATGGTCTATTTATTGAAACATGCTTGGTATGATTGGTTTTTATTGTGTAGAAAGATAGTACTATGATGTTAGATGGTCTATCTAATGAAACATGCTTGGTATAATTGGTTTTTATTATGTAGAAAGATAGTACCATGATGTTAGATTGTCTATCTAATGAAACATGCTTGGTATAATTGGTTTTTATTGTGTAGAAAGATAGTATTATGATGTTAGATGGTCTATCTAATGAAACATGCTTGGTATGATTGGTTTTTATTGTGTAGAAAGATAGTACTATGATGTTAGATGGTCTATCTAATGAAACATGCTTGGTATAATTGGTTTTTATTGTGTAGAAAGATAGTACTATGACGTTAGATGGTCTATCTAATGAAACATGCTTGGTATAATTGGTTTTTATTGTGTAGAAAGATAGTACTGTGATGTTAGACAGTCTATCTAATGAAACATACTTGGTATAATTGGTTTTTATTGCGTAGAAAAATAGTACTATGATGTTAGATGGTCTATCTAATGAAACATGCTTGGTAAAATTGGTGTTTATTGCGTAGAAAGATAGTAATATGATGTTAGATGGTCTATCTATTGAAACATGCTTGGTATAATTGGTTTTTATTGTGTAGAAAGATAGTACTATGATGTTAGATGGTCTATCTAATGAAACATGCTTGGTATAATTGGTTTTTATTGTGTACAAAGATAGTACTATGATGTTAGATGGTCTATCTAATGAAACATGCTTGGTATAATTGGTTTTTATTGTGTAGAAAGATAGTACTATGATGTTAGATGATCTATCTAATGAAACATGCTTGGTATAATTTGTTTTTATTGTGTAGAAAGATAGTACTATGATGTTAGATGGTCTATCTAATGAAACATGCTTGGGTTAATTGGTTTTTATTGTGTAGAAAGACAGTACAATGATGTTAGATGGTCTATCTAATGAAACATGCTTGGTATAATTGGTTTTAATTGTGTAGAAAGATAGTAATATGATGTTAGATGGTCTATCTAATGAAACATGCTTGGTATAATTGGTTTTTATTGTGTAGAAAGATAGTACTATGATGTTAAATGGTCTATCTAATGAAACATGCTTGGTATAATTGGGTTTTATTGTGTAGAAAAATAGTACCATGATGTTAGATGGTCTATCCAATGAAACATGCTTGGTATAATTGGTTTTTATTGTGTAGAAAGATAGTACCATTGTGTTAGATGGTCTATCTAATGAAACATGCTTGGTATAATTGGTTTTTATTGTGTAGAAAGATAGTATTATGATGTTAGATGGTCTATCTAATGAAACATGCTTGGTATGATTGGTTTTTATTGTGTAGAAAGATAGTACTATGATGTTAGATGGTCTATAAATGAAACATGCTTGGTATGATTGGTTTTTATTGTGTAGAAAGATAGTACTATGATGTTAGATGGTCTATCTAATGAAACATGCTTGGTATAATTGGTTTTTCTTATGTAGAAAGATAGTACCATGATGTTAGATTGTCTATCTAATGAAACATGCTTGGTATAATTGGTTTTTATTGTGTAGAAAGATAGTACTGTGATGTTAGACAGTCTATCTAATGAAACATACTTGGTATAATTGGTTTTTATTGCGTAGAAAAATAGTACTATGATGTTAGATGGTCTATCTAATGAAACATGCTTGGTAAAATTGGTGTTTATTGCGTAGAAAGATAGTAATATGATGTTAGATGGTCTATCTATTGAAACATGCTTGGTATAATTGGTTTTTATTGTGTAGAAAGATAGTACTATGATGTTAGATGGTCTATCTAATGAAACATGCTTGGTATAATTGGTTTTTATTGTGTACAAAGATAGTACTATGATGTTAGATGGTCTATCTAATGAAACATGCTTGGTATAATTGGTTTTTATTGTGTAGAAAGATAGTACTATGATGTTAGATGATCTATCTAATGAAACATGCTTGGTATAATTTGTTTTTATTGTGTAGAAAGATAGTACTATGATGTTAGATGGTCTATCTAATGAAACATGCTTGGGTTAATTGGTTTTTATTGTGTAGAAAGACAGTACAATGATGTTAGATGGTCTATCTAATGAAACATGCTTGGTATAATTGGTTTTAATTGTGTAGAAAGATAGTAATATGATGTTAGATGGTCTATCTAATGAAACATGCTTGGTATAATTGGTTTTTATTGTGTAGAAAGATAGTACTATGATGTTAAATGGTCTATCTAATGAAACATGCTTGGTATAATTGGGTTTTATTGTGTAGAAAAATAGTACCATGATGTTAGATGGTCTATCCAATGAAACATGCTTGGTATAATTGGTTTTTATTGTGTAGAAAGATAGTACCATTGTGTTAGATGGTCTATCTAATGAAACATGCTTGGTATAATTGGTTTTTATTGTGTAGAAAGATAGTATTATGATGTTAGATGGTCTATCTAATGAAACATGCTTGGTATGATTGGTTTTTATTGTGTAGAAAGATAGTACTATGATGTTAGATGGTCTATAAATGAAACATGCTTGGTATGATTGGTTTTTATTGTGTAGAAAGATAGTACTATGATGTTAGATGGTCTATCTAATGAAACATGCTTGGTATAATTGGTTTTTCGAATGTAGAAAGATAGTACCATGATGTTAGATTGTCTATCTAATGAAACATGCTTGGTATAATTGGTTTTTATTGTGTAGAAAGATAGTATTATGATGTTAGATGGTCTATCTAATGAAACATGCTTGGTATGATTGGTTTTTATTGTGTAGAAAGATAGTACTATGATGTTAGATGGTCTATCTAATGAAACATGCTTGGAATAATTGGTTTTTATTGTGTAGAAAGAAAGTACTATGATGTTAGATGGTCTATCTAATGAAACATGCTTGGTATAATTAGTTTTTATTGTGTAGAAAGATAGTACTATGATGTTAGATGGTCTATCTAATGAAACATGCTTGGTATGATTGGTTTTTATTGTGTAGAAAGATAGTACTATGATGTTACATGGTCTATCTAATGAAACATGCTTGGAATAATTGGTTTTTATTGTGTAGAAAGAAAGTACTATGATGTTAGATGGTCTATCTAATGAAACATGCTTGGTATAATTGGTTTTTATTGTGTAGAAAGATAGTACTATGATGTTAGATGGTCTATCTTTTGAAACATGCTTGGTATAATTGGTTTTTATTGTGTAGAAAGATAGTACTATGATGTAAGATGGTCTATCTTTTGAAACATGCTTGGTATAATTGGTTTTTATTGTGTAGAAAGATAGTACTGTGATGTTAGATGGTCTATCTAATGAAACATAATTGGTATAATTGGTTTTTATTGCGTAGAAAGATAGTACTATGATGTTAGATGGTCTATCTAATGAAACATGCTTGGTAAAATTGGTGTTTATTGCGTAGAAAGATAGTACTATGATGTTAGATGGTCTATCTAATGAAACATGCTTGGTATAATTGCTTTTTTTTGTGTAGAAAGATAGTACTATGATGTTAGATGGTCTATCTAATGAAACATGCTTGGTATAATTGGTTTTTATTGTGTAGAAAGATAGATCTATGATGTTAGATGGTCTATCTAATGAAACATGCTTGGTATAATTGGTTTTTATTGTGTAGAAAGATAGTACTATGATGTTAGATGATCTATCTAATGAAACATGCTTGGTATAATTTGTTTTTATTGTGTAGAAAGATAGTACTATGATGTTAGATGGTCTATCTAATGAAACATGCTTGGGTTAATTGGTTTTTATTGTGTAGAAAGACAGTACAATGATGTTAGATGGTCTATCTAATGAAACATGCTTGGTATAATTGGTTTTAATTGTGTAGAAAGATAGTAATATGATGTTAGATGGTCTATCTAATGAAACATGCTTGGTATAATTGGTTTTTATTGTGTAGAAAGATAGTACTATGATGTTAGATGGTCTATCTAATGAAACATGCTTTGTATAATTGGGTTTTATTGTGTAGAAAAATAGTACCATGATGTTAGATGGTCTATCCAATGAAACATGCTTGGTATAATTGGTTTTTATTGTGTAGAAAGATAGTACCATTGTGTTAGATGGTCTATCTTATGAAACATGCTTGGTATAATTGGTTTTTATTGTGTAGAAAGATAGTATTATGATGTTAGATGGTCTATCTAATGAAACATGCTTGGTATGATTGGTTTTTATTGTGTAGAAAGATAGTACTATGATGTTACATGGTCTATCTAATGAAACATGCTTGGTATGATTGGTTTTTATTGTGTAGAAAGATAGTACTATGATGTTAGATGGTCTATCTAATGAAACATGCTTGGTATAATTGGTTTTTATTATGTAGAAAGTTTTTATTGTGTAGAAAGATAGTACTATGATGTTAGATGGTCTATCTAATGAAACATGCTTGGAATAATTGGTTTTTATTGTGTAGAAAGAAAGTACTATGATGTTAGATGGTCTATCTAATGAAACATGCTTAGTATAATTGGTTTTTATTGTGTTGAAAGATAGTACTATGATGTTAGATGGTCTATCTTTTGAAACATGCTTGGTATAATTGATTTTTATTGCGTAGAAAGATAGTACTATGATGTTAGATGCTCTATCTAATGAAACATGCTTGGTATGATTGGTTTTTATTGTGTAGAAAGATAGTACTATGATGTTAGATGGTCTATCTAATGAAACATGCTTGGAATAATTGGTTTTTATTGTGTTGAAAGAAAGTACTATGATGTTAGATGGTCTATCTAATGAAACATGCTTGGTATAATTGGTTTTTATTGTGTAGAAAGATAGTACTATGATGTTAGATGGTCTATCTTTTGAAACATGCTTGGTATAATTGGTTTTTATTGTGTAGAAAGATAGTACTATGATGTAAGATGGTCTATCTTTTGAAACATGCTTGGTATAATTGGTTTTTATTGTGTAGAAAGATAGTACTGTGATGTTAGATGGTCTATCTAATGAAACATAATTGGTATAATTGGTTTTTATTGCGTAGAAAGATAGTACTATGATGTTAGATGGTCTATCTAATGAAACATGCTTGGTAAAATTGGTGTTTATTGCGTAGAAAGATAGTACTATGATGTTAGATGGTCTATCTAATGAAACATGCTTGGTATAATTGGTTTTTATTGTGTAGAAAGATAGTACTATGATGTTAGATGGTCTATCTAATGAAACATGCTTGGTATAATGGTTTTTATTGTGTAGAAAGATAGATCTATGATGTTAGATGGTCTATCTAATGAAACATGCTTGGTATAATTGGTTTTTATTGTGTAGAAAGATAGTACTATGATGTTAGATGATCTATCTAATGAAACATGCTTGGTATAATTTGTTTTTATTGTGTAGAAAGATAGTACTATGATCTTAGATGGTCTATCTAATGAAACATGCTTGGGTTAATTGGTTTTTATTGTGTAGAAAGACAGTACAATGATGTAAGTTGGTCTATCTAATGAAACATGCTTGGTATAATTGGTTTTAATTGTGTAGAAAGATAGTAATATGATGTTAGATGGTCTATCTAATGAAACATGCTTGGTATAATTGGTTTTTATTGTGTAGAAAGATAGTACTATGATGTTAGATGGTCTATCTAATGAAACATGCTTTGTATAATTGGGTTTTATTGTGTAGAAAAATAGTACCATGATGTTAGATGGTCTATCCAATGAAACATGCTTGGTATAATTGGTTTTTATTGTGTAGAAAGATAGTACCATTGTGTTAGATGGTCTATCTTATGAAACATGCTTGGTATAATTGGTTTTTATTGTGTAGAAAGATAGTATTATGATGTTAGATGGTCTATCTAATGAAACATGCTTGGTATGATTGGTTTTTATTGTGTAGAAAGATAGTACTATGATGTTACATGGTCTATCTAATGAAACATGCTTGGTATGATTGGTTTTTATTGTGTAGAAAGATAGTACTATGATGTTAGATGGTCTATCTAATGAAACATGCTTGGTATAATTGGTTTTTATTATGTAGAAAGTTTTTATTGTGTAGAAAGATAGTACTATGATGTTAGATGGTCTATCTAATGAAACATGCTTGGAATAATTGGTTTTTATTGTGTAGAAAGAAAGTACTATGATGTTAGATGGTCTATCTAATGAAACATGCTTGGTATAATTGGTTTTTATTGTGTAGAAAGATAGTACTATGATGTTAGATGGTCTATCTTTTGAAACATGCTTGGTATAATTGGTTTTTATTGTGTAGAAAGATAGTACTATGATGTTAGATGGTCTATCTTTTGAAACATGCTTGGTATAATTGGTGTTTATTGTGTAGAAAGATAGTACTATGATGTTAAATGGTCTATCTATTGAAACATGCTTGGTATAATTGGTTTTTATTGCGACATAAGATAGTACTATGATGTTAGATGGTCTATCTAATGAAGCATGCTTGGTATAATTGGTTTTTTATTGTGT
The DNA here is from genome assembly GCF_963676685.1 of Mytilus edulis. Classification (NCBI taxonomy): domain Eukaryota; kingdom Metazoa; phylum Mollusca; class Bivalvia; order Mytilida; family Mytilidae; genus Mytilus; species Mytilus edulis. Next base: position 72,451,702 of record NC_092350.1, on the reverse strand, counting down.
AGAAAGATAGTACTATGATGTTAGATGGTGTATCTTTTGAAACGTTCGTATAATTGGTTTTTATTGTGTAGAAAGATAGTACTATTATGTTAGATGGTCTATCTTATGAAACATACTTGGCATAATTGTTTTTTTTTTGTGTAGAAAGATAGTACTATGATGTTAGATGGCCTATCTAATGAAACATGCTTGGTATAATTGGTTTTTATTGCGACATAAAATAGTACTATGATGTTAGATGGTCTATCTAATGAAACATGCTTGGTATAATTGGTTTTTATTGCGTAGAAAGATAGTACTATGATGTTAGATGATCTATCTAATGAAACATGCTTGGTATAATTTGTTTTTATTGTGTAGAAAGATAGTACTATGATGTTAGATGGTCTATCTAATGAAACATGCTTGGGTTAATTGGTTTTTATTGTGTAGAAAGACAGTACAATGTTGTTAGATGGTCTATCTAATGAAACATGCTTGGTATAATTGGTTTTAATTGTGTAGAAAGATAGTAATATGATGTTAGATGGTCTATCTAATGAAACATGCTTGGTATAATTGGTTTTTATTGTGTAGAAAGATAGTACTATGATGTTAGATGGTCTATCTAATGAAACATGCTTTGTATAATTGGGTTTTATTGTGTAGAAAAATAGTACCATGATGTTAGATGGTCTATCCAATGAAACATGCTTGGTATAATTGGTTTTTATTGTGTAGAAAGATAGTACCATTGTGTTAGATGGTCTATCTTATGAAACATGCTTGGTATAATTGGTTTTTATTGTGTAGAAAGATAGTATTATGATGTTAGATGGTCTATCTAATGAAACATGCTTGGTATGATTGGTTTTTATTGTGTAGAAAGATAGTACTATGATGTTACATGGTCTATCTAATGAAACATGCTTGGTATAATTGGTTTTAATTGTGTAAAAAGATAGTACTATGATGTTAGATGGTCTATCTAATGAAACATGCTTGGTATAATTAATTTTTATTATGTAGAAAGTTTTTATTGTGTAGAAAGATAGTACTATGATGTTAGATGGTCTATCTAATGAAACATGCTTGGAATAATTGGTTTTTATTGTGTAGAAAGAAAGTACTATGATGTTAGATGGTCTATCTAATGAAACATGCTTAGTATAATTGGTTTTTATTGTGTTGAAAGATAGTACTATGATGTTAGATGGTCTATCTTTTGAAACATGCTAGGTATAATTGATTTTTATTGTGTAGAAAGATAGTACTATGATGTTAGATGCTCTATCTAATGAAACATGCTTGGTATGATTGGTTTTTATTGTGTAGAAAGATAGTACTATGATGTTAGATGGTCTATCTAATGAAACATGCTTGGAATAATTGGTTTTTATTGTGTAGAAAGAAAGTACTATGATGTTAGATGGTCTATCTAATGAAACATGCTTGGTATAATTGGTTTTTATTGTGTAGAAAGATAGTACTATGATGTTAGATGGTCTATCTTTTGAAACATGCTTGGTATAATTGGTTTTTATTGTGTAGAAAGATAGTACTATGATGTAAGATGGTCTATCTTTTGAAACATGCTTGGTATAATTGGTTTTTATTGTGTAGAAAGATAGTACTGTGATGTTAGATGGTCTATCTAATGAAACATAATTGGTATAATTGGTTTTTATTGTGTAGAAAGATAGTACTATGATGTTAGATGGTCTATCTAATGAAACATGCTTGGAATAATTGGTTTTTATTGTGTAGAAAGAAAGTACTATGATGTTAGATGGTCTATCTAATGAAACATGCTTGGTATAATTGGTTTTTATTGTGTAGAAAGATAGTACTATGATGTTAGATGGTCTATCTTTTGAAACATGCTTGGTATAATTGGTTTTTATTGTGTAGAAAGATAGTACTATGATGTAAGATGGTCTATCTTTTGAAACATGCTTGGTATAATTGGTTTTTATTGTGTAGAAAGATAGTACTGTGATGTTAGATGGTCTATCTAATGAAACATAATTGGTATAATTGGTTTTTATTGCGTAGAAAGATAGTACTATGATGTTAGATGGTCTATCTAATGAAACATGCTTGGTAAAATTGGTGTTTATTGCGTAGAAAGATAGTACTATGATGTTAGATGGTCTATCTAATGAAACATGCTTGGTATAATTGGTTTTTATTGTGTAGAAAGATAGTACTATGATGTTAGATGGTCTATCTAATGAAACATGCTTGGTATAATGGTTTTTATTGTGTAGAAAGATAGATCTATGATGTTAGATGGTCTATCTAATGAAACATGCTTGGTATAATTGGTTTTTATTGTGTAGAAAGATAGTACTATGATGTTAGATGATCTATCTAATGAAACATGCTTGGTATAATTTGTTTTTATTGTGTAGAAAGATAGTACTATGATCTTAGATGGTCTATCTAATGAAACATGCTTGGGTTAATTGGTTTTTATTGTGTAGAAAGACAGTACAATGATGTTAGATGGTCTATCTAATGAAACATGCTTGGTATAATTGGTTTTAATTGTGTAGAAAGATAGTAATATGATGTTAGATGGTCTATCTAATGAAACATGCTTGGTATAATTGGTTTTTATTGTGTAGAAAGATAGTACTATGATGTTAGATGGTCTATCTAATGAAACATGCTTGGTATAATTGGTTTTAATTGTGTAAAAAGATAGTACTATGATGTTAGATGGTCTATCTAATGAAACATGCTTGGTATAATTGGTTTTTATTGTGTAGAAAGATAGTACTATGGTGTTAGATGGTCTATCTAATGAAACATGCTTGGTATAATTGGTTTTTATTGTGTAGAAAGATAGTACTATGATGTTAGATGGTCTATCTAATGAAACATGCTTGGTATAATTGGTTTTTATTGTGTAGAAAGATAGTACTATGATGTTAGATGGTCTATCTAATGAAACATGCTTGGTATAATTGGTTTTTATTGTGTAGAAAGATAGTACTATGATGTTAGATGGTCTATCTAATGAAACATGCTTGGTATAATTGGTTTTCATTGTGTAAAAAGATAGTACTATGATGTTAGATGGTCTATCTAATGAAACATGCTTGGTATAATTGGTTTTTATTGCGACATAAAATAGTACTATGATGTTAGATGGTCTATCTAATGAAACATGCTTTATATAATTGGTTTTTATTGTGTAGAAAGATAGTACTATGATGTTAGATGGTCTATCTAATGAAACATGCTTGGTATAATTTGTTTTTATTGTGTAGAAAGATAGTACTATGATGTTAGATGGTCTATCTAATGAAACATGCTTGGTATAATTGGCTTTTATTGTGTAGAAAGATAGTACTATGATGTTAGATGGTCTATCTAATGAAACATGCTTGGTATAATTGGTTTTTATTGTGTAGAATGATAGTACTATGATGTTAGATGGTCTATCTAATGAAACATGCTTGGTATAATTGGTTTTTATTGTGTAGAAAGATAGTACTATGATGTTAGATGGTCTATCTAATGAAACATGCTTGGTATAATTGGTTTTTATTGTGTAGAAAGATAGTACTATGATGTTAGATGGTGTATCTAATGAAACATGCTTGGTATAATTGGTTTTTATAGTGTAGAAAGATAGTACTATGATGTTACATGGTGTATCTAATGAAACATGCTTGGTATAATTGGTTTTTATTTCGACATAAGATGGTACTATGATGTTAGATGGTCTAGCTAATGAAACATGCTTGGTATAATTGGTTTTTATTGTGTAGAAAGATAGTACTATAATGTTAGATAGTATATCTAATGAAACATGCTTGGTATAATTGGTTCTTATTGTGTATAAAGATAATACTATGATGTTAGATGGTCTATCTAATGAAACATGCTTGGTATAATTGATTTTTATTATGTAGAATGATAGTACTATGATGTTAGATGGTCTATCTAATGAAACATGCTTGGTATAATTGGTTTTTATTGTGTAGACAGATAGTACTATGATGTTTAATGGTCTATCTAATGAACGTGCTTGGTATAATTGGTTTTTATTATGTAGAAAGATAGTACTATAATGTTAGATCGTCTATCTAATGAAACATGCTTGGTATAATTGGTTTTTATTGTGTAGAAAGATAGTACTATGATGTTAGATGGTCTATCTAATGAAACATGCTTGGTATAATTGGCTTTTATTGTGTAGAAAGATAGTACTATGATGTTAGATGGTCTATCTAATGAAACATGCTTGGTATAATTGGTTTTAGTTGTGTAAAAAGATAGTACTATGATGTTAGATGGTCTATCTAATGAAACATGCTTGGTATAATTGGTTTTTATTGTGTAGAAAGATAGTACTATGGTGTTAGATGGTCTATCTAATGAAACATGCTTGGTATAATTGGTTTTTATTGTGTAGAAAGATAGTACTATGATGTTAGATGGTCTATCTAATGAAACATGCTTGGTATAATTGGTTTTTATTGTGTAGAAAGATAGTACTATGATGTTAGATGGTCTATCTAATGAAACATGCTTGGTATAATTGGTTTTTATTGTGTAGAAAGATAGTACTATGATGTTAGATGGTCTATCTAATGAAACATGCTTGGTATAATTGGTTTTCATTGTGTAAAAAGATAGTACTATGATGTTAGATGGTCTATCTAATGAAACATGCTTGGTATAATTGGTTTTTATTGCGACATAAAATAGTACTATGATGTTAGATGGTCTATCTATTGAAACATGCTTTATATAATTGGTTTTTATTGTGTAGAAAGATAGTACTATGATGTTAGATGGTCTATCTAATGAAACATGCTTGGTATAATTGGTTTTTATTGTGTAGAAAGATAGTACTATGATGTTAGGTGGTCTATCTAATGAAACATGCTTGGTATAATTGGTTTTTATTGTGTAGAAAGATAGTCCTATGGTGTTAGATGGTCTATCTAATGAAGCATGCTTGGTATAATTGGTTTTTATTGTGTAGAAAGATAGTACTATGATGTTAGTTGGTCTATCTTTTGAAACATGCTTGGCATAATTGGTTTTTATTGTGTAGAAAGATAGTACTATGATGTTAGATGGTCTATCTAATGAAACATGCTTGGTATAATTGGTTTTTATTGAGTACATGCTTGGTATAATTGGCTTCTATTGTGTAGAAAGATAGTACTATGGTGTTAGATGGTCTATCTAATGAAACATGCTTGGTATAATTGGTTTTTATTGTGTAGAAAGATAGTACTATGATGTTAGATGGTCTATCTAATGAAACATGCTTGGTATAATTGGTTTTCATTGTGTAGAAAGATAGTACTATGATGTTAGATGGTCTATCTAATGAAACATGCTTGGTATAATTGGTTTTTATTGCGACATAAGATAGTACTATGATGTTAGCTATATATATAGATAGTCTATCTAATGAAACATGCTTGGTATAATTGGTTTGTATTGTGTAGAAAGTTAGTACTATGATGTTAGATGGTCTATCTAATGAAACATGCTTGGTATAATTGGTTTTTATTATGTAGAAAGACAGCACTATGATGTTAGATGGTCTATCTAATGAAACATGCTTGGTATAATTGATTTTTATTGTGTAGAAAGATAGTACTATGATGTTAGATGGTCTATTTAATGAAACATGCTTGGTATAATTGGTTCTCATTGTGTAGAAAGATAGTACTATCATATTAGTTGGTCTATCTTTTGAAACATGCTTGGTATAATTGGTTTTTATTGTGTAGAAAGATAGTACTATGATGTTAGATGGTCTATCTAATGAAACATGCTTGGTATAATTGGCTTTTATTGTGTAGAAAGATAGTACTATGATGTTAGATGGTCTATCTAATGAAACATGCTTGGTATAATTGGTTTTTATTGTGTAGAATGATAGTACTATGATGTTAGATGGTCTATCTAATGAAACATGCTTGGTATAATTGGTTTTTATTGTGTAGAAAGATAGTACTATGATGTTAGATGGTCTATCTAATGAAACATGCTTGGTATAATTGGTTTTTATAGTGTAGAAATATAGTACTATGATGTTACATGGTCTATCTAATGAAACATGCTTGGTATAATTGGTTTTTATTGCGACATAAGATAGTACTATGATGTTAGATGGTCTATCTAATGAAACATGCTTGGTATAATTGGTTATTAATGTGTAGAAAGATAGTACTATGATGTAAGATGGTCTATCTAATGAAACATGCTTGGTATAATTGGTTTTTATTGTGTAGAAAGATAGTACTATGATGTTAGATTGTCTATCTAATGAAACATGCTTGGTATAATTGGTTTTTATTGTGTAGAAAGATAGTACTATGATGTTAGATGGTCTATCTAATGAAACATGCTTGGTATAATTGGTTTTTATTGTGTAGAAAGATAGTACTATGATGTTAGATGGTCTATCTAATGAAACATGCTTGGTATAATTGGTTTTTATTGTGTAGAAAGATTGTACTATGATGTTAGATGGTCTATTTAATGAAACATGCTTGGTATAATTGGTTTTTATTGTGTAGAAAGATAGTACTATGATGTTAGTTGGTCTATCTTTTGAAACATGCTTGGTATAATTGGTTTTTATTGTGTAGAAAGATAGTACTATGATGTTAGATGGTCTATCTAATGAAACATGCTTGGTATAATTGGCTTTTATTGTGTAGAAAGATAGTACTATGATGTTAGATGGTCTATCTAATGAAACATGCTTGGTATAATTGGTTTTTATTGTGTAGAATGATAGCACTATGATGTTAGATGGTCTATCTAATGAAACATGCTTGGTATAATTGGTTTTTATTGTGTAGAAAGATAGTCCTATGGTGTTAGATGGTCTATCTAATGAAGCATGCTTGGTATAATTGGTTTTTATTGTGTAGAAAGATAGTACTATGATGTTAGTTGGTCTATCTTTTGAAACATGCTAGGCATAATTGGTTTTTATTGTGTAGAAAGATAGTACTATGATGTTAGATGGTCTATCTAATGAAACATGCTTGGTTTAATCGGTTTTTATTGTGTACATGCTTGGTATAATTGGTTTTTATTGTGTAGAAAGATAGTACTCTGGTGTTAGATGGTCTATCTAATGAAACATGCTTGGTATAATTGGTTTTTATTGTGTAGAAAGATAGTACTATGATGTTAGATGGTCTATCTAATGAAACATGCTTGGTATAATTGGTTTTTATTGTGTAGAAAGATAGTACTATGATGTTAGATGGTGTATCTAATGAAACATGCTTGGTATAATTGGTTTTTATTGCGACATAAGATAGTACTATGATGTAAGCTATATATATAGATAGTCTATCTAATGAAACATGCTTGGTATAATTGGTTTTTATTGTGTAGAAAGTTAGTACTATGATGTTAGATGGTCTATCTAATGAAACATGCTAGGTATAATTGGTTTTTATTATGTAGAAAGATAGTACCATGGTGTTAGATGGTCTATCTAATGAAACATGCTTGGTATAATTGGTTTTTATTGTGTAGAAAGATAGTACTATGATGTTAGATGGTCTATCTAATGAAACATGCTTGGTATAATTGGCTTTTATTGTGTAGAAAGATAGTACTATGATGTTAGATGGTCTATCTAATGAAACATGCTTGGTATAATTGGTTTTTATTGTGTAGAATGATAGTACTATGATGTTAGATGGTCTATCTAATGAAACATGCTTGGTATAATTGCTTTTTATTGTGTAGAAAGATAGTACTATGATGTTAGATGGTCTATCTAATGAAACATGCTTGGTATAATTGGTTTTTATTGTGTAGAAAGATAGTACTATGGTGTTAGATGGTCTATCTAATGAAACATGCTTGGTATAATTGGTTTTTATTGTGTAGAAAGATAGTACTATGATGTTAGATGGTGTATCTAATGAAACATGCTTGGTATAATTGGTTTTTATAGTGTAGAAAGATAGTACTATGATGTTACATGGTGTATCTAATGAAACATGCTTGGTATAATTGGTTTTTATTTCGACATAAGATGGTACTATGATGTTAGATGGTCTAGCTAATGAAACATGCTTGGTATAATTGGTTTTTATTGTGTAGAAAGATAGTACTATAATGTTAGATAGTATATCTAATGAAACATGCTTGGTATAATTGGTTCTTATTGTGTATAAAGATAATACTATGATGTTAGATGGTCTATCTAATGAAACATGCTTGGTATAATTGATTTTTATTATGTAGAATGATAGTACTATGATGTTAGATGGTCTATCTAATGAAACATGCTTGGTATAATTGGTTTTTATTGTGTAGACAGATAGTACTATGATGTTTAATGGTCTATCTAATGAACGTGCTTGGTATAATTGGTTTTTATTATGTAGAAAGATAGTACTATAATGTTAGATCGTCTATCTAATGAAACATGCTTGGTATAATTGGTTTTTATTGTGTAGAAAGATAGTACTATGATGTTAGATGGTCTATCTAATGAAACATGCTTGGTATAATTGGCTTTTATTGTGTAGAAAGATAGTACTATGATGTTAGATGGTCTATCTAATGAAACATGCTTGGTATAATTGGTTTTAATTGTGTAAAAAGATAGTACTATGATGTTAGATGGTCTATCTAATGAAACATGCTTGGTATAATTGGTTTTTATTGTGTAGAAAGATAGTACTATGGTGTTAGATGGTCTATCTAATGAAACATGCTTGGTATAATTGGTTTTTATTGTGTAGAAAGATAGTACTATGATGTTAGATGGTCTATCTAATGAAACATGCTTGGTATAATTGGTTTTTATTGTGTAGCAAGATAGTACTATGATGTTAGATGGTCTATCTAATGAAACATGCTTGGTATAATTGGTTTTTATTGCGACATAAGATAGTACTATGATGTTAGCTATATATATAGATAGTCTATCTAATGAAACATGCTTGGTATAATTGGTTTTTATTGTGTAGAAAGTTAGTACTATGATGTTAGATGGTCTATCTAATGAAACATGCTTGGTATAATTGGTTTTTATTGTGTAGAAAGATAGTACTATGATGTTAGATGGTCTATCTAATGAAACATGCTTGGTATAATTGGTTTTTATTGTGTAGAAAGATAGTCCTATGGTGTTAGATGGTCTATCTAATGAAGCATGCTTGGTATAATTGGTTTTTATTGTGTAGAAAGATAGTACTATGATGTTAGTTGGTCTATCTTTTGAAACATGGTTGGCATAATTGGTTTTTATTGTGTAGAAAGATAGTACTATGATGTTAGATGGTCTATCTAATGAAACATGCTTGGTATAATTGGTTTTTATTGTGTAGAAAGATAGTACTGTGATGTTAGATGGTCTATCTAATGAAACATACTTGGTATAATTGGTTTTTATTGCGTAGAAAGATAGTACTATGATGTTAGATGGTCTATCTAATGAAACATGCTTGGTAAAATTGGTGTTTATTGCGTAGAAAGATAGTACTATGATGTTAGATGGTCTATCTAATGAAACATGCTTGGTATAATTGGTTTTTATTGTGTAGAAAGATAGTACTATGATGTTAGATGGTCTATCTAATGAAACATGCTTGGTATAATTGGTTTTTATTGTGTAGAAAGATAGTACTATGATGTTAGATGGTCTACCTAATGAAACATGCTTGGTATAATTGGTTTTTATTGCGACATAAGATAGTACTATGATGTTATATAGATAGTCTATCTAATGAAACATGCTTGGTATAATTGGTTTTTATTGTGTAGAAAGTTAGTACTATGATGTTAGATGGTCTATCTAATGAAACATGCTTGGTATAATTGGTTTTTATTGTGTAGAAAGATAGTACTATGATGTTAGATGGTCTATCTAATGAAACATGCTTGGTATAATTGGTTTTTATTGTGTAGAAAGATAGTCCTATGGTGTTAGATGGTCTATCTAATGAAGCATGCTTGGTATAATTGGTTTTTATTGTGTAGAAAGATAGTACTATGATGTTAGTTGGTCTATCTTTTGAAACATGCTTGGCATAATTGGTTTTTATTGTGTAGAAAGATAGTACTATGATGTTAGATGGTCTATCTAATGAAACATGCTTGGTATAATTGGTTTTTATTGTGTATATGCTTGGTATAATTGGCTTTTGTTGTGTAGAAAGATAGTACTATGGTGTTAGATGGTCTATCTAATGAAACATGCTTGGTATAATTGGTTTTTATTGTGTAGAAAGATAGTACTATGATGTTAGATGGTCTATCTAATGAAACATGCTTGGTATAATTGGTTTTTATTGTGTAGAAAGATAGTACTATGATGTTAGATGGTCTATCTAATGAAACATGCTTGGTATAATTGGTTTTTATTGCGACATAAGATAGTACTATGATGTTAGCTATATATATAGATAGTCTATCTAATGAAACATGCTTGGTATAATTGGTTTTTATTGTGTAGAAAGTTAGTACTATGATGTTAGATGGTCTATCTAATGAAACATGCTTGGTATAATTGGTTTTTTTTATGTAGAAAGACAGTACTATGATGTTAGATGGTCTATCTAATGAAACATGCTTGGTATAATTGATTTTTATTGTGTAGAAAGATAGTACTATGATGTTAGATGGTCTATTTAATGAAACATGCTTGGTATAATTGGTTCTCATTGTGTAGAAAGATAGTACTATCATATTAGTTGGTCTATCTTTTGAAACATGCTTGGTATAATTGGTTTTTATTGTGTAGAAAGATAGTACTATGATGTTAGATGGTCTATCTAATGAAACATGCTTGGTATAATTGGTTTTTATTGTGTAGAATGATAGTACTATGATGTTAGATGGTCTATCTAATGAAACATGCTTGGTATAATTGGTTTTTATTGTGTAGAAAGATAGTACTATGATGTTAGATGGTCTATCTAATGAAACATGCTTGGTATAATTGGTTTTTATAGTGTAGGAATATAGTACTATGATGTTACATGGTCTATCTAATGAAACATGCTTGGTATAATTGGTTTTTATTGCGACATAAGATAGTACTATGATGTTAGATGGTCTATCTAATGAAACATGCTTGGTATAATTGGTTTTCATTGTGTAGAAAGATAGTACTATGATGTTAGATGGTCTATCTAATGAAACATGCTTGGTATAATTGGTTTTTATTGCGACATAAGATAGTACTATGATGTTAGCTAAATATATAGATAGTCTATCTAATGAAACATGCTTGGTATAATTGGTTTTTATTGTGTAGAAAGTTAGTACTATGATGTTAGATGGTCTATCTAATGAAACATGCTTGGTATAATTGGTTTTTGTTATGTAGAAAGACAGTACTATGATGTTAGATGGTCTATCTAATGAAACATGCTTGGTATAATTGATTTTTATTGTGTAGAAAGATAGTACTATGCTGTTAGATGGTCTATTTAATGAAACATGCTTGGTATAATTGGTTTTTATTGTGTAGAAAGATAGTACTATGATGTTAGTTGGTCTATCTTTTGAAACATGCTTGGTATAATTGGTTTTTATTGTGTAGAAAGATAGTACTATGATGTTAGATGGTCTATCTAATGAAACATGCTTGGTATAATTGGCTTTTATTGTGTAGAAAGATAGTACAATGATGTTAGATGGTCTATCTAATGAAACATGCTTGGTATAATTGGTTTTTATTGTGTAGAATGATAGTACTATGATGTTAGATGGTCTATCTAATGAAACATGCTTGGTATAATTGTTTTTTATTGTGTAGAAAGATAGTACTATGATGTTAGATGGTCTATCTAATGAAACATGCTTGGTATAATTGGTTTTTATTATGTAGAATGATAGTACTATGATGTTAGATGGTCTATCTAATGAAACATGCTTGGTATAATTGGTTTTTATTGTGTAGAAAGATAGTACTATGATGTTAGATGGTCTATCTAATGAAACATGCTTGGTATAATTGGTTTTAATTGTGTAGAAAGATAGTACTATGATGTTAGATGGTCTATCTAATGAAACATGCTTGGTATAATTGGTTTTTATTGTGTAGAAAGATAGTACTATAGTGTTAGATGGTCTATCTAATGAAACATGCTTGGTATAATTGGTTTTTATTGTGTAGAAAGATAGTACTATGATGTTAGATGGTCTATCTAATGAAACATGCTTGGTATAATTGGTTTTTATTGTGTAGAAAGATAGTACTATGATGTTAGATGGTCTATCTAATGAAACGTGCTTGGTATAATTGGTTTTTATTGTGTAGAAAGATAGTACTATGATGTTAGATGGTCTATCTAATGAAACATGCTTGGTATAATTGGTTTTCATTGTGTAAAAAGATAGTACTATGATGTTAGATGGTCTATCTAATAAAACATGCTTGGTATAATTGGTTTTTATTGCGACATAAAATAGTACTATGATGTTAGATGGTCTATCTATTGAAACATGCTTTATATAATTGGTTTTTATTGTGTAGAAAGATAGTACTATGATGTTAGATGGTCTATCTAATGAAACATGCTTGGTATAATTGGTTTTTATTGTGTAGAAAGATAGTACTATGATGTTAGATGGTCTATCTAATGAAACATGCTTGGTATAATTGGTTTTTATTGTGTAGAAAGATAGTACTATGATGTTAGATGGTCTATCTAATGAAACATGCTTGGTATAATTGGTTTTTATTGTGTAGAAAGATAGTACTATGATGTTAGATGGTCTATCTTATGAAACATGCTTGGTATAATTGGTTTTTATTGTGTAGAAAGATAGTCCTATGGTGTTAGATGGTCTATCTAATAAAGCATGCTTGGTATAATTGGTTTTTATTGTGTAGAAAGATAGTACTATGATGTTAGTTGGTCTATCTTTTGAAACATGCTTGGCATAATTGGTTTTTATTGTGTAGAAAGATAGTACTATGATGTTAGATGGTCTATCTAATGAAACATGCTTGGTATAATTGGTTTTTATTGTGTACATGCTTGGTATAATTGGCTTTTATTGTGTAGAAAGATAGTACTATGGTGTTAGATGGTCTATCTAATGAAACATGCTTGGTATAATTGGTTTTTATTGTGTAGAAAGATAGTACTATGATGTTAGATGGTCTATCTAATGAAACATGCTTGGTATAATTGGTTTTTATTGTGTAGAAAGATAGTACTATGATGTTAGATGGTCTATCTAATGAAACATGCTTGGTATAATTGGTTTTTATTGCGACATAAGATAGTACTATGATGTTAGCTATATATATAGATAGTCTATCTAATGAAACATGCTTGGTATAATTGGTTTTTATTGTGTAGAAAGATAGTACTATGATGTTAGATGGTCTATCTAATGAAACATGCTAGGTATAATTGGTTTTTATTGTGTAGAAAGATTGTACTATGATGTTAGATGGTCTATTTAATGAAACATGCTTGGTATAATTGGTTTTTATTGTGTAGAAAGATAGTACTATGATGTTAGTTGGTCTATCTTTTGAAACATGCTTGGTATAATTGGTTTTTATTGTGTAGAAAGATAGTACTATGATGTTAGATGGTCTATCTAATGAAACATGCTTGGTATAATTGGCTTTTATTGTGTAGAAAGATAGTACTATGATGTTAGATGGTCTATCTAATGAAACATGCTTGGTATAATTGGTTTTTATTGTGTAGAATGATAGTACTATGATGTTAGATGGTCTATCTAATGAAACATGCTTGGTATAATTGTTTTTTATTGTGTAGAAAGATAGTACTATGATGTTAGATGGTCTATCTAATGAAACATGCTTGGTATAATTGGTTTTTATTATGTAGAATGATAGTACTATGATGTTAGATGGTCTATCTAATGAAACATGCTTGGTATAATTGGTTTTTATTGTGTAGACAGATAGTACTATGATGTTTAATGGTCTATCTAATGAACGTGCTTGGTATAATTGGTTTTTATTATGTAGAAAGATAGTACTATAATGTTAGATCGTCTATCTAATGAAACATGCTTGGTATAATTGGTTTTTATTGTGTAGAAAGATAGTACTATGATGTTAGATGGTCTATCTAATGAAACATGCTTGGTATGATTGGTTTTTATTGTGTAGAAAGATAGTACTATGATGTTAGATGGTCTATCTAATGAAACATGCTTGGTATAATTGGTTTTAATTGTGTAAAAAGATAGTACTATGATGTTAGATGGTCTATCTAATGAAACATGCTTGGTATAATTGGTTTTTATTGTGTAGAAAGATAGTACTATGATGTTAGATGGTCTATCTAATGAAACATGCTTGGTATAATTGGTTTTTATTGTGTAGAAAGATAGTACTATGATGTTAGATGGTCTATCTAATGAAACATGCTTGGTATAATTGGTTTTCATTGTGTAAAAAGATAGTACTATGATGTTAGATGGTCTATCTAATGAAACATGCTTGGTATAATTGGTTTTTATTGCGACATAAAATAGTACTATGATGTTAGATGGTCTATCTAATGAAACATGCTTTATATAATTGGTTTTTATTGTGTAGAAAGATAGTACTATGATGTTAGATGGTCTATCTAATGAAACATGCTTGGTATAATTGGTTTTTATTGTGTAGAAAGATAGTACTATGATGTTAGATGGTCTATCTAATGAAACATGCTTGGTATAATTGGTTTTTATTGTGTAGAAAGATAGTACTATGATGTTAGATGGTCTATCTAATGAAACATGCTTGGTATAATTGGTTTTTATTGTGTAGAAAGATAGTCCTATGGTGTTAGATGGTCTATCTAATGAAGCATGCTTGGTATAATTGGTTTTTATTGTGTAGAAAGATAGTACTATGATGTTAGTTGGTCTATCTTTTGAAACATGCTTGGCATAATTGGTTTTTATTGTGTAGAAAGATAGTACTATGATGTTAGATGGTCTATCTAATGAAACATGCTTGGTATAATTGGTTTTTATTGTGTACATGCTTGGTATAATTGGCTTTTATTGTGTAGAAAGATAGTACTATGGTGTTAGATGGTCTATCTAATGAAACATGCTTGGTATAATTGGTTTTTATTGTGTAGAAAGATAGTACTATGATGTTAGATGGTCTATCTAATGAAACATGCTTGGTATAATTGGTTTTTATTGTGTAGAAAGATAGTACTGTGATGTTAGATGGTCTATCTAATGAAACATACTTGGTATAATTGGTTTTTATTGCGTAGAAAGATAGTACTATGATGTTAGATGGTCTATCTAATGAAACATGCTTGGTAAAATTGGTGTTTATTGCGTAGAAAGATAGTACTATGATGTTAGATGGTCTATCTAATGAAACATGCTTGGTATAATTGGTTTTTATTGTGTAGAAAGATAGTACTATGATGTTAGATGGTCTATCTAATGAAACATGCTTGGTATAATTGGTTTTTATTGTGTAGAAAGATAGTACTATGATGTTAGATGGTCTATCTAATGAAACATGCTTGGTATAATTGGTTTTTATTGCGACATAAGATAGTACTATGATGTTAGCTATATATATAGGTAGTCTATCTAATGAAACATGCTTGGTATAATTGGTTTTTATTGTGTAGAAAGTTAGTACTATGATGTTAGATGGTCTATCTAATGAAACATGCTTGGTATAATTGGTTTTTATTGTGTAGAAAGATAGTACTATGATGTTAGATGGTCTATCTAATGAAACATGCTTGGTATAATTGGTTTTTATTGTGTAGAAAGATAGTCCTATGGTGTTAGATGGTCTATCTAATGAAGCATGCTTGGTATAATTGGTTTTTATTGTGTAGAAAGATAGTACTATGATGTTAGTTGGTCTATCTTTTGAAACATGCTTGGCATAATTGGTTTTTATTGTGTAGAAAGATAGTACTATGATGTTAGATGGTCTATCTAATGAAACATGCTTGGTATAATTGGTTTTTATTGTGTAGAAAGATAGTACTGTGATGTTATATGGTCTATCTAATGAAACATACTTGGTATAATTGGTTTTTATTGCGTAGAAAGATAGTACTATGATGTATGTGGTCTATCTAATGAAACATGCTTGGTAAAATTGGTGTTTATTGCGTAGAAAGATAGTACTATGATGTTAGATGGTCTATCTAATGAAACATGCTTGGTATAATTGGTTTTTATTGTGTAGAAAGATAGTACTATGATGTTAGATGGTCTATCTAATGAAACATGCTTGGTATAATTGGTTTTTATTGTGTAGAAAGATAGTACTATGATGTTAGATGGTCTACCTAATGAAACATGCTTGGTATAATTGGTTTTTATTGCGACATAAGATAGTACTATGATGTTAGCTATATATATAGATAGTCTATCTAATGAAACATGCTTGGTATAATTGGTTTTTATTGTGTAGAAAGTTAGTACTATGATGTTAGATGGTCTATCTAATGAAACATGCTTGGTATAATTGGTTTTTATTGTGTAGAAAGATAGTACTATGATGTTAAATGGTCTATCTAATGAAACATGCTTGGTATAATTGGTTTTTATTGTGTAGAAAGATAGTCCTATGATGTTAGTTGGTCTATCTTTTGAAACATGCTTGGCATAATTGGTTTTTATTGTGTAGAAAGATAGTACTATGATGTTAGATGGTCTATCTAATGAAACATGCTTGGTATAATTGGTTTTTATTGTGTACATGCTTGGTATAATTGGCTTTTATTGTGTAGAAAGATAGTACTATGGTGTTAGATGGTCTATCTAATGAAACATGCTTGGTATAATTGGTTTTTATTGTGTAGAAAGATAGTACTATGATATTAGATGGTCTATCTAATGAAACATGCTTGGTATAATTGGCTTTTATTGTGTAGAAAGATAGTACTATGATGTTAGATGGTCTATCTAATGAAACATGCTTGGTATAATTGGTTTTTATTGTGTAGAATGATAGTACTATGATGTTAGATGGTCTATCTAATGAAACATGCTTGGTATAATTGGTTTTTATTGTGTAGAAAGATAGTACTATGATGTTAGATGGTCTATCTAATGAAACATGCTTGGTATAATTGGTTTTTATAGTGTAGAAATATAGTACTATGATGTTACATGGTCTATCTAATGAAACATGCTTGGTATAATTGGTTTTTATTGCGACATAAGATAGTACTATGATGTTAGATGGTCTATCTAATGAAACATGCTTGGTATAATTGGTTATGAATGTGTAGAAAGATAGTACTATGATGTAAGATGGTCTATCTAATGAAACATGCTTGGTATAATTGGTTTTTATTGTGTAGAAAGATAGTACTATGATGTTAGATTGTCTATCTAATGAAACATGCTTGGTATAATTGGTTTTTATTGTGTAGAAAGATAGTACTATGATGTTAGATGGTCTATCTAATGAAACATGCTTGGTATAATTGGTTTTTATTGTGTAGAAAGATAGTACTATGATGTTAGATGGTCTATCTAATGAAACATGCTTGGTATAATTGGTTTTTATTGTGTAGAAAGATTGTACTATGATGTTAGATGGTCTATTTAATGAAACATGCTTGGTATAATTGGTTTTTATTGTGTAGAAAGATAGTACTATGATGTTAGTTGGTCTATCTTTTGAAACATGCTTGGTATAATTGGTTTTTATTGTGTAGAAAGATAGTACTATGATGTTAGATGGTCTATCTAATGAAACATACTTGGTATAATTGGCTTTTATTGTGTAGAAAGATAGTACTATGATGTTAGATGGTCTATCTAATGAAACATGCTTGGTATAATTGGTTTTTATTGTGTAGAATGATAGTACTATGATGTTAGATGGTCTATCTAATGAAACATGCTTGGTATAATTGTTTTTTATTGTGTAGAAAGATAGTACTATGATGTTAGATGGTCTATCTAATGAAACATGCTTGGTATAATTGGTTTTTATTATGTAGAATGATAGTACTATGATGTTAGATGGTCTATCTAATGAAACATGCTTGGTATAATTGGTTTTTATTGTGTAGACAGATAGTACTATGATGTTTAATGGTCTATCTAATGAACGTGCTTGGTATAATTGGTTTTTATTATGTAGAAAGATAGTACTATGATGTTAGATGGTCTATCTAATGAAACATGCTTGGTATAATTCGTTTTTATTATGTAGAATGATAGTACTATGATGTTAGATGGTCTATCTAATGAAACATGCTTGGTATAATTGGTTTTTATTGTGTAGACAGATAGTACTATGATGTTTAATGGTCTATCTAATGAACGTGCTTGGTATAATTGGTTTTTATTATGTAGAAAGATAGTACTATAATGTTAGATCGTCTATCTAATGAAACATGCTTGGTATAATTGGTTTTTATTGTGTAGAAAGATAGTACTATGATGTTAGATGGTCTATCTAATGAAACATGCTTGGTATGATTGGTTTTTATTGTGTAGAAAGATAGTACTATGATGTTAGATGGTCTATCTAATGAAACATGCTTGGTATAATTGGTTTTAATTGTGTAAAAAGATAGTACTATGATGTTAGATGGTCTATCTAATGAAACATGCTTGGTATAATTGGTTTTTATTGTGTAGAAAGATAGTACTATGATGTTAGATGGTCGATCTAATGAAACATGCTTGGTATAATTGGTTTTTATTGTGTAGAAAGATAGTACTATGATGTTAGATGGTCTATCTAATGAAACATGCTTGGTATAATTGGTTTTTATTGTGTAGAAAGATAGTACTATGATGTTAGATGGTCTATCTAATGAAACATGCTTGGTATAATTGGTTTTCATTGTGTAAAAAGATAGTACTATGATGTTAGATGGTCTATCTAATGAAACATGCTTGGTATAATTGGTTTTTATTGCGACATAAAATAGTACTATGATGTTAGATGGTCTATCTAATGAAACATGCTTTATATAATTGGTTTTTATTGTGTAGAAAGATAGTACTATGATGTTAGATGGTCTATCTAATGAAACATGTTTGGTATAATTGGTTTTTATTGTGTAGAAAGATAGTACTATGATGTTAGATGGTCTATCTAATGAAACATGCTTGGTATAATTGGTTTTTATTGCGACATAAGATAGTACTATGATGTTAGCTATATATATAGGTAGTCTATCTAATGAAACATGCTTGGTATAATTGGTTTTTATTGTGTAGAAAGTTAGTACTATGATGTTAGATGGTCTATCTAATGAAACATGCTTGGTATAATTGGTTTTTATTGTGTAGAAAGATAGTACTATGATGTTAGAAGGTCTATCTAATGAAACATGCTTGGTATAATTGGTTTTTATTGTGTAGAAAGATAGTCCTATGGTGTTAGATGGTCTATCTAATGAAGCATGCTTGGTATAATTGGTTTTTATTGTGTAGAAAGATAGTACTATGATGTTAGTTGGTCTATCTTTTGAAACATGCTTGGCATAATTGGTTTTTATTGTGTAGAAAGATAGTACTATGATGTTAGATGGTCTATCTAATGAAACATGCTTGGTATAATTGGTTTTTATTGTGTAGAAAGATAGTACTGTGATGTTATATGGTCTATCTAAAGAAACATACTTGGTATAATTGGTTTTTATTGCGTAGAAAGATAGTACTATGATGTTAGATGGTCTATCTAATGAAACATGCTTGGTAAAATTGGTGTTTATTGCGTAGAAAGATAGTACTATGATGTTAGATGGTCTATCTAATGAAACATGCTTGGTATAATTGGTTTTTATTGTGTAGAAAGATAGTACTATGATGTTAGATGGTCTACCTAATGAAACATGCTTGGTATAATTGGTTTTTATTGCGACATAAGATAGTACTATGATGTTAGCTATATATATAGATAGTCTATCTAATGAAACATGCTTGGTATAATTGGTTTTTATTGTGTAGAAAGTTAGTACTATGATGTTAGATGGTCTATCTAATGAAACATGCTTGGTATAATTGGTTTTTATTGTGTAGAAAGATAGTACTATGATGTTAAATGGTCTATCTAATGAAACATGCTTGGTATAATTGGTTTTTATTGTGTAGAAAGATAGTCCTATGGTGTTAGAATGTCTATCTAATGAAGCATGCTTGGTATAATTGGTTTTTATTGTGTAGAAAGATAGTACTATGATGTTAGTTGGTCTATCTTTTGAAACATGCTTGGCATAATTGGTTTTTATTGTGTAGAAAGATAGTACTATGATGTTAGATGGTCTATCTAATGAAACATGCTTGGTATAATTGGTTTTTATTGTGTACATGCTTGGTATAATTGGCTTTTATTGTGTAGAAAGATAGTACTATGGTGTTAGATGGTCTATCTAATGAAACATGCTTGGTATAATTGGTTTTTATTGTGTAGAAAGATAGTACTATGATGTTAGATGGTCTATCTAATGAAACATGCTTGGTATAATTGGCTTTTATTGTGTAGAAAGATAGTACTATGATGTTAGATGGTCTATCTAATGAAACTTGCTTGGTATAATTGGTTTTTATTGTGTAGAATGATAGTACTATGATGTTAGATGGTCTATCTAATGAAACATGCTTGGTATAATTGGTTTTTATTGTGTAGAAAGATAGTACTATGATGTTAGATGGTCTATCTAATGAAACATGCTTGGTATAATTGGTTTTTATAGTGTAGAAATATAGTACTATGATGTTACATGGTCTATCTAATGAAACATGCTTGGTATAATTGGTTTTTATTGCGACATAAGATAGTACTATGATGTTAGATGGTCTATCTAATGAAACATGCTTGGTATAATTGGTTATTAATGTGTAGAAAGATAGTACTATGATGTAAGATGGTCTATCTAATGAAACATGCTTGGTATAATTGGTTTTTATTGTGTAGAAAGATAGTACTATGATGTTAGATTGTCTATCTAATGAAACATGCTTGGTATAATTGGTTTTTATTGTGTAGAAAGATAGTACTATGATGTTAGATGGTCTATCTAATGAAACATGCTTGGTATAATTGGTTTTTATTGTGTAGAAAGATAGTACTATGATGTTAGATGGTCTATCTAATGAAACATGCTTGGTATAATTGGTTTTTATTGTGTAGAAAGATTGTACTATGATGTTAGATGGTCTATTTAATGAAACATGCTTGGTATAATTGGTTTTTATTGTGTAGAAAGATAGTACTATGATGTTAGTTGGTCTATCTTTTGAAACATGCTTGGTATAATTGGTTTTTATTGTGTAGAAAGATAGTACTATGATGTTAGATGGTCTATCTAATGAAACATACTTGGTATAATTGGCTTTTATTGTGTAGAAAGATAGTACTATGATGTTAGATGGTCTATCTAATGAAACATGCTTGGTATAATTGGTTTTTATTGTGTAGAATGATAGTACTATGATGTTAGATGGTCTATCTAATGAAACATGCTTGGTATAATTGTTTTTTATTGTGTAGAAAGATAGTACTATGATGTTAGATGGTCTATCTAATGAAACATGCTTGGTATAATTGGTTTTTATTATGTAGAATGATAGTACTATGATGTTAGATGGTCTATCTAATGAAACATGCTTAGTATAATTGGTTTTTATTCTGTAGACAGATAGTACTATGATGTTTAATGGTCTATCTAATGAACGTGCTTGGTATAATTGGTTTTTATTATGTAGAAAGATAGTACTATAATGTTAGATCGTCTATCTAATGAAACATGCTTGGTATAATTGGTTTTTATTGTGTAGAAAGATAGTACTATGATGTTAGATGGTCTATCTAATGAAACATGCTTGGTATGATTGGTTTTTATTGTGTAGAAAGATAGTACTATGATGTTAGATGGTCTATCTAATGAAACATGCTTGGTATAATTGGTTTTAATTGTGTAAAAAGATATTACTATGATGTTAGATGGTCTATCTAATGAAACATGCTTGGTATAATTGGTTTTTATTGTGTAGAAAGATAGTACTATGATGTTAGATGGTCTATCTAATGAAACATGCTTGGTATAATTGGTTTTTATTGTGTAGAAAGATAGTACTATGATGTTAGATGGTCTATCTAATGAAACATGCTTGGTATAATTGGTTTTCATTGTGTAAAAAGATAGTACTATGATGTTAGATGGTCTATCTAATGAAACATGCTTGGTATAATTGGTTTTTATTGCGACATAAAATAGTACTATGATATTAGATGGTCTATCTAATGAAACATGCTTTATATAATTGGTTTTTATTGTGTAGAAAGATAGTACTATGATGTTAGATGGTCTATCTAATGAAACATGCTTGGTATAATTGGTTTTTATTGTGTAGAAAGATAGTACTATGATGTTAGATGGTCTATCTAATGAAACATGCTTGGTATAATTGGTTTTTATTGTGTAGAAAGATAGTACTATGATGTTAGATGGTCTATCTTATGAAACATGCTTGGTATAATTGGTTTTTATTGTGTAGAAAGATAGTCCTATGGTGTTAGATGGTCTATCTAATGAAGCATGCTTGGTATAATTGGTTTTTATTGAGTAGAAAGATAGTAATATGATGTTAGTTGGTCTATCTTTTGAAACATGCTTGGCATAATTGGTTTTTATTGTGTAGAAAGATAGTACTATGATGTTAGATGGTCTATCTAATGAAACATGCTTGGTATAATTGGTTTTTATTGTGTACATGCTTGGTATAATTGGTTTTTATTGTGTAGAAAGATAGTACTATGGTGTTAGATGGTCTATCTAATGAAACATGCTTGGTATAATTGGTTTTTATTGTGTAGAAAGATAGTACTATGATGTTAGATTGTCTATCTAATGAAACATGCTTGGTATAATTGGTTTTTATTGTGTAGAAAGATAGTACTATGATGTTAGATGGTCTATCTAATGAAACATGCTTGGTATAATTGGTTTTTATTGCGACATAAGATAGTACTATGATGTTAGCTATATATATAGATAGTCTATCTAATGAAACATGCTTGGTATAATTGGTTTTTATTGTGTAGAAAGTTAGTACTATGATGTTAGATGGTCGATCTAATGAAACATGCTTGGTATAATTGGTTGTTATTATGTAGAAAGATTGTACTATGATGTTAGATGGTCTATCTAATGAAACATGCTTGGTATAATTGGTTTTTATTGCGACATAAGATAGTACTATGATGTTAGATGGTCTATCTAATGAAACATGCTTGGTATAATTGGTTTTTATTGTGTAGAAAGATAGTACTATTATGTTAGATGGTCTATCTAATGAAACATGCTTGGTATAATTGTTTTTTATTGTGTAGAAAGATAGTACTATGATGTTAGATGGGCTATCTAATGAAACATGCTTGGTATAATTGGTTTTTATTGTGTAGAAAGATAGTACTATGATGTTACATGGTCTATCTAATGAAACATGCTTGGTATAATTGGTTTTTATTGTGTAGAAAGATAGTACTATGATGTTAGATGGTCTATCTAATGAAACATGCTTGGTATAATTGGTTTTTATTGTGTAGAAAGATAGTACTATGATGTTAGATGGTCTATCTAATGAAACATGCTTGGTATAATTGGTTTTTATTGTGTAGAAAGATAGTACTATGATGTTAGATGGTCTATCTAATGAAACATGCTTGGTATAATTGGTTTTTATTGTGTAGAAAGATAGTACTATGATGTTAGATGGTCTATCTAATGAAACATGCTTGGTATAATTGGTTTTTATTGTGTAGAAAGATAGTACTATGATGTTAGATGGTCTATCTGATGAAACATGCTTGGTATAATTGGTTTTTATTGTGTAGAAAGATAGTCCTATTATGTTAGATGGTCTCTCTTAAAAGAAACATGCTTGGTATAATTGGTTTTTATTGCGACATAAGATAGTACTATGATGTTAGATGGTCTATCTAATGAAACATGCTTGGTATAATTGGTTTTTATTGTGTAGAAAGATAGTACTATGATGTTAGATGGGCTATCTAATGAAACATGTTTGGTATAATTGGTTTTTATTGTGTAGAAAGATAGTACTATGATGTTACATGGTCTATCTAATGAAACATGCTTGGTATAATTGGTTTTTATTGTGTAGAAAGATAGTACTATGATGTTAGATGGTCTATCTAATGAAACATGCTTGGTATAATTGGTTTTTATTGTGTAGAAAGATAGTACTATGATGTTAGATGGTCTATCTAATGAAACATGCTTGGTATAATTGGTTTTTATTGGGTAGAAAGATAGTACTATGATGTTAGATGGTCTATCTAATGAAACATGCTTGGTATAATTGGTTTTTATTGTGTAGAAAGATAGTACTATGATGTTAGATGGTCTATCTAATGAAACATGCTTGGTATAATTGGTTTTTATTGTGTAGAAAGATAGTACTATGATGTTAGATGGTCTATCTAATGAAACATGCTTGGTATAATTGGTTTTTATTGCGACATAAGATAGTACTATGATGTTAGATGGTCTATCTAATGAAACATGCTTGGTATAATTGGTTTTTATTGTGTAGAAAGATAGTACTATAATGTTAGATGTGCACACAATCTTGAAATTGAAAGAGGTAGAAACATGCAAGTTAACAGAGAAGAAAGGTTGTGTTAATTATGTCATAATAAAAATATAGAAGACGAAAAACATTTTATCTTGCACTGCACAAAATTATCTTGCACTGCACAAAATATGAATCACAAAGAAATGTTCTTATATCAAAATTGTCCTATTTCATGTATTTTAAAAATAGTGACAAACAATCCAAAACTGAGAATGAATATATCAAACTACTACTTAATAGCAAGTGTAGAAAAACACTTAAATTAATATCATCTTTTATTAATCAATCATTTGAATTAAGGAAAAATGTTCTTATAAATGAGTAATATGAACAATTTGAAGCTATAACCATGATAACATACAATATACTTATGTCAGTATTCTATTCTTACAAAATAACTATATATTGATATTTATAACTGCATATTTCATTGTTCGAAATGTGCCCAATGACATGCTATGTAGTATTGTTAAATTGCTGCATCATTACTATTTGTATACTAGTTGTATGGGCCGTTGTTAATTATAGTAATTGAGTTTGTGGCAAAATTTGTGCCAATAAAAAATAAAATATTTGTATTGTATTGTATATTATCATGATTATTGGCAACACTAACTTCACTTTTGACACGAGTTCAGTTTATTTCTCACTTTACGACGGAAATAAAATGACTTAGGGTCGGCGCTCAAAAGTAGGGTCGGTTGGGTAACAGTTAACAGACATATATTTTTTGTTTGGCCTTATGCAAGTAAAAAATTCATCCTATCTCACTATAACTCAGTATCTTCTTTTCTTGAATTCTTAGGACTTCTTTGCTCTAATAGAACTTTTGAATGTCTGTCCTTTGCAGATGTCCTTTACTAATAATTTAAGAGTAATTTCGTGGACAATGAAAATCTCATTTGTCTGTTATCTTCAGAACACTGCTCATTTACAAGCCTCCAAGGAGCAATTTTTGAAGGCCTTGCACAAATACATTTGTACTTAAGATCTTTGCGCCATCAGTTGCTTTGTTGAAATAATGAGATAAAACATTGAACTCTAATCAAAATTTATGAGCTAACCTGAGAAAAATTGTTAACGGCAATTGTATTTACATCTCAAAACTTGAAAATTTTTGTGGAATTGTAAAAGAATACTTGTAAGTAAATTTTTGAGAAAATTAAGGGGAGA
Organism: Mytilus edulis; assembly: GCF_963676685.1. Taxonomy (NCBI): domain Eukaryota; kingdom Metazoa; phylum Mollusca; class Bivalvia; order Mytilida; family Mytilidae; genus Mytilus; species Mytilus edulis. The sequence goes on along the minus strand of NC_092350.1, from coordinate 72,425,971 downwards.
TTATTCAAACATTATAATTAACTTATTTAAGTATAATTTACTTCAAGGAAATAAAGATAACTTGTAAAATAGTACCAGGGGTATCCCTGACTGACTTAGGCAGCAACCATTTGATTTTCTGGGGGGGCTATGGATTTTTTTTCTGGACACTCTCTTTTTTTCGCCTTCCGCGAAAGACAATCTATTTTTTTGGCGCCAAGTCGAAAACAATTTTTTCTTTAGCATTACATATATATAGTGGCAGCTGAGGGTGAAACACACATTTTTTTTTTCTCAGGGTCAAAAACAAATTATATTTTTTTCCAAAACCTGGAAACAAACTTTTTTTCCAAAAAAATCCATAGCCCCACCAGAAAATCAAATGGTTGCTGCCTTATAAAAACTTATCTATTGTATGTCATATTTGTGTATTTATGTTCTTGTTTCTAAATTCTAGTGTTGAAATTTCATCTAGTACAACCAGAGACATATAATATATATTATATGTCTCTGGTACAACTGTACAATGAGTACCTGAATTATGTCAGTTCTCTATATCGCAAAATAAAGGTCAAAATATTCTTCATCAGAAGTTGGTTTATTCTCACTGATGAGCCCCAACATTTGGTCTCTGTACATCAGAAAAGGAGATAGTTTAGGCATATTGCTGGAAAAAAACGGTACAGGATTTGTTTTTATAATTCCGTAAAATTGTGGGAAACTAATAGTTTCACGACTCCACAAAGAAGAAGTAGATGGATCAATATATATATTAGCTTTTCAAAAACCTTTTCTGACTTCGGTGAGATATGAGAGATCATCATTCAAATTGGCATTTTTGTTTACCATGTTTACAGTAATAGAATATATGATTGGTAATAATTTTAAATATTTTATACACGAATTGTCACTTAACAGCATTTTTAAAAGGTTAAATAATATTTTTTAGAGATTAATGTAACGTTATATTTGTGGAAATAGAAAATGTTTTTCATAAATTTTTATTTTCGGTGTACCTGAGACATACATTGTGTGTGTGTGTTCCCCCACCGTCCCCAAGCCCCCACCCCCTTATGACAACGAAATTGTCAATGTGACGAAATTCGTAGCTATCAAGTGAAATGTATCTTTCGCTCAGGGAAACGTTTTCTTTAAGGACCAAACTTTGTCTTGAAAGTAATATAGTTATAAGGCTTTCTATCAGTACAGCCGTCCATTTGGCGACCCCACTGATCCTCGTAGTACTGATACAGAATTTGTTTTTTATAAATCTTTTTAGTTATAATCTATCGTAGAAGCTAAACAGGGAAGTTGTAACTCATGTAGTAATTTGACTTCAGATAATTATAGTTAATTTACAGAGGAATAATAGACTTTGTCTCCAGTCCTAAGTTTTATACAAATTTGTACATTTACTCTTTCATTTGTCTTTCATTGTCTTTCTGAAAGAAGCATATACAAAATTTTATATCATCGGTATAAGGACATCATTCGTAAATATAGTTCAACATGCAGACTTCTTATACGTTCAGGTATTGCACATCCAATATTTTATGGAAAATTTATAAAGCACAAAAATGTCAGTATTCACATCAGAAGCTTAAATAGACTTATTAAGAAGGGATATAGTTACGATACTGTTTTAGTTTCTTGTGTAGTATTTGGAGTTTAGTGTGGCGTTGATTATCCCTGAACTAGTACAAATGTATATATATTTGTTAAGGGGCCAGCTGAAGGACGCCTCCGGGTGCGGGAATTTCTCACTGCATTGAAGACCTGTTGGTGACCTTCTGCTGTTGTCTGCTCTATGGTCGGGTTATTGTCTCTTTGACACATTCCCCATTTCCATTCTCAATTTTATATAGGCTAATATAAAAAAGAAGATGTTGTATGATTGCCAATGAGACAACTCTTCAAAAGAGACCAAAATGACAAAGAAATTAACAACTATAGGTCACCGTACGGCCTTCAGCAATGAGCAAAGCCCATACCGCATATTCAGCTATAAAAGGCCCCGAAATGACAATGTAAAACAATTCATACGAGGAAACTAACGGCCTTATTTATAGAAAAAAATATGCAACATATAAACAAACGACAACCAATGAAATACAGGCTCCTGACTTGGGACAGGTTCATACATGCGTAATGTGGCGGCGTTAAACATTTTAGCGGGATCCCAACCCTCCCCTAACCTTGGACAGTGGTATAATAGTACAAGATGGTCTATTGTTGTGGTCTTGGATTACAATTTTGTTTTAAAAAAAAGAAGCTTAAAACATCCCTCTCCCTCTGAACTTATCGAACATAAGAAGAAACCAGCGTAAACGCGGCCTGAAAATTACTAGACATGTTTATGGTGATACACAGCACATCCATTCATCACGTAGTTTGGTTCATGTGTCCCATTTTTTTTTAGCAATGAAGCATGGTGTTGGTCATTTTTATTAGTTTGTCAGCTCCTCTTCAATAACGAGTTTTAATTTCAAATTGGTATCATCTGTCTCTGTGTTGAACAGGTACTCCGAGAAAGAAGAAGACTACCTAGAACACCGATAGTTGAAACATTTCTTCAGTGGTGCGTGTTTATAGTTGTTGTTATATATGATACACTTTAAAAAAGTCGTGCTTAGAAATGAACACTTGTATTATATGTTTAGTTCTAAACGTGTTCAGGATTGTGTTTAATTCTAAACACATTTCTCAGTAAGCACATATCTAAACATGACTTGAATTTAAACACGATTATAAACACAAACCTAAACATGTAAAAAAAAGTGCACAAAAGATGTGCTTAGAAATGTATTTAGGATCTAAACATCATTGTTACAGTGTAGATAGGTTTCCTTGTATGATCAAACATATTGAGGCTTTTTGTCGAGCCTACAACATTTATGTCGCGATTTTAAGCGAGACATAGAGATCCTATATTCCGTCATCGGCATCGGCAGTGTCAATATTTAGGTTCATAGATATAGGAAGATGTGGTATGAGTGCCAATGAAACGACTCTCCATCCATGTAACAATTTAAGCCATTATAGGCAAAGATGCGGCCTTCAACACGGAGCCTTGCTCACACCGAACAGCAAGGTATAAAGGTTAGTCTGGTTAAAAAAAATAGACATCAATAACTTTGTCAAACCTTTAAGGAGTTTTAGAAAAATTTAGACATGCAAAAATCCATGCAGTTCAAAACCTTCAGAGTATTTATTATCATTTTCCCGTATTATACTGATAAATGAACTGAAGAATTACACATTTGTATTAAAGGGCCAGCTGAGACCCGTCTCCAGGTGCGGAATTTTCGGTCGGGTTATTGTCCCTTTTACATATTCCCTATTTCCATTCTCAATTTTAAGCTTTTCAAAGTAAATATTCTGATTCAGTCTGATGTTACAGTTTTGAAGTCATCAATAACTTTGTCAAACCTTTCATGGAATTTAAGGCAATTTGAACAGAAGCTTATTTATTACCAACATGTATAGGAATTATTAGCGTAGACATCATCTGGAACTTCATCTGTAAGGACTAGTTAATTTTGCTATATGGTTTATCATAAGTTTCAAAATCTGCAGCATCTAGCTTTGTCTCTTAAAAAATAAAAAGAACAAAACTTTAACAAATTCAATCAAAGTACTGAAGTACTGTCTACTCGTATGACATCAATATCTGTTGTGTGAGGACAGGGATCATCATTTCAGTGCTGTTATACTGACTGTATTTAGCCATTATTATAATATGGATTGCTATTTGTTATCATATCAATATAAGAATACCAGTGGTGTAGCAGATCATCATTTCGACCTTATATGCAAAGGTTTATTCATTGAATGCCCACAGTTTATTCTTATCATCATAGTTTATTGTATGAGTAAAGCAGGCACCTTCCTGTATTAATTCGTATTTTTAATGAGCTGGAGTTGTGCAGGCAACAAAATTTCTATATTTTTCAGCTTAATGTTTTAGTCTTCTTCCTATTTTAGTACTCAATATACTATGCAAGTTATTTGGAAACATGCTTTGTCCAGTATAAATATGTTTTAGTAAGATTCAGCATATCAAAGAACCCAAATAATCCAATTTTTGATAAAAAAAATAAAAAAAAAATCACCCTTAAGGCCTCAATGCAATACAGATACACTATAACTATTTCATAGACTTAAGTTAAGATTTTGAAGTTTAAATAATGCCTATCTATAGCATTTTTAAAACCCTTTGACGTTATATTCATTGAAAAATCAAGTCGGATATGCTAGTAATTATTCTGCAAAGATTAGGTGACCTTACTTGATCTTAGCGATGTCAGGAGTTCCGGTTACTCGGTCACTGTACATACAATTTTATGGCCCGTATAGCTTGTTGTTCGGTGTGAGCCAAGGCTCCGTGTTGAAGGCCATACATTGACCTATAATGGTTTACTTTTATAAATTGTTATTTGGATGGAAAGTTGTCTCATTGGCACTCACACCACATCTTCCTATATCTATAAATTTCGTATGGTGTACCGTATAAAATCGGATCACAAAAACAATAACCCAAAGGGTAATGGAGACTAGTTTAAGAGCTTTTCTTTCTGTCAAAAAAATGTGCAGAGGAGGGATTAGTTCAAACTTGTTGGACAAAGTAAAAGAAAAGCAAAAAAAAAAAAGTAAAAAGGCAACTACCCATAAGAGTGAAAATCTTCCCCCAGCACCGCCCAGGCATGTCATTGGGGAATATTATAGCTCAAACTAATGCTAAGGGTTTCTACTACATGCCTGAATCTTTATTTATACTAAAAAATGTGATCGTAGGCCAAAAAGAATATTTAATCGACCCCTACCCCCCCCCCCCCCCCCATTTCGATAGTCAGAGAGACGCCAATATTGACCACACCAACCCCGGATCTTTTCACCCTAGGGACCAAACTGAGCATATTATTGGTCTTTACAAGGTGTCATTTTCATCTTAAAGGCCTTGACCAACTTTAAGAAAAAAAAAACACCCTAAAGATATGTTCGAACTTTCATCTGCAGGAACCTAGCGAAATGTTGACTCAATTCATCAAGATATTTCAAAACTTTTTTCACTGGATGGCGTGATCGGACGGACGGTACGACAGACAGTGGTAAAATAGTCCCCCCCCCCTTTTCGAAGCGGAGGTAAAATGATTGGATCAACATTAAGACATTACAATACTATTAATATGCTATTGTATCTTTATTTCACCATAAACCTCAGTCACAATCGGATCCAAAACAAAATAGGAAAAAAACAAAAATTATCTGACACATTGATATCAAACATAAGTCAGTATCAAGACCTGTACTACATAATTCAAAATTGAACTAACAATAACATCATCCCTTTCCCCCATAATAGTAAAGTTTTTTGCGTTGACATCGAAGAATAATCATTTAAAGTTCTGACAAGTGCTAGAAATCTGCTGAAAGAGTTCATCCCTCAAATTATAGTTTTATGACGTGAGCATTCGATTGAAAAATGACGCTAATCCATAACTTTATCAGCTGTACAATACGATTTTTTGAGTATCTGGCATTTTCAATTCCTAATCTAATGGGTGAGCACCGATTCTTAATTAACATATGAACTACCTTTCTTAAAATCAATGATATCTATATATTTTTCTTCTTGAAACAATCTTTGAATGAAAAATAAGTATAAAGTTTGCCACAAAACACATAATGTACTAAGTTTTTACAATTAGATATTGACAAAGACACAAGTGGGACAAGAATGTCACACATTGTCTTAGATTTTTTACTAGTTATTGGCTTTTATACTGCGCTCGTTCTATTTAAGCAGGCAACATGCGTTGACTGTATATTTCTATGTCATATACAGTCACTGACACGATATCACTTTTATACTGCGCTCGTTCTATTTAAGCAGTCAACATGCGTTGACTGTATACTTCTATGTCATATACAGTCAATGACACGATATCACTTTTCCTTATGAATACTATAAACAGTTGCCGAAATGTTCATATTTGTTTTTCATAACAAGTTTTGTTGTAAATCACCAGTCATGCAACCCCCCCCCCCCCCCTCCCCCTAATTCATAATTGGAATTGCTCATCTTTTCTGGGCACATATTTCGTCCTATTTGTCATCTTATTTTTTAGGATCTGAGTATGTATTTGTCTCTGTTTTTCTCATTTTGACTGACGCCACATAAGTCCCTTATTTCTGCGACAAAATCAATTTAAATAAAACTCAGATGAGTGACACAAGGGGTAGAAAGTGTTGCGACCAAAGAGGGCGGTTAGTGAAATCCAACTCCGATATATATTAATGTATGTACTAGTTAATTGTGGTGAAACCTCACTCCCCTCATACGCGATTTTCACTTTCACCATTCATCAGTAAAGTCCGTTTGACTTCTATAAATCTTCAAAAAATAATTCTTAAAAAGTCATTTTTAAAGATAAATATTTTTTTTTCTTCATGTATGTTAATGTATGATATATACGAACTCTGACTATGAATATCATAATTTTAAACTTATAATCAAGAAAGTTACCTATTAGGTGTCTATGTTACTTCAATTTATTTTTATATAAAATACTTAATGGAGTACGTATGAGTAGTGTAACAGCCTTCCATTCAAAACAAAAACATTAGACATGTGATCTAAACCTGTTTTATTGTACCATGTGACTTTACTCATTTAAATAACTCTGGTCATGTGTGCATGCTTTTGTATTTCTCATTGAATACAGAAAGCTCAGTAACCACATGACCAGTGTCAGAATCAATCTATCACAGTCCGATGATTTATCCTGTAACAATAATGATACCTTGACCAATAGAAATGGTGTCGGAGTAAATCTATCACAGTCAGATGATTTATCTAGTACCAATAATGGTACTTTGGCCAATATACATAGTGTGAGAGTCAATCTATTACAGTCAGATGATTTATCCTGTAACAATAATGATACTGTGACCTATAGACATACTGTCAGAGTCAATATATCACAGTCAGATGATTTATCCTGTAACAATAAGGATACTGTGACCTATAGACATAATGTCAGAGTCAATCTATCACAGTCAGATGATTTATCCTGTAACAAAAATGGTACTGTGGCCTATAGACGTGGTGTCAGAGTCAATCTATCACAGTCAGATGATTTATCCCGTAATAATAATGATACTGTGACCTATAGACATGGTGTCAGAGTCAATCTATCACAGTCAGATGATTTATCCCGTAACAATAATGATACTGTGACCTATAGACATGGTGTCAGAGTCAATCTATCACAGTCCGATGATTTATCCTGTAACAATAATGATGCCTTGATCAAAAGAAATGGCGTCAGAGTAAACCTATTACAGTCAGATGATTTATCCTGTACCACCAGTGGTACTGTGGCCAATAGACATAGTGTCAGAGTCAATCTATTACAGTCAGATGATATCTCCTGTAACAATAATGATACTGTGACCTATAGACATGATGTCAGAGTTAATCTATCACAGTCAGATGATTTATCCTGTAACAATAATGATACTGTCACCTATAGACATGATGTCAGAGACAACCTATCACAGTCAGATGATTTATCCTGTAACAATAATGATACTATGACCAATAGAAATGGTGTCAGGGTAAATCTATCACAATCAGATGATTTATCTTGTACCAATAATGGTACTTTGGCCAATATACATACTGTCAGAGCCAATCTATCACTTTCAGATGATTTATCCTGTAACATGATACTGTGACCTATAGACATACTGTCAGAGTCAATCTATCACAGTCAGATGATTTATCCTGTAACAATAATGATACTTTGACCTAAAGACATAGTGTCAGAATCAATCTATCACAGTCAGATGATTTTTCCTGTAATAATAAGGATACTGTGGCCTAAAGACATAGTGTCAGAGTCAATCTATAACAGTCAGATGATTTATCCTGTAACAATAAGGATACTGTGACCTATATACATAGTGTCAGAGTCAATCTATCACAGTCAGATGATTTATCCTGTAACAAAAATGATACTGTCACCTATAGACATGATGTCAGAGACAACCTATCACAGTCAGATGATTTATCCTGTAACAAAAATGGTACTGTTGCCTATAGACGTGGTGTCAGTGTCAATCTATCACAGTCAGATGATTTATCCTGTAACAATAATGATACTTTGAGCTATAGACATAGTGTCAGAGTCAATCTATAACAGTCAGATGATTTATTCTGTAACAATAAGGATACTGTGACCTATAGACATAGTGTCAGAGTCAATCTATCACAGTCAGATGATTTATCCTGTAACAAAAATGGTACTGTGGCCTATAGACGTGGTGTCAGAGTCAATCTATCACAGTCAGATGATTTATCCCGTAATAATAATGATACTTTGACCTAAAGACATAGTGTCAGAGTCAATCTATCACAGTCAGATGATTTTTCCTGTAACAATAAGGATACTGTGGCCTATAGACATAGTGTCAGAGTCAATCTATCACAGTCAGATGATTTATCCTGTAACAATAATGATACCTTGACCAATAGAAATGGCGTCAGAGTAAATCTATCACAGTCAGATGATTTATCCTGTACTACTAGTGGTACTGTGGCCAACATACATAGTGTCAGAGTCAATCTATCACAGTCAGATGATATATCCTGTAACAATAATGATACTGTGACCTATAAACATGGTGTCAGAGTTAATCTATCACAGTCAGATGATTTATCCTGTAACAATAATGATGCTGTCACCTACACACATGATGTCAGAGTCAATCTATCACAGTCAGATGATTTTTCCTGTAACAATAAGGATACTGTGGCCTATAGACATAGTGTCAGAGTAAATCTATCACAGTCAGATGATTTATCCTGTACTACTAGTGGTACTGTGGCCAACATACATAGTGTCAGAGTCAATCTATCACAGTCAGATGATATATCCTGTAACAATAATGATACTGTGACCTATAAACATGGTGTCAGAGTTAATCTATCACAGTCAGATGATTTATCCTGTAACAATAATGATGCTGTCACCTACACACATGATGTCAGAGACAATCTATCACAGTCAAATGATTTATCATATAACACTAATGATACTGTGACCTATAGACATAGTGTCAGAATCAATCTATCACAGTCCGATGATTTATCCTGTAACAATAATGATACCTTGACCAATATAAATGGTGTCAGAGTCAATCTATCACAGTCAGATGATTTATCCCGTAATAATAATGATACTGTGACCTATAGACATGGTGTCAGACTCAATCCATCACAGTCAGATTATTTATCCCGTAACAATAATGATACTGTGACCTATATACATGGTGTCAGAGTCAATCTATCACAGTCAGATGATTTATCCTATAACAGTAATAATACCTTGACCAATAGAAATGGCGTCAGAGTAAATCTGTCACAGTCAGATGATTTATCCTGTACCACTAGTGGTACTGTGGCCAATAGACATAGTGTCATAGTCAATCAATCACAGTCAGATGATTTATCCTGTAACGGTAATGATACTGTCACCTATAGACATGATGTCAGAGTCAATCTATCACAGTCAGACGATTTATCCTGTAACAATGATGATAATGTGACCCATAGACATAGTTGTCAGAATCAATCTATCACAGTCAGATGATTTATCCTGTAACAATAATGATACTTTGACCTATAGACATAGTGTCAGAGTCAATCTATCGCAGTCAGATGATTTATCCTGTAACAAAAATGGTACTGTGGCCTATAGACATGGTGTCATAGTCAATCCATCACAATCAGATGATTTATCCTGTAACAAAAATGGCACTGTGGCCTATAGACGTGGTTTCAGAGTCAATCTATCACAGTCAGGTGATTTATCCTGTAGCAATAATGGTACTGTAGCCTATAGACATAGTGTCAGAGTCAATTTATCACAGTCAGATGATTTATCCCGTAATAATAATGAAACTCTGACCTATAGACATGGTGTAAGAGTCAATCTATCACAGTCAGATGATTTATCCCGTATGAATAATGATACTGTGACCTATAGACATGGTGTCAGAGTCAATCTATCACAGTCAGATGATTTATCCCGTAACAATAATGATACTGTGACCTATAGACATGGTGTCAGAGTCAATCTATCACAGTCCGATGATTTATCCTGTTACAATAATGATGCCTTGATCAAAAGAAATGGCGTCAGAGTAAACCTATTACAGTCAGATGATTTATCCTGTACCACCAGTGGTACTGTGGCCAATAGACATAGTGTCAGAGTCAATCTATTACAGTCAGATGATATCTCCTGTAACAATAATGATACTGTGACCTATAGACATGATGTCAGAGTTAATCTATCACAGTCAGATGATTTATCCTGTAACAATAATGATACTGTCACCTATAGACATGATGTCAGAGACAACCTATCACAGTCAGATGATTTATCCTGTAACAATAATGATACTATGACCAATAGAAATGGTGTCAGGGTAAATCTATCACAATCAGATGATTTATCTTGTACCAATAATGGTACTTTGGCCAATATACATACTGGCAGAGTCAATCTATCACTTTCAGATGATTTATCCTGTAACATGATACTGTGACCTATAGACATACTGTCAGAGTCAATCTATCACAGTCAGATGATTTATCCTGTAACAATAATGATACTTTGACCTAAAGACATAGTGTCAGAATCAATCTATCACAGTCAGATGATTTTTCCTGTAATAATAAGGATACTGTGGCCTAAAGACATAGTGTCAGAGTCAATCTATAACAGTCAGATGATTTATCCTGTAACAATAAGGATACTGTGACCTATAGACATAGTGTCAGAGTCAATCTATCACAGTCAGATGATTTATCCTGTAACAAAAATGGTACTGTGGCCTATAGACGTGGTGTCAGTGTCAATCTATCACAGTCAGCTGATTTATCCTGTAACAATAATGATACTTTGAGCTATAGACATAGTGTCAGAGTCAATCTATAACAGTCAGATGATTTATTCTGTAACAATAAGGATACTGTGACCTATAGACATAGTGTCAGAGTCAATCTATCACAGTCAGATGATTTATCCTGTAACAAAAATGGTACTGTGGCCTATAGACGTGGTGTCAGAGTCAATCTATCACAGTCAGATGATTTATCCCGTAATAATAATGATACTTTGACCTAAAGACATAGTGTCAGAGTCAATCTATCACAGTCAGATGATTTTTCCTGTAACAATAAGGATACTGTGGCCTATAGACGTGGTGTCAGAGTCAATCTATCACAGTCAGATGATTTATCCCGTAATAATAATGATACTTTGACCTAAAGACATAGTGTCAGAGTCAATCTATCACAGTCAGATGATTTATCCTGTAACAATAATGATACCTTGACCAATAGAAATGGCGTCAGAGTAAATCTATCACAGTCAGATGATTTATCCTGTACTACTAGTGGTACTGTGGCCAACAAACATAGTGTCAGAGTGAATCTATCACAGTCAGATGATATATCCTGTAACAATAATGATACTGTGACCTATAAACATGGTGTCAGAGTTAATCTATCACAGTAAGATGATTTATCCTGTAACAATAATGATGCTGTCACCTACACACATGATGTCAGAGACAATCTATCACAGTCAAATGATTTATCATATAACACTAATGATACTGTGACCTATAGACATAGTGTCAGAATCAATCTATCACAGTCCGATGATTTATCCTGTAACAATAATGATACCTTGACCAATAGAAATGGTGTCAGAGTCAATCTATCACAGTCAGATGATTTATCCCGTAATAATAATGATACTGTGACCTATAGACATGGTGTCAGACTCAATCCATCACAGTCAGATTATTTATCCCGTAACAATAATGATACTGTGACCTATATGCATGGTGTCAGAGTCAATCTATCACAGTCAGATGATTTATCCTATAACAGTAATAATACCTTGACCAATAGAAATGGCGTCAGAGTAAATCTGTCACAGTCAGATGATTTATCCTGTACCACTAGTGGTACTGTGGCCAATAGACATAGTGTCAGAGTCAATCAATCACAGTCAGATGATTTATCCTGTAACGGTAATGATACTGTCACCTATAGACATGATGTCAGAGTCAATCTATCACAGTCAGACGATTTATCCTGTAACAATGATGATAATGTGACCCATAGACATAGTTGTCAGAATCAATCTATCACAGTCAGATGATTTATCCTGTAACAATAATGATACTTTGACCTATAGACATAGTGTCAGAGTCAATCTATCGCAGTCAGATGATTTATCCTGTAACAAAAATGGTACTGTGGCCTATAGACATGGTGTCATAGTCAATCCATCACAATCAGATGATTTATCCTGTAACAAAAATGGCACTGTGGCCTATAGACGTGGTGTCAGAGTCAATCCATCACAATCAGATGATTTATCCTGTAACAAAAATGGCACTGTGGCCTATAGACGTGGTGTCAGAGTCAATTTATCACAGTCAGATGATTTATCCCGTAATAATAATGAAACTCTGACCTATAGACATGGTGTAAGAGTCAATCTATCACAGTCAGATGATTTATCCCGTATGAATAATGATACTATGACCTATAGACATGGTGTCAGAGTCAATCTATCACAGTCAGATGATTTATTCTGTTAACAATAATGATACCTTGAACAAAAGAAAAGGCGTCAGAGTAAATATATCACAGTCAGATGATTTATCCTGTACCACTAGTGGTACTGTGGCCAATAGACATAGTGTCAGAGTCAATCTATCACAGTCAGATGATATATCATTTAACAATAATGATACTGTGACCTCTAGACATGGCGTCAGAGTCAATCTATCACAGTCATATGATTTATCATGTAACAATAATGATACTGTCACCTATAGACATGATGTCAGAGACAATCTATCAGTCATATGATTTATCCTGTAACAATAATGATACTGTGACCTATAGACATAGTGTCAGAATCAATCTATCACAGTCCGATGATTTATCCTGTAACAATAATGATACCTTGACCAATAGAAATCGTGTCAGAGTAAATCTATTACAGTCAGATGATTTATCTTGTACCAATAATGGTACTTTGGCCAATATACATAGTGTGAGAGTCAATCTATCACAGTCAGATGATTTATCCTGTAACAATAATGATACTGTGACATATAGACATACTGTCAGAGTCAATATATCACAGTCAGATGATTTATCCTGTAACAATAAGGATACTGTGACCTATAGACATACTGTCAGAGTCAATCTATCACAGTCAGATGATTTATCCTGTAACAAAAATGGTACTTTGGCCTATAGACTTGGTGTCAGAGTCAATCTATCACAGTCAGATGATTTATCCCGTAATAATAATGATACTGTGACCTATAGAAATGGTGTCAGAGTCAATATATCACAGTCAGATGATTTATCCTGTAACAATAATGATACTGTGACCTATAGACATAGTGTCAGAATCAATCTATCACAGTCCGATGATTTTTCCTGTAACATTAATGATACCTTGACCAATAGAAATGGTGTCAGAGTAAATCTATCACAGTCAGATGATTTATCTTGTACCAATAATGGTACTTTGGCCAATATACATAGTGTGAGAGTCAATCTATCACAGTCAGATGATTTATCCTGTAACAATAATGATACTGTGACCTATAGACATACTGTCAGATAAAATTGAGAAAGGAAATGGTGAATATGTCAAAGCGACAACCACCCGACCATAGAGCAAACAACAGCCGAAGGCAACCAATGGGTCTTCAATGTAGCGAGAATTCCCGCACCCGTAGGTGTCCTTCAGCTGGCCCCTAAAATATGCATAATAGTACAGTGATAATGGACGTCATACTAAACTCCGAATTATACACAAGAAACTAAAATTTAAAATCATACAAGACTAACAAAGGCCAGAGGCTCCTGACTTGGGACAGGCGCAAAATTGCGGCGGGGTTAAACATGTTTATGAGATCTCAACCCTCCCCCTATACCTCTAGCCAATGTAGAAAAGTAAAAGAATAACAATACGCACATTAAAATTCAGTTCAAGAGAAGTCCGAGTCTGATATCAAAAGATGTAACAAAAGAAAATAAATAAAATGACAATAATACATAAATAACAACAGACTACTAGCAGTTAACTGACATGCCAGCTCCAGACCTCAATTAAACTGATTGAAAGATTATGTCTTCATCATATGAATATCAGGTACAATGCCTCCCGTTAGAGTCAATATATCACAGTCAGATGATTTATCCTGTAACAATAAGGATACCGTGACCTATAGACATAGTGTCAGAGTCAATCTATCACTGTCAGATGATTTATCCTGTAACAAAAATGGTACTGTGGCCTATAGACGTGGTGTCAGAGTCAATCTATCACAGTCAGATGATTTATCCCGTAATAATAATGATACTGTGACCTATAGACATGGTGTCAGAGTCAATCTATCACAGTCAGATGATTTATCCCGTATCAATAATGATACTGTGACCTATAGACATGGTGTCAGAGTCAATCTATCACAGGCAGATGATTTATCCTGTAACAATAATGATACCTTGAACAAAAGAAAAGGCGTCAGAGTAAATATATCACATTCAGATGATTTATCCTGTGCCACTAGTGGTATTGAGGCCAATAGACATAGTATCAGAGTCAATCTATCACAGTCAGATGATATATCATGTAACAATAATGATACTGTGACCTATGGACATGGCGTCAGAGTCAATCTATCACAGTCAGATGATTTATCCTGTAACAATAATGATACTGTGACCTATAGACATACTGTCAGAGTCAATATATCACAGTCAGATGATTTATCCTGTAACAATAAGGATACTGTAACCTATAGACATAGTGTCAGAATCAATCTATCACAGTCAGATGATTTATCCTGTAACAAAAATGGTACTGTGGCCTATAGACTTGGTGTCAGAGTCAATCTATCACAGTCAGATGATTTATCCCGTAATAATAATGATACTGTGACCTATAGACATGGTGTCAGAGTCAATCTATCACAGTCAGATGATTTCTCCTGTAACAATAATGATACTGTGACCTATAGACATAGTGTCAGAATCAATCTATCACAGTCCGATGATTTATCCTGTAACAATAATGATACCTTGACCAATAGAAATGGTGTCAGAGTCAATCTATCACAGTCAGAAGATTTATCCTGTAACAATAATGATACTGTGACCTATAGACATACTGTCAGAGTCAATATCTCACAGTCAGATGATTTATCCTGTAACAATAAGGATACCGTGAGCTATAGACATGGTGTCGACTCAATCTATCACAGTC
Source organism: Mytilus edulis (assembly GCF_963676685.1). Lineage (NCBI taxonomy): Eukaryota > Metazoa > Mollusca > Bivalvia > Mytilida > Mytilidae > Mytilus > Mytilus edulis. Next base: position 72,410,609 of record NC_092350.1, on the reverse strand, counting down.
CGATGATTTATCCTGTAACAATAATGATGCCTTGATCAAAAGAAAAGGCGTCAGAGTAAACCTATAACAGTCAGATGATTTATCCTGTAACACCAGTGGTACTGTGGCCAATAGACATAGTGTCAGAGTCAATCTATTACAGTCAGATGATATGTCCTGTAACAATAATGATACTCTGACCTATAGACATGATGTCAAAGTTAATCTATCACAGTCATGTGATTTATCCTGTAACAATAATGATACTCTCACCTATAGACATGATGTCAGAGACAATCTATCACAGTCAGATGATTTATCCTGTAACAATAATGATACTATGACCAATGGAAATGGTGTCAGAGTAAATCTATCACAGTCAGATGATTTATCTTGTACCAATAATGGTACTTTGGCCAATATACATAGTGTCAGAGTCAATCTATCACTGTCAGATGATTTATCCTGTAATAATAATGATACTGTGACCTATAGACATACCGTCAGAGTCAATCTATCACATTCAGATGATTTATCCTATAACAATAATGATACTTTGACCTAAAGACATAGTGTCAGAATCAATCTATCACAGTCAGAAGATTTTTCCTGTAATAATAAGGATACTGTGGCCTAAAGACATAGTGTCAGAGTCAATCTATAACAGTCAGATGATTTATCCTGTAACAATAAGGATACTGTGACCTATAGACATAGTGTCAGAGTCAATCTATAACAGTCAGATGATTTATTCTGTAACAAAAATGGTACTGTGGCTTATAGACGTGGTGTCAGTGTCAATCTATCACAGTCAGATGATTTATCCCGTAATAATAATGATACTTTGACCTAAAGACATAGTTTCAGAATCAATCTATCACAGTCAGATGATTTATCCTATAACAATAATGATACTTTGACCTAAAGACATAGTGTCAGAATCAATCTATCACAGTCAGATGATTTTTCCTGTAATAATAAGGATACTGTGGCCTCAAGACATAGTGTCAGAGTCAATCTATCAGAGTCTGATGATTTATCCTATAACAATAATGATACTGTGACCTATAGACATAGTGTCAGAATCAATCTATCACAGTCAGATGATTTATCTTGTAACAATAATGATACTGTGACCTATAGACATAGTGTCAGAGTCAATCTATCACAGTCCGATGATTTATCCTGTAACAATAAGGATACTGTGACCTATAGACATAGTGTCAGAGTCAATCTATCACAGTCAGATGATTTATCCAGTAACAAAAATGGTACTGTGGCCTATAGACATAGTGTCAGAGTCAATCTATCACAGTCAGATGATTTATCCTGTAACAAAAATGGTACTGTGGCCTATAGACGTGGTGTCAGTGTCAATCTATCACAGTCAGATGATTTATCCCGTAATAATAATGATACTTTGACCTATTGACATAGTGTCAGAATCAATCTATCACAGTCAGATGATTTATCTTGTAACAATAATGATACTGTGACCTATAGACATAGTGTCAGAGTCAATCTATCACAGTCCGATGATTTATCCTGTAACAATAAGGATACTGTGACCTATAGACATAGTGTCAGAGTCAATCTATCACAGTCAGATGATTTATCCAGTAACAAAAATGGTACTGTGGCCTATAGACATAGTGTCAGAGTCAATCTATCACAGTCAGATGATTTATCCTGTAACAAAAATGGTACTGTGGCCTATAGACGTGGTGTCAGTGTCAATCTATCACAGTCAGATGATTTATCCCGTAATAATAATGATACTTTGACCTATTGACATAGTGTCAGAATCAATCTATCACAGTCAGATGATTTTTCATGTAACAATAATGATACTGTCACCTATAGACATGATGTCAGAGTCAATCTATTACAGTCAGATGATTTATCCTGTAACAATAATGATACTGTGACCTATAGACATAGTGTCAGAATCAATCTATCACAGTCAGATGATTTATCTTGTAACAATAATGATACTGTGACCTATAGACATAGTGCCAGAGTCAATCTATCACAGTCCGATGATTTATCCTATAACAATAATGATACTGTGACCTATAGACATGGTGTCAGAGTCAATCTATCACAGTCAGATGATATATCCTGTAACAATAATGATACCTTGGCCAAAAGAAATGGCGTCAGAGTAAATATATCACAGTCAGATGATTTATCCTGTACCACAAGTGGTACTGTGGCCAATAGACATAGTGTCAGAGTCAATCTATCACAGTCAGATGATATATCCTGTAACAATAATGATACTGTGACCTATAAACATGGTGTCAGAGTTAATCTATCACAGTCAGATGATTTATCATGTAACAATAATGATACTGTCACCTACACACATGATGTCAGAGACAATCTATCACAGTCAGATGATTTATCATATAACATTAATGATACTGTGATCTACAGACATAGTGTCAGAATCAATCTATCACAGTCCGATGATTAATCCTGTAACAATAATGATACCTTGACCAATAGAAATGATGTCAGAGTCAATCTATCACAGTCAGAAGATTTATCCCGTAATAATAATGATACTGTGACCTATAGACATGGTGTCAGAGTCAATCTATCACAGTCAGATTATTTATCCCGTAACAATAATGATACTGTGGCCTATATACATGGTGTCAGAGTCAATCTATCACAGTCAGATGATTTATCCTATAACAATAATGATACCTTGACCAAAAAAAATGGCGTCAGGGTAAATCTGTCACAGTCAGATGATTTATCCTGTACCACTAGTGGTACTGTGGCAAATAGACATAGTGTCAGAGTCAATCTATCACAGTCAGATGATTTATCCTGTAACAATAATGATAGTGTGACCTATAGACATGGTGTCAGAATCAATCTATCACAGTCAGTTGATTTATCCTGTAACAATAATGATACTTTGACCTATAGACATAGTGTCAGAGTCAATCTATCACAGTCACATGATTTATCCTGTAACAAAAATGGTACTGTGGCCTATAGATATGGTGTCATAGTCTATCCATCACAATCAGATGATTTATCCTGTACCAAAAATGGCACTGGGGACTATAGACGTGGTGTCAGAGTCAATCTATCACAGTCAGATGATTTATCCTGTAGCAATAATGGTACTGTGGCCTATAGACATAGTGTCAGAGTCAATTTATCACAGTCAGTTGATTTATCCCGTAATAATAATGATACTGTGACCTATAGACATGGTGTAAGAGTCAATCTATCACAGTCCGATGATTTATACCGTAACGATAAGGATACTGTGACCTATAGACATGGTGTCAGAGTCAATCTATCACAGTCTGATGATTTATACTGTAACAATAATGATACCTTGAACAAAAAAAAGGCGTCAGAGTAAATATATCACAGTCAGATGATTTATCCTGTACCACTAGTGGTACTGTGGCCAATATACATAGTGTCAGAGTCAATCTATCACAGTCAGATGATATATCATGTAACAATAATGATACTGTGACCTATAGACGTGGTGTCGGAGTCAATCTATCACACTCATATGATTTATCCTGTAACAAAAATAATACTGTGACCTTTAGACATAGTGTCAGAATCAATCTATCACAGTCCGATGATTTATCCTGTAAAAATAATGATACCTTGACCAATAGAAATGGTGTCAGAGTAAATCTATTACAGTCAGATGATTTATCTTGTACCAATAATGGTACTTTGGCCAATATACATCGTGTCAGAATCAATTTATCACAGTCAGATGAATTATCCTGTACCAATAAGGACACTGTGACCTATAGACATAGTGTCAGAGTCAATCTATCAAAGTCAGATAACAAAAATGGTACTGTGGCCTATAGACGTGGTGTCAGAGTCAATCTATCACAGTCAGATGATTTATCCCGTAATAATAGTGATACTGTGACCTATAGACATGGTGTCAGAATCAATCTATCACAGTCCGATGATTTATCCTGTAACAATAATGATACCTTGACCAATAGAAATGGTGTCAGAGTAAATCTATCACAGTCAGATGATTTATCCTGTAACAATAATGATACTGTGACCTATAGACATACTGTCATAGTCAATCTATCACAGTCAGATAATTTATCCTGTAACAATAATGATACTGTGACCTATAGACATAGTGTCAGAGTCAATCTATCACAGTCCGATGATTTATCCTATAACAATAATGATACTGTGACCTATAGACATGGTGTCAGAGTCAATCTATCACAGTCAGATGATTTATCCTGTAACAATAATGATACCTTGACCAAAAGAAATGGCGTCAGAGTAAATATATCACAGTCAGATGATTTATCTTGTACCACTAGTGGTACAGCGGCCAATATACATAGTGTCAGACTCAATCTATCACAGTCAGATGATATATCCTGTAACAATAATGATAGTGTGACCTATAAACATGGTGTCAGAGTTAATCTATCACAGTCAGATGATTTATCCTGTACCGGTAATGATACTGTCACCTATAGACATAGTGTCAGAGTCAATCAATCACAGTCAGACGATTTATCCTGTAACAATGATGATAATAAGACCCATAGACATAGTGTCAGCATCAATCTATCACAGTCAGATGATTTATCCTGTAACAATAATGATACTTTGACCTATAGACATAGTATCAGAGTCAATCTATAACAGTCAGATGATTTATCCTGTAACAAAAATGATACTGTGACCTATAGACATGGTGTCAGAGTCAATCTATCACAGTCAGATTATTTATCCCGTAACAATAATGATACTGTGGCCTATATGCATGGTGTCAGAGTCAATCTATCACAGTCAGATGATTTATCCTATAACAATAATGATACCTTGACCAAAAGAAATGGCGTCAGAGTAAATCTGTCACAGTCAGATGATTTATCCTGTACCACTAGTGGTACTGTGGCCAATAGACATAGTGTAAGAGTCAATCTATCACAGTCACATGATTTATCCTGTAACAATAATGATAGTGTGACCTATAGACATGGTGTCAGAATCAATCTATCACAGTCAGATGATTTATCCTGTAACAATAATGATACTTTGACCTATAGACATAGTGTCAGAGTCAATCTATCACAGTCTGATGATTTATCCTGTAACAATAATAATACCTTGAACAAAAAAGGCGTCAGAGTAAATAAATCACAGTCAGATGATTTATCCTGTACCACTAGTGGTACTGTGGCCAATAGACATAGTGTCAGAGTCAATCTATCACAGTCAGATGATATATCATGTAACAATAATGATACTGTGACCTATAGACATAGTGTCAGAATCAATCTATCACAGTCCGATAATTTATCCTGTAACAATAATGATACCTTGACCAATAGAAATGGTGTCAGAGTAAATCTATTACAGTCAGATGATTTATCTTGTACCAATAATGGTACTTTGGCCAATATACACAGTGTCAGAGTCAATCTATTACAGTCAGATGATTTATCCTGTAACAATAATGATACTGTGACCTATAGACATACTGTCAGAGTCAATCTATCACAGTCAGATGATTTATCCTGTACCAATAAGGATACTGTGACCTATAGACATAGTGTCAGAGTCAATCTATCAAAGTCAGATAGCAAAAATGGTACTGTGGCCTATAGACGTGGTGTCAGAGTCAATCTATCACAGTCAGATGATTTATCCCGTAATAATAATGATACTGTGACCTATAGACATGGTGTCAGAATCAATCTATCACAGTCCGATGATTTATCCTGTAACAATAATGATACCTTGACCAATAGAAATGGTGTCAGAGTAAATCTATCACAGTCAGATGATTTATCCTGTAACAATAATGATACTGTGACCTATAGACATACTGTCATAGTCAATCTATCACAGTCAGATAATTTATCCTGTAACAATAATGATACTGTGACCTATAGACATAGGGTCAGAATCAATCATCACAGTCAGATGATTTATCTTGTAACAATAATGATACTGTGACCTATAGACATAGTGTCAGAGTCAATCTATCACAGTCCGATGATTTATCCTATAACAATAATGATACTGTGACCTATAGACATGGTGTCAGAGTCAATCTATCACAGTCAGATGATTTATCCTGTAACAATATTGATACCTTGACCAAAAGAAATGGCGTCAGAGTAAATATATCACAGTCAGATGATTTATCCTGTACCACTAGTGGTACAGCGGTCAATAGACATAATGTCAGAGTCAATCTATCACAGTCAGATGATATATCCTGTAACAATAATGATAGTGTGACCTATAAACATGGTGTCAGAGTTAATCTATCACAGTCAGATGATTTATCCTGTAACAATAATGAAACTGTCACCTACACACATGATGTCAGAGACAATCTATCACAGTCAGATGATTTATCATATAACATTAATGATACTGTGATCTACAGACATAGTGTCAGAATCAATCTATCACAGTCCGATGATTTATCCTGTAACAATAATGATACCTTGACCAATAGAAATGATGTCAGAGTCAATCTATCACAGTCAGATGATTTATCCCGTAATAATAATGATACTGTGACCTATAGACATGGTGTCAGAGTCAATCTATCACAGTCAGATTATTTATCCCGTAACAATAATGATACTGTGGCCTATATACATGGTGTCAGAGTCAATCTATCACAGTCAGATGATTTATCCTATAACAATAATGATACCTTGACCAAAAGAAATGGCGTCAGAGTAAATCTGTCACAGTCAGATGATTTATCCTGTACCACTAGTGGTACTGTGGCCAATAGACATAGTGTCAGAGTCAATCTATCACAGTCAGATGATTTATCCTGTAACAATAATGATAGTGTGACCTATAGACATGGTGTCAGAATCAATCTATCACAGTCAGATGATTTATCCTGTAACAATAATGATACTTTGACCTATAGACATAGTGTCAGAGTCAATCTATCACAGTCACATGATTTATCCTGTAACAAAAATGGTACTGTGGCCTATAGATATGGTGTCATAGTCTATCCATCACAATCAGATGATTTATCCTGTACCAAAAATGGCACTGTGGACTATAGACGTGGTGTCAGAGTCAATCTATCACAGTCAGGTGATTTATCCTGTAGCAATAATGGTACTGTGGCCTATAGACATAGTGTCAGAGTCAATTTATCACAGTCAGTTGATTTATCCCGTAATAATAATGAAACTGTGACCTATAGACATGGTGTAAGAGTCAATCTATCACAGTCCGATGATTTATCCCGTAACGATAAGGATACTGTGAAATATAGACATGGTGTCAGAGTCAATCTATCACAGTCTGATGATTTATCCTGTAACAATAATGATACCTTGAACAAAAAAAAGGCGTCAGAGTAAATATATTACAGTCAGATGATTTATCTTGTACCAATAATGGTACTTTGGCCAATATACATCGTGTCAGAGTCAATCTATCACAGTCAGATGATATATCATGTAACAATAATGATACTGTGAACTATAGACGTGGTGTCGGAGTCAATCTATCACACTCATATGATTTATCCTGTAACAAAAATAATACTGTGACCTATAGACATAGTGTCAGAATCAATCTATCACAGTCCGATGATTTATCCTGTAAAAATAATGATACCTTGACCAATAGAAATGGTGTCAGAGTAAATCTATTACAGTCAGATGATTTATCTTGTACCAATAATGGTACTTTGGCCAATATACATCGTGTCAGAGTCAATCTATCACAGTCAGATGATTCATCCTGTAACAATAATGATACTGTGACCTATAGACATACTGTCAGAGTCAATCTATCACAGTCAGATGATTTATCCTGTACCAATAAGGATACTGTGACCTATAGACATAGTGTCAGAGTCAATCTATCAAAGTCAGATAACAAAAATGGTACTGTGGCCTATAGACGTGGTGTCAGAGTCAATCTATCACAGTCAGATGATTTATCCCGTAATAATAGTGATACTGTGACCTATAGACATGGTGTCAGAATCAATCTATCACAGTCCGATGATTTATCCTGTAACAATAATGATACCTTGACCAATAGAAATGGTGTCAGAGTAAATCTATCACAGTCAGATGATTTATCCTGTAACAATAATGATACTGTGACCTATAGACATACTTTCAGAGTTATATTTATCTCAGTCAGATGATTTATCCTGTACCAATAAGGATACTGTGACCTATAGACATAGTGTCAGAGTCAATCTATCAAAGTCAGATAACAAAAATGGTACTGTGGCCTATAGACGTGGTGTCAGAGTCAATCTATCACAGTCAGATGATTTATCCCGTAATAATAGTGATACTGTGACCTATAGACATGGTGTCAGAATCAATCTATCACAGTCCGATGATTTATCCTGTAACAATAATGATACCTTGACCAATAGAAATGGTGTCAGAGTAAATCTATCACAGTCAGATGATTTATCCTGTAACAATAATGATACTGTGACCTATAGACATACTGTCATAGTCAATCTATCACAGTCAGATAATTTATCCTGTAACAATAATGATACTGTGACCTATAGACATAGGGTCAGAATCAATTTATCACAGTCAGATGATTTATCTTGTAACAATAATGATACTGTGACCTATAGACATAGTGTCAGAGTCAATCTATCACAGTCCGATGATTTATCCTATAACAATAATGATACTGTGACCTATAGACATGGTGTCAGAGTCAATCTATCACAGTCAGATGATTTATCCTGTAACAATAATGATACCTTGACCAAAAGAAATGGCGTCAGAGTAAATATATCACAGTCAGATGATTTATCTTGTACCACTAGTGGTACAGCGGCCAATAGACATAGTGTCAGAGTCAATCTATCACAGTCAGATGATATATCCTGTAACAATAATGATACTGTGACCTATAAACATGGTGTCAGAGTTAATCTATCACAGTCAGATGATTTATCCTGTAACGGTAATGATACTGTCACCTATAGGCATGATGTCAGAATCAATCAATCACAGTCAGACGATTTATCCTGTAACAATGATGATAATAAGACCCATAGACATAGTGTCAGAATCAATCTATCACAGTCAGATGATTTATCCTGTAATAATAATGATACTTTGACCTATAGACATAGTATCAGAGTCAATCTATCACAGTCAGATGATTTATCCTGTAACAAAAATGATACTGTGACCTATAGACATGGTGTCAGAGTCAATATATCACAGTCAGATTATTTATCCCGTAACAATAATGATACTGTGGCCTATATACATGGTGTCAGAGTCAATATGTCACAGTCAGATGATTTATCCTATAACAATAATGATACCTTGACCAAAAGAAATGGCGTCAGAGTAAATCTGTCAAAGTCAGATGATTTATCCTGTACCACTAGTGGTACTGTGGCCAATAGACATAGTGTAAGAGTCAATCTATCACAGTCACATGATTTATCCTGTAACAATAATGATAGTGTGACCTATAGACATGGTGTCAGAATCAATCTATCACAGTCAGATGATTCATCCTGTAACAATAATGATACTTTGACCTATAGACATAGTGTCAGAGTCAATCTATCACAGTCAGATGATTTATCCTGTAACAAAAATGGTACTGTGGCCTATAGATATGGTGTCATAGTCAATCCATTACAATCAAATGATTTATTCTGTAATAATAATGAAACTGTGACCTATAGATATGGTGTAAGAGTCAATCTATCACAGTCCGATGATTTATCCCGTAACAATAAGGATACTGTGACCTATAGACATGGTGTCAGAGTCAATCTATCACAGTCTGATGATTTATCCTGTAACAATAATGATACCTTAAACAATAGAAATGGTGTCAGAGTAAATCTATTACAGTCAGATGATTTATCTTGTACCAATAATGGTACTTTGGCCAATATACATAGTGTCAGAGTCAATCTATTACAGTCAGATGATTTATCCTGTAACAATAATGATACTGTGACCTTTAGACATACTGTCAGAGTCAATCTATCACAGTCAGATGATTTATCCTGTACCAATAAGGATACTGTGACCTATAGACATAGTGTCAGAGTCAATCTATCAAAGTCAGATAACAAAAATGGTACTGTGGCCTATAGACGTGGTGTCAGAGTCAATCTATCACAGTCAGATGATTTATCCCGTAATAATAATGATACTGTGACCTATAGACATGGTGTCAGAATCAATCTATCACAGTCTGATGATTTATCCTGTAACAATAATGATACCTTGACCAATAGAAATGGTGTCAGAGTAAATCTATCACAGTCAGATGATTTATCCTGTAGCAATAATGATACTGTGACCTATAGACATACTGTCATAGTCAATCTATCACAGTCAGATAATTTATCCTGTAACAATAATGATGCTGTGACCTATAGACATAGGGTCAGAATCAATCATCACAGTCAGATGATTTATCTTGTAACAATTATGATACTGTGACCTATAGACATAGTGTCAGAGTCAATCTATCACAGTCCGATGATTTATCCTATAACAATAATGATACTGTGACCTATAGACATGGTGTCAGAGTCAATCTATCACAGTCAGATGATTTATCCTGTAACAATATTGATACCTTGACCAAAAGAAATGGCGTCAGAGTAAATATATCACAGTCAGATGATTTATTCTGTACCACTAGTGGTACAGCGGCCAATAGACATAGTGTCAGAGTCAATCTATCACAGTGAGATGATATATCCTGTAACAATAATGATAGTGTGACCTATAAACATGGTGTCAGAGTTAATCTATCACAGTCAGATGATTTATCCTATAACAATAATGATACTGTGACCTATAGACATGGTGTCAGAGTCAATCTATCACAGTCAGATGATTTATCCTGTAACAATATTGATACCTTGACCAAAAGAAATGGCGTCAGAGTAAATATATCACAGTCAGATGATTTATCCTGTACCACTAGTGGTACAGCGGCCAATAGACATAGTGTCAGAGTCAATCTATCACAGTCAGATGATTTATCCTGTAACAATATTGATACCTTGACCAAAAGAAATGGCGTCAGAGTAAATATATCACAGTCAGATGATTTATCCTGTACCACTAGTGGTACAGCGGCCAATAGACATAGTGTCAGAGTCAATCTATCACAGTCAGATGATATATCCTGTAACAATAATGATAGTGTGACCTATAAACATGGTGTCAGAGTTAATCTATCACAGTCAGATGATTTATCCTGTAACAATAATGATACTGTCACCTACACACATGATGTCAGAGACAATCTATCACAGTCAGATGATTTATCCTATAACACTAATGATACTGTGACCTATAGACATAGTGTCAGAAGCAATCTATCACAGTCCGATGATTTGTCCTGTAACAATAATGATACCTTGACCGATAGAAATGGTGGCAGAGTAAATCTATCACAGTCAGATGATTTATCTTTTACCAATAATGGTACTTTGGCCAATATACATAGTGTCAGAGTCAATGTATCACAGTCAGATGATTTATCCTGTAGCAATAATGATACTGTGACCTACAGACATACTGTCAGAGTCAATCTATCACAGTCAGATGAGTTATCCTGTATTAATAATGATACTGTGACCTAAAGACATAGTATCAGAATCTATTTATCACAGTCAGATGATTTACCCTGTAACAATAAGGATACTGTGACCTATAGACATAGTGTCAGAGTCAATCTATAACAGTCAGATGATTTATCTTGTAACAATAAGATACTTTGACCTATAGACATAGTGTCAGAAACCATCTATCACAGTCTGGTGATTTATCATGTTGCAATAATGCTACTGTCGCCTATAGACATAGTGTCACAGTCAATTTATCACAGTCAGATGATTTATCCCGTATTGATAATGATACTGTGACCTATAAACATGGAGTAAGAGTCAATCTATCACAGTCAGATGATTTACCTCGTAACAATAATGATACTGTGACATATAGACATGGTGTCAGAATCAATCTATCACCGTCAGATTATTTATCCTGTAACAATAATGATACTTTGACTAATAGAAATGGTGTCAAAGTAAATCTATCACAGTCAGATGATTTATCTTGTACCAATAATGGTAGTTTGGCCAATATACATAGTGTCAGAGTCAATCTATCACAGTCAGATGATTTATCCTGTAACAATAATGATACTGTGACCTATAGACATAGTGTCAGAATCAATCTATCACAGTCAGATGATTATCCTGTAACAATAAGGATACTGTGACCTATAGACATAGTGTCACAATCAATCTATCACAGTCAGATGATTTATCCTGTAACAATAAGGATACTGTGACCTATAGACATAGTGTCAGAGTCAATCTATAACAGTCAGATGATTGATACTGTGACCTATAGACATAGTGTCAGAATCAATCTATCACAGTCATATGATTATCCTGTAACAATAAGGATACTGTGACCTATAGACATAGTGTCAGAATCAATCTATCACAGTCAGATGATTTATCCTGTAACAATAAGGATACTGTGACCTATAGACATAGTGTCAGAGTCAATCTATAACAGTCAGATGATTTATCCTGTAACAAAAATGGTACTGTGGCCTACAGACATCGTGCCATAGTCAATCTATCACAGTCAGATGATTTATCCTGTAACAAAATGGTACTGTGACCTATAGACGTGGTGTCAGAGTCAATCTATCACTGTCAGTTGATTTATTCCGTAATAATAATGATACTGTGACCTATAGACATGGTGTCAGAGTCAATCTATCACAGTCAGATTATTTATCCCGTAACAATAATAATACTGTGACCTATAGACATGGTGTCAGAGTCTATCACAGTCTGATGATTTATCCTGTAACAATAATGATACCTTGACCAATAGAAATGGCGTCAGAGTAAATCTGTCACAGTCAGATGATTTATCCTGTAACAATAATGATACCTTGACCAAAAGAAAAGGCGTCAGAGTAAATATATCACAGTCAGATGATTTACCCTGTACCACTAGTGGTACAGCGGCCAATAGACACAGTGTCAGAGTCAATCTATCACAGTCAGATGATATATCCTGTAACAATAATGATAGTGTGACCTATAAACATGGTGTCAGAGTTAATCTATCACAGTCAGATGATTTATCCTGTAACAATAATGATACTGTCACCTACACACATGATGTCAGAGACAATCTATCACAGTCAGATGATTTATCCTATAACACTAATGATACTGTGACCTATAGACATAGTGTCAGAAGCAATCTATCACAGTCCGATGATTTGTCCTGTATTAATAATGATACTTTGACCAATAGACATGGTGTCAGAGTCAATCTATCACAGTCAGATTATTAATCCCGTAACAATAATGATACTGTGACCTATATACATGGTGTCAGAGTCAATCTATCACAGTCCGATGATTTATCCTATAACAATAATGATACCTTGACCAATACAAATGGCGTCAGAGTAAATCTGTCACATTCAGATGATTTATCCTGTACCACTAGTGCTTCTGTGGCCAATAAACATAGTGTCGGAGTCAATCTATCACAGTCAGATGATTTATCCTGTAACGGTAATGATACTGTCACCTATAGACATGATGTCAGAGTCAATCAATCACAGTCAGACGATTTATCCTGTAACAATGATGATAATGTGACCCATAGACATAGTGTCAGAATCAATCTATCACAGTCAGATGATTTATCCTGTAACAATAATGATACTTTGACCTATAGACATAGTATCAGAGTCAATCTATCACAGTCAGATGAGTTATCCTGTATTAATAATGATACTGTGACCTAAAGACATAGTATCAGAATCAATTTATCACAGTCAGATGATTTACCCTGTAACAATAAGGATACTGTGACCTATAGACATAGTGTCAGATTCAATCTATAACAGTCAGATGATTTATCTTGTAACAATAAGATACTGTGACCTATAGACATAGTGTCAGAAACCATCTATCACAGTCTGGTGATTAATCCTGTAGCAATAATGCTACTGTCGCCTATAGACATAGTGTCACAGTCAATTTATCACAGTCAGATGATTTATCCCGTATTAATAATGATACTGTGACCTATAAACATGGAGTAAGAGTCGATCTATCACAGTCAGATGATTTATCCCGTAACAATAATGATACTGTGACATATAGACATGATGCCAGAGACAATCCATCACAGTCAGATGATTTATCCTGTAACAATAATGATACTGTGACCTATAGACATAGTGTCAGAATCAATCTATCACAGTCCGATGATTTATCCTGTAACAATAATGATACCTTGACCAATAGAAATGGTGGCAGAGTAAATCTATCACAGTCAGATGATTTATCTTTTACCAATAATGGTACTTTGGCCAATATACATAGTGTCAGAGTCAATGTATCACAGTCAGATGATTTATCCTGTAGCAATAATGATACTGTGACCTACAGACATACTGTCAGAGTCAATCTATCACAGTCAGATGAGTTATCCTGTATTAATAATGATACTGTGACCTAAAGACATAGTATCAGAATCAATTTATCACAGTCAGATGATTTACCCTGTAACAATAAGGATACTTGAACTATAGACATAGTGTCAGAGTCAATCTATAACAGTCAGATGATTTATCTTGTAACAATAAGATACTGTGACCTATAGACATAGTGTCAGAAACCATCTATCACAGTCTGGTGATTTATCCTGTAGCAATAATGCTACTGTCGCCTATAGACATAGTGTCACAGTCAATTTATCACAGTCAGATGATTTATCCCGTATTAATAATGATACTGTGACCTATAAACATGGAGTAAGAGTCAATCTATCACAGTCAGATGATTCATCCCGTAATAATAATGATACTGTGACCTATAGACATTGTGTCAGAGTCAATCTATCACAGTCAGATTATTAATCCCGTAACAATAATGATACTGTGACCTATATACATGGTGTCAGAGTCAATCTATCACAGTCAGATGATTTATCCTATAACAATAATGATACCTTGACCAATACAAATGGCGTCAGAGTAAATCTGTCACATTCAGATGATTTATCCTGTACCACTAGTGCTTCTGTGGCCAATAAACATAGTGTCGGAGTCAATCTATCACAGTCAGATGATTTATCCTGTAACGGTAATGATACTGTCACCTATAGACATGATGTCAGAGTCAATCAATCACAGTCAGACGATTTATCCTGTAACAATGATGATAATGTGACCCATAGACATAGTGTCAGAATCAATCTATCACAGTCAGATGATTTATCCTGTAACAATAATGATACTTTGACCTATAGACATAGTATCAGAGTCAATCTATCACAGTCAGATGATTTATCCTGTAACAAAAATGGTACTGCGGCCTATAGATATGGTGTCATAGTCAATCCATCACAATCAAATGATTTATTCTGTAACAAAAATGGCACTGTGGCCTATAGACGTGGTGTCATAGTCAATCTATCACAGTCATGTGATTTATCCTGTTGCAATAATGGTACTGTGGCCTATACACATAGTGTCAAAGTCAAGTTATCACAGTCAGATGATTTATCCCGTAATAATAATGAAACTGTGACCTATAGACATGGTGTAAGAGTCAATCTATCACAGTCAGATGATTTATCCCGTAACAATAATGACACAGTGACCTATAAACATGGTGTCAGAGTCAATCTATCACAGTCAGATGATTTATCCTGTAACAATAATGATACCTTGACCAAAAGAAAAGGCGTCAGAGTAAATATGTCACAGTCAGATGATTTATCCTGTACCACTAGTGGTACTGTGGCAAATAGACATAGTGTCAGAGTCAATCTATCACAGTCAGATGATATATCCTGTAACAAAAATGATGCTGTGACCTATAGACATGGCGTCAGAGTCAATCTATCACAATCATATGATGTATCCTGTAACAATAATGATACTGTCACCTATAGACATGATGTCAGAGACAATCCATCACAGTCAGATGATTTATCCTGTAACAATAATGATACTGTGACCTATAGATATAGTGTCAGAATCAATCTATCACAGTCCGATGATTTATCCTGTAACAATAATGATACCTTGACCAATAGAAATGGTGGCAGAGTAAATCTATCACAGTCAGATGATTTATCTTTTACCAATAATGGTACTTTGGCCAATATACATAGTGTCAGAGTCAATGTATCACAGTCAGATGATTTATCCTGTAGCAATAATGATACTGTGACCTATAGACATACTGTCAGAGTCAATCTATCACAGTCAGATGAGTTATCCTGTATTAATAATGATACTGTGACCTAAAGACATAGTATCAGAATCAATTTATCACAGTCAGATGATTTACCCTGTAACAATAAGGATACTGTGACCTATAGACATAGTGTCAGAGTCAATCTATAACAGTCAGATGATTTATCTTGTAACAATAAGATACTGTGACCTATAGACATAGTGTCAGAAACCATCTATCACAGTCTGGTGATTAATCCTGTAGCAATAATGCTACTGTCGCCTATAGACATAGTGTCACAGTCAATTTATCACAGTCAGATGATTTATCCCGTATTAATAATGATACTGTGACCTATAAACATGGAGTAAGAGTCAATCTATCACAGTCAGATGATTTATCCCGTAACAATAATGATACTGTGACATATAGACATGATGCCAGAGACCATCCATCACAGTCAGATGATTTATCCTGTAACAATAATGATACTGTGACCTATAGACATAGTGTCAGAATCAATCTATCACAGTCCGATGATTTATCCTGTAACAATAATGATACCTTGACCAATAGAAATGGTGGCAGAGTAAATCTATCACAGTCAGATGATTTATCTTTTACCAATAATGGTACTTTGGCCAATATACATAGTGTCAGAGTCAATGTATCACAGTCAGATGATTTATCCTGTAGCAATAATGATACTGTGACCTATAGACATACTGTCAGAGTCAATCTATCACAGTCAGATGAGTTATCCTGTATTAATAATGATACTGTGACCTAAAGACATAGTATCAGAATCAATTTATCACAGTCAGATGATTTACCCTGTAACAATAAGGATACTTGACCTATAGACATAGTGTCAGAGTCAATCTATAACAGTCAGATGATTTATCTTGTAACAATAAGATACTGTGACCTATAGACATAGTGTCAGAAACCATCTATCACAGTCTGGTGATTTATCCTGTAGCAATAATGCTACTGTCGCCTATAGACATAGTGTCACAGTCAATTTATCACAGTCAGATGATTTATCCCGTATTAATAATGATACTGTGACCTATAAACATGGAGTAAGAGTCAATCTATCACAGTCAGATGATTTATCCCGTAACAATAATGATACTGTGACATATAGACATGGTGTCAGAATCAATCTATCACCGTCAGATTATTTATCCTGTAACAATAATGATACTTTGACCAATAGAAATGGTGTCAAAGTAAATCTATCACAGTCAGATGATTTATCTTGTACCAATAATGATACTGTGACCAATATACATAGTGTCAGAGTCAATCTATCACAGTCAGATGATTTATCCTGTAACAATAATGATACTGTGACCTATAGACATAGTGTCAGAATCAATGTATCACAGTCAGATGATTTATCCTGTAACAATAAGGATACTGTGACCTATAGACATAGTGTCAGAATCAATCTATCACAGTCAGATGATTTATCCTGTAACAATAAGGATACTGTGACCTATAGACATAGTGTCAGAGTCAATCTATAACAGTCAGATGATTTATCCTGTAACAAAAATGGTACTGTGGCCTATAGACATCGTGCCATAGTCAATCTATCACAGTCAGATGATTTATCCTGTAACAATAAGGATACTGTGACCTATAGACATAGTGTCAGAATCAATCTATCACAGTCTGATGATTTATCTTGTAACAATAAGGATACTGTGACCTATAGACATAGTGTCAGAGTCAATCTATAACAGTCAGATGATTTATCCTGTAACAAAATGCTACTGTGACCTATAGACGTGGTGTCAGAGTCAATCTATCACTGTCAGTTGATTTATCCCGTAATAATAATGATACTGTGACCTTTAGACATGGTGTCAGAATCAATCTATCACAGTCAGATTATTTATCCCGTAACAATAATAATACTGTGACCTATAGACATGGTGTCAGAGTCTATCACAGTCAGCTGATTTATCCTGTAACAATAATGATACCTTGACCAATAGAAATGGCGTCAGAGTAAATCTGTCACAGTCAGATGATTTATCCTGTACCACTAGTGATACTGTGGCCAATAGACATAGTGTCAGAGTCAATCCATCACAGTCAGATGATTTATCCCGTAACAATAATGATTCTGTTACCTATAGACATGATGTCAGAGTCAATATATTACAGTCAGATGATTTATCCTGTAACAATAATGATACTGTGACCTATAGACATAGTGTCAGAATCAATCTATCACAGTCAGATGATTTATCTTGTAACAATAATGATACTGTGACCTATAGACATAGTGTCAGAGTCAATCTATCACAGTCCGATGATTTATCCTATAACAATAATGATACTGTGACCTATATACATGGTGTCAGAGTCAATCTATCACAGTCCGATGATTTATCCTGTAACAATAATGATACCTTAACCAAAAGAAATGGCGTCAGAGTAAATCTATCACAGTCAGATGAGTTATCCTGTATTAATAATGATACTGTGACATAAAGACATAGTATCAGAATCAATCTATCACAGTCCGATGATTTATCCTGTAACAATAATGATACTGTGACCTATATACATGGTGTCAGAGTCAATCTATCACAGTCAGATGATTTATCCTGTAACAATAATGATACCTTAACCAAAAGAAATGGCGTCAGAGTAAATCTATCACAGTCAGATGAGTTATCCTGTATTAATAATGATACTGTGACCTAAAGACATAGTATCAGAATCAATTTATCACAGTCAGATGATTTACCCTGTAACAATAAGGATACTGTGACCTATAGACATAGTGTCAGAGTCAATCTATAACAGTCAGATGATTTATCTTGTAACAATAAGATACTGTGACCTATAGACATAGTGTCAGAAACCATCTATCACAGTCTGGTGATTTATCCTGTAGCAATAATGCTACTGTCGCCTATAGACATAGTGTCACAGTCAATTTATCACAGTCAGATGATTTATCCCGTATTAATAATGATACTGTGACCTATAAACATGGAGTAAGAGTCAATCTATCACAGTCAGATGATTTATCCCGTAACAATAATGATACTGTGACATATAGACATGATGCCAGAGACAATCCATCACAGTCAGATGATTTATCCTGTAACAATAATGATACTGTGACCTATAGACATAGTGTCAGAATCAATCTATCACAGTCCGATGATTTATCCTGTAACAATAATGATACCTTGACCAATAGAAATGGTGGCAGAGTAAATCTATCACAGTCAGCTGATTTATCTTTTACCAATAATGGTACTTTGGCCAATATACATAGTGTCAGAGTCAATGTATCACAGTCAGATGATTTATCCTGTAGCAATAATGATACTGTGACCTATAGACATACTGTCAGAGTCAATCTATCACAGTCAGATGAGTTATCCTGTATTAATAATGATACTGTGACCTAAAGACATAGTATCAGAATCAATTTATCACAGTCAGATGATTTACCCTGTAACAATAAGGATACTGTGACCTATAGACATAGTGTCAGAGTCAATCTATAACAGTCAGATGATTTATCTTGTAACAATAAGATACTGTGACCTATAGACATAGTGTCAGAAACCATCTATCACAGTCTGGTGATTTATCCTGTAGCAATAATGCTACTGTCGCCTATAGACATAGTGTCACAGTCAATTTATCACAGTCAGATGATTTATCCCGTATTAATAATGATACTGTAACCTATAAACATGGAGTAAGAGTCAATCTATCACAGTCAGATGATTTATCCCGTAACAATAATGATACTGTGACATATAGACATGGTGTCAGAATCAATCTATCACCGTCAGATTATTTATCCTGTAACAATAATGATACTTTGACCAATAGAAATGGTGTCAAAGTAAATCTATCACAGTCAGATGATTTATCTTGTACCAATAATGATACTGTGACCAATATACATAGTGTCAGAGTCAATCTATCACAGTCAGATGATTTATCCTGTAACAATAATGATACTGTGACCTATAGACATAGTGTCAGAATCAATCTATCACAGTCAGATGATTTATCCTGTAACAATAAGGATACTGTGACCTATAGACATAGTGTCAGAATCAATCTATCACAGTCAGATGATTTATCCTGTAACAATAAGGATACTGTGACCTATAGACATAGTGTCAGAGTCAATCTATAACAGTCAGATGATTTATCCTGTAACAAAAATGGTACTGTGGCCTATAGACATCGTGCCATAGTCAATCTATCACAGTCAGATGATTTATCCTGTAACAATAAGGATACTGTGACCTATAGACATAGTGTCAGAATCAATCTATCACAGTCTGATGATTTATCCTGTAACAATAAGGATACTGTGACCTATAGACATAGTGTCAGAGTCAATCTATAACAGTCAGATGATTTATCCTGTAACAAAATGGTACTGTGACCTATAGACGTGGTGTCAGAGTCAATCTATCACTGTCAGTTGATTTATCCCGTAATAATAATGATACTGTGACCTTTAGACATGGTGTCAGAATCAATCTATCACAGTCAGATTATTTATCCCGTAACAATAATAATACTGTGACCTATAGACATGGTGTCAGAGTCTATCACAGTCAGATGATTTATCCTGTAACAATAATGATACCTTGACCAATAGAAATGGCGTCAGAGTAAATCTGTCACAGTCAGATGATTTATCCTGTACCACTAGTGATACTGTGGCCAATAGACATAGTGTCAGAGTCAATCCATCACAGTCAGATGATTTATCCCGTAACAATAATGATTCTGTTACCTATAGACATGATGTCAGAGTCAATATATTACAGTCAGATGATTTATCCTGTAACAATAATGATACTGTGACCTATAGACATAGTGTCAGAATCAATCTATCACAGTCAGATGATTTATCTTGTAACAATAATGATACTGTGACCTATAGACATAGTGTCAGAGTCAATCTATCACAGTCCGATGATTTATCCTATAACAATAATGATACTGTGACCTATATACATGGTGTCAGAGTCAATCTATCACAGTCAGATGATTTATCCTGTAACAATAATGATACCTTAACCAAAAGAAATGGCGTCAGAGTAAATCTATCACAGTCAGATGATTTATCCTAAAATTTTGTAAAATATACCAGGCTATAGCTTATTATTTCTTCTTTCAAACCATACCAAATTTATCAATGAAAATTTACAAAAATAAAAGATGAAGAAAAAGGCACGAACCTTCTAAATTCAAGAAAAATTTTGATTGAAAAATGATTTTTTTTGTCATTTTCGGTGATCAATTTAGACATTTTCAAATGATTTGTTGGAAATATTGTCCTTTCAATTTGGTTGATATTGATGAACATTGGACTCTACACTAGACTACACTCCCACATATAATTGTTTCAAACAGAAGGTTTCTTATCTAATTAAATGGTTCTTTGAAAATGTTTTCTGTAATGAAAAACATAAATTTGATATTATTAAATTATCAAAACTGATTAAAAATAAAAGCTGGGCTGTTAAATGTTTCCCCAAAAGTATATTTTACAAGTATTGGTGCTCTGAATATTGTTCACTTTACCATTGTTTACCAATATAGTGGATATACTAGTATGAGTGCTCTGAATAATATTTTCGTATCCATTGTTTACCGGTGAAGTGCATCTAGTAGTATGAGGGCTCTGAATATTGTTTTCTTTGTAGTTATAATACACCTACTAGTATGAGTGTTCTGAATGATGTTCTCTTTACCGGTATAGTACATCTGCTAGTATGAGTTCTCTGAAAAATGATTTCTTTGCAGGTTAAGTACACATACTAGTATGAGAGCTCTGATAAATGTACTCTGCAGATATAGTACATCTACTAATATGAATGCTCCGAATAACGTTCCCTTTACCGGTATAGTGTATCTTCTAGTATGAGTGCTCTGAATAATATTCTCTTTACCGGTATAGTACATCTACAAGTATGAGTGAAATTATGTTCTCTTTACTGGTATTGTACGTCTACTAGTATGGGTGCTCTGAATAATGTTCTCTTTACCTGTATAGAATATCTACTAGTAAGAGTAAGATTGATTTTGTTTTGGGTTTTTTTCCCAAAATGAAACTTGTATGGAAAGAGATCTAGAGACAAATATGACAAATATTCTTCTAAAGGGGTGAAATGTAGATATATTTCGAACTATTGTGAGGTAAAATGAGCGAGAAATTAAAAGTTTCAAGCAGAAACCGTATAAATCCACTCTGACAACAATCTACAATATCAGGTAATAAATATCTCAACCAATCCCTGCAAGACATGGTGCTGGTAGTTGTGACAAAAATACAGAAACATCACAAAAATATATAACCCTTGTTTGCAGATATTCAATGTGTCTAAGCCAGTTGTACATGGTTTCGATAATGTGAAATGAAACCGGTTCACTTAAGAATTACTTTAACACTCCATAACACCAGCCCCGACAAACTTGGTTAAGACGATGGAAAAGTGAAGAGTTGACAGATAGACGGGCGGACCGATGGAAGCAAAGTGAGACGAGACAGATCACAACAGCTCACCTGACCAATACTAGTATTAGATTTTGCAAACGAAAATTTCTACTTTTCGCCGTGATTTTTAATCGTTCTTTCATAATATCTGTTTTTACTGGTCGTGCCAGACTTTATATATACTGTGTTCGCCACAAACCACCAAAATTAGAATGAGATGCATTTACGAAGTTGTGTTTATTTTCTGGGGATCCCATGTATGTAATGTGGTACATAATTCTGCAAAATTTTCAGGTTGCAAGTAAGACATATATAAAGACACAGAGATACGAATTATAAACTAACCTTTCGCTTGAAACAGTATTTCTATCTTTCATTAAGGACATTAAGAAAATATCAGTCACCTGGTCTGAGCCTGGACTGTTTTTTTTGGCCGTGCCATGATGAAATTGTGAAAGTGAGTAAGGGTTAGTGATGTATTGGAACTTCGATTATCAAAGAAATTGATTATAAAAACCGCAAATACAATGCAACAATTGTTTGTACTTTAACTGCTTAAAACCTATTTTATTTTTCACCAAACGCAGCTACGCGTTTAACACCTTCCTTTGGAGTATATAATATATATAGAATTAAATAAATCGTAGCCGGTCAGTTGATTAGTAATCATAATGATTCTGTTGAACTGACTGTTTTATATACTTTGAATGTTAAAAAAGATGGAATGGTCTCTTCTAATACTAAAATTAGTTAAGACAACCCATGCTTTGCAAATTTTAGGGGGGCGCACGCACGCCACGCCCCCGCCTAAATCCGCCCCTGAGTCAAGTGCCCTGCATAATGTTCTGATTGTTGGTAAAGTACATCTATGGGAATGATAAGTGCCCTGTATTATGTTGTGACGGCTGGTAAAGTACATATATGAGTATGACAGTGTGCTGTATAATGTCGTGTTTAACTGTTTTAGTGTTTTCCCTGGGGCCTTAAAGCACTGTGGTACCCTATTACTATATTTGATACCATGGTGCTATCTTGGCTGATTTTATGGTGAAATGTACAGAGGCCATGGTGCTATAATTTTTGGCAGACCAGTGCTATGTTAATTTCCATTGTGCTATTTGAAATTCTAGGGAAAACTCTGGGTAATATACATCTATAAGAATGACAGTGCTATGTATAATATTCTGATTACCCGTATAGTACATGTACAAGTAAGGCTGTGCTTTGTATAATGTTTTGAATATTTGTATTGTAGATCTACAAGTTTGACTATACAATTAAGATCTTCGACTAGCAATTTCACAAATCAGTTTACAATTTGTAAGCACATTCATTTCTAGTGTGTTAAACAGAGAAATACAAGACAAGCAAAGAGACCTCAATATCCCACACAATTTTAATAATAATGATAAACAAAAAATCATACACATACATTTACATAATCTAATAAAGTGATTGAATAGTCAATAACAAATGATTAAAATAGAATAGAAATATTGTTAGGTGATGAGATGTACATACATGTAAATAAATAAACATTAAAAGAAGTAATCTTTGAAAATTCATAATTTATAATTAATATAAAAAATTGAATAAAATTTAAATATAAATTCATTAGGGAGCTACCATTTGATTTTTATGGGGGGGCTAGGATGAAAAATTTTGTCCTGCTTTTTTTTTAGTTGTAATCTCTGTCCTGCCTTTTTATTTTTTACTCTATTCGGTCCTGCCTTTTTTTTTACTAGTTTATCCTGAGTTTTTTTACACAAATTGTCATTCTGCCTTTTTTTTTAAACAAGTTTCTTATCCTGCCTTTTTTTTTACTCAAAACTCCTGTCCTGCCTATTTTTTTCAAATTTCATCCTAGCCCCCCCCCATAAAAATCAAATGGTAGCTCCCTTAAGATTCATTAGTAAAATGAAGAAGTATAAACATGTATAAATGTAACAACAGTCAACAAACTATAATGTCTGCATTACTGGTCAAATGATCCACCTCCCTAATCGTTTAGAAATTTGAGAGAGATCCATACACTTGCACACAAGTTAATGTCTGGAAACTACAAAAATGCTTTTTTTGGCCCTCAATTAATAAACTGTTGGTACCATAGCCCCCAAATTCAATCCCAACCTTCCCTATATGGTATTTAACCTTCTTTTAAAATTTTATAAAGACTCATTCACTTTAACTTAAGTTGTTGTCTGGAAACCAAATGTGTCTTCGGACGCTGACGAAAACATCATAGCATTATACAAAATCCTAAAAAATTCTGTGCGGTCTTATAAAAATTTGGAAGTACCTTTTGGGGTAAACATGTTTAATTTTGTTAGTTTGTAGATCATATAGATGTTATGAATCAATTATATCAAAGAACTCAGACTTCAATCACAGTAAAGTATACATTTCAAAGTATCTTATTTTCAATTTCATATATATATATTCAAAGTGAAGCAAGCTTAAAATAGAACTTAGGAGGGTACTGTTCTCAACCAATATCAGGTTTCTATCCTTGTTTCCCTATGCATTGTAAATAAGTACATGAATTAAACAACAACAACAAATAAATGTACAAATTGTTAAATAAGAAAAATTATAAAAAAATAATTAAATTATATGTATATAAATAATGGTAGTCATACATAGTGCCCTAAATGTTTGATTCAAGATTAAGTAAATAGTAATGATAACATTTAAAAAGTGGCTTCTACAGGTTCTAAGGAGCCTATATAGTTCACCTGGTATTTTTGTTTTTCAATATGTATTAATCAGTGCTTTGCTTTTGCGTCAATTGGCATTTCATTTGCGCCAAAAAAATCTTTCATTTGCGCCACAAACCATATTTCATTTGCGCCATTTTACTGGTAAACACAGGTATATAGTTAATTAATGTTGTTTTCTTCCATTCGCCCCAAAAAATGATGATTACAGGGTATTTACAAAGAGGATAAATGAAGAATTGTACCTGTTTGCTCTAAAAAAAAAAAAAAAAAACTAAATTTATTAAAATTGATTTAAAAATATATAATATGATTGCCAAAAAAAATGAAACAACTCTCTACAAGAAACAAAATGACATAGAAATTAACAACTATAGATCATCGTATGGCCTTTGACAATGAAAGCCCTTACCGTATAGTCGATATTAAAGGCCCCAAACTGACAAATGTAAAACAATAAGAATGAGAAAACTAACATACTATGGTAATATAAATATTTAAAGTCATAAGAAACCTCAAAATTAAAAAAAATATGCATATGTCTTTTATGACTATATGGAAAGTTTCATTATCACATATTTGTTATGAATACCTTAGGTTTTGCATATGCAATAACCTCAAAATTGCCCGGGCAAAAAAGAGATATTGATATTGTGCCCTGTTCCTAATGACGTGACGTCATTGCATACTTAACGACACGTTTGTGGTAAATTGCTCAAGATTTTACCTTTTATGTATCATTAAATTGTTATAATTGACCTTTTTTTTCTCTTTTCTGCAGCACTTAAACATGTGATAAAAAGATTATAACACACATAAGATTATAAGCCTCGAGGCCGATATGGGAGTCTCGGGATGATACCAGGGCCAATATGGAAAAGGGCATGTTATAATCTATACTTATACAACTTATGTACATATACTTTTTTCTGAGGAAAATTCTTTAATTTGTCCACATTTAGAAGAAGTTTACTTATTTTTAATTGCTTGCTTCCAGGAAGCAATTCGCCAACATATTTTCCGTATGCATAGTGACCTGAGCGTAACCCTCCTCGTAAAAATTCGGTGATCACAGGAATACGTATGGATCTGTCATTAAAATAAACAATTATCTGTTTGTACATGTTAAACACATGTTCAATATCCATACTTTTTGTTATTTGTTTACTTTATGATGACATTCGGTAAACTTCTGCTTCAAAACATGGCATTTAATGAGAAGCCATATTTGTTAAATCATAACAGGCAGAGAGAAAAAATTGACGATTATACAATATATTTGCATAAAAAATGATAAAATCGTGCACAAAGGACTAAGTTTATGATATATACATACATTGGATCAAGAATAGGATAAACATTATTTTTCACCACTCACTCATTTCATATGACTAATTTTTTCTCTGTTTGATTTGAAAATAATATTTCGACAAGCATGTTCATTCTAAGTTTTAATAATTGGTTTTTTTTTGTCTTCTGGCTTTCCAAATTTTTCAGATCATATGATAACATATATGTGTGTCCATCCTAAAATACAGACTATTTTGTTTGTTTGTCTCTAAATTGTCAATATTAATGTCACAATATATGTTTACATGTAATTCAGATTTATTGCCAGTCCGTATTGGAAATATTGGACCGGGCCAAAAAGCGATATAGATCACGTGATCTTGGTCCTCGGTCATAAAACTTTACTCAGAACTTGGAGTACACAATTAGTGCTCGAAACACCAAATCCAGTATTTTGATTGATTGATTTTCGAGTCTGAGTACGATTTTCGTGCTCGAAAGTTTTATGACCGCAAGACCTTATGTAACGTTCTCAGCAACGTCATCATCGGTACCGATTATCAGGTTATCTACATGTTGATATCATAAAATGTCAGCTGCGAGACATAATATGAAGCTTTTTGTCGAGTGAGCGTAGCGAACGAGATCAAAAAGCCTTCATATAATGTCAAGCAGCTGATATTTTACAATATCAATATGCAGATAATCTGATAATCAATTTATCGGGTTATATTTGCGTGTTTCGGAAGTGTTTTCTTTGTTTCACCAGCACACAAAAGATGACTTGATAAGTTCGGGTCAAAGTTATTAACGTCGGTTCAAACATTATGACGTCGCTGATATGTCCGGGTCAACGTTATTAAGGCCGGGTCAACGTATTTGACGTCACAAAGACATGATACGGAATAATATTAAGAGCTGAACAGAGTGATATTATAAGTTATATGGTTCGCTACTGACCCCCTACGGATCCATAGAGGGTTAGTAAAATCCATAGGGGGTGAGGCCGGAGGCCGAGTTCCCTATGGATTTTATTCACCCTCTATGGATTCATAGGGGGTCAGTAGTTAACCGTATAACGAATTTATCGCACGCTAGACTTTTTCTGCTGCGTTTTGTTGAAAAATAAACAAAAAAACACAACAACATTAATAGATGACGTCACTATTAACGCGTCATGAACCCCCTATGAAATTTACCAACCCCCTACGGTCTCATAGGGGGTCACCACGTGACGGCTTTTAAAAACCAATCACAACGTGATAATTTACCCGCGGTGCGATAAAGACAGTGGGACGACCGATAATGTTTCATATCAATACTGTTCCATTCGATCTATTTCTGATTAATACGTAGATTTTTAGGAAACAGCACAGTCATGCCATCAAAATCAATAGAGGAAGAGGCAGAGGCAGAGGCAGAGGGAGCTCTGGCCTTGAAGTCATAAAACTTTGCTGAGTGCTCGGAGCACAAAAATCTTGCTCGAAACATGAAATCCAGCATTTGGGAATATTAGTACAAAAAAAAAGTTTTATGACTTCACTGTCTGGTATTAACGAATCCTGATTCAGCATAGATGTCGGACCGACTAATTCAACCTGAATCACAACCTATCACTGGTCCATCTAGCTCAAATGACGATGTTTTAGTGAATGATATAAAATGTGTCAAGCATGGTTGAGCCATGAGAGAAAAAGGACAAGAGGTCCAAATTACATACAGACAAACAAAACCTGGAGAGCTTTTGCATATCTTATGTGAAAATGACAATGATCATATGGTCGTAACTTACGAACGTAGTCAGGTCGTAAGAAGAACGTGATACGACTTTACTAAGATCTACACGATCGCATTACGATCGTCAAAATTTGCTTTTTTTTCACGCGATCATGGCCTAGTGTGATTGCGACATAAAATTATTTATTCTGCATTTGGTCAACTACAAATGTTCCAGTTCATGCATGCTTTATAAATATAATTCCGACATGTGTCAAAGAGACAACAACCCGATCAAAGAGCACATCACAGCCGAAGGTAACCAATGGGTCTTCAATGCAGCGAGAAATCCCGCACCCGGCGTCGTGATTCAGCCGTTCCCTATACAAAAATGTATACTAGTTCAGTGATAATGACTTGTTTTTGTTTGAGGGACGTCATGAATATGCATGACATATTTGCCACTGGACGTCTAGCAAACATCAATCTATCAGAAATAGTTTAAGCAAACAGTTAAATCAAAATTACTGTTCATGTTGCAGGCCATTTTGCAATTGTATACTTCTTTGAAAATCATCAGTAACGATTGGGAAAAATTGTCTATGTTTTTTCAATCTTTTTTCGTATTTCCTGTCGTTTTGTATTACATTATACGTATAATTATTATTATAATGTTATACAATTAGACAGGAAATACGAAAAAAGATTGAAAAATCATAGATAAAAATCTCCGAACCGAGTCCCTGTGATTTTTTGTACATAAATGAGGCCGTTAGTTTTCTCGTTTGAATTATTTTACATTTCGCATTTCTGAGCCATTTATAGTTGACTATGTGGTATGGGCTTTGTTCATTGTTGAAGGCTGTATGGTGACCTATAGATGTTTATTTTCTGTGTTATTTGGTCCCGTGTGGAGAGTTGTCTCATTGGCAATCATACTACATCTTCTTTTTTATATTGAACTTTATGTTTGAGCAGCGGTTTGTGTCCACTGGCGTTTGTATGCATGCAAACTCCCTTCTCATCTCACTACAGCAACCAAGAATCTAATATATGCGCAACGGTCACCATAGAGCCTGCTATGAACGAAGACGTAAATATTGACATTTTTTGCTGCCTTTTTATCTACCGTGTCAAATGAAACAAACATGATTGCATATGCATGGCTGCATACTATAGATTCGATTTTTGTATATGTTCATAATGTTGTTCGTCAATAAATTTAAACCCCCATGATAATTTCCGTTTTCTCCGGACAATCAAATCATTGCTAGTGCGGGTCGTCCTTTTGAATGTGTGTGATGTTTAAATTCAGAAATGAGACGTGAAATCTGATGCCTCATGATGAGAGTACCATACAATTTTTTGTATTTTGAAGAACCTCTGAAACAACTGTGTGATGGTCCGTAATTACCCGAGGTAGGTGCCCAGTTATAATGCTATTTTCCCCGGCGTTCAATGCAGATCTATTGTATTCATTGTTAATTTGTTTTCGTCCTGATCTTCCTTATCATACGTGAAATACTTGGCACCGGACATAATGCAAATTATTGAACCATTTTAGATTTATTCTGCTTTTTATCGATCTAATGAGTATAATTCTACGATTCTTTTTTTTTTATTATAAAAATCATCGACTTATCGCCGGTTCGTTGAAAACCAAACAAGCTTTTACTTCTGAAATCCGAAAAGATAACTAAGATCTTTTTGTTAATCATTATGTCGGACTAAAATTCTTTTTTTGTTGTTGATGAATTGAACAAGCACTCTGCTACTAAAAATTGATTCCCAATCACTGACTAAGTACTTCATATCAAAACCCGGAGTAACATGAACGAATGTACGAATAAAAATTGTTAACTTGTATTTGTTTTGTTTTTTATTATCCCAGTCTCCTTTTATTTCAATTATTAGAATAACAAAAAAAAGTACAATAAAGCGATACTAAGGACGTATACCGAGTATTTGATACGGTTTATGGGTTGATTAAATAAAGACATTCTGTCCGAAGTCAGGAATCTGATGTTCAGTAGTTGTCTATTTATGTGGTTCATAAGTGTTTCTCGTTTCTTGTTTTTTTTATATAGACTAGATCGTTGCTAGACAGAATTAATAATCTTTGCACCAAAACATCAATTGAAACATCTTTCAGATTTTCGTCTGACATTTGATGGAACAGTGTTAAGCGACGTTTCTTGTGTGAAAAATCTGGGAATGTACTTTGATAAAACCATCAGTATGGAACATCAAGCCAGTGCGATCACCAAGGCTTGTTTTTACCAAATTCGGAATATTGGTCGAATTCGATCTTTAATTTCAGTTGAAGCCTGTAAAACACTAGTGTGCTCCCTAGTTACATCAAGGCTGGACTATGGCAATGCATTGTTGTACGGTACTAACACCAAAAATTATCAGTAAATTGCAGCGATCCAAAACACAGCAGCACGTTTGATAACACGAAAAAGGAAATTTGACTCAATTACGCCTGTTTTAATATCGTTACACTGGCTACTCATACATTACCGTTGCCAATATAAACTTCTTTTATATGTGTACAACGCACAGCATGGCAAAGCTCCTAAAATTTAATTACGCCATACAAGCCAAGTAAATCCCTCAGGTCGGAAAATAGTATGCTCCTACATCCTCCAAATGACGTTCGAACGAAAAGCTACGGTGAGAGGCGTTTTGACAAGGCTGCGCCTACACTCTGGAACAATTTGCCATCGTCTTTACGGAGTGTAAATTCTTTAGTTGTTTTTAAAAAGCAACTCAAGACTCATTTATTTCGGACTGCTTTTAAGGATTTCTTGTAGATTTTATATATACTTTTATTTGACTGCATTAGTTTTAGACAGTTTTGTATATATTTTAGGGTACATGCATTTTTCGTTTCTTTTAAAAAAAAAAAATTATAAATTTTTACATGCTTGTTTGCTTCTTTTAAGATAGTGCTTTGTAATCTATGTTTTATGTATTTTTTTGTATTTTATATATTTTTAAATGTGAAGCGCTTAGAGTAATTTTTGTTATTATATAATGCGCTCTATAAATATTGTATTTATTATTTATTTATTATTCCCGTTTGAATGGTTTCACACTAGTAATTTTTGGGAACCTTTATAGCTTGCTGTTCGGTGTGAGCCTAGGATCCGTGTTGAAGACCGTACCTTGACCTATAACTGTTTTCTTTTAAAAATTGTGATTTGGGTGGAGATTTGTCTCATTGGCACTCATACCATATCTTCCTACATATCTATATCATAACCAGTGTATGTGAATGTATTTTCTTTATCCAAACAAAGTAATAACATGCATAATACTGTCATGCAGTTTTTCTGTCATTTCCCAAAGAGGAAACAGCTTACGTTGGGGAATCAATTTTTATACAAAAAAATATGTCCTCACATTCTTTTTACGGGGAACTAGAAGCCAAAAGACATAGGCTGCAATAAAACACGGAACACGGGCTGATTTTCCGAGGGTTGGAACCCCCTCCTTTTTCTATATAAGTCTTTTAATTAATAACGTTTCATCCATAGTGTTGGCCAATTAGAGCTCATCGCGATCTTGAAAACCTCATCACGACCGTGATGCGCCCTTACTACTATCTACACGATCGCGCTACGATCGTCAAAATTTGCATTTTTTCACAGATCGTAGTGCGATCGTGGTTTATAATAATGTGACTGCGGTATAAATTATTTATTTTGCATTCGGTCAACTACAAATGTTCAAGTTCATATACATGCTTTATAAATATAATTCCGACATACCATAAAATGAGAATGGAAATGGGGAATTTGTCAAAGAGACAACAACCCAACCAAAGAGCACATAACAGCCGAAGTCCACCAATGGGTCTTCAATGCAGCAAGAAATCTTGCATCTGGCGGTGTGATTCAGCCGTCCCCTAAACAAAAATGTCACGATACTTGTTCATCAGTGATAATGGCTTTTTTTTGTTTGAGGGATTACATGAATATACATGGCATATTTGCCACTGGACGTCTAGCAAATATCAATCTATCAAAAAAAGTTTAAGCAAACAGTTATATCCAAATTACTGTTCATGTTGCAGGCCATTTTCCAATTGTATACTTCTTTGAAAATCCTCGGTAACGATTGGAAACAAGCAAAACTATATATATATATGCGGTAAGAGTCAACATACAATTTAATATAATATGAATGAAAGCTTTACTCTAACGTTGACGAAATAAAAATGTATATGTATATATTTTCACAAAACAATATAAAAACTCGACAATATACATATATTTGTTTATGAAAAAAAACCAAGTAACGTAAATGCATTTTATGAAATCTACAATACTTTTAAATTAAAAAATTCCATATACATTGGTAAAATGTACTCGTGGATAGTATGAAAGCTTATTTGGGTTATTATAATATATATGATTATATGCTCTAGAGAAAAAAAATGTTAGGACGCATGCGTTAGATATTGCTACTACCACGAAAAATAGCGCTAACTAACTAATTGACAGGGAAATTTTTTAAGAAATGCTGAAATTAATATTTCAAATTATATATGAAAAGAAAGATTGCTTCGTAAATTTTCTCATTATTATAGAGAGAGAATAAAAAATATAATATTATTAGGCTTCGGAAGACACAGATTATCAGAAAACACGTTTACTTAGCGTTGTCCCATGTAACAAACTCGAAACATAAAACTCGAACAATTAAAAACTAAGTCCATTGATAAGTAAAATACGGAAAAAGTGAATTTTTTTTTTACAAAATTTACTTCTGAATAATATCTTATGATCAGAAATATGACGTGATATATTTCAGTATTGGTTTACTCCATTTTAAATTTGCATAGATATTTTGAAAAGAATATGATGTACGGAAATGTCCCAGGGGAAATTTAGTTTGGACACTTGAAACATTTCAGTTAAAAAAATAAAATTTTGACAGATATAATTTATTGAATTGTTAACACGCTCGTTTTATACTAAATGTAAGCTCCAAAAATTCAAATTAATAAACAAATTGAGCGCCATATTCAATTTAAATCAATAGGTTTGCAATGTCTTGCGGAAATGTCCGAACGGTTAAACTTTCATGCCTTTGAGATTTGATTTCGTGAAGATTATTTTTCGGCTTTGATTACTATACCAATAAAAAGTACTTTAAAAGTTGAAGTTAGTACACCAAACTTTATTAAGATTACAGGGTTATCTACAAAAAAACAGATTAATGAAAATGTCTTGCAAGGTTGTCCGTTAACATTATTTGACGTCGACACAAGCGTAACATGTTAGGAACGGCATGAACTGCATTCGCGGGTTCCTTCCTTCACTTTGATAATGTAAATGTCCTGCTTTCAACAAAAACGAAATGATGCATATATTACAAAAATATACACATCAATAAGTCAATTAAAAAGTAAGAACACTTTAGTATCATAACTATAAGCCATTGAATTGTCTCTTGTATCACTGCTTAAATAAAATCATACTCGGGTTGAATATACGTATAATGCGGCAATACCACCCCCCCCCCCCCCCCCCCCCCCGGGTAAAATTTGATATCCTATGTTAATTATAAAATCATATTATTTTGGAATCTCACGGCATTTATACTTGTGTGTTAGCGTTTACCTAACAAGGAAAGCAGGAAAAATTAGAAAGTGCGCGTGTTTCCAAATTAACGTCAGTTTTCTGCACTTAATGGTAGCATTGTCCGTGGCCACGACACATGACCGTTGCCAAGACTTACTTGTCCGTGGCCACGGCTTGCTTATCCGTGCCCACGACTTATTTGACCGTGGCCACGACTTATTTGTCCGTGGCCACAAATTACTTGTCCGTGGCCAAGCCTTATTTGTCCGTGGCCACGATAAGTTATTCTTTGCCACGTTTTACTAATTCGTGGCCACGACTAACTTGTCCGTGACCACGATTTATACTTCTCCATGGCCACGACTTACTTGTCCGTGGCCACAATTTACTTATTCGTGGCTACGAATTACTTATTCGTGGCTACGAATTACTAAGTCGTGGCCGAGAATTACAAAACTGTTGCATGAAATTGTTAAATATATATATATACTTATATACAAGGATCCGTGTTGAAGGCCGTACATTGACCTACAATGGTTTACTTTTATAAATTGTTATTTGGATGGATAGTTGTCTCATTGGCACTCATACTACATCTTCCTATATCTATATATATGTTGTGTACATTTTATTATTTTGTACAGGTTATTACTTGTCCAAAATATTTGTACAAGTAATGCCATCATACAAGTCATTACTTTACAACTATAATTGTACAAGTAATTACCTGTAAAATTTTTGTGGAGAAAAAGATAATAACTTGTACAACTCACTATCTGTTAGTTATATGTGTTTCTTTTCATTCAAAAGTTTCTCTCTTTGGGTTTGTTATTCTGGATTTTTTTTTTTGACAATTTGTTGTGTGTTTATCTTTTTTTTTTTTATGGACTTGTACAATTGTATTTTTACAAGTAATACATTGCATGATGGCATCATACAAGTAATTACTTGCATAAAATGTTTGTACAAGTCATAACCTGTACAAAATAATAACATGTACACGACATATATAAACATTATTAAAATGCTATTGTATTTTTATAAGACATACTGTATTACATGATCTGGGCCTTTGACACCTATCTTTAAGTCCAAACATTTAGTAAATTATTGTATGAATATGTTTATTATTTTAAGTCCCACATATCATGCTATGCATGAGTCAACATTTATCAGGACATGAATGGGGTTTACATAGAGCATGGAAGTATTATATTGACCGTCATATAATACTTCCATGCATAGAGATAATAATGTGCAAAAATAGGTAAGGAGCGGGACCAAACCTATAGATAACATAATAAAGAAAGGATGAAATATAAAGAATACGTTGATTGGGTTTTTTTTTTTGGTTGCCTATGACCAGTGGCAAATATTTCACGCATGTTTAGGACAAATATAATAGAGATCAAAGGATAAAGAATAAAGTGAATTGGTAAAAAATAAAAGATAAAGAATTATAGAAACGATGATAATAATTCCCAATCCCGCTTTCCGAACACACACACAACATAGCCATTACTGCCAATACTATTGATGCCAAAGTTAAAAACGTTAATATTGTTATACAAATAGACAGACAAATACGAAAAAAAAAAATGAAAAAAAAACATAGATAAAAAACTGTTAACCGAGTCCCTGTGATTTATTGTACATAAATGAAGCCGTTATTTTTGTCGTTTAAAATGTCTTATGCATATGGTGTATATATATCAGTCATATTTACGATATTTGAGATCTAGAACAGTTCTTAAGTACGTGGTACCCAACACCTTCACTAAAAATTAGTTTGGCTCATTTAATTTTCATAAAATTTTGACAAAGTATTTACTTTGACCATTTGACAAAAGTATAAAAATTTCAGAAACTTTGAACCAACCATGTTATCAGAAAAATTACACTGGTTATATAGCATTTTGACAAAGACTAATTTTGATCATTGAGAAGTAGGGATGTCAAAACATCTGAAATTTAATACTCGGATACTCGATCATGATACTCGAGTACTCGCAAGTACTCGGATAAATCTGAAACGTCTATTGAAAAGTTAAGATTTTAGTAAGGATGCAGTGTTTTGTTACCTTTCATAACATATTAACGAAAGACAAATGTACTACAAACATTGCTTGATCCTCTTTGTGTCATTTAAACAATGATTTACCGACCGCCGGTTTTTTTTTTACAAATAACCTATCATAACAGCAATCATTGTTTGTTTGCCTGTTCATGAACCAAATTCCAACAAAATCAAAAATATTTGCATGTAAAGTCCGGCAAAGTACACAATGTATGTGTCATCTCTTCCTGATGAGTTGGTATTTTTTATGATACAACATATGTCCATTAATTTGTCAACAGCAATGTTGGACTTAAAATTACTTGTGCTTTTTCGTTTTGCTCAGTCTTACTTTTGCTGTGTTTTGTTTTTTTGAACTATCGTTTGTCTGATTTTCTTTTTTATTTTAGCCATGCCGTTGTCAATTTATTTTCGACTTTTGGGATTGAATGTCGCTCTCGTGCTTTTGCCTATCTTGAAATTGTAAATTAAACAATTATAGATAAGCTTCAAATACAGAGCAATTAGATTAATTTAAATGTACATCTCATACCAATCACGTTTACATAGAAGTCTTGATTAACAAACAAAGGTAAGTTTGTTCGGCTTGTGGTGAGTTAATTTTTACTCCAAAGTGTTGATCCGTGTACAAACACCGTTAAAAATGTCTCTAATCAGTTGCATAGGATTCCCCGCAGTTCACTTTGATTTTGTTCTTGTTTGGAATATGTTCTAGTCAACAATTTCAGACGAAAAACTGTATGACTTTTTATTTTGTGTTACAAGTTGTGCACATGAAAAGGACGTTGCTGGTATTATTAAAACAAATAGTATCCACAAGATATACATATTTATGTTGTAAATTAGTTTTAATTAGTTTTTCGAAGGGGATATTTCAACGGAACCAAAGTGATTGGAAATGTGAAGAGAAATATCTCAAGATGTTTAACAGGCAATCATTAACAATTCAACGTAATTAAAACGTTTAGCTGATTTTAAAGAGTTATCTCCCTGTAGTGTTAGGTACCACCTTAAAAACACCGTAGACATCAAATGTGGGTTCGTGGCCTAGTAGTTAAGACCGATGGCTACAGTGCTGAAGGTCCCGGGTTCGATCCTGACTCGGGGCGCTGGAAATTCAGTACCATTAGTAGGGTGATTTTTACCCTCCCACACACATCGCTGAGACCTAGACCGGAGATAAAACTAGAATGGGTACTTTGGGGGCCTTGGTTGGTCAAAGTGGTCCCCGACTTTGACCTGGAGATCAATCTAAGGTAGCAATACACAGTTAGGAAAAAAACTTAAAATTGACACTCAAAATTTTTAAACACCCTCTTTC
This sequence comes from Mytilus edulis, assembly GCF_963676685.1. Taxonomy (NCBI): domain Eukaryota; kingdom Metazoa; phylum Mollusca; class Bivalvia; order Mytilida; family Mytilidae; genus Mytilus; species Mytilus edulis. The sequence goes on along the minus strand of NC_092350.1, from coordinate 72,373,092 downwards.
CCCTCCTGTCTAACAAAGAAGGCTTTATATGTGTGTTATGCATGTATATACTTATAGAAAGAGAATCTTCCATAGATTTGATTTCTAATGGTCATAAGGGTGAAATATAATCCCTCTTGGGTGTAACCATGGCAACAATCTGCATTTCTTAGATACAAAATATAGCAAACAAGGGGGGTGAACATGTCACAAAAGTCTCCAAAATTTGGTCTAAAGGAAAATTTCAATCAATTACAGTAATACCTTTCCTGAATCCATAAGTTTATATCTATCAAGTGGTCCCAAAAAAAATCATATGCTTATCTGCTCGTTTTTCCATAAAATTGAATTGAAAAGATCGAGCGCAAAATCTTTGTTGATAAACACTACAATAATGAATGGACCTATGAACGGTACGGATAGGAAAATACGGACTGTCAATCATATAAATGGCCTATAAAACATGTTAAAAACAATCTTAATGTTCATATAAACCCACTAAGAAGGCTATATTATTCTTCAATTATCTAAAAATTAATGTTATTGTACAAAAACTTTCATATTTAAAAAATTCACAGGAGCCATAATGCGAAACTAAACTTCTAACTGTGTATTGCTACCTATAGATATCTCATCGGTTTGTCTGTTCCTGCCGAGAAGCACGGTGGTTTTCTCCGAGTTCTTCGGCTTCCTCTACCACAATAACAGACTGCCCTGTGTCTCCTAACACCCCCCTGTGTTGGGTTGGGGATTGTCCTGGTGGTGGGTTGTATATACATACATTGTACTAAATTAAATATGATCCGAAACATTACCAAACGAGTATAATTCTCATATGGTCCAACCCGGTACGCGTATGTCGGACTATAATAGTATTCGTATATAGCTATGAACATACGTATGATTCATGTACTCAGTATTATGGTCCGGAAAATATTTTTTTTTATCTTCCATATCCCCTGCGAAGACCGAATCCCTGGCCCGAATACCCATCTAATTATACTCGAGTGTCTTTCAACAGTAAACATATATTCTTGCGTCTGTCCCAAGTCCAGAGCCTCTGGCCAGTAGCGGATCCAGAAGTTTTCATAAGTGGGGGCCCACTGACTGCCTAAGAGGGTGCCCGCTCCAGTCATGCTTCGACTCAAAAACCAGTTGTTGGCATGACACGGGTTATGTTCTTCTCATATATGTTATGATGGTATGATATTAAACCCCTAACGGGAAGGATTGTGCCTGATGTTCATATGATGAAATCATAATCTTTCAGTCAGTTTAATTGAAGTCTGGAGCTGGCATGTCAGTTAACTGCTAGTAGCCTGTTGTTATTTATGTATCATTGTCATTTTTTTTTTTTTTTTTTGGTTACATCTTCTGACATCAGACTCGGACTTCTCTTCAACTGAATTTTAATGTGCGTATTGTTATGCGTTTACTTTTCTACATTGGCTAGAGGTATAGGGGGATGGTTGAGATCTCACAAACATGTTTAACCCCGTCGCATTTTTGCGCCTGTCCCAAGTCAGGAGCCTCTGGCCTTTGTTAGTCTTGTATTATTTTAATTTTAGTTTCTTGTGTACAATTTGGAAATTAGTATGGCGTTCATTATCACTGAACTAGAACAAAAATGCAAAATATGGATAAAAATCACCATTCATTGGAAATAACTTCTACATGGAGTCAGTTGACAATCTGTCTGTCTGTCTGTCTGTCTGTCTGGAAGCATATTTTTAAAGCCAAAAAAAATCAATAGAATCTACATTTGAGTCAACACCAAATTAAAAAGTGTTGGGTATGTGTAGATAAACCATAGGAGGGGCTAAATTTCACGAGAAAGCTTTGTACAAGACTAATAAAGGCAAGCAGAGGTGGATTTAGAGAGTTTTTCAGGGGGCCCGGACCCCCTTTTTTGGGGAAAAATTGGTTGATTATATAGGGAATCACTGAATAAAATTGAGAATGGAAATGGGGAATGTGCCAAAGAGAGAACAACCCGACCATTGAAAAAAACAACAGCAGAAGGTCACCAACAGGCCTTCATAATAACATGCGGACTGATTCTAACTGTTATCAACATAAGTGCTGTGGTACTTACTGTTTCTCTCTTTGTATCTATTATAGTTTAAAGTGTTTTCAAAAACTTAAACCAGATGCTCCACAGGGTGCAGCTTTATACGACCCCAGAGGTGGAACCCGGAACAGTTGTGGCAAGTATGGACACAACATTCAAGCTTAAATACAATGTAAGAGAGATCCATTATAAACACTGGACACTTTTAATTTGCAAAACACTCATTTGCAAATCCGCCGCCGCCTCAAATAAGAGCTACAGTATCATGTATATAGCCAAAATGTGCAGAATTACATGGGATTCAATAATTTCATTGGTTTTGTACTGTTACTATTATATTTATCTTGCTATTTTATTTATAAAAACATGGGATTTTCAATATCCCATGGGACAGGGCAAAATCCCATGGGATTTACCATTATCCCATGGGATTTTGGTTAAATCCCATGGGATTTTTTTTGGTCCCATGGGATTATTGTAGTCCCATGGGATATTTCTTGTCCCATGGGACAAAAAAAATCCCATGGGACTATAATTATCCCATGGGATTTAAAATATCCCATGGGACAAATTAAAATCCTATGGGATTTTAATTATAAATATATAGATAAAAATATACAGTAATGTGAATGTTACAATATATTCTATTTTGGTAGTAAATTGTTATCAGGTTATAAGATGAATCTTTTAAATTGAATATCTTTTTTTCTTTGAAAATGTTAATTCAACATATTGTTCTATAACTGTTCAAAACTTAACTTTTGAACAACAAAGCAGATATTGTAAGTATCAATATATGTTTATTTATTAATTATAGAATACTTTTTCGAAACACAATTATTTACCATTTGAAATCAGTGAAAAACTCTTATTTTTATGAATGAATGAATCTTTATTGCAGAAGCATAGACATGCTATGGCAAAATTAACAACATATATTACATAATATAAAACATGAATAGACAGCAGAGAACAATAGTATAATTCAATGACATGACATATAAAGTTATGAGACTATATTTGATCGTATATTCCATGCAGCTTTTACATAATTACATAATTTAATCGTAAGAGACTTACTAGAAGCTTGTAGTATATTTAGTAGTTTTCGATCATTAGGCCAAGAACAATAATACTTTGGTAAAAATTGGGTTCGTACAGATCTATAAGCTGGACAAACAAGAACAAAATGATATTCATCTTCAATAACACACATTTTACAACATTCACATAAACGATTTTCTCTAGAAATATTATTATAACGACCTACTTCAATATTTAACTTTAATGTTCCACTACGTAATTTTGTTAACAGACTAACATTATTGATATAAGAAAGATATTTTTCAATATAAAAAGTTAATTTAAATCTACAATAAAATGACAGTTTACTACATTCCTGAATAGAAGTTGACCAATTCTGCAAGTATTGATCTTTGATACGAGTTTTAATGGTATTTATACATATTGTGGTAGCATCTTGGTTTAACCATACATAGTTTAACCCAAGATCATATAATATATCTCGTATATTTGAGGCCCAGTTTACATAACCATTGATAGCATCGTCATACAAGAGTTTATACACATCATATACAACTTTGGGTTTATTTGTAATAATATGTAACCAATATTTCAATATTTTTTGTTTTCTAACAATAAAAAGAGGTAAATGGCCAAGTTCGCCATATAAAAAACATGTTGGTACATTTCGACCCAATTTTAACACAAATCTACAAAAACGATTATGAATAAGTTCGATATCTTTAGCACGATGGAAACCCCATATTTCTGATGCATAGCATAAGACGGATCCGACCATACTGTCGAAAAGAAACATCTGTTCTTCTGGAGTGATAAAGAATTGTTTGAGAGAGTTCATTAAAGATGACATGGCTCTAGATCCTTGTTGTGCTAGACGTTTTTGAGTATGTAAAAACTTTCCGTTGTAATGTAATAATACACCAAGGTACACATATGAATTAACAACTTGTAGTTCCTTGTTATCATAGTAAAAATCAGTGTCTACTGGTCTAAATCCATTTCTAAATACCACTACTTTGGTTTTATCAGCGTTTACTTCGATATTCCATTTATTGCAGTAAAGTAAAAGTTTATCAAATAAGTGTTGCAGAACAGTCGGTGTTTTTCCAAATAAAACGGTGTCATCAGCAAAAAGTATCAAATATATAAGAATTCCATTCAAAGATATGACATCTTCGTTTACATCAGTGGAGATATCTTGAATAATGTCATTTATAAAAAATAAGAAAAGTAAGGGAGATAACGGCTCGCCTTGTTTTACACCAAGATGGTTATCAAAAGCCTCTGATAGTACTCCACCAGACCGCACACGTAAACGCACAGATGAATAAATAGAATTTACCATTGATACGAATTTACTGCTAACTCCAGATTTGAGAAGTTTGTATATCAAAATTCTTCTGTCCACCTTATCAAACGCCCTTCGGAAGTCTACGAAGCCACAGTACAATTTTAATTTATGCTTAAGAGTATGTGAAATAATTCCATGTAGTGTAAATATAGCGTCAACAGTAGACCGTCCTGGCTGGAATCCAAATTGGTTGTCTATTATATGATTTTCGTCCTGAGACCACGATAACAAACGGTCAGTTAGAATACTAGTGAACAACTTTGACAGAATGCTTACTAATATTATAGGTCTATAATTAATCGGACTCGTAAGATCACCACTTTTAGGAACAGGAATAACTAAACATTCAGTCCAATTTTCTGGATATACTCCGATAGCGAATATCGAGTTGAACAAAGTTTTTAAAATAGGTGCGAAAAATGAAGGACATGACGAAAACATCTCACCTACAATTTCGTCGTTACCTGCACTTTTCCCAGATTTAAGTTTCTTTAGTGCTTTGATTATTTCGTCTTCAGAGATGTCCGTATCTAATAAGTCTATATTTACACCATCAAAATAAGTGTTGTTTAAAAGATCTAACACTGTATCAGATAGCTCGGGTGGGTTCATACCAAGAACATTTTCAAAATAACTAAACATTGCTTCGTTGTCCGCTACACACTTTGATTTGTTTTTTGGCTTTAAGGTTGACCAAAATTTCTTTGGATTCGTTTTTGCAATACTACAAAGTTCCAAACCTTTTTTCCTCTTAAAATTGTACTGAGCTTTTCGTTTCACTTTATTGTAAGAATTTCTAGCAATAACGTATTCACTCCTGTTTGCTTCCGTTTGGCTAAACATACTAGTAGCTATTTAAGTAAATGTATTTTTTTTTCACAATATCCCTCCACACAAAACATTAATAGTTTCTTATCATCAAGCACTGTGTGTTTGTATAGTCCACTTTTTGGTCATTCAGCAAAGAACATTGACATTATTGTGGTTTCAAGATCGTTTGGTATTTTAAAGAACTCTAAATCATTGACTGAGTGATGAAAATAATAACTGATCCAACTTTTGTCTTTGAATTTATTCTGGTCTTGTTTCTATGTTTTCTCCATTTATTCTAGGTGGTGAATTTCAATCCTTCTGAAAAAAAACCAACAAAAATTGAAGTTATTGATTATACAAAATTGTTTGCATTCATGTAGTGTTAATATGATTTTCAATAAAAATAGCTATGCGGTATGGATTTTACTGATTGTTAAAGGTTGTCCAGTGTCATCATGGTCATCAGTTGCTAACCGCCTACTTCCTTTGGTCTCTGATGGAGAGTTGTCAAATTATCAATATACCACTCTTCCTATTCTAATACTATATAACAATCAATTAATTTATTCTTCTTTATAACATTTTGGGTATTTTCCCAAGCTATATATAACTAGAGGCTCTAAAGAGCCTGTGTCGCTCACCTTGGTCTATGTTAATATTAAACATTGTACACAGATGGATTCATGACAAAATTGTGTTTTGGTGATGGTGATATGTTTGTAGATCTTACTTTACTAAACATTTTTGCTGCTTACAATTATCTCTATCTATAACAGTAATTTCTGTGGAAAATATTGGTGAAAATCTACAAATTTTGTGAAAATTATTAAAAATTTACAATGAAGGGCAATAACTCCTTAGGGGGTCAATTGACTATTTTGGTTATGTTGACTTATTTTTAGTTCTTACTTTGCTGTACATTATTGCTGTTTACAGTTTATCACTATCTATAATAATATTCAAGATAATAACAAAAAAAACAGCAAAATTTCCTTAAAATTACTAATTCAGGGGCAGCAACCTAACAACCGATGATCCAATTCATCTGTAAATACCAGGGCAGATAGATCTTGACCTGATCAACAATTTTACGTCAGTCAGATTTACTCTTAATGCTTTGGTTTTTGAGTTATAAGCCAAAAACTGCATTTTACCCCTATGTTCTATTTTTAGATGTGGCGGCCATCTTGGTTGGTTGGCGGGGTCATCGGACACAATTTTTAAACTAGATACCCCAATAATGATTGTGGCCAAGTTTCAATTAATTTGGCCCAGTAGTTTCAGAGAAGAAGATTTTTACTAAAAGATTACTAAGATTTACGAAAAATGGTTAAAAATTGGCTATAAAGGGCAATAACTCCTAAAGTGGTCAACTGACCATTTTGGTCATGTTGACTTATTTGTAGATCTTACTTTGCTGAACATTATTGCTGTTTACAGTTTATCTCTATCTAAAATAATATTCAAGATAATAACCAAAAACAACAAAATTTCCTTAAAATTACCAATTCAGGGGCAGCAACCTAACAACGGAATGTCAGATTCATCTGAAAATTTCAGGGCAGATAGATCTTAACCTGATAAACAATTTTATCCCTCGTCAGATTTGCTCTAAATGCTTTGGTTTTTGAGTTATAAGCCAAAAACTGCATTTTACCCCTATGTTCTATTTTTAGCCATGGCGGCCATCTTGGTTGGTTGGCGGGGTCACCGGACACAATTTCTGAACTAGATACCCCAATGATGATTGTGGCCAAGTTTGGTTAAATTTGGCCCAGTATTTTCAGAGGAGAAGATTTTTGTAAAAGTTAACGCCGGACGCAGGACGACGACGGACGCAGGACGCCAAGTGATGAGAAAAGCTCACTTGGCCCTTTGGGCCAGGTGAGCTAAAAAGGTCAATGTTAAAACTTTAAACAATTATGATACCATTCCATTATTCACAAAAATTCGCAATATATTTTACAAAACGCAAACAAAAGAAATAACATTTCCTGAAGCTTTTGAAGTTCTGACAGTTCAACTTTATTTCAATAAAAAAATAACTAGAACTCTTTGGAATATTGGAAATTATAACATTTCTACAAAAATTTGATATTGTTTTATCCTTATTTTTTGTGTTGTTGGCTTGCTGTCTCATTTTTATATACAGTTATACATACATCAATAATCTTCCTCTTTATTAAAATTAAAAATGAGATATTTTTGATATCCCAAAACATAATAGATCTATTGAATAACTTATTACCAAGTTCACAAACACCAATGTGGTTGATATTAATTTTAAGAATGTATATTAATGTTCCAGACCATATCAGTATTTGAACCGTATGTTTACAGTCTGGACATATAAGTATACTTTTACAGTCCGACCATATGCATACAGTATGACAGTCAGACCATTTGAGTATACTTGTACTGTCTAGTACCAGATGGACCAAACATGTGTTTTTATTTCAATTTTAACTTAATACAAATTTAACTTTTTGTATTAATCTATTAAAAGGTTTCAGTAATATTGATCTGTAATGTAAATTTGTTTCTAATAAACTTGACCAACTTCTTAAAATTGGGCAGATTGTACGTGTACAGTACAAATACTCATATGTTCTGGAATAAAAACACGGTTAACGAGCATTTGACAGGATGTCATGCTAAAATCCTATTAATATAAGTACTAAATTTTGAGTATTTTACATGTAAATCCACAAGTAACTTACTGAAATTCATGACGATCTCTCACCAATATTTAAAGAGAATTCAATTTAGAGGAAAGACTGGACAGATGAATGCACAAACACTATCATGACTATTAAGGAGGCTCACAGGTATAAGATTTTCAGAAAAAAAATAAACTCTTATTTTTCATTACCATGATTACAAATTTTATCAGTTACCTTTAGTAGAATTTTGTTACTTTATCATATGGTACAAAAATAATTCAAAACAAGAATGTGTCCAAAGTACACGAATGCCCCACTCGCACTTTCAGTTTCCATGTTCAATGGACCATGAAATTGGATAAAAAATATAATTAGGCATTGAAATTAGAAAGATAATATCATAAGGAACATGTGTACTAAGTTTCAAGTTGATTGGACTTCAACTTCATTAAAAACTACCTTGACCAAAAACTTTAACCTGAAACATGCACTTTTATTTTCTATGTTCAGTGGACCGTGAAATTGGGGTCAAAAGTTTGATTTGGTTTAAAATTTAGAAAGATTATATCATAAGGAACATGTGTACTAAGTTTCAAGTTGATTGGACTTCAACTTCATCAAAAACTACCTTGACCAAAAACTTTAACCTGAAGCGGGACAGACGGACGAACGGATAGATGAACGAACAGACAGACGAACGAACAGACAGAGGGACTAACGGATGCACAGACCAGAAAACATAATGCCCCTCTACTATCATAGGTTGGGCATAAAAATCAATTCATGTTGGCCCAAGGTGACTTTTAAATTTCTAGATCTCATTAAAAAAGCTTCAAGTTATCTCCCTTTGGTGTAAAAATGCCATTTTTTGGGCATTAAAATTGAAATATCTTTTTTAACTCATCGAAGGCAGATTGTGATCGAGAGAACAGTGACCCCATTTTAAGTATAAGATAAGTTCTTTTTAGATAGAAAAATATAGTGAAATCCTATATTAAATAAAGAAAAATATAGCGAAATCCTATATAAAATAAAAAAAAATGGTTAAGACCAGCGAGCCCCAAAAAAACAGAACATAATTAAAACTTACCTAAAACAAGATGTCTTTACATTTATCCTTTGTAGCAGGAAAATTGAAAAGATTTTTTTTTTTTTCACTGCCGTCCATGATATAAACTTTAAATTCATTCATGCAAAATATGAAAATCTGCAAAAGTAGGACCTTGAAACTTGAAGCTTATCCACATTTTGACTTTTAACTGCATATTTATTCTTTTCATCTTGCTGACAACCTAAACATAAAAAAATTATAAAAACATAATTCTAGATTAACTTTGTCATGTTTGTGTTTTTATGTTTGTTGGTACAAACAATTTTTTCCAACTTAAAACTAAAGCATCATCACAAAAAAGAAGGTCATACTAACCTCCAAAATATTAAAACAAACCAAAATTATTACTTGATTAAGATCTTGTCATAAATTAATAGCATCAATACTTTAATTTTTGAAGACCATATATGTCTATTGCATACTTATATTCCTTTGTACAGGAGTATGCATATTAAGATTGAATTCAAGGACTTTAATGTTAAATTAGCATGATTAATTTTAGTGTCTCAGCTCCATGTGTAAATTTTGAGAGAATGTTGCAATACTGTATATTCTGATATTCAAAACTTATTTATGTTATTGTGAGGTTCTTATTAGCAACTGAGAGCTGTATCTCATTCTCATTTTTGATTTATTTATGAGCTGAAGACCAGTGCCGAAATTTTCTCACTGCATTCAAGCCATTGAAGACACATATGTGACCTTTGATCGTTGTCTGCTCTTTGGTTGGGTTGTTGTCTGCTCTTTGGTTGGGTTGTTGTCTCTTTGACAAAGTCCCAGTTTCCACTTCCCATTTTATAACACGTATGCATATTTTTCTTAATTAAAATAATCAATCACTGAACTTTGTTTATTATCATGATTATTGAAAGTAAGCAAAAATAAATGCACACAAAATTTAACATTGTTATTAAAGGCTTTTTTAAAAATTCAAAACAGTTGTCTACCATATCTACACCGTTAATTTCCTTGTTTGATTTATTTCATATTTTAAAGCCTTTATAGCTAGCTAGATAGTATGCCCAGGCGGATCCAGCCATTTTAAAAAGAGGGTTCCCAACCCAAGACAGAAGGATGGGGAGGGGGGGTTGTTGTTCCAACTATATTTTCCCATTCAAATGCATTTACTGTCCTAAAAAAGGGGGGTGCCAAGTTGAACTTTCCACCCTGGAATCCTCCCCCTGGATGCGCCATTGGTATGGCTTTTGCTCATAGTTGCATTCATATTGTTACCTATACCTTACTTGTGCATCATTTGGTCTCTGATGGGGATAGGCCTACTTAAGAAGGTTCAACTTGCAATATGACGGATTAGGAGTCTATTTATCCAAATATGTAGATGAAAGACATGCATAATAAAAACCAAAATTATGTTCAAACAAGAAGTAATTGTAACAGGATGCTGTTACAAAATCGCCAAAACAAAGCTTCCATAAATCGCCATTCCTATGGTCCCATATTCATTTGATTTGTTTTGCTGTCTCGTACAAGATTATATGGTTTAGGGGTAGGGATCAGGGATCCGGAAATTTTTCCACCTTACCACTGAGGATCTCAATGGTTTAAAAGTTTTTCAAACATGTGGCGGTGGGGTTGACCCCCATGAACCCTCCCTATATTTCATTTGATATGTTTTATTGTTCCATACAAGAATATACATGGTTTAGGATGGGGATCTTGACCGTATACAAGTTTTCAAACAAGAGGGGGTTGGGTGACCCCCTCAGGACTTCCTTTTATTTTATTTCATTTCATTTATTTTTACTGTCCCCTACAAGAATATATTTGGTTTAGGGATGGGGATCTGGGTCACTCACAAGCACATTCATAAATTGAACGGGGTAGGGTAAACCCCCCCCCCCCTGTTCAATTTAATTTCATTTGATTAGTTTTATTGTCCCATACAAGAATATACATGGTATAGGGGTGGGGATCTGGACTGTTAACATGATAATAACACATTCTATTCTCAGATTGAACAGGGTGGGGTGACCCCCAGGGACTTCCCTTTAATTTTAATTGATTTGTTTTATTGTCCCATTCAAGAATATGCATGGTTTAGGGGTGGAGATCTGGACCGTTTACAAAATAAAAGCATATTCTCAAATCAGAGGGGCATGGATAACCCCCAGGGACTCACCCTATATTTCATGTGATTTGTTTTATTGTGCCAGCATCATTTCTGTAGACTATGACGTGTGTTTAAATTATCTCTTACAGTTTACAAGTTATATCATGACGTATATATATTCATTTGAAAGTTTTAGTAAATAAAATCCCATTGGGTTCTTTAGTATTTAAAACTCCTCCCTTCTTTCTTACCCCCAATATAAACAACCAATTTTTCCCACAAAAAAGGGGGCCCTGAACTCCTTATCAGCCCCCCCCCCCCCCTTCTCCTTTCCTCATTTCAATCACCCTGATATAAATTTAGTTTTATCGCTTACAATAGGAATGGTTTAAATGTTTTTATACTATTGACAGAACGTCTAGTGCCTGTGTTACTAATTTGGGAAGCTTTTCAAATTCACAGCATGTCGGTGGCTGTGTTCAAAGTGCTGGGTTTTCGTCACCCTCGTTGTTTGCGGACTAACGATTTAGGCCTGTGGTGGATTAACTTTCTATACCTTCTTAATCAATATTTTCAAATACTGACGGCAAGTGTTGCATTGTATCAATGTCTTATAATTTGAGACCAACGTGCTACTTACTTGTGCGATCAAGAATGCAGGGGAAAGAAACTTGTCAATTGTGTTTATTTTTAAGCCAAAATAAAATGAGCCGCCGTAAAATATTAACCTTGAGTAATGATCGGTAATCATAAAACTGATGCAAGAGGCTTTCTACGTGGTACGGGCTGACTACTTATACGTGTGTTTGTCTCAAAACAACTCGGCAGTATCAAATAACAGTTGAAGTAAGGATCGTCTCGGGGTTGGTGTGGGGGAGGGGGGCCTGTTTACTTATTTATCTGTCTTCTTTTATTAGCTATATTTTTAATAACTTACACTTTTTTTTCCATTATTACACTTTTCTTTTTTTCTCTTTCTTTCACTATTCTTTATTCCTTTTTTTTCTTTGTCCGTTATTCTCTATTCTGTTAATTCACATCTCTTATGTGGACTTTTGGTGGTTTATTTTTTTTAGTTCTGGTATTGTGCGATAAGTCAATTTTTCATGCAGTTTCATGAAATAATGGTTTTATGCATATCAACCAAGATTGTGCGTGAAATTAAAAAAAAAAACTCAACACTTCACGTTATGTGAATTCGATTAAAATAAATGAACATGAGTTTGGCAGCTAGACAGACAGTGATCCTTTAACAGGTAAAATTTAATTAATCAATTAACAAATTCTAATCTACTGGCATTCAACACCAAATTACTTACTTGATAAATTTGATTGTATATTGTCAATACCTCAACATCGCGAATACGCCATGCGAGGTGTTGGCTATGTTTGAGACGGGGTCAAAGGTTGTTGATTCGAAACAGAGCAACAACAAAAAACAGATAAAAAACTAAAGTGTAGTATTTTGTGGTTTAAAATTTAATTTGTAAATGCTCAAAAAAAGAGTATTTCGGTTCAACTGTTAACATATTAGTTCGATACGAAAAAAAAGGATAAAAGAGCATCTGGAAAATTTGTGATCAGTAATTATCATTCGAATATATGAAGAGCAATGGGTATAAACCAAAAAACTGAACAAGAAAAGTATTAGTAAAAAGGCAGAAATTTAAGTCGTTGAATTAATTATTTTACAATTGTTTCATTATACGAGAGAAAGTTTTAGGCGAATTGTCTTTATTTACAGATAAATGTATTTTAGTTCAGGAAATGATTGATTTTTCTTGCGGCTTCAAATATTTTTTTTATCAATAACTCATACACAAGGAGACATTTTTTTTACTTTTGACAGCATGAACCGCAGTTAATTAGCAAACACAAACTAAAATCAAAATCGTTTACAATTAAATTTTATAGAAGGAAAAAGGGGGGGGGTAAACAAATTTTACTATACGCTCACATACTTCTAAAAAAATTTGCATATATAAGCTGTCTATAGATAATGTTATATTATTTGAGGAGTTTTGAAAAAAGAATATATACAGTTTTATTTTCGACATCTACTGCTAAAAAACAACAGTGATTCTTTTCATAAATTTAATACTTCAGTTTCGACTCAAAATTTCTTTTGGAATTGTTAGATGGCAAACTATTTAGGAGAAGATTGTATCTAAACTTTATGTTATTATGGTGACATTGGCGACGAGATTCGTTTCATTCTAGCAAGGGCTTGTACAAACCCTTGATTTATATAGAATGGGCAATATAAATAGACGAAAGTAGGCAACCCATATAATTAAACGGGGATTTGATCTCCAATCCATACGGGCCACATAATTGTACATCGAATAAGATCTATATTTCTAAACGTTTTTAATTGAAATTTTAAACTTCAATCGAAAATTTCCCAACTATGTGAAGATTTTTTATATTTCTTAACGTCTTCAATTATTACATACGAAATAAAAAATACTAAGAATATTCATATTCTGTTATCCGAACATACGGGCATTTTCAAAACGAGTAATCTCCCTTTCCTAGTTACGCCGATTTCCGATGTCAAGGAGGTGAAGCTTTGATGCATAGATAATAATAGGGCAGATGCTCATTTTTAATAAAGAATTTGTCGTGAATGCACCTGTGTCTTATATTGTTATTTTAATTGAAACATGCCCAAGTCATGTTGTGCAGTTGGCTGTAAAAATCACAACTTGATGCTGAAAAGATTATCATTCTTTAGATTTCCTAGAAATGCAGACAGACAAATTAAGTGGTTAGCTGCACTTAAAAGAGACAAACCAGACGGTACACCGTGGGTTCCAATAAAACACTCAGTAATATGAAGCGAGCATTTCATCACAGGTAATACATTTGTATTTCACTTCATATGTTTAAAATGATTATAAATTAATTAATTTCTCTGTTTTAAAACATACCGATGTATACGATCTTAACTGTTTTATTTCAACTCACAAACACACACCTTCAAAATTTATTTTTTTCAGCACTTACCGTCTTGTTATTTTTTAATTCCTAAAGACAAGTTTTTAAAATCCTGTTTTTGAATATTTTTCATTTAATTTAACTTATTTTAAGTCTGTTTGCAATACCTTTATAATTGATGTAAAATAAAACATTTTGAAGTCAAATGGATATTAGAAATTATTTTAATGAATCCCAAGCCATGTGCGATTGTATATCTTGTTTGATTAGCCACGATCGTATTCCTGTTGAAATTAATTGCGATATTAAAATTATAAACATCAAAGATAACAGGTAGATGTGGTCATCTGGCAAAGATAAAATTTAGAATCAAGCTGTTTTTGTAAGGTGCTAACAAGTTGATCAGTCTGATAACATATGAACTGTTTATCTTGAATGGAAACTAATTAACAGAAAGGTGATTCTGACCACATAAACATAAATAAGTATTGTGTTTGCATTAAGACAAGTGAAACCCGAATTTTAAATGTTACCTTGAATTTATTGGTCATTAAAATACGCTGTTTAAAATCAAAACAAATTCAAATAAATACACCTCTCGATTTGAACTATTAGTATAGTACATGTATTTAAAAATATATCTAGACTATCTAACCTCTAAGCATTTTTTTTTCCATTAACTGAATTGAGTAAATATAATATTTCAGGCAAACCAAATGAAGATCACGATCACCCTGACTATGTGCCTTCTGTGTTCTCCTTTGCTGTAACCAATACAAAGACAGTTCAACAGAAAAAAATAGAGCGTTATGAAAACGTAGCTAAAAGGAAAATCCACTTCACATCACCAGATTCAGCAGTGAAAAGGGTGAAATTTGACCAAAATCTTCCAACCCCTGAAACATGTATTATGTATGAAGCAACACCATGTTCACCTTTAAGACAGAAGAAGGAAAATATAGCAACTTCACCGTTGTCACCCATGCCGTATCTTAATCGGTGTCTTCCTCCTATTCCCACTTTTTAAAAATACTATTCCTTCTATTCCCACTTGCAAATAACAATAGATGTTTTGATAAATAATTTGTTTTTATAACAATCAGGGTTAATTAGAATTTCACCTAAGATTTACCTGTATTTTTTTTTAAAGCATAACATATTTGGTCCACTGTTTAGGTATAATACCTTGTTTATTTGTAATATGTTTCTTTTTTCATCAAATAATTACTTAGAAATAGAGAAAAATTATGATAAATAGATTGGAGTTAGATTTATTTTTAAACTTTTGAATTTGTACTTAAGAATAAAGAAAAATTATGATAAATAGATTGGAGTCAGATTTATTTTAAAATTTTTGAATTTGTAACTTTAAAAAATTGTCTGCTTTACTATTAAATCATGATATAAATAATATTATAACCAAGTATAATCTTATATATATATATATATATATATCTTTATTATCACAAACAAAATTACAGTAAGGTATAGAGATAATTATACATATTTCAATACAATTACATGAATAAATAATGTACGAAAGTAGATAGAGGCGTTCACAGTTGTTCATCCAGAAAAGTTCAATTTGTTATTGATCTCCTTAATAAGTTTACAAAGTTCGTTCATTTCTACACATGTACATTTTGGGGAATTCATTAAGTCATAAAACTTCAATGTGTTTGTTCTATTTCTATTGTAAAATGCAATACATTGTTTTCTACAATTATCGAAAGCTGAACGATTAAAAATGTAATGGTATTCATCACCAATGGCATCTGAATACACATTTTCTGTTTTCTCTTTCTATGTTTTGCCATCTTCCAGTTTCTATTGGAGATTTCATGTTCAAAGTTCCAAATTTAAGAAATAAGGATATCTGCCGGTCATCCAAAATAAATATTTCTCAAACTCCAAAGTAACTTTAAATAAACGATAATTTAATGCTTTTGGTGATTCCTGTTGGCTTAAGATGTGGAATAAAAGTATACTCTAAAATATAATTACTTGGACCAATAATCAAAGATATAAAATAATGGGTGAAAACTGTTAACTTTACTTCATTATTTATTTTGTTTTAAAAAAAACAGAATTCATACAGATGCAAAAATAACTTATTACCTGTTCTAATAAAAAAAACACTGGTCAATTAACAGTTGATTAAAAAATGTTTGTACAGTATAATCCTTTGTTTGCACAAGTTTTCCTTCTATTCCCACATGAAATTTTACCTTTTCTTACCAGATTTATAAAAAGTGGGAATAGAGGGAATGAACCTCTTAATCATGCTTTCATGGAATCACCTGCTAGGGGCACGTCTGCCATACACAGACCCGTTACCTCATCTGAACGGGAAATGATTTATAGTGAAATGGACAACTTACGATCAGAACGTGACCGTCTGATACAGGAAAATGATAAACTCTCTTCTCAGATAACAACGCTTAGACTTTCTTCCTCTATCATCGAAAAAAATGACGTCAAATCCAATTTTTATACTGGGTTGAAGTGGGATGTTTTCCTGTCCGTATTTACATTTTTACAGACATTTATGACAAGAACGCCTCTAGCAAGTAAATTGGCATTGCGTGATCAATTCTTTGTGACATTAGTTAAATTAAAGTTAGATATGCCGTTTGAGTATATTGCAGACCAATGTGGAATTCCTTCTTCTACTCTTCATGACATGTTCTGGAGGTGGATTGATCTAATGAGTACAAAGCTTGACTTTCTGATACACTGGCCTGATCGTGAAACAATGAAACGTACCTTACCAAGTGTTTTCAAGGTCAAATACCCTCGACTAACATGTATAATAGACTGCTTTGAAATATTTATAGATAGACCAAAAAAATTAAACGCCAGAGCAAAATGCTACTCCAACTATAAAAAGCACAGTACTGTTAAAGTTTTAATTGGCTGTAGCCCTTTAGGTTCAATAACATTTTTATCTGAAGTATGGGGCGGTAGAGTGTCAGACACCGAAATTGTGAGGTCATCTGGGTTTATAAGTTCAATTTATCATCACCCAGGTGATCAAATTCTTGCAGATAGAGGCTTTACTCTTCAAGACGATTTTGCCAGTGTATGCTCTGCAGAACTTATAATTCCGGCTTTTACAAAGGGAAAATCACAGTTATCTGCAGAGGAGGTTGAAACATCGCGTAAAATGAGCAGCATCAGAATTCATATTGAGAGAGTGATCGGTTTGATGAAAAACCGGTACAAAATTCTACAAGGGACTATACCAATCAATATGCTTAAATCAACCACCGATGAGGCATCCACCAAGAAGCAAGCTCGAATAGACAAACTCGTCCGCATTTGCGGATCATTAACCAACATGGGGGAAGGAATTGTCTACAATGAAGAAAGTGATTGACAATACCTCTAATTTAGAACATCCTTTTTAGAGTGGCTGAATGATAAATGTTTATTATTTTCAAATATTGACTGTATATACATAGTAAATAAAAAATATATGTAGTTCTAGGTTACATATATGCATGCACTTATGATCAATATCTGACTGTTGTTGAGTTCAGTATTTACAGCTAATTTCCTAAAGCATGTAGAGCAAGACTTAAGTTAACTTGCTTGCTTTGTTTTTATATTGTACAATCATTAGGATAACACCCAATTAAATTCAAATATTATATACTAGTATACAAGTTTAACTATGCCTTTGTGTCAGCAATTATACAAACAAAGCAAACAAGCCAACAAAGTTTTCCTTTACATGCATTAGGAAATTTGCTGTAATGGCCTCCAAAAACAAAATTATAACAATAAATAACTACAAAAGTTGAACACTGTTATATACGTCTCTGATGGTGACAGGTCCACATGCAAAAGTATTTATTAAGAGCTAGTAACGGGAATGTTTTTACAGTCTTTACATAACCATTGTCCTTTTGGTATTCTTTTCATTTTCAAACATTTAAGATGATACCACTGAGTTTTACATTGTGGGTTGTCACAACCAATCATATTCTCCTTTCCATCATCCTTTGATCGGCAGTAGCAATACAATTTATCATTTCTCAAAGGTACTTGTTTAATCTTGTTTTCCAATTGTCTCGTCAATAGTTCTGTCATCACATGACGAATGTGAAAATCTTTCAGTTTTGTTATCATATCTTTAATGAAGACGTCATTGCGTAAAATATAAAATATCGCTGTTACCTTTGATGTATAAATTACCAAGTCACATAAATTTACATCATGCACGTACATATGAAGCTGGATTTGATAGTAATATTTGTGTGTAGTCTTCACCTCTCTGCCATTAGCCACAATGCAGGATGAAGGGTCTTTTACATACTCCTGTAATGTCGATTCCTTGTGACTGAACGGACATTTGACCTCTATAACTCTATTTCCGTGACAGGAACAGCTGGCTACAGAGTCAGCACTAGCACCAATAAAAGGGGTTTCTTTAGAAATTAAGAAGCCTGCAGAACTCATATTAAAATGTTGATGTTGTGTCTTCATGGTTGCACTGTACTGATCCAGCGCAACTTTTTCATTTTCTTTACCCCAATGAATTGCAGGTACATGATCAAGTGATTTTGAACTAGGGTTACACAAAGTTTTAAGTAGTGATGGCGCTGGATTGTTGAAATCTGTATGTAAAACACTGTACACTACTGAAGATGTTATTCGACCAATGCGTTGTTCATGCCATGTTAAAGATGAGCTCTGTTTTTGAGTAACATCGTAGATATACTTGATTGTCTCTTTATTCATGCTGTAACTATCATTAATTTCGGAGCATTTCCTGCTTAAATCTATTTTTGTGAAGTCTGCATACTCTGCCTTGTACAGAGATCTAAGACATTGTGGTACAATCGGATCTGAGGAAACAGTTTTTTGCCAGTGAAATTTGTCAGAGAAGTTGTCAAATGTACTTAGAACCACAGGTTTGCTGTTACAAGCATGCAAAGTTTGAAGAAGAGTCTGTTGTTCTTGTTGGGTTGATGACAAATGTCGAACTTTTACCTTCTTTGCTTTGTTAATACAGCTGGTTTTATAGAATTGAATGTCTTTTACGGGCGCAGGCTGTACCTTTTTAACGAAATCAGCATTCCACTTGCATGGTAGCTCAGTGCATAGTTTAGTGGTATATCCCAGTCTCACAGCGGCTTCTACTTTGAAGAGAAGGCCTGCAATATGGGAACATGATTCTGCAAGCCTAAAAAAAAATAGGATTTTTGTTTTGCTATCTAGAGATATATGTGTACAGACTATTATGACAAGTTTCATACATAAAAAAATATTGTGACCTTTTTTCCATTACTATTTTCCTGTCTTTACATTATCATATACAAAATTTGCAACAGTCATAAGCAAAGCAAAAAAAAAAAGAGAACAACCTTCAAAGTAACCTGAATGCATAATAAATATAAATGATTTAAATACGATTTTAAAACCTACCCTGCCATGCAATTGCAGTGAGCCACGGCTACTGAACCATCTCCAGAGAGGGCAACCCATGGGTGATGAGGTTCCTCGTTCAGTCTTTGTGACGGCTTAACATCTGCTTTCAGTATAGTGTATGCACTGGTGGCAGGCTTATAGCTGTAAACTGTCTGAACCCATCCTGACTGAAAATAGTTGTGGGCATCCAAACTCTTAAAGGATTTCATACTTGCTCGGGTAAAAATGCCTGAAAATCATACATTGACTAACATAAGAACAAGTCCTTGCGGCTGGGCATATTTACTGTCCTATATTCAATTTAAATTTAATAGGTTCCAATATTAACCTTTTTAAAAAGTTCACTCTAAATATGGTAAATATATATGTCAAGATACCGGTATAAGCAAAAACAATTTAAATTACTAGAAACAAACAAAAAAACCCAGATTTTTGTAAAAAGGGGAAGGCTAAAAGAATTTATTCTGTTCCATAGTACCTTAAGCATACAAGGAGCTTTGTACATTTTTTTGTACATTATTTAATTTTCAGTATAACTGACAAATATTTTAAAACAAATGTTTAAAACATTTTTTAAAATACGTAACCTAGTATTATTCCTAATAATTTAAAGTAATATTCTGTAACATTCTTAAAAGTTATTCACTTTTTATTTTAATCTATATCTTCAGCTTCATGTCATTTTAAAAACTTGACACATATCATAATTATAACTTCGTGTATTAATTAAAAAGTTTACATGGACACTAAACGAATATTAAATCTAGTATCCTTTCACACCTGACCTGGGAGGAAATCACCCACTGTGCAAAGTTTATTGCCAAAGATGTGTCATCTCATCTTCATATATAACAACTTCTATCATGGTCCGCGTCCTTTACATTTTTTTTTTAAATCAAACTTAAAAGAACAGAATTATAACCAAATTAACTTTGCTACACAATTAATCTATATTACATATGTATCAATCTTTGATTAGTTCTAAATAATATCGCCGTGAATATATTTTTTTTTATATTTTGTTAGTTATTTCAAGGATGTGTTTATTATGTTTCTGCTTACTTTTAATACACAGAGACATATATATGTCTCTTCTTTTCATACTAATATTTCACTGCATAAATCGGTACACCCTTATTCTTCAAAACCGAAAAAAAAAAATTAAAGTTATCTATAGGTGTGCTCAGCTTAATAATTTTTAATTCTAAATACCTGGCGAGTCAATTAAATATGAATACACATCTCCAAACTGGAGATCTGGCCAACATGATGGGTTATTTTTCCAAACACCTGCAGGGAACTTGTATGGACATTCATCACTGTTAATTAACACTAATTTGGTACTATAACGACCTTGTGCCACACTGTCTAGCTTATCAAAATAATTGTATGCCATCTAATTATTGTTTACACCTTAATTAATAAATGTAAAGTGTTATCTCAATTAACTTACCCTCGGGTATTACCACTGACCATTAGCGGTGATTGGGGTATCTAGGGAAAAGCGTCACCTACAGTGATGCCCGGATGCTGTAACTACCGGCTGCTACGTCACGCCGGATAACAGAATTTTTATAATTTTTTCGAAGGAAACTTTTTTTGGCAAAGTTTACTTCTATGTGTTTATAATCATCACCAGAGACACATTATGTCATCTCCACTCAGTCCTAATGGTTCAAGATCAATTAACCTAACTCACATGATGATTGGTATTGAATATGATCATCGGTCATCCGTGAACAGGTGACGTATCCCAAATAACGGCGTAAACCGATAGATAGATTGATACTTAATTTATTAATTAACGGATCTCGCCATTGAAATTTCTTCAAGGGGTTAATTGAAGCAATGATGGACATAATAAAACTAGAATCAGATTCAATATTTTATTAATGTCTCACCACACACAATTATATATATTTACACAATTAAACTATGTACATGAACTAATTAATATTTCTAAAACAAATTACGAAAACGTTTGGTGTAAAAATAATCGATATATAAAATGTCTATTTCTGCTTAAAATATATTTGCAGGTTTTGGCATTTTTGTTAATAAAATTAAGGTTAGCGTTGGCATCCCAATGCAAAAAACAGCCGATTTAAACTTAAATAACTTCCTTCAAGATGGTTTGATTTTATCAGAGACATATAATACATGTATTATAAGTCTCGATACATGTATTGTATGTCTCTGATTTTATCCAAAAAAAAATAATTTCAAGATTATTTAATGAGTTATCAACCGAATGTATACCCTCAACGCTCACTAAAACGTATATAGATACATTTCCTAGGTGACATTTTATGTCCTGCGTGCACCAGGAGATCCCGAATGGTTTTTAGACGTTCCATTATTTTACATGCATATATTTGAAGTTGTTCTTAATTTTGTTCATAATAGGTATACATATCATTGTGTATCAGACCAAATGATTTCCGTATTAGGCTAGCAGAGGCGGATTTAGGTTTTTTCCAGCCCCCCCCCCCCCTAATCTTCGGGGAAAAATGGTAGATTGAATAGGAAATCACTGAAGCATGACTGGAAGTTAATGGGTCCACATTTATCTGGATAAACACTGCATGCTTCTTTCTGGTTATCTTAAGTCGTATGTGAAATAAAGCCAATGGGAATTGAGTTTTTTTTTTAAAACACATCTGCATACATGTATACGTTTTCTCAAGGGTTGGTTCGTGCAGGAACATATATATATACTGTTCCCAGGTTCGTGCAATATTGAATTAATGTTTTTTAAATGCGCAGTTACTAAAGTTTATATTTGCTGCTTTTCTTCTTTATCATATGATTTTTTGAAAAAAAATGTGTGTTAAAATTGGGAATGGACACAGATACATTTAACAAAAGAAATTTTGTGTAATGTCATCAATCTGTATTACACGTAGACAGGATGTTTTCTAGAAAACTATACGTTATACACCCGAGGGCACACACACTGTGGGGGGTAATGGAAAATTACTGAATGTTATAATTACCTGTAATCAGCATTTCAACAAATCAGTTGACTGACCATGTCATTACAGTTCAAAAAGATTTCCTCAAATCAAAATGGATTATTTATTTTTATATTTAAAATTTAAAACTTTAAAAAGTACACTTTACAAAATTTATTATGAAAAAAAGAATAGAAGAATTTAAAATCGTATTTTAACAAAGATTAAGATATTATTTTACAAAGATCCTAAAAAAATATCCAAACAAACGTTGATTCAAACGTTATGAACCTACGCAGTTTTATATTATAAGACTGACAGTCACACACACAAGTTTGCTTACTCAGTGTATTGGGCCAGGGTGCTGAGTGAGGGTGCTGGAACTTGAAATGCATGTATCATTAAGTTACAGTTCTGTTAGGATTTGACTGCCTTTTTACAGGGACTTTCTATTCTTATTGTTAACAGTTTTATTAAGTATAGACTGTTCCTGGTTGAGAATAATTCTCTGCTCAGTCCAACTGGTGCATACTTAGCATTTGATTCACATATTTCGAATTCGTCGCAGTAAAAACACAAATTAATGTATTTAACAACTTTATTCTGATTTTAAAGGAGCACAGTAAGTATTAGTCGTAAATAACTTAGATATTTATGTGGAAGTTTACTCAGTCTGCTGCTCGAGCTCTGCTAATCGATGGTCCAGTATTTCAATTGTATATTCATTCGTGAGGTCGACCTCGTCATTTTTTTTTTATATTCACGCAAAGCACAGTCGCGTGAAGATTTGGTAATTAAAGTGAAAAATGGGGGGAATAACATATTTTTAGTAGCATTATTAATAATTCCTCAGGCGACTTTGTGCTCAATTTTAAAAGAGGTTCTCCTGGCTTTGGAAAATCTTATCTGATTCAGAAGCAAATCACCGGTTACACTCCCCTATCACCAGTGATTCCTTATTTTAGCTGACACTCTGAAAAAGGTATTGTGTAAGTGTTGACACTCAATTTGCATGATTAATAACAGATATCGACTCGTTACCCGTACTACTGCAAAAAACAAATATTCAGTTCACTGATTTAGAAGGAAGGTAATCACGGAAGAAAGTCACAGGATAAAAAGACACAGTAAATAAACTGAGTCACAGGAGAAAAAGACACAGTAAATAAAGTCAAAAATTTGATAGGACAAATAGTTCGTCCTATAATATATGACTAGATATGACAACTATCCACAAGTGACCAAATGAAACAGAAATTAACAACTCAATGTCACTGTACAGCCTTCAACAATGAACAAAGCCCATACTGCATAGTCAGCTATAAAAGGTCCAGAAATGACAATGTAAAACAATTCAAACAAGAAAACTAACGTTTATTTATGTACAAAACTTATGAAAGATGGAAAAACAGATATGTTACACATAAACAAACGACAATCACTGAATTATAGGCTTCTGATTTGGAACAGGTGTAAAGCAAAATTATATCCGGGTGAAAGAAATTTGATCCGGAGGAAAAAATGTGACAGTAGTTGTTGTTGTTTTTTATCCAGAGGAGAATATTTTCCTGGGATATTTTTTCCTTTGCCGTGAAATTCTATCTGAGTAGTTAACTTATTGAATAGTCCTTAGCAAAAACTTATCCTTTACAAACACTATGAAATAATAAAAGTGTATTTGAATTAAACCTCTATTGGAAACTAAAATGTATTATAATGGGATTCATTTCACAAATTATTGAAAAAAAATCCTGAAATATTCAAGTAAATATCATTCTTTTAAAAAGAAAATTATCATTAAACCATTGATGGGTATTACATCTATATAAACATAAGAAAGAAAACCAGAAATAATTTCAAAGATCGTAATTGTGAAATAATATCATGATCAAATAAGGTAAGCGAAATACATGTAAAAGTGAGTTGTTTTCAGATCTCAGTACAATTATAAATTAAAAAGTAAAGGTAGAAATATAGTTGCATTACTACTGTTAAACAGTAATTGAAGAAGTTGATAATGATAATATTTTTAACTATATAAATAGTTTTGTCTGGTGAAAAAGATGTAGTTGCATATGGAAATCAGATTAATTATAGCATAACAATATATTGGAACAAAAGCAATTTTAACAGCTGGATAGTATTTACCTGTTAAATTTTATCTGTCTTATTAAAAAATTATGTTGTAAGTAATCTTTTTATATAAATGAATATACAAAAAATAAGATTCAAGGACAAAATTTCACTATGAAATAGATTCAGGAATATTATTATATTAATGTCTTTAAAATATAAATTGCTCATAATTACCTCCCTTTGATAAATTATGCAAATTTGTTCTACCTTTGTGAAACATTTTATAATTATAGTCAGGTATATATTGATTGTGAGTAACCTACTTACTAGTTAATGGGACTATATTTCACAAGGTTCTGTGAAATATTGTACGGCAAATATATACCGGAACATACTATCCGCATAACACAGATAGATTTTCACTCCTCTGGAAAAAATCAACCTGTGAAATACCATGCCTGGAAAAATATTACCGGGACAAATTATCCCCAGGATAAAATATCACAGAGGAAGAAATAAACCGTTACACAGGCACATACATAAACAAATGTGGCAGGGTATAAGAAACTATGAAAATGTTTAGTTTTTGTGGTTTGGTCCTTTTTCCGGATACTGTAAGCAATAATGCTCCTTGATTTAGTGAATGGAATGACTGTAGGATGCACATGTCTGTCTGCCATATTTTATATGACCTTGACCTCATTTTTATGGTTCATTAGTCAATGTAACACTGCATTGTTTTGTCATTTTATCATATATGCTTAAAGTTACAGGTACTAGTAGATTATATCTGGTGGATATGTAACAATTAAGATGTGCATGTCTGTCTGGCAGATTCATATAACCATGACCACATTGTATGGTTCTTGGGTCAATGCTTAGTTTTCTTGGTTTTGTCATTTTATCAGATATTATAAGCATGGGTCTACTTCATGTTGTATGGAATGACTGCAAGGTGTCATATAAAAATAGGAAGATGTCTGTCTGCCAAGGTTAATTTTACTGTGACCTCATTTTCATAGAATAATGATAATTTTAAACAGCAAGAATAATGAGCAATGTCAACTTTATATACAAATGAGGCATAATTTTCAGTTGCTTACTAGTTATGTAATACATGTACATGTAGTAGTTATTTTTGTCATTAAAATTAAGATAATGTTTACCCCTTTAGGTGTAGGGCAAGAACATTAAAGATAAAGGGAAACTATAAACAGAAGAAGTTATCAACAAAAATAGATTTACAAAGGTCAACAAGTCTAAATGGTAAGTCCACTGTTATTAAAGTTTTTGACCTTGAACAATGATTAAATATTTATTAAAATAAGATGTGGTATGATAAATGAGAAAACTATCTATCAGAGTTCAATTAAGAGGATGTAAGCATTGTACTTAATTATTAGAGGCCAATGATGGCCTGTAAGTAATACAAAAAACCCATACCCTATACATAATATAGTAATCTATAAAAGACAACACTAACACAATTTAAAACAAAGCAACAATTCAAACTTAAATATACCATACAAATTTTTAAAAACAAAAAATTATAAAAAACCAAAATGACATATATGAAACAACATCAACCACTGAACTATGTACAAGCTCCTGATATTAGACAGGTATAATATTTCTGGGTTGATATAAAAATAAGAGGCAGTCTGATATCCAATTAGACTTTTCTCCAATAGGGTTCAAATGACATTTAAGGAGGCTCTTGGGTATATAAAAAAGAAGATGTGGTATGATTGCCAATGAGACAACTATCCACAAAAGACCAAAATGACACAAACATTAACAATTATTGGTGACAGGTCACCGTACGGCCTTCAACAATGAGCAAAGCCCATACCGCATATAGTCAGCTATAAAAGGCCCTGATAAGACAATGTAAAACAATCAAGCGAGAAAACTAACGGCCTTATTTATGTAAAAAAAATGAACAAAAAACAAATATGTAACACATAAACAAAATTACAGGCTCCTGACTTGGGACAGGTTTTTTTTTTCATAACTTAACTTTATTTATTATATAAGTTGTTAATTTATCATATGGTACAAAAATCATTCAGATGACTTTCAAAATGTATATTCCTTTGTATCATTGAAAGCTCAAAATTATCTCCCTTTGGTGCCAAAATGCCATTTTTCAGCATTAGAATTGTAATATCTTTTTTAACTCATCTGTGACCTTAAGTTTTTATTATCATTTTCAAATAAACCGTTCTTAAACTAAACTATTATAAAATTTAAGCCATTTCCGTAATTTAGTTCTTTTTTCATTTCAATATTACCTCTATTTCTCCTATTAGTTCAACAGAAAAAAAAGTACCTTTACAAAAATGTATGCTTCTTTCTAAGGGGCATTGTAAGCGTAAATAAATGGTGACCCTATTTTTTTCTTTTCTTTTTCTTTGAAATATTTGATAAAGTTCATTTATAGAAAAATATAGCGAAATCCTATAAAAATGATTTAGACCCGCAAGCCCATTAATTTAACAAAAATAGTTCACTGTACAGCCTTTGACAATGAGCAAACTTTATACTCGACAGTGGTTTTAATAACAGCACACAACATTTGAACAAATTGTAAACATTTGTTGCAATGGGGTTATCTTAAAAGTCTGCACCAAGGAACCAAACAACAAACGGTAATATGTAAATCATAGACACAAAGCACTAAAATAAGAGTACTAACAATGAATATTCAAATGAAAGTTTATCGAAATGTTCGTAAACATGATAAAATAGCTATTTTATTGCTGCTCTTAACTGATAATTTTTGAATTTTGTGTATTTGTAGGTCAGACATCTTGATTTTCATGGTCATCATTCAACAAATCAATATCAATACTGAACAGAAAACTTAAAGTTGATATTTTTCTCCATAGTGCGACTTTTTTTATGAATTTGAAATGGAACATGTTTTTTCCTTCATTTATTAGAAAGAGGAAATTTCAACATAATGACTAAACAAAAAGATCGAGTCATATCATCACAATCGTAGTCTAGATGCACAAGAACTTGATCACGGAAATGCAACAATGTACGGAATTATCAATTGGAAGAAGGACTGAATGAAAAAAAAATTAGTTTGTTGTTGTCCAAATAAACTTGCTTCTCATTTGAATTGCTCCATCCAATAAAGATGTATAGAGGAAGATCTTTGAAGAACAGATTGAAAAAATGTTTTGTCTAAGAATTGCAGGAATATTCTGGTGGATGAAATAGTTTTACTGTTTATTGACTTAATTCTTATGTAGCATGTATAGTGGACTGAATAATTGTACATAGCAAGCAATGAAAAAAGAAAACTACAACTTTAACAGAAAAAGTGTTTGTATTATTAATTTGCAAATATACCCATAATATTATGTATAAGGTATATAATTCAAATTGTTTGCATATTCATGTATTGCAATGAAACTATACATGCTTTAACAAAGAAAAGTTCTATTTTTTAAAATAAAATAAAAAGACAAAGATTTCAAAACAACATTTTTTTCATTTATTTAGACATGTCATCATTTTGTTTTACTTAAAGGAATTTACTCTTTGACCGTATATATATATTATTATACATTCAAAAATAAGAATAATCTTTATTGTCATATAAACAAATAAAAAACATGTTTGTAACAAAATGAAAAAAATAAATATATATATAAAATATAAAAATACTTGTATACATTTAAAACTATTTACTACCAAACAGCATTCATTGTAACATACACATTACTGTATAATTATGTCTATATATTTATAATTTGAATCCCATAGGATTTTATTTTGTCCCATGGGATATTAAAAATCCCATGGGATAATTATAATCCCATGGGATTTTTTTTGTCCCATGGGATTTTTTTTGTCCCATGGGACAAGAAATATCCCATGGGACAACAATTATCCCATGGGACCAAAAAAAATCCCATGGGATTTAACCAAAATCCCATGGGATAATGGTAAATCCCATGGGATTTTGCCCTGTCCCATGGGATATTGAAAATCCCATGTTTTTATAAATCAAATAGCAAAATAAATATCATAGAAACAGTAGAAAAGCAATGAAATTATTGAATCCCATGTAATTCCGCACATTTTGGTTATATACATGATACTGTAGCTCTTGTTTGAGGCGGCGGCGGATTTGCAAATGAGTGTTTTGCAAATTAAAAGTGTCCAGTGTTCATACAGTAAAACATAAGTTACTGTCCTAAAACTTCAAAAATGCTTGTTTTTGGCCCTTAATTCCTAGACTGTTTGCCCCATAACCCTTAAATTAGATCCTAACCTTCTACTTAATGGTATGGACATTGTGGTACAATTTCAGAATAATTGAAATACTTATACACAACTTATTGTCCTGAAACTAGATAAATGTATATTTTGGGCCCCTTTGGGCCCCTAATTTCTAAACCGATGGGACCATAACCCCATAAATCAATCACAACCTTCCTTTTGTTGTTATAAACATTGTGTTAAAATTTTATTGATTTCTAATTACTTATATTAAAGTTATTATCCGGAAACCATCCGTCTTCGGATGACGCTAACGATGACGACGTGATACCAATATATGCGGTCGTATAAAAAGTCTAAAGAGCCTGTGTTGTACACCGTATTCTATTATAGTTAAACAGTTGACAAATATTGTAGACAAAAAGTAGAATTTATGACAAAATTTATAAGCTTCTGTCCAAGTTTGGTACAAATCCAGAATAGTTTAAGAAATTTATAAAAAAAAATTAAAACTTTAACCAGAGTGAATGTATTTGTTAACTGGCAGAAAAATAAGTAATTCTAATACTGATAATCAGGATTTTTTTTTGTACCAAATTTACTTCCTGATAACTTCTTATGATTGTATCCAAGTTTCTATCCAAGTTTGGTAGAAATCCAAGATATTTAAAAAAGAATATAAACATTTCGAAACTTTAACCACAGAGTGAATGTGATGTTTGTTGGCAGAAAAACAAAGACCATTTATAAATAAAATGCTGATACACAGGATTTTTTTAACAAAATTTACCTCTGGATACTATCTTATGATCTTAAACAAGCTTCCGACCAAGTTTGGTAGAAATCCAGGATAGTTTAAGAAAGTTGTTAAAATTTCAAAAACTTTAACAATAGCGTGAATAATCATGGACCCCGCCGACACAGAATGTAGGCATGGTAGGATCGCTATGTCTCGCTTTTACAACAAAAGTCACAGGCTTGACAAAAAATGCAAATACATATATAAATAAATTTGGACAGTCTATTTGATAAAAAATCAATATATAACTACGCAATAAGCATGGTAAGATTCAGTATTATATACCAAGGAACTCCATAAAATAAATTTTTGCTAAAAAAATAGAACAAAGTTTAATATGGACCCTGTGGACCAATTTATAGGTAAACAAGAATGTGTCTATAGTACAGTGATACCCCACTTGCACTATAATTTTTCATGTTCAGTGGACCGTGAAATTAGGGTCAAACCTTTGCTTTGGCATTAAAATAAGAAAGATCATATCACAGGGAACATGTTTCAAGTTGGTTGGACTTCAACTACATCAAAAAGTACCTTCAACAAAAAACTAAAACTTCAACCTGAACTTCACACTATGATTTTCTATGTTCAGTGGAAAGTGAAATTGGGGTCAAAATTTTGATTCAGCATTGATTTAGAAAAATCATATCATGGGGAACATGTGTACTAAGTTTTAAGTTGATTAAAATTCAACTTCATCAAAAACTACCTTGACCAAAAACTTTGACCAGAAGCAGGACAGACGGTCAGGAAAAAAAAACCCAGCAAACAGAATACCCTTCTACTATCGTAGGTAGGGCATAAAAATCAAAAATCTAACAACATTGTAAGAATCAGCATAATAGTTTAAGTTTTTTTTTCGGCACCTATTTAACCCTCAAAATTAAATCAATCCTAACATTCCTTTTTTGGTTGGGAACCTGTGGTACAATTTCATAACGATCCATAGACTTTTGCTCAAGTTATTGTCCCCAAACATGAAAATCATATTCCTAAATGCCATTATGGTTTGGGCCATAGCCATGATAGCCCCAAAATTCAATCATAACCTTCCTTTTGAAGTTTGGAACAATTTCAGAGGAACATTCACTTATACACCAGTTATTGATATGAGTTACATGGCTGTGATATAATCAAAGAGCTGAAAGTTCTGAGGAAAAATGACGCCACTGCCTCTAATATTGGGATATTTTTTATGCAAGTCTTGATTTTCACATATCCTAATAAGTTTAACATTGCAACATGTCTCGTTATCATATAATTGATATTCGTATATGTGTGTGTGAAGTGAAGATGACAACTGACTGTTTTTTTTTAGTACAAATGAATAGATTAAGAGTCAAGACTACCTGAATGATCTTCAGTATCCAATGACCACTAGCTGGTTTTTTTTTGGTACAAATAAATAGGTCAAGACTACCTGAATGATCTACAGTATCCAATGACTACTGGCTGATTTTTTTGTACAAATAAATAAGTCAAGAATACTGGAATGATCTACAATATCCAATGATTATTAGCTGTTCTTTTGTACTAATAAATAGGTCAAGACTATTTAAATGATCTACAATATCCAATGACTACTGGCTGTTCTTTTGTACATACTAAATAAAGACTACCTGAATGATCTAAAGTATTCTAAGTAATGTGTAATTTTGTTCTTGCAATTACAATTTTCTAAATCAAGAATACAGACTACTAGTATCCTTTTCAAACCAAATAAATATGAAGAGCCTGTTGTAACAAGCTCTTATACCCCACTAGTCCTATAACATATGACTTCGCATTCTCATTCAATTTTTAACGTTTTTATACTGATATTTTCATTTTTTAAATTTTTTTTTGAATGCAAAGTGTGGCACATTGATAGTATTTTTTTTTTTTATCAGAACAGTAAATAGATATAATAAATAATTCTCCCGAGGTCATATGTTATAGGACTGATTACCCTCATACTCATTAAATAAGTTACTAGTGACAGTTATTTCTGTTACTTGAAGCAAATTCTATTTCTGTAGATTTACACAATAGCATACTATTGTTATACTTGTTTTATTTCACCTTGAAGATTAGACAAATAGGGATACTCCTTTGATTTTTTATTTCATGTCAGTCAGGTCACTTTATATGAAACTTGAAACCATTCTCTGCCATATTGATATTTTATAACAACTCTGCCCATGACCCATATAATTGATATTCATTCTTTAATCATATATCATAGTAAAGCTAGTTTTTTTATTTTACACTAATCCACAATCTTTCATGTCAAATTTTTGTCTCCATTTAAGTTTATGCCATTGAACCATCATGGTATTAAACACAATTCCAAGTAATTAATATGCTGTTATAGTGGGTCACCATATATTCAACTTGGGTGGCATTCCAGTTATTGAAATTTGTGTCAGATTGGATAATGAACTAGACCTTTAGGAATTGATCTCATAATTTAATATGGAGCCATAGTATGCAACCCCTACCCGGTAACAAAAATAAACATGTCAAGCGGCAAAATTTATCACCAGAAATTACAAGTCAAGATAGGATGGATAAGTCTCCAAAATGCTTGCCAAACTGGAACTACAACAAGATCTCCAGACAAGGACGAACAAGGCATGGAAGCCAAAGTTAGTTTTTATGTGAAAAGTAGTTGAGGGGCTGATTCACGCTATTGAACCAGATGAATTCCTCTAAAAAGCATGACCGAAGAGAACCATAACTGCCGAGAAATTCAAAGAATACCACGCAACAATTATTGTGGAAAAGCAAGTGAAGAATAACTCTAACTGTGAGTGTATTGACATTCCATCAAGTAAAACACCGTACAAAATTCAAACTCATCCTTTGTAAGACAGTGATCGCACCGAATCAGCTAGACGACACTGTTTTGCACGCATCAAACGTAGAGAGCTTCAAATCTGTTCTCCCGCCCCGCCAATAAATGAATCCAGGTCCGTTCGCCCCCTACATGTTCGCGCCCAATTTTAATTGGTTTTGTGTTTAATAACTTTGTAATCAAGTTTTGGCAAGTAGTATTCTTATAAGTATAATTGTTTTCATGGTCTCAAAATAAAGTAAGACAGCATTTTTTTTTGTGTTGAATAAATCTTAATCATGTTTTGGATAGTGTATTGTTAAAAAAAATTATATTCCTTTCTAAATAAAGTGGGATTCTGTCAACGTTTTATTTTGTGTTGAATAACTGTTTATCATGTTTTGGTTAGTGTATTGCTATAACTTTTGTTTCATTGACTTGTTTCAAAATGAAGTGAGATTCTGACTACGTTTTTTTTTTTTTTTTTGTGTGTTGATTAAATTTCATAATGTATAGTAATATATAATAGTGTATTGTTTCATTATTTCAGATCAAAGGGACCAAGCTGTTAAAAACAATTATCTTTTGTGTTTTTCATTTAAAATCTTCAATCTTTTACTCATACCAAGCTATAAATACATTCAGTATTTACACGAAAGCAATTAAAAACAACAATCATGATTTTCCAATTATTCAACTCGAATTTTAATTAAAATTGGGTGCGAACCTGTAGAGTGCGAACGGACCTTGGGTGCGAACGTGCGAGGTGCGAACGTTTAGGGTGCGAAAGTATATTGGGCGCGAACAGACCTGATACCCCAATAAATCGGCGGCACTCTCTCAAACCGTTGTATTAAACCCAGCATCGATATCGATAACTTATTCACATGTCATACAGATTCAGTCTGTTACAGACTGTTGTAACTTTGTAAACAAAGATTGAGTCGGTACTTACTTCTGTCTTATAACCAGTAGAAAGTGGACCAACACGGACACATTATATTTTCTTATAATAAAGGCAATTGTTTGTAAAACGAAAAGACTATCAAGTTTTCCCTGATTAATTATATATCTTTGTTTTTACAATGTTTTAGTTTTACTTCACATAATCAATAAAGTTATAAAAATAGATTTATGAGTATCTTAACAACATCGTGTTGGTACACTTCGATCTTTTTGGTAATAAGAAGGAGCGGAGACCCTGTGTCATCAGATGATTCATACGCACTGCGTTGGTATTAATTTCCGATTATTCAAAACTTCGTAGATCTGGATAAAGACCAGTATCTATCCAATGGATGTCAAGATGATTCTGATTAATACTTTCTTAATGGTTGTTAAGTGGAAAGGGTAAGAAAGGCTGACATTATTTAGGAGAACTATTTTGTCTAGAAAAGTCCAGAACCATGTCAATACGGATCTATTTGTTTATTACGTTAAAAGCGAAAGCTTGAATAAATATGAAAAATATAACTAAGGGAAAGCTCAAAATACAACTGTGGTAACAATAAACATATGAACAGGTCAAAATGTTTTATTCTGTAAATAAAGTATGTAAACTGGTTCCCGGTTTATTACTACACAATAATGATAATACAAGCAGATTCCAGTTTGTATGTAAAATAGTAAATACGAAACCAAGTGCGGTAGACAGAGAAATGTAATGGAAAGTAAATACGAACCAAGCGCGGTAGGCAAAGAAATGTAATGGAAGTTCAGGTCAATAGTATCGGAAACATGCCGCTGAAAGCGTCATTTTCCAAAAAATCCAATTGAGACATTTACTTTTATTAACAAGTAAAATGCATCTACTGTACATGTACATGAAGCTGTAGCCTTTTGCTAATGATGTTCATTTCCAGCATGATTTTCTGTTCTGCTAATCCACCAATCGTCTATGGAACTTTGCTGTATTATGCATACCAGTGGATTGAGAAAAGTGCAGCAGATTTTACAACAATGCTGACTGTCACCATGCTCAAACCAGTGAATTTGCATTTCATTGATACACAAAACTTGAAGTCTCAATCTGTTGAAAAATTAAAATCATCATTATAAACAACTTAAATAAAATTTACAAAAAATACTGTAGAAGATTCTATTTATACATATATGTACAACAACAACACTTTAAGAATGCTCCAGTTATTTATTGGGATCAACATGTTTTTAATGGCTAGACAACACTCATTAGCATGATTAGGATGAAACAAATAATAAAATCCTGATGATGTACAAAATCCGGTTGAGAAAAATTAAAACCTCACAATCTTTCTATAAATAGCAATCAAAAGAGAAAATGAATGTAAGTTAATATATACTGATATATGGAAGTAAACTATAAAAAAATAAATAAATATATTTATCATATGTTTAGTAGTAAATACAGTAGTTTTGCATATTTGATAAATAGCCTGCTGATAAATCAATATCGCGCAACTTTGATGCGCACCCTATATCGCACACCCTTTATCTCACCCCTACTTTTTTTTTTTGCTTAAGAAAAATTTTCCTTAAAAAGGTCAATTTTTTGAATGACGACATTGTTTGGTATGTGACGTCACGAATGTCAAGTTTTCATATTGTATGCGACATCACAAACGTCAAGTTTTCATATTTTTTGGCACACTAAACATGCTAAATGCAACTATAAACTCAGTCAGGGGACTTACTGAAATAAGTGATTTTTAAATCACTTATTTGAGTAGCAAATTCAAGGTTTTGTCACAAATTGGGATTTTGTAGTTTTTTCAAAATTTTAAACACATAAGTTTAAATAACATCTTTTAATTAGTAAAATTAAAAAATATGAACTTTTTGCTTCTTTTAAGTAGCAAGGTTTATGCCTTTGATGCTATCATTTACCTGAAAATTCTATTTTAGTTGAAACCAGGTGCTCCGGAGGGCGCAGCTTTATACGACCGCAGAGGTCGAACCCTGAACAGTTGGGGCAAGTATGGACAAAACATTCAAGCGTGATACAGCTCTGAATTTGGATTGTGATCAAATTTCTGACATTACATGGGTTTTTTTTTACACAAAACAAATGTCAAGATTTTACAAATCAATTAAAGATGTCTTCTTCAAACTTTTTAAATCTAAAATTAAATAGTTGACACAGCATAGGTTTCTGACACAGAATGAATGTGGTCTAATGAACTTAAAAGTTTTTTTTTGCCTTTGAGCAATTCACTATGCTGTTGAATATTAATCCTCTCAAAAAAATGTTTGAAGAAATTTTCTTTTTATTTATGAAATCTGAAATGAGAAAAATTTAAACCCCCCCCCCCCCTTTTTTTTTCACATCCCCGTTTCCCTTTCTCAAAAACTGATATCAATTCAAATTTCTAATGGAGTTTGCAACAATAACTACTCTTTTAAATACATCATAAAATATTAAAATGTAAAATAAAGTGCTTGTTATCACTGAATGGTAAAGATTGGTTGGTAGTAAAAGTGAATATACATTGTTTATTGTATAAAACAATAAAAAAAAACTTCATCAGCAACATTTTATATTGGCAAATTTCCAATGAAGTTATTTACATAAAGTTATTGGCAAATAAAAATAGAAAATGACATCATAGTCATGTCTGGCAAATGTCCAACATACATTATCTAAAAACATTTTAGATAAGATAAGGAAAAAAAGCTTCATCAGCAACATTTTGTATTGGCAAATTTCCAATGAAGTTATTTACATAAAGTTATTGGCAAATAAAAATAGAAAATGACATCATAGTCATGTCTGGCAAATTTCCAACATATATTATCAACTACTATTCTATACAAAGAAAGATAACTCCAATTGAAAATTAATTGCTATTGCACAATATTGTGCAATTAGATATTTCTTGCTATTGTGCAATACTGTGCAATTGAAAATTTCTTGCTATTGCACAATACTTGATATGGAATCCTGATTTGGACCAACTTGAAAACTGGGCCCATAATCAAAAATCAAAGTACATATTTAGATAAAGCATATCAAATAAGCCCAAGAATTTAATTTTTGTTAAAATCAAACTTAGTTTAATTTTGGACCCTTTGGACCTTAATGTAGACCAATTTGAAAACTGGACCAAAAATTAAGAATCTACATACACAGTTAGATTTGGCATATCAAAGAACCCATTTATTCAATTTTTGATGAAATCAAACAAAGCAGGGTTTCCCCTGGGTCAATATTTTTTTTCGCCACCTCTTTCGCCACTTTAAATATTTTTTCGCCACTTTTAATATTTTTTCGCCACTTTTAAAATGTATTCGCCAACTGAATTTCTTTACTAAAATGAAGATAAAGTTCAATGTGCTGCATTGTTGTCTCATGTACATTTACCCCACATCTTTCTTTAATAATATGTATTTCAATAAATGAACACCAAATTAGACTTACATATTTTATTTATCATTTATCTATTGTATAGATACAGTTAAAATACATTCCAAAGGCAATACAATTATATTTAACTTGTCACAGCTAAAACCAGACAAATGTTAAAAGTAAAAAGATCTAGTCACATTAAAAACTTTAAAACATACATGTAAAATCATTTAAAAACAGTACAAATTCTTCTATTTTTCTGATCTGCCCATCTTTTAAAAGCTCTATTAAAATCAAATATATCTGAAGAAGGCCCTTCTAAAGAAATCATCATCAGATGAAACAATGAATCAGTACTTAGTCTATTTCTAAGCTTAGTTTTTATAATGTTTTGTCTGCTGAACCCCCGCTCACACTCCACAGATGATACGGGAACAGTTAATAATTTTTCTGCTGCTCTGTATACATATGGGTAGACTTCTTTATGCTTAAGAGCTACTTGACATACATCATTAATACTGTTTGAACAATGTGAATAAGATGACTTCACAACATGTGAAAATGTAACAATTTGGTCTAACATTTCTTCACTTTCAAAATCATTTAACTTACAATCAGAAAAATGTTGTACAACTTGTTTTGCACTTTTCAAAAATTTATCTTTGCAATCATTGCTATATAAAATAGGATTAAATATATTACACATTGAAGATAGCACTTCAGAATCACCTTCAAAAGAAAATCTTTTATTTAAATTTTCTAACAAATTAGACACAAAATTTCTACAAGCAGATTTTGCTTCATCTCTATATTTGCCACTATCCCTTATATCATGCCCTTTAAAATGAAACTTTTCACAGTCAAAAACACTTGGTACATCATCTAAAAACTTTGTAAACATAAAACCATCTTCATTCTCAAAATGTCCGTTGATTTTGTCAACAGTAACAGACAATAAAGGATGAACAACTGTATATTCTATAGTTGAAGACTGATAAGCCTTACATAATATACTCAAGTCTTTCAAAATATCAGACATGAAAAATGAACAGTGTAAAAATTTATAACTTGACACACTTTTCAATATACCTTGAGCTTTAGCTCCTTTGTCTTCAGACAAAACAGATAATAAAGATGAAAAATTTTCACAAATAGCAGAGACACTTCCATCAAAACTCAACCATCTTGTATGGAACACCTGTTTAAATCTTGTAGCATGTGCTTCACATTCAGATTTTTTCACAATATCAAAAATTTTATCTAACCTGCTCATATTTTTAGGGGACTTAGAAAAATATTTATAAATAGAACTAATTATTTCTTGGAATTTGACCAAATATTGTACAGAATCTGCAGCTGCACCACTAGCTAATGCCAACCTATGGGCTATACAATGAGAAGAAAGTAATCCGGGAACAGTTTCTTTTATTCTAGTGACTACACCACTGTGTCTCCCTACCATAACTGCAGCCCCATCTGTTGCTATTCCACACATATTGGATATATTTATATTAAAATCATTTAAGGATTCAAATATTTCTTGTGTTATTTTGTCAGCAGTGGCTCCATCTCGTAATTTCCTAACACCAAGTAAGCATGACTTAGGTTCAAATTTACCTAGAGATTGATTTAAGAATCTTATATAAATTAACAAGTTCTGATCAACACTAATATCAGTTGATTCATCAATCATAATGCTATAAGGTTTATTGTCTACACTTTTAATAATGTCTTCAATAATGACTGTGGATATGGCATCTTGAAAGTCATGAATACTATTGCTGTGTTCATAAGTTGTATGTTTGTCCACCTTCAAGCCTATGAGGTCACTACAGCCCTACAAATAATTAAAATTTTAGTTTATTTGTTTTAAATGATTTTATTGATGATTAACATTGTTAAAAGTTAAAAATAATAATTTTTGTTTAATTCAGATTTCTGGTGCAATTCTTACATAATTTATATGGATATTTATTAATACAGTTAAAGTCTACTAGCAATGTTAACTACGTACCTGATTAATACAATGTTTGTTGAAATCTGCAAATATGTGGTTGGATAAGTTGAATTGTGCCATAAAGTAGATGTTACGCATAGCTGCCGTTACTGATGCCTCAGACTTTTCTAATAGCTTTCGCTGTGCAGTCTGGAACTGTTGACCTGCATTTAGAACTTTTTCTGAAGCAGTATGACTGTTTTCACCTGAAATAAGATAAAATATTAAAGCCTTTGTATAGCTAACTATACGGTATAGGATTTAGTCATTGTTGAAGACCGTACTGTGACAAATATTATATGATTTATATTCACACTATTTTATCTCTCGTGGATATTTGTCTCATTTGCAATCATACCGGAATATCACATCTCTGTTAATATTTTTATAAATTTATGTTCCAGAGCAAGGGAAAAACATATTTGAACAAGTAAATTCAGATTAACATAATTAAAATAAATATTGAACATGTACCTTTTCCTGCTTCATGCTTGGTTATATTTTCCAACTTTAAGACAGTACATCCTGGTTCGACAGAAAACACATTTTTAGCCTGGGCACGTTGACAAATAGTACAGTACATGCTCTTCGTTTCTGGGTGGTATTTCAACCAAGGTCTATTGTGGCACCACTGTTCCCTAAAATTTCTAACTGCAACCTTTTTTGATGATTTTGATGGTGTCCTAGTAATTGTATGTACACCATCAGCTGGTCTGATTTCGTCTTCCAACAATTGTACATGTTCTGGTATAGAATTTCGTTTAGACAAAGTAGAAGGACTCTGAATAAAATCCGAGATTTTTCGTATCTTTGTAGGTGTTTCTTCAAAAAAAAGTTTCCTTTTTCGGCCCATCGTTAAAATGTAAAGATAAAACGTAAAAAATATCTTTAAAACGGGAGTGCTAAAACGATTGTGAAGATTAAACTTCGTAACAATAATTTTTATAAAAGTTGTTAAAAGATCTTAAAACAACTCACTTATGGGACATATGAAGCCATTCGACCACACAATTTAATAAAACCATATAATTAACACCTTTGTATTGCCTAGTTTATTGCCGATAGCTATCTAATGTTTGTACTTATTGACAATCAGCTGATTATTGATTTTCTGTCAAAATCGTATCGCGTGACGAGTTCAAGGTAAAAACCCGAGTGTTGACTGATTAGAGAAAAATCCGAGAATTACGAAAGAAAAAACAAGATGGACGACTTCAAACATTTTTATAATTCTATCGCCAAAGTTTTTCGCAAATGATGATTTTTTTTCGCCACAATTATATTTTTTTCGCAAGTTGCGAAAATGGCGACCGCCAGCGGAAACCCTGAAACAAAGTTTAATTTTGGACCCCCATTTGGACCAACTTGAAAACTAGGCCAATAATTAAAAATCTAAGTACATTTTTAAATTCAGCATATCAAAGAACCCCAAGGATTCAATTTTTGTTAAAATCAAACTAAGTTTAATTTTGGACCCTTTGGACCTTAATGTAGACCAATTTGAAAACGGGACCAAAAATTAAGAATCTACATACATAGTTAGATTCGGCATATCAAAGAACCCCAATTATTCAATTTTTGATGAAATCACACAAAGTTCAATTTTGGACCCTTTGGGCCCCTTATTCCTAAACTGTTAGGACCAAAACTCCCAAAATCAAACCCAACCTTCCTTTTATGGTCATAAACCTTGTATTTAAATTTCATAGATTTCTATTTACTTATACTAAAGTTATGGTGCAAAAACCAAAAATAATGCTTATTTGGGCCCCTTTTTGGCCCCTAATTCATAAACTGTTGTGACCTCAACTCCAAAAATCAATCCCAACCTTCCTTTTGTGGTCATAAACCTTGTGTTAAAATTTCATTGATTTCTATTTACTTATACTAAAGTTATTGTGCGAAAACCAAGAATAATGCTTATTTGGGCCCTTTTTTGGCCCTTAATTCCTAAACTGTTGGAACCAAAACTCCCAAAATCAATCCCAACCTTCCTTTTGTGGTCATAAACCTTGTGTCAAAATTTCATAGATTTCTATTCACTTAAACTAAAGTTATAGTGCGAAAACCAAGAAAATGCATATTTGGGCCCTTTTTGGCCCCTAATTCATAAAATGTTGGGACCAAAACTCCCAAAAACAATCCCAACCTTCCTTTTGTGGTCATGAACCTTGTGTTAAAATTTCATTGATTTCTATTCACTTTTACTAAAGTTAGAGTGCGAAAACTAAAAGTATTCGGACGACGATGACGCCGACGCCAACGCCAACGTGATAGCAATATACGACGAAAATTTTTTCAAATTTTGCGGTCATATAAAAATGCTATATTAATGGCTTTACATAATGAACTGATACTTTCTTGAAAGATTTTTCACAGCAGTGGGAGTATTTTTCCTGTGAAGTTCAAGGTTTCATCTTTCAGATTATGTAATAAAATTCTTCTGTTCGCGATAAAAATTTCACTGTTCGGGGGTGTTGAAATTAGTGGGGGTTATTAAAAGAATGATACTTAAAGAAGTGATTTTTTGGAAGGAAATTGAGGTCTGATATTTTTATGTCATTATCCTAGATTCAGTACAAGGTCATCACCTGAAATGAACTGGTCATCCTAGACAACACAGATGTTGGTTCTGATAAGTTTAGAAACATAATTAGTCCCTGGATCATTAGTATTCTATATTTAAAGCTACACTAATATTAAATCACTTCTTCTAGTGATTAATTTGTACTACTTAAATAGGTGATTATTAAAGAAAGACAACTCTAACTTCCAACCTTTATGGAAATAATGTTACTTGAATCAGTGATTTAGAAAATCACTTGTTTAAGTAAGTCCCCTGACTTAAAAATACAAAACACACAAATAAATACAATAATAAACAAAATATTATTAAAACAACAGCACGCAAAATGTAAGGTACCCATGGTGCTTCGGATAAGTAATTGAGCAGTTCTTTTAAGGCCTTTGAAACAAGACAAAAGTAGAACTGAAGGTAACCCAGTGCTATGGATCAGAAAACAGTTCATATAATATAATACTCGTCTGTTGAAATATATGATAAAGCGTATTTACTACTAAACATATAAAATAAATTATTATCAGTTGTTTTCTGTCATGTCTGTGTAAACTTTGTGTGTTCAATCAGGAACCAATTAAGGTTCATTATAAGGAATTGAAAAATATGGCTGTGTTTACACCTCAAAAGTTACTATGAGTACAGACAAACTGCAACGTCTAGGAAAAATTTAAGGCATGGCAGGAACTAGATATATACTAGTATATAAGTTAAATATAGTATACGTTTCAGAAAATTAAAAACTTACTTGGATTTTTATGTGCAGTTTTTTTCAAGTCTGTAGAAGATAGCAAAATAAACATCTGAGTTTCATTTGATACAGTCAACTCATTTACAAAGTTTAAATCACTTGGGGGCCAGGTGAGCTAAAAAAACCATAAATAAAAACAAAAATTGTCTTCATATCAAATTGTTTTCACAGAAAGTGTCTTGCAAGAAGCAAGTTCTCTTCACTCTCTGATGTCGTCCCTGCATGTTTTTCGTGATCCATGTTTCTATCTTACTTTTAGTTTTCAGAGTGGATGGTCTATTGTTTGTACTTCTGTGTCCCGGGGTTTGTCTTTTGTTCATTTATTGTCCTTCTTTATGACTATAGCTATAGTCTGGGTGTTGATTTTTGTCGAGCCTTCGACTTTAGTTGAAAAAGCGAGACTAAGCGATCCTACATTCCGTCGTCGTCATCAGCGTCCACAAATATTCACTCTGTGGTTAAAGTTTTTGAAATTTTAATAACTTTCTTAAACTATACTGAATTTCTACCAAA
This sequence comes from Mytilus edulis, assembly GCF_963676685.1. Taxonomy (NCBI): domain Eukaryota; kingdom Metazoa; phylum Mollusca; class Bivalvia; order Mytilida; family Mytilidae; genus Mytilus; species Mytilus edulis. The sequence goes on along the minus strand of NC_092350.1, from coordinate 72,330,568 downwards.
CTTGGACAGAAGCTTGTTTATGATCATAAGAAAGTATCCAGAAGAATATTTTGTAAAAATAAAATTCCATTTTTTCCGTATTTTACTTATAAATGGACTTTGTTTTTCTGCGAGGAAACATTACATTCACTCTGTGGTTAAAGTTTTAAAAATTTTAATTACTTTCATAAACTATCCTTGATTTGTACCAAACTTGGACAGAAGCTGGTTTATGATCATAAGATAGTATCAAGAAGAATATTTTGTAAAATAAATTTCCACTTTTCCGTATTTTACTTATAAATGGACTTAATTTTTTAGCCAGAAACAAAACATTCACTCTGTGGTTTAAGTTTTTAAAATTTTTATAATGTTCTTAAACTATCCTGGATTTCTACCAAACTTAGACAGAAGCACAACATTTATTAGATTCATAAACTATCCTGGATTTTTTACCAAACTTGGAAGCTTCTTTCCATCAAAAGACAGTATCGAGAGGGAAATTTTTTATTGATGTTTTCCTCATTTTGTTGAGTCTGCGATTAACAGCAAAAGTAGGCGAGACACTGGGTTCCGCGTAACCCTTACGAATTTTTATTTTTAAACGTGTGGTTTTGCAATGTTGCATGTCCACCGATGTCCAGACATTGTGCTAGAAAATATTTGAAGAAATACGATGCTACTGGACACAGAAAAAAATGGTCATTTCTGCATGGCGTTGGCCGCGTCAGTTCATACCCCAAATTGATGTCATGATTGCGGCCAAGTGTGGATAAATTTGGGCTAGTGGTTTCAGAGAAGATTTTTGTAAAATTTTACAGACTACGACGGATTATAAACCACGACGGACGCCAAGTGATGAGAAAAGCTCACTTGGCCATTTGGGCCATTTAAGCTAAAAATGGCTACAGAAGGGGTCATAAACCTTACTGATTTAAGGAAAATGATGAATGCCTTCTGTGTGTTGTATAAAATGTGAGTTTATATATTACATGTAGTGATGCTGGGGGTGTGTATTTTGAGGTGTAAAAAGCTCCACGTGGACATTAGTCATTAAAAAATTATCATATCGGATACACATACATGTATAAATCATTGTCATATGAAAATATATGAACAGCCGACTGATCTTTGAAATGTTATAGTTTATTCCCTGCATCTAAAAAATATAGCTCAGACGATCGTCTAGTCTTCTTTTAAATTGTCTTCAGTTAAAATTCGCAGATAAATTACTTCCATGTTGTCAATCGCCGATCCAATCATGACACTTATTTGATTGCATCCAAAGGGAAATAACTGGAAATGGTATTACAATGTTCTAAAAGATAGCTAGCGGAACCGATCTTAAATTGCGACAAGTTTTAGCTTTCTAAAAAACTATAGACTGCTTCGCTCTACACTAATTTAAGGTTTAATATATGTGTGCATGTGGTTGTTAAATTAGTATTGGAAATGTGGTATTTTTAGATATTGATTGATATTAAATGGCTGTACTTTAAGAGTGTGCGTTTTACACCCATGCTTTTGCAATGGCCACTCAAAAGATATATAATCTTCTACATTTTAAAAAATACTTACATTGTATTTTCTGAATTTCATCTTCAAGTTGAGATCTTGCATTGGTCAACAGTAAACATTTGGAGCAGTAATTCTGATGTTGATGGTCACATTTTTCTTGAAGCAGAACATTTCCTGGATTGCTCAATGCATACTTGATACAATGGGTTTGGCATGAATTAGACATAGTTACATGGAACTTGTACTCTGTTTTTAAATATAACATGAAATTTGCCAAGGCTGTTTTGAGGGATGAAAGTACTGTGTTATTTGATCCCAACCTTTAGAGTTTCTGTCATTCTGCTAAGATTTTCAATTGCAAAAGTGCCATCAGTAGTAATATTATCAAGTCCACATAAATTAGACCGTTTTGCTGCTGAACAAGTAGTCAAAATTTTGAAAAGAGTACTGTCTGACAGAGGAGTAAAATCAGCTTCTGTGCATACTGTCTTGTACATATGTATCAGTGCAGAATGACAAGTTCTTCGTACAACTTGGGGTATATTTATGACATCTCCATTATCAAAATGCAAGTCCTTATTTCCAAAGGAACAAATTTGTATAAAATTAGGATCCAGAAAAAATGCCATTGCATGCTTCAGTTTTTCCTTATCCATCTTATCTCTGTAGTTTGGGGTCTTTTCAGTTTGTATTGTCCCAACACCAAAGCGTGTTGCATGGCTTCTACTCTGGTCAACTTTCCATTTTGACATTCCAGGTTTTAATTCTAGCAGCTGTGATTTACTGTTTAATGATGTGGTTGATATTATTGAAAGTAATTGCATTTTTAATGCATTACTGTCAGCTTCATCATATAATCTCAGTATCAAATTCAATAATTCATCTTTGCTCTCATTTTGCTTGTCAACAGCATTATTATTACAGATGTCTTCCACGAGTAGATCAAGAAGTTTTGATGACTGTCCAGGTGCAATATGGTCAAGCACTGTACAAACTGCTTCTGAGGCTTTTCTTCTTACATACCTGCGATTGAAATTAAAAAGGAGTTAGTATTACAAAATAAATGGGAATGGGTCTATGAGACACAGATGATGCCCCTGCTTGCATATTGTATGCATAACTCAGGAACAGCTAAAAAAAAATTGTAATCTATATTTTGTGGTACTAAGCATTGTGTATTCATAACATTTGGTTGAGGCAAATTTTAGTTAACTCAGAGAACAGGTAAAAAAAACCTGTTTTTCAATTTGTAAAGGGGCATAACTCTAGATTAATATAAGTGACATGACCAAAATTCAATCTTGATCTGTATTTTGTGGTAATAAGCATTTTGTATAAGTTTCATAGCATGTGCGATTTGGTTGAGACAAAATAAAGTTCAAGAATGGATACGAGAATTTAGCAATTTTTGAATTTGTAAAGGGGCATAACTCTAGAACAGTTAAAGTGACACCACCAAAATTCAAACTTGATCTTGCATTGATAAGCATCGTGTATAAGTGTCATACCATTTAGTTGAGGCATTCAAAAGTTTTAGAACGGAAATCAACTTAGACAAGGGTGTAACCTAATGCCCTTCTTTTTGAGTTATTGTCGAAAATTGGAAAACTACCCACAATTTCATGAATAAAATCCCACAACTCCATGAACTCAGCAACCTTAAATTTAAAATTAATAAAAATGAAAAGGGAGACAACATTAATAAATTTAAACAATTAACCAAAGTTTCATGAAAACTGCTCAAACATTTTTGAGTTATTGTACTAAAAGTGGAAAATCCCACGTTTTGTAATGAATAATAACAAGGCAATGTAAAATAGAAAGTTAATAAAAATGGAAAAGGGAGCTGACGTCAATAGATATAAACGATTTACCAAAGTGTTATGCAAATTGGTTTAAGTAATTTTGACATGTTGATGACAGATGGACAACAGTATACCATATTATTGCATAGCAATATAATATTTCTCACAAAAAGTAACCAAAAGTTAGCGTGCAATAAATTCTAATATTGCACTAGTGCAATAAACGTCAAAATTCATGACATCATCAACGACAAAATCTTAGTTTAAACCAATTTTTACTTCCAAATATCATATTGCTATACAATAAAAGGGTTATTGCATGAATATTGGTGAATATTATCCCTCGCAAGCTCGTGTAATATAAAATTCTACTCGGGGCAATATTCCCCAATATTCATGCAATAACCCTATAATACTTCACGTAAACAGGCATATACAAATAAAAAGAACTGTCCTTGGACAAATGAGAAAATTATAGATCTTCTTTGCCCTGTTCAAGTAAAAATAATTCAGGACTGTGTGTATAGTTATTTTCCATTAAAAAAACTGTTGTTATATTTGTTTATTTAATCCTTGGCTATTGCTCTGTATGAAATTTAAATATAATATATGCAGTCAATGATTATATGATTTATATGCCATGAATTGTTTCTATAATGACCTCTCTGTTGTTTAAGAACTCTTAAAAAATACCTCTTAGTAATATCTTGTACACATTCCAATGGCTGTTGAAGTATGTATTTGATAGGACTCATGTTTCCACTACTTAGATTTTGAAGTGGCTCATTCAAAACATGTATTCCGCTGTTGAGATGCTTTTGACCATCTGAAGTTAGGCTCCAACTGGATTCTTGTGACAATGATGGTTCAGACTGAAAAACAAATGTTTACAATTTTGCTTTCTATCAAATTTTGACAACTGTTAACCATTTCAAATACTAAGAAATAAAACATTTTAATGGACATAATAGTTGTTGGTACATATGAAGGGACAGGTTTTAAAATATTCAAATCAAGTTGAACTCCATGAAATATTTATGTGCCTGCTGTAGGCCAGGAACATTTATATTTTTTTTAGTGTTCCTCATTGTTTAATTATGAAACCAAAACTTTTTTTAAAGCTTTTATGATGAACAATTTTTTAATCGAATCTCTTATCAGATTTCATCAAATTTTTTAAGAGCATTATCAGACTTAAGAATTATTTTTTAATTTTGTGGCAATAGGGCCTAGCTGGCAATGATTGAACACATTTTCTTTGAACCTCAGTGGTCATTAAGTCCACTCACATTTAAACCAGCCTTGCAGTAGTTTATTAAATAATAATTTGTATAAAACCTTCAATGCGGCTTCATTGGTCGTGTGGTCCAATTATTAATAAAAAAAAAATTTAAGGGTCCCTGGAAACCAGTGTCTCGCCTACTTTTGCTGTAACCACAGAGTGAATATTTGTAGATGTCACCGCCGCCGCTGTAATGTAGGATCGCTCAGTCTTGCTTTTTTGACTGAAGTCGAAGGCTCATTAAGAATCCCAGATCCTGTCTTATTTTACTTGATGTTGACTGTGTAGACTGTGTAGTATTCTTTTTTTTTTTTATATTCTTATATATTCAATGTTTTAATTTGTTTTTTGTCTCATGGACATTTTTTCCCCATTACAATATTGAAATGTAAATAACATTTTCACCAAACTTGAGTATGGGAACACTATATTTACATTGTACCTGTGATGATACTTCATACAGTCCTGGTGTATCAAAACAACTGACAATTTCTCTGCGTGGTCTTTTCAATACAGGCTCTTCATTCTGATAAAATTCAATGTTTGCATTCATGAAATTAAGAAAATCCCTAAACATTAGACATACATCATTATTGATTGAATCAGCTAGAATATTAAGCAAGCTTGCTGGGGCAAGCTGATGAAGTGTATAAATAATAAAATGTCATTATAATTTTGGTGGCAATACGTCTATTTTTTTGTTGAAAAAACAAGTGAAACTGCGAGCTACTGCTCACTGATGATACCCCCGCCGCAAGTGGATAATATTAATAGTGTAAAAATATGCAAGTGTTCGGTAAACAGGAAGTTGTCGAGTGATGAATCTGAAAACGCATCACACGGTATAGCTGACTTATATAAATCCTGAAACCAAATTTCAGAAATCCTTGTATTGTAGTTCCTGAGAAAAATGTGACGAAAATTTTCAACTTGGCTGTCATGTGTAAAATCATACAAGTGTTCGGTAAACAGGAAGTTGTCTAGTGATGAATCTGAAAACGCATCACACCGTATGGCTGACATATATAAATGACAGAAAGGGTGGATGTGTAGTTCCTGAGAAAAATGTGACGAAAATTTTCAACTTGGCTATCATGTGTAAAATCATACAAGTGTTCGGTAAACAGGAAGTTGTCAAGTGATCAATCTGAAAACGCATCACACGGTATAGCTGACTTAGATAATCCTTGTATTGTATTGTAGTTCCTGAGAAAAATGTGACGAAAATTTTCAACTTGGCTATCATGTGTAAACTCATACAAGTGTTTGGTAAACAGGAAGTTGTCAAGTGATGAATCTGAAAACGCATCACACGGTATGGCTGACATATATAAATGTTGATACCAAATTACAGAAAGGGTGGATGTGTAGTTCCTGAGAAAAATGTGACGAAAATTTTCAACTTGGCTATCATGTGTAAAATCATACAAGTGTTCGGTAAACAGGAAGTTATCAAGTGATCAATCTGAAAACGCATCACACGGTATAGCTGACTTAGGTAAACCCTGAAACCAAATTTCAGAAATCCTTGTATTGTATTGTAGTTCCTGAGAAAAATGTGACGAAAATTTTCAACTTGGCTATCATGTGTAAAATCATACAAGTGTTCGGTAAACAGGAAGTTGTCAAGTGATGAATCTGAAAACGCATCACACGGTATGGCTGACATATATAATTGTTGATACCAAATTACAGAAAGGGTGGATGTGTAGTTCCTGAGAAAAATGTGACGAAAGTTTCATGGGACGGACTGACTGACGGATGGACGGACTGACGGACGGACGGACAGAGGTAAAACAGTATACCCCCCCTTTTTTAAAGCGGGGGGTATAAAAAAACAGTTTGCAAAACTACTTTTAATCATGCAAAATATTGTGATAGTTACTAAGCTGTATATATATATATATATATATATACGGTATGTATGTATGCTGCTGTACTATTACGTACATAGTATTGGGTTTACACATTGATATCGTAAAATATCAGCCGTTAGCCACATTGAATGTGAACCTTTTTAGTGATTGAGTGCAGCAACAAATTAATAATCAAAGTACTGAAGTACTGAACATTGGATGACCCAAGTTCTTGTGGATTGTCCAAAAAGTACTTGTCTTAGAAAAAAAATCACATCTCTATTCCTGAGAGTGAGTCTCTCGTGCGTGGATGATAAAAGCCACTTTACGCTGGCGTATTGGGGAGCAGCCATGTGTGTGTACAAATATATATATATATATATAATTTCAATTTTTCTAATAGAATGGATTTGGGTAGGCATTTGTATCTTCCTGCAAAAAATCTGTAATCATCCATGCAGAGTTATAGTTCCTTGAGATTGCAAAGATACTTACATTCTTAAGATACTCTTCTGCATGCATGTACATAGATATTAATGTTTTTTTACTTTATAGCAAGCGGTAATGAATGTTTGTTTGCACTTGATGATGTTAAAGCTGTGATATTAATAGAATTTCGGAGCAACTGAGCAGACGACTATAGGAAGGAGGATAAATGACATCATTGCCTAATATTTTCGAAGATTATTGACCTGTAAATGTTTACTTTTGACATAATTAAAGAACCTTAGTGAGCACGCTCACATACCCCACGTCCCCACATTGTCATTGGAGAAATTAAATAAGTGTAAGAAAAAAAAAATTGTATAAGAAAAAATATTGAATAATAATTTCCTGTCAATATATATGCACATCAACATAGTATGTCCTTATTATCTACAAAATTTCATGAAATTCTGTTGTGTGGTTTCAGAGGAGTTGAGATGACAAACTGTTGCAGAAGTATATTGAAGCAAATAAGTTCAAAGGGGCGTAACTCCTAGAAAAAAAAATTGAATCGTAATTTCCTGTTGATATGCACATCTACATAGTATGTCCTTATTATCTACAAATGTTCATGAAATTCTGTTGTGTGGTTTCAGAGGAGTTGAGATGACAAACTGTTGAAGTAGTACCTTAAAGCAAATAAGTTCAAAGAGATGTAACTCCTAGAAAAAAAATTGAATCGTAATTTCCTGTCGATATGCACATCTACATAGTATGTCCTTATTATCTTAAAAGGTTTCCTGAAATTCTGTTGTGTAGTTTCAGAGGAGTTGCGATGACAAACTGTTGCAGTAGTACAATAAAGTAAATAAGTTCAAAGGGGGGTAACTCCTAGAAAAAAAATTGAATCGTAATTTCCTGTCGATATGCACATCTACATAGTATGTCCTTATTATCTAAAAAGGTTTCGTGAAATTCTGTTGTGTAGTTTCAGAGGAGTTGCGATGACAAACTGTTGCAGTAGTACATTAAGCAAATAAGTTCAAAGGCGCGCAACTCTTATAAAAAAAATTGAATCACAATTTCCTGTCGATATGCACAACTACATAGTATGTCCTTTTCATCTGAAAAGGTTTCGTGAAATTCTGTTGTGTGGTTTGAGAGGAGTTGCGATGACAAGAAACAGGACTGACGGACGGACTGGCGGGTCAAAAACATTATACCCTCCGCAACGGTATAATAAATTATGACTAGGAGGAAAAGTTGTCTCATTGGGACTTATACCATATCAGTCATCTTCTCATATCTACATGAATATACATGTAATCATGATAATAAAAAAGTTTTAAGTGCATCATCTACAAAAAGTTTGAAATAAATTTGTTTGTAGACCAGAGAAGTTTTACATATTTTGGCAACATAGTATAGTGTGTACAATAATGAAGGTTTATACCTTTAATAAGCTATCTTGGCTTGAAGTCTTTATTTTCTTCTACAGGATCTGCTCTACTTGGTGCTACAAATATCTGAAAAATAAAACAGAAAAAATATTCTTCAAGGCCTTACAAACATTGAAAATAACTAGAAAAACAAGAATATGTCCATAGATCACATGAGCCCCAATTGCACTACCAATTACTATGTTCAGTGGACAATTTGGCATTGAGATTAAAATATCATATCTTAGGCAAGATTGGTACTAAATTTTAAGTTGATTAAATGTACTTTATCAAAAACTTCTTTGACCTGAAACTGTAACCTGAAGACAGACAAACAGACCAATGGACAGACAGATGAACGGACAGACAAAAAAAATATAATGCCCTTTGTCAGGGCATAAAAACCTACAATCATAAAATATTTGAAGAAATGTTTACATTAAATCAATATCATAACAAGCTGATCACTAAAATCAATATATCCGTCTAATGTGCAACTCCTTTTGACAATGTTTGACAGGTCTCAGAATAACTTTTGTTCATTGTTAAAATGTAATACATGTACATGTTACTTACATGTATACTAGTCCTGACATTATATTTTATTGTCATGAAAAAAGCATGATTTTATAAACATGTAATGTAAAACTGGTCCCGGGTTAGAAGTAAGGTTGGGATCCTGCTAACATTTTAAATTTTGACTCATTCTGAAGTTATGTGCCTGTCCCAAGTCAGGAGCCTGTAATTAAGTGGTTGATATATGTTGCTGTGTAACATATATTGGTTTTCCTTAAAAAAAGAAATTTTACCCTAATTATAGGCCCTTATTTTTCTAGTATGAATGGTTTTACATTTGTGATTTCACGGCTTTTTATATCTGACTAGGCTGTATGGGACACGGGGGGTCTCAACATGGGATTTTGGGTACAGGTGTGCAGCTGGGATTTTAAAAACACCCCCCATTCATATATTGAATAATTGTGAAATCCCTACCTATACATATATTTCACAGCGAAATCATAACCCATTCATATATTTATCAGCTCAAATAGTACCTATATGCATATACAATCTTATTATACATCAAAAACACTTTTCAATTATACAATACACTTTAATTTATATGAAACATTGAACTTTTCAAACAATAACAAGTAAAAACACTGTTTTGAAGGTGCAATAGCACAAACAATATGACTTCACAGCTGGTTATAATTATGAGCCAAAAACACGCAGTTTTGAGGAAATAAACCTGTATTTAATGCATTTTTTTTTGCTCTATGAGCAATCAGTTGAAAAGTTAAGCAAATTCTGCACAATTTTTTGAAAAATTTAATTTAACAAACAGTAATAGAAGTTCCGTGTTGAAGGCCGTACTTTGACCTATAACTGTTAACTTTTTATACATTGTGACTTGCATGGAGAGTTGTCTCATTGACACTCATACCACATCTTCTTATTTATAAGTAATAGAAAACTCTTTGGTGGTTTTGCACCTATGTAATGTAGTGGATTTGCTTCTGTATCCTTGAACTTCGGCGATTGTCCGATTCAGAATGTGACGGGATAACAACTTCAGCAAATCTCCCGTCAAAGTCCTGAAATGCATGTTGATGTGAAACTGATCTCTTCTGTCCTGTAGCTCTACCTTCTTTTGTTTTACCATGGTTTGTGTTCATTAACTTTTCGACTGATTGCTCAATAACAGATAATTCTTCTGCAGAAAGAATTAATACACCAGATTGAAATGTTAAATTGACATGGCATATGATATCAGAGGCTGTTATTGAGACTATTTCAAATATGTTAATCTTGTACGTGTCTTCACTTATCCTCTCGTACTTTGAAAATGTAATTTGTAAGTCGTTTAAAAAGTCTGCCGAAAAAGAAACCGTATCTTTATGTCCAACTGCCTTTTGTTTTTAGCTACAATTGTTCTTTGCATCCTTTGGATGCGTCCAATTTGAAAAGTCTTTGCTGTCCTATCAACATAGGCGAAGTCCTCAAAAAGATTAATGCCGTTGTCTGTTCCTAATTGTGCCGATTTGGCCATATTTGGTAAGGCAGCCTGTCGTACATGCACTAACCTGTAACAAATATAAATCGTCAATTTTCGAAATTAAATCCATTTTTGGAGGCTTTTTTTAAGTTTCAAATGCACTTAAAATTTGCCTTAATTAAATATTTCATAAATATTTAAAAAAAAACTAGTTTTCCTATGCATGTAGGAATTCATACGCATGATGCCATGAAAGAGGGTTTATACATAAAAAATATTGGCCTTCTTTTACTTTAGGGATCCCAACCCATAAAGAACTCTACAAAACTATTCTTACCTCAAACCTTGCCGTAACCCATACTTAAACCTAACACTAGCCCTAACCCTAACCTAAAACAACCCCTAACCTAACCATAATCACGAATGCTCCTTAACTCTAAAGTATAGGGACCCTTAAAGTAAAAGAAGGCCAAAACATTAGATATGCTATGTTGCCAATGACCAAATGAGACACCTCTCCGTCCAAGACCCAAGTTATTTAATATATGCAATTATAGGTCAGAGCATGACCTTCAATGTTTCGGTTGTCATGATTCTCACAAATCAAATCAAGACAGCTCAAGCATCGCTTTACTCTGTACTATTGATTAAAATAAACCACAGTTCACCTCCTTGCTCTCTACCCGCCTTTATTCATATGTTTTGCATTGCGACCACAGGAAAATGTTATTATAAATTTGTAAGTCATTTCCGTATGTATTTTAAAAACAAATCGATTATTCCATTGGTTTTTTTTAAAAGGTGTATGCATCAATGACCCACTGCAAGGACCCCTCATCAATCTTTTTGTAGGCAGCTGACATTTTTGCCGGCATCGTGCTATTTTGCCGGCTATGATAAAAATTTCTTATTTTTTCCGCTTTGTCAGTTCTTTGTGTATAACGACTTATACATTGTATATGAGTGAATTTGTAAAATTATTTTTTAAATTCTAAGACAACCTGCATTGGTTTTGTTTTTGATTTTTCTTAAAAGGAAGATTGCTTTAGAAATATGCTATTTTGCCTGCTATAATTAGATATTTTGATAAATAGCCACTGCCTTTTTGTATGGCTTATATTTAAGGGCATGAAAGATATCTGACAAAAATTAATGTATCTGTAAGAATTAACTGCATACCTGTCTTTTGATAAATTTGGGTCTTCATTTAGAAGTTTTACAAGAGTTGTCTTATGTTGGATGCCATGTTCTGGAACCAGAAGTGTTGCGTCTATTCTTTGTCTAAAAAATATTAATTGTCTCTGAAATTCCATTGAATTAAGTGATCTTTTGTACATCTTTCATTAATAGTTGTCATGGTTGTATTCAGTAAAAGTATGTGAAGAATCTTATCATAATTCCCATGCTTAACTATAACATTTATATAATATAAAGATGTTTTTACTTATTGGGTTTGTTTTTTGTGCATATAGCACTGGCTAGCAACACACATTTTCGGGTACTGATGGGGGTGATTCAAGCATAGCTGGTGACAGAATCACACCTGGCAATAATTTGATTGGTTGATTCTGAGTCCTTTGATAACGTTGTGCGAGCCTCATGTAACTTCTTTTAATGTCTTATTTCCTTAGTGTTTGTTACAGTAAAGGTTATCTTTCTTCTTAATTAATTCAGCGTACTCAAACATAAATAAATATAAGCAACAGTAGTATACCGCTGTTTACAAAGTCATAATACGATAAAAAGTGAACAATCCGTGAAACACACCAAAACCGAGGGAAACAACCAACCACAAGAAAACAGCAAACACATAATTACACAAAGCCTAACACCAAAACACAGAAACGGACTGTCTGATTTACAGTTGCCAATTCATGACTTGGCACAGGACATTATTCCGGAAAATAATGGTCGATTTAACCTGGTTTTATGGCCAGTCAAACCTCCCGCATGTATGGCAAGTGTAAAAAATAACACATACATCACACCACTGTAGACTAAAAAACAGACATATCAGTAACCATGGTAACATTCACCACAAAGAACAACTGTGACATAGATAAATAATGCGTACATTACATGTGTACAGGTTTTATGAGAGAGAGAAAATGCATTTCCCATGACACGGTAAATCACTATCGCCTTAGAATTCCTGAATATATATATATTAAATATATTAAATTACCGTTTCTGTAAAGAGCTCGGTATACTGTCATCAATATTAACGCTATTCTGGTCAGAGTGTTCTTCAAAATTGTCGATTGCTACATCTATACATTCATGCATTTCCATGAATTCTGAACTTGTTGGTTCAAAAATGTCTGAAATATATTGATAAAGGTTACATTAGATACAAGTAAAAAAAATCATCTCTGTTTTATATTAAGAAGCTTTGATTTTTGGATAAAACAATACATTTGTAGTTGTGTTTGCTTTTATTGTTTTAACAAGTATCCAATCAAAAAAATAGAATATCGAATAATATTAAAAAAATGACAATCAACAATGATATTAAGGTGTTGTTCCATGTCACGATTTTTTCTTCTTAGACATTTCCATTTTCGTGAATTTCTAAGACATCTACATTTTGTATTCACATTATGTAATGAATAAACTTGTGCAATTTAAACCTATGCTATAATAGTCTATTTTTTTTTAAACATTCAATGGAACTGAGGTCGTGTTGACAAATCTCTTGACTAGGGATTTCAAAAAATGTTTTATATAAATAATATATTTTTATATGTTTATTAACTTGTATTTGTTCTTTTTGTCAAAAGGCAAGAAATCATTTTAACACCTATGCATAATTAATTCCACAGAACAAACTATTGTTTAAAGAACATGTAGAACTATAAATTATTGTTATTGGAAACAAGTGACTAAAAATTGTTTCATGTATGATGACATATTGATCGCAAAATTTGTCTAAAAATAGTTCGATCTTACAATTTAGAACCTGAAGAATACTTTTAAAAGAATTATGACCATAGTCTGTCATATATACTTTCAGGCACACGTGTTTTCAGGTGCCTTAAGTCAATAGACTGTTTTGAACATAATGTACTTACTCATTGGCGTATATGTAGAGTTCTCATCTTGACTATCATCACTACTATCATGTATTTCCTGAGTTTCATCCGTAGCAATACATGGATCCAAATCGTCGTCATCGCAATATTCATCAGAATCGTGATTGTTGTTGTTACATGTATCCCCTGATAGATTTTTAACAGTTTATCATGGTTACAATTATCAAAGGGTTTATAAAACCATCCATAATTGTCATCAGTATCGTCGTCATCATCCTCATCATCATCATCCCCATCGTCATCATCCCCGTCGTCATCATCAAACCCTAAATCTATGTTGAGGTCACGTGGAATTATTCCAAGTTCCTTTGCAAGATCTCGGGCACGACGTATTCCAATTTTCCATGCAGAAATTTCTTCGCCTAAAGCAGGGTAGCCTCTCAAGGAACATGTTCAATGTTACTCCTCCAGGATACTAACTTTTCCATACATTCTTCTGCTTAATGTGGGCTTTGGCAAACTTTGGGGCATTATCATTAGCTTCAATCTGACTTAGTCGGATCATATGGCTTACATTGCGATACATTTGACCATATGGATACACATGATGGTTGCCTACAAACTGGCCATTCTTTGAAAAGAAGTCTTCGCAACAATCTGACCCTGTTAGATGGAGTAAGCATTGGCTGTTTGGAAAATTATCTCTGTAGAAGCAAATAAGCATTACTGCAAAGTGAACTGAAATAAATATGTCGCAATATGTTTCTCGGGACAAAAAATTGGAGGTCAGAGTAAGTGCTTGATTAAGGTAAACATAATTCCGCCAAATTCCTAGAAAATGTGTGACAAATCCTGCGAGAGAGATACGTTCAGCAAGCGAAGCTTTCGGACTGAAGAAAATGTCAACATACTGATGTACCACATAAAGAAAGGCCTTAGTTCCTTTGACTGAAGGAATAGGAGCACGGTCGTCACTTCAATTAATTAGATCATTGAGACAATCTTGCACCCTCTGAAATGATAACTCCTGTGCTACTTTCCAGTTTTGACGATCACGATCTCTCCGTACATGATCTCGTGTCAACCCGTGCACTAAAACAGGGAATGATCTCATAACCAGCTCAATTTGGTTCATATGTACAAGCAAATCTGGTCCAATATGTAGCATTCTTGATGTATGATCAAGGTGATTTATGATTTTCTTATGGTTATGTATTACGTCTTGATCTCCAATTTCTCTTATTACATAACCATTTTCAACCACTTCTTTCCTAGCTGAAAATATGAAACCAAGATGTCATCCAATAGGTCTGAATCTGTCTCCTGCGGTACATGTCATGAGTTGTAAATGCAGTTTTCTTCGCCTGCTGTCACCATCAGAACTATTACCTATAAGCGGTCCTAATTCATGTTCCAGATGTAGCTCATACAAATTTTGTACCTTTTGCCACTGATGGTATACAGTATGATGAGTGAATCGGTTGCATGTTGGCATAAGTAATGCTACTAAATGTGGAATCTTTTCATGCAAAGGATTAAGTAATATAACTCTTGCATATTTACCAATAATGTTCTTGTCAAATGCATTTACCAGACGGTCATAAGCATCACGGTCGTTGCCAACTTTTATGTGATTATTCTCCATGCATTTGTGGTTGTCTTTAGGTCCACAAAACCCCAAAAGTTCATCTCTATCTTGGTGATACATAACAGTACCAACAATAGCTGTCTCATCTTCTGCCGCTAAAACAGGAGTTCGTGGTATTTTGTAAATTTCCATAATACCCTTTACTAGTTTTGAATAGTAAACAAAGTTTTTTTCTTGTATTCCAGGAGCCATTTCAAAGTGGGCAATTTCCGCCATCGATACATGGTATTCAGATTTGGCCCTTCCAAGTTAATTGCAACAAAGTTTGCCAGTTTCGGACCTCCCATGATTAACAGTGCTTCGAAAATTTTTCGTGTACTAGACTTATATCGTTTCCCGTGCGGTCCTTGCACATGGAAATTGTTGGCAATCGATTCAATTGTTTCAAGGAAAACATTTTTGTTGTCTAAAATTCCCTTTTCCTCAGCTTTTACTAGCTTATCATGCTTATGGTAAATTGCCTTAATGTCACCTCTTGAACTAAATTCTGTCAATTTCTCTCTAAGTGTTCTTGTACGTAATTTTAATCGAATGTGTTTGCTTTTAAGAAAAAATGCATCTGAACGACACTTTTTAAGTTCTTCAGATTTCTTTTGAAGTAAATTAAGTTGTTCTGTTATAGTCATGTAATCAAAACGAACCTTTGTTAAGTCCCTGTTCCCATCATTTACGTTGAGAGTACGTAAGAGTAACCTCTTTTTGAAGGATGGCAAAGTAGGTATACCTTTGCACAGCTCACATATCTTTTCTTCTTTCATCACATAACCAGTACATTTAACATGCTTAAATGTTCCTTTAAATTCTGTTGTATGTTTCTTTAAATTAACAGTTACAAACGGCAAAGGATACCAGCTTGTATTGTTGTCGTCTTCTCCTACTTTACATCATTGATTAATAATTTAACATTGAAAGACTGTTCCTCTCCTGATGCCATGAGATATGTTGTATTATTTAAATAATATCCTTGACACTTTGTCACATCTAGTCAACTGGTTTTCTCTTCATTCAAGTTACGTTTAATGAAAAAGCTTGCAATGTCTCTAGTTTTGTTAGTCTGAAACTTAGCCTGTCGTTCCTTATGGTCTCTGCTGTTTGCATGTTCCCTGGCTCTCTGGACAGGATTTCCTCTGCATCCCAAGTTTATGTCAATTTTGCAGCAGCGACAATGTGCATTCTTTCGATTAAGCAGAAAAATTCCTTGTTCATCCCAACTGCATAAACATTTGCCAAATGTCCCCTTGAACTGGCATGAAATTTAACATTTTGGATTTTCTTTCCAAAATCTCCCAACTTGTAATTTTTGTTGCAAAGAGAGCAAGAAAACATAGATTTTCCATCTTCCTCAACTTTAAATTTACAGCTTACATTGAATTTTTCATCTTCTTCTTTCTCTAGTTCACTAATAAGACTCTCCAATCTTGAAATCCCATCATGGAAAATGCTATCATTAACTGCAAAAGAAATAAAATGCATTATTTATAAACACTTAAATAGTAACAATAATGCAAGCTGTGTCGTGCTAAGAATACTTCCTCTCTTGATTTAAATGGAAGTATCGGCAGACAGTAGGTCGGTGTCTTTATTATAATCACACTTCATATATACAAAGTTCATGGGACGGACTGACGGACGGAGTCGCTCGCTCGAGTTTTACCATATATTACCAATCAATCGATCTTCACGAAGATCTTATCAATCAAATCATGATTCAAAATAACAATGTAATCAACCATGCATGATCAGGCATCAATCAACCGAGTACATTGTGTAATACGGGCCACATTGCCGTTTTACAGATTGCCAGTCAATCGATCGAGTTTTACCATGTATTACCAATCAATCGATCTTCATAAAGATCTAATCAGTCAAATCTTGATTCAAAATGACCATGTAATCAATCAATCAAGTACACTGTGTAATACGGGCCCCATTGACGTTTTACAGATTGCCGATCAATCAATCGAGTTTTACTATTAATTACCATTCAATCGATCTTCATGAAGATCTAATCAATCAAATCATGATTCAGAGTAATCATTTAATCATGATTAGAAATTTATTTATCAAGTACACTGTAATACGGGCTCCATTTATCTGTGTTACAGATTGCCTATCAATCAATTTACCAAGTACAATGTGTAATACTGGCCCCCATTTATCTGTGTGACAGATTGCCGATCAATCAATAAAAATAATGATTTTTGCAGAATTACCAACCAACTAACCAATGGGGAAAGACCACCACCATCAATTGTTCTCTGAACAATTGGTTGAAAACAATTGGTTATATCATTTTAAATGACTTCATTCTTTTTATTAAAATGAAATCAAGGAATTGTATATTTTTGATATATAATAAGATTCTGCAGTCATTTTCACAAAAAATCTTACGACTACAGTTGATCGTAAGTCATGAACAAGTCAGTATACTTATGATCAATCTTAGTCTTAAGTTTTTTTGTGAAACTGACTTCTGAACACCAGACATGTACAGTCTTATTTTAATCTTTATATTGACAGTCTTTTACACAGTCTTCATCAGATTATGTTACAATTGTCAGACTTTAAAAGGGTCAGTTAATGTTTATATTATGTAAACATAGTTTTTTTAAAAATGGTTTCACATTTCATCAATCTTGCAAAATTTAACCAAATATCACATAAATAAATTAGTTCAAGAGTCTTTTCTTTACAAAACATCATATTTAATGGAAATATTTAAATTGTAATTGATATATTGCCAAGGAGGGGGAGGAGGATTTTGAAAATAAATAACCTGTCCTGGCAAAAGCTGAAAATAAATAGTTGAGCAGCGAAGCCGTGAAAAATAAATAAACTGGTTAAGCATAAAGTGAAAATAAATAACTCATCAGGCAGGATTTTGAAAATTAATAACAGGTTTTGAAAATAAATAACTTGTCCTGGCAAAAGCTGAAAATAAACAGTTACGCGGTGAAAAATAAATAACGTTGGATTGGCATAAAGTGAAAACAAATAACTCATCCGAAACAAAAACTCCTGCCCCCCCCCCCCCCCCCCTCCAGAATATCAAAAGGTCGTCCCCTAAACGTGAAACGTTGTTTATTATAGACGAACAAATAAAAATACAACACTTGGTTGAAATTAAGTTTGCACATACCATTTGAAACTTCTTCTACGCAGTTTTCTTCTAAATTCTCGAACCCACTCGTCAGTGATGTTAATCCTACATCACTATGACCACTATGTTCCAAAGTGTCCAATTTGAAATGTTTGTTTGATTCATCTCCCGTTATAGCTTCCTCCTCTTGTTTTCGAATGTGTTTTGCAGCTACACAGTCACAATAATCACATCTTAAAGTTCCAGTAAATTCCTCACATTCATGACAATTTAAACATTTCCCTCTGTCAATGCTTCGTATGTCTTTCATTTTGGCAATCAAATAATGACAAATTCTTTCAACAAATTAAAAGTGATTAAGCAAGACACACAATGTCAATGAGAATAGACGCAACAAATTAAGTGCAAATAAATCGATGTGTTACGCAACTCACATGACGCAACTAGTGCAAAAGGTTCAATATCTACTGGGTAATTTACTGAAGATTATTAATTGTGACAGTGTAATTAAATTTAATCAATATCAAAACTTGTGTAAATAAGTTTCAGCAGGTGTGGAAATTTTAATGACAAAGAGTTTGGGAAATTCAGTGAAGATCGTTGCACAACAAACTGAAATTTATGACCCATTGATATATCACAATCGGTCAATTACTACCTTTTGATATATTTCCTCGGTAAAATTGCACCCCATTGATATATTTGACGGATCAAAAAAGGGACCCATTCCAGCAGCACATATGTATATACCTTTATATAGGAAGAGACCCCCCCCCCCGTGGTATGGGATTTGCTCATTTTTGAAGGTTGCGTTTAGTTCTCTGCAGAATGTCTACAATTTATAACCTTCAGGCCTGTTGTTTTAAATTAAAAAAAAATGTTTTGTGTCAATACAAATAAAATGTTTTGATTGTTTTGGTTTTTTTTGGTATGCATTTACATGTATATATATACACCATATCAGTATTTGGAAATCTGTTCCCCTTGACCAAAAAACCTCTTTTGCTTAAACTTATGAGATAATACAACAATAACTTTTCCATTGTGGTGTCAGATATATTATCTATCATGTCAGACGTTTAAATTTTACTGGAATTTTTGCAGTAATGGCAGATAAATAGTGATAAGGTGTATTGCTTTGATTATATAATACATGTACACATTTAAGTTGTACCTCAAAATTTGGCCAGATAGATTCTTCCATTTCTCTGGTAACAATCTGTCTGCAATTTCTGCACAAACCTATATAAAAAAAAGAAATAATTTTGATACTTGCACTTTCAAGCTAATTTTTGAATTTATAAAAAAAGTACAAATGTGTGTGATAAATTTTAAAATTTTGTACATTTTATTTTAAATTTAATAAGTGTATCATGTCTATGGGCCTAGGGATAATATAATTTTATTACTACAATTGTTTTATTCTGTGAAAAACCAAATCATGCAATGAACAGATTGTCAAGAAATATATAAATAATGAACATGTATATGGGGAAATCATTGTTGCATTCATAAGTCTTGATTGTTTTCTAAATTTTTTACAGTAACACTTGTATGCAGGGATTGAAGTTTAAATTTTGGCACATTCATAAATGTATGACATGTCACAGAAGACCACATCTTAAATTTTGTCCCAACTGTATATATAGTTCTATTCAAGAAAAGCAGACATTTCAGTAGACCCTGTACCATATTTTTGTCTGTATTACATTGTATTATATCATAAAAAACAACCATTTTTGGAGTAAATGTGTACATTATACTAGATTATGGAGTGTGTGTCCGAGCGAGAACTTCTCTATGTTCATTACTTTAGGAATATCTATCAAAAAGTAGTATTTTAATATTCAGCCCCATTCATCTATTTAGTCAGACGTCAGTCGCTACCTTGATATACCCTATCTTTTGTTAAATTTGTCGGGTAACTTATGACAATAAGCATTTGACGTCTTGAGCCGAACAGTTTTATCATTTTTACACAATTTAATCTACTGTGTGATGGTTCATATTCTGGACGCCAGTCTTTGCTCCTTTGTAATAAATCTACATACCAAAAAACAAATATGAAGCTTAGAAATGGAAAAATATTAAATACTAAACTCGTTCAAAGGGTATCTACACGTCTCAATCTTCAGAATCGCTTATCTAAAAATACTACCATAGCTAACGTTTTTAACAATAAAAATCGTGGTTACCCTTCTATCGATAAGTGTCATGCCAAAAAATGACTTACGTGTCCCCGTCTTTCCACCAACAATACAGTAAGGTCCACATTTAATGGTCGCACATTTTCTCTAAATTTTGAAACTGATATTACTTGAAAAACAAACAGTATTATTTATTTACTCACATGAAACAAACCGGGATGCGGTATTCAGTACGTAGGTGAAACTGGGCGATATTTATCTAAACGCACGCAAGAACACCTGTATCGTTTTAAAAGACCCAATAAATTCAAAAGTATCATTTATCAACATCTTAAGAAGCACAGTCATCCTATTAAATATTTAACAGTTCAACCTTTAGAAGTAGTAAATAAGCAGCCTGGGGAATCTCATTCCAAGTTTGTACGATCACGAAAAATAAATGAATTAAATTGGATTAAAAAATTACAGACAGTCTACCCTCTCGGTCTTAATGATAATATCATGGGAATTGGCAATATATCAAGAACCGATTCTGTTAACATTTTGGATATAGTTTCTAAAACTGTTCGTAAAAATCGTTCTCATGGACGCAGAAAAAATCGCAATCAAAGAAAATTTCGGACCAACCATACAAATATTTCGGACCTAATTTCCATTTCAAAAAACAACGGCAGACATTATCTGTTAACCAAGCTTTGTTCTTTACCTATAAATAAATTAAATAAAATTTTAGAGGATTGCAACACAATTTCATATTACAGTCCTAAGTATGAAATTGTCCAAATTATAATGGCATATTGTTATTCTAAACTGTTTCCAAAAATTGATCGCCCTGAAGATCATAAAAAACATTTTATTAAAATAAAGTATGTCAATAAAGGTTTTGATTTTGTAAATATTGCCGGTATTTTTAACGACCATTCTGTTAAAGACCAAATTCCTGGATATTTTGATAATACTGAACTCCCTCTCATTTGTTATATTTACAAGAAATCTACCCGAAAATATGTGTTTAATTATAGCCAATTGTGTAAAGATGTAAATATCACTGAAAATACACCTATGTCGTGTAATTGTAGTAATTCAGAATACACCTATGGACCAATTTCCCATGTTATAACAGGAGACCTTAACATCGTTCGCGACCGAGAGTTAAAATCATTCCTCAGTAAAGGACCTAAATATCGTCCCCCGTCAACTATTAACTGGAATGAGTGTCGTAATATCATCAACGACTCACTCCGCGCCTACTGTTTGAAATGGGTAAAACGGGAAAAAGCTGACAAAAAATCTTTGGACTCTTTTTTTAATTCAGTAATGAAGATAGTTGATATTCGAATACAACATTTTAAAGAACATTTTACCCTCAACAAAAACTATAAAAACCCTATTTCGCGTATCAAAAATAAACTAACAGAACTAGCCAAGGAATTTGTTTTTGTTCTGGCTGATAAAGCTGCGAATAATATCATTATTGTTTGACGTAAATTTTATATAGAGGTTCTGCAAAAGGAAATCACGAATTCACCAACATTCCAACTGACTTCATTTTCAGAAAACGACATCTGTAACAAACATAAACTTTTAGCTACTTCTTTACAAGCAGAACCAAACACAATGAAAGTCCCAACTATGTACTGGCTTCCGAAGCTGCACAAAAAACCTTACAAATATAGATTTATTTCATCTTCCAGCCATTGTTCAACTACTAAATTGTCTGTTTTACTTACTAGTACACTTGGTACAATAAACTAGAGGCTCTAAAGAGCCTGTGTCGCTCACCTTGGTCTATGCGCATATTAAACAAAGGACACAAATGGATTCATGACAAAATTGTATTTTGGTGATGGTGATGTGATTGAAGTTCTTACTTTACTGAACGATTTTGCTTCTTACAATTATATCTATCATGAACTTTGCCCATTAGTAACAGAGAACTATATTTGGTAAAAATTTACATAAATTTACCAAATTAATGAAAATTGTTAAAAATTGACTATAAAGGGCAATAACTCCTTAAGGGGTCAATTGACCATTTAGGTCATGTTGACTTATTTGTAGATCTTACTTTGCTGAACATTATTACTGTTTACAGTTTATCGCTATCTATAATAGTATTCAAGATAACCAAAAACGGCAAAATTTCTTTAAAAATTACCAATTGGAGGGCAGCAACCCAACAACCAGTTGTCCAATTCATCTGAAAAATTCAGGGCAGATAGATATTGACTTGATTAACAATTTAACTTCTTGTCAGATTTGCTCTAGATGCTTTGGTTTCATAGTTATAAGCAAAAAACTGCATTTTACCCCTATGTTCTATTTTTAGCCGTGGCGGCCTTCTTGGTTGAATGGCCAGGTCATCGGACACATTTTTCAAACTAGATACCCCAAAGATGATTGTGGCCTAGTAGTTTCAGTGGAGATTTTGTAAAAGATTACTTAGATTTATGAACTAGAGGCTCTAAAGAGCCTGTGTCGCTCACCTTGGTCTATGTGCATATTAAACAAAGGACACAAATGGATTCATGACAAAATTGTATTTTGGTGATGGTGATGTGTTTGAAGTTCTTACTTTACTGAATGATTTTGCTTCTTACAATTATATCTATAATGAACTTTGCCCATTAGTAACAGAGAACTATATTTGGTAAAAATTTACATAAATTTACCAAATTAATGAAAATTGTTAAAAATTGACTATAAAGGGCAATAACTCCTTAAGGGGTCAATTGACCATTTAGGTCATGTTGACTTATTTGTAGATCTTACTTTGCTGAACATTATTGCTGTTTACAGTTTATCGCTATCTATAATAGTATTCAAGATAACCAAAAACGGCAAAATTTCTTTAAAAATTACCAATTGGAGGGCAGCAACCCAACAACCCATTGACCGATTCATCTGAAAATTTCAGGGAAGATAGATCTTGACCTGATAAACATTTTTATCCCATGTCAGATTTCCTCAAAATGCTTTGGTTTTTGAGTTATAAGCCAAAAACTGCATTTTACCCCTATGTTCTATTTTTAGCGGTGGCGGCCATCTTGGTTGGTTGACCAGGTCACGCCACACATTTTTTAAACTAGATACCCCAAAGATGATTGTGGCCAAGTTTGAATTAATTTGGCCCAGTAGTTTCAGAGGAGAAGATTTTTGTAAAAGATTACTTTAATTTACGAAAAATGGTTAAAAATTGACTATAAAGGGCAATAACTCCTAAACGGGTCAACTGACCATTTTGGTCATGTTGACTTATTTGTAGATCTTACTTTGCTGAACATTATTGCTGTTTACAGTTTATCTCTATCTATAATAATATTCAAGATAATAACCAAAAACAGCAAAATTTCCTCAAAATTACCAATTCAGGGGCAGCAACCCAACAACCGATTGACCGATTCATCTGAAAATTTCAGGGCAGATAGATCTTGACCTGATAAACATTTTTACCCCATGTCAGATTTGCTCTAAATGCTTTGGTTTTTGAGTTATAAGCCAAAAACTGCATTTTACCCCTATGTTCTATTTTTAGCCGTGGCGGCCATCTTGGTTGGTTGACCGGGTCACGCCACACATTTTTTAAACTAGATACCCCAATGATGATTGTGGCCAAGTTTGGTTTGATTTGGCCCAGTAGTTTCAGAGGAGAAGATTTTTGTAAAAGTTAACGACGACGGACGCCGGACGCCGGACGCCGGACGCCAAGTGATGAGAAAAGCTCACTTGGCCCTTCGGGCCAGGTGAGCTAAAAATGGTTAAAGATTGACTATAAAGGGCAATAACTCCTAAAGGGGTCAACTGACCATTTTGGTCATGTTGACTTATTTGTAGATCTTACTTTGCTGAACATTATTGCTGTTTACAATTTATCTCTATCTATAATAATATTCAAGATAATAACCAAAAACAGCAAAATTTCCTCAAAATTACCAATTCAGGGGCAGCAACCCAACAACCGATTGACCGATTCATCTGAAAATTTCAGGGCAGATAGTTCTTGACCTGATAAACATTTTTATCCCATGTCAGATTTCCTCAAAATGCTTTGGTTTTTGAGTTATAAGCCAAAAACTGCATTTTACCCCTATGTTCTATTTTTAGCGGTGGCGGCCATCTTGGTTGGTTGACCAGGTCACGCCACACATTTTTTAAACTAGATACCCCAAAGATGATTGTGGCCAAGTTTGGATTAATTTGGCCAAGTAGTTTCAGAGGAGAAGATTTTTGTAAAAGATTACTTTAATTTACGAAAAATGGTTAAAAATTGACTATAAAGGGCAATAACTCCTAAACGGGTCAACTGACCATTTTGGTCATGTTGACTTATTTGTAGATCTTACTTTGCTGAACATTATTGCTGTTTACAGTTTATCTCTATCTATAATAATATTCAAGATAATAACCAAAAACAGCAAAATTTCCTCAAAATTACCAATTCAGGGGCAGCAACCCAACAACCGATTGACCGATTCATCTGAAAATTTCAGGGCAGATAGATCTTGACCTGATAAACATTTTTATCCCATGTCAGATTTCCTCAAAATGCTTTGGTTTTTGAGTTATAAGCCAAAAACTGCATTTTACCCCTTTGTTCTATTTTTAGCCGTGGCGGCCATCTTGGTTGGTTGACCAGGTCACGCCACACATTTTTTAAACTAGATACCCCAAAATGATTGTGGCCAAATTTGGATTAATTTGGCCAAGTAGTTTCAGAGGAGAAGATTTTTGTAAAAGATTACTTTAATTAACGAAAAATGGTTAAAAATTGACTATAAAGGGCAATAACTCCTAAACGGGTCAACTGACCATTTTGGTCATGTTGACTTATTTGTAGATCTTACTTTGCTGAACATTATTGCTGTTTACAGTTTATCTCTAACTATAATAATATTCAAGATAATAACCAAAAACAGCAAAATTTCTTCAAAATTACCAATTCAGGGGCAGCAACCCAACAACCGATTGACCGATTCATCTGAAAATTTCAGGGCAGATAGATCTTGACCTGATAAACATTTTTACCCCATGTCAGATTTGCTCTAAATGCTTTGGTTTTTGAGTTATAAGCCAAAAACTGCATTTTACCCCTATGTTCTATTTTTAGCCGTGGCGGCCATCTTGGTTGGTTGACCGGGTCACGCCACACATTTTTTAAACTAGATACCCCAATGATGATTGTGGCCAAGTTTGGTTTGATTTGGCCCAGTAGTTTCAGAGGAGAAGATTTTTGTAAAAGTTAACGACGACGGACGACGGACGCCAAGTGATGAGAAAAGCTCACTTGGCCCTTCGGGCCAGGTGAGCTAAAAACCTGATAATAAATTGTTCAAATAAGGCCTTTGAAAATAGTGGAATTAATTACTTTTGGAGTGTCAAAAACTCGTTGGAAGTACTTGATAAATTGCATGCATATATTGGTGATTTTGAATCTGTTCGAAGTTTTGATTTTTCTACCCTATATACCACTTTGCCTCATATTCTTATTAAGAAAAAATTCACATCCCTAATTAACTGGGCATTTAAAAAGTCGGAATGCGAGTACATATGTTCAAACTCTTTTAGATCATTTTTTAGTAGCAATAAACAAAAGAACTATGTCAATTGGACATGCTTTGATACTATTTATGCACTTGAATTTTTACTTGATAACATTTTTGTTCGCTTTGGAGATTCCGTATATCGTCAAGTTATTGGAATTCCAATGGGGACTAACTGTGCACCACTTATTGCGGACCTGTTTTTGTATTGTTATGAGTTACAATTTATGACTAAAATTAGCAAAGACCCATCAAAACAACATTTGATACAAAAATTTAACAATACTTTTAGATATTTGGATGATATATTGGCTCTAAATAATGACGACTTCAGTATGTATACTAAAGAAATTTATCCTGTAGAACTTACTTTAAATAAAGCTAATGATAACAATGACCACTGCCCTTTCCTCGATCTTGATATCTATATCATAAACGGGAAGCTTAATACAAAAATTTATGATAAAAGAGATGATTTTTCATTTCCTATTGTTAATTATCCATTATTAGATGGTGACGTTCCCTTGTCACCATCTTATGGTGTTTATATATCTCAACTTGTACGATTCACTCGTGTATGTAACAATGTATTAGATTTTAGCGAGAGAAATTTATGTATTACTGAAAAATTATTACACCAGGGTTTTCGATATCACAAACTGGTCAAAACATTTACTAAATTTTATCACCGGTATAAGGAAATAATTCGTAAATATAACTCAACATGCAGACATCTTATACGTTTAGGTATTTCACATCCAAAATTTTATGGAAATATTCTTTATAAAGCACAAAAATGTCAGTATTCTCCTCAGAAACTAACAAAACCTTTAAATAGACTTATTAAAAGGGGATATAGTTACGATACTGTTGTCAGGTCATTAAAGATTGCATATTTTGGCTTTAACATTGATTCACTGATAGGGTCTTTGCATCGGAACTAAACACATTTATTTCTAAAAAAACAGTTGTTGGCATGACACGGGTTATGTTCTTCTCATATATTTTATGATAGTATGATACTAAACCCCTAACGGGAGGGATTGTACCTGATATTCATATGATGAAGACATAATCTTTCAATCAGTTTAATTGAGGTCTGGAGCTGGCATGTCAGTTAACTGCTAGTAGTCTGTTGTTATTTATGTATTATTGTCATTTTATTTATTTTCTTTTGTTACATCTTTTGACATCAGACTCGGACTTCTCTTGAACTGAATTTTAATGTGCGTATTGTTATTCTTTTACTTTTCTACATTGGCTAGAGGTATAGGGGGAGGGTTGAGATCTCATAAACATGTTTAACCCCGCCGCAATTTTGCGCCTGTCCCAAGTCAGGAGCCTCTGGCCTTTGTTAGTCTTGTATGATTTTAAATTTTAGTTTCTTGTGTATAATTCGGAGTTTAGTATGACGTCCATTATCACTGTACTATTATGCATATTTTAGGGGCCAGCTGAAGGACACCTACGGGTGCGGGAATTCTCGCTACATTGAAGACCCATTGGTTGCCTTCGGCTGTTGTTTGCTCTATGGTCGGGTGGTTGTCGCTTTGACATATTCACCATTTCCTTTCTCAATTTTATTTTTATGGTGTACACATATGGTTTGAAAGGCACCTACATTACTCCAAAAATGGTTGGTTTAAATGATATAATACAGACAAAAAATATGGTTCTTCAGACCTTGGAAGTTCTATATTGACAATATATTACTTTCATGTTCAGACTTTAAAAAATTGCATACATGTAGCCACTAGTACTAGCAAGACAAAATGTAAACCTACTTAGATTTTTTTTTTAAAATACATGTTTAGCATAGCTCCCCCCCCCCCCCCCCCCTGAATATCTGAATAAGTTTATTCAACTTCGATGCCCTGAATATTAATATTTTCTAGAAAATGGACTCAGGGCAAATGTGTTATTAGGGCGAACAGACATGATACAGTTCAGACTGAAAATTAAGATTAATTCACTCTACCCCCACATTTGTTCCACATTACTCTTTAAAAAAATTGTCAGTACTACACTGCAAATTAAGGGCTTGGGTTCTGAAGTTTTATTAAGTTATCAAACAGCCTCCTAATTATCTTTAAACTTGAGATGATTACCTGATCCTATTGGAAGCACAACTCCTCTGGTTCTCAAAAGGTGGTGGCTTATCTGAGGCGTGACTGCCCGGTCGGATTCAGGCTTGGATTTACCCTTGTGGTCAGGATGACCACATAATATGCTGCTCCTCCTCCACTTCATACCGAGAGAATACCTGTGGTTCGGACACCCCAAATATTCTCCCATGACAGAAAATATTCCAGCCCGAAAGCAAATTAAATGTCCCTCATTTAAATTTGTCAATTTTCCCAGTTTGTTAGAAATTAAGTGATTTCTTATATCCTTAATGCATTCCTTTTACAAAATCACAGCGTTTTCAGCGGGATAGAAGATTGATGTATCACATTTTACATTACTAAAGCATGAGAAACTGCATCTCATCTCAACGTCTGCTTCCATAGTTGTTGATATGGAATATAAACAATAGACATTTTATGGTTTTCAAGTAAGAGAGCTCCATAATTTTACGGGAAAAGGGAGATAATTTCAGGCAAACTAACAAATTTTCAAATTTCTTTTTCTACACTTTTATTAAAAAAAAACACACTTTTACCATGTTTACATGATAAACATAGAAAAGTTATAAAACTTCAATTTGGTGTATAATTATACTGGGTTCTTAGTTGTTCATCCAAATAAGCATCATTCAATAGTGTGCAATTTACAAAGGAATGATAGGAACAACTAGTGATTTAATATCATTATTTTTATTTGTACTACTATTTGTTGGTGATTTTTTTTGTATATTCTTATCTTTAATACTGTAGTGAAGATATTTATACACAAAAAACTGAGAATTGGAATATTGGATGAATCACTTTTTTTAAGATCTGCCTGGTTCTAAAAATAGCTGTACTTTAAAATATGTTATTAATAAAAGCTTTAATAACTGTCAAATCAGAAAGAAGTAAATATACACTTTAATGCTACATTAGTTTTATGCACTAAATGTGCATATTTTGAATAGTGCTTGAAAGCAAAAGGATTGATAATCTAAATAAATACACTCAAATTGAGCACTAACAACTGATAAGTGGCCTCCAGTGGACAAGTCAAACCATGGAAAAAAAATTACCTGCCTGCCTGGTTTGTTTACAAAGAGTAGACCCGGGGGAGGGAAACAGACATTCTTTTAAATGTGGCCTCAATGGTACAGAACATGCATATTATATACATATACATAAAATTGAGAATGGAAATGGGGAATGTGTCAAAGAGACATCAACTTGCCCATAGAGCCAACAACAGTGGAACGCCACCAATGGGTCTTCAATGCAAAGAGAAACTCCAGCATCCTGAGGAGTCCTTCAGCTGTCCCCTAAACAAATATGTATACTAGTTCAGTGATAATGTATACAATTATAGATAAATACTTACGTTGCTTCTGTGAAGGTAAACTTATCAACTCCAAATACTTTTCCCAGAGGATCTTTTTTACAGAACACGATACTAGGGTCATTTGGATTATACAACTGTCTGCTACCAATGTAATCCTTCAGATAACTACAGACCTTCAATTTACACATAAACCAGTTGAAATTAAGAATGCAAGTTTTTATAGTGTCAAAATTGATATGGTAGCATTTTTACAATAACATGAATAATAAAAACTTGACATAAATTTCTTCATTTATTATTATGTTTACAGTATTTAAATATGTTGATTGCAATAAAGATAAAATCACTACTGAAAATATGAATAAAAGCTTTAATTATTGTGAAACCTGGTGCTGTGCAGTTTTGGCATTAATAAAATCATGGAAATAATTTCTGAATTCAGAGAAATTTTTACTCTTTTCTGGTTAACACTTCCCATGATGCACCTACTTGTTTAAGTACAATGACGGTCAAGAAATTCACGTCTGGGTCTGACCTACAAATATAAGACGAACATTAATTTTGACATTTGCTTTCAATACAATTCTCATGTTTACAAGTTCTACTATAGATAGATAAAAAGATTACAAATTAACAAATATCCAGAAAACATAATTCCCTCTACTATACATTGTAGTAGGTGAGGCAAACAAATCTCCAACATTTTAAGAAACTGCCAACACTCTCTGATAACTTACCATAGGATAATTGACTTCATATTCTTCAGTTGTTATGCAATGGGACTCTGTGAGTTGCTTCAAAGTAGATACATTTGATCCTGCAGGTGTGCTGTATGAATCAGGAGACTGTCGTACAATTAAATTTGGATTATTGCACACGTTTACTTGGCTTGATGTTACTTGACCACTTACAGTGTAATTGTGCTGAAATAAAATGAAATTATGAAAATATTTAAATTGAATTAAGGATGCACACCTCTGAGTGATTTTTGGGTTTATAAGTCTTGTAAAGACATTATAAATCATATGGTGGTGCACTTCTTTTTTAGCAATGTTTAGCTACAGCCCTTTTAAAGTACCAAATTTTCATGATTTTCCCATTTTTCATCAATTTTTACCTATTTTTGGGCTATTATCATGAAAAAAACACCCAAATCCACAATTAAACTTTTTTTCATCATTGTTCATACTTTCAATTAAGATGAAGAGGACCAATCTGCAGTGGCGGATCC
The DNA here is from genome assembly GCF_963676685.1 of Mytilus edulis. NCBI lineage: Eukaryota > Metazoa > Mollusca > Bivalvia > Mytilida > Mytilidae > Mytilus > Mytilus edulis. Next base: position 72,300,119 of record NC_092350.1, on the reverse strand, counting down.
AGGGGGGGTTCCGAAAGTTGGAATCCCCCCTTTTTTTTGGCCGATCAATGCATTTGAATGGGAGCATATAGTTAGAATCCACCCTTTACTCTGTGTTGGGGACCCCCCCCCTTTAAAATGGCTGGATCCACCACTGAATCTGAATAAGTTTAAATTAAAATTACTATACATAGGTAGGTATTAATATAAGAAAGTTTTATCATATTTTGATGCTTTTTGAGTCAAATTCACCATGCTGTCGATTTTGTAAATTTGTGTGTTTGAAGAACAAAATGCATATTTTTTTAACTTCTTTGTTATAAATGATTGAGAAAATACATATCTAAGAAATTTGAAAAGAAAAAAGAGATATGGGATGTACATGCTTCTGGTAAAATCATTTTTTGTACCCCTCACCCATTATCTAAAAATTTTGCCTAAAAAGACTGACTGGATAATGTTGATTGGTAATAAAATTTTAAAAATTGATAACTCAACCAGATGCTCCGCAGGGCGCAGCTTTATACGACCGCACAGGTTGAACCCTGGACGGTTGGGGCAAGTATGGACACAACATTCAAGCTGGATACAGCTCTAAATTTGGATTGTGATTAAATAGTTGACACAGCATAGGTTTCTGACACAGAATGAATGTGGTCTAATGAACTTAAAAATTTGTTTTTGCCTTTGAGCAAATGAGAAAAATTTAACCCGCCCCCCTTTTTTTCACACACCCCTTTCCCCTTTTCCAAAACTGATCTCAATTCAAATTTCTAATGGAGTTTGCAACAATAACTACTCATTTAAATATATCATAAAATATTAAAATGTAACAAAAGGTGCTTGTTATCACTGAATGGTAAAGATTGTTTTAATTTATCAGTTGGTAGTAAAAGTGAATATACATTGTATATTGTATAAAACAATGATTTAAGTTGACTCAGGCCACAATTAAAAATATTTTGGTTTGCCCAAACCCTACCCAAAGGTTGAGACAGTGGGTAGGTAGGTAGGCATTTTCTTTTTTGTTTTTTTGAAAAAGAGAAATTGAAGTATCGGGTGTCTATTAGTCTTAATGCCTATCTGATAAAAAAAAACTTCTTCAAATCAGGACAAAAAAAGAATTTGAGTAGGCAGCTTTTTTCTGGGTAGGTAGCGTTTGGGCAAACATACCTATTCTTTTTTATGGCCTCAATTACTATTCTGGACAAAGAAAGATAACTCCAATCAATTGAAAATTTCTTGCTATTGCACAATATTGTGCAATTAGATATTTCTGGCTATTGCGCAATACTGTGCAATTGAAAATATTTACTATTGCACAATACTGTGCAATTGAAGATTTCTTGCTATTGCGCAATACTGAGCAATTGAAAATTTCTTGCTATTGCACAATACTGTGCAATTGAAGATTTCTTGCTATTGCTGAATACTGTGCAATTGAAAATTTCTTGCTATTGCACAATTCTTAATATAATAATTTTGGATCCTGATTTGAACAAACTTGAAAACTGGGCCCATAAACAAAAATCTAAGTACATGTTTAGATTCAGCATATCAAAAAAGCATAAGAATTCAATTTTTGTTAAAATCAAATTTAGTTTAATTTTGGACCCTGTGAACTTTAATGTAGACCAATTTGAAAACGGGACCAAAAATTAAGAATCTACATACACAGTTAGATTTGGCATATCAAAGAACCCCAATTATTCAATTTTTGATGAAATCAAAAAAAGTTTAATTTTGGACCCTGATTTGGACCAACTTGAAAACTGGGCCAATAATAAACAAGAGGCTGTCACAACGACAGCAAACCGGATTTATTAACATTAATTTGTGTCCTGGCAATATCACAAGAACCATTACTGATGAATGGTGAAAGTGAAAATCGTCAATATCAAATTTGACCTCCATTTTGTCATCAGTATCAACATATTAAAATTTGAAAAGCTTAGATTGAATGGTTCATGAGTAAATGCAACAACCTGAATGGAAACACCATTTTACGATCTTTCAAGAACCATAACTCCTGAACGGTAAAAGTCAAAATCGTCATTATTGAACTTGACCTCTATTTTGTCATCAGTAACAACATATTAAAATTTCAAAAGCTTTGGTTGAATGGTTCATGAGAAAATGCACGGACACGACAGGAAACCATTTTTCAATCTTTCAAGAACCATAACTCCTGAACGGTAAAAGTCAAAATCGTCATTATTGAACTTGACCTCCATTTTGTCATCAGTAACAGCATATTAAAATTTCGGAAGCTTTGGAAGAACAGTTCATGCATAAATGCACGGACACGACTGGAAACTCCATTTTTCAATCTTTCAAGAACCATAACTCCTGAACGATAAAAGTCAAATTCGTCATTATTGAACTTGACCTCCATTCTTTCATTAGTAACAACATATTAAAATTTGGGAAGCTTTGGTAGAACAGTTCATGCGTAAATGCACGGACAACTGCATTTTTCAATCTTTCAAGAACCATAACTCCTGAACGGTAAAAGTCAAAATCGCCATTATTGAACTTGACCTTCGTATAGTTGTCAGGAATAACATATTAAAATTTTAAAAGCTTTGGTTGAACGGTTCATGAGTTAATGCACGGACAACATTTGATTGCCGCCCGCCCGCCCGCCCGCCCGCCCGACCGCCCGGCCGCCCGGCCGCCCGCCGTACATCCCCAAATCAATAACCGACATTTTTGTCACAAAAATCCGGTTAAAAATCTAAGTACATGTACATTTTTAGATTCAACATATTAAAGAACCCCAAGGATTCAATTTTTGTCAAAATCAAACTAAGTTTAATTTTTGACCCTTTGGACCTTAATGTAGACCAATTTGAAAACGGGACCAAAAATTAAGAATCTACATACACAGTTAGATTTAGCATATCAAAGAACCCCAATTATTCAATTTTTGATGAAATCAAACAAAGTTCAATTTTGGACCCTTTGGGCCCTTATTCCTAAACTGTTGGGACCAAAACTCCCAAAATCAAACCCAACCTTCCTTTTATGGTCATAAATCTTGTGTTTAAATTTCATAGATTTCTATTTACGTAAATTATGGTGCGAAAACCAAGAATAATGCTTATTTGGGCCCCTTTTTGGCCCCTAATTCCTAAACTGTTGGGACCTCAACTCCCAAAATCAATCCCAACCTTCCTTTTGTGGTCATAAACCTTGTGTTTAAATTTCACTGATTTCTATTTACTTATACTAAAGTTATTGTGCGAAAAACCAAGAAAATGCTTATTTGGGCCCTTTTTGGCCCCTAATTCCTAAAATGTTGGGACCAAAACTCCCAAAATCAATCCCAACCTTCCTTTTGTGGTCATAAACCTTGTGTCAAAATTTCATCGATTTCTATTCACTTTTACTCAAGTTAGAGTGCGAAAACTAAAAGTATTCGGACGACGACGACGATGACGCCAACGTGATAGCAATATACGACGAAAAATTAAAATTTTTGTGGTCGTATAAAAACTACTCATTGTAATTACACAATCGTTTGATTATAATATTTTTTTAAATTCATTAATATTTTCCCCTTGTATCACATATTAAGGTCTTCAATGCAGCCAGAAATTCCCTCATCCTTCAGATGTCCCCTAAACAGCTAAATAAATATATATGTAAACCTCAGGTCTGTGTACGACCTCAAATCTGTTTCTCAAATTTATGCCCCATTGTGACGTCCATCGCTAATCTATGTCCGTAAAAAAGATTCGGTCTCAAATCTGTGTCCGATTTTCAATCGTGACGTCATTTGCAAATCTATGTCCGTTAAAAAAGATAAGGCCTCAAATCTGTGTAATGTTTTAAATCCTTTTTCCAGTTTGTTTCGCCATGTGCACATTTATGCCCATCTAATAAGTTCGGCATTGTAGGTTTTTTGTTTTATAAAACGTTTCTCAACATCATAGTTTACGAACGAACGAAACTCTCCAACGTATTGTTATGGAGTAGTAATTTTGTAAAAATAAAATCCACGATAAATTTCTTCCGATATACCCGTGTGTTTAAAGACAACAGTTATTAATTTCTTAGTCTTTTTGCAACCTTGTATTTTATTTTTGTGGGTAAACATTAGTGTTCCAATTTGTTTTCTATTGTTGAATGTTACATATTCTTACGTTGAGTTTCGTTTGTTTACATGTCGTATATGCTTTTCATTTATCTGCCTAATCCATTTTAAAAGATCATTGTTATGTAATGTTAATGTTAAAAACAATTGGCGCGTCTGGTTTGTATTTGATTGATTGTTTGATGTTAAACGTTCAGTGGCAAGTATTCCATGAATTTCACGACAAGATTAATTAGCGTTTGATAACGGATTGAAAAGTGATTAATATGACACAAGTTTAGTATTTTTCTTTTATTATATCGACACATCCTTTATAAATATGGAACGAATAAAGGAGAATTGTTTGGGTATAGACTGTCTCCTAAAATAAAGCACCGAACAGGATAGTCTTAAGGTGCACTAGGTCCAAGTAGTCCGACTTGCTGATACGCATGAGCGTATGCATGAGCGTCATTTACATGCTCAAGAGTATCTTGGATAAATATGTCGTGAACACCACTATTTATTTAAAAGAAAATTATCTTTTAGGAAAAGGTTACAGAAATATACAGGAGCACTCGACCAATCGTAAAGTAATAGTTTTGTGTATTCTTGTTGAAAGGTGCATATTTTTATAAATGTCCTTGGTCTAAATATTTTATATTCTTTCACAAAATTTTTCAATAAATAAGATTTCCAACTGTCATTGATTGAACCATAAATTGTATATTATATGATATATATCAAGTCAGTATGATATGTCTACGACTCTAAACATGCTAAATGGTCTTAAAAAATACAGCATGTATATATTCTTTTTTAAATAAAAGACATTTCAAAAGGAAGAAGAACACAGCCGATAGTCCAATATTATTAAATAAATTATTTCTGCCTCTTTTCTCGTTATGGCAAGTAACGTTAAGTTAGGGCAATTTTCGTTCGTTCCTAAGATGTTGAGAAACCTCCAATAATATAAGTCATTTCCCTTAATTTAATATTAAGTTGGTATGTGTTCTCCATGTGTGTGCAAGGGCTCAAATATAGTTTATGGTTAAGTAAATCTGGCTAAATTATTTCGCTGGTATTTATAATATTGTTTAAAGTACGGTCTTATGACTTTTTTTATTAAGTCATTTCTCCATGTATGTGGTTAAAATCTTTACATGACTTATGTGTTAATATTGTATGCCGCCTTCAAAAATGAAACTGCACATATTTATTTACTAAAAAGACAGTAAAGGATGAATATTTGGAACGTCTATGACGCAATATTAAAAAGGACATAGATTTGCTGAAAGGACATAGATTTGAGGCCGGACATAGCTTTGAAGCTTACATATATACTAGTTCAGTGATAATTAACATTAACAATGTACACAAAGCAATGGATGAAGGAAGTGGTATTTTGTGAAGTTCTAGAATGTTTTTAGACAATAGGAAATCAGGATCGAAATGAGCATTAGAAAATTGGCATTTTTTAGCAATAATTGGGAACAACAATACACCTTATCCCTATTTGTCTGCTATTACTGGATATCACACAGGTTCCCATAAAATTTTGACTTCATAAAGCAAAATATCTGACACCACAATGAAAAAGTGATTGTTGTTGACGTCAAAAGTTTAAGCGGCCGGGTCAGCCAGGATTAGCGATAAGGTGTATGAAAACATACCTTAAGAAATGTTTTTTTATTCAAAAGTGCAGAAAAAAACGTATTCAACACTGTTTTTCTACGCTGTAGTGACGTCAATGCGTAGTTTCCCCATGTCTTACATTATGTAAGTTCAAACACAAATACCTAACGAACTGACAAGATGACCGATTTTAGACTACGGTTGGATACCCATTCCGGTCTAGGTCCCCGAGATGTGTGTGGGAGGATGAAAATCACCCTACTTATGGTACTGAATTTCCAGCGCCCCGAGTCAAGATCAAACCTGGGACCTTTAGCACTGTAGCCATCGGTCTTAAATACTAGACCACGAACCCACATAATAAATTTTAAACAAAAACTGCCCAAATTATCTGCATAGCGATTATATTGCCTTCCGACAGAATTTCAGCTGTAAAATCTTGTGAATATGAGTTAGTAATTGTATTGTAACTGTATGAAAAAAAATTGTTTGTATCCATGTATCTATGCAAATCAATGTTCTTTTCCCTTATTCATGTATGCTCTGTATGTGTAAAGCAAAATTATATCCGGGTGAAATTTGATCCGGAGGAAAAAATGTCACAGTAGTTGTTGTTATTTTTTTATCCGGAGGAAAATATTTCCCTGGGATATTTTTTCCTTTGCCGTGAAATTCTATCTGGGTAGTTAACTTATTGAATAGTTATTAGAAAAAACTTGTCCTTTAAAAATACTATGAAATAATAATAGTGTATTTGAAATAAAGCGAAATTGTTAAAAAAAAATGTATTATAATAGGAAATAATTTCACAAATTATCCTTGAAAAAATTTCCTGAAATATTCAAGTCAATATCTATCCTTTTAAAAAGAAAATTATCATGAAACATAGGGAAGAAAACCAGAAGTAATTTCAAAGATCGTAATTGTGAAAATAATATCATGATTAAATAAGATTAATGAAATACATGTAAAAGTGAGTTGTTTTTAGATCTCAGTACAAATATAAATTTAAAAGTAAGGTAGAAATATAGTTGCATTACTACCATGACTACTGTTAACTAATAGAAGAATTTGATTATGATGATATTTTTAACTATATAAATAGTTTTGTCTGGGGACAGAGATGTAGTTGTTGATTATATCATGGAAGTAATATTTAGAAGGAATAACAACGTCGTCACTTCAAAGGTTTCATCTGCGTTACCGCCCATCTTTCAATAACTTGTTAATTGGTTCAATATCTGGCATGGAAGTTGATTCTCCGCATGTGATCGATCAAATCACTGACACTTATCGGTCATTTTCGTGTTCACGGAGAACTACGAACAGATAAGATTTTGTCGTTTATACGTGCGAAGTAACCCGAATAGTTCATTCGTTACATTCCGTTGATGTACGCTGCCGAAAGAGTCATTCGTTCAATTTTTATTTTAGTCCAATTTTTGCCTTTTTTTGGTTAGTTTGATCATAATAGTTTAAACCGACAGCTATCACATAGAACAAGATTGTGTCATTTCAATTTTAATATTTACAGACAGTTAAGAAAACATTTCCGTAAGTTAAGAAGATGATTGTAAAAAAAAAATACATTTGGACCCCCTTTATTTAATACGAAAAATCTAAATCCTTCTTGTATTTATAGTCAATTAAAATATTCACAATTCTAAACGGTTCTATCCTTCAATTTAAGGTCTTGATACATAAACTAATTTGTGTAAAAATGAATTTACCGTAAGACAGATAGATTCAAGCCCATTTCGTCGGTTTGTTATAATTTTTGCTGTATAGCTAATTATATTAGGCCGTTTTTATTAAATAAGTTGGTTTACGGATCCGCCGACCCGAATTTTCGCTAATTCAAATAAAAATAAACGCACATTTGCCCTTAAAAATTATTTCCGCCGACCTCATATTTATCGATTTACTAAGAAAATTTTAAACGGTATTTTTGTGTTTACGTTTCGTAATTCTGGTTCCTATTACTGCATTAAAAAATCGTGAACCAGTGCACCGGAAACGTGACTGGTTAGCTGTTCACGTGTTTGCGCATCCTTAAACCCTGACTTCCGTTTAGGAACCAGACGATATCAGGGCATGGTTTGTTTACTATGAATGAACCAGTGTACATCCATCTGGATGTGGACGTCCTAAACAATTCAATATTATCAGACAAAAAATTTGTGAAATGCCTTCGTCATGAAACCATAGGTCAAGTCATTAATGAACAATTAGAAAACTTTAATGTTGTGATTGAAGAAATAAGGGCCGGCAGTAGTGACCACGGCAAAATAAATGACAATGGAACCGTTACACCTGAAACTACACCGGTGGACGTTCTTATCAACTTTAATACCAAGTACCTTATGATAAAATGCCAGTGTGGAATTGTTCGTCCCATATGCCAATCATGTTTGGACCAAGGAAACATTCCAAATACCAGAAATGCCCTCAAAGTCGGGCAAAAAAGAAAAAAATAACAATTTACATTTGTTTTTAATAATTAAAAACATGCATACTGCTTTCATCAATTGCATATTTCACTTAATACAAATCTTTGTCTGTCAGATGTATGTTTATAGGGTTGATACATATAAAAAAGATGTGGTGTGTTTGCCAATGAGATGATTTTTCATAAAGAGACCAAATGACACAGAAATTAATAACTATAGATCACTGTACAGCCTTCTTCAATGAGCAAAGCCCATACCGCATAAGCTATAAAAGGCCCCAAAATGACAAATGTAAAACAATTTACGTGAGAAAACAAACAGCCTAATTAAATGTAAAAAAATGTACTAAAAAAAATTAACAAATATGTAACACACCAACAAACAATATTAAACCACTGAATTACAGGCTCCTGACAGTAAATTTCTGTTTATACTTTTAAATACTGTCTGATATGCTCTGTCCTTATAGGTGTTGACATGCAATATGCTCTTTAATAGATTTGCCTTTGTCTTTTAATATTGACTTGTTCTATGTGATGTGTTTTTGTTGTCGCATTTATTAATTCCACAAAACCTACAAAAGATGCTGAATAAAAGGTATTATCAAAAGGTTTTTCAAGTTTTACAGAACTATAAAAAAGTCTTTTCAATCAAGTTTAAATTATTTTTTTTTTTCCTCCTACCCTATTTTTTTGTGGCTGATATCCGTAAACCAAGTAAAAAAACAAAAACTGGAAAGATCTAGTTTAAATTTATTTTTTTTCCCTCCTCCTACCCGAAGTTTTTTGGGCTGATGTCCGTAAACCAACTTATTAAATAAAAACGGCCTTAATACAAGCATTCCACAATAATATATATTTACGAAAATATTATCCCCATTTTAGTTGTCCAGTTTCAATAATGCAATCAATGACATTTATGACATATACATAAATTTAGAATACTTGAAAGTAAATATTCTTTTATTCAATCTCGATTAACTTTGCACATTTCAACAGTAAAAAAATCTATGCCTACATTTGCCTACACTATTTTGTTTAACATCATGTGAAACCTGATCGATTCAACGGTATTTATCTGTTTAACTCGGGATCCGCTTTTAACCGGAAAATACTTTTAGAACAGTTTAAAACAAAAGGTAAAAAGCAAAAATATGCTAAATTAAATACAATTTTCCATGTTAAACTGCTGTAGTTTGAACAATTCTCGTCCGTTTTTCAAGTTTTTTACATCATACGACTTCATCTGAAGGCAGAGGTTTTATATGATACAGCGCCACCTTCTTATTAATAAACCTCGGATTTCACACAGGTACTTTAAAATTACCGGACTCGATAAAACCACGTGACTGATAAGAAATTCCAGATGCCATTTTACAACCGCGGTAACGCAGATAGTAACCAAAGGGGTCTTACCGCTGAGACTATAATTGGATGAAATTGTATGACTTTAGTACAGAGCTCAGCATGCTATAAATACATGCTAATTAGTCGTTGTTATTCCTTCTAAATATTACTTCCATGATTATATGGAAATCAGATAAATCATAGCATAACAATATATTGGAACAAAAGCATGTTTAACAGCTGGATAGTTTTAACCTGTGAAATGTTATCTGTCTTATTAAATCAAGTTGTAAGTCATCTTTTTATATAAATGAATATATAAAAAATAAGATTCAAGGAAAAATTTCACTTTAAAATAGATTCGGAAATATCTTTAAAATATAAATTGCTCATAATTACCTCCCTTTGATAAATTATGCAAATTTGGTCTACCATTGTGAAACATTTTATAATTATAGTCAGGTATATATTGATTGTGAGTAACTTACATAGTAGTTAATGGGACTCTATTTCACACGGTTCTGTGAAATATAGTACGGCAAATATATACCGGTACATACTATCCGCATAACACAGATAGATTTTCACTCCTCTGGAAAAAATCAACCTGTGAAAAATACTAGAAATTTGATGATAACTAGGTGGACATTTGGAAAATAAGTCTTTTCGGTGATTGTTTGTGCACAACTCTTGTTTTGAGATTTGAAGAAAATTTAGATAAACAAAATTGTTTTTTTTTTCCTAAACCATATAATGATACTTGTAGTTTTCCTGAATAATATTAGATGTTAATATCAAAATCTATTGTAAAAGGATTGATATTGATCATCTTATTTTGTTAAGAAACCAAATTGTTTAATTACTTTCATTTTTTTTATTTAAAATATCACTTGCATGATTATTAGTTATTATTAATAATAATAAATCATTTAATAATGTTAACAAACAATTGAATACAATGTACATCATGTACAATGATGTACATTTATATAAACCTTTTACTTCAAAAACAATTATTAAAAGTCTGTTTATTTCAAATGCTATAGTCAATAACTTTGGCTTTGACTTTTGCCATTTCGACTCAAGATTCTTACTAAAAAGAAATTAAAAGAATAAGAAACAAAAAAGTAAGAAACAAAACAAACAAAAATGAAAAAAAAACAATTAAAAAATAAAAAATTTAAATAACATTAAAGACAAAAAATAATAATAAATTAACAGAGTAAAACAATACTTTATTCTACATTTTCAAAAAAAGGTGAAATGTCAATTTTAAAAGAAACCCAAGTTACCTGTACAGGTAAATTTTAATGAAACATACCAGCTGAAAACTTCAACCCTGATTGATTTTAACAGGTAACATAATTAGATAAAAAAAATCTGCCCATGATTTATGACCCCCAATAAATGGCCAACATCTCAAGATTGAATACCCCAATAAATGTTCACCATTGGATGTTGACCATGCAAGAGGGTGGACATAACTAAGAGGAAGTCACAGGCTGTACTGTACCATGCCTGGAAAAAAATTACCCGGACAAATTATCCTCAGGATAAAATATCACAGAGGAAGAAATAACCCGTTACATATGCCCCTTATGGGCCCTTAAGGAGGCTCGCGGGTATAAGATTTTCAGAAAAAAATTAAACATTAATTTTTCATTACAAATTTTATTGATTACCTTAAGTAGCTGTTACTTTATCATATGGTACAAAAATCATTCCAAAAAATCAGTTCGAATAAGCTGTACATAGACTAAATAATTGTAAAATTTTAGCAATTTCTGTAATTTAGTTATTTTTTTATTTCGATATTGCCGCTATTTCTCCTATTAGTTCAACAGAAAAAAAGGACATTAACAAAAATGTATGCTCCTTTCGAAGGCAGATTGTGAGCGTAAATGAACGGTGACCCCATTTTTTATTTCATTTTTCTATTAAGTATAAGATAAAGTTCATTTATAGAAAAATATAGAGAAATCCTATATTTCATAAATAAAAAAAAATTCAAATAATTTTAGACCCGCGAGCCCAAAATATGTTCTGTTCTGTTCTGTCTCTGCCCACATTTCAGTCCTAACCTTTTGAGATATGATGTAACATCCCTGTGGCAATCAAACAACTTTACTAAATAATTTTGCGCCATGTGGATGTAATTTACTGAAACTATACTCTGTATGCACAAAACAAATCAGCATCCATGCTGTATACAGCGCCACCTATAAATAGTTCTGGAAGGGAGATAAGGTAAACTTCTTCTTTTAAATCTTCACATCCTTTGTAGGACAACCACACCGTTACGGCGTGTAGAACAAAACCTACCACCACGAATGTAGGAATATAATATGTACACTATATCCTCCACTAATATATACAGGATCACTTTCTAGTTGCACGTATAGCTTGTAGTATGTATTCTTAGTTGCGTTTAATAGGCTAGTTACCGGACATATATACAGGGGAATTATATATGTTTACGTAGTAAAATAGTAAAATAGTTCATTCTTAAAGATAAATGTTGTAAAATAAATTACTTCACTCACGCTCACGTTCGCACTGGTAAAAAGAATAACAAGCTTGCAGCATTAAAATCTAAAATAGTTCGCCTTTCACAATATAGACCTGAGACTACTATAACACAGTCACAGTATAGACTAAGGCTCTCAGTAAAAGCTAAAAACACTTTGTCTTTTCATCAGAGACTCTGTTTTCATCAAAATAAAATAAAACGTTCATAGTGTCTAAAAACTTAATCCACGCATAGAATTTGTCGTTTTACATCATAAAATCTATAAAAAGGTTTTTAAGACATCATCGTATCTATTATAGCACTTTGTGCGACGTTTACGATCTAGGCACGCACTGTAAATGTAATGGCAATTGTCATGTTCTTATCTACATAGTTCTAAAACTTGTCTTCGTCTCAACTCGGACGATTTTATCCTCATCTAGGAAGGAGAGTAGCGGATTCTACCAAGGATTGCCGAATGAGAAAATGTTTCTTTTTTTTTTGTATAACCTTCATCAGTTCAAATAATGATAACATAGAATTTATTGTCGTTCTTTGCAAATCAAAGAACTGTTGTTTTTTTTTTACAATTTTGGTTTGGATACATAAAGGATCACAAAGGGAAACTGATATCTTTTTTCTATAATTCAAATAACAGTTTCATGATTTTTGTTTGTTTGTTTTTTTAATTTTTTTTTTTATATGTGCTCAAGTGTTTCAGCGATGATCCTTTTGTGCTGGATTTTGTACTGAATAAACTTTAGTTAGTTAGTTTCTATACTAATTTTTTATTAAATGGCTATCCGCAATATGTTTAATGAGATCATTTAGTCTGAGTTGTTTGGGTTGAGTATCAAGAAAGAAAACAAATTCTGCTGTGTGCAGCATAAACACGAAAATTTTGATAATTACATGGCAGAGGGAGAGGGCAGGACTTTTTAGGGACGTCGGGATCGGGTGTTTTTAAGCTCGGAAAATTTTGATAATTACATGGCAGAGGGAGAGGGCTTGACTTTTTAGGGACGTCGGGATCAGGTGTTTATAAGCTCGGGATTTCGGGATTGACCCTTTCGGGATCCAAGATTTATTTTTTCTAATTTCGGGATGTCGGGATTTAAATTTCTGTAAATTCGGGACCTCGATTATTTAGATCTAGAGGTGTTTTTTTTTCTTTCAGTTTTATTACAGACAGTTTTTGTACTAGTGTAAATTGATTTTATATTTTTATGTTATATATTAAGTAAAAATATGTTGAATTTATATGTAGTAGTTTTAGACAAAACCAATTGAAAATCTGATTGAAAAAAAATACCATTTACCTGAATGGTCTCAAATATTAGATAGTAATAGATAGTAGAGAAACAACAGTCATATCACATCCCATATAATAAATAATAAAAGATGTTTCTGGAATTACGTATATCAAAATATTTAAGTTTAGTGCTTTTCGGTAAAATCCTATTAATTACAGAAATTCAACCTAAAACAAAGACATCTTTTTAAATAACAAGATACCTAAGTCGGAAGAATGAATATTCTAATTAATGATTAAAAAAGGAAGCTGAAAATATCCAGTGGCGTAGCTTGCCTTCTGTTCATACCGAGGCAGGGGGTCAGGGGGGGGGGGGGGCACAGTTGTTGTTCAATGTTATTTCATCATAATAATGTTTATTATATGCCTTACTATCTATACTCAAAGCTATAAAAATAACAAAATACGACGGTGAAGGTATCACATTAGACAACCAATGAAAAGTCAGTTTCCTGACTTGCTAGCAGTTACAAAAAGCAGGAACATATGTACATATATATGTATATTGACATACTGTTCCCAGCAGAAAGCCAGCTCAAATGCCTAATGTCTCCCAATATATTTCCAAGCCGTAGTACACTCTAATATAGTTGGCTGTACATCACACGTCATATCACAAGATATCATGACCTTGCTCGGTGGATAGAAGAAACCTGTACAAAATGGTCAATACAGAAAAAAAAAACGCAAATATTAAGGTTTATTTGTAATAAGTTTAGTGATGATAATATGTTTGGTCGTAGGTCACGAATCAACGAATTATAGATAATCACCACAAAATGACTGCTGGATTGAACAAACGAATTTCAGGATAAACAAGGAGAAAAACATATGCTATATGTAAAGTGTAGCACGGCACTTGTTTTGGTGGTGTATTCCTTCGAAGGTCTTGAAATTACATATTGAATGATTTTTAACTTTTTTTTTCATTCACGATGAACATGCCAACCGGGGAATAACTAAGATTTACTTTATTCTGAAGTCTTCATTATAAATGAACAGCATTCGGTTGATTTTTTTTTATATATATACAAACTGACATTATGTATTAACTAACAGACATATTTCTCTGGAATTAGTGATTCCTTTAAATATTTTAAATTCCCTGCTTGTGAAAACGTACTATGAATTTAAAATAGCGAGAATAAAACTTCAGAACCACAACATATAAATTATTTTCTGTGCACTATAATATATATATAAATGTAAATGCATATTTTGTTTTGTTTAGTACCAAAGTCAATGAACATAGTCGTAGGGGAACATGTCAACGGTTATAAATGAGGGTTTGAATGCTTAGAATGGGATTATCAAATATTTATTTTTTAATCATTGTCGCCAATAATTTGATTTTCCTTTATTTTATAAGTTAGCACCATTTTAAATCCATATTCTTTCAAATTTAAATTAATTTCAGGACCGATTTTTCTGTTTTCTTAAAACCTCACCCAGGCCCTCATATACTAGAAATTATTCTGACACAAAATAAACTAATTGACCTAATTCAATGGTAAAGTGATTTGATCGGGTGACTCGTGAGTTGCATCCTCATCTATTCTACTCACTGTTTTCGCTTGCAATGGGGTAGGACAAAATAAATCTGTTGTCGATTTCCTTTTACTCTGACAAACTTGAATTACAGAAAACTACCGTAAAGGGTATTTCCAAGTAGAGGAGGGAAAGTTAATTCAAATGTTCCCATAAGTCTTGAATAATTCGTAAAGGGTATGAATCAATAACCACGCCAACAAGACATAACAAGTTGCTACATTATTGTTTAGTAGCCAGTTTGCTGCAATAATCATTTAAAATAAAATACAGTGAAGGATTTGTTTTTTACTGAGGCAGTTGCATCGGTTGCCTCAACGTAAGCTACGCTCCTGATTATCTATTAAAGGTCTTTTATAACAGCGGTATTTGTTAAAGGGACTGTAACGATTAGACGCGTGCTCAAAATCAGCATGCATGATGAATTGGTTACCGTTATGTGGTTAAAAGCTTGATAAGTGAAATGACAGCTTTATTGTACCTACGCCTACGCAGGTCAATTCAGTTCAATGATGCACCGTCTAAAGTTCTCGCACTTATATCATTAGCAACGACTAAGTGAATACATATCAATTGAGTTAAACATTTATATGCAACAGTTTTATCAAAAGGTGCGAAGAGATGTAATTTAGTATTATGATTTGTATTTTTTTAAGCTTTACATCAGTAAGATACAGTCCTGCATGATCTAAGCCGTTGAGATTTTTTCTCAGTTATAAAAAGGCAAAGTAAAGCTATTAATCTGTTATGGCATGCAGATAATAACATATGCTAAAACAACAAGTTTCTAAGGTTTTAGGATTTTCTGATAACCACTCAAAGATAGAAAAATATAGTACATGTTCTAGGAATGGGACAACTTTGACAAATTATCTATACACATACATTTAATGCATTAAAAAAGAATGAAGGAAATTGAAAAGAAACTTCAGTTTTACATATAATATTAGGTTTACACATGCATTTAATAATCTAACCATACTCATTTTGTTCTAATAACCTATAGTGAGACTTATAAAACAATATTAACTGTTGGGTTTTTTTTCAATGTAATAATGTCAAACTGTTACCAACACAAGAATGACGTTTAGATTTAAACCGAAAAAAATGACTATTGGATGGTTTTGATTTCTTGCGTTATGATATAATAGACTAAATATCAAAAACAATGTATGGATATAAGTTGTTTGCTTCACGTCCACTGGACAATATTTCATGAAATTCAGGACGATACTAATTAACAAAAACTTGCAGATGTATTAGCATTAGCAAAACTCATATCCGTGAATATTATATGAATGCATGGTCGATTTTGAAACTTTTGCTTATATAATATATATACTTTCAATGTTGAAGTTGTGATGGAATGTCTGTCAATCAAAGATGGACCCATATAAAGCTGCTCAGTCATAATATTTGGTATGCAGTTGAAATAATATTAGAACATCTCATTTCTATGCCGCAGAGTACATGGCCCAGTCGCCACAGTCCGCATAGTGGACTGTTCATCGACTGGAACTTTTCGTCTATGTTACTGGCACGATTTAAAGTTTGATTATCATGATTATAGGTCTCTTATATTAATGATATATGGTACGCAATTGGATTAACATCGACATATCTAACTTCACTGAGATAATTTAACTCTACAATCCATGAAGTTTTTCACCAGTTATTTAACCGTGTAATCGTTCGGGGTTTCCCTTACAAAACATGCTTAACTAGTATATTTATATAGGAAGATTTGGTATGATTGCCAATGAGACAAATCTCCACATGGTCAGAGAACAAATGCACAAAAATTATACAACTATTAGTTAACGTACGGTCTTCAAAAATGAACAAAACCCACACCACATATAGTAAGCTATGAAAGGCCTCAAAATGGCAAAATGACAAATATAAAACAACTTATGTACAACAACAGCGGAAAAATATTATGATACATAGCAATAAATGCAAGAATACAGATTTTTACAGGCTACTAACTTGGTACATGCACATATAGAATTCCCCATATTAAGTTTTTTTTCTGGTGCAATTGACTACCTATAAACTGGTATTTAAAAAAAATGAATACATGGTATGGTTGCCAATGAGACAACACTCTACAAGAGACCAAATGACGCTGAAATTTACAGATTTACATTAGGTCGCCACGTGCGCACGGGCTTCAACAATGAGTAAAACCCATGCCGTACAGTCAACTATAAAAGGCTCCAAAATGACAAATAAAAAAAATGACATATGTACTAAAACAATGAACGGAAAACAAATATGATATACAGCAATAAATGACAACCACTGGTTTACAGGCTCCTAAATAAGAACAGACACATATATATATACATAATGTGACAGGGTAAAATCATGTTTAAGGCGCCAAGCATTCATGACTTTGGAAAATGGTGTAACGATTGTAATATTCGATTAAAGAAAAAATAAAACAATTAAAAATGAGCTTTCCAAGATTTTCTGTACTTATAAAACGACGAGGTGGTGTGATTACCCTCCACAAGAGACAAAATGACACAAAAATAAACAGAACAATGATCGAGATCTTCATAAAACGACGAGGTGGTGTGATTACCCTCCACAAGAGACAAAATGACACAGAAATAAACAGAACAATGATCGAGATCTTCATTTGTACTTGTGAGAGAACGACACGGATGCAATCAACTGAAAACCAAGATATCTTATCCTAATCAATTAATAAATCAACATGTCTACGACATCTTTAGAATTTCACTCATTTCAAGTGTTTATTTCATCGCATGTTATTTAATGCAAATGTGTAACTTCTTGAGATAGCGGATAACTGCAAGCTATTTTCTTCTAACTAGAATACTAATATAGAAACACTTGTATGAGAAATCTGACAAGGGCAGAATAGCCCATCTCCGAACCGTAACCACCAACAGAAGTTTCATCCTTAAAGACATTTATGCAGCAACATAATAATGAGAAAATGTAGTATAATTGCCAATGAAACAATTAGTACAGACGAGAGTCAGATTTTGAACTTTTGTTTGATTTTGTAGACTGGGTATCACAAATCTTTTTATCTAAAAAAAACAAATGCCTTTAGTGGGAACTCTCGAGCTGAAACCTACACTATTCAGGCTAGCAGGGACAATATACTTTGTTCTTTAGTTTTGTCATTTTTGAGCATGGGATCGTTAAAGAGACCGTTGTCAGTGGTTCAAAGTATTGCTAGTCAAAGACATAAAATTGAGAATGGAAATGGAGAATGTGTCAAAGCGACAACAACCCGACCATAGAGCAGACAACAGCCGAAGGCCACCAATGGGTCTTCAATGTATCGAGAAACTTCCACACACGGAGGTGTCCTTTAGCCGGTCCCTTAACAAAATGTATATTATATATAGTTCAGTGATAATGGACGTCATACTAAACTCCGAATTATACACAAGAAACTAAGAATAAAAGACTCATAGAGGCCAGAGACCCCTGACTTGGGACAGAGGCAAATTGCGGCGGGGTTTAACATGTTTTTCGAGATCTCAACCCTCCAAACATGTCTTCTCAGTTAGCGAATGCTCCTTTTGAATAGCGATTGCTTTATTTATTCTCAGAATTACTCTTTTCTATTGGAAATAGATATTCTACATTATTAGGTGTCGACTTTGAGTAAGAAATGTAACCTTATCCTTGGAAATCTTATATATCTTCTCATTACTTATTGCTTTCCTAAAGGTAGCTGACAAAACATTAAGACAGTTTTGCTTTAAAAATATCTATTCCACTAGTTGTTGAAAATTATTAAAGTTTGAGCCCGTTTATATCCAGCGGCACATATTACAGTGTTATCCGGATTCACCATTAAACGATTCGAGGAAATTTCTATTGTCAAATTCAATTTCAAATAATAATATTTATGTTTAACAAAACTATTATCTGTTTGTGAAACGCGGAGGATATCTAATGATTGGTGTGTTCATTGTTGGTCTTTAACGCCACTTTTATCATTATTCGCTATTTCATGGCATGTAGAGAAAAACTTGGACGCCCGGAGAGAGACACTGACCTTCGACATGGAATCTGTCCATCTTTGTCAACTACGAATGAAGTGAAACTAAGCACCAAGTGTTCAAACTCTGAAATAAGTAAGGAAGCAGTATTTTTCACTAATGAAAGAAACTTGTTTCTCACTTTATTCAGTTTTCGTTTGATATATAGTTTTATTTTCTATTTTTCAAATTGGAGAAACAAAGAGGTTTTAAAAACGAACTGAAGAATAAAAGGTAGCAAAATGCTAAGTTCTTTCAAAATATTCTTTTATCGCTAAGAGGCTGTCTTGTCATGCCAAAAAATTGCCTCCGTTGAAATTTCAAACATCCCATAGAGCAAATTACATCGATGATTAATATTGACTTTATGGTATATGGCCGTTTTCTAAGCGATACGTGCATGCAGGTCATAAATTAAATTAATTTGTTTAGTAAAATCAAATTTTTAACTACTTATAGGTGCCGTAGGAGGTCATGCAGAATTTTTAGCAAGGATTTTTTGGCTAGATCAGACAATTTAAGACCAGAAAGCATTGCACTGATGTATGTCCATTATTAATTTTTCAGTAGTCAAAATTCAATGTTAAGGGATGTATAATGAATAATGATATAGTTTGTATTTCTGTTTTCAAGATAAAAAGTGAAGGTTAAATGTATGGACGACCTGAAAACCAAGACATATATAAGATTACGGTTATTTTTAAATATGTATTTTCACTTGACATTTGCTGTTATTTATCCACTGATTATAAACCATGTCGATTGTGTCACAATGATTGCTACATGGGTTACGGAAAAAACACGCAAGACAAGGAAGAAATGGCCAATTTTGATTATAATGGAATGGATATTTTAAGTAATGGAATGGACTGCAACGACACTTCAGTCCCTAATTACAGATATACTTTATATATACCTTATTCAAAAGTTTATTAATTGAGGAAAAAAGGTACATAGTTACTGTGTTCCACAACGCATATTAGAGGAGTAACGATACCTTCATATCGAAATACGCATTAACATTAAGTAATAGATTAAATTCTCTTAAATAATGGAATGAACTGCTGCGACATTTCATCCCTTAATTCAGGAAAACGTTGAGACCATTTGAAAGTTCATTGCTGTCACAATGACCATTAGAAGGGTTACGGAGGATCTAATTGACAAAAATACGCGTGAAAAGAAAGAATTTTGAATGAAAGCATGGAATAATGTCATGATCTGTTGCCACCCTTCAGCCCCTAATTTAAGAAATACCTTTAACCTCATTCGAAAGCTTAATTATAGAGGAACAAAAACTGTATAGTTAAAATGTAATGCGGGGGAGTAACGAAAGACAAAAAATCGAAATACATGCGAGCATTAAAAAATACAACTGTAGCTTATTTTAGATATAACATGTACGCATGGAATGGATTACTGTGACCCTTCAACCCCTAATTACAGATATACATAATACCTCATTAGAAAGCCTATTAATAGCGGAACAAAATGTATGTAGTTAATATGTTCAGCAACGCATATTACAGGAGTAACAAAGGATCTTAATGTCAAAATATACATAAACATTATGAAATAGCTTTTTTAATAATATAATGAACTGCTACGACTCGTCAGTAATAGTATCGTTATTCAGAGGCAATAACTCATGCCCTAATTAGGGAAAACTTTATAGACAATGAGACAGTTTATTGATAGAGAAACCACAATGACGTTTTAATAGGGTTACAGGGGACCAAAATGCCAAAATACGCGTGAAAATAAAAAAGCCAATTTTTAATAATGGAATGGATTGCTTCGATAGTTCAGATCCTAATTACAAATAAACATTTTACCTCATTCGAAAGCCTATTAAAAGAGTAACAGAACGTATATAGTTAATATGTTCCGCAACGCATATTGGAGGAGTAAAGAACTACCTTTAAAAAATCGAAATACGGGTGAACATTATAAAATAGCTTGTTTTAAATCATGAAATGAACTTCTGCAACCCATAAGCCCCTATAATTAAGGAAAACTTTATACACCATTTGCAAGGTTATAAATAGAGGAACAAAATGTTTATAGATAATATATATGTGCGGGGACTGCCCTAATGACAATTAAAAGGGTTATGGAGGACCTAAATATTAAGTAATAGACAATTTTGAAAAATTGAAATGGATATTTTTAATAATGTAATGGACTGATGTGAACCGTCAGACCTAACTCCATATGACTTTAAATCTCATTAAAGCCTACTACAAGAGGAACAACATATATTAAGTCAATATGATCTGTAATAAAATTGAGAATGGAAATGGGGAATGTGTCAAACAACCCGACCATAGAAAACACAACAGCCGAAGGTCACCAACAGGTTTTCAATGTAGCGTATATCAGAGGAGTAATGAAGGACCTAAAAAATCGAAATACGGGTGAACATTATATGGTTTTATTAATAGCTTACTCTGAATAATGGAATGGACTGATGCGACCTGTCAGCCCCTTATAAAAGAAAACTTTATACACTACGTGAAAGCTTATTGATAGAGAAACAAAATGTATTAGTAATACGTCATTCAATGACCATAAGAGAGGTAACGGAGGACTTAAATGAGTGAAAAGAAAGAAATTGCCAATTTTGAATAATGGAATGAATATTTTGAAATAATGACATGAGCTACTGTTACCCTTCAGCCCCTAATTACAGAAATACCCTTAACCTCATTCGAAAGCTTAATTATAGAGGAACAAAAGGTATATAGTTAATATGTTCCGCAACGCATATTGGAGGAGAAATGAAGTACCTAAAAATCGAAATACGGGTGAACATTATTAAATAGCTTTTTTTTAATCATGAAATTAACTCCTGCAACCCGTAAGCTCCTACTTAAGGGAAACTTTATACACCATTTGCCAGGTTATAAATAGAGGAACAAAATGTGTATAGCTAATATGTGCCCCAATGACAATTAGATGTGTAACGGAGGAGCTAAATACAAAAATACGCGTGAAAATTAAGAAATAAACAATTTTGAAAACTGGAATGGATATTTTAAATAATGTAATGGACTGATGTGAACCTTCAGCCCTAATTACATATGACTTTATATCTCATTTGAAAGCCTATTACAAGAGGAACAAAAGATATTTTGTCAATATGATCTGCAATAAAATTGGGAATGTGTCAAACAACCCGACCATAGAAAACACAACAGCCGAAGGTCACCAAATGTAGCGTATATCAGAGGAGTAATGAAGGACCTAAAAATCGAAATACGGGTGAACATTATGGCTTTATTAATAGCTTACTCTGAATAATGGAATGGACTGATGCGACCCGTAAGCCCCTTATGAAGGAAAACTTTATACACCATGTGAAAGCTAATTGATAGAGAAATAAGATGTATAAATAATATGTCCCTCAATGACCATTAGAGAGGTAATGGATGACTTAAATACGTGAAAAGAAAGAAATTGCCAATTTTGAATAACGGAATGAATATTTTGAAATAATGACATGAACTGCTGTGACCCTTCAGCCTTATAATTACAGAAATACCTTCAAGCTCATTCGAAAGCTTAATCATAGAGGAACAAATCGTATATACTACGCAACGCGGAGAGTAACGAAGGATCTAAAAATCGAAATACAATGTACATGTAAACATTAAGAAATACAAATGTAGCTTATTTTAAATAATGAAATGGACTGCTGAGAACGTCAGCCCCTAATTAAGGAAAACGTTATAACCATTTGAAAGTCCATTGACCGAGAAACAAAATGGTTTAGGTTATAAATAATATGTGCCGCAATGACCATTAGGGAGCTCGAGATTACGGAGCACAAATTAAAATAACCGTGAAGATTAAGAAATAGCCAATTTTGAATGATGCAATGGATTGCTGTGACCCTTCAACCCATAATTACATATTTACATGATACCTCATTCAAAAGCCTATCAATAGGAGAACAAAATATATGTAGTTAGTATGTTCCGCAACGCATATTAGAGGAGAAACGAAGGATCTAACATGTCGAAATATACATAATGCGTATTCTGTGTCATTTAAATCTCTTATGGACCGTTATCTCATTGGAAATCATACCACATCTTTTTTATATAAACATTAAGACATAGTTCTTTTTAATAAAAGAATGAACTGCTGTGACTGGTCAGTAATAACAACTTTATTTAGAGGCAATGACTCAGTTCCTAAATTAGGAAAACTTTAAAAACTCCATGTGAAAGCTATTGATAGAAAACCCACACGGTTACATAGGACCAAAATGCCAAAATACGCGTGAAAATTAAGAAATAGCCAATTTTGAACAATTGAATGGATAATTTGAATAATGGATTGGATTGCTGCAACACTTCAGCCCCTAAATACAAATATCCCTTTTACCGCATTCGAAAGCCTATTAAAAGATGAACAAAAGGTATATAGTAAATATGTTCCGCAACGCATATTAGAGGAGTTATGAAGTACCTAAAAATCAAAATACGGGTGAAAATTATAAAATAGCTTATTTTGAATCATGAAATAATAAAAAAAAATTCTAAATAAAAACCAAATATTTTTTAGCCCCAATATTCATCTTTTCAAAGGGGCATAGTTATATTTGCTTGGAACAAACATTTGTTTTCCAAATCGAAGGATATAAACACCCTGGAAAAAACTAACATATTCTTTTTTTCAATATACATGGTTTCTTTTAAAAATGAAAAGATGGTCAATGTGTTAAAATAGTTAGAAAAAAGACTTAAAGTATCATATTATTAATGAAAAAGATTTAAAGTATCATATTTATTTAATAATTTTTTGATTTTTTTTATATCTAATCCTTTATCGGTGACGTAAAATACTTAAGAATGATGTCGAGCACTGTCGATTAATTATAAATTGCAGCGGAAACTAGACGATGGAATGTGTACTTGTGGTTGAGATGATAAAACAACGACCTTCCCTGTATCAAATATCCGTGAGAAATGCGTAATCAGCATGTTATGTATAATTGCTTACAGTTATATTTCCCGCTTCTGTCGCAACATTTTTCGACACTATCTAAATAAACATGTTAGTTGGGTTAACACATGATGATTTATAATGTATAGCTTACAGTTACATTTCCCGCTCATTTCTTAGTCTCAAAACAAACCAAAGTGTTTGTATCCGAGTATTAATTTGGAATTAAAATTTTGTTTTGGTGTTAAATATATGGTTTCAATAAAACACTTTGAACTGGGAAATATCATTCAAAAACATGCTATATAGACATGATAGAAAGATCTTCTGATCTGCACAATTATAATATAATTAAAGCAAATAGATGCATTTCTTATTTCTTTTAATATTAAGACATTTGTTTTAAGGTGACTTCTGACACACATGCCCTTTTAGCATATTTATATCTTTTAAAAATCTGAATAATAGGTGGTGTGGAAATACATCGACGAAACAGCTATCTTTCTATCTGACAGGTTTTCTGTCCATTCCGTTATTCAAAATAAGCTATTTCTTAATGTTCAAGGGTATTTCGATGATTAATTCCTTCGTTACTCCTCTAATATGCATTGCTGAACATATCGTTTAAAGTCACTCTATTCCTCTATACATGTTGCCTTAATAAAGACTGAGGGCTTGCAGCAGTCCATTTCATTATTCAAAATAAGCTATTTCTTAATGTTCAAACGAATTTCGATGTTAAGATCCTTCGTTATTCCTCTAATATGTGTTGCAGAACATATCGACTTTATATTTTTTTCCCTCTCTTAATAAGCTTTCGAATGAGCTATAAGGCATATCTATAATTAGAGGCTAAATAGTGGCAGCAGTCCATGCTATAAATCAATATCCATTTCGTATACATAATTGGCTATTTCTTGATTTTCTTTATGGTCATTGTCGCACATATCGTTTATACTCCGTTTATTCCTCTATCATGCGTATTTTGGACATTAGGTCCTTCCTCACCACTTTAATGGTCATTACGGCACATATCAATAATACTCAATTTTTTCCTTTATCAATAAGCTTTAATTTGGTTATTAATTTTGCATAAATAAGGGGCTAACGGCTTGCAGCAGTCCATTCCGTTATTCAAAATAAGCTATTTCTTAATGTTCAAGCGAATTTCGATGTTTAGTTCCTTTGTTACTCATCTAATATGCGTTGCTGAACATATCGATTATATACCTTTTGTTTATCTCTTCATAAGCTTTTGAATGAAGTATAATGTATATCTATAATTAGGTACATGTACTAAAGGGTCGCACCAGTCCATTCCACTATTCAAAATATCAATTTCGTTATTCAAAATTGGTTATTTCTTAATTTTCACGCGTATTTTGGAAATAAGGTAATCCCTCTAATGGTAATTACGGCACATATTGTTTAAACTAAATTTATTCCTCTATCAATATGCTTTTATTTCGTGTATTAATTTTGCCTTGATAAGGGCTAACGGCTTGCAGCAGTCCATTCCGTTATTTAAAATAAGATATTTCTTAATGTTCAAGCGTATTTCGATGTTTAATTCCTTCGTTACTCCTCTAATATGCGTTGCTGAACATATCGACTATACACCTTTTGTTCATCTCTTAATGAGCTTTCGAATTGAGTATAATGTATATCTACAGTTAGGGACTAAAGGGTCGCACCAGTCAATTCCATTATTCAAAATATCTATTTCATAATTCAAGATTGGCTTTTTCTAAATTTTCACACTATTTTGGAAATAAGGTCCTCCGTAACCCCTCTAATGGTTATTACGGCACATATTGTTTAAACTTAATTTATTCCTCTATCAATAAGCTTTTATTTGGTGTATTAATTTTGCCTTGATAAGGGCTAACGGCTTGCAGCAGTCCATTCCGTTATTCAAAATAAGATATTTCTTAATGTTCAAGCGTATTTCGATGTTTAATTCTTTCGTTTCTCCTGTAATATGCGTTGCTGAACATATCAACTATACACCTTTTGTTCATCTCTTAATAAGCTTTCGAATTGAGTACAATGTATATCTACAGTTAGGGACTAAAGGGTCGCACCAGTCCATTCCACTATTCAAAATATCTATTTCATAATTCAAGATTGGCTATTTCTAAATTTTCATGCGTATTTTGGACATTGGGTTCTTCCTAACCACTCTAATTGCATTACGGCACATATCATTAATACTCAATTGATTCATTTATTAATAACCTTTAATTTGTTGTATTAATTTTGCCTTGATTAGGGGCTAACGGCTTGCAGCATCCCATTCCGTTATTCAAAATAAGCTATTACTTAATGTACAAGCATATTTCGACGTTTAATTCCTTCGATACTTCTCTAATATGCGTTGCTGAACATATCGACTATACACCTTTTGTTTATCTCATCGTAAGCTTTTGAATAAAGTATAATGTATATCTATAATTAGGGACTAAAGGGTCGCACCAGTCCATTCCACTATTCAAAATATCCATTTCGTTATTCAAAATTGGCCATTTCTTAATTTTCTCGCGTATTTTTGAAATAAGGTCCTCCGTAACCCCTCTAATGGTTATTATGGCATATATCGTTTATACTAAATTTATTCCTCTAACAATAACCTTTAATTTGGTGTCTTAATTTTGCTTGATGCTAATGGCTTGCAGCAGTCCATTCCGTTATTCAAAATAAGCTATTGCTTAATGTTCAAACGTATTTCGATGTTTAATTCCTTCGTTACTCCTCTAATATGCGTTGCTGAACATATCGACTATACACCTTTTGTTTATCTCTTCATCAGCTTTTAAATGAAGTATAATGTATATCTATAATTAGGGACTAAAGGGTCGCACCAGTCCATTCCACTATTCAAAATATCAATTTCGTTATTCAAAATTGGCTATTTCTTAATTTTCACACGTATTTTGAAAATAAGGTCCTCCGTAACCCCTCTAATGGTTATTACGGCATATATTATGTATACTAAATGTATTCCTCTATCAATAACCTTTAATATGGTGTATTAATTTTGCCTTGATAAGGGCTAACGGCTTGCAACAGTTCATTCCGTTATTCGAAATAAGCTATTTCTAAATGTTCAAGCGTATTTCGATGTTTAATTCCTTCTTTACTCCTCTAATATGCGTTGCTGAACATATCGACTATACACCTTTTGTTCATCTCTTAAAAAGCTTTTGAATGGAGTATAATGTATATCTATGATTAGGGACTAAAGGGTCGCACCAGTCAATTCCATTATTGAAATTATCCATTTCATAATTCAAAATTGGCTATTTCTAAATTTTCACGTGTATTTTGGACATTAGGTCCTTCCTAAGCACTCTAATGGTCATTATGGCACATATCATTAATACTCAATTTATTTCTTTTATCAATAAGCGTTAATATGTTGTATTAATTTTGACTTGAGTAGGAGCTAACGGCTTGCAGCAGTCCATTCCGTTTTTTAAAATAAGCTATTTCTTAATGTTCAAGCGTATTTCGATGTTTAGTTCCTTCGTTACTCCTCTAATATGCGTTGCTGAACATATTGACTAAATACTCTTTGTTCATCTCTTCATAAACTTTTGAATGTAGTATAATGTATATCCATAGTAAGGGACTTAAGGGTCGCACCAGTCCATTCCACTATTCAAAATATCAATTTCGTTATTCAAAATTGGCTATTTCTTAATTTTCACGCGTATTTTGGAAATAAGGTCCTCCGTAACCCCTCTAATGGTTATTATGGCACATATTGTTTAAATTAAATTTATTCCTCTATCAATAATCTTTAATTTGGTTTATTAATTTTGCCTTGATAAGGGCTAACGGCTTGTAACAGTCCATTCCGTTGTTCAAAATAAGCTATTTCTCAATGTTCAAGCGTATTTCGATATCTAATTCCTTCGTTACTCCTCTAATATGCGTTGCTGAACATATCGACTATATACCTTTTGTTCATCTCTTAATAAGCTTTCGAATGAAGTATAATGTATATCTATGATTAGGGACTAAAGGATCGCACCAGTCAATTCCATTATTCAAAATATCCATTTCATAATTCAAGATTGGCTATTTCTAAATTTTCACGCGTATTTTGGACATTAGATCCTTTCTAACCACTCTAATGGTCAATACGGCATATATCATTAATACTCAATTTATTCCTCTTTCAATAAGCTTGAATTTGTTGTATTAATTTTGCCTTGATTAGGGATTAACGGCTTGCATCAGTTCATAATGCTATTCAAAATAAGCTATTTCTTAATGTCATTGGACAAAACAAAAGTTGCATCAGTCAAAAACTTAATACGGTTTTACAAGATATTTTTCGCTGGTGTGATAACAATAAAATGGCTGTAAATGTATCTAAAACGAAAGCTATATGCATTGGATCTAAACAAAAGCTTTCCGTTACATCAAATGAAAACATCAATATTGCTTTAAATGGACAACAAATTATAGAAAGTACATGTGAAAAAGTTCTAGGTGTTTTTATTGATGCATCTCTATCTTGGTCATCTCATATCGATTATATAATCAAAAAAGTTAACTCTTCTTTAGCTTTACTAAAAAGGATAAAGAAATATTTAAATCATAAAGCTAGACAAATGTACTATAACGCTTACGTTTTACCTCACTTAGATTATTGTTGTTCAATATGGGGAAACTGTAATAACTTTCTATTAGATAGTTTACTAAAACTGCAAAAAAGGGCAGCAAGAATAATTTTAGACGAACATGATTACACCAAACCTTCAAGAGAATTATTTCACGAATGTAACATTGTGCCAATCACACAAAGAATACTTTATCACAAATCATTACTAATGTATAAGGCAAAACATGGCTTAGCTCCAGAATATATGTCCAGTCTTATTGTATCAGCTTCTGCAAACCAAAAATATAATACGAGATTTTCATCCTCAGATAATTTTATTATTCCAAAACTAAATACAGAGTTGTATAAGTCTAGTTTCTCGTACAATGGACCAAAAGTGTGGAATGCTCTTCCTAATTCAATAACAAAATCAAATACAGTATCAGAATTTAAACATATATACAAATCTATGTACTTTTAACATTACCATCATATTTTTACTGTAATGCCATATCAAAATTGTTTATTGTATTTTAAATTGTACATAATCTTTATTTACCATTTTTATTGATGCATTGTTTATTTGTTATGTAATTATTATTGTATTAAGAGAGCCTTATTGAAAATTGGTGTAATCCAAATGAGTTACTCTCTCTAAATAAAGATATTATTATTATTATTATTTTTATTATTAATGTTCAAGCCGTATTTCGATGTTTTTAAATTCCTTCTTACTCCACTAATATGCGTTGCTGAACATATCGTCTATATATCTTTTGTTCATTTCTTCATAAGCTTTTGAATGAGGTATAATGTATATCTATAATTAGGGACTAAAGGGTCGCACCAGTCCATTCAACTATTCAATAATCAATTTCGTTATTCAAAATTGGCTATTTCTTAATTTTCACGCGTATTTTGGAAATAAGGTCCTCCGTAACCCCTCTAATGGTTATTACGGCACATATTGTTTCAACTAAATTTATTCCTCTATCAATAAGCTTTAATTTGTTGTATTAATTTTGCCTTGATAAGGGCTAACGGCTTCCAGCAGTCCATTCCGTTATTCAAAATAAGCAATTTCTTAATGTTCATGCGTATTTCGATGTTTAATTCCTTCGTTACTTCTGTAATATGCGTTGCTGAACATATCGACTATATACATTTTGTTCATCTTTTAATAAGCTTTCGAAAGGAGTATAATGTATAGGTATGATTAGGGACTAAAGGGTCGCACCAGTCAATTCCCTTATTCAAAATATCTATTTCATAATTCAAGATTGGCTAATTCTAAATTTTCACGCGTGTTTTGGACATTAGGTCCTTCGTAACCTATCTAATTGTCATTACGGGACATATCATTAATACTCAATTTATTCCTTTATCAATAAGCTTAAATGTGTTGTATTTATTTTGCCTTGATTAGGGGCTAACGGCTTGCAGCAGTGCATTCCGTTATTCAAAATAAGCTATTTCTTAAGCGTATTTCGATGTTTAATTCCTTCGTTACTCCTCTAATATGCGTTGCTGAACATATTGACTATATACCCTTTGTTCATCTCTTTGTAAGCTTTTGAATGAAGTATAATGTATATCTATAGTTAGGGACTTAAGGGTCGCACTAGTCCATTGCACTATTCAAATTTCAATTTCGTTATTCAAAATTGGCTATTTCTTAATTTTCACGCGTATTTTGAAAATAAGGTCCTCCGTAAGCTCTCTAATGGTTATTACGGCACATATTGTTTAAATTAAATTTATTCCTCTATCAATAATCTTTAATTTGGTTTATTAATTTTGCCTTGATAAGGGCTAACGGCTTGTAACAGTCCATTCCGTTGTTCAAAATAAGCTATTTCTCAATGTTCAAGCGTATTTCGATATTTAATTCCTTCGTTACTCCTCTAATATGCGTTGCTGAACATATCGACTATATACCTTTTGTTCATCTCTTAATAAGCTTTCGAATGAAGTATAATGTATATCTATGATTAGGGACTAAAAAATCGTACCAGTCAATTCCATTATTCAAAATATCCATTTCATAATTCAAGATTGGCTATTTCTAAATTTTCACGCGTATTTTGGACATTAGATCCTTCCTAACCACTCTAATGGTCATTACGGCACATATCATTAATACTCAATTTATTCCTCTTTCAATAAGCTTTAATTTGTTGTATTAATTTTGCCTTGATTAGGGGTTAACGGCTTGCATCAGTCCATAATGCTATTCAAAATAAGCTATTTCTTATTGTTCAAGTCGTATTTCGATGTTTTTAAATTTCTTCTTACTCCACTAATATGCGTTGCTGAACATATCGACTATATACCTTTTGTTCATCTCTTCATAAGCGTTTGAATGAGGTATAATGTATATCTATAATTAGGGACTAAAAGGTCGCACCAGTCCATTCAACTATTCAATAATCAATTTCGTTATTCAAAATTGGCTATTTCTTAATTTTCACGCGTATTTTGGAAATAAGGTCCTCCGTAACCCCTCTAACGTTTGTTACGGCACATATTGTTTAAACTAAATTTATTTCACTATCAATAAGCTATAATTTGTTGTATTAATTTTGCCTTGATAAGGGCTAACGGCTTCCTGCAGTCCATTCCGTTATTCAAAATAAGCAATTTCTTAATGTTCATGCGTATTTCGATGTTGAATTCCTTCGTTACTTCTGTAATATGCGTTGCTGAACATATCGACTATATACCTTTTGTTCATCTTTTAATAAGCTTTCGAAAGGAGTATAATGTATAGCTATGATTAGGGACTAAAGGGTCGCACCAGTCAATTCCCTTATTCAAAATATCTATTTCATAATTCAAGATTGGCTATTTTTAAATTTTCACGCGTGTTTTGGGTCCTTCGTAACCTATCTAATTGTCATTACGGGACATATCATTAATACTCAATTTATTCCTTGATCAATAAGCTTAAATGTGTTGTATTTATTTTGCCTTGATTAGGGGCTAACGGCTTGCAGCAGTGCATTCCGTTATTCAAAATAAGCTATTTCTTAATGTTCAAGCGTATTTCGATGTTTAATTCCTTCGTTACTCCTCTAATATGCGTTGCTGAACATATTGACTATATACCCTTTGTTCATCTCTTTGTAAGCTTTTGAATGAAGTATAATGTATATCTATAGTTAGGGACTTAAGGGTCGCACTAGTCCATTCCACTATTCAAAATATCAATTTCGTAATTCAAAATTGGCTATTTCTTAATTTTCACGCGTATTTTGGAAATAAGGTCCTCCGTAAGCTCTCTAATGGTTATTACGGCACATATTGTTTAACTAAATTTATTCCTCTATCAATAAGCTTTAATTTGTTGTATTTATTTTGCCTTGATAAGGGCTAACGGCTTCCAGCAGTCCATTCCGTTATTCAAAATAAGCAATTTCTTAATGTTCAAGCGTATTTCGATGTTTAATTCCTTCCTAACTTCTGTAATATGCGTTGCTGAACATATCGACTATACACCTTTTGTTTATCTCATCGTAAGCTTTTGAATGAAGTATAATGTATATCTATAATTAGGGACTAAAGGGTCGCACCAGTCCATTCCACTATTCAAAATATCCATTTCGTTATTCAAAATTGGCCATTTCTTAATTTTATCGCGTATTTTTGAAATAAGGTCCTCTGTAACCCCTCTAATGGTTATTATGGCATACATCGCTTATACTAAATTTATTCCTCTAACAATAACCTTTAAGTTGGTGTATTAATTTTTCTTGATAAGGGCTAACGGCTTGCAGCAGTCCATTCCGTTATTCAAAATAAGCTATTACTGAATGTTCAAACGTATTTCGATGTTTAATTCCTTCGGTACTCCTCTAATATGCGTTGCTGAACATATCGACTATACACCTTTTGTTAATCTCTTAAAAAGCTTTTGAATGGAGTATAATGTATATCTATGATTAGGGACTAAAGGGTCGCCCCAGTCAAATCCATTATTCAAAATATCAATTTCGTTATTCAAAATTGGCTATTTCTTTATTTTCAAGCGTATTTTTGAAATAAGGTCCTCCGTAACCCCTCTAATGGTTATTACGGCACCTTCCTAACCACTTTAACGGTCATTACGGCACATATCCTTAATATTCAATTTATTCGTTGATCAATAAGCTTTAATTTATTCAAAATAAGCTACATGTATGTCTTAATGTTCAAGCGTATTTCAATGTTTAATTCCTTCGTTACTACTCTAATATGCGTTGCTGAACATATCGACTATATATCTTTTGTTCATCTCTTCATAAGCTTTTGAATGAAGTATAATGTATATCTATAATTAGGGACTAAAGGGTCACACCAGTCCATTCCACTATTCAAAATATCAATTTCGTTATTCAAAATTGGCTATTTCTTAATTTTCACGAGTATTTTGAAAATAAGGTCTTTTGTGACCCCTCTAATGGTCATTACGGCATATATTGTTTATACTTAATTTATTCCTCTATCAATAACCTTTAATTTGGTGTATTAATTTTGCCTTGATAAGGGCTAACGGCTTGCAGCAGTCCATTCCGTTATTCAAAATAAGCTATTTCTAAATGTTCAAGCGTATTTCGATGTTTAATTCCTTCGTTACTCCTCTAATATGCGTTGCTGAACATATCAACTATATACCTTTTGTTCATCTCTTAATAAGCTTTCGAATGGAGTATAATGTAATCTTTGATTAAGGACTAAAGGGTCGCACCAGTCAATTCGATTATTCAAAATATCCACTTCATAATTCAAGATTGGCTATTTCTAAATTTTCACGCGTATTTTGAACATTAGGTCCTTCTTAACCACTCTAATAGTCATTACAGCACATATCATTAATACTCAATTTATTGCTCTATCAATAGGCTTTAATTTGTTGTATTAATTTTGCCTTGATTTGGGGCTAACGGCTTGCAGTAGTCCATTCCGTTATTCAAAATAAGCTATTTCTTAATGTTCAAGCGTATTTCGATGTTTAGTTTCTTCGTTACTCCTCTAATATGCGTTGCTGAACACATCGACTATATACCCTTTGTTCATCTTTTCATAAGCTTTAGAATGACGTATAATGTATATCTATAATTAGAGACTAAAGGGTCGCACCAGCCCATTCCACTATTCAAAACATCAATTTGGTTTATCAAAATTGGATATTTCTTAATTGTTCATCTCTTCATAAGCTTTTGAATGAAGTAAAATGTATATCTATAATTAGGGGCTTAAGGGTCGCCCCAGTCAATTCCATTATTCAAAATATCAATTTCGTTATTAAAAATTGGCTATTTCTTTATTTTCACGCGTATTTTTGAAATAAGGTCCTCCGTAACCCCTCTATAATAGTCATTACGGCACATATCGTTTAAACTAAATTTATTCTTCTATCAATAAGCTTTAATTTGGTGAATTAACTTTGCCTTGATAAGGGGCTAACGGCTTGCGGCAGTGCATTCCGTTATTCAAAATAAGTTATTTCTTAATGTTCAAGCGTATTTCGATGTGAAATTCCTTCGTTACTCCTCTAATATGCGTTGCTGAACATATCGACTATATACCTTTTGTTCATCTCTTAATAAACTTTCAAATGGAGTATAATGTATATCTATGATTAGGGACTATAGGGTCGCACCAATCAATTCCATTACTGGAAAGTAACATAGTTTATTTAAAATGTCTTGTGAATATGGTGTATTGCAGTCATATTTACGATATTTGAGATCTAGAACTTCTTAAGTACATGGTACCCAACACCTTCACTAAAATTAGTTTGGCTCATTTAATTTTCATAAAATTATGACAAAGTATTTACTTTGACCATTTGACAAAAGTATAAAAAATTCAGAAACTTTGAGCCAACCATTTTTTCAGAAAAATTACACTGGTTATATAGCATTTTGACAAAAACTAATTTTGATCATTGAGAAGCTTAATATATCATATGTTGGTTCGTGGCCTAGTAGTTAAGACCGAAGGCTACAGTGCTGAAGGTCCCAGGTTCGATCCTGACTCGGGGCGCTGGAAATTCAATACCATTAGTAGGGTGATTTTGACCCTCCCACACACATCTCTGGGACCTAGACCGGAGATTAAACTAGAATAGGTACTTTGGGGGCCTCGGTTGGTCAAAGTTGTCCCCGACTTTGACGTGGAGACCAATCTATAGATATCCCCTCGGTTTGTCTGTTCCCGCCGAGAAGCCCGGTGGTTTTCTTCGAGTTCTACGGTTTCCTACACCATAATAACTGACTTTCTTGTGTCTCCTAACAATCCCTCTGTATTGGGTTGGGGATTGTCCTGTGGTGGGTTGTATATAAGTGACCGACACATCTCCATTAATCCTGATAGGGATTACATTGTACCCTCGGAGCAATCGGGTGCTCCGTTCACGGAGGGATCTTCGTACATACATTTACATACATACATACAATGGCCAAAGACCTCGGTTTCACTGTACGCAGCTGCAATAAAGCTAGATTTTCACTCGCAGACAAAAGGTGTACATGAAAAGGATCTTGCACAACTAAGACTTGCAAATGCAAAAAAGCCTTGTGGAAGTAAATGTCACCCAAGCCTAGTAAGAATGTAACTAGCGATAAAAACTAACTATGACATCAATATTTAAATTTTACGTAGTTTTTGAATTATAAAAATTAACAATTAAATGTAACCATTATTGTTTTTTTAGATAAAATTTTTGTATTATTGAAACGTTTATAATGTAATTTGATAAAAAAATACCTATATGGTCCAAATACTCATATGGTCCGGCCCGTTAATAACCAAACGAGTATTTTACTCATATGGTCGGACTATATGAATATACGCATATGGTCATGACCATACACGTATGGTCCTAAACTCCTAATACATTGTACTAAATTAAATATGATCCGGAACATTACCAAATGAGTATAAATCTCATATGGTCCAACCCGGTACGCGTATGTCGGACTATAATAACATTTGCATATATCATGAATATAGCTATGAACATACGTATGGTTCAAGTACTCAGTAATATGGTCCGGAAATTATTTTTTCATTATCTTCCATATATCCTGCGAAGCCCGAATCCCTGGCCCGAATACCCATCTAATTATACTCGAGTGTCAAATTTTCATAAGTGGGAGCCCACTGACTGCCTAAGAGGGGGCCGGCTCCAGTCATGCTTCAATGATTCCCTATATAATCAACCATTTTTTTCCCAGAAAAGGGGGGGGGGCCTGAAAAACTCTCTAAATCCGCCTCTGCTGGCATTTATAATTTCAGTTTCTTGTGTATAATTTGATGTTTAGTATGACGTCAGTTATCACTGAACTATTATATTTGTTTAGAGGCCAGCTGAAGGACGCCTCCGATTGCGGGAAATTCCCGCTGCATTGAAGACCTATTTGAGACCTTCTACTGTTGTCTGTAAGTGTTCTATGGTCTGGTTGTTGTCTCTTTGACACATTCCCCATTTCCATTCTCAATTTTATGTATGCTATATTGATGACGCACTGTTGACCTTAAACTTTCATTTTTGTGTCATGGTGTTGCTTTCTTAATGATTTTACCCAAATTTTGTAATGCTCTTATTATTTTGTATTAAAACGAAACATGATAGAAGAATGGAATGAGGGATATAGGGTGTTCAAAAATGGTGATATCGGATAAGATGTGGAACTTGGAAAATGGTGATATTGCAGTATATAGTGTGTAAAAAAGTAGGATCTAAGTAACAGAAGGGAACAAATGAGACAGGAGAAAATTATAGAAAAAGGTGGGATTTGAGAACTTACACTCTTTGTGAAATTGTGCTAAAAACTCTGGTTTGGTATTAAAATAAGAAATATCATACCATAAGGAACATGTGTACTAAGTTTCAAGTTGATTGGACTTAACTTCATCAAAATCTACCTTAATCAAAAACTTTAACCTGAAGTGGGACAGGACAACGAACGGACGCACAGACCAGAGAACATAACGCCCTTCTACTATCGTAGGTTAAAATTAACATAAATCAGGAAATATATGTTTGAAGATAGGCAAAAAGTATCTTGTTGATATTCCAAGTGTCATGAACGATTCTGTGCTTTTTTTTTGCATTATTTATCAGGTTTACCAAAAGAAATGCAAAACCCCCACAAAACATTGGTGTTAAAATGAACAAACATTTGATTATGACACTCACTCGTCTTTTTATTTAGCAGTAGGTCAACTTTATTAAACAAGAGGCTCACAGGACACAGACAGGAGGCTCACAAGACACAGACAGGAGGCTCACAAGACACAGACAGACAGACAGACAGACAGACAGTTTGGGCATGTTGACTCAAATGTAGATTCTATTGATTTTGTTTTGGCTTTAAAATTGTGCCTCCAGACAGACCTAAATGCTAGTGTGACAATTTTTTTTCTGCACCTATTCAACCCTCAAAATTAAATCAATCCTAACATTCCTTTTTTGGTTTGGAACCTGTGGTACAATTTCATAAAGATCCATAGACTTTTGCTCAAGTTATTGTCCCCAAACATGAAAATCATATTCCTAAATGGTTTGGGCCATAGCCATGATAGCCCCCAAATTCAATCATAACCCTCCTTTTGAAGTTTTGAACAATTTTAGAGGAACATTCACTTATACACCAGTTATTGATATGAGTTACATGGCTGTGATATAAAAAATCCAATTAAGACAAATTTACTTAACAAAAATAAAATGCACCTACTGTACATGTACATGAAGCTGTAGCCTTTTGCTAATGATGTTTATTTCCAGCATGATTTTGCTAATCCACCAATCGTCTATGGCACTATGCTGTATTATGCATACCAGTGGATTGAGAAAAGTGCAGCAGATTTTAAATGCTGACTGTCACCATGCTCAAACCAGTGAATTTGCATTTCATTGATACACAAAACTTGAAGTCTCAATCTGTTGAAAAATTCAAATCATCATTATAAACAACTTAAATAAAATTCAAAAAAAATACTGTAGAAGATTCTATTTATACATACATGTACAACAACAACACTTTAAGAATGCTCCAGTTATTTATTGGGATCAACATGTTTTTAATGGCTAGACAACATTCATTAGCATGATTAGGATGAAACAAATAACTATAGCTATAGTCTGGGTGTTGATTTTTATTTGTAAACGTGTGGTTTTGCAATGTTGCATGTCCACCAATGTCCAGACATTGTGCAAGAAAATATTTGAAGAATATACGATGCTACTGGACATTTCTGCATGGCGTTGGCCGCGTCAGTGAACACATTTTTCAAACTACATACCCCAAATTGATGTCATGATTGCGGCCATGTGTGGATAAATTTGGCCTAGTGCTATCAGAGGAGAAGATTTTTGTAAAATTTTACAGACTACGACGGATTATAAACCACGACAGACGCCAAGTGATGAGCCATTTGGGCCATGTAAGCTAAAAATGGCTACAGAAGGGGTCATAAACCTTACTGATTTAATGAAAATGATGAATGCCTTCTGTGTGTTGTATAAAATGTGAGTTCATATATTACATGTAGTGATGCTGCGGGTGTGTATTTTGAGGTGTAAAAAGCTCCACGTGGACATTAGTCATTAAAAAATTATCATATCGGATACGGTACCTCGAATTACCGAATAACAGTGTTATTATCCGAATAACTCATGTAATTACCGAATAACTCTTCAAATATCAATATTAACACATTTAAGTGACTTTTAAACATATATTATTGAATAAAATTATAATAGAAGTGTATTTTATAACCTAAAAATAAAAAAAAAGTTGCAGGTAAGTTAATATTGGTCATTATAAAATTATGGATATCGGTGTGTACTTCCAAGATGGCGACCAAGGAAAACGTAAGAAATGAAGAAAAGAAAGATTGCATATATGCCTTCAAAGGAAAACGCTATGAAAATATAGTATTAAATAATTTACTGTATATACAGAGAATTGTCTAATAATTGTTTTTCAGAAAGGATTTAATACTCAATTAATATTCTTCTAAAATTAGTATTTACGTTTTTTTTATTGCTACTTTTATTTATTTTCATACATTGAATAATTTGAAAGTGATAATGAGTTAATTAGTTCCAATAAACAAAATAATCATTACCTCACACTTCTGTTAGATTGTTAATTGGGTTGCTGTTTACTGACACGTGCCCATTACATAATTAATCATTAAGAGATAATGAAATTATATTACAGTATGGACACTCTGCATTAAACAGGCTTGTGACTGTCTTGGTATACCAAGGCTGCATTACCAACACCAATAATTATAATAATGAAAAATAGAACACAAATAAATATTTACAACTATATACAATATGTACATCCTATGTTAGTTTTCTGTCAAAGGGTAATAATGTTCAATGTTTCACCAATAATTTTTGATTATTTAAAATAAAAAATTATTAAAAAAAGATATTTTAATAAAGTTAATTTGAGTTTTCCTGTTAAAAAAAGCTTTCTTCTGGCAAATTCTAATTTGTAAATTATAAAATATGTAAGAACTTTTGGATTATTTTAGTCATTCGATGTTAAAAAAAACCCTCTTCTTAAACAAAATACATTGCACGTGGAGTCATTGAGAAAATAGTTCAGTTCATTTCCTAACTTTGTTAATAAACCAACTGACCGACTTCCTCAAAGCTACTAAGAAGGCACGGTAACCCTCTTCAGTGAAATGTATCCCGTCACGAGCTTCGTATTCCACCCTATAAACATTAGTTGGCTTGAAATTATGTACAAAATGATTTTCAAGAGCTATGCTTTTCATCATTTTGTTCACTATCTCTCGAGAGCATTGGGGAAGAAAATCGGACAACGCAAAAGAAAGATAAACGAGAGAACAACAACCTTCAAAAAGAAAAAGCATACGCAACTATTATCAGCACCCGCAGTGCGCATGCGCTAAATTTGATCGCAATCGATATCGATAAATTTACTATAGATTATTAAAGGAAATATTGAATTTTGGTTAGCTGACAGTAAACAAAAATAAATATCTTTTTCATTGGCATCACATTAGAAAATACATTTTCTTAGCTTTCTAATGGCATATTTAATAATTGAATCGGGATAGCAGAAGTTACGGCCTTTTTCATTTTTAAAAAAGTGGTTCATTCCCTATTACTTCATACAATTCAAAATCAAAAACGTTTTCAAAGGAGTTTTCATATATGATTACATCTTTCACTATTTTTAGAAATAAATTCATTGGCATAAATATATATTCTTTGCTTTATAGTCTTTCCAATGATATATATTTGATATTTTAGAAAATTTAATGAATCGGGGCCTTTTTTATCCAAAACTGGAGTTATTGTCATTGTTTGAAGATTGCGAGAAAAATTCTAAGTCCATGGAAGTATTATATTGATATAGTACTTCCATGGTCCTACCAAGTAATTCGCTCGATCACAAGTCACAAAACAAACTTTAATCTATTTGCACATAAAATATTTATACATTTAATACAATGTTTTATATCATGAATTTAAAAATTCAGTAAATAAAGTAAAAGAA
The DNA here is from genome assembly GCF_963676685.1 of Mytilus edulis. Classification (NCBI taxonomy): domain Eukaryota; kingdom Metazoa; phylum Mollusca; class Bivalvia; order Mytilida; family Mytilidae; genus Mytilus; species Mytilus edulis. Next base: position 72,260,126 of record NC_092350.1, on the reverse strand, counting down.
GTGTAACTTTTAATTTAAAAGAATTTTTTTTTTTGTCCAGCCGTCAGTTTTCTTTATTTTTGATAATATAAAATCTTTCACTACTACATTAACTCAGACTTTTGGATGTTTTTCGTGAAGCGTATTAAAAAAATTGAAATCCCATCTAAAATGATTTTTTTTTTTTGCAATTTTCTTACATATCTTTTTAAAAGTTTTTTTTTTAAATAATTAGGCGGCCGTAACTAAACAATTTTGATACTTAAACATGCTCATCTGATTAACATAGAAGTAATAGATACATATTTTATATATATTATTTTCATGTTCTAAAAAGACCAATTAGTTTTGATGAAACAGGAAAAGTGTCATTATCTCAAATTTTTCAGATGCAGTAATACTTTCAGAAGATCTTTTGTAGTAGATGGATTTGGAATGAAATCTTAAACGTCAAATTTTCTTTCATCAATTTTATACCTTTTCACTGCTTTTGATTGGCAATATGAATCGCTGTACTATCTTACATGTACATGTGATGTATACTAGTCTATTGCTTGTTTGATGTACATTCTCCTTTTATCATTTTAACTGTTACTGAGAAAAATAAATCGCATAGAACAAAATAAAATTAATTTTAATTTGTCTCTCTCCTTTCAGAAGTTTCTATCGGGAAATATATTTAATTTTATACTTGAACATTTATGTAAAATTTGTATTAAAAAGGAAACTTGTTTTAATTATTGTTCTGTTAAGGTAAAGTTTACGGAGAGCTGTCTCATTGGAACTCATACCAACTCATCCCCGGAAATCTTCTTGCATTTATATTGTACATGTATTTGCAGAATTTTTTATTTTTTTATTTATCGAATGAATAAGATAGTTGGAATCGTTAAGACTGATCAGACGGGTAAGAAATCAAAATCATGCGCGATAACTCGTACTGGCTTACACTGAGGACAATAGTTGGCCATGGGACTGATTGTGTATTTAATACTATACATGTATTACATTATTATTACAGCAGTGGGTTAATTGTGACTTAAATTGTTTAAATGAAGTTGTGTTATCTAATTGTATTTTTATTAATACTGCAATTACTTTGTTTGATTAATTCTGTTTTACTTATTGGTAAGTATATTGTGTGCTCATTTAAATCCTGTTCTTTAACCATAGCATATTGATAACTTAATTCTGTTTTCTTTCTTCTTCAGTCATTGGTAAGTAAGTATGTATTGTTCATGGTGTTCATGATGTTCATTATTGTGTTCATTTTCTATTGTGTACATTTTTTGTATTGTTCATTTTCAATTTCATTGTGTACATTTTTCTATACTGTTCGTGTACATTTTCGTATATTGTTCATGTTCAATTTTATTGTGTATATTTCGTATGTAGTTATACTGGTAAGTACATGTTTACGTTGCAACCAATGCAGGTTCAATTATCTTTTTTCAATTATTTTAGTGTTTAAGTAAGTATACAGTTTCGTTTATGCAATTTATTTTTATTCTGTTTAATGCATTTTTCTTTTGTTGTTTCCCCACTGCTGTTTTATGCACTTGATACATAATGCATGTATAGTATTGTTTCGCATGTTTTCAGGTTGAAATTCTAAATAAAGTATTTCCGCGGACTATGACAGATAAGCCCGTGCCTTGTGCAGGATATCTTAGTAGTTATAAACTTTTTTACAATAAATTCTAAATAAAGTATTTCCGCGGACTATGACAGATAAGCCCGTGCCTTGTGCAGGATATCTTAGTAGTTATAAATTTTTTACAATAAATTCTAAATAAAGTATTTCCGCGGACTATGACAGATAAGCCCGTGCCTTGTGCAGGATATCTTAGTAGTTATAAATTTTTTACAATAAATTCTAAATAAAGTATTTCCGCGGACTATGACAGATAAGCCCGTGCCTTGTGCAGGATATCTTAGTAGTTATAAATTTTTTACAATAAATTCTAAAATAAAGTATTTCCACGGACTATGACAGATAAGCCCGTGCCTTGTGCAGGATATCTTAGTAGTTATAAATTTTTTACAATAAATTCTAAATAAAGTATTTCCGCGGACTATGACAGATAAGCCCGTGCCTTGTGCAGGATATCTTAATAGTTGTAATTTTATAGATTTAAAGGGGCTTAGTTAACATCCATTTCTAAATCACAAATATAAAAATATGATAAAGATAATATTTTTTTAATAACTAAAATTAAAACAAAAACTAATTTAAATAGTTTACTATTCCATATTTTATTTTAAAAAATGCCCACCCTCACATTGTTCATTGCCGTGACGTGGCGTGAGGGCTCCACTTTGGTGGTCTAAGATGAACACGTTGAGGGATTGTATGCAATCTTTCTTTTCTTCATTTCTTACGTTTTCCTTGGTCGCCATCTTGGAAGTACACACCGATATCCATAATTTTATAATGATCAATATTAACTTACCTGCAACTTTTTTTTTATTTTTAGGTTATAAAATACACTTCTAATATAATTTTATTCAATAATATATGTTTAAAAGTCACTTAAATGTGTTAATATTGATATTTGAAGAGTTATTCGGTAATTACATGAGTTATTCGGATAATAACACTGTTATTCGGTAATTCGTGTTACCCTATCGGATACACATACATGTATAAACTGATAAATCATTGTCATATGAAAATATATGAACAGCCGACTGATCTTTGAAATGTTATAGTTTATTCCCTGCATCTAAAAAGTATAGCTCAGACGATCGTCTAGTCTTCTTTTAAATTGTCTACAGTTAGAATTCGCAGATAAATTACTTTCATGTTGTCAATCGCCGATCCAATCATGACAATTATTTGATTGCATCCAAAGGGAAATAACTGGAAATGGTATTACAATGTTCTAAAAGATAGCTAGCAGAACCGATCTTAAATTGCGACAAGTTTTAGCTTTCTAAAAAACTATAGACTGCTTCGCTCTACACTAATTTAAGGTTATATGTGTGCATGTGGTTGTTAAAGTAGTATTGGAAATGTGGTATTTTTAGATATTGATTGATATTAAATGGCTGTACTTTAAGAGTGTGCGTTTTACACCCATGCTTTTGCAAAAATTAAATTTCTTCAAGTTGAAAATGAAAATTATTATAAATTTATACACGACTCTTGCCTATATTATCAGAAGTTATAAAATACAGATTATGCATTTCTGTAAATGTTTGTTGTATAGGAACATTGTTTAGCAAAGGAAATCGTGCAAATTGCAGAGTAACATGCAATATAATACGTATTAATAATTGATATTTCAATATTGAAGTTATCAGTGAAATGTATGCATTATAAAACGAACATGAATTAATGACAGTTGAATGGAACTAAAATGTACACAGTTCATTTTCTGGCATTTAATGTCTTATCCTGGACAAGAAAAGTCTGTAAATCTTTATCTCATTTAAGCCAAAAGCTGTTGCTGTATCTCAGTCGCATTAAATGCAACCAATCCGAAGCTATACGTGATAAGTTATTTATTCAAGATGGCGTGTATTTCGACTGAAACTGTTAGCTCGACACCGTGATGCAAAGCAACAATGCGCTTTAGCTATAAAAAAACCGAGATGGGGTGTAACACCAACATTTATTAGGCAGCAACCATTTGATTTTCTGGGGGGGGGGGGGGGGGGCTATGGTTTTTTTTGGAAAAAAAAGTTTGTTTCTAGGTTTTGGAGAAAAACTGCCACTATATGTAATGCTAAAATTGAAAGAAAAAAATTGTTTTCAACTTGTCGCGAAAAAAATAGATTGTTTTTCGCCAGAGGCGAAAAAAAAAGTTTGTACAGAAAAAAAAACATAGCCCCCCTCCCCCCCCCCCCAGAAAATCAAATGGTTGCTGCCTTATAGAATACAAGTCATGGTTTCTAAATTCTAATTCACAGCCAACTACAAATTACAAATAAATCATATACTCCTTGATAGTATCAATTATTGCACAAACATTTATAAGTGTCGGGTTGTTGTCTCTTTGACACATTCCCCATATCCATTTGCAATTTTATAATGTAAGGGAATGGCCATTCAATTTTAAATGATAAAGTGGGTATTTGAGTGCAACGTTTTTTTCTTTCAAAATATATTCTGATCCCTAATATGATGGCTACAAAAACGTTGAAACTAAACAGTAACAAAACATGATTGTTCCATTTCAGTGCAATTGTCAGAATGCAATTTAAGATCAGCAAACATAAATTACGTTCATCTAAAAATTGTTTTCTCCTGTCAGAAAATACTGAAAACGGAGTCAGTTCGCAAAAACCTAACGATTAAGATTGCTCGTAAGTCATGAACAATTCAGTATACTTATGACGTTTTTTTTGTGAAACTGACTCCTGGATTGTATAATTTTGTTGTGCTTTTCCATTACAGTCATTGGATATAAAAAGACAAATTGAACCAGACATAAGTGATGAACATTAAATAGAGAATCTTAGCAGACAACATAAAACCACTTCATATAAATTCTGACAAATCTATTGGAAGAAAACTAAACAATTTTGAAGATAAAAAACACTTGTCATCCAAAACATGGCAGTATCTGAAAGACCGACATTCATTAGCTGCCACATTGCAGTGTTAGTTGTTTGCGATTGATGCCTTTCCAATAAATAGAGATCCTTGGATATTTGAAGATGAGTTGAAACTTATACCTGTAATGGACAGTAAATAGAGAATCTCAGCAAAGAGCATAATACCAAATCTTATGTTTTGACAAAATATTTGGATGAAAACAATAATAATTGGAGGATGAACAAGTAATTTTCATCCAAAGTATGGCAGTTACTGAAAGATATAATTTAATCATAATGGAAAATGACAAAGTGAAATGTTTGACTTGCATTTTAACCTTCTTCACGTACTGCAACATTTGTGTTAGTTGTTCGTGATGACTGTCTTTCCAGCAAATGTTAAAACACATTATTTAATAAACTATCTATAACGTAATTTTTTTTTATGTTTTACTAACTTTGATTGCTGTTGTGAATTTTAAGTAAAATTTGTAATGTGCATGCATAATGATAAAATTGGTATTTAAATGAATATCTATTATGTTTAATTGATATCATAGGGTTTTTACCTAAATATCATTTTTGACAACATTAGTTTATAATATAAATTTAATGTTTAATAAAATCAACATTTACTTAATATACAATGTTTAATTACTACACATTCTATAACTTAATGTCCCACACTTGTGACATTATTTTTCTAGCCAAGAAACTAAGATTGCATTCCTTTACAAGTTGTCTAATGTATAAATGCACAATGAAATATCTCTGCATTTTGATTTGCAAAAATTAAAAAAAAGTGAATTATAATAAGTAGCACTGGCAAACTAACTCATTCAGTTAATTCCCATCAAAGAATTATACGTCTTGTATAAAGATGCATTTCCCTCAAAATGTCAATCCTCATTATCTTGTCCTTATGTTAGTGAAAAGTTTTTTTTATCTTTCAACATACAGCCATACAGGTTTTTATGACTTATAAAATAAGAAATTATGTGCTCATTATGCTAAAAAGTCTGCATTTTTTACTCCCAAAGTATTCCATAATGCTTAAACACATCGCATACATTGTATAAGTTTAAAATGACAAACAAACCTTAAAATTTTTATGTTTTAATAACATAAGTGTAAAATTAAATTCAAATTGTTTTATTAGCAATGATGATCTGACTTACCCCAATGTATTAAACATTAAAATATTATTTTTTGTTTATATCAAATTATTACTTAAAATAGATTGACAAGTTTACCGACTCATTAAGTTTTTCAAAAATATATTTTTCTAGATTTGTTTTTTATTAAAATATATTTTTTTTAAAACAGTATTTCCCATCTTAAGGTGGCTCGGCCCTTTACCAATGCGCATATTTTAACGCATGTTTCTTACGACGAGTGCCTTGGAAACGGTCGCTTTCAGGGGTCTTCTCAAAAATAGCTTTGACCACCTTGGAACGCGGGCGTGTATGAAAGCACCCTTGACGATGTAAACAAGAGACGCTAAATGTTCTTCAAAACAGGAAATACGAACGGTCAGAAATTCACAGTGCTTTCTTCATTTTTCGCATAAAAGTTTAAAAGGAGAAAAATATACATGATTTAAGCATAACATTAAAAAAAAAGAATATATAAATACTGACAAAGTCACATGTATGACGTCGACGGTATTTGGTGCCGCTTCGCTCCCAAAACGCATTCTCATCTTACACGGTCGCCTCTTGGGTCCGTTCGTACCATATTTTGAATTCACTTAAATACCAGTTGAATTAAATGATGTCGTGGATATTTATTTTTGAAAATGTTTTGCCAATGACGCAATGATTAACTGTAAACAAATGATAGCGATGTAAACAACTTCATGTCATCGTACAGCTTTCAAAAACTGGTAAACTTGTGACCCGTATCAGAGACATATATGTGTATATATGTCTCTGCCCGTATAGTATGGTTTAAAACATCGGGGCGGGTTTGTTATCATGATATAATCCGTTTGGCGTTTTATAACAGTTTGTTTCTGTCATAAATATATTTAAAACTTGAAATATCTTTATTTCCAAGTATTTTTAGGAGTTTATTCCCGAGTATGCGATATATTTTTCAACTGCAAAATTTTGATAATTATAGTTATACCAAAACAAATTTGAACATGTCAATTTTCTAACAGACTTAATACTTAACATTTTCATTTAAAGATATGTTTACCTGCACGAAAATCATCTGATAATTTTTCTCGTATCACAATTCCATGATTTCCGGAACACTAGACTTAGTCCTATAATCTAAGACATCGGGACCAATGTTTTCTATTTTTATGATACTTTTCTATTACTTATTTTGTGAATTGTTATTTTGTTGATTTGCAATTTTCTGTTGTATCTATCAATATGTCAACCGAGTTCATATTAAAAAAAAAAGAAATATCAGCATTAAAACTAAAATAATTGAATCAGAGCACTGAATGTTATTAAATAGACTAATGGATCCAGCAACGATCAATCGGGCGGATCCAGCCATTTTAAAAGGGGGTTCCCAACCCAGGACAAAAAGGGGGTGTTCCAACTATATTTCCCCATTCAAAGGCATTAATCGTCCAAAAAAGGGGGGAACCCGGAACCCTCCCCCTGGATCCATCACTGTCAAAAGTAACCGGGACTGGCCTAGTATTCCGACCTTATATATCGGTCTATGATATAATTCCTAAATACTGCATGCTTTGCGGAGAACCGCAAAATTTTTGGTTTCACCATGTCGGGGTTTTGCTAGGACATACACCCGCATCGTGCCGGGCAGTCTCAAACACTACTAAAGACTTTATATATAAAAAAAATCAATACTACTACTAGGTTCAGGAAAAGTTTGGATTGTAATTTAAAAGCTACTCCCTGAAGAACGCTATATTAGCCGGTGATGTTGGCAAACTTTAACTTTAATCTTAATTTTTGAAATGCTTTTTTAAAAGGTAAGCTAATAAGGAAAGTTCTTGATTAAAACAAATGATCACAAATATAGTTGAGTGATGTCAATGCGGCAAAAAAAATGTGAATGACAATTTTGTTTGTGAACACTGATTTGATCTTACCGTGGCAAAGAAATGCATAACTAATCATCGATCTATGCGTGATGATAAAAGGAGATAATGTTTTTTTTATTTATAATATTGAATTTTAAATATGAACTTTGGTGGATAGTTGTTTTATTGGCAATCATACCACATCTGCTTATTTTCATATCGTATGGTTAACATAGAAATATGACTAATCTGACAGATGACCCCTTGATTATACAGGGTGTTCAAACAGCTGGATGTATACATACGAAGCCTCGTAGGGTAAAAAGGTGGAATTTTGCCTACACATGCACCAAGCGTAATTGTCCATTCGTTTTTTTTTATGGCAGTCCATAAATCTAGCTCCCGTCTTACTTTGCATAACTTTCATAATTGATACTTATCTGCATGTTCTCATCCGTATTATGCTTGAAATACTTGCCAGTGATCATTCAGTATGCACAACTTTAATTTTCATTATGTGCAGTCATATAAAAAAAACGTAATTTCTGGGACTTTTATTTGTTTGACTATGTGGTATATCAGTTTATAGTAATTGTTGAAGTCCGTACGGGGACATAATTGTTATCTTCTATGTAAATTGGTCTCTGATGAAGAGTTGCCTCATAAACAATGACACCCCATCTTCCTATTTCTATACCCTACACAAGGAAGTGGCGCAGGGTATAACATTTTTGACCCGTCCGTCCGTCCATCAGCCAGTCTATCAGTCCTGTTTCTTGTCATCACAACTCCTCTCAAACCGCCCAACAAAGTTTCAGGAAACCTTTTTAGATAATAAGGACATACTATGCAGATGTGCATATCGACAGGAAATTATGATTCAAACTTTTTCTAGGAGTTATGCCCCTTTGAACTTATTTGCTTCAATATACTACTGCAAGTTTGTCATCGCATCTCCTCTCAAACCGCACAATAGAATTTTATGAAACCTTTTTAGATAAGGACATACTATTTAGATATACATATTTTTTTTCTAGGAGTAAGGCCCCTTTGAACCTATTTGCTTCAATATACTACTGCAACAGTTTGTCACTGCATCTCCTCTCAAACCGCACAACAGAATTTCATAAAACCTTTTTAGATAATAAGGACATACCATGTAGATGTGCATATCGACAGGAAATTACGAATTATTTTTCTAGGAGTTATGCCCCTTTGAACTTATTTGCTGCAGTATACAACTGCAAACAGCTTGTCATCGAAACTCCTCTGAAACCACACAACAGAATTTCATGAAACTTTGTAGATAATAAGGACATACTATGTAGATGTGCATATCGACAGGAAATTATCGTGATTTAATTTTTTTTTCTTAGTTATTTTATTTCTCTAGTGGCAATGTGGGGACTGACTGCCAAAGCGGGGCTGGCTTCAGTTATTTGCAATATAATCCACCAATTAACCCCCACCCTATGTCGGACTCTGTAACAATCATCCCATCAACCAAATATTTTGAAACATATTTAGAATTCAAGAAACAGACAAGTCAATGAAAATGAGGTTAAGTTCAGATAAACCCTGCAAGACAGACATATTTGTTATTCATTTATTATTTTGTACATAAATCACCCATAAGTTTTCTCATTTTAAATGTTTTAAATTATTCATTTGTCATTTCGAGACCTTTAAAACCAACTATGCAGAATATGTTTTACTCATTATTGAAGTCCATATGGTGACCAACAGGTATAGTTATTTCTGTGTTATTTGGTCTGTTGTGTCTCATTTACAATCATATCACATCCTCTCATTTGATATTTTAATTTGTGATAAGACATTTAATAATCATTTCATACACCAAATATACATGAAGATGACCTATTGATTACACAATATTGACTACTACATGTACCTATTAGTATTTATTATTTTTGAGTATATGTCCGACATGCTGACGACGGACAGTCAATGGTATACCATAATATGTCCTGAAAACTGGTGTTAAAAAAAAGGCTCAACTAAATCAAATTTTTGAAACGTGATTGATTTTATTCCTCTAATATCTATGAGATCAAATTTATAAAACATCTATTAATATAATTAATTTCAATGTACTAGTATACATGTACGAATTGTTGCCATTTATACATCATGTACATGTACAATCATTAGCTGATCAGCTCTATATTTTCTTTATTTTTATTCTCCTTCACTGTTTTATTTATAAGAGTAGACTCATATATATGATCTGTATTCATCATTGGGACAGGTAGCTATATAATATAGGTGAAGTAGGTCCTTTTGATTATATTTTTTTAAAGGATTTTGACAGCACTAAAGCATATACATGTAGTTCCGATTTATAGTTGATCTTAGCTCCTTAAGTGGATTGTGGCAACATATATTGCATATATACATGTAGAATGTTGTTCTTAAGTTTCAGCACTTAACGCATAGTTTCCGGTTGCAAGACTAGAATATGATACTGGCTTCTCATGAAATTCTGTCAGTACTTTGCCAATAGTTTCCAAGTAAAGTTGAACATTCCAAGCTCACTCCTTCCATTTGCAATGTGCATGTACAAATGTACTTGCAGCCTGAAATTAAATATCAGAGTAATTCTGTCAGAAAATCAACAATTATTGACATTCAAAAGCATATAGATGTAGACTAGTTCATATTGGTAATGTGTCCATGGGACACAGATGAGCAGCCGCTTGCATATAAAGGATGAAAAGGGTGACACCACCCAAATTTGTACTTGATCTGAGAGTTGTTGTAGTAAGCATTGCATATAAGTTTCAGAACATTTGGATGAAGCAAACTTGTGTTAAAGAAAGGAACAAAATTTCAGCATTTTTTTAATTTGTAAAGGGGCATAACTCTAGAAAAGTAAAAGCGACCCCAACAAAAATTCAAACTTCATGTGTGTTTGTTGGTACAATGTAGTAAGCATATATATATGCATTAATTGTGTATTAGTTTCATAACGTTGGTAGAGGCAAACTGAAATTGGAGAACAGAAACCAAATTTGGGAGGTACATGCAAGTTTGATAAGACTGACAATGCAAGGGTAACCTTAAAAGAACTAAAATGGTCTAAATTAATATGTGTCTATTTGATAATAGGTTCGTTTTCATTTATTTTTGTTTTCCCTTGAGAAAACATAAAATATTTTTTTATAATTTAATTTGGTTGAATATACATGTATATCGAATTTCTGAACAAAACATAATGAAAATGAGACACAAAAAAAATATAACCAAAAAATAAACCTGTGATAATACTGCTTCTATTGGTACCAGGATGCTTAAAATCAATCCAAAATATTTTTTTTTTGAAAAAATGTATACACCTATAGTTGTTTTAATGTCTGTGTCATTTTGGTCTTTTGTGGATAGTCGTCTCATTGGCAATCGTACCACATCTTCTTTTTTATATTATATACAATATATATGAACAGCTAAAAATCTCAAGTGACAAATACTTATGGCTGCATTCTGTACATGTTTAACCCTGATACTTCTATTACTAGACCTTAAGACATTTTTGTATACCTAACAGAATTAGGGGGGGGGGTTAATGGTAAACAAATTGTGATTGATAAAGATGAATCCTTCGTTTGCCTCCTACTGTAGGGTTTATCATTTACAAATTAGGCCAATTATATCATATTCTCAAGAAAATAAAGAAGTCAATCAAACCCCAGACCTTAATAGAGGGGTGGACAGGGGTAAGGAGACAGGGGAATGAGGGATCAGGGAAAAGGGGGTATCTTTGAAATATATTTTGTCTTGGGGCAAGGAGATGGAAGAATTGAAGTAAAAAGGAAGGGGGGGGGGGTTTAGAGTAAAATGGGAAGGGAAATATAGTTGGGGTCAAGGAGTAGAAACTGTCCCGATGGAAGTTATGGGGTACCCCACATACATATGACCCTAGTCCGAGATTTCTCTGACGTCCAACGGTTGTTTTGCCAGACAAGCTGGGGCTAATCTCGGACTAATATGAACCTAACTTGGCTACGAAATAAGTTATTAAAAATGATGATTAAAAAAGACTAATTCATTGACACTAACCATTGCTAACGGTAGCGTAAAAATGACAGTAGATGTCATCCCTTCCTCTTCGGCCGTTTGCACACGGATATTTTGCAAAACTGGCCAGACATGTTTACAACTTGTCTGTAAAAGGTAAAATAAACACACAAATAAGATACCAGTTATAACGATCTATAATATTAAACATGGAACAGAAATTGAGCCCGTGCAAGGTTTCAGCCGCAGTGATTTTCAACAGTAGCGAGTATTTTGAGACAACCCCCAAGTTTGTATTTTTCGTTATACTGATAACATTTGGCTGCCTAATATATCGAAATCTATGTTTTCTTATGTAATAACTCTACCTTCATCGTTGTATATTCGCCACAATGTCTGTTATGCATGTACATGGTCGTATTCATCAATATAGTATGCTGCTCGGCAATGGCGACCTTGAAATTCCTCTGGTCCGATAATGGCGCCAAATTAGAGGGAAGCAACTCGCGCCAGACAAAATTACCGTATTTCACCAAAATAATCAAAATTTCACTTTTTGATAACAAACAGTAATACGATAACCACATTTATATTCAGCAATCGTTTATTGATATAATTACAAACATTATTTTATTAAAGCCATCAATAAAGAATTCACAATTAAGTAATTAATGGAGTGCAATGAAATCACACCTTATGGGGTAGAGGGGTTAAACAAAAGCTCGTAACTTTTTTAAAAGCCTGGTGACCCCCATTTTATTTTACCTTAAAATGTTCGAAAAGTTCATAGCTTTGACATATCTGTTTTTAAAAAAAATCTACCGGGGAAATTTTACGAAAAATCGATTAAACCAATATTTTTTGCCTTAAACTAAAATTAGAAAATGCAAAATTTAGACATTAATCTGAAAATAAAAGGATTTTTAAGTCAAAAACAACCAAGGGAAAGGTTTACATTTCAAATTCTAATGTTTTTTCACATAAAAATCATACTGACTTGGTTTTAAAAGTCTTTGAATTTGATGTAACGGTTATTGTTGGAAGGGTGGGCATGTTTGGAAATAGGGTCAAAATCGCACATTTCGCTTCAATTTGAGGAGAAAACGAGCCTGGTGACCCCCTTTTTTCTTTGCATTTTTGGATTCAGCATAAAAAAATCTACAGAATATGTGAAAATAAAAAAATTCTACCGGGGGTCACTATTGGGGTGAGCCACCTTAAATGATAGTTAATCACAAACTAATTTTGAAAATATAATTTTGAAAGCAAAAGTATCATCAACTTATGAAGATAATAAGCCAATTTACAAAGTCACGTTCCAGTTTCAAATAATAACTTTACACTGATTCCCATAATATTTAGTTTCTAAAACCTTTTTCTTAAAATAAGGGAGATAAGTTGTTACTTCCGATTTAAAAAGTTTACTTCTGGTTGACATTTTCAATATCATATGTCTTCCAACCTTATTTTAAAGACACAATGGCTCTATCATGTATAAATAATGATATAGAGTAAAGGTCAAAATATAGAACGTCAAATTTACCTTTCCCCTTGAATTAAATTTCAAAGTCATATAGCAGGTACTTCAAATCAAATGACCCCAAGTCTCCACTATAATATGGGATATGAGTTCTATCCCAATACAGCTAATTTTAAGTGTAAGAGGGGTGGAAAGTCCCATCAAAAGTAAACACACCCTTTGCAACTAAAATATACATTTTTAGACGTACTGTAACTAACAAAATTAGGACAAAAAAATATGTCAATACCTAATCATTCTTATGCGGTTTCTGAAAAGAAGCAAGGATAAGCCAAACAATTATAACTTGTCATTGACCTTTGACCATGATTAAAGTCACTCAAAAAAGGCAAAACACCTTTAGGGGTCAATTGACAATTTTGGTCTAGATAGATCTTACTTTGCTGAACATTATCGCTGTTTAAATAACACGCCGGTGAGCTATAAACTATAGGCTCTCAAGAGCCTGTGTCGCTCACCTTGGTCTATGTGCAGATTAAACAATGGACACAGATAAATTCATGACAAAATTGTGTTTTGGTGATCATGATGTGTTTGTAGATCTTACTTTACTGGATATTCTTCTTGCTACTATTATCTATATCTATAATGAACTTGGCCCAGTAATTACAGTTGAAAATATATTATAAAAATTTATTCAAGATAATAACCAAAAACTGCAAAATTTCCTTAAAATTACTTATTCTGGGGCAGAAACCCAATAACAGGTTGTCTGTTTTGTCTGAAAATTTCAGGGAAGATAGATCTTGACCTGATAAAAAATTTATCCCTGTCAGCTTTGCTCTAAATGCTTTGGTTTCAGAGATATAAGCCAAAATCTACATTTCCCACTATGTACTATTTTTAGCCATGCCGGCCATCTTGGTTTGTTGGAAGGGTCACGCCACTCATTTTTAAAATTAGATAACCAAATGATGATTGTGGCCAAGTGTGGTTAAATTTGGCCTTATAGTTTCAGAGGAGAAGATTTTTTAAAAGAATACTAAAATTTTAGAAAAATGGTTAAAAATTGACTATAAAGGGCAATAACTCCTTAATGGGTCAACTGACAATTTTGGTCATGTTGACTTATTTGTAGATCTTACATTGCTCAACATTATTGCTGTGTACAGTTTATCTCTATCTATAATAATATTCAAGATAATAACCAAAAACAGTAAAAATTTCCTTAAAATTACCAATTTAGGGCAGCAACCTAACAACGGGTTGTCCGATTCATCTTAAAAATTCAGGACAGATAGATCTTGACCTGATAAACATTTTTACCCCCTGTCAGATTTGCTCTAAATGCTTTGGTTTTTGAGTAATAAGCCAAAAACTGCATTTTACCCCTATGTTCTATTTTTAGCCATGGCGGCCATTTTGGTTGGTTAGCCGGGTCACCGGACGCATTTTTTAAACTAGATACCCCAATGATGATTGTGGACAAGTTTGGTTTAATTTAGCCCTGTAGTTTCAGAGGAGAAGATTTTTGTAAAAGTTACAACGACCGACGACAGACAACGGACGACGGACGCAAAGTGATGGGAAAAGCTCACTTGGCCCTTTGGGCCAGGTGAGCTAAAAAGTGTATTGGAGATGGGTCAAGAAAAATAAACAATAATAACAATTTTGTCTCAATCATTTTCAGATTGATCATACACATGTGTCCCCCCTTTTTTGTAATTGTTTATAGACACGATTCGCCCGTATTCTATAGATTGTTGCTGAACTATTCATGCTTATACCAATATTGATAAAAACAAAAAATATTTTAATTATCTAACACTGAATTGTCAATCAGAATGAATATAAAGGTCGCAGGATACAGATCTCAGGCCATTGTTAACGACGATCGTTGTTTCTTCTTTCAGGAATTCTGTTGTTTGTTGAAGTCGTTATTTCATAAAATTGAATATAAACTTACATTATTTTACGTATTTCAGTCATTGTAAACCATTATCCGACAGCTAAATGATGATATAGGTCATCGCTTGAACATCCTCCATTTTCTTTTAAAACGAAAACAAACATTCAAATGCCCGGATGTGTATATCTTTTTCAAGCCGATCGAAAACCATGCATATATATGTCAGGATCGATTATATATCTTAGATAATTTCTTAACGAATAAGTTCCGATACTTGTATGAAGTATCAAAAAATAAAAGATATATTAAGCTATCATTTGAGACAGAATTTCATTACATATATACGGGGGAACCAATAATTAATCGTGATTAAAGTTAGTGTACACTTTATCTCGGTTTGTACCGATTTGGTGAAAAGTGACATATATAGAAAAATGGGGGTAGGTCACTTCAGAAATCAATATCTTTCTTATTTCTCGATAGTTTTTTACCATCAAAACCGTTTTGTAATCGCATTATATCGATCTTTCGTGTGGCATTAGTTTGACATAGCTAATATTTATACTTTTTTTTGTACATATACCTACAGTTAAGGTGTACACCTCAACTGTACACTTTACTGAAGTGTACAGATTATGTCCAAAAATACCCCCGAAGTGTGCAGTTTAACCCCTAGATGTAGATATATATATATATATATATATATATATATAGATTGGGCCTTTAAATACGTTATTGATTTTATTTTAAAATTATCTTACCTGTTGCTATATCACGTGATATGAGAATAATGACGTATTATTTACTTCCTTTTACAGAAAATCGAATTTGTTAAATTTGATAACCTGATAAGGTATGTACAAGAGCTATCGTTAACAAAATTAATCGGTTTATAGACGGAAACTAAGAATTAGACAACAGACTATTCTAAATTTCTTTAGACCCCAAGTATTTACTCGAAGATTACAGATTACTTCCCTTTAAAAATTGTAACAGCAATATCAGTTTCAAGCAAAACATATTTATGGAGTATGTACGCTTATGTTGATTCAATGCAAAACATATAGAAATTTTAAAGAAAATGCACAGCCTGTCCCCTCGTACTTTCATGTTTGGCATTTCGATGCTTGATAGAATTATTGCATGCAATGCTATCTATCTATCTGTAAATATATACTGGAACCCGGAGTACGGTATATAAGAAGTGTTAGATATATACACTGAATATCCTCCACCAATATTTACAGTAGATCCGTAAGAATTATTTACACTCATAAAAGTTCTTTATCCACACAAAAATAGTTGTGTCCGATCTTAAAATGTAAAACTTATATTGTAAAATTGCATTTTAGATATTTAAATATTGCAAAGAGGTGATCTGACAACACTATTAAAAGTACTAATGTTTAATGCCGCATTTTCTAATTATCCTCTTAGGCATAATGTTCAGTAATTCGTATCGCTTATGGTGCAATCTATATATAAGTTGTCTACACAGTGGTTCTAGATGAATTTTAATGTTATTATAAGTGTGATTTTTTTGTAAACAATAAACACTAACAAATCATAAAAAATAGAGCGAGTAATCTATGTTTAAAATGTTTATAACAAAAATCTCTGTATTAACATCTGTGGATTTTCTAAAAAAAACAACTTGGTTTTATTTGCAATAAAATCCCCTTTTTCTTATAAATGCAATCTAATAAATATTAATTGTTTGCACGAAGTTTCTCCTTGGTATATGTACAAATGGCTCATCCATATTATCCATAATCTTTGCTGTTTTGACACTATTGCAGTTTTAAAATTTAAAATTTAGTAGTTTACATGACCACAGAAGGGGTCATCAATCTTCACGGTGAATTGTCTATTTAACATACTCATGAGCAGATGAATAAAACTGGGCACTGTTTGACCTTTTACCAGTACAGTACAAGAATTAAAAACACCTGCAACATAATCTTAATTTATTCTTTACTCTAAAATTTGAATTAACAAATGATTAATATGAATAAAAAAAATCCGTTAATGAAGCACAACACCACAACAAATCCAAATAGATATGCATCGGTCTATTATATTTGTCAATACCACTTTTCCATATATATATAGATTACATAGGAATATAAATTTAAGGTTTCGGCATTAAAATGTTAACCTCCAACAATAAATTCAACAGATATAAACGCTGAGTTGTAAAGGGAAATATGCTACGAGATGTGTTTTTTGTTTTTGTTCATTCGTTAATAAAAGAGAAACAGTGAAATAATAATGCTTTTTTAGCAGTCAGTTTGGCTCAATTTTAATTAAATAATCTTAGAATATTTGAGCTAGAGATTGGGTGTGCATGACGTAAGGTAAGGTATTCTATTCCTGAGGTAGAAAATCCTCATTTTTTTCAAAATTTCAAAGTTTTGTTAACAGTTAATTTATAATTATGAACATATAAATAATAACTCAAGTCAACACAGAAGAGCTGACTACTGTGCTGGTGATACCCTCGGGGAAATAAATCTCCACCAGCAGTGGTATCTATGATGAGTTTATTTACAACCACTGGGTCGATACCACAAAACTTTGAATTTTTGAAATACTAAGGCTTATCTAGCTCAGGAATAGATTACCTTATCTGTATTTGGCAAAACTTTTAGGAATTTTTTGTGTTCAATGCTCTTCAACTTCGTACTTCATTTGGCCTTTAAACATTTTTTGTTTCGAGCGTCACTGATGAGTCTTTTGTAGACGAAACGCGCGTCTGGCGTATATATAAATTTTAATCCTGGTATCTATGATGAGTTTATATACAACATTTTAATAGCATTTCGTTATCAAGATGATATTTGATTTCTTTGATTACAGTACATAAAAGAAATATACCGATGGATAATAAATGCGACAGTACTTATATGTCATATAATGATAATTCATTGTTACAGTCTTAGTTTTTATTTTCAGTCTAAAATTTTGATATATGTCATTCTTTGGGATAATATATAAATTGATTTTACAGGTCATGGCTTCCTCTTTTGATCATTGTGGTATTTGTCATTCAAGACACATTTCTAAGCCATCCGTTTTTTGGTGCTCAGATTGCGATGAAGGACTATGCCAAGACTGTATAGAACATCACAGCTTGTCAAAGGCATCACGAAACCACAAGACTGTTCCTCTCGAGGAATATCATAAGTTGCCATCATTTATCGCAAACATTAATCTGCATTGTGGTGAACACGATGAGAAGTACCAACTGTTTTGCAAGGAGCACAATGCCATGCTCTGTAGAAAATGCGTCATTTCTGAAAACCACGTTGAATGTAAAGTTATAGTCCCTATTGAAGATGTCATTCAAAATGCTAAAACATCTGTAGCCTTTACAGAAATCGAGTCTTCATTCCAAGAAACGAAGGAAAATCTTAAACTTATCCTCGAGGACAGACAAAAGAATGTATCTTCACTATCAGATTCGAAACAAAAACTACAGTCCGAGATATCAGCGATTAGACGCCAGATAAATCAACATCTTGATAAAATACAAGACCATTTCATCGCTGATTTGAATAAAACTGTGGAAAATTCAACCCAACAAATACAGAGCTTCATTGCATCTCTTACGAATACCCAAAGGGAAATTAAGGAGTGCATAGAAGATGTTGAAAACATAAAGAAATATGCAACAGACATGCAAACATTTTTAGTAATTAAACAATTAGAAAACAAGTTAAATGAAACGGAAAACGAAATATTGCTTTGGACAGACAGTACTGGCTTGGGTCACACCGTAGTTTCTTTCAAGATCAACTCTATACTACAAAATATCAGTAACGAAATAACTGAGTTCGGTACACATAGCGTCGATGTACAACCATGTGAACTATCATTACACAGAAAGAAAGAAGGACAAGCACAGTTGACGGTAAGTCTGGAACCTAAAACTTCAGTTGAGCATATAACGCTGAAAATAAAAACGAAATTCAAAACTTTATCTAAAAGTGTGTCAAGTTGTTGTATTTTACCTTGCGGTAAAATGGTTGTGTCAAACTTTCATCCTTCGTATTTGAATTTGTTTTTCTCTGATGGGAAATTTGAAAAAAGAATTAACAACATCATACCTAATATTTATGATGTTGCATGTATCGACAATGAAACTGTTGCGGTCGTATCAATCTATGAGAAGAATATTAAACTTGTAAATCTAAAATCAGGGAAGGCATTCAGGAGCATTTATACAGATTTACCTTCCAATGGTTTAACTTACATTAAAGGTAATTTTATAATTTCTTCTAAAGAAGGACATTTGCTGGAGGTCGGGCTAGAGGATACCAAGACAAATATAATTTGCAGTAGTGTTGGCTCTTTATATGTAGATTCATTCGGGAATAATCTTTATTCTGAAGAGAAAGATAAAGATACAGTAGTCTGTCAAAACAGAAACGGAGATTTACTATGGACATTTACAGACGAAACGGTTATAAAAGAAATCAGATGTATAACAGTAGATGAACATGGAAATCTTTTTGTCGTCGGAAAGGAATCAAAAAATGTAATTATAATATCATCTGATGGCACAAAGCACAAAATACTCTTGACAGAAACAGACTTATGTGGTTCTCCATGGGCAATTGATTACAACAGCGAATTGAAATCTTTGCTTGTAGCAAACGAAAAAGATGGTCAAGCATTTTTGTACAGTGTACACTACTCGTAATTATATTTTTAGCTGTTGTATTGTTTTACTCCAAATTATTTTACACGGAAAACTTTTTTTATTCAATTATGAATATGTCGTACAAATAACCTGCATAAACTTCCATTCCGGTTTTTTCTAGCACTCGTTGCATGTCATAGAAGAGAAACATAGTGATCCTTCATTCTGTCGTCGTTTGCTTCGTTATCTTCAGACATCAATAATTTTCTCGAACCTTGTTGAATTCTACGAAACTTAACAGTAGCTTTTTCATGATTAAAAGAACATCTCCGTATATTTTCAACATTTCGTATTTTACTGATAAAGGAGATTACTGAGTTGACTTCTTAGCAATTAATATTTAGAGTACATTGACAGACATCGACAGACATCGACTTTTACGAAACTTGAGCAGATGCGTCTTCGTCATCACGAGACAGTATCCAAAGTTGAATTATTTAAATATTTTGGTATTTTAGTGAAAAATAAAATTCGTGTTTTGATGACAGATGACACTTAGATGTAGACATCAACAACTTTGTCAACCCTTTATAGAATTACTAAGACTCTGACAAAAGATGCATTACCATACATAGATTACATCTTTAAAAAGTTAGAAAAATATTTGTTTCCCAGTATTTTACCATGTTTACATGTTCTATTGATATTTTATTGGTATTAACGTGTTTGATTTTAAAAAAAACCCACTTTTTTAACATTCATGGAAAGCTACGAAACTTAATATCTGCAAAATCAGGAATGGCATCTGGAGAATACGGGTTTTCCACATCTTTCAAAGAAATGAAATAGATTTGGCAGTAAACCTTTTTTTACTACACTAAACACTACCACAAGAAATCGCAGGCGGGGCTATGAATTCCGCAGAACTCTTTACAATCGCGAGTTCTTCTTAAATTTCTGATCATTATCCATGTTTTATCGTGTATCCGTCTACTTTTATGTAATGAAAAGATGTACAATCAGCATGCATTATACGGATGCCAAATTGTGGGCAGTTATATTCTCTTCAACAAACATTGATATATTTTAAAATAAACCTTCCATAAGATTTCCTTTGTCTTTATTATTCTGTACAAGAGTATTCAATCCTTACACGTATCAATGGGTTTCTTCTTACATGAACAACACGACGGGTACCACATGTAAATCAGGATCTTATTACCCTTCCGGAGCACTTGTGATCAGCCGAAGTGTTTTGTGAGTTTCGTTTGGTGTTGTGAACTGTTATTTGTCTTTTTGTCTGTTGTCTTTTTCTTTTTCAACCATGGCGTTGTCGGTTTGATTTTTCGACTTGTTAGTTTGAATTTTTGTTTGGTATCTTACGCATCCATTTTCGATAAATAGAAATCTTATTTATCCATTATACCAGTATACAATTTAATTATGATAAGATTTTTTTTAAATTGTCTTAATATGATTTTCAGTCTTGAATATTTTTTGGATTATTTGTGCTTTACTGTACGATATGAAAATTGAAAAGTAAATAAAGCTACCTCAAAATAATATGAATAATTTTTAACATCATTAGAGTAAAATTTAGAATGGAAATGTAGAATGTGTCAAAAAGACAACAACCTGACCAAAGAGTAGAAAACAGCCGGAGGCCACCATCGGGGCTTCAATATAGCGGGAAAAACGCACCCGGAGGCGAGCTTTAGCAGCTGGTATTCAAATGATTAAAACAAATGTAATTTTTCACCTTTTTTATTCAAACATAATCACATCATATATAGCAGGATTAAAACTTCGTTTTTGCGCAAGACTCGCGTTTCGTTTACAAAAGACTCATCAGTTACGCTCGAATCAAAAAAGTTCATAAGGCCATAACAAGTTCGAAGTTGAAGAGCATTGAGGACCAAAAATTCCTAAAAGTTTTGTCAAATACAGCTTACTGAAGGTAATCTATTCCTGAGGTAGAAAAGCCTTAGTGTTTCAAAAATTCCTAGTTTTGTAAACAGTTAATTTTTATAATAATGTTATGACAATACCAATGATAATTCATGTCGACACAGAATGCTTTACAACAATAAAAAAAAATAGTGTTAACACCGTGCGAATAAAATAGCAATAAAATCATTGCCTTTGTACTACCAGGGGTGATCTGAGCCGGATCTTCCCTACCAGATTACCCTAGCTTGAGTTTTTTTATTTTGCATGTTTTCCTTTGTTCTGTGCGTTTTGGCGGGAATGTCGAATCCACTATAAAACTTATAATTAATTATACTAAAAAGACTTTCTATCAAAATTTACATAGAAAAATCCGTAGACTATGCTGGGTTTCGAACTCAAGACCTTAAGCATATCAACCCACGACACATACCACTACACCAGGACGACTGGCTACAAACTATCTTTTTTTATAAATCAGGCCGTTAGTTGTCATTTCGCGGCCTTTTATAGCTGACTATGCGGTATGGGCTTTGCTCATTATTGAAGGCCGTACGGTGACCTATAGATGTTTTTTTCTGTGTCATTTTTGTCTCTTGTGGACGGTTGTCTCATTGGTAATCAAACCACATTTTCTTTTTTTATATCAGTAATTTAACATACTTAAAGGAAGCAAAATATTTTTATAAGTGGAACGAGTTTACACCATTATTCAGTGGGGTTAAAACCCTATTCGTGAATAAGTGAGTTGTCAGACTGATTGTTCAATTTGACTTCAAACTTTTTCAAAAATGGGGCAAGTCGGTAAACAAGAGTGGGTCGATTTTTTTATAAAGCGGGGATCTAGTGTGGGCCGATTGGCCGGTGGAGCGAGTTGACATTGTTTCATATTTAATCATCGTGTTCGGGGTCATAAATGGCATACATAATGTATAAAGTATATTATAACGGTTGTGTGGCGTTTTAAACTAGATTTTATGAATTTTAAATGTCTTTTCGACTAATCTATAACAACTGGGATGTAAAAGAAATATCACATTCGGACTTGGTGTGTCAGTGTTAGATCACCCTCTGGCCTCCGGCCATCGGGATGATCTTACGCTAACACACCTCGTCTTCATGTGATTACTATTACATAATTTACAATCTCAGTGAGCCATACAGGTAAAATTTTAAGAGCCTCGGGTTGGTATATATTATTAAATATCGATTTATTTAAACGATCTATAGCCATTTGTTATTCTTCGTGATCACAGAAATATGGCGTCTTATTTGCTTCAAATGACGAAGTGTTGAATTTAGTAAATTGGATGACATTTACTAATTTATGTTCTTATGTTTGACTGCATTTAAGGTATGTAAAAAATTTTAATACTGAGTAAAGGATAAAATGGATTGAACAGGGAATATTTGGTTAACATTCGACAGAACTATATCACCAAATGGTTGGTTTTTCATCTCAGAATGTACTTGATGCACTTGTGCAACTAAGAAGTGTGTAGGCCTGTCCACACATAGTTAGTGTAGTAATACATGTTTTCTTTAATTTTTTCTATTTTAAGATTCATTTTAGCTCACCTGATCTAAAGGGTTAGCCAGTTATTCACATCATTTGGCGTCCGTCGTCGTCGTCCGTTAACAGAATCAGTATTTGGGATATCTAGTTTTAAAAAGGAGACTCTCTATAAAGAGTTATAGCTCTTTATTGATTAAATTTACAACGTCGATCGCCTTATCATCCAGATAAATATAGTATAATTGTTTAATTGAAAAACATTATCCGAAAGATAACATCTACAAACAAGTCTACAGGGCAGAAATTGTTGATCACTTTCTATGAGAAGTTATTACCCATAAAATACAAGTATCTATATGCAGAGACAAAATGACATCTATAGATGTAAACATTTACTTATCACCAGTGGCTTCAACAATTATTAAACCGATCAAATAAAGTAACCTTTAATAAGATCCCGACATGACAAAAGGAACAACAATTCCAAAGAGAAAAAATACTGATAAACAATAGGTTTGTCTGCTCTCATTGTGAACTATGTTGCATGGATATTTTACTAGTAAACAACATTATGAAAATGGCATACAAAAACCAAACGCTCAAATCCGAATATTTGAAATCAAAGGATATATAAAGACAGAAAACGTTGAAGAGTTTCTGTATGCTTTCAAAATTTGTAAAAAAAAATGTATGTATAATTAGACTTTGACAACATTGCCTTTTTATCCTTATAGTTTGGCCAAATTTGCAATGAAGGACAATCATATGTTGTTAAAAGAACAACGTTTACTTGGAAATAATTGTGTATGTTCCTTTGTAGTTTATTTTTTGTGTGAACATAATTTGACATTGTATTCAACACACTCTCAATGGACTCCAATACTAAATACAAATAAACATTTATTAAAGATGTTATAGTCGATTTTAAAATGTGTATCATTACATGATGAATAGCGTTTATCTGTATTTTCCACTTACCAACTCGATTTGCATGTGGTATCATGTTCCATAGAATGGCAATCTATATAAGAGTGAATGCCAGAGCTGCCGTGAATACGAAAAAGACTAAAGGGTTTTATTCTAGTCATAGTTGATATCCCACATTGAACATGGGTAACATCCGGTGAATAGATCAGGTGGTTTTTAAGTTAAATGTATCAAAGATCAATATACGTCACTGTTTGTCTTTGATGAAAGATGTTCGTTGTTGTTCTGTGGTTTGCATGTTGTGTAGACTGTCATATTATTTATTTGTACGATTCTCTGTGATGAGTGTTCTTGCGTGTGTTTGTGCTGTATTTCGATCACGTAGTGTTGTCATTTAAGTTATATTTTGTAACATTGTCATTTAAAGTGGGAGGTTTGGCTAGTCATAAAACAAGATTCAACCCACCATTTTTTATTCAAATGAACTGTACCAATTCAGGAATATGGCAGTTGTTTATATCAAATAGTTTGTTTCTATGTATGTTGGCTTTTAATAAAAATAATACCAAAAATCGGACAAGCGTTCAGAGCTCTGCAAGAGAAAAATACATTCCTTTCTTTACAAGGAATTTTTCAAAAATATGT
Organism: Mytilus edulis; assembly: GCF_963676685.1. Lineage (NCBI taxonomy): Eukaryota > Metazoa > Mollusca > Bivalvia > Mytilida > Mytilidae > Mytilus > Mytilus edulis. The sequence goes on along the minus strand of NC_092350.1, from coordinate 72,235,491 downwards.
CGTGTGTGTAGTGTCATTCGATTCATCGAGATGATTAAGGTTAGATAAACAATGTTTTCCTTGGTAAAAACAAATCTAACAGTACACGCTTTCACAAAAGTTTATGTTATTATACAAAATGAAACACCTTCGTCGAGGAAACGTGTTCTATCTATTTCTTCTTTTTGCCTTTTATATTTGACAAGTATAAATTTAGACATCATGGATATGTATAGCTTTGTACCTCTTTGAAAAAAACGTTAATTTACTTTCGGAAAGACTTCAAGGTCTAATTGAAAAGTATGTGTAAGAAACTAAGACTAAAAGAATGATTAAAGATTATTCAACATGTTTACATATATATCCGTATCTTGCTGATTTGTGTTCTCATTTAAAACATATATATGAGCTGACTTTTATCGGTTGAGAACTTTATGTAATTCTTAATATAGATCAATAGATTCTAATATTTTGCTTTTTCAGGTCATGACGACTTCTTTTGAAAATTGTGGCATTTGTACTTTACGACACATATCTAAGCTGCCCGTGGTTTGGTGCTCAGATTGTGATGAAGGTTTATGCCAAGACTGCAGAGAACACCATAGTCTCCTAAAGGCAACACGAAACCACAACATTATTCAAATTGCTGAATACCAAAAATTACCATCCTTTATTGCAAATATTAAATTGCATTGCAGTGAACATGATGAAAAATATTTGTTGTTTTGCAAAAAGCACAACCAACTTTTATGCGGAAAATGCGTCATTTCTGTAATCCACAAGGAATGTAAAGAAATATTTTATGTTGAAGATGTGGTTCAAAATGCTAAGATATATGTTGCCTTTACAGAGATCGAATCATCACTCCAGGAACTGAAAGAGAACGTCAGCCTTATTCTCGAAGACAGACAGAAGAATTTATCTTCAATATCTACTTCAAAAGAAAAAATCGAATCCGAGATATTAGCACTTCGAAAGCATATAGATTCTCACCTTGATAAAATGCAAGACCATGTTTTAGCCGATTTACTAAACACAACTGTGGAAAATTCAACCAAACAAATGCATAGCTTCATTGCGTCTCTGAATAAAAACCAAAATGAAATTAACGAGTGCATAAAAGACGTAGAAACCATAAAAAAAACATGCCACGAGTATGCAAACATTTTTAGGAATTCCTCATTTAGAAAGAATAATAAATAAAACAGAAAATGACCTGCAGACTTGGATTAAAGGTGATACTTTTGTTCACACCGTGGTCTTTTGTCAATTAAACACATCATAACAAAATATCAGTAAAGAAATAAATACATTCGGAAAAACTATTATAGAAATTCGACCATGTGAACTGTCATTACAAAAAAAGAAAACGGGACAAGCCCAATCATTGAAAACAAACGTCGAGCCTAAAATTCATGTTGAGCATATATCATTGGATTTGAAAACGAAAATTAGTACGACAGCTTTCAATGTGTCAGGCTGTGACATATTTCCTAGTGGGAATTTCGTTGTTTCAAACTTTGACCCTTCTTATTTGTTATTTTTTACACCCCAAGGAAACATTGATAAAAAAATCACCAATATTATGCCGAATATATATGATGTTGCATGCATCAACAACGAAACTGTGGCCACAATATCATATACTGAGAGGAACATCAAATTACTGAGTGTAAAATCGGGGAAGGTATTCAGAAGCATTGAAACTAGTTTTTCGTCGCGTAGCTTAACTTATTTCGGAGGTAAATTTATAGTTTGTCCTGATAAAGGACAAATACAGGAAGTCAGTTTAGTGGATGATAGGATAAATATAATTGGCAATAATCTGGTCTCAACTTGTGTGGCTTCATCAGGCAATAATCTATTCTCTAAAAAAAGAGCCACGAATACGATAGTCTGCCATAATAAAATTGGAGATATTCTATGGACCTTTTTAAACGAAACTGTTCTGACGGGACCTAGTGGCATAACTGCAGATGAACATGGGAATATTTTTGTCGTCGGGGGCAAATCAAAGAACGTAGTTGCGATAACTTCGGATGGCTCAACGCACAAAATACTTCTGTCAGAAAAAGACTTGTGTAATTCAACCAGGGCGGTCTGCTATAATAGTAAATTAAAGTATTTGCTTGTTGCTAACGAAACTGACGGGCACGCATTTTTGTATAGTGTAAATTACGAATAACTGTATTATATGTTTTTATACTATGTAAGGCAAAACAGATTTAAAAGGCACAAATAATGTCATATTTTCGTGGTTATAAATTCGCACAAATTCGTTCTTTATTTTGATACAAGTATGCTGATAAATTGCAGCTGCAAACATTTGCGAATGAACCAAACGTGTGGTCATTTTTTTCATTATAAATTTTTTTTGTCATTAAATTGCACATGTGTCTTTTACAATTTTAGGACCATTTTAAGTTATTGTTAACAATGACAAGACGCTTACATATCTTACTAGACAATGGTTAACTGCTATATATCTATTGTCAATTTTTGTGTAATTTTTGTATTTGTATTTACCTCTATAATCAAAATTTATTTACATCATATGTAACAATATTGTTTTAAATTTTTAACTTAACCACTCGATTATAGAAAAGGTCCAAACTAATCTCACTATCTTGGTAGTTATACATTTGAAGCACACACAAATGATAAAAAGAATAAACAGTTAGTCTAAGATATAACGACAATATTCAAAAGGTAAAAATTATCACGAGCTTATAACACACAATAACGCTTCACTTAATTCGTGTCAAAGTATAAAAACACAAGGTTTCCAAATTACATGGATGCCCCACTCGCACAAACATTTTCTAAATTCCGTGGACCATAAAGTTGAGGTTAAAACTATAATTTGGCATTACAATTAGAAAGATCATATCATATAGAAAACATGTGTACTAAGTTTAAAGTTGATTGGACTTAAACTTCATCAAAAACTACCTTGATCAGAAACTTTAATACAAAGCGGGACAGACGGACGGACGGAAGCACAAACCAGAACAAATAATGAACATAAATGAGACATAAAAAAATCTTTTCAATTTAGTGGTCATCCTGTTTGATGATAGACTCAAGGTAGTGTTCTATACATGCTGTTTTATTTTTGAGACATATGACTGAAGGGTTGGTTGTCAAGAGGTCTTCGTAGTCCAACAACTATATCATAACTAGCCAGTCAACATTTCGAATCCCGCACGTGGCATGTGATTCCGACTCTTCTCATGAGAAAAGTCGGTAGTCACACCGAGTTCCTCAACCAATAAAAACTGACCTCCATGAAATAGCTTATATAGTGCTGAAAGTAGCATAAAATACCACTCTTTTAAATAATTTGATTGGTGCTGTTGGTGTGTTGCATTGTGTGTAATGTATTTGGTAATTCCTTAAATATTCTTTGTATAATTTGCCGATATTACAATCCTTTGTTTTCTGCAGATGTTTATATTTAACTGAGACACAACTTATAGCTTTGCTTTATCATGTTTAAATTTTACAAAGATGTGTTTTAAATTGCTGTTAATTCCATTGGACAATATTGTGGCTTGACCTCGGAACAGTTTTTTAAGCTTATTTCTATAATCATCTACGTCCCCTATTGTTACATACGAAGCAATGAAGTTCAATATCCTGTCCTGGTCATGTTGACAGGATGAGACACTTGCAAACAAAAAGGAATGAGGAAAAACCGAATTTCCGTGGATATTTGATTTCGTGGTTTTGCCAATCTCTGCATACAAAGAGCCTATACAAAATGTGTTATTCGTTGAACATTTGAATTCGTGGTTCACCTGTTCCCACGAAAACCATGAAAATTGGTATCCAACGAATGATAATGAATACACAGTACGGAATAATGGCACACATTGTAAGAACAAAAGATAATAATAGAGTACTGAAGAACACAGTTCAATTCTTTTTGCCAGCATGGAAAAGGGACATTTTAAAGACTGTTGGATATAGTTATCAAAGGCTAATAATTTGATACACTAGACGCGAGTTTCGTCATCAGTGACGCAGTAGAAATTAAGACAAAAAAGTACCAAGTTGAACAGCATTGGAGACTCTTCAAGTTCCAAAAAGGAGTGCCAAATACAGCGAAGGTAACATACACATGGAAAAAAGCATTGCAACACCAAATTGCAATTCAAATTAAAAAAAAACACTCTTTATTTTTTTGTGATATAACTTGTTGAAATAGAACTAGTTAAACATTATTTAAATATCACCCGAGTTAAATCAATAAATATCGACTCGATAAGTTCTTATCTGCACATGCAGCTACTGTACTCGTAACCAATAAAACAGATGTTTTTATCCTCATTGTTTTCAACACTTTAAATATTAACCAAGGTTTATAAAGTTTTGTGATTGACACCTTGAAATTGGTCATCCACAACTCATAACTGCAGCAAGATGGCAGATAAACAGCATGAGAGAAGCAGGTATGTCACTGTGACAATTTCACGTATTGTTGGTCATTACCATTCCACTATAAGTCGTTTTAAGAATAAAAATCAGGCAACATATACGTTGTTAAAGACCTTCCGAGATCAAGAAAACCTCCTATAACATCTGCTAGGGAAATTAAGCATAACGAAGGTTGGTCAGAAGGAAACCCATTGCAAACAATCCAATCCTAAAAAGAGAGTGATGACCATACAGGAGCCTTTAAACAAGAACTGTTCGAGATCGGTTCATCGCTACTGGTTATCGTGCGATAAGACCCTTTCGGGGACCTTTGCCTACGAACAGACACACAGTTGCCCGTATCCAATAGAGTACAGAGCTCGCCAAAGTTGGAAATAAACATCTTGGAGGAAGATCCGTTGTTCCCATGGAATTCGGTTTATCTTCCTTGGCCCGATCGTAGCCCAAATTTGAACCATATCGATCATATATTGGACACTATTGGGCGTAAAGTGCACGAAAGGACACCCCAGTTCAAACACGTCATGAAATAAACAATACCCTTCGTCAGGAATGGTTGCTGCTACCTTCAGTAAGGTCTTTATCACTCACCTGCTGATAGAGCACCTTCTGATATAGCACCATCAGCTGGCGATACGGCACCTTTTTTGGAAAATTTGATTTGCCTCCCTTTGCACAGTGTCTTAAGTTCTCAGAGAAAAACTGTTATTAGTATCATTTTACCTTTGCCAAAAAAACATTTTACGAGATGTGTTCTTCCACCACCATTTTTAAAACTTAAAAAAAAAATATCCACAAATGTATTTTCACAAACAGATCTAATTAACAACTATTTTCTTCTCATTTTAACATAATTTAAATTGTTTTGTCGGGATTTGTTTGAATGAATATTTTGAAAATGTAAGTATTTTTTAATTGGCTTTGTAGTATCTCCTTTAGATTTAAATAGTATGTAAACTATAAGCTAAAAGAATAAGATTTAATTTTTGTTCTAAATATTTTTCATATAACTCACCAATAACGATGCCTGCCTTGTCATATATATGAATGAAGTTCTGGATGGGATGTTTATATATAGAGAATAATGGACAAAGACAACAGAATGGACGCAAAAAAGGGAATAAAGACTTATCTACTTTTACTTGAACTACATGAATCGTGATTTTTTTAAAGGTAAAATATCAACATAAAAACTCTCTGTGCATGACACCTCGAATATCCACATGGCTATTGCTTAAAAAATCGCGTTAATAATTTAAATTCCACTGCCGATAGTTGAAGTTATCTTAAAAACTAAGCATAATTTCACAATAGGGACCATTGTGTTAAAGGAGACAATGCCTCTACAGCTAGATTATTCAACAAATACACACTTGGATATCCACAAATATTCTAATAAGAAGACAGTCGAAAATAAATCAAAGACCACTACATTAGGGGTGAGGGGTGTTGATAAACAGCGGAAACGGAATACGGAACGGGAACGGAAATTAATGTAAATATGGACGCAGTTTAAGCAAGGATTCGTTTAGTATCTAGATGTGTAGGCGATGCAATACCCGCAATTAATCAAGGCAGGCTGAGCATCTTTAAAAAGCACCATGGATGAACACACAAAATCTCACGCTACATAAGACATTATATCTTATTATACTTCTTATATCATGTCAAAATGTCGGCTTCTGATTGGTCAATACGAAGGAGACAATTGACTCTATCCCATTGCAAATGCTTTACAAGAGAGTTAATTGGTTCACGCACCAAATTTGTGGGCCAAAAATATGGAGGTTTTTTTGTGTAAAAAAGTGCAAAGTATTATATAAACAATCTGTATATTGAGTTGACCTTAATCCTCAATTGCCAGAACTGGCCCAATCCAATTAGTTATGATAATGCTATAGAATATAACTAATTGTGAAGTTAATAAAATCGAAATTCTTTTAAGCGCAGTTGATTAAACGGAATATCATCTAATTCATTTTCAAGACTTGATTTTGACTCGTGACTATCAAAGCGGCATCTACTAACAAAGTATTTGTATTCCTCATCTCAGATATGGACTTAAACGCAGCCTTTCACCTCGTTTACTCATCCATGAATTTATGTCAAGATGACATATTTTTTAGGACTCTCGATTCTGACCATTAAAGACGCATCTACTGACAAAATATTATATCTTCATGAGTTGTATCTCAGATATGGATTCTTACTCAAACTTCGATCAGTTACTCATTTGTAAAATGTAGGATAAGATTCCTTATTTTTATCAGGACCCCTTGGTGATACAAGACGCATCAAATCTCAAGAACTATGACTTATACTTCCATGGATATATGGACTTTATTTTGTGACGGAAAGATGAAACACTATATCCCTCCCCGAACTTCGTTTGACAAAGAAAATCAAAATCTTAAAGCAAACAATTAAATGTCAAATTATTCCTCTCAGTAAAAGTTGAGAAGAAGACATTGCGCACGATGTTGGTACTACATATTCATTGTTGGTCTTTAACGCCACTGTTATCATATGTTTTGCTATTTCATGGCGGCCAGGTTTTTGTATGGTGTAGAAAGCTGGAGATCCCGGATGGAACCACTCACCTTCGGCTGGGAAACTTACAATTATAATTTTGAGACGAACCCAGCTCAAAGCTGAAACCTAAGAGCTGAAACGTGTACATTTCAGTTTAACGGGCACAATACTCTGTACTCCTTTTTTGTCATTTTTGCACGAGGTATTTTAACAAACACTGTCAGTGGTTCAGACTAGTGTTTGTCAATGACATGTCTTCTAAGATAGTGAATCCTGCATTCGATTAGGGGCTGTTCGATTCATTCACAAAAATTTTGCAAATGTCGAAAAAAGAATACATGTCATGCTTAATAAAGCGAAGAACAAATGCAAAAAAAACTTAACTTTAAGTACTGTGTTTTTACATCTAAATATCTATGGCTAAAAGTATTAGTTATGTTATTTCTTTTATAGAAAACTGTATGATATAATTTTCATTATGCTTTAGATCATTAGGGCACTGTGGCACTATTTTTCAAATTTAATGAAGGGCAATTCTGCCTATTCACGCAGCGACTATTCGCATGTGTCTTGTGACTTCGTTTCATGTGTAAGCAGTTCCGAATTAGTAAATTCTTGAGTATACGCCAAGACGAGCATCATCTTTTAAACGTTTGTTTCATTTTATAGACTGTGTACCTCAAATGTTTTTAGAGAAAAAATGTCTTCACTGGGAACCTCAGAGCTGAAACGTGTACATTACAGTTTAACGGGGACAATACTTTGTACCCCTTTTTTGTCATTTTTGCACGAGGTAATTTAACAAAGACTGTCCAGGCGCGGATCCAGAGGGGGGGGGGTTCCAGGGGTTGGAACCCCCCCTTTTTTTTGGACGATCAATGCATTTGAATGGGGACATGTAATTGGAACCACCCCCTTTGTCCTGGGTTAGGAACCCCCCTTTTTAAAATGGCTGGATCCGCCTCTGCTGTCAGTGGTTCAGATTAGTTTTTGTCAATAACAATTACAATTAATCTATAGTTAAAGTATAAAATTATGTAAATAAAATGTAACACTTCTATTGTATCTAATCTTAAATAGGAAATAGCTAATTACCGTCTTATTGTAATATTTTGAAGGTGCTAATAGCTTTACCTCACTTTACCTTAATTCCTTTTCCAGAATTAAGAAAGACAGTCTAGTTACTTTCTCTTTGAGATGAATTATTTGCAATAAGCCCTTACTCAGTTTTTACATGTTGACATTTTAACACTTTAATTCATCCTTATTGTAATAAAGAAAATATAGATTTATTTTCAACAAAACTATTCAAAAATATTGCTTAGGAAACATACCTCATCTTTTCTTGGTGATAGTAGCATGGTGCTACAAAATCAATCGTTTTTAAAAAGGCTGAATAAAGGACAAAAACCACGATTCATAAACATCATGCTACAACATTCATTATTCCTAAACATCAAGCTACACCAAAGTCATTTCTTCCGGAGCACACGAGTTTACCCCCTGTTTTTTGGTTGGGTTCGTGATGCTTAGTCTTTAGTTTTCTATGTTGTGTCATTTTCTTTGTTCAGCCATGGCGTTGTCAGATTATTTTCAATCTATTAGTTTAAATGTCCTTCTGGTATCTTTCGCTCCTCTTTGGTGATGCTTTATAGATACAATATATATATATAGTTTAGGGTTTAGTCAAAAGAGCTAGTATACATAATACACATCAAGAGATATGGTATGATAGTAATTACCATCCGACAAAGTGAGTCCAAACCGTGCAAGAAAGCAGGACTTCAAGTTTTTAGAACTGCAAAACAATACATATTAATTTGTTAAAATCATAATTGAAAAAAAAGAAAAAAAAAATGCCGATTAAAAACAATATTTAAAGATCTTATTCTGTTGTTAAATTATAAGTGAAAAATATACACAACGCATATTACTGTTAAAGGAGAATCACTGTCGAAAGCTGGAACATACGTAATAGGATATGGCTTTGTAAATTCTTACGAATTTTTGGTCCTCAATGTTCTTTTTCATTTCATGGATCAGTGAACAATGTTAAGTTTTGGTAGTCAAGTCCATATCTCAGATACTATAAGCAATAGGTCTAGTATATTCAGGGTAAGGAAGGACTGTAAGGTGTACATGTCCAACTGGCAGGTGTCATCTGACCTTGACCTCATTTTCATGGGTCAGTGGTTATAGTTAAGTTTTTGTGTTTTGGTCTGTTTTTCTTATACTGTATGCAATAGGTCTGCTATATTTGGTGTATCGAAATATTTTATAATCAATATGTCAGTCGTTCAGGTTTTATTTGACCTTGAACTCATTTTCACGGTTCATTGCTCAGTGTTAAGATTTTGTGTTTTGGTCTGTTTTTCTTCCACTATAAGCAATAGGTCAACTTTATTTGTTGTATGGAAGAATTGTTCGCTGTACATGCTTGTCTAACATGGTTCATCTGACCTTGACCTCATCTTCATGGTTCATTGATCAATGTTTAGTTTTCATGGTTAATGTTTAGTTTATGTGACAGTTGTAATAAAGCTTTATATTTAGGACTTAACATAATATCAATGATTAGGAATGAAGGCGAGACATTTCAGCATTTGCACTCTTGTTGTATAGTGTCCCATTTGTACCTTATAAACATGCCAAAATTTTATATTTCTACTAATTTAAGTTGTTAATTTTATTTTAAAAATACTACTTTTCAGTAATTGAATATCAAACAGTACATATATGCTACTACAGGCCTCAAGTTGATTATTATTTTTAGATTATCTAACCTGTTGCTATTTTACTATGTTCACGTGATAAGAGAAAATAACGTATTACTTACTTCCTATTACATCCTAGTACACAATTGTCGAATTTGTTAACAGTAACAAGTGTTATGTTTAATTGCATTTAAGGTTTAAGGTATGTGCAAATGCTATTATCATTAATACATTACAGGATGATATCAAAACAAGAATTCGAGCATATAAAGCGGTGATTTCACTTATGAACTATACAAAATGATCTCCCTTTGACATTGAATAAATCCATTCAGCATAGTCCATTAATAGATTATAAGGTTTTATACGTCCTGCTAGTTTTGTTGATCATTGATCGTCGTTTAGTAGTATTGTGTCCATTTTTCTCGAGCCCTTCGACTGCTGTCAAGATTTTTTGGTAATGTTGATTTTCTTACTTATCCTAAATAATGGGATAATAAATTTACTATGTGCGTACCTTGCAAGGTCCTCATGCCCACCAGACAGCTTTCATATGACCCCGAGATCATATCATAGATCAGTGAACAAGTTTAAGTTTTCGTGGTCAAGTCTAAAATCAGATACTATAATCAATAGGTCTTCTATATTTATTGTATGCTATGATTGTAAGGTGTACATATCCAACTGACAATGGCCATCTGACCTTGACCTCGTTTTCATGGTCCAGGGGTCAATGTTTTGTTTGTTTCTTAGATACTACCAGCAACAGGTCAACTATATATATTAAATGCATAATAGTCCAGTTAATCTCGCATAAATTTGACCCTAACCCGAAAGTAATTGCAACAGAAGATTTTTAAGTTTTAATCTTTAGCATTATACAGCAAATATACACAGAAAAAAGTCTCATTAAATCTAGCTTGAGGAATACTAAAAAAAATCACCATTTAAAATTCCTATGAAGATTTGCATTGAAAAGGGAGATAACTCGTGCAAAAAAGGCAGAAATATCAATAACAATAACAATTGATACAAAGTTATAACTTTACCACTTCCATTCATCAGAATGTATTGATTCTTGATTTTTTTTAGCGGTCTTTAGAGTATGACAAACAACTCTAAAGGTGTTTTCATATCTTTTATTAAGCTATAATCTAGATTTTGTAATTCATTAGTTGACCATTTATTGAATTTTTTAACACGTCAAGGTAAAGAATCTCAAATTTAATAATAATTATGCATGTATTCTTCATTTTGTGGTTTAAAGTTTTTTCAGATAAGTAAGTTGCTGAAAAAATATAATATACAGATATAAACAATACCAAATTTTCATATTACTTTTTCAAAATGGTCACAAAGCTTCAAATTTGAAATTTCTTTAATGAAAAATGCATGAAAAAAATTAAACTACCCATAACACTTCGGGTTTGTACATTTCATGAGCAGAAGATTATACAATTTAGTCAAATACAAACTTATAGCCCCATCGCAGTATCATACTTTACATAAATTTCAAGAAAAACAACCAAAAACTGACCAAAAAAGACTCATTTTGGGAGAGTTATATCCCCTTCCAATATAAAAAAAGGCTGATTTTGAGTTTTCCTCAAGTTAGATTTTATGGGACTTTACTGTGTATATAAAGGGCATAATGCTATAGATTAGAACTAAAACATTTTATGTTGCAATTAGTTTGAGGTTAAATCTTAGTTTGACTGGACTATAGATAGTTGTAAGGTGTATATGTCTGTCTGGCATGTTTCATCTGACCGTTCCCTCATTTTTATTGTTTTTTGGTCAATGTTTAGTTTTCTTGATTAGGTATTTTTCTTAGAAACTATAAGCAAAAGGTCAAGTATCCGTATATTCCGTATACGAAATATTTTGACGGTTATTATTTTGGCGGGTTCAAAATGTAAAAAATACCTTTGCACGTGCACTTTTAAATTGGCTCAATTTATTTTGGCGATTTTGTTTTATCCTCGAAAATAAACGAAACCTTACACCCCGCGAAAATAACTTTAACTAAAAAGATCATTTTCCTTCTTGTATAGGGGTCAAACCCTGCCTCCGGGTACGGGATTTTCATGCTGCGTGTAAGACCGGCCTTGGGCAGTTTTCTTTTCTTTGAGTGGGTTGTCTCTTTGATACATTATCCATTTCCATTCAATTTTATTCAAGAATACGTCAATATGTGTATAATAGCATTAGAGAAAAGATTTCGCTCATACATATATCTTATGAGAAGCTATGTGTAAAACGATAATTGTTAGTGAAAATGTAAATTTCAAAATCTTAATGGCGTTATAGTGACATTACATGTGACATTTCCGCATTGATTTTATCATCATGTGCATTTATCGTGCAATTAAAAAAAGCCTTCTTTCGAATGTCTTGAATGATCATACTATTTTCTAATATCAGGTACAAATAAATGGATATTTTCTTTGATGATATGGTGTGTACAAGTTATCATTTTGTACAAATTATAATTTGTACAAAAAAATTGTACAAATTATAATTTGTATTTTGACTTTGTACAAGAGGTGTCTCTACAAATTACAATTTGTACAAAATTTGACAAAAGTTCACTTATAACTTGCACTACTGGACGAAAAAACGTCTGTCCATACCAGTAACAGTCGTTCTAAGACTGATAATGTTTGTTAAAGTTGTAACATTTGATAAATTTCACTGCTGCAGCTTTTTTGTAACTGTCCCAACTTTAAAAGTGTTTGTCTACAACATAAATCGACTGTAACAACGCTAGAAATAACTGTCACAGTTATTTAAGGACTGATACAACTATTTCAAAGTTGTAACAGTTGATTTACAACTGTCCCAACTCGAAAAACGTTGCAACAATCATAAATAAACTGATTAAACGCCTAAAGGGTTGTCACAGTCGTGATAAAACTGATGCAACCATTTGAAAGTTGTAACAATCATTTAATTACTGTACCAACACGGAAAACGTTGAAACAGTCATAAATAAACTGTTTAAACGCAGAAAAAGTTGCAACAGTTAAAATATGATAGCTACAACCATTGTATAGGCATAGCTAATTTATAAGCGTAGCAACTTCCAAACATTGATCTTCATGTACACTTAAAAGTATACAAAATGTCTAACAGTCAGGGATATAGGTTCAATTATTTGTAAAAAAAATTTACTGTGTGAAATATAAGGTTGTGACAAAGAGAAACAACTATCACTCTAATGTAATACATTAATTTTAGACAGATATTGATTTAAAAAAAAAGTATTTTGAAATATTTGCCGCTGAACACATTTTTGTATTCCTTGGTTATTTAGTGAATGTGCTGAATTGATATATTTTTTAACACTTCCTCGCCCTTATCTCTTCGAACCAATAAAATCGGAACCAGCACTAGATACCTGCAATTTCACTAGATAAAAGATAACTACTAACAGAAAAATCGAAAAACGTTACCCAATATATTTGTTACCAAATGTATCTTTAAAACTGAATTAAAAGTTGACAATTTTTATATCATCTAAATAACAATTTAATTATTTTTTTATTAAATTAGTTAGGTGTAAAATCATTCATGCATACACGGTTGTTTTCAATACGTGTAGTTTTACGAATCACATCACTTCATAATAACGCTGAATATACATGATATACTCTAAACCTAGCGGGGAACTCCTAATGCACACACTCAGTCTTGTCAAACTTATCCCCATATAAAACTGCTTTATATTTTCTTGAGGACTTATTTCACACACTATTTTTTTGGTGGCTACATTTTTTTCTTGTAAAATTATAAATATTGCCGTATAATCATTTTGATTTCTATACATGAAAAAAAAAATCAGACATTTAACACATCTTTTGCAGCTATGGAAAACAAATCTTAAATCTATCTGAATTTAATTTATTTTATTTTACCGTATTTTATTTTTGAATAGTTCAATATTAACTCGACTTTGTATTTTACATTGTACGGAATGGTCTATTTGAAGTTCAATTGTTAAGGTGGCACGGTAGTATTTGCATTCCAGAATTTAGGTTGCTCTTTTGTGTACCCTACTTAGGTAAATGTATCTAAACAGTGTGATTGGACAAAAAATACAGTATCAACTGAACATACTTTCCCAAACTGAGGGATGAATCAGGTGTAGAAAAATATGAAATAATTTTACATACAGATGAAAATGAATTTTTGAGAATTTTTTTAAATTTTGTATTCACTGCACAATAAAAGACCTAAAATTACTAGTGGCCTTAGGTTTCTAAAAATAGCAAAAAATGTAAACGGTCATGATACATATTCAAATTCATTTCTGAATAGTAAAATGAAAGTACTTCGGTTAAGTGTGAATGTAGATTTTTTCGCAGTGTTAGAAAGTGGTGAAAATTCTAAAAAGGCTATCATTATCCCTATGGGCCAGGAAATACTACCGTGCCACCTTAAGGGGGATATATATTTTTACACTAAATCAATGAAGGAACTTTTTTACCTATGCAATTTGTAAGTTTATCAATAAAAAGTTGATTAAGGGCAACTATGATAAAACAAGCCTTAAATTCCACCCCTGAGAGTAAAAAATTGCTGATTCAGCAAATTTTGCCTGATCTGTAGGTAATAATGTAAAAATTTTCATAGAAAGTAGAACTTCATTATTTTTATGTAACTTGCAATACATTTTTAATTATAAATGCTCGCTTTAACTTTTCGCAGTGTCTGACACATGTGCAACCACTGAAATTTGAGACGCGACATTCTACGGTTGCATGTTCATCCTATTATTTTCACCGAAATAAATAAATTGCATAATTTCTTATTTTTTTCAACATAAGTACAGCTATACTAGTTTTCTTAAGGTTTAATTAGTAGTTCTGATGTTACATGACACCAGTAGGAGCTTTTGGGGAACCAGTAAGTGATTAAGGGGTCCTTACTTATTCATTTAGCTCTCATATTGGTATGAAATAGAGATAGAAATAGGGGTTTCTGTACATTGAATAGACATTATTTTTGACAAAGAATGTATTTATGATGCTATATCAGCAAGATTAAATGGTTTATTCATTTTCCATGCAAATACCATTAGTTGTTAAGATTTTCTGACAGTGAAAAGCACAATAAATGCAAATTGATTATGTAAGGGGACATAATTTAACTTAATGCATACATGAGAAATAGACAAACAGTCAACTTAGAGATGTATTCTAGTACATGTATTGTCAAACAGGTTACGGAATAATAGTTAACTGCAATCTAAAGACTCTTGTTGTATTGCCCTCATAATCTGAAAATGTTTAAAGTAATGTAAGGCATGCTGTAAAATGTGGAATGGACTTTAATATCAGTTTTCATGATTTGGTGATTAAACTGTTTCTTTTACTCAGATTAACCATAAACAGAGTTGGCAATCCAATAATTCCTCCTAAATCACCATGTTTGACTTCTGTGTTTATTTGAAACATCATATATTTGGGTTTTGTTCACTTCTTAAGTAAAAATGGTAAGATGAAAAAAAGTGAAAATCTGCCAGATGGGGTAGGGATGTAATGTTTCATTTTTTTTTATAAGAAATGAGTGCAGACTAGTATTCTTTATTGTAATATGTTCCAAAGTAAGAAGTCTATGCATCATAGGTGTCATGACTGGTTTCAAGTTTGTTATGTCTTGGTTAAGGGGGATATATATTTTTACACTAAATCAATGAAGGAACTTTTTTTACCTATGCAATTTGTAAGTTTATCAATAAAAAGTTGATTAAGGGCAACTATGATAAAACAAGCCTTAAATTCCACCCCTGAGAGTAAAAAATTGCTGATTCAGCAAATTTTGCCTGATCTGTAGGTAATAATGTAAAAATTTTCATAGAAAGTAGAACTTCATTATTTTTATGTAACTTGCAATACATTTTTAATTATAAATGCTCGCTTTAACTTTTCGCAGTGTCTGACACATGTGCAACCACTGAAATTTGAGACGCGACATTCTACGGTTGCATGTTCATCCTATTATTTTCACCGAAATAAATAAATTGCATAATTTCTTATTTTTTTCAACATAAGTACAGCTATACTAGTTTTCTTAAGGTTTAATTAGTAGTTCTGATGTTACATGACACCAGTAGGAGCTTTTGGGGAACCAGTAAGTGATTAAGGGGTCCTTACTTATTCATTTAGCTCTCATATTGGTATGAAATAGAGATAGAAATAGGGGTTTCTGTACATTGAATAGACATTATTTTTGACAAAGAATGTATTTATGATGCTATATCAGCAAGATTAAATGGTTTATTCATTTTCCATGCAAATACCATTAGTTGTTAAGATTTTCTGACAGTGAAAAGCACAATAAATGCAAATTGATTATGTAAGGGGACATAATTTAACTTAATGCATACATGAGAAATAGACAAACAGTCAACTTAGAGATGTATTCTAGTACATGTATTGTCAAACAGGTTACGGAATAATAGTTAACTGCAATCTAAAGACTCTTGTTGTATTGCCCTCATAATCTGAAAATGTTTAAAGTAATGTAAGGCATGCTGTAAAATGTGGAATGGACTTTAATATCAGTTTTCATGATTTGGTGATTAAACTGTTTCTTTTACTCAGATTAACCATAAACAGAGTTGGCAATCCAATAATTCCTCCTAAATCACCATGTTTGACTTCTGTGTTTATTTGAAACATCATATATTTGGGTTTTGTTCACTTCTTAAGTAAAAATGGTAAGATGAAAAAAAGTGAAAATCTGCCAGATGGGGTAGGGATGTAATGTTTCATTTTTTTTTTATAAGAAATGAGTGCAGACTAGTATTCTTTATTGTAATATGTTCCAAAGTAAGAAGTCTATGCATCATAGGTGTCATGACTGGTTTCAAGTTTGTTATGTCTTGGTTAAGGGGGATATATATTTTTACACTAAATCAATGAAGGAACTTTTTTTACCTATGCAATTTGTAAGTTTATCAATAAAAAGTTGATTAAGGGCAACTATGATAAAACAAGCCTTAAATTCCACCCCTGAGAGTAAAAAATTGCTGATTCAGCAAATTTTGCCTGATCTGTAGGTAATAATGTAAAAATTTTCATAGAAAGTAGAACTTCATTATTTTTATGTAACTTGCAATACATTTTTAATTATAAATGCTCGCTTTAACTTTTCGCAGTGTCTGACACATGTGCAACCACTGAAATTTGAGACGCGACATTCTACGGTTGCATGTTCATCCTATTATTTTCACCGAAATAAATAAATTGCATAATTTCTTATTTTTTTCAACATAAGTACAGCTATACTAGTTTTCTTAAGGTTTAATTAGTAGTTCTGATGTTACATGACACCAGTAGGAGCTTTTGGGGAACCAGTAAGTGATTAAGGGGTCCTTACTTATTCATTTAGCTCTCATATTGGTATGAAATAGAGATAGAAATAGGGGTTTCTGTACATTGAATAGACATTATTTTTGACAAAGAATGTATTTATGATGCTATATCAGCAAGATTAAATGGTTTATTCATTTTCCATGCAAATACCATTAGTTGTTAAGATTTTCTGACAGTGAAAAGCACAATAAATGCAAATTGATTATGTAAGGGGACATAATTTAACTTAATGCATACATGAGAAATAGACAAACAGTCAACTTAGAGATGTATTCTAGTACATGTATTGTCAAACAGGTTACGGAATAATAGTTAACTGCAATCTAAAGACTCTTGTTGTATTGCCCTCATAATCTGAAAATGTTTAAAGTAATGTAAGGCATGCTGTAAAATGTGGAATGGACTTTAATATCAGTTTTCATGATTTGGTGATTAAACTGTTTCTTTTACTCAGATTAACCATAAACAGAGTTGGCAATCCAATAATTCCTCCTAAATCACCATGTTTGACTTCTGTGTTTATTTGAAACATCATATATTTGGGTTTTGTTCACTTCTTAAGTAAAAATGGTAAGATGAAAAAAAGTGAAAATCTGCCAGATGGGGTAGGGATGTAATGTTTCATTTTTTTTTTATAAGAAATGAGTGCAGACTAGTATTCTTTATTGTAATATGTTCCAAAGTAAGAAGTCTATGCATCATAGGTGTCATGACTGGTTTCAAGTTTGTTATGTCTTGGTTAAGGGGGATATATATTTTTACACTAAATCAATGAAGGAACTTTTTTTACCTATGCAATTTGTAAGTTTATCAATAAAAAGTTGATTAAGGGCAACTATGATAAAACAAGCCTTAAATTCCACCCCTGAGAGTAAAAAATTGCTGATTCAGCAAATTTTGCCTGATCTGTAGGTAATAATGTAAAAATTTTCATAGAAAGTAGAACTTCATTATTTTTATGTAACTTGCAATACATTTTTAATTATAAATGCTCGCTTTAACTTTTCGCAGTGTCTGACACATGTGCAACCACTGAAATTTGAGACGCGACATTCTACGGTTGCATGTTCATCCTATTATTTTCACCGAAATAAATAAATTGCATAATTTCTTATTTTTTTCAACATAAGTACAGCTATACTAGTTTTCTTAAGGTTTAATTAGTAGTTCTGATGTTACATGACACCAGTAGGAGCTTTTGGGGAACCAGTAAGTGATTAAGGGGTCCTTACTTATTCATTTAGCTCTCATATTGGTATGAAATAGAGATAGAAATAGGGGTTTCTGTACATTGAATAGACATTATTTTTGACAAAGAATGTATTTATGATGCTATATCAGCAAGATTAAATGGTTTATTCATTTTCCATGCAAATACCATTAGTTGTTAAGATTTTCTGACAGTGAAAAGCACAATAAATGCAAATTGATTATGTAAGGGGACATAATTTAACTTAATGCATACATGAGAAATAGACAAACAGTCAACTTAGAGATGTATTCTAGTACATGTATTGTCAAACAGGTTACGGAATAATAGTTAACTGCAATCTAAAGACTCTTGTTGTATTGCCCTCATAATCTGAAAATGTTTAAAGTAATGTAAGGCATGCTGTAAAATGTGGAATGGACTTTAATATCAGTTTTCATGATTTGGTGATTAAACTGTTTCTTTTACTCAGATTAACCATAAACAGAGTTGGCAATCCAATAATTCCTCCTAAATCACCATGTTTGACTTCTGTGTTTATTTGAAACATCATATATTTGGGTTTTGTTCACTTCTTAAGTAAAAATGGTAAGATGAAAAAAAGTGAAAATCTGCCAGATGGGGTAGGGATGTAATGTTTCATTTTTTTTTTATAAGAAATGAGTGCAGACTAGTATTCTTTATTGTAATATGTTCCAAAGTAAGAAGTCTATGCATCATAGGTGTCATGACTGGTTTCAAGTTTGTTATGTCTTGGTTAATGGGGATATATATTTTTACACTAAATCAATGAAGGAACTTTTTTTACCTATGCAATTTGTAAGTTTATCAATAAAAAGTTGATTAAGGGCAACTATGATAAAACAAGCCTTAAATTCCACCCCTGAGAGTAAAAAATTGCTGATTCAGCAAATTTTGCCTGATCTGTAGGTAATAATGTAAAAATTTTCATAGAAAGTAGAACTTCATTATTTTTATGTAACTTGCAATACATTTTTAATTATAAATGCTCGCTTTAACTTTTCGCAGTGTCTGACACATGTGCAACCACTGAAATTTGAGACGCGACATTCTACGGTTGCATGTTCATCCTATTATTTTCACCGAAATAAATAAATTGCATAATTTCTTATTTTTTTCAACATAAGTACAGCTATACTAGTTTTCTTAAGGTTTAATTAGTAGTTCTGATGTTACATGACACCAGTAGGAGCTTTTGGGGAACCAGTAAGTGATTAAGGGGTCCTTACTTATTCATTTAGCTCTCATATTGGTATGAAATAGAGATAGAAATAGGGGTTTCTGTACATTGAATAGACATTATTTTTGACAAAGAATGTATTTATGATGCTATATCAGCAAGATTAAATGGTTTATTCATTTTCCATGCAAATACCATTAGTTGTTAAGATTTTCTGACAGTGAAAAGCACAATAAATGCAAATTGATTATGTAAGGGGACATAATTTAACTTAATGCATACATGAGAAATAGACAAACAGTCAACTTAGAGATGTATTCTAGTACATGTATTGTCAAACAGGTTACGGAATAATAGTTAACTGCAATCTAAAGACTCTTGTTGTATTGCCCTCATAATCTGAAAATGTTTAAAGTAATGTAAGGCATGCTGTAAAATGTGGAATGGACTTTAATATCAGTTTTCATGATTTGGTGATTAAACTGTTTCTTTTACTCAGATTAACCATAAACAGAGTTGGCAATCCAATAATTCCTCCTAAATCACCATGTTTGACTTCTGTGTTTATTTGAAACATCATATATTTGGGTTTTGTTCACTTCTTAAGTAAAAATGGTAAGATGAAAAAAAGTGAAAATCTGCCAGATGGGGTAGGGATGTAATGTTTCATTTTTTTTTTATAAGAAATGAGTGCAGACTAGTATTCTTTATTGTAATATGTTCCAAAGTAAGAAGTCTATGCATCATAGGTGTCATGACTGGTTTCAAGTTTGTTATGTCTTGGTTAAGGGGGATATATATTTTTACACTAAATCAATGAAGGAACTTTTTTTACCTATGCAATTTGTAAGTTTATCAATAAAAAGTTGATTAAGGGCAACTATGATAAAACAAGCCTTAAATTCCACCCCTGAGAGTAAAAAATTGCTGATTCAGCAAATTTTGCCTGATCTGTAGGTAATAATGTAAAAATTTTCATAGAAAGTAGAACTTCATTATTTTTATGTAACTTGCAATACATTTTTAATTATAAATGCTCGCTTTAACTTTTCGCAGTGTCTGACACATGTGCAACCACTGAAATTTGAGACGCGACATTCTACGGTTGCATGTTCATCCTATTATTTTCACCGAAATAAATAAATTGCATAATTTCTTATTTTTTTCAACATAAGTACAGCTATACTAGTTTTCTTAAGGTTTAATTAGTAGTTCTGATGTTACATGACACCAGTAGGAGCTTTTGGGGAACCAGTAAGTGATTAAGGGGTCCTTACTTATTCATTTAGCTCTCATATTGGTATGAAATAGAGATAGAAATAGGGGTTTCTGTACATTGAATAGACATTATTTTTGACAAAGAATGTATTTATGATGCTATATCAGCAAGATTAAATGGTTTATTCATTTTCCATGCAAATACCATTAGTTGTTAAGATTTTCTGACAGTGAAAAGCACAATAAATGCAAATTGATTATGTAAGGGGACATAATTTAACTTAATGCATACATGAGAAATAGACAAACAGTCAACTTAGAGATGTATTCTAGTACATGTATTGTCAAACAGGTTACGGAATAATAGTTAACTGCAATCTAAAGACTCTTGTTGTATTGCCCTCATAATCTGAAAATGTTTAAAGTAATGTAAGGCATGCTGTAAAATGTGGAATGGACTTTAATATCAGTTTTCATGATTTGGTGATTAAACTGTTTCTTTTACTCAGATTAACCATAAACAGAGTTGGCAATCCAATAATTCCTCCTAAATCACCATGTTTGACTTCTGTGTTTATTTGAAACATCATATATTTGGGTTTTGTTCACTTCTTAAGTAAAAATGGTAAGATGAAAAAAAGTGAAAATCTGCCAGATGGGGTAGGGATGTAATGTTTCATTTTTTTTTTATAAGAAATGAGTGCAGACTAGTATTCTTTATTGTAATATGTTCCAAAGTAAGAAGTCTATGCATCATAGGTGTCATGACTGGTTTCAAGTTTGTTATGTCTTGGTTAAGGGGGATATATATTTTTACACTAAATCAATGAAGGAACTTTTTTTACCTATGCAATTTGTAAGTTTATCAATAAAAAGTTGATTAAGGGCAACTATGATAAAACAAGCCTTAAATTCCACCCCTGAGAGTAAAAAATTGCTGATTCAGCAAATTTTGCCTGATCTGTAGGTAATAATGTAAAAATTTTCATAGAAAGTAGAACTTCATTATTTTTATGTAACTTGCAATACATTTTTAATTATAAATGCTCGCTTTAACTTTTCGCAGTGTCTGACACATGTGCAACCACTGAAATTTGAGACGCGACATTCTACGGTTGCATGTTCATCCTATTATTTTCACCGAAATAAATAAATTGCATAATTTCTTATTTTTTTCAACATAAGTACAGCTATACTAGTTTTCTTAAGGTTTAATTAGTAGTTCTGATGTTACATGACACCAGTAGGAGCTTTTGGGGAACCAGTAAGTGATTAAGGGGTCCTTACTTATTCATTTAGCTCTCATATTGGTATGAAATAGAGATAGAAATAGGGGTTTCTGTACATTGAATAGACATTATTTTTGACAAAGAATGTATTTATGATGCTATATCAGCAAGATTAAATGGTTTATTCATTTTCCATGCAAATACCATTAGTTGTTAAGATTTTCTGACAGTGAAAAGCACAATAAATGCAAATTGATTATGTAAGGGGACATAATTTAACTTAATGCATACATGAGAAATAGACAAACAGTCAACTTAGAGATGTATTCTAGTACATGTATTGTCAAACAGGTTACGGAATAATAGTTAACTGCAATCTAAAGACTCTTGTTGTATTGCCCTCATAATCTGAAAATGTTTAAAGTAATGTAAGGCATGCTGTAAAATGTGGAATGGACTTTAATATCAGTTTTCATGATTTGGTGATTAAACTGTTTCTTTTACTCAGATTAACCATAAACAGAGTTGGCAATCCAATAATTCCTCCTAAATCACCATGTTTGACTTCTGTGTTTATTTGAAACATCATATATTTGGGTTTTGTTCACTTCTTAAGTAAAAATGGTAAGATGAAAAAAAGTGAAAATCTGCCAGATGGGGTAGGGATGTAATGTTTCATTTTTTTTTTATAAGAAATGAGTGCAGACTAGTATTCTTTATTGTAATATGTTCCAAAGTAAGAAGTCTATGCATCATAGGTGTCATGACTGGTTTCAAGTTTGTTATGTCTTGGTTAAGGGGGATATATATTTTTACACTAAATCAATGAAGGAACTTTTTTTACCTATGCAATTTGTAAGTTTATCAATAAAAAGTTGATTAAGGGCAACTATGATAAAACAAGCCTTAAATTCCACCCCTGAGAGTAAAAAATTGCTGATTCAGCAAATTTTGCCTGATCTGTAGGTAATAATGTAAAAATTTTCATAGAAAGTAGAACTTCATTATTTTTATGTAACTTGCAATACATTTTTAATTATAAATGCTCGCTTTAACTTTTCGCAGTGTCTGACACATGTGCAACCACTGAAATTTGAGACGCGACATTCTACGGTTGCATGTTCATCCTATTATTTTCACCGAAATAAATAAATTGCATAATTTCTTATTTTTTTCAACATAAGTACAGCTATACTAGTTTTCTTAAGGTTTAATTAGTAGTTCTGATGTTACATGACACCAGTAGGAGCTTTTGGGGAACCAGTAAGTGATTAAGGGGTCCTTACTTATTCATTTAGCTCTCATATTGGTATGAAATAGAGATAGAAATAGGGGTTTCTGTACATTGAATAGACATTATTTTTGACAAAGAATGTATTTATGATGCTATATCAGCAAGATTAAATGGTTTATTCATTTTCCATGCAAATACCATTAGTTGTTAAGATTTTCTGACAGTGAAAAGCACAATAAATGCAAATTGATTATGTAAGGGGACATAATTTAACTTAATGCATACATGAGAAATAGACAAACAGTCAACTTAGAGATGTATTCTAGTACATGTATTGTCAAACAGGTTACGGAATAATAGTTAACTGCAATCTAAAGACTCTTGTTGTATTGCCCTCATAATCTGAAAATGTTTAAAGTAATGTAAGGCATGCTGTAAAATGTGGAATGGACTTTAATATCAGTTTTCATGATTTGGTGATTAAACTGTTTCTTTTACTCAGATTAACCATAAACAGAGTTGGCAATCCAATAATTCCTCCTAAATCACCATGTTTGACTTCTGTGTTTATTTGAAACATCATATATTTGGGTTTTGTTCACTTCTTAAGTAAAAATGGTAAGATGAAAAAAAGTGAAAATCTGCCAGATGGGGTAGGGATGTAATGTTTCATTTTTTTTTTATAAGAAATGAGTGCAGACTAGTATTCTTTATTGTAATATGTTCCAAAGTAAGAAGTCTATGCATCATAGGTGTCATGACTGGTTTCAAGTTTGTTATGTCTTGGTTAAGGGGGATATATATTTTTACACTAAATCAATGAAGGAACTTTTTTTACCTATGCAATTTGTAAGTTTATCAATAAAAAGTTGATTAAGGGCAACTATGATAAAACAAGCCTTAAATTCCACCCCTGAGAGTAAAAAATTGCTGATTCAGCAAATTTTGCCTGATCTGTAGGTAATAATGTAAAAATTTTCATAGAAAGTAGAACTTCATTATTTTTATGTAACTTGCAATACATTTTTAATTATAAATGCTCGCTTTAACTTTTCGCAGTGTCTGACACATGTGCAACCACTGAAATTTGAGACGCGACATTCTACGGTTGCATGTTCATCCTATTATTTTCACCGAAATAAATAAATTGCATAATTTCTTATTTTTTTCAACATAAGTACAGCTATACTAGTTTTCTTAAGGTTTAATTAGTAGTTCTGATGTTACATGACACCAGTAGGAGCTTTTGGGGAACCAGTAAGTGATTAAGGGGTCCTTACTTATTCATTTAGCTCTCATATTGGTATGAAATAGAGATAGAAATAGGGGTTTCTGTACATTGAATAGACATTATTTTTGACAAAGAATGTATTTATGATGCTATATCAGCAAGATTAAATGGTTTATTCATTTTCCATGCAAATACCATTAGTTGTTAAGATTTTCTGACAGTGAAAAGCACAATAAATGCAAATTGATTATGTAAGGGGACATAATTTAACTTAATGCATACATGAGAAATAGACAAACAGTCAACTTAGAGATGTATTCTAGTACATGTATTGTCAAACAGGTTACGGAATAATAGTTAACTGCAATCTAAAGACTCTTGTTGTATTGCCCTCATAATCTGAAAATGTTTAAAGTAATGTAAGGCATGCTGTAAAATGTGGAATGGACTTTAATATCAGTTTTCATGATTTGGTGATTAAACTGTTTCTTTTACTCAGATTAACCATAAACAGAGTTGGCAATCCAATAATTCCTCCTAAATCACCATGTTTGACTTCTGTGTTTATTTGAAACATCATATATTTGGGTTTTGTTCACTTCTTAAGTAAAAATGGTAAGATGAAAAAAAGTGAAAATCTGCCAGATGGGGTAGGGATGTAATGTTTCATTTTTTTTTTATAAGAAATGAGTGCAGACTAGTATTCTTTATTGTAATATGTTCCAAAGTAAGAAGTCTATGCATCATAGGTGTCATGACTGGTTTCAAGTTTGTTATGTCTTGGTTAAGGGGGATATATATTTTTACACTAAATCAATGAAGGAACTTTTTTTACCTATGCAATTTGTAAGTTTATCAATAAAAAGTTGATTAAGGGCAACTATGATAAAACAAGCCTTAAATTCCACCCCTGAGAGTAAAAAATTGCTGATTCAGCAAATTTTGCCTGATCTGTAGGTAATAATGTAAAAATTTTCATAGAAAGTAGAACTTCATTATTTTTATGTAACTTGCAATACATTTTTAATTATAAATGCTCGCTTTAACTTTTCGCAGTGTCTGACACATGTGCAACCACTGAAATTTGAGACGCGACATTCTACGGTTGCATGTTCATCCTATTATTTTCACCGAAATAAATAAATTGCATAATTTCTTATTTTTTTCAACATAAGTACAGCTATACTAGTTTTCTTAAGGTTTAATTAGTAGTTCTGATGTTACATGACACCAGTAGGAGCTTTTGGGGAACCAGTAAGTGATTAAGGGGTCCTTACTTATTCATTTAGCTCTCATATTGGTATGAAATAGAGATAGAAATAGGGGTTTCTGTACATTGAATAGACATTATTTTTGACAAAGAATGTATTTATGATGCTATATCAGCAAGATTAAATGGTTTATTCATTTTCCATGCAAATACCATTAGTTGTTAAGATTTTCTGACAGTGAAAAGCACAATAAATGCAAATTGATTATGTAAGGGGACATAATTTAACTTAATGCATACATGAGAAATAGACAAACAGTCAACTTAGAGATGTATTCTAGTACATGTATTGTCAAACAGGTTACGGAATAATAGTTAACTGCAATCTAAAGACTCTTGTTGTATTGCCCTCATAATCTGAAAATGTTTAAAGTAATGTAAGGCATGCTGTAAAATGTGGAATGGACTTTAATATCAGTTTTCATGATTTGGTGATTAAACTGTTTCTTTTACTCAGATTAACCATAAACAGAGTTGGCAATCCAATAATTCCTCCTAAATCACCATGTTTGACTTCTGTGTTTATTTGAAACATCATATATTTGGGTTTTGTTCACTTCTTAAGTAAAAATGGTAAGATGAAAAAAAGTGAAAATCTGCCAGATGGGGTAGGGATGTAATGTTTCATTTTTTTTTTATAAGAAATGAGTGCAGACTAGTATTCTTTATTGTAATATGTTCCAAAGTAAGAAGTCTATGCATCATAGGTGTCATGACTGGTTTCAAGTTTGTTATGTCTTGGTTAAGGGGGATATATATTTTTACACTAAATCAATGAAGGAACTTTTTTTACCTATGCAATTTGTAAGTTTATCAATAAAAAGTTGATTAAGGGCAACTATGATAAAACAAGCCTTAAATTCCACCCCTGAGAGTAAAAAATTGCTGATTCAGCAAATTTTGCCTGATCTGTAGGTAATAATGTAAAAATTTTCATAGAAAGTAGAACTTCATTATTTTTATGTAACTTGCAATACATTTTTAATTATAAATGCTCGCTTTAACTTTTCGCAGTGTCTGACACATGTGCAACCACTGAAATTTGAGACGCGACATTCTACGGTTGCATGTTCATCCTATTATTTTCACCGAAATAAATAAATTGCATAATTTCTTATTTTTTTCAACATAAGTACAGCTATACTAGTTTTCTTAAGGTTTAATTAGTAGTTCTGATGTTACATGACACCAGTAGGAGCTTTTGGGGAACCAGTAAGTGATTAAGGGGTCCTTACTTATTCATTTAGCTCTCATATTGGTATGAAATAGAGATAGAAATAGGGGTTTCTGTACATTGAATAGACATTATTTTTGACAAAGAATGTATTTATGATGCTATATCAGCAAGATTAAATGGTTTATTCATTTTCCATGCAAATACCATTAGTTGTTAAGATTTTCTGACAGTGAAAAGCACAATAAATGCAAATTGATTATGTAAGGGGACATAATTTAACTTAATGCATACATGAGAAATAGACAAACAGTCAACTTAGAGATGTATTCTAGTACATGTATTGTCAAACAGGTTACGGAATAATAGTTAACTGCAATCTAAAGACTCTTGTTGTATTGCCCTCATAATCTGAAAATGTTTAAAGTAATGTAAGGCATGCTGTAAAATGTGGAATGGACTTTAATATCAGTTTTCATGATTTGGTGATTAAACTGTTTCTTTTACTCAGATTAACCATAAACAGAGTTGGCAATCCAATAATTCCTCCTAAATCACCATGTTTGACTTCTGTGTTTATTTGAAACATCATATATTTGGGTTTTGTTCACTTCTTAAGTAAAAATGGTAAGATGAAAAAAAGTGAAAATCTGCCAGATGGGGTAGGGATGTAATGTTTCATTTTTTTTTTATAAGAAATGAGTGCAGACTAGTATTCTTTATTGTAATATGTTCCAAAGTAAGAAGTCTATGCATCATAGGTGTCATGACTGGTTTCAAGTTTGTTATGTCTTGGTTAAGGGGGATATATATTTTTACACTAAATCAATGAAGGAACTTTTTTTACCTATGCAATTTGTAAGTTTATCAATAAAAAGTTGATTAAGGGCAACTATGATAAAACAAGCCTTAAATTCCACCCCTGAGAGTAAAAAATTGCTGATTCAGCAAATTTTGCCTGATCTGTAGGTAATAATGTAAAAATTTTCATAGAAAGTAGAACTTCATTATTTTTATGTAACTTGCAATACATTTTTAATTATAAATGCTCGCTTTAACTTTTCGCAGTGTCTGACACATGTGCAACCACTGAAATTTGAGACGCGACATTCTACGGTTGCATGTTCATCCTATTATTTTCACCGAAATAAATAAATTGCATAATTTCTTATTTTTTTCAACATAAGTACAGCTATACTAGTTTTCTTAAGGTTTAATTAGTAGTTCTGATGTTACATGACACCAGTAGGAGCTTTTGGGGAACCAGTAAGTGATTAAGGGGTCCTTACTTATTCATTTAGCTCTCATATTGGTATGAAATAGAGATAGAAATAGGGGTTTCTGTACATTGAATAGACATTATTTTTGACAAAGAATGTATTTATGATGCTATATCAGCAAGATTAAATGGTTTATTCATTTTCCATGCAAATACCATTAGTTGTTAAGATTTTCTGACAGTGAAAAGCACAATAAATGCAAATTGATTATGTAAGGGGACATAATTTAACTTAATGCATACATGAGAAATAGACAAACAGTCAACTTAGAGATGTATTCTAGTACATGTATTGTCAAACAGGTTACGGAATAATAGTTAACTGCAATCTAAAGACTCTTGTTGTATTGCCCTCATAATCTGAAAATGTTTAAAGTAATGTAAGGCATGCTGTAAAATGTGGAATGGACTTTAATATCAGTTTTCATGATTTGGTGATTAAACTGTTTCTTTTACTCAGATTAACCATAAACAGAGTTGGCAATCCAATAATTCCTCCTAAATCACCATGTTTGACTTCTGTGTTTATTTGAAACATCATATATTTGGGTTTTGTTCACTTCTTAAGTAAAAATGGTAAGATGAAAAAAAGTGAAAATCTGCCAGATGGGGTAGGGATGTAATGTTTCATTTTTTTTTTATAAGAAATGAGTGCAGACTAGTATTCTTTATTGTAATATGTTCCAAAGTAAGAAGTCTATGCATCATAGGTGTCATGACTGGTTTCAAGTTTGTTATGTCTTGGTTAAGGGGGATATATATTTTTACACTAAATCAATGAAGGAACTTTTTTTACCTATGCAATTTGTAAGTTTATCAATAAAAAGTTGATTAAGGGCAACTATGATAAAACAAGCCTTAAATTCCACCCCTGAGAGTAAAAAATTGCTGATTCAGCAAATTTTGCCTGATCTGTAGGTAATAATGTAAAAATTTTCATAGAAAGTAGAACTTCATTATTTTTATGTAACTTGCAATACATTTTTAATTATAAATGCTCGCTTTAACTTTTCGCAGTGTCTGACACATGTGCAACCACTGAAATTTGAGACGCGACATTCTACGGTTGCATGTTCATCCTATTATTTTCACCGAAATAAATAAATTGCATAATTTCTTATTTTTTTCAACATAAGTACAGCTATACTAGTTTCCTTAAGGTTTAATTAGTAGTTCTGATGTTACATGACACCAGTAGGAGCTTTTGGGGAACCAGTAAGTGATTAAGGGGTCCTTACTTATTCATTTAACTCTCATATTGGTATGAAATAGAGATAGAAATAGGGGTTTCTGTACATTGAATAGACATTATTTTTGACAAAGAATGTATTTATGATGCTATATCAGCAAGATTAAATGGTTTATTCATTTTCCATGCAAATACCATTAGTTGTTAAGATTTTCTGACAGTGAAAAGCACAATAAATGCAAATTGATTATGTAAGGGGACATAATTTAACTTAATGCATACATGAGAAATAGACAAACAGTCAACTTAGAGATGTATTCTAGTACATGTATTGTCAAACAGGTTACGGAATAATAGTTAACTGCAATCTAAAGACTCTTGTTGTATTGCCCTCATAATCTGAAAATGTTTAAAGTAATGTAAGGCATGCTGTAAAATGTGGAATGGACTTTAATATCAGTTTTCATGATTTGGTGATTAAACTGTTTCTTTTACTCAAATTAACCATAAACAGAGTTGGCAATCCAATAATTCCTCCTAAATCACCATGTTTGACTTCTGTGTTTATTTGAAACATCATATATTTGGGTTTTGTTCACTTCTTAAGTAAAAATGGTAAGATGAAAAAAAGTGAAAATCTGCCAGATGGGGTAGGGATGTAATGTTTCATTTTTTTTTTATAAGAAATGAGTGCAGACTAGTATTCTTTATTGTAATATGTTCCAAAGTAAGAAGTCTATGCATCATAGGTGTCATGACTGGTTTCAAGTTTGTTATGTCTTGGTTAAGGGGGATATATATTTTTACACTAAATCAATGAAGGAACTTTTTTTACCTATGCAATTTGTAAGTTTATCAATAAAAAGTTGATTAAGGGCAACTATGATAAAACAAGCCTTAAATTCCACCCCTGAGAGTAAAAAATTGCTGATTCAGCAAATTTTGCCTGATCTGTAGGTAATAATGTAAAAATTTTCATAGAAAGTAGAACTTCATTATTTTTATGTAACTTGCAATACATTTTTAATTATAAATGCTCGCTTTAACTTTTCGCAGTGTCTGACACATGTGCAACCACTGAAATTTGAGACGCGACATTCTACGGTTGCATGTTCATCCTATTATTTTCACCGAAATAAATAAATTGCATAATTTCTTATTTTTTTCAACATAAGTACAGCTATACTAGTTTTCTTAAGGTTTAATTAGTAGTTCTGATGTTACATGACACCAGTAGGAGCTTTTGGGGAACCAGTAAGTGATTAAGGGGTCCTTACTTATTCATTTAGCTCTCATATTGGTATGAAATAGAGATAGAAATAGGGGTTTCTGTACATTGAATAGACATTATTTTTGACAAAGAATGTATTTATGATGCTATATCAGCAAGATTAAATGGTTTATTCATTTTCCATGCAAATACCATTAGTTGTTAAGATTTTCTGACAGTGAAAAGCACAATAAATGCAAATTGATTATGTAAGGGGACATAATTTAACTTAATGCATACATGAGAAATAGACAAACAGTCAACTTAGAGATGTATTCTAGTACATGTATTGTCAAACAGGTTACGGAATAATAGTTAACTGCAATCTAAAGACTCTTGTTGTATTGCCCTCATAATCTGAAAATGTTTAAAGTAATGTAAGGCATGCTGTAAAATGTGGAATGGACTTTAATATCAGTTTTCATGATTTGGTGATTAAACTGTTTCTTTTACTCAGATTAACCATAAACAGAGTTGGCAATCCAATAATTCCTCCTAAATCACCATGTTTGACTTCTGTGTTTATTTGAAACATCATATATTTGGGTTTTGTTCACTTCTTAAGTAAAAATGGTAAGATGAAAAAAAGTGAAAATCTGCCAGATGGGGTAGGGATGTAATGTTTCATTTTTTTTTTATAAGAAATGAGTGCAGACTAGTATTCTTTATTGTAATATGTTCCAAAGTAAGAAGTCTATGCATCATAGGTGTCATGACTGGTTTCAAGTTTGTTATGTCTTGGTTAAGGGGGATATATATTTTTACACTAAATCAATGAAGGAACTTTTTTTACCTATGCAATTTGTAAGTTTATCAATAAAAAGTTGATTAAGGGCAACTATGATAAAACAAGCCTTAAATTCCACCCCTGAGAGTAAAAAATTGCTGATTCAGCAAATTTTGCCTGATCTGTAGGTAATAATGTAAAAATTTTCATAGAAAGTAGAACTTCATTATTTTTATGTAACTTGCAATACATTTTTAATTATAAATGCTCGCTTTAACTTTTCGCAGTGTCTGACACATGTGCAACCACTGAAATTTGAGACGCGACATTCTACGGTTGCATGTTCATCCTATTATTTTCACCGAAATAAATAAATTGCATAATTTCTTATTTTTTTCAACATAAGTACAGCTATACTAGTTTTCTTAAGGTTTAATTAGTAGTTCTGATGTTACATGACACCAGTAGGAGCTTTTGGGGAACCAGTAAGTGATTAAGGGGTCCTTACTTATTCATTTAGCTCTCATATTGGTATGAAATAGAGATAGAAATAGGGGTTTCTGTACATTGAATAGACATTATTTTTGACAAAGAATGTATTTATGATGCTATATCAGCAAGATTAAATGGTTTATTCATTTTCCATGCAAATACCATTAGTTGTTAAGATTTTCTGACAGTGAAAAGCACAATAAATGCAAATTGATTATGTAAGGGGACATAATTTAACTTAATGCATACATGAGAAATAGACAAACAGTCAACTTAGAGATGTATTCTAGTACATGTATTGTCAAACAGGTTACGGAATAATAGTTAACTGCAATCTAAAGACTCTTGTTGTATTGCCCTCATAATCTAAAAATGTTTAAAGTAATGTAAGGCATGCTGTAAAATGTGGAATGGACTTTAATATCAGTTTTCATGATTTGGTGATTAAACTGTTTCTTTTACTCAAATTAACCATAAACAGAGTTGGCAATCCAATAATTCCTCCTAAATCACCATGTTTGACTTCTGTGTTTATTTGAAACATCATATATTTGGGTTTTGTTCACTTCTTAAGTAAAAATGGTAAGATGAAAAAAAGTGAAAATCTGCCAGATGGGGTAGGGATGTAATGTTTCATTTTTTTTTTATAAGAAATGAGTGCAGACTAGTATTCTTTATTGTAATATGTTCCAAAGTAAGAAGTCTATGCATCATAGGTGTCATGACTGGTTTCAAGTTTGTTATGTCTTGTTTAAGGGGGATATATATTTTTACACTAAATCAATGAAGGAACTTTTTTTACCTATGCAATTTGTAAGTTTATCAATAAAAAGTTGATTAAGGGCAACTATGATAAAACAAGCCTTAAATTCCACCCCTGAGAGTAAAAAATTGCTGATTCAGCAAATTTTGCCTGATCTGTAGGTAATAATGTAAAAATTTTCATAGAAAGTAGAACTTCATTATTTTTATGTAACTTGCAATACATTTTTAATTATAAATGCTCGCTTTAACTTTTCGCAGTGTCTGACACATGTGCAACCACTGAAATTTGAGACGCGACATTCTACGGTTGCATGTTCATCCTATTATTTTCACCGAAATAAATAAATTGCATAATTTCTTATTTTTTTCAACATAAGTACAGCTATACTAGTTTTCTTAAGGTTTAATTAGTAGTTCTGATGTTACATGACACCAGTAGGAGCTTTTGGGGAACCAGTAAGTGATTAAGGGGTCCTTACTTATTCATTTAGCTCTCATATTGGTATGAAATAGAGATAGAAATAGGGGTTTCTGTACATTGAATAGACATTATTTTTGACAAAGAATGTATTTATGATGCTATATCAGCAAGATTAAATGGTTTATTCATTTTCCATGCAAATACCATTAGTTGTTAAGATTTTCTGACAGTGAAAAGCACAATAAATGCAAATTGATTATGTAAGGGGACATAATTTAACTTAATGCATACATGAGAAATAGACAAACAGTCAACTTAGAGATGTATTCTAGTACATGTATTGTCAAACAGGTTACGGAATAATAGTTAACTGCAATCTAAAGACTCTTGTTGTATTGCCCTCATAATCTGAAAATGTTTAAAGTAATGTAAGGCATGCTGTAAAATGTGGAATGGACTTTAATATCAGTTTTCATGATTTGGTGATTAAACTGTTTCTTTTACTCAGATTAACCATAAACAGAGTTGGCAATCCAATAATTCCTCCTAAATCACCATGTTTGACTTCTGTGTTTATTTGAAACATCATATATTTGGGTTTTGTTCACTTCTTAAGTAAAAATGGTAAGATGAAAAAAAGTGAAAATCTGCCAGATGGGGTAGGGATGTAATGTTTCATTTTTTTTTATAAGAAATGAGTGCAGACTAGTATTCTTTATTGTAATATGTTCCAAAGTAAGAAGTCTATGCATCATAGGTGTCATGACTGGTTTCAAGTTTGTTATGTCTTGGTTAAGGGGGATATATATTTTTACACTAAATCAATGAAGGAACTTTTTTTACCTATGCAATTTGTAAGTTTATCAATAAAAAGTTGATTAAGGGCAACTATGATAAAACAAGCCTTAAATTCCACCCCTGAGAGTAAAAAATTGCTGATTCAGCAAATTTTGCCTGATCTGTAGGTAATAATGTAAAAATTTTCATAGAAAGTAGAACTTCATTATTTTTATGTAACTTGCAATACATTTTTAATTATAAATGCTCGCTTTAACTTTTCGCAGTGTCTGACACATGTGCAACCACTGAAATTTGAGACGCGACATTCTACGGTTGCATGTTCATCCTATTATTTTCACCGAAATAAATAAATTGCATAATTTCTTATTTTTTTCAACATAAGTACAGCTATACTAGTTTTCTTAAGGTTTAATTAGTAGTTCTGATGTTACATGACACCAGTAGGAGCTTTTGGGGAACCAGTAAGTGA
Source organism: Mytilus edulis (assembly GCF_963676685.1). Classification (NCBI taxonomy): domain Eukaryota; kingdom Metazoa; phylum Mollusca; class Bivalvia; order Mytilida; family Mytilidae; genus Mytilus; species Mytilus edulis. Next base: position 72,201,264 of record NC_092350.1, on the reverse strand, counting down.
TTAAGGGGTCCTTACTTATTCATTTAGCTCTCATATTGGTATGAAATAGAGATAGAAATAGGGGTTTCTGTACATTGAATAGACATTATTTTTGACAAAGAATGTATTTATGATGCTATATCAGCAAGATTAAATGGTTTATTCATTTTCCATGCAAATACCATTAGTTGTTAAGATTTTCTGACAGTGAAAAGCACAATAAATGCAAATTGATTATGTAAGGGGACATAATTTAACTTAATGCATACATGAGAAATAGACAAACAGTCAACTTAGAGATGTATTCTAGTACATGTATTGTCAAACAGGTTACGGAATAATAGTTAACTGCAATCTAAAGACTCTTGTTGTATTGCCCTCATAATCTGAAAATGTTTAAAGTAATGTAAGGCATGCTGTAAAATGTGGAATGGACTTTAATATCAGTTTTCATGATTTGGTGATTAAACTGTTTCTTTTACTCAGATTAACCATAAACAGAGTTGGCAATCCAATAATTCCTCCTAAATCACCATGTTTGACTTCTGTGTTTATTTGAAACATCATATATTTGGGTTTTGTTCACTTCTTAAGTAAAAATGGTAAGATGAAAAAAAGTGAAAATCTGCCAGATGGGGTAGGGATGTAATGTTTCATTTTTTTTTTATAAGAAATGAGTGCAGACTAGTATTCTTTATTGTAATATGTTCCAAAGTAAGAAGTCTATGCATCATAGGTGTCATGACTGGTTTCAAGTTTGTTATGTCTTGGTTAAGGGGGATATATATTTTTACACTAAATCAATGAAGGAACTTTTTTTACCTATGCAATTTGTAAGTTTATCAATAAAAAGTTGATTAAGGGCAACTATGATAAAACAAGCCTTAAATTCCACCCCTGAGAGTAAAAAATTGCTGATTCAGCAAATTTTGCCTGATCTGTAGGTAATAATGTAAAAATTTTCATAGAAAGTAGAACTTCATTATTTTTATGTAACTTGCAATACATTTTTAATTATAAATGCTCGCTTTAACTTTTCGCAGTGTCTGACACATGTGCAACCACTGAAATTTGAGACGCGACATTCTACGGTTGCATGTTCATCCTATTATTTTCACCGAAATAAATAAATTGCATAATTTCTTATTTTTTTCAACATAAGTACAGCTATACTAGTTTTCTTAAGGTTTAATTAGTAGTTCTGATGTTACATGACACCAGTAGGAGCTTTTGGGGAACCAGTAAGTGATTAAGGGGTCCTTAGTTATTCATTTAGCTCTCATATTGGTATGAAATAGAGATAGAAATAGGGGTTTCTGTACATTGAATAGACATTATTTTTGACAAAGAATGTATTTATGATGCTATATCAGCAAGATTAAATGGTTTATTCATTTTCCATGCAAATACCATTAGTTGTTAAGATTTTCTGACAGTGAAAAGCACAATGAATGCAAATTGATTATGTAAGGGGACATAATTTAACTTAATGCATACATGAGAAATAGACAAACAGTCAACTTAGAGATGTATTCTAGTACATGTATTGTCAAACAGGTTACGGAATAATAGTTAACTGCAATCTAAAGACTCTTGTTGTATTGCCCTCATAATCTGAAAATGTTTAAAGTAATGTAAGGCATGCTGTAAAATGTGGAATGGACTTTAATATCAGTTTTCATGATTTGGTGATTAAACTGTTTCTTTTACTCAGATTAACCATAAACAGAGTTGGCAATCCAATAATTCCTCCTAAATCACCATGTTTGACTTCTGTGTTTATTTGAAACATCATATATTTGGGTTTTGTTCACTTCTTAAGTAAAAATGGTAAGATGAAAAAAAGTGAAAATCTGCCAGATGGGGTAGGGATGTAATGTTTCATTTTTTTTTTTATAAGAAATGAGTGCAGACTAGTATTCTTTATTGTAATATGTTCCAAAGTAAGAAGTCTATGCATCATAGGTGTCATGACTGGTTTCAAGTTTGTTATGTCTTGGTTAAGGGGGATATATATTTTTACACTAAATCAATGAAGGAACTTTTTTTACCTATGCAATTTGTAAGTTTATCAATAAAAAGTTGATTAAGGGCAACTATGATAAAACAAGCCTTAAATTCCACCCCTGAGAGTAAAAAATTGCTGATTCAGCAAATTTTGCCTGATCTGTAGGTAATAATGTAAAAATTTTCATAGAAAGTAGAACTTCATTATTTTTATGTAACTTGCAATACATTTTTAATTATAAATGCTCGCTTTAACTTTTCGCAGTGTCTGACACATGTGCAACCACTGAAATTTGAGACACGACATTCTACGGTTGCATGTTCATCCTATTATTTTCACCGAAATAAATAAATTGCATAATTTCTTATTTTTTTCAACATAAGTACAGCTATACTAGTTTTCTTAAGGTTTAATTAGTAGTTCTGATGTTACATGACACCAGTAGGAGCTTTTGGGGAACCAGTAAGTGATTAAGGGGTCCTTACTTATTCATTTAGCTCTCATATTGGTATGAAATAGAGATAGAAATAGGGGTTTCTGTACATTGAATAGACATTATTTTTGACAAAGAATGTATTTATGATGCTATATCAGCAAGATTAAATGGTTTATTCATTTTCCATGCAAATACCATTAGTTGTTAAGATTTTCTGACAGTGAAAAGCACAATGAATGCAAATTGATTATGTAAGGGGACATAATTTAACTTAATGCATACATGAGAAATAGACAAACAGTCAACTTAGAGATGTATTCTAGTACATGTATTGTCAAACAGGTTACGGAATAATAGTTAACTGCAATCTAAAGACTCTTGTTGTATTGCCCTAATAATCTGAAAATGTTTAAAGTAATGTAAGGCATGCTGTAAAATGTGGAATGGACTTTAATATCAAATTTCATGATTTGGTGATTAAACTGTTTCTTTTACTCAGATTAACCATAAACAGAGTTGGCAATCCAATAATTCCTCCTAAATCACCATGTTTGACTTCTGTGTTTATTTGAAACATCATATATTTGGGTTTTGTTCACTTCTTAAGTAAAAATGGTAAGATGAAAAAAAGTGAAAATCTGCCAGATGGGGTAGGGATGTAATGTTTCATTTTTTTTTTATAAGAAATGAGTGCAGACTAATATTCTTTATTGTAATATGTTCCAAAGTAAGAAGTCTATGCATCATAGGTGTCATGACTGGTTTCAAGTTTGTTATGTCTTGGTTAAGGGGGATATATATTTTTACACTAAATCAATGAAGGAACTTTTTTTACCTATGCAATTTGTAAGTTTATCAATAAAAAGTTGATTAAGGGCAACTATGATAAAACAAGCCTTAAATTCCACCCCTGAGAGTAAAAAATTGCTGATTCAGCAAATTTTGCCTGATCTGTAGGTAATAATGTAAAAATTTTCATAGAAAGTAGAACTTCATTATTTTTATGTAACTTGCAATACATTTTTAATTATAAATGCTCGCTTTAACTTTTTGCAGTGTCTGACACATGTGCAACCACTGAAATTTGAGACGCGACATTCTACGGTTGCATGTTCATCCTATTATTTTCACCGAAATAAATAAATTGCATAATTTCTTATTTTTTTCAACATAAGTATAGCTATACTAGTTTTCTTAAAGTTTAATTAGTAGTTCTGATGTTACATGACACCAGTAGGAGCTTTTGGGGAACCAGTAAGTGATTAAGGGGTCCTTACTTATTCATTTAGCTCTCATATTGGTATGAAATAGAGATAGAAATAGGGGTTTCTGTACATTGAATAGACATTATTTTTGACAAAGAATGTATTTATGATGCTATATCAGCAAGATTAAATGGTTTATTCATTTTCCATGCAAATACCATTAGTTTTTAAGATTTTCTGACAGTGAAAAGCACAATAAATGCAAATTGATTATGTAAGGGGACATAATTTAACTTAATGCATACATGAGAAATAGACAAACAGTCAACTTAGAGATGTATTCTAGTACATGTATTGTCAAACAGGTTACGGAATAATAGTTAACTGCAATCTAAAGACTCTTGTTGTATTGCCCTCATAATCTGAAAATGTTTAAAGTAATGTAAGGCATGCTGTAAAATGTGGAATGGACTTTAATATCAGTTTTCATGATTTGGTGATTAAACTGTTTCTTTTACTCAGATTTACCATAAACAGAGTTGGCAATCCAATAATTCCTCCTAAATCACCATGTTTGACTTCTGTGTTTATTTGAAACATCATATATTTGGGTTTTGTTCACTTCTTAAGTAAAAATGGTAAGATGAAAAAAAGTGAAAATCTGCCAGATGGGGTAGGGATGTAATGTTTCATTTTTTTTTTATAAGAAATGAGTGCAGACTAGTATTCTTTATTGTTATATGTTCCAAAGTAAGAAGTCTATGCATCATAGGTGTCATGACTGGTTTCAAGTTTGTTATGTCTTGGTTAAGGTGGCACGGTAGTATTTGCATTCCAGAATTTAGGTTGCTCTTTTGTGTACCCTACTTAGGTAAATGTATCTAAACAGTGTGATTGGACAAAAAATACAGTATCAACTGAACATACTTTCCCAAACTGAGGGATGAATCAGGTGTAGAAAAATATGAAATAATTTTACATACAGATGAAAATGAATTTTTGAGAATTTTTTTAAATTTTGTATTCACTGCACCATAAAAGACCTAAAATTACTAGTGGCCTTAGGTTTCTAAAAATAGCAAAAAATGTAAACGGTCATGATACATATTCAAATTCATTTCTGAATAGTAAAATGAAAGTACTTCAGTTAAGTGTGAATGTAGATTTTTTCGCAGTGTTAGAAAGTGGTGAAAATTCTAAAAAGGCTATCATTATCCCTATGGGCCAGGAAATACTACCGTGCCACCTTAATTGATACACATGATACAGGTAAATAGCACGTCAGCATTCATGATTGAGGTAAAAAAATATTATCACTCGCGAGAAAAATTCATATTTTCACCGGATTTTTCGCAAAGAATTTACCATACATATGTAAATACTAGTAGATGGTCGTACTGTTCAAGACCTGACAAAATAAGGGAGCTACCATTTGATTTTTATGGGGGGGCTAGGATGAAATTTGAAAAAAATAGGCAGGACAGGAGTTTTGAGTAAAAAAAAAGGCAGGATGAGACAATTGCCAAAAAAAATAGTCAGGACGACAATTTAGGTAAAAAAAGGTCAGGATAAACTAAAAAAAAAAGCAGGACCAAACAAAGTGAAAAATAAAAAGGCAGGACAGAGATTACAGCTAAAAAAAGGATACATGTCAACTCGTACTTTCGGCAACTCGTACTCAGCCAACTCGTACTTTCGGCAACTCGTACTTCTACCAACTCGTACTTCTACTAAGTCGTACCCAATATTTTTTTAGCATTATAATATAAGTTTTCTACGTTTATATCCGTAGATATGGATATTTTAACTCCCTGAAGTATCCCAGTGCACCCTGAGGTAGATCCATAGAATATGAAAAGGATATTTTTTACTGAACATTGCGTTGAACATGTCTTAGTTTTTTCGTGTTAGTAGAAAATATTTTTAACATTATAATGCTTCATATTTTATTATTTACCTACTGATTTATCTACTGATAGGATTTGTATCTGAAAAAAAATCCTCAAGTGTCAAGGTGTGCTCGATCCTTATAATATTTGAAGAGGTTTTTTACTGAATATTGCGATAAACACGTTGTTTGTTGATGTGTTAACACTTTGTTTTTTGTTCTTTTTTTTATATAAGTATGGCAGTCAGTTCGTTTTCCGTTTGAATTGTTTTACTGGTCATTATAGCTGAAAATCCACAGCCTTTAAACATAAACCTTAATACACAAATTATTTATTGCAGTTCGCGTGCCGGTGATTAATTGATCATTGATCATTGTTTCACACCTGAAGCATGTCGATTACCAGTTAATCGGCCCTTATTCACACACGAAGCGTGCCATTAATTAACCGTTATCAAAACAACTTCACACCTGATCTAATCTTTCTGCATGTACGTTTGCACTATATTTTAAAATGTATATTTCATCACAATACTACTATCATTTATATACGTATTGACCTCAATTATTATAAAAGTTAAAATAAAAATTAAGCCAATATTTAGAAGAATTACGAGAGGCGTATTTAAAAAAACCACTAGTATCACTAATATTTACACACACATTGTAAGACATTTTTACAAGGCTTTGTTGCTATTAATAATAGTAATAAGGGTCCTACAAATACAGCTTTTTGAAATATATACTCTTATTGGCCCCAAACATGGACCAAATAACAGGATTAGGGGAAAATATTATTGAGATACACAATTTATATATCGAAAATCTGCATGGAACATGTGGAATACAACATAATACTTTTTTCTGTTATATATTTGACTACATAAAAGGATATATATAAAATCACAATTATACTTCAATTTTAAAAAGATAAAAGATATGATAACATTTAGGAAAGGGCCCTTGTTTATTTGCAAATACACAGCACAATTACGAATACGAATATTAGTTTCCTTACCAGTTTCACATAGACGATGCTGCCAGTTGTCACATGTGTCACATTGAAGAGCATCTTGTCGAATCGTAACAGTCTTCTTGCATACATTACAACGTGGACGAACCATGAGTGCAATTGAAGATGATCAGACATTTCACCATAGTTTATATATTTTTTCTCTAAGCTTGGTTTTTACAACGTTTAAGCCATGCATTTTCTTTTCGGTGAGGATGGTGATTGTTTAAGTATAACTCAACGGCCTTTGATGTTCATAGTGCCGCACTTATACCGATTTTTTGTTTTCATTTACTTCTCTCTGTTTATTCTACTTTTAACAAATCCATTCTATTTTTGTAGGTATGTTATCCACTAATTACCACTGATTAGCATATTGTGTACTCATAATTATTTTAATGTGCATATCAAATAAATTGCCGTGCAAACAATTTCAAACAATCAATTCTAAGGAATACTAATGATTATATCGATTAGCATTTTATAAGCTTATTTAAAACAATTATGATTGAATTTTATTAACAATGAAAGTTGTTTTTTTATTTGTATTTTGCTATATAATGATATACGAAAGAAAGTTACAATAACTATGCATATAAACTTGATAAATAATATCAAATAAAACATGGTTACGAGTTGGTAAAAATAGGGTACGAGTTGGTTGAGTACGACTTGCCGAAAGTACGAGTTGTCGTGTACCCTAAAAAAATATGCAGGACAAAATTTTTCATCCTAGCCCCCCCATAAAAATCAAATGGTAGCTCCCTAACTAGCGCCAGTGAAAGTTCAAATGTTCAAAACATGAAAACTCGCATTGTTTCAGACAGGGAAATCAAATCTTAATTCTTTTATTTTTTTCACATCACTTTTTAGAACTTGATGTATTCTTTAGACTCCGGTCTTCTTAAATTCTAAAGACTGACATCGGATTCTCTTATGTGGTTTCAGTTGATCAGATGTACTAACGTTTATCCAAAATATTTTTCCATTTCAATTGTTTAAATTCAAATTATTTAATCCCATAAATGCTTGTACAATAATGACATATTATTCAATCTCTTAGGTCCGAGAACACAATTATTTCGTAGTGCATTTCTTTTAGAACATAAATGAAAATAAAAAAATCCCACCTGCGCTTTCTCAAAGAAACTTTTACAGTGTGTTGTACTACTTTTGGGACAAATTATATCAAAATTATAGAAAACTTCATCGTCTCTAACTCAAAATATGGACAATTTTATCTTTTGACAGTTTCCGAAGTGCTATTTTTCAACCTTTTTCACCTGGACCAAATCACTACTTTCCTTTAAAATTCTGGACCCGAATTTTTTTACAGTGTAATTTCACCCCCCTACTTGCAATTTGAGGCATTAAACATGGAGAAATAAATTTGGAAGGGGTATAAAAACTGATGGCAAGTAACCCACTGTCAACACTAAACAACGAAAATCAAGGGACAACATTTGTGGTCTCGGACCAGTAAAGAAAACTAACAATGTTACTAGATAGATAGATAGATATAAACTATGTACAGACAATATTTTGGGTCCCTTTATATTTTTTTGTTCGGTGTGAGCCGATGCTCCATGTTGAAGGCCAAGGAGCGGATCCAACCATTTTAAAAAGGGGTTGTTACTTACCCAGGACAAAGGGGGGTTCCAATTACATGTACCCATTCAAATGCCTTGATCGTCCCAAAAAAGGGGGGTTCAAACCCCCTGAGGCCATACATTGACCTATAATGGTTTAGTACGTTATACATGTAAGACTTTGTAATGCTTATTGTGTTTATGGAAAACAATGGGAAAATGTTGCTTAACATCTTGTGATATATATTTAGAAGGCATTTATTCAAAAGCAGATAGAATTGATTTGTAGAAAAACATGAATAAGGGCAGATGATCAACTATTATAGTACAAGTCTTTGATTAACCACAATATATTTGTCATCACTGACGTATCAATGTTGCTTTTGTATACATGGTATAAAAATCCAACTTTGGTTTCTCATCTGAACTTGTTTACATCGTGTTACATTATGCAATATAGCTAGGCCTGTTATAGGTTTTTCATTATCACACTTATGGGGAACTGATTTTGCTCATTGTTGAAGGATGTACAGTTACATCACTTCACTTGAAGTTCCTCCATAGTTCAATTTTCATCCATGGAGATCCCTGTCTTGGTTTACGGTTGATGGTGGTCTTATTGAAATTCATACCACATCTCCTTATTCTGGTTATCATACAGTATACATGTAATACTAATGTCCCAGGTTAGGGGGAGGGTCGGGAACTCGCTAACATCTTTAACCCCGCCACATTATTTATGTATGTGCCTGTCCCAAGTCAGGAGCCTGTAATTCAGTGGTTGTCGTTTGTTTATGTGTTACATATTTGTTTTTCGTTCATTTCGTTACATAAAATCTCGTTTGAATTGTTTTACATTGTCTTATCAGGGCCTTTTATAGCTGAATATGTGGTATGGGCTTTGCTCATTGTTGAAGGCCGTACGGTTACCTATAATTGTTAATGTTTGGTCTTTTGTGGATAGTTGTCTCATTGGCAATCATACCACATCTTCTTTTTTATATGTTATACAAGACTAAAATACCTAGTATTATCAAATGAATTATAACAATTGTTAATAGTTGTCAGACGTTTGTTATCAAAAAGCAGCTACATGTGTATAATAATAATAATAAATTCTTTATTTAAAGAGGGTAAACTCAGTTAGTTACAATAAACTAATCTTCCCTGAGGCCCTCAAATCAAGATGTAGACATGATTACTGGTGTCAGATGTAAACAAGAGTGACTGTGCAAATGCTGAAATGTCATCTCTGCTTTGCCTACATGTACATGTATGAAGGTTTTACTACATGTACAAGTATCACACAAACTTTCAATTTTCATTAAGCTTTGAAAATGAAGTTGCAGTCAAATTAACCATGCCAGACAGATGATGTACACCCTACAAACTGACATTCCATACCCATGATACCCAAAATAGTGATTTATACTGTCTGTGAAATAGACTTAACATTCTTAACATCCAAACCATGAAAACTAACTTATGAATATCCAATAATATGTCAAAAATAGTGATCCTATACATGTCATGCATGTACATGTAGTTTATACTGTAGCATCTGAGAAACATTTGGAAATAAATCAAACCACAAAAACTAAGCATTGTTCAATGAACCATGACATTTTCATTGGGGTCAAAGTCTGATGTAAGTCTTGCAATTAGACATATTCACCTTACACTCATTTCATAAACCAAATATAGTTGACCTATTTTTCCTACTGCTTGTAGTATTTTTAAACATGTGTGAGAAACAAACTTGACAAATTACATGTAACTGAAGTAACCTTAATCACTGCATGATCCATGAAATGAAGTCCAACCCTGCCTGACAGACACTGAGACATGTACACCTTTCAAGATACCATAACAATTAATCCAGTAACTCAATTAATATACATATGGTTTTTTTTGTAAACAGTTACATGTACATGTAGTGTACCATGAAAACTAGGTGAAGTGCAATGGACAAATCAATAACAGAAACTTCATAACATAAGGAAGTATCCAGGCATTTCAGCTTCTAAAATGTATCTGGTGAAGCTTAAATACAAAATGGTACGCTGTAGCCACTGCCAGATTGTAATACATATTTCTTGACTTGCATCCATGTACTTCAACTTTTGTTGCAGGAGGGATAATAAAATTATACTTTAATGTACATGCATGGTTTTTTTGTTTCAAATACCATGAATACTTGGCCACTAACATGACTAATCATGCTAATTAAGATTTTTATTTAATTCTAATTCAGACTTTAATAATTTAAGTACAGCAAGCAGTCATTTGACTCTAAACAATTGACACGGACTGCACGAGACCCTAATAGTTGGTTAAGATCTTTTTACACACCCTGGACATGCTGGCGGTAGTTAACAATTGCAATGCCAACATAAACTTCAGATGTGATATACATGTATTGTTTTGTAAATTTCACTGAAACTAGAAATTCACATTATCCATATTGTTATTATATTAAAATGACTGATTATCCACTAATTAAAAGTATTCATGAATTCAGATATGATGCACTATTATTAGTAGTATTCACTGAAACTATGCATTTTCATTATTCCAAATTGCTATTTCAAATGAATAATTATCCTGGGTATTCATGGAATTCAGAAATAATGAACATGTATGATTGCACTATTAATATTCACTGCAACTACGAAATTTTGTTATTCCAATTTCACAATTGATCATGATAATCCAAGGTAATTAGTCCTCCAGGAATGTGGTCCTCCTTTAATACAATTTGTAATTTTCCTATTTGTACAAGGCACAATTTTCTTCTTGTCCAATTTAATCAGAACTTCACATCATGCACATTATCATCATGGAATAATGCTGCACGCCATATTCATAATTTCCAAAAACAATAGATAACTAGCATTAAATAATGAATTAATCCATTGTTTCACAATTTGCAGCTATACAGGGACTCAGTGACATCTATATTTTCTATGCGTCAAAGTGCACATGTACTAGCAGGTGTCATATTCTAAGTGGGAATCATGGTCAAACCAATACATATTCAGTATGATTCTACAAAATAAAATATACATTTAGACTCAAGTACAGTAATTATTTAACTAATAATAAATATATAATACTACATGTATATACATTGTGCAATAATAAGAAAGTTAATTACAATAACTGTATTTACCTAGATAAAACTAGCACTTCTCATTTGATTGACCAAAAAATTCTAGCACTAATACAATTCTATTTTCAAGTCACTATTAACAAGAAAAATAAATCTTTTAAGGGGGTCTAAATTCTATATAGTGTTGTCTTTTTTCCTGCATTAATAATTTGTTAAGTGTGATTGTGTACTTTCATTGAAGGGTTACTGTCTCATTGAGGCTCACACCATACTTTTTTTCATCAATTCTTTAAAGTAAGACATCATGGACATAGTAATTCCTCTCTAAAACACAACAGGTTATTTCTTTTGTTCATTTTAATTATGTTTTATCATTTAATATGAAATATATATATATTGATACTACAAACATGACAAAGAAAAGTTTAAGGAATGAAAAAAATAACATAAATAAACATGATAAATGCACTGTTACTATATACATGTAGATGATATTGACTTTACCTTTGTCCAGTGCATATAATGAATAAACCTTTGTGATGTAAAAATATTGTTCCAAGACTTAACCATCCCAATTAATGTTTTAAATCATTGCGTTTAATAATTTTTACATCTTTTGTGTTACCCTGAATACTTTTTACATATAATCATTTGTTATAACAGCTTGCATTAAATAATGCTTTGCAGCTCACTTTTTTTTTTATTTAATTTAGTTATTTACCTAATTTTATTTTATTAAATCAATATTCAGATTACTTTTAAAATTTGCATTTTAATATCCAAAATAATAGTATATCCTGCTGTTTCATATTTTTCTTAAATTATAATTTGTTTTGAAAAAGTTATCAAAATTTTGAAGAGGACAATTTTAATCATGATAATTTGTGAACATTATTATAAAATTGTATCATTATACCAATGACAGATTAAATATCATCCCCCAGGGCAATAAACTATTGTGTCTTAATTTGTATATTAGCTACATTATGTCCAGTGTTTACATCCTGATTATTACCTATTTTAATGTCACATTTGCATGGTCATATTCAGTAAATACAAATATTTTAATTGTTTATTTTGAATTTGAATTAAAAATATTTGTTTTAGACTAAATTAGTAGATACAACACATACAATGCAGTTAACACAGTAAATTTTATGAGAACTTACTGGATAATACTATATCTATAAAAAAATATTTTGAGCTTCATAAAATACTTTAAAAAAGATAGATTTTTTTTTTATGTTTTCCTGACATATTGAATGTTAACATAAAATAATTATCATGATTATGTTAAAAATGCAAAAAATCTGCAGTCGTATGTGAATGTACATGATCAAAGGAGATGTGGGATATATCAATGATGCATCAACCCAACAGTTAGGCAACAATAAAGTAACCAAAACACAATTGAATGTGTGTCGAAAAATATATATGACTTATGAATAAGTTATGATTAGAAGGTCCTTAATCATTGCGGAATAAATATAATGACCATTGAATGTTACTACTTGTAAGTTAGATAACATGTATGGAACAAATGAATTTTGAAAAACAATGCTAACAGGCAAGGACGTATAACTAACATATACGTCCTTGTAACAGGGCACAATTTATATAAAATTTTTACATGAAAATATATAGTTTGGGATCAAATTATCATGATTATAGTGATTTAATATAAATTCTATGTTAAATCTAAAAAGAATAAAATTATGATGCTAGCTTTGCTCTTTTAATATGTGTTTTTTAAACAATGTAGTACATGATAAAACAATTACTAATTGAATTAGCACAATTTGTTTAATTAACTGTGTTTAAATGGCAACTGTTTATGACTCTGTGCCTTGTTTCAGGAACATTAATTTAATAATATTGTTTTATTTTGATGATTAATGCTATTTTAAACCATTTTTAAAATATTTATTCACTTTCAATGCCTGCTATTATCAAATATATTAATGTTTTGTTGTCCATGATTCATGTGATTTGAGAATTATTTAAAATCTAAATGAAAGTGGACACTTGCTAAATAAGTCACTATTTAATCTTAAAGTTAATAATTTTCTTAACATTTTATGATCAAATCATATGTGTTTGTACTATGCATGTTTTTTTTATGGAAATCGTGACGTCACAATGCATTCTTAATAGAACAAAAACTATCAGCTGATAAAGCAAAACCAGGGAAATACTAGTAATCCAGCATAAGCATGATAAGAAACACATTTATATGGATACGTACATGTAAAGATCGGTTGGTTGTTGGTTATAAAATGCCCAGTGACAAGTATTTCATGCAAATTTATGACCCGAGTTAGCAATACATTAACATACAATATGTACACTACATGATGTATAGGTCAGTGGCAGATCCAGAACTTTTCATAAGGGACAGGGCCCCTGACTGCCCTTAGGGGCACTGATCCAGTCATGCTTGAGTGATTCCCTATATAATCGACCAAATTATTCCCACAAAAAAGGGGAACATATAGAGTAACCTTTTATGTATTCCACTCGGGGTGATGTATGCAAAATAATTAAGGGAATAAATGACATACACATGATAATAGGGGGAGGGGAACGGTGTCCTTTATGACTTTCCATGATTTATTACGATGCACAATTTTAACATTGAAGCTCAAAGGTGGCTCAAAGCTTATATTTTCCCTGGAACATGCAACTATGCACGAGTGTGGTAATATAGAACGTCGATTCATAGCTATATATAGCCTATCGGAGTATCTCAATATAGATTCCGTAGGATCAGTGGCGGATCCAGCCATTCTAAAAAGGGGGGGGGGGCGTCCAACCCAGAACGAAACAGGGGGTGGGGGGGGGGGGTCCAACTATATGTCCCCATTTAAATGCATTGAGCGGAAAAAACAAAGGAGGTTCGAACCCTAGCTTGGACCCCCCCCCCCTTTTGGTCGGATCCGCCAATGAGAACACATGGTAAGGTCTGTAAGCCGACAAATGTGCACATTTTCCCTTCAAAATTATGAATCCATGATTATTCGATAGACATGCTTTAATACTGTTGTCAGGTCATTAAAGATTGCATATTTTGGCTTTAACATTGATTCACTGATAGGGTCTTTGCATCGGAACTAAACACATTTATTTCTAAAAAAACAGTTGTTGGCATGACACGGGTTATGTTCTTCTCATATATTTTATGATAGTATGATACTAAACCCCTAACGGGAGGGATTGTACCTGATATTCATATGATGAAGACATAATCTTTCAATCAGTTTAATTGAGGTCTGGAGCTGGCATGTCAGTTAACTGCTAGTAGTCTGTTGTTATTTATGTATTATTGTCATTTTATTTATTTTCTTTTGTTACATCTTTTGACATCAGACTCGGACTTCTCTTGAACTGAATTTTAATGTGCGTATTGTTATTGTTTTACTTTTCTACATTGGCTAGAGGTATAGGGGGAGGGTTGAGATCTCATAAACATGTTTAACCCCGCCGCAATTTTGCGCCTGTCCCAAGTCAGGAGCCTCTGGCCTTTGTTAGTCTTGTATGATTTTAAATTTTAGTTTCTTGTGTATAATTCGGAGTTTAGTATGACGTCCATTATCACTGTACTATTATGCATATTTTAGGGGCCAGCTGAAGGACACCTACGGGTGCGGGAATTCTCGCTACATTGAAGACCCATTGGTTGCCTTCGGCTGTTGTTTGCTCTATGGTCGGGTGGTTGTCGCTTTGACATATTCACCATTTCCTTTCTCAATTTTATTTAAAATATTGATAATTTCTACTCACCGATTGTATTTTCCAGCTCAGATTATTGAACATGTGGTCTAACATCTGTAGTTACCTGTGTAAAAATATAGTTACTTTGCCGATCGACCTGAGGTCCAGGTTTTTTTGTTTTTTTTGCCGACAAAAAATTAAAGTGGATAAATCGTTTACGGTGAAGAATTGTTTTCCGTTTTTAATGAAACTTGACAGATTTTACTAATTATTTTTTTAATCATCGGAAATGTCCCTCTTGGTGTATTCAAGGATTTGTATACTATATACAAATCCTTGGTTTATTAAATTCGAATTAAAACTGTTTTATTATGCTGTACAATATTTGTAACTTAGTCATAATCTTTAAATTTATTTCAGGTACACCCTTGTACATTTTTCTATTGCGCAGAATTTATCAAATATGAATTTGAATGAATCCATTACCATCTTCTCATTCTTCTGCAATAATATTAAAACTCTATTTTAAACGAAAGCTTCTGGTTTTTAAAACCAGTTATGAACGAAAATGTTATAAAACAGATATTATAAAATAAAAAGTAAGGATATCAAAAGGATTATTTAAAGTCAAACGCACATGACTGTCAAAAATGAACGGACAATGCTACGGCAATAAATGGAAAACGACAAAAGACAAACAACGATCGCAAAATAAATGAATAAACAGCAAAACAAGTTTACAATCGCACGATAGACGATAATAGTATAAGTAATAGACTATTTCACAACAAAATCAAATCTTGAGAGCCGGGTGAGACGTGATTTTTTTTTACACTGATGGACTACCGTTACGCTAAAATATTTGTATTAAAACATTTACCGACTGTATCAACCTATGAAGTGTTTGTTTTAAACATTTAACGACTGTGTCAACCTTTTATAAGTTGTAATAAACATTTAATGACTGTGCCAACCTTTAGAAAGTTGTAACAAACATTTAACGACTGTCCCAACTATAAAAAAGTTGTGACAAATATTTTTTGACTGCATCAACGTCTGAAAAGTTGACACAAACAAATGTTAACTGTCCCAACTATTAAAAGGTTGGAACGGACATTATGCAACTGCCACAACTATAAGAAAGACTGTAATAAATAGATTTTGACTGTGACAACACCGTAAACCACTGCAACAGTTCTGAAATGACTGATGGTAGCATTTTTTGACTTTCACAACCCGTAGAAAAGTTGGGACAGACACAAATGAACTGTTGCAACGAAATATGACAGATTTGACAGTCATTACTTGTCTTTTACAGACTAAGACAGTCGTACAACGACTGTTACTGGTATGGACAGTTGTTTTTTCGTCCAGTAGTGAATTGTACAATAATTTACAAAATGTATTCTGGTGGAAAAAGCACTGATACACACTACATAACTGTTGTAAAATGACCACACAGTTCATCTTTTTTTTTATCAAATACTTAAGCAGTTCTTTATGATTGATTTCGTTTGAGCAGGTGAGTGAATTATGGCATCTTTTGACATCACATTTACATTCAGAAGCACTATTCCCGCCCATGCATTTACATGAAAGAAACCCTGGACAAGCTATTTTTAAGGCTGTTAAACTTTTTTACGTATCAAAAGTTTAAGCACAAGAACCGATGTTGTAAATTAACATGTGTCTTTGAAAGCTTTAATTTAACCGTAAGACATAAATAACCTGTTAAAATTAACATAGCTTTTCGTATATTTGGTACACAAAATCTCCAGATTCAACAATTACACCTTAGATATTTTGAGAACTGGTTTGGACACGATCACACTGAGGAATATGTATAATGACATTAACCCGAAACAACAAGTTTTGATTCTAAGTTATTGTCTCGTTTTCTATGTTAGATATTAGTCTTGGGTCTATTGTCCACACGGCAAATGATCGGTGTTTCAATGTGATTGTCATACTCAATTCAACTATAAGCTGTCATTGACACATAATTGTTCTTTCATGTATCATTTCCCGCTAGGTTCAGAAACTTGGACAAATTTCTTCTTCAGATCAACAATGCCGACCATGTTTACACAATTACATCAACCGAGTAAATGACTAGATGAGTGTAAATGATAATACCTCGGATACATAGCTTTGGAAAATCACTTAAGAAGAGATATATGTGAAAGTCAAAATATGAAATTTCTAATGCTATCATTCACTCACCAGCTCAAATGATCTATATACATGTGTTTGTATTTTGTGCATAAGATGTACTGTACGGTTACTTAGTAACAATTCTATAGTGGTGTGTATCAATGCTTTTTCCACCAAAATCAATATTATAAATTGTTGTACAAGTTATAAGTGAATTTTCGTCAAAAATTGTACAAATTGTAATTTGTATAGGCACTTTTTGTACAAATTACAATTTGTACAAAGTCAAAATACAAATTATAATTTGTACAATTTGTTTGTACAAATTATAATTTGTACAAAATGATAACTTGTACACAACATATATAATCATTTAAAAATCTACCCTGATGACGTGATTCATGATATATTAATCATAATAAGGTTTTTTGTAACCTGTAGTAGGCAGACCTTAATCATAAAGTAAAGCAGAAACAATCCTAATCATGCCAAATCCTGTAAAGTTATGTCCCTATTTTGATAGTTTGATGGTTTATATATTTTTTGTTCTTAAGTTTATCGTGTTTATTTAGTAACAAAAAATTATAATTAGTTATCAAAGATATCAGAATTATAATTTAATATGCCAGACGCGCGTTTCGTCTACATAAGACTCATCAGTGACAGTCAGATCAAACTAGTTATTTAGCCAAACAAGTACAAAGTTGAAGAGCATTGAGGAACAAAAATTGCAAACAGTGTGCCAAATATATAAAACATACCAAGAAAATGTTGCAGAAAACCCAATGAGTTTTATTCTTAAATAGTAACATACCTTTCTCTTTTACAGGCAATGACTACTTCTTTTGATAACTGTGATATTTGTAATTTGAGACATATTTCGAAGCATTCTGTTATTTGGTGCTCTGATTGCGATGAGGGATTGTGCCTAGAATGTTCAGAACATCACAGCTTATCTAAGTTATCACGAAACCACAGCGTTGTTCCTATTGCTGAGTATAGAAAGTTGCCATCCTTTCTGGTAAACATAAAACTTCATTGCGATAAGCATGATGAGAAGTATTCATTATTTTGCAAAGAGCATAACGAATGCGTTTGTAGAAAATGTATCATTTCTGAAAAGCACAGGAAATGTAAAGAAATGATCCCTGTTGAAGATGTGATTCAAAATTCCAAAACATCAGTAGTATTTACAGAAATTGAGTCCTCGCTCCAAGAAATGAAGGGGAACATTACTCTTATTTTAGAAGACAGACTAAAGAATTTATCTTCATTATCAGATACGAAAAAGAAAATAGAATCCGAGATTTTAGCAGTTCGACAGCAGATAAATCACCACCTTGACAAAATACAAGACCAGTTTATCAAAGAACTAACATCAGCAGTAGAAAATTCAACCCAACAAATCCAAAGTTTCCTTGCGTCTGTACAGGAAACCCAAAGAGAAATTGATGAATGCATAGAAGATATAGTAACCATAAAGAAGCATGCAACCGATCTGCAAACGTTTTTAGGAATAAAAGAATTAGAAAACAAACTGAATGCAACAGAAAACACATTGCTATCATGGAGTAATTGTAAACTTTTGGCTCACACCGTAGTTTCATACCAGTTAAACACCGTATTACAAAATATCAATGACGAAATAAATACATTTGGAAAAACGTTCGTTGATAGTCAAGCATGTGAACTTTCATTACATAGAAGGAAAGAGGGTCAGGCTCAGTTGATTAAAGACAATATCGGACCTGGATCATGTGGATGTTCTATTGAGAATATAACACTGAAATTAAAAACAAACATAAATACATCAGCATCAAATGTGTCCGGCTGCTGTATTTTACCTTGTGGTAAATTTGTCGTGGCAAACTATGATCCATCGTATTTGATATTGTTTTCACCTGATGGAAAAATTGAAAAAACAATTGCTGACATCATGCCAACAATTTATGATGTTGCATGTATCGACAATGATGTTGTTGCTGTAGTCTCAGTAACTGAAAAGAACATTCAACTTGTGAATTTAAAATCAGAAAAAACAATTAAAACTATCCAAACAAGTTCTCCTTGCTGTGGAATTACTCACTCTGAAGGTAATTTAATAGTTTGTCCCAAAAAGGGACAGCTACAGCAAATCAGGCTAGAGGATAATAAGACAACTGAAATTGGCAGTGATGTGGTATCTTTGTATATCGCGGCATTTGGCAACACACTTTACTCTAGAAAGAGAGATGTGGAAACAATCATCTGTCATAATAGAAACGGTGACATACTATGGACATTTACAAACAAAACGGCTCTTAAAGGACCAAGAGGTATCGCAGTGGATGAATATGGAAATATTTTTGTTGCCGGGACCAAATCCAAAACAATTACTGCAATAGCATCTGATGGCTCAAAGCACAAAATACTCCTGTCAGAGAAAGACTTGGTCGGTTCTCCGTGGTCTATATGCTACAACAACAAATTAAAAGTTTTGCTTGTAGCAAACCAAAAAGATAGCCAAGCATATTTGTACATTGTTAACCATGTTAACCACGCGTAAAAAATATTCCCATCTGATAAACTATTTTAACTTAAACGAAAATATTTGACAAAAAAACTTGTTTTAATGCAAATCAAATCAATATCTTTTATAACTTTTTAGTGTATGATAATGTCATATACAATTTATAGAAATTTTTCACAACACTATTCTATAGAGAATTTGTCTGTCACACTTAAATGTCTATTGTTTTTGTAACATTGATCATAAAACAAGATAATTGAAAGCACGATTCAAGGTTTAAGTTTAGGAGTGGGATGTAAACTTCAAATAATTTGAAAAGGTATTAAATGGAGAGAAAGAATCGTATCAAGGTGGTTCGTGTCCCGATTCGTAACGGAATTTCTGTTGAACATTGATCGCTTGCGCTCAAACTTGATTATACTTACACTCCCTAAAATAATACACCTTTAATATGACAACGTATTGGAGTGATTCACAGAGGACTACATGAAGTGACTGATTTATATCAGCAATAATTGTCTCGCCTTGACGGAGTCAAAAGGCAGTCATATGTATGCTGTTTCCGGCGTCGGCGTCAGCAATGTATTAGTTTAATGATTATGTCAGTTAAATGGGGAACCACTAGTGGAAGACCAGAGGTATTTAGCATGCTGTTGTATTAGAATTGCCACATCTCATTGCCATGAGGATTATTCGGCTGCTCCCCCTCAGTCATAGTCTATTGACTTAAATATTTTCTTAGTTTACATGTATTTGTTTGTGATTAGGTTAGTTTAAGAACTATTTGTGGTAGGCTAATGTTGTTTGGTATGCAGTTGTATATGCATTAGCACATCTCATGTTCCCCTCGGGTCTTTTGACTGTAAAAATATGACTGAGTTTACATGTACTAGTTTGTGATTAGATCAGATTAAAATTAACCGTTTATTGTAAGTGATATTTGGTATGCAAATGTATTGGCATTTGCATCATAGACTTTAAAACTCCAAGGCACAGTTTACAAAAGTAAACCATTATAGGTCAAAGTACGGCCTTCAACACGGAGTCTTCGCTCACACCAAACAGCAAGATATAAAGGGTCCAAAAAATTACTAGTGTAAAACCATTCAAACAGGAAAACCAACGGTCTAATTCATATAAAAAAACGAGAATCACAAAACACTTATGAGCCACATCAACAAACGACAACCACTAATCATCGGGTTTCTGACTCAGGACAGATGAAATCAAATGCAGCAGGTTTAAGGTGGTATGGGCGTCTTTCGCCATCTTGGATTGTTAACAACAGAGAACCTACGGTTCAGATTTTCAATCAAATTAGCCAAATCAAACTAGTGTGAATCTTTATTCAAAAGAATTATTATAAGATTATAATTATAAATTATTATATGCTTACATACATAGATTATTTGTGCTTGATTTTTGTCTTTATTTGATGACATTTTATGGGGAGGTAACTCTAAAATTGGTCATTTTCTGATGTTATATACATAACATTTTGTAATTTAACCGGAACAAATGAACGGCATCCCATTTTTTTCTTTTCAAAGCATTTTCTATAAGCTATCCTTCATGTTTTATTTTTCAGTTCTATCATTTAATTTAGTTTCTATTCACATAATGATGGTGTTTTTTCCTGTATAATCCATACAACATGTGTCATTTTGTCACAATATGTAGCTTTAGCGAATGCACGGTGATCTATCATTTTTATTATATTTATGAACATATCCCATATACGTACTACGTTTTGGCAAAGTATGAACAAATTATATCTTTTTTTACTCTTTCCTATATACCACCTTAAATGTTATAACATGTGCTAACCTTCATCAAATTTGAAACCAAAAAAAACAAAGAAAGAAAAACTATACAATATCAATTGAAACGGCTTAACTCAATCAAAAGAAACATTAATAGAAACAAGGTAACATACACTGAACGAATAAATTTGATCTGTGACAAAACATGTATGCTAACGAGACTTCAAAAATTGTCTGAAAAACATTACATTGTGCAATCCCAAAAGTGTCTACAGGATGTAGGACCGTAAGATTTAAGAACTGTATAACAATCATATTAAGCAATGTTCCCATTACCAAAAAAAAGTGTAACCTCAAATTAGAAAAATATTCAAAGATCTTATTCTGGAACTATATTGATAAACTTTAAGTAGAACATTGGGAAAAACATACAGGGCTTACAATTCACAACGTTCTAAAACTGGAAAATAAATAATGGATATTATTTTCGCCTTCGTTTTCTCTTAATCTGTTTTATTTGTCAAACATCTCTCGGAATTATGGGTTCTCAATGATATTCACCTTTGTAGTATATTTGATCTTGTAACTTTTATGATTTGAGCGTCAACGATGATTTCTTTTACAAACAAAACGCGCATCTTGCCTTAGAAATTATTAGCCTTGTGTTTATGATATTTTTCTTTTGTATGGAGATTTATGAGTTTGACTGTCGCTTTGGTATCTTTCGTCCCTCTTTTGTAACTTTAACATCTGAATCTATAAAATATTCTCAGGTTGATATTTTTATTAACCTTTTTAAGATATTGTTTATTTTTGTTTTTTTTAAATACTATGAAATTTGTTATTGCATATTAACATTTAAGCAATATAATGATATATATACATGTATGATACTCAGGGTCTTATGTTGATATTTTACTAAGTTGCTGATAGTATTAAGGATTATCTAATCTGTAATATTTCACCATGTTCACGTGATTAGAGAATATGACGCATTATTTACCTTCTTGTACAAATTTGTCGAAATTGATAACAGTAACAAGAGTAATGATTAATTGTTTTTAAGCTATGTACACATGATAATGCTCTAATAATTAATACATATGCAGGAGGATATTATCAATAACACTGACGGTACAAATTTTTCTGTACCAGATGCGCATTTTGACAATAAATGTCTCTTCAGTGATGCTCGAGACCAAACTATTTGAAAAACGAAAAAAGCTAATTGAAATATGAAGTGGCATAATCTTAGAAAGTACAAAACGTATAGCCAAGGTAAAGTCAAATCTACAAATCGAGCTCATATAGATGTATAACCTGAAATGATTTTCACCAAATAACCACCCTTTGAATTTAAAAAAAACAATTAATTAAGCATAATTCATTATAAGATTATAAGGTCTATACGTCAAGCTAATACGATTGATCAAACCATAACTTCAAGGTTCATTGATTACCGCTTAGAGGAGTTATTTCCATCACATTACAAGGGTTCATCAATTATAATGTAAACCCTTTCTATTTACATGGTTCGTGATTCAACATTGCTTTCAAAACAAAGTTAGTTTTTCATTTCCCAATTGAGGAATATATATATCCCTAAAGCAAAGGTCTGATTCCTTTCTTGGCTTATGCTTTATATTTTTTGTTCGTTTTAGTTATATTAGCCTATATTTTTAATAAGTTTGGGATTTTCAAATATTTGTATCACTGATGAGACATTTATAGTCGGAATACGCATCTGCTGAAATAAAAATGGTACCATCAAACTTATTACTGTATTTGGCAGTTGACATTCAATCTCATATATCAATTGTTTAACGATTTGTCAAGCAGTAAATGTTTGTCAGGCGGATTTACTTGACCTTGTCATTTTAATAGGTCATTGATGAACGGTACATGAGTACATTCGATTCTCAGCTAAAGGAGAAGGAGAAAAACGTACATGAGTGTACAATACCTTTCGGGGTGTAGTCTTTGCTGTTATCTAAACTGCACATAACGTTGTGTAAAATTTAAATCGTTGTAAAATATTTCAATTTCAACAGCTTTATGACATCATAGTGACATCACCTGTGACTTTTCCACATTGGTGTGTGCCGTTGTTATCAACTAATTCATTTATCAATAAACATTAACACATATGCTTGTAGCATTATTTTGAAAGTCTTTTACAATTGTACTTGCAATATCAAGTGCCACATAATGACTCTAATCACTTCCTTTGTTGAATATAGTAATCTAACTGGCTGACGTTATTCGGGGTAAATTTGTTATGCTAAGTTTTTCAGCCTGTTGTAGAGAGACCTTTATCAAAAAAAGTAAAGCAAACACAGCCCTCATCTTTTCCACTCCTGCAAAATGGTGTTCCTATTTTAAAGGTTTGATGAGATATTGTGTTATGAAATGGTATACGGATCATTACATGTTTTTTAAATTTATTCAGAAAACCAAGTAAATATTGAATGAATCTTATTTTGATGTTTCATTGCATTATTATATTTGAAAATTAAACCATATGAAATTCTTTATAGTAACATATCTTTTTTTATTTTACCTTACAGTTCATGGCTACTTCTTTCGATAATTGTGGTATTTGTAAATTGCGATACATTTCGAAGCCATCTGTTATTTTGGTGCTCTGAAGAAGGAATGTTCGGAACATCATAGCTTATCTAAGGCCTCACGAAACTACACTGTTTTTCCTATTGGTAAATATCAAACGTTGCCAACCTTTATTGCAAACATAAAACTTCACTGTTATGAGCACGATGAGAAATATTTATTGTTTTGCAAAGAGCATAACGAATGTATATGTAGAATTTGTGTCATTTCAGAAAAGCACAGAAAATATAAAATGGTCCCCAGTGAAGATGTGAAACATCACTTCACGAACTGAAGGAAAACTTTGATTTAATTCTGGAACACAGACAAAAGAATTTATGTTCATTTTCAGCTTCGAAAAAGTTAATTGAATCCTAGTTATTAGCGATTCGACAGCAGTTAAATCACCATCTCGACTTAATACACGACAATTTTAAAGCTGAACTAAAGAAAGCTGTGGAAAAATCGACCCAACAAATACAGAGCTTCATTGCATCTCTGGAGAAACACCAACAGAAATCGACGAGTGTATAGAAGAGTTAAAAGCTTAAAGAATTATGCAACAGATATGCAAATATTTTAGGGAATTGCGCAATTAGACACCAAACTTCGAAAACAAGAAAAAGACCTGCAGGATGTGATTGATAGTGGTAGTTTGACTCACACTGTTGTTTCTTCCCAGTTGAACCTGGTATTACAAAATATTCATAAATATATTACTTCATTTGGAAAAATCATCATAGATGTCATACCATTTCAACTATCACTACGAAGAAGCAAGCAAAGCCAGACTCAAATGATGAGAGTAATGGTGAAACCTAAATGTTCCGTTGAGAATATAACTTTGGAGTTAAAAATAAGATTTAAAACTAAAGCTTTCAATGTGTCATGCTGTTGTATTTTGCCATCTGGAAAACATGTAGTTTCAAACAACTGTCCTTCATATTTGACATAATTTTCACCTGATGGGAAAATAAATCGAAAAACTAACTGCGATTCACCATACATTTATGATGTTGCATGTGTTGACGACACAACTGTGGCCGTTGTATCAATGACTATGTAAAATATCGAACTTATAAATATGGAATCAGGTAAAACATGCACAATTGTTCGAACTTATTCCCCTTGTTGCGGCTTAACGTATAAAAATAATCATTTTATAGTTAGTCCCCAAAAAGGATAGATACAGGAAATCAGATTAGAAGATACAAAGACATTTGGTATTGGCAGTTCTATGAGTTCATTGAATTTGGCTGCATTAGGCAATAAACTTTATTCTAGAAAGAGGGACACAAATACCATCGTCTGTCATAATAAAGACGGTGACGTTCTATGGACATATTCAGACACATCGGTTCTGAATGTACCCAGAGGTATCACAGTTGATGAATATGGAAATGCTTTTGTTGCTGGGAACATATAAAAAAACGTTGAGGCTATATCTTTTCATGGTAGAGGTCACAAAATACTCCTGTCAGAGAAAGACCTGTGTGGTTCTCCATGGGCACTTTGCTATAATGGCAAATTCAAATCTTTGCTGGTTGCAAATGAAACTGACGGCCAAGCATTTCTGTACAGCGTTATTTACGCATGAACTATTTTTGCTGCTCCTGTGTTATTTCAAAGAAAGCAACGTTAAAAGTTATAAAATACTTCATTTATCATTGAAAATAATATAACACAAATAGATATTAAAATGAAAAGTAGCATTGCATGAAATTTGTTTTAAACCTTTTTTTCAAGATACATTGGATACCAAAGAATTGTATATTCATGGCAGACTTATAAAAATGTGTCATTTATACGCGTTGGTTATCTTTTCTAAATGACAAGAATATCATTAGTGAATATAATAACGTCTTTTTTAATCTGTAAGAATTGATGATGCAAGTGTTGCTAGCGCTCATTGGTAACTTTTTTCTATTTTTTTTTTTTTTTATTTTGAAAAACAATTGGTTTCTTTTTTATTTTTTGCCAATAGATAGTTTTGGTTAAACATGTCTAATCTTTTTCATTTTTCCAACTATGCGGTTTTTTTTTCATGGGTATTAACCATTTTAATTAAATGTTTATCGTCGGCTGGAATATTACGTAGATTAATCCATACCGTTTTACATGTTGATAGCTTTCTGTTGTGTGTAATAAATATCATGAATATTCAAATTTTATTCCCCCAAATTTTCCTACTTTTTTAATTTGCTTGTTCCATATGACAAAAAATACATAAAGAATCAACAGATTATTTTCTCAAGATGTGCTTAAAATGTCGATGTAGTACAATAAACTAGAACTCAGTATTATATTTAACAAATTTCGTCACAATGAGGGCATAAAACACATATACATTATAACTTTAAACATTTGCAAAAAATGATTTATTCTATCTAGTCAATTGACACGTAATGAACATACAAAAACACAAAATAAGAAAACATTTAAAGTTGAACATTAAGCAAGTCAATGTTGGCATTGAGTACAAGACCTTTTCAACAATTGTCTACACCTACAGTTAAACACGACTACGACAGGTAAGATGTGAGGGGTCATATCAAAAAAGTAAAATCCAAGAAAACAAAAACGAAATAAAACAGCGGTCTCTGATCGACTAAAAAGGAATAAAATAAAATGGAGAAATCATAATGTCAAATATCACTTACTTTACTAAAACATCTACCTAGTCAAGGACGTACAAATTACCAACATTTTTAAGACTTGGTTCAGGCGCACAAAACATGCGACGAGGTTTAACTAGTCGAATTGGATCCAAAACCTGCCTTATGTATGGTCATAGATGAACAAAAAGAATCATAAGTACGAAAACATAGAACAGATTACAAAACCAAATCTATGTCAAGCCAAAGAGAAATAGAGAAACAATGTCTGACCCGTTGACAACACAATAAAATACAACAATATCTGTTTAACATATAAAACCGACGATGTTTGATCAACACGGACCCAATTAAACTTTACTGCTAAGAAATTACCGCTTCTTGTAAGAAACCTAGCGGTCATTTCAGCGAACTGGGGATTGACTCTACGATACAGTGACAAAGTATGTTGTTTTTCGGGACATGTAAAATTATATCGGTCTATCAGTTCGTGAAGACGACCATATAACTAGACGAGGGATAACCTAAGTCATTTGAGTCCAAATCCCTACTTAGCACTGTCCAAAAAAAAAAATTTGCAATAACAACAAACTATTCAGTAAATAACGTGTTGAAATATATTCCATATGCAGGTATGTAATGCTTAAATGATTTTTCATCGGAAAGAGCAGTCAATTACACCCCCCCCCCCCCAAAAAAAAATCATCAAGGAAATATATCAGCGTTAACAATGAAGCCGCGTAGTCCCAAAAATACAAATTTCATCGTTATTGGCCGACGGCATAATCTTAAACTTGAAGAGAAAGATGTTCAGGATGCGGAATGATTTCAGCAATTTTTTTGATCAATTCAACGCGAAATAACGTTTAAATACATGCAATAAGGATATAACATAACAGAGAAATATATCTATTTATTTTTTGTTTGATATATCTTCTGTTGCTATATATATAACCGCCAAATCGAAATTACATACGTTAAGTGATTAGGCATAGCATACTGTTTTTGTATTTGAGACGACCCCTCCATTTTACCTGTAAACTGTAGGTGTCATTAGTCAGTGTAGAGAGATGTTGAAAATGTCTACAAAGAATACATAAGATGTTGTTGCGTTTGGAAAATAATCTAAAGTGTACAGGTATAATCAGATACGTTGAATAAATGAAAAGACAAACAGACAAATAATAGAACAGAAGACACAACATAGAAAACTAAAGACTAAGCAACATGAGCCCCACCAAACATTCAGATGCTCTGGAAGGGTAAGCAAATCCTTTTCCGCATGAGGTACCCGTCGTGTTGCTTATGTTATTACAAATCGGGTAAAAAGTCTTATTCGGTAGGTCACATTCGTGAAAGGGAAGGGTATCGTAGTTTTGAAATAAGGAACATATCCAGTATCATCTATGAAACGGTTATTCCATAACGGTCAACCAACTCGTGATAACATCCGTAAAATTTATGAAGGGATGATTTCAACTTCATCATTTGGAACTCTTGGTTTGATAGCTTCCTTGTGAGCAGCAATCCTCTATCAAGGAAATCCTGATAGGAAATACAATCCCGGGAATATCGTATCAATTGTGAGATATGTACTCCGTATGCAGATGCTGCTGGAATATTGCTACATAGAAATGGAAAAAACACAATTGGGAAGCTGAAATCATCTCTTTCGTCGTTAAGTTGAAGTATACTGCAATTTATGTTGCATAATTCGTATGTAATTGATATTACGACTAATCTTCAGTTTGCATTGAGAGACGATTGTTATCAGGGGAAATTTCTTCTTTTATTTGTTTCAGATCAGTCGACTCATATAAATTCCATATGCATGTACGTCTTCTTACCAGCTGTGTCAACGACGACATTTCAAGCAAAAATATATTTAGACACATTTCCTTTCCTATTTAAAATTTATCCTGACTAAAGTTGGAACTCCTTATATTTATTTCAATTCAAGACGTCAATATAGTTTTATTTACAGACATAAGTTTGGAAATATACAAAATGTACGACGCAATAGTGGTCAACAACGTCAATACAACGCCTCTTGTATCTGATTTAATTGCTAACATCGAACGTCCATGTCAAATTTTCAGTTTGATAATTTTATGGTTTTTATTCTAAAATACAAAACATGAAATGATACTTCAATCAGTATTCCATGATTATGTTGGATTTGTGAGCATAGTTTTATTAAGTTATTGATTGTTTAGTTCTATACTTTATGATATATTACTATTTCACCATGTTCACGTGATTATAAAATAAAATATCATTTACTTCCTACTACACATTAGTCGTATACAAATGGTGTTCTAACAAATTGTATTTAAGGTATGTTTAAATATTTCTATTTTTTATTTTATTCGTACTTTGCATAATGATTATTCATTCTGCCGATCAAAAATCAAACACCAAGAAAAGTATTAATAAGAGATCCTAAAAGTACACATAACTGTTCAAGGGGATATTTAATCGTTTCACTAGATTCTAATTACATCACGTAGGCACAAAAGGCATTAATCATTCCGTAAATATATATGAACTAATCAAATAGCAAATTCTCTTTTACGATACACAACTGTTTATGGAATAAGATTTTTTTAAATGATTTTTTAAAAAACTTTCAAACGTATTATATCACTAACTTGGATAATTTTCTGTAAATTCATGTTGTTTTTGGTAACTCTTTGAAATAAGTTTGTTTTTATGATCGATAAGTTTACCCGTATTGTAACAAAATATCTCCGTAAAAATTACAATCTGCTATCCCGTTTGAAATAAGTTTTCCACATTCAGACTTTCATCCTAAATCTTGATATGGTAGAATTTAGTAAAGATTTTGAGTAATTTGAGGTAACAAAATCCCTTACATATAGAACATTTATTTAAAACCTAAACGTCAATACAGACACAAGCATAACGAACGAATTGTGTGAATTATATACACTATAAGATGTTGCCAAAGGAATATAACTGTGACAGTCGCAGTTTCACTATATGTTGTGATATAACATCAGTGTCCCTGGTTAGTAGTGGGTTGTGCACAAACAAACATGTTTAGCCCGACACTTTCTATATGTGTATGTCCCAAGTAACGGACCTGTAATTTTGTAACTGTCGTTAAAGGCTGTCTGTCATACTTGTTTTTCGTGTATTGTTTTGTCATATCAGGTCGTATGTTTTTTTTATTAGAATTGTTTCACGTTTTGTAATGACATGACCTTTTATAGGGCTTTCTTTTTTATAGTTTAAGACTCACATACGATCTATTGTTGCTTACATCCACGTTTTGAAAGCTGACGAATAGTTGTTTCATTGATAACATAACACATATCAATATGTTTTATACATACACTGAGAGATTTGAAATATATCAACTTATTTAGAATATACTTTGGTAAATATTTACATAAAAAAAAGTACATTTAACAAATTTTCGAATTTTCTGTTTTCCGAGATTCCATAATTTCATACTAGTATTTTAATGCAAGCATAATTCGTAATGCGTTTGATATTAATAATCAATATCTTAGGTTTTCCACTTAAAATAATAATTTATCGTCATGAAATACGATTAGTTACCTTTACATATTTAATATATTTCGAATACAGTTACATCATCCCAAATTTCCGGTTTCCTGTTGATTTAGATTTTATGAAAATCCCATCACGAGTTTTATGAATAGTTATTGCCTCAAAATACTAAATTCAGGTCATTAAATTTAGTACATTTCCCTATACAATCATGCTTGCATGGTTTCATATAGAATTATATTGTAATAAAGGATTTTGCTATATTCATAACATTAGTATAAAAACTTCCTACTTTGCCTTTTTTTATTACAAAACTATAAAATGAGCCCAAAATAACACGTTTCCATCAATATCGAAATGGAAGACTTCGAGTTCATTAATTAGCATGACATTCTGGACTCAAAACACACAAGTAGAAATTTTATTTTCTCTCAGCCTTTTCTACTTGATTGACTCGACTATATGACATCAGTAACCAATTGAAAACAAATGTTTCTCATGGATTAATATGAAGCAAAATATTTGAACAAGCAAATTCACAGAAAGTTCTGCAGCCAGGTAAAATCTTCGTTTGTTTCTTTTCATAGAAAAATGATTACATTATCTTAATATAATTGTTTAAAATTTGCAATGAATTATATAAGATACATTTTGTATTCCTCAACTATAAAAACCAATTTGAATGGTTATAATATTGAATATATATTTGATTGGTAAACAAAATACTTGTCGAGCAGTATTTTCAGATAAATATAATGAATGGTTCCGTATAAACGCAGCTTACAACTGAGATACAGAAGTTAAGTTAAACATAAATGTGCAAATTCCATGGCGGTGTCGAAATTTGCACTCATCTGCATAAAGAAAAAAAGATGCAAAAGTATAGAAAATTGCACAACCCATCATAAACCGATATTTTTTTTTTTTGTAAAAAATAAATCTAAATAAAACCATATGTGCTTGTTTATATATATTTTTTTTTAAAGTGTTTATTTGTTTTCAGGCTATGACTACCTCGTTTGAAAATTGTTGTATTTGTGATTTGCGACATATTCAAAAGTTGTCTGTTGTTTGGTGCTCTGATTGTAACGAAGGATTGTGCCAAGAATGCAGAGAACACCATAGCTTATCTAAGGCCTCACGAAACCACACTGTTTTTCCTATTGGTAAATATGAAACGTTGCCAGCTTTTATTGAAAACATAAAATTGCACTGCCATGAGCACGAGGAGAAATATTTATTGTTTTGTAAAGAGCATAACGAATGTGCTTGTAAAAAATGTGTCATTTCAGATAAGCACAGAAAATGCAAAGAAATATCCCCCCTTGAAGATGTCGTTAAAAATGTTAAAACATCTGTAGCTTTTACAGAAATCATGTCCTCACTTCAGGAAATGAAGGGTAACGTTGCTCTTATTCTGGAAGACAGACGAATGAATATGTATTCAATATCAGCTTCAATAGAGAGAATCGAATCCGAGATTTCTGTGACTCGACAGCAGTTAAATCACCATCTAGATAAATTACAAGACCATTTTGTTGCTGAACTGACCAAAGCTGTAGAAAATTCAACTAAATAAATACAAAGCTTCATTATGGACTTGACTAAGAAGCAAAGGGATATCGAGGAATGGATAGAAGATGTAGAAAGCATCAAGAAAAATGCAACAGATAAGCAAACATTTTTAGGGATGACGAATTTAGAAACCAAACTAAATAAAACAAGTAACGACTTGCAGTCTTGGATTGACGGTAACCATTTGTCTCAAACCGTAGTTTCTTTCCACTTGGACACTTTATTACATGATATAATCAACGAAAGAACTAAGTTTGGAAAAGTTGTCGTGCATGCCATGCCTAGTAAATTAGCATTAAAAAGACGAATGCTTGGTCAGGCTCAAATGATAAAAGTGAATGGAAAATCTAAAAGTTCTTTAGAGCATATGACACTGAATTTAAAAGCAAAAATGAGCACTAATGCCTTCAATGTGTCAGGCTGTTGTATTTTGCCAAATGGAAACTTGGTAGTGTCAAATTATGACCCTTCGTATTTGATATTGATCGCAACTGATGGAAAAACAGAGAATAAAATTATCAGCATCATGCAAACAATCATTGATGTTACATGTGTTGATAATGACACTGTTGCCGTAATATCATATACACAGAAAAATATTGAATTAATTAGCCTGAAATCTGGGAAAACAATCAAGACTATCAGTACGTCTGACCCTGCTATCTGCTTAACTTACACTGAAGGTACCTTTATAGTCTGCCTCGAGAACGGACAAATGAAAGAAGTCCGGTTAGAGGATAACAAAACAAATAATATTAGCAGTACGGTGGTGTCAAGAAGTATTACCGAATTAAACAACACTCTTTATTCTGTAAAGAAAGATACGAATACGGTTGTGTGTCATAAAAGAAACGGGGAAGTATTGTGGACATTTACAGACGAAGAGATTCTACAAAAACCGAGAGGCATCACAGTAGATGACCTTGGAAATGTTATAGTCGCCGGGGTCGAATCAAACAACGTAATTGCAATATCCTCTGATGGCACAAAGCACAAAATTCTCCTGTCGAAAACAGACTTATGTGGTTCACCTTGGGCAGTTTCCTTCAACAACAAATTCAAATATTTGCTTGTTTCTAACGACAAAGATGGTCGAGCATTTCTGTACAGCGTCAACTATTCATAAACTAGACTCTTGCCTTGTTTTGTTAAATGACTTAATTATTTACGTTTCTTGTAAAAAGGAATAACGTTCCAATCCGTTTTAAAAAAAATCCTGCAATTCTTCAGAGATTAAAGAAATTATTACTTGTGTCTGCAGTTCTTTTCTGTAAAAATTCAAAGGAGTATGTATGTGATTTTTTGTTAGTGATTTTTCGTTGTCATATCACAAACACACATCTGTTGGAATGAGGTCAACCAAATTTTGATTCCAGTGTCAACAAGAATTATATCGAAGATCTTCAAAAATAGTCTTTTATTTACTGTGCATTTGTATTCAGATATTGCAGATCAAATTTATTCGTTTATAGTGTATTAATGTACGTTTTTTGATTGAGTTAAGCCTGCCAATTGATATTTTACCGTGTGTTTTTCTATGTTGTGATGTTATGCTATTGCACCTGTCCTAAGTCAGAAATCTGATATACAGTAGTTGTCGTTTGTTTATGTAATTTATACGTGTTTCTCGTTTCTCGTTTTTTTATTTTATATAGATTAGACCGTTGGTTTTCCCGTTTGAATGGTTTTACACTAGTAATTTTGGAGCCTTTTATAGCTTGTTGTTCGGTGTGAGCCAAGGTTCCGTGTTGAAGGCCGTACATTGTCCTATAATATAGTTGCTTTTGGTAATGTTCCAATCAAACAATGGAGAACGGGATTGTGGTTACGACATGTGTACATATCCGTTTCGAAATTTCAAACTGTAACATAGATATTCTTTATAAAATTCTAGCATATCATGATGGCATGGATGGCGTCCATAATACTTTTAAAAAGGATGACTTCAACTGAAACTTTTTGAACCCTTTATGCCATAGTTTTTGTATACGTAAGGAGTAACCCTATTTCAAGGAATAACGATAAGAAACGCAAGTTATATCGTATCAACTGAGACATATAATAACACTCCATATGCAGGTGTTGCTGTAATATTACTTGACAGTATTGGCAATTTGTTAAATCAACTGCTTTGTTGTAAAGTTAATTCGACTATGAGAAATGATTATTGATATTGGGTATATTCGAACGAGGGTCACGGCAGATTTTGAGAAATGCAATCTAAAATTTTTCATCGCCTTTTTCAATCACATAATTAAAAGCAAACTAGGTTACAAAACATCCATATCATAAACTGGATAGAAATAATCTATGAGGAACTAAGATAAAAAAAAATCCCGATGAAGTATACTGTCATAACGCATTTTCCTTAAAATATTCAATAAGGGGAACCATTTTCTGTTCGTTGGCATAGGAATATTTTGAAAAAGATTAACAATTCCAGCTGGTGTCTAATATCTTTATATCATAATCAGCTATAAGAATCTATGACATAATCAAATTAAACACCTTGAAGTAATTAAGTTTAATTTTTCCTGAAAAGGGACATTACAGTTCTTGTATGGTGTAAACTTCCCACTAACACCATACACCATTACACCATACACCATACACCATTACACCATACACCTTGTACCATTACACCATACACGTTACACCTTTGCACCATACACCTTACTCATTACACCATGCACCATTCCCCATTCTATCTACACGATCCGAAATTACCCATAAAGCAATTAAATTTCAAATATTAAGATTATTATTATTGTTTAAGTTTATAATTCGAAAAAATAAAATAAAAAGAACTTTGTATGGCATATGGTGTAATGGTGTAACGTGTATTGTGAAGTTTACACCATCCAAGGGCTGTAGCTGCAAAATTTATGTAAAGATATTTTTTTTCGAACTCTCATTTTATTTTGTATGTCTGGAATCATTATAACATTATAAAACATCAAGAATCCGTGTGTATGGTTGACTAGATAATTTCAAAAGAAAACTATCGACTTAACAAACGAAAACTGTCGATTGACACGCGACCCAGTTATAATCATGAATAAAAGCAGACAGATAAACATAAAATAAAAATACACACCGTCCTCTTCGTCGAAACTTAGGAAAAAAAGAGCACATTCTTATAAAATGATTACCATAACTAAGCATTCGTACAGTCATCGTATACTTTTTTCAAATATCTTCCGAATTTGTCTTCGATTAATCAGTTGATGACTTTTGAACAGCAGTATACTATTGTTGTCTTTCATTTTTTTGGTAAAACCTAACTCAAGTTCAGCTGGTCCGAGTACACAGTTATCGTCCTTTGATTTTCGTTGTCCTTTCGTTGTCCACGAATATAGTCCCTTGTGTGGACAGTGTGTTACTTGCCAATTTTTTTTTATACCCCTTCCTAATTTATTTCTTCATGTTTTATGCCTCATAGAGCAAGTAGGGGGTGAAATGACACTGTAACAAATTTTTTTTAGTGATTAGGTCCATCTGAAAAAGGTAAAAAATTAGCACTTCGAAAGCTGTAAAAAGGTTTCAAGACCCCCTTAACATAAAATTGTGCATATTTTGAGTTAGAGCTAATGAAGTTTTCTATATTTTGATATAATTTGTCCCAAAAGTAGTACAACACACTGAAAAAATATTATTGGGAAAGCGCAGGTGGGATATTTTTTTAATTTTCATTTCTTGTCTAAAAGAAATGCACCACGAAATAACTGTGTACTCGGAGCAGCTTAATTATATAGAGTAAAGTTACATATTTAACGACTAGACTGGTATCTTAAGATCTAAGACCGCGAAAACAATCCCTAGTAAGTATAGTCACCGACATATCGTGTCGGGCAACCTATTCGGTTAGGGGACAGACGTGCATTTCGTCTACAAAAGACTCATCAGTGACGCTAGAATCCAAAAACGTTAAAAAGGCCAAATAAAGTACAAAGATGAAGAGATTGATGACCAAAATTCCTAAAATGTTTGCCAAATACAGCTAAGATAATCCATTCCTGAGGTAGAAAAGCTATAGTATTTCAAAAATTCAAAATATGTTGTAAACAGTTAATTTATAAATATGACCATATCAATGATAATTCATGTAAATTAGTAATTGATACAAATTGGACCACAGTTCATGGTTTCGGAAAAAAATGAAGAATTTGGTTTCTTCAAAAACTGTTTGCCATGATGGAGTCAATAATACTGAAAGTGCGTTAAACACCAACCATATTTTAGAAGAGTGGCAAAACTTAAACTTATCTTTAATCGACCTTAATTTCAATCATATCAATCGGTCAATATATATATTATTGTGACTAGAAAACAGGTTTACTAAGCAAAACATTTGGAATCCTATATTTGCAAATTTTACTCTGATATTTATAATGATGATCAATTAGAAAAAAAGGTATACATATATCTTTTCATATTGTCCTTTCTGTAACACATCGAGATAGATTCTGATATCTAGTTTTTCTAAACGAAAGATTGCACTATTATTCAATTCTTTGGTGTATATTTTGAGCGTTAATTAACAGTTTCTAAATGTACTTGCCTTTTTATTTGCTTATCAGATTAGTCCCGTATATGCTTTTGATGAATGTGGCACATCCAATAAGGCTGAACTGTATAAGGTATATAAGTTAATGCAACATGTCATTAACCATATGAGTATGTGTCTTCCCTCAGACGTTAGAATAAACACGATCTATAAACAACGCATTTATCTACTTTACACAACATTTATGGTGCCGTGACTGTCGGAAACAATGGAATCCAAGTTAAAAGCAGTACGTAGAGGACACAGAGGGCAAGTTACTAAAGTTATTAAAGAAATTTGATGGGATTGAAAAGAATTCGGACTTAGATAAAGACGATGTGAAATTAATTTCGGATGCAATTGAACAGAAACAGAGGACTATTGTGAACTTGAATGAGAAGATACTGGATTTAACGTCAGGGAGGATGTAGCAGAGGAAATTCAAGAGTCTGGTGAGTATATGTTTAATTTAAAGTCTAAACTTCGGAAAATTAAAAAAATATCAAATTCTGATTCAAATTCTCAAAATGTCGCATCAACGTCTCTAGATCCAAATGCAAACAGTTTTACGCTATCTTACCCCACAAATACATCGCTTACCAATGCCAATGTTATACGCAGCAATGACACTGAAATTAATGTACAGTCAACCCATTTTTGTAATTTGCGCTCCATGCAAAATACCAATCGTGACTTGCAGTCTACAAATAATTTGTACAACCAAGGCTTTTCTTCGGTATCAAATAGCAGTCAAAACCACAGATTACCAAAACTAGATTTACCGCACTTGATGGGGAAATTTTAACTATCAACTATTCATTTCAACAGTACTTTGACCGAGATACAGAAATTTAGTTAATTGAAAGCCCAACTCCATGGCCATGCCGCCCAAACTATTGAAGGTTTCGCACTGACAAATGCCAATTACACCACTGCCGTTAATTTGCTCAAAGAGCGTTTTGGATCGCCTCACAAGATTATTCATGCCTACATGAAAGCTTTAATGGATCTTCCTTCACCGTCAAATGATTTAAACAGCCTAAGAATGTATGGAGACCACATAGAAACGTACGTAAGAGGTCTTGAATGTTTGGGTCAAACACAAGAAATGTATGGCGCACTACTAGTACCTATAATTATTAGTAAACTACCAGTAGAAACGAGAAAAAGTGTTGCCCGTGAATATGATAGCGATCATATAACTCTAAACAACCTCAGAAAAGCCACCACAAAAGGAGCGAGAATTCTTGAAGCGGGACAATTTACCGACCGCGACGGTTTACATATTACCGCAACATTTCTGACCGAAGCTCGTAATAAAACACAGCAAAATTTTAAATTCAAACAACCCACGCCTCAATGAGACACGTTTCAATGACAAAAAACGTCCATGCATCTAATTCACTGGTGTTTCTGGGAGATTGCACGATAATTTCTGACGTGAATGAAAGAATAAACATCGTAAAGCAAAAGAAAAAATGTTTCAATTGTCTAGGAAACCACGGTGTTTCCGAGTGTAAATCGCGTAACCGATGTAAGAAATGCAACACCAGTATTTGCGGGGAACAAGCTACAGATGGAAAAGGACAGGACAACAAGGAGAAATCAACCGTTTTAAGATTGGTAAAAACAGAAGAACCAGAAACCGCAGTAATGTATACCTCACAACACACAAGCGTTTTATTGACAACAGCTATCGCACCAATATCATAAGGGAAACAGATCACAGAAGCTAGTATTTTATTTGACGAAGGTGTCCAACTTTCATTCATCATCTGTCCAAGCTCGAGAGAACATCAAGAAATGGACTACCCAAAAGTGAACTACTAGTTGAAAATTTTATTTGACGAATGTATCCAACGTTCATTCATCACTCAGAGCATAGCCGAAAAATTACAGATTAGACCAAGCGGAAGGGACACAATTGAACTGTCAGCTGTTGGAGACAAGAAAAAGAATATATGCCATTTGGATACAGCAACCGTTCAACTACAAACTGACAAAGGTGAGATTGTAAACATTAATTCATGGCTTGTTCCAGATATTGCAGTTCCACTTCAAAATCAGACGAAAATACCTTACACGCAATTTGCCATTCTTGAAAGATTTAAAGCTCGCACATCCTGCAAATAACGCTGATAGTTTTGAAATTTCACTCTTGATAGGAGCCGATTATTATTTGGATATAGTTCAAGATCACGTGATTAGAGGTGTCATACCACCAATTAAAAGTCCCTATCTGTTCAACCAAATTTGGCAATTTTCACAGCTTTCTAAATATTTTACCTTAAGTTTAACTTCATAGAAACTAGGTATATCCTGAATTGTACAGGTGTCACCTTTCTGCATGTCAATTTTCAACATACATTCAAAATCATATAAGAAAGCAGAGAGCTTCCGAAAGGAGGTACCACTAAAAATAACCCCTGGTTTTCTGGAAATCTAAATTAGTATACTATGGAGCGCATTAATCCTCAATTTTTAATGCAAACTCATAGACAGGTAAATTTTGGCTCAAAATGGTCTTAATATATTTCTCTTTCAACAAAACTTTCATTTCTGCAAATTTGTTAGTTAGTTTAGGTGAACAATGACATCAAATGCACTTTTTTTTGTCCGAGTAGGCCTACTTTCACATACGTTCTAAATTTGAGGGAGTAATTGGTGGTATGACACCTTAGAGGGAATGGACCTACAGCCGTAGCATCAAAAAATGGTTACTTGTCATCTGGATCCGTAATAATAAACCGAAAGAAATTCTTTTCTTCATCAGTTCTTTTGAATGTTACTTCACACCATGCAGAGGAAAGCGAGATCGAGAAATTCTGGAATCTAGAATCGTGAGGAATACATTTACCACAACAGGACGACGAGGAGAGTTTTGTAAAGACTTATCAACAAGACTGTATCAAATTTGAAAACGAACGTTATTCTGCCAAGTTGCCATGGAAACTGGATCATCCGGACTTCAAACATCATGATCGCTAAACCAAGGACCGAAAACACAATTAGAAGACTAAGTCGGGAACCACATTTATTAAAAAAATATTCAGAAATTATTGAAGACCAAATGAAGAGAGGGTTCATAGAGAACGTAAACGATAAAAACGACAATGGTAAAAGCACCCACTATTTACAACATCGTGCCAAGAAAAAGGATTCGACAACAACACCAATTCGTATAGTGTACGACTGTAGCTCTAAAAAGTCGCCAGATCACGCAAGTTTGAATGATTGCCTAATATCAACTCCGCCAGACTTAAAACGACTTGACAAAGGTATTAATGGGATTTAGAACTAAGAAGTACGCAATAAGCACGGACATTGAAAAGGCTTTCTTACATACTAGATTAGATGAGAAGGATCGAGTTTTTACACACTTTTTTTGTTGTTGAGCGACACAGATAATCCTTGCAGTACTCTTACAACATAACGATTTAAATCTATTTTGTTTGGTGCAACAAGTTCACCGTTCATCCTAAATGCAACACTACTTAAACACTTGGATGCATGCGACACAAATAATATATCAGCAATGATGAAGAATGACCTTTACGTGGATAATATAGTGCCCAGTTTGGAAAATGAAGATGACGCCGCAAAGTATTTTGTACAAGCCAGATCATTGATGTCGGAGGCTGGATTCAACCTTCGTTCATGGAGTTCAAATTGATCAAAACTTACTGATTAAGCCAAACAACATAACGTATGTGAAAAAGAAACTTTTGTCAAAATACTTGGACTGAAATTGAATACAGTTAAAGATACGATCACTTTTCAAAATGTCGACTTTTTTTATATTTAACTACCAAATATTACGAAACGTGAAATTCTTAAACAGTCGTCACGTATTTACGATCCGCTAGGATTACTTAGTCCTGTATCCGTACGAACAAACATTTTAATGCAGACATTGTGGGAACAGAAGTACGTATGGGATGAGCCATCACCTTTAGAAATACAGACAACATGGATAAATTTATCCAAGTATTTGGAGAAAACGACTTATACAGAATTGAAAAGACGGTATTTTCCCAATTTACCAAATCAGAAAACCCAACTTCACGTTTTGTAGACGCTAGTACAACTGCATACGGAGCAACTGTTTACATATGTAACCATCATGAGTCATCTTTAGTTATTGCAAAAAATAGAGTAGCACCGCTTAAACACTACCACAGCTGAAATTAATGGCCGCATTCATTGGAGCACGACTAGCCGATCATGTTAAATCAGTTTTACACATAAAAGACATAACATTTTGATCAGACAGTCAGATAGTTCTACAGTGGTTATCAACTTCAAAGCAATTGAAAAGGTTCATACGAAATAGAGTAACGGAAATATGCAAATTGACCAATACACAAGAATGGAAATATTGCCCAACGAAAGATAATTCAGCTGCCCTTCTTACTAGAGGACTCAACGTGTCACAGTTTGAATGAAAAGATTCATACGAAATAGAGTAACGGAAATAACAAATTGACCAATACACAAGAATGGAGATATTGCCAAAAGAAAGATAATCCGGCTGCCCTTCTTACTAGAGGACTCAATGTGTCACAGTTTGAAAAGAACAAACTATGGTTCAACGGACCCGAATGGATCACTGATATATCAAAATGACCGTCGTGGAAACCAAATGACACAACAATCAGTACAGATATAGAAGATTCAAGTACAGCGGACAATGAAATAGATAATCAACAAGGAATACACCAAATTGTGCAAATTACTAGATATAGTACATTATCATAATTACTACGAATAACAGCGATTTATATTGTCGTTCGCCAATAGTACAAAGAAATAAGACAAAATACATTTCAAGAGAGGTATTGCAGGATGCAACAGAGTGTTGGATACTAAATTGCCAAAGAACTTCATTTAAGGACGAAATGTTATACTTGAAATTAAAGGATACTAAATCTACTGTTCAACGGACCCGAATGGATCACTGATATATCAAAATGGCCGTCGTGGAAGCCAAATGACACAACAGTATTACTAATCAGTACAGATATAGAAGTACAGCGGACAATGAAATAGATAATCAACAAGGAATACACCAAATTGTGCAAATAACTAGATATAGTACATTATCAAAATTACTACGAATAACAGCTTATCTTTTACGATTTATACGAAATTGCCGTTCGCCAATATTACAGAGAAATAAGGCAAAATACGTTTCAAGAGAGGAATTGCAGGATGCAACAGAGTGTTGGATACGAAATTGCCAAAGAACTTCATTTAAGGACGAAATGTTGTACTTGAAATTAAAGGATACTAAACCTACTGTTAGACAACTTAGATTGCACCTGAATAACAAAGACGCAATTTGCTGTGGAGGGAGAATTCATAACGCACCTGTTTGTGAAAATATGAAATATCCTCATTTGTTACTTTGAAGTCATCCTTTTACTAAATTAGTTGTTCTTGATATACACAAGTATATGAAACACTCGGGAGTTTTATCAACAATGACTCAGATACGACAAACTTACTGGATACCCGGAATTCGTCAATACGCAAGAGGAATGGCGTAATTTGTCGAAAAATCAACAGTAAACCATATACATCACCTGATCCACCGCAACTCCCAAAAGTTCAATTACTGGAAGCACCGCCTTTTACAATTATCGGCGTCGACTTTACAGGAGCACTGTACGTTAGAGATAAACATGATACTGAAAACAAGGTTTTTATATGTCTATTTACCTCAACGAGAGCCGTACCCTGGAAGTTGTACCGCACTTATCAGAAAAATCCTTTTTACAAGCCTTTAGAAGATTGGCTAGTCGTAAATCTAGACCACACACCATGATTTCGGATAACGCCTCGACATATTTAGCCGCTTCGGAAACATTAAAAAAATTAACCAAATCACCATCGCTAAACGATACGTTGTCAACATATGGAACAAATTGGAGATTTATACCGAAAAAAGCGCTCTGGTATGGTGGATGGTGGGAACGCTTTATAGGAATTACAAAAATTTGTTTGAGGAAAACATAATGTAGATCTTACGTTCACATGGGTATACTTCATACAATTCTAACAGATATAGAAGCGATCATCAAAGATAGACCATTGACCTACGTATCACCGGATATTGAGGATGAGCAGCCGTACTGTACGGAAGAAGAATATCTTTAACGCTGTATCCACAACCGAATATTGATTACATTGCCGTGAATAGTGGAAAACAAGAACTGCATAAACATTTGAATAAACAGTTGAGTTTAATGGAGCATTTTTGGAACCGGTGGAATTCCGAGTATATAACGACACTGAGAGGGGTTCATCGCCAAACAGGAAACACTTTACAAACTATTCAAGTATTATCTACACATTACTAATAAATCGATATCTATAAGAAGTGATATTCTCGGGAAAATAAATGCACTGCATCGCCCGCCCTTTACTTCAATTACAAAGTTGAGGAAATGCTTTATTCTCCAAATTTGGACATCATAATAACAGTCTGAAGCAAAGTAATGGAAATTAAAATTGATCTATGGCGACCTACAATATTTCAATGGCATACATCTTTTATTTTATCAAAAACATAATCAAACCAAAGTGGATGTTTAAAAATTCCATTATCAAAATAGCTATTTTCAGCAGTTTTTTGTGAGACACTTGATCTTTTTATACAACACTATAAAATGCTTATTTATTTTTTACATGATTATCATAAAATACACATGATTTTTTTTCCTTAACGCGTCAAATAACAAATACTACCTTGTCTTACAATACAATTTGTTAGGATCATAAATATGAACTTGTTGACAACAATGTGAGTAAAGGAAATAAACACGTATAGAAATAATGTACAATGTCATTTAGGAGATTTGTGGTTGTAATTATATAAGGTGGTATGATTGCCAATAAGACAACTTTCCAAAAATGTCAAAATGAGGAGGATGTAAGCAATTTTAAGTCACGATCGGTTTTCCACAATGACCATAACTCGTACCATGTAGTCAGCTTCAAAAAGCACTTAGATGACAACCTTTCAAACCATTCAAATTGAAAAACCTAACTGCCTTGTGTAATATGAAAAAATAATGATAGAAAAACAAATATGACTGACAGCAACCTTCGACAACCTATAAAAGAGGGACGAAAGATACCAAAGGGACAGTCAAACTCATAGATCTAAAACAAACTTACAACGCCATGGCTAAAAATTAAAAAGACAAACAAACAACAGCACACACGACACAACATAGAAAAATAAAAAATAAACAACACGAACCCCACCAAAAAACTAGGGGTGATATCAGGTACTCCGGAAGAGTAAGCAGATCCTGCTCCACATGTGGCACCCGTCGTGTTGCTTATGTGATTACAAATCCGGTAAATAGTCTAATTCGGTAGGTCACATTCAGGAAAGGGAAGGGGGTTGTAGTTACGACGTAAGGAACATATCCGATATCATTTGTGATACGGTTATTCCATAACGGTCAACCAACTCGTGATGGCGTCCGTAAAATTTACGAAAGGATGATTTCAACTTCACCATTTGGAACTCTTGGTTTAATAGCTTCCTTGTGAGCAGCAACCCTCTATCAAGAAAATCATGGT
This sequence comes from Mytilus edulis, assembly GCF_963676685.1. NCBI lineage: Eukaryota > Metazoa > Mollusca > Bivalvia > Mytilida > Mytilidae > Mytilus > Mytilus edulis. The sequence goes on along the minus strand of NC_092350.1, from coordinate 72,157,419 downwards.
AGGAAATGCAAGCACGGGAATATCGTATCAATTGGAAGATATATACCCCGTATGCAGGTGCTGCTGGAATGTTGCTACTTAGAAATGGAAAGTTCACAATTGGAAAGCTGAAATCATCTCTTTTGTCGTAAAGTTTTGTTTTCAACCGACCCTCATTGTCAATTTCTAGATGTAAGTCAAGATATGAGGCCGACTGATTTGATCTGTAGTATCCTTTATCTCTAGCTCTATTGGATAGATGCGTTCCACATAGTCACCAAATTTTGAATTATTTAGTGAAATAACATCATCTATATAGCGAAAAGTAGAGTTAAATGATAGTGCTAACTTCTTATATTTCTTCCTAAGAAGTTCCTGTATGAAGTCAGCCTCATAATAATAAAGAAACAAGTCGGCAAGTAGAGGGGCACAGTTTGTTCCCATTGGAATGCCGACAGTCTGTTGAAAAACACGTCCTCCGAACGTAACAAATATGTTGTCAATCAAGAAATCAAGCATCTGCATGCTTCTTACTAACTTAAGTACATAGTGAATGAGTCAGGGTAATTTATATCTGTGATTGCTGAATCCTCCCCATAAGGCCTGAGACGGTGGCGAGACATCCCAACATTAGTATCAGCTTTAGTTGGAAATGGCTTGGCTCATCAGATCGGCACTATGCACAGAAAGCAAACAACATAAAGACAAAGATGATATCTAAGAGTATTCACAGTTATTTTAAGCTAGCTCAATTGCTTCCTTTCTTATAAATAATTTTTCTCATTCTTAAGAAAATCAGAAGCAAATATTATGAGGGATATAACATTTTCGAACTGCCTTTTAAAGTTTTTACGTACACTCATCTGTCAAAATTTATACAATGTCAAACTTTGCCAAATAAGTATTACACCCCAACTAACATGACTAATTAGAGCTTCAGACCGTGCTCTTTGTGTTGTCCATTGTATCTTTAAAATTACCTGTTAAGTGTTTCTTTTCAATTAAATAGAAAAATTAAAACAATGTGAGCTAAATAAAGATTGGTGATTTAAATATGTTATTGATTGTATTCTTAAGTTATCTTACCTGTTGATATACCACGTGATTAGAGGAAAGTGACATGTTATTTGCTTCCTTTAACACAGGATGGAGCTTGTTAAATTTGATGAACTGAGCTACTGTTCTTGTGTTTTATTTAAGGTATGTACAAGAGTTATTGTTATCAAAATTAATCGTTTTATACATTAAACGAAAGAATCTTCTAACTTATTCATTTTGCTGGTTGATTTAGCACATTACAGACACAGAGGGGCGTCTACCCATAAAGTTGCCTGAACAAATTCATGAAACTGGAAATGAAACGGTGAAACACTTCCTAAAATAACAATCGAAATATGTGACAAACTGTTGTGAAGTAGACCCAAGGTTTTTGCATTGCTTTCCTTGTAAAATTGTATCAAACTGAGTTGCAATCCATTATATGTTTAAGGTTCATCAAAAGGAATTTAAAATATATATCCGTATTTACACTACAAATCTGCTCTGAGTATAGACAAACCAAAACATCTAGAAAAATGATTAGGCATGGCTGGACCTAGATATAGGAAACATATATGCAGTCTATTTAAAAAAAAAAATCTTACCTGGATTTTGATGTGCATTTTTTCCAGTGTGCAGAAGATAAAAAAAAATAAACAAACACTTGAGTTTAATTTTGTTATATTCTTCAGTAGCTTAATGACTGATAACTAAATCCATGTAAATTCTAATACTTTAATAATACAGTAAGACATGATTATAACAACTGCTTGGAATCCCCAAAATACAATTATATATTTAATCAGTTATACTGTCACTCCATCTGGTAGGCGGTACTAAGATTAGATGCACATGTAAACAGGTAAAGCTAATCAAGTTAAGTAAATACAAATGATTGATATCATTACAAATTTGATGCGGCTCATTCTCTCACACGCATTGCAGATATCTATTGTCCACCTATTGTCAATCGATACAATTAATATAACTTACAATATTGATTATAGGAGGGCAGCTTCTCGAACCTCATTCCCAAATTAGTTTATTTTTGCACCTTCTGCAGGAATTAAAATAAATTAAAAGCAAAATCATAATCTGAAACTTTTAAATTTTGTGTATATAGGTACATACTCTAAAAGTTCTTAAGATGAACAGGTTTGTCTGTACCCAGAGTGAAATGTGCGGTGCAAATACGGTCTCTAATATATGCCAAAGCAAATACGAAGTAAAAGAGCTTACAATACGTTTTTATGGTATGTATTTTGTTATCAAGATGATATTTCGTCGTGTGAGTCTTAGAGTGTTAAATATCCATTTTGATAAAAATTGAGATAGCTATACATTTGACATTTGAAATTTATGTGCAATGGTCAATTTCCCTTAATTTACATCTATGATACGAGATTTTTACACTTTTGTCAGAACTACAATGTTCTATCTTCACACTCTCAATTAATTATAATAGCTTACTAGTATTCATCTAGTTGGACTACGGCAGTTCAGTGAATAGTTTCATAGTGGTGTGTCTTCATTTTTCTAGTTTTGTTGCTGTAAAATATTAGTTACTAAAATTAGCAATGCAGAACTATGCTGAAATTGTTCCATGGTTTGAACTCAATCTATGAGTTATTCTTTAAAAAATAATCATTCCCGAAATGGGGTTATTATACACTTGAAAAATCAATGATCTATTTCTAATAGATATATAGGGATCAATGTCTTGTCAACATTGTTTGTCGCAAAGTGTTCTATCTCCAGAAAGGGGGTGCTTCGTGCATTTAATGTGTTTGTCTATTCAAAAGATAATCGAGTTACTCTTCATATCCGAAAATATTGAATTTCTACAAATATTTCTGAACTCTTGTCAAATATTTTATGACATCGCGTTTTGAAACTTCATGTTCAATTTCACAACACTTGGATTTAACAACATTACAACATTCACACGGCGATTTGATTTATTTGATTACAGTGCAAAATTGAAAAATAACAAGGGAAAATATAATGCGGCAGGACTTATATTTCATATAATCATAATTCATTATAAAGATCTTAGTGTTTTGTCCTCATTCTGAATTTTGATATATCTGATTAATTATAATAATGCAAAAATTGTTTTACAGCTGATGGCTTCCTCTTTTGATCATTGTGGTATTTGTAGTTCAAGACACGTTTCTAGGCCATCCGTGGTTTGGTGCCCACACTGTGATGAAGGACTATGCCAAGACTGTATAGAACACCATAGCTTGTCAAAGGCAACAAGAAACCACAAGACTGTTCCTTTTGATGAATACCATAAATTGCCATCATTTACCGCGAACATCAATCTGCACTGCGATGAACACAACGAGAAGTACCAATTGTTTTGCAAGGAGCACAATGAAGTTTTATGTAGAAAATGCGCTATTTCTGCGAAACATGTAGAATGTAAAGAAATGTTCCCCGTTGAAAATGTCATTCAAAATGCTAAAACATCTGTAACCTTTACCGAAATCGAGTCCTCATTCCAAGAAATGAAAGAAATTCTGAAACGTATCCTTGAGGACAGACAAAAGAAGATATCTTCGCTGTTTGGTTCGAAACAAAAAATAGAGTTAGAGATATCAGCGATTCGACGCCAGATAAATCAACACCTTGATGAAATACAACACCATTTCATTGTTGAATTAAACAAAGCTGTGGAAAAATCGACCCATCAAATACAAACCTTCATTGCATCTCTGAAGAATAAACAAAGAGAAACAGACGAGTGTATAGAAGATGTAGAAAGCATAAAAAATCATGCAACCGATATGCAAACATATATAGAAACAAGGCTTTTAGAAAATAAACTGAATCAAATAGAAAATGACATGCAGTCTTGGATAAATGGTGGTAGTTTGCCTCACATCGTAGTTTCGTACGAGATAGACTCTGTATTTAATAACATTAAAGACGAGATAACAAAGTTCGGAAAACCTGTTGTAGACGTGCAATCATGTAAACTGCCAATACGAAGGAGGAAAGATAGCCAGGCTCAGTTGATGAAAGTAAAGACGGAGCCTAAAACAATTGATCATATCACATTGACCTTAAAAACAAAAATAAAAATATCAGCGTCAAATGTCTCAGGTTGCTGTATTTTGCCTTGCGGTAAACTTGTGATTTCAAACTATGCCACCTCGTTTTTGGTGTTATTAACACCTGATGGCACACTTGAAAAAAAAATAACTAATATAATGCCCAAAATTTTTGATGTTTCTTGTGTCGGTAAAGAAACTATTGCAGTAGCATCAGCTTCTGATAAAAACATTTCAATAGTTAGTCTTGAATCAGGGAAAACAATAAAAAGGATCCAAACAATCTTTCCCTGTCTAGGCTTGACTTACACAAATGGCAGTTTAATAGTTTCTCCAAATAATGGACAGTTGCAGGAAATCAGCTTAGTGGATAACAAGACAAATGCCATTGGTAGTTCTATTTCCTCAAATTATATCGCCTCTCTGGGAAATAAACTGTTCTTTGGAAAAAGCGAAGAAACAGATACCATCATCTGTCAAAATAGGAACGGTGAGATGCTGTGGACATTTACAAACAAAACGGCTTTACGAAAACACAGGTGTATCGCAGTAGATGAATTCGGAAATGTGTTCGTCGCTGGGAACAAATCAAATAGCGTCGTTGCAATATCTTCTGATGGCAAAGAACACAAAATACTACTATCAAAAACAGACCTGGTTGTAAAACCGTGGGCAATCGACTACAACATCAAATTGAAATCTTTGCTTGTGGCAAACGAACGAAATGGTCAAGTACTTGTATACAATGTTAACTATGCTTAAAATAAACGCTACTGTTAAATTGTTTTTTTAACTTAATTATAGACAATGACAACTTATTTTATTATATCAACTGCATTTGATTTCATTTTTAGATTGAAAGGTTGTGTATTAGGAGGCAATTTGTACATAATGTATATGAAATACATGAAAAAACGTGTTCAAAATATATTCAACTACAAGTAAATGGTTTTGGTTTAGGTTTTTGGATTCTTTATCGTTTGCATTGATGCCACATTTTATTTTCATATTTTGTATAAATTTGGAGGTCCAATGTGTGCTTTCTTTTTCATTGTTTCTCATGTTCTATCCATTGTGAAGTTGTATTCATGTCGTAATCAAATAAGTGTCTTGTACTCTATTACTTCTGATGTTTGATAATATAATATTTAGGTTTATAATTGATATTTTTTTTAAACATTCCAAATATTCTACAGAAATAAACTTAGTTGTAAATTAAAGAATATCTTGGAGTTTTATGAATACATGAAAGTTCTCTGAAAACAACTGATATGTTTATTTTTACACCTTCTGCATGAAGGAAAAAAATGCCCATCAAAATCCAAAAAAGATTTTATCTTTCTGATATGCAAAATACTTTTAACTTTTATATATCAAGTGGATGTCAGGCCTTAAAACTTTCCAAACTTCATAGGTTGGTCTTTACACAGAGTAGTTTTTGAGGTGAACATACGGCCATATTTGTCCATTTGTTATGATGAACCTTAAGGTTAATGAAGCCAACTGTATGCTTTGAATTACGAAAATTTCATACCGCAATAGCATAAAAACAGCAAAGATAATGAATAATAGAGATGGGCCGTTTTGAACATAAACAAAGGGGAAACTTCGAGCAGAGCATCATTATTTATAGTTTGATTGCATTTGAAAGTCAAACGGGATTTTGTGGCAAATAAACCAAGATTTTTAGGTCTATTTGAAACTAAATGTGCCATTTAACTATGTTGCTGTTATTTTTCATTTCATTGATTTTAAAAGTTTAAAATATCTAATCTATTTCTATATTTACGAGATTATAGGAATATGACGTATTAATTACTTCCTTAGTTTTTGACAGTTTGTATGTTTGATTGCATCCAAGGTATGTACAAAAGCTTAAAAAATGCTGTCATAACAAAAACGTTTATAGGTGGAATACGGCTTCCATTCCAAAATATATAACTGGATGGGCTACATTGGTTGATTAAATCCTCTTTTGCATCAGGGCGATGATCTAAATAAGACATATTGTTTTAGATTGTATTCCAATTTTATCGAATGTATCGTATTCTTACTAATTATATTTTGTTTCCGTCTCTAAAATAATGTCCAAAGAAGGACGATTTGTTTAGGCATATTGGTAATATTGCAAAGTTTGATTATAATGACATGTTTTTTGTTATATGGAAGTTAAACATGATTAATTTTTTTTTCTATATCGCATAAAATATTTTCATAAATGTTGTCTCAATAAAATTAAATTATAGACATCGATAACATTAACTTTTTCAATTTTATTAATCAAAAGCAAAACACGTATATTAGATACAGTTATTATCATCAACTGTAAATACCAATTTGAAAGGTTTAAATGTTAGAATATGTATTTGTTTGGTAGACAAAACACTTCCCTACCGGTATTTCAAATATACATAATAAATGTTTCCGTATAGCAGACATTTAGATTCAGTTTTTGTGGGCGGATATACAATACATTTCATAAAATAAATTTGAACACTCGAACAATATTATGGCAGAGGAGTCGACAGGCAGAAATAATTTTACCAGGAAATCATTTCACGGACAGAGTTATACAAATGATAATTGGCAGTATTCCATTGTAAAATAGTGTTATGGATAGTATTTCACAGTGAAATTGTTGTAGCTTATAACCTTGGTTATCTGACCCGCGCATGTGTAATCAAAGACAAGGAGCTTTTTTATTTAGGGGATGTTAAGAAAATTACAAGGTACTAATATTATGGATGTCACGAACAAATGATAGGAACACACTCCTAAAAGTAACAAGGGGAGGATTTGTGCCTTCAGAAACTAGTTTAACCACGCCCTCATGCTGCATTTCCATGTAACACATCAAGAGCCTTTTATTTAATAGTGGTCGTTTATTGCTATATATTATTTTTTTTGATTCTCGTTCATTATTTTGTACATATTTCAGGCTGTTAGTTTTTTGTTTTTTTTAAATTATTTTACACTTGTCATTTCATTTCATTTCATTTAGGACTGACGTGGTTTGGATTTTGCTCATTGTAAGAGTACGTGTGGTGATCTTTTGTTATATTGCCTCCATTATCGAAATAGAGGGTAAATATCACAAAAAAGCAATCAAACATATAAGTCGAAATAAACTAAATCGACTAAAAAAGAAAATGACAAAGAGACAACCAATAATACACAAAAATCAAAATAAGACAACACAAACCCCATGAACAAATTATGGACGATCCCCAGAAGAGTCAGCATATCCTGATCCACATGAGGCACCCGCCGTGTTATTACAAAGCCGTTTATAAATCAAAATCGGAAGATCACATTCGGGGAAAGAGGAACAAAATTGTATCTCCGACATTTGTAACATATTCCTAACCATCTTCAATAACGGTCAACAAACTCGTGATGACATCTATAAAATTTAGGAACGGACAATTTCATTTGGTCTTTGTGGAGAAATGTCTCATTGGCAATCATACAACAACTTTTTAGCTTTATATTAAACTTACAAATTTTACACAACATATACTATTTTACAGGCTATGGCTTCCTCGTTTAAAAATTGTTGTATTTGTGATTTACGACATATTTTGAAGCTTTCTGTTGTTTGGTGCTCTGATTGTAACGAAGGATTGTGCCAATAAAGCAGAGAACGTCATAGTTTATCTAAGGCATCAAGAAACCACACTGTTTTTCCGATTGGAAAATATGAAACGTTGCCAGCTTTTATTGAAAACAAAAAACTGAACTACGTAAAGCATGATGAGAAATATCTATTGTTTTGCAAAGAGCATAATGAATGTGCTTTAGAAAACGTGTTGTTTCAGAAAAGCTCAGAAATTGCAAAGAAATACCCCCCCTTAAAGATGTCGTTAAAAAGTTAAAACATCTGTAGATTTTACAGAAATCCTGTCCTCACTCCAGGAAATGAAGGGGAACGTTGCTCTTATTCTGGAAGACAGACGAATGAATATGTATTCAATATCAGCTTCAATAGAGAGAATCGAATTCGAGATTTCTGTGACTCGACAGCAGTTAAATCACCATCTTGATAAACTACAAGACCATCTTGTTGCTGAACTGACCAAAGCTGTGGAAAATTCAACTAAACATATACAAAACTTCATTATGGCCTTGATTAAAAAGCAAAGGGATATCGAGGAATGGATAGAAGATGTAGAAAGCATCAAGAAACATGCAACAGATAAGCAAACATTTTTAGGGATGACAAATTTAGAAACCAAACTAAATAAAACAAGTAACGACTTGCAGTCTTGGATTGACGGTAACCATTTGTCTCAAACCGTAGTTTCTTTCCACTTGAACACTTTATTGCATAATATAATCAACGAAAGAACTAAGTTCGGAAAAGTTGTCGTGAATGCCATGCCTAGTAAATTATCATTAAAAAGACGGATGCTTGATCAGGCTCAAATGATAAAAGTGAATGCAAAATCTACAAGTTCTTTGGAGCATATGAAACTGGAATTAAAAACAAAAATGAACACAAATGCTTTCAATGTGTCAGGCTGTTGTATTTCGGCAAATGAAAACTCGGTAGTGGTAAAATATGACCCTTCCTATTTGATATTGATTGCAGCTGATGGAAAAACAGAGAATAACATTATCAGCATCATGCAAACAATTATTGATGTAACATGTGTTGACAATGAAACTGTTGCCGTTATATCTTATACAAAGAAGAATATTTATCTAGTTGATATTAAATCTAGAAAAACAATCAAAAGTATCCATACGATTGACCCTGCTGTCTGCTCAACTTACACTGAAGGCACCTTTATAGTCTGCCTCGAGAACGGACAAATAAAAGAGTTCCGGTTAGAGGAAAACAAGACAAATAATATTAGCAGTACGGTGGTGTCAAGAAGTATTACCGAATTAAACAACACTCTTTATTCTGTAAAGAAAGATAAAAACACATCCGTTTGTCATAAAAGAAACGGGGACATACTGTGGACATTTACAGACGAAGAGATTCTACAGAAACCGAGAGGCATCACAGTAGATGAACATGGAAATGCTATCGACGCCGGGGTCGAATCAAACAACGTTATTGCTATATCCTCTGATGGCACAAAACACAAGATACTCCTGTCGAAAACAGATTTATGTGGTTCTCCTTGGGCAGTTTCCTTCAACAACAAATTTGAATATTTGCTTGTTTCTAACGACAAAGATAGTCACGCATTTCTATACAGCGTTAACTATTCATAAACTAAACCCTTGCCTTGTTTTGTGTAATGACTTTTAATTATTTACTATTCTTTAAAAAAGGAATAATGTTCCAATCCGCCTAAATAAATTCCTGTAATTTCTTATGAGGTTTATTATTTGTGCTTCCTATAAAATATCTGCAGATCTTTCCGTGAAAATTCAAAGGAGTATAACACGTCAAAATATGTGGATTTTTCGTTGTTATATAACAAACACACATTTGTTGAAATGAAGTCAACCAAATTTTGATTCCAGTATCAACAAGAATTATTTCAAATATCTTCAAAAATAATATTAACACATTAAGCACAGGGAAAACTGAGCAACAATAAACCCGAAAAAAAAACTAGGTTGAACTCAGGTGCTCCCGTAAAGTTATTAATAATTAGTTCTTACTTCACATGCGGCACCAATCGTGCTGCTTAAGCATGAACAATCCGGTTATAGTTACTTTTGGCAATTTTCCAATCAAACAATGGAGAACGGGATTGTTGTTACAACATGGGTACATATCCGTTTCAAAATTTCATATTATGACACAGATATTCTTTAAACTTTTAGCAAATCATAATGGCGTTCATAATATTTATAAAAGAATGACTGCAACTCAAACACTTTGTACCCTTTATGTCATAGTTTTTATATAAGGAGTAACCTTTATCAAGTAAATAACGATAAGAACCACAAGTTATATCAGATAAACTTAGACATAAAGGTATACTCCATATGTAGGTGTACATGTTGCTTTAATATTGCTTGACAGTATTGGAAATTTCAAATTGTCAAATTTTAAATCAACTGCTTTGTTGTAAAGTTAATTCGACTATAGAATATGGCATTGGATATATTTAATCAAGAGTCACGACAAGTTTTTCATCGCATTTTAAATCACATAAAGCAAACAAGGTTACAAGTCATCCATGTCATAAACTGGATAGAACTAATCTTAAATGGATCACGAGGAACAAATTTTAAATATAGACCAAAAATCCCGATGGAGTATACTGTCAAAACACCTTTTCCTTAAAATATTCAATAAGGGAAACCATTTGATGTTCGTTGGTGTAGGAATGTTTTGAAAAAGAATAACCACTCATGCTGGTTTCTTATATCATGTATAGCTTTCTATCTTTATATCTTTACCAGCTTTCTGAATCTATAGAATAGCCAAATTATACACCTTGAAGTAAATAAGTTTAATTTTTCCTGAAAGGGGCATTAGCTGCAAAATTTAGGTAACTATATTTTTTTCGAACTCTCAATTTTGTTGTAATATACACTGAATTAGTTTCAAAGAAAACAATACGCAATGTCTGGAATCATTATAACATTACAACGCACCAACATTCCGTGTATATGGTTGAATAGACGATATCAAAATAACTTTCGAAGAAAACTGTTGATTGACATGCGTTCCTGTTATAACCATGTTTACAAGCAGACATATAAACAAATAATACAAATACACACTGTGCTCTTCGTAGAAACTGTGTGCAGAAGAGCACCATTGTAAAAGTATTGCAATCACTAAGCATTCGTCGCAGTCGTCGTAGACATTTTTTTCTAATAACTTCCCGGATTTGTCTTCGCTTAATCAGTTCTTAACTATCTTAATTATACTACTGTTGTCCTCATTTCTCTTTTTTTTTAAACGTAACCAATTTCAGCCTAAATATTTAGGGAAAGAACACAATCGGTAAAGTTACATTAAACGACTAGACTCGTATCTTAAGATATAAGACCGCGAAAGCATTCATAAGTAGAAACTGTTAAACAGGGAAAATACTCAGAAAAGACAATGTTGACATACTTTCTTTACGTCGAATACTTTATTCAAGACCATCTCTTCTGACACAACTGAAACAATTCAACTAAACTTGGAGAATGTGTTTACCAATTAGGCAACTAACCTGGCCGTCTTGGATACAAATAAAATATAATGATAACATATCTTAATTATATTTTTTTTTATCTAAAAACTACAATGAAGAGGAAAAATCTGAGTTAAAAATTGTTATTTTGAAACAGAGTAGCCAACATCCCTTATTCAAATACAATAACAATTAATATTTTTTCATGTTCTCCCAGACTGGACTACTTTTTAAATGACAGAATTTTAAAAAAGTAGAGTCGCCAAGTTCAATTGATTTCTTATTCTTTTATCCTTAATAAAGATAATCATTTGCAAATATTCACGGAAATTTGCTTGTTAACATATATAAAATAAATATTCGCCAATTGAATCTTACATTTCAATTAATTGCAATCACAGGCCGTCTCCTTTTTGTTGTCTTTTTTTATCTAAAAATTGTCAGTTAAGATATACCTTATATAACAATAGATAATTTAAATAACAAAAGATATATATATATCTATAGCTATACAAACATGACAAATTGGACTTTAAAAAACTTTATTGATTTTATTTGAAGTTATCTAACCTGTTGCTATATCACGTGTTTCGAGAAATATGACGTGTTAATAACTTCCTTTTACAAAGGACTGAGTTTGTTAAATATGATGAACTGAGATACTGTTCTTCTATTTTATTGAATTTAAGGTATTTATAACAATTTTTGCTATCAAAATTAATCGTTCTATATATTAAACAACAAAATATTATCACTAACTCAATTGCCTGCTTGATTAAGCACATTGTGGATACAGAAGGGCGTCTATCCGTAAAATTCACTGAACAAAGTATGACATTAGACAAGTTAAGGTTAAAATTTTCCTAAAATAATATTCGAAATATGTAACAAAAAGTTAATCAGTCGACCCTAGCCATTTACTCTAAAATGGCATAATGCTTCCCCTTTATAATTGTATCAAAATTGTATCAAACTTAGTTTCAAGCAATACTTGTGTCATTATTATTCAATCTGAAAATTGAATTTATAGGAATAAAACAATCCTTAGTATTAAATAAAATCACAAAAATACTGAACTCTGAGGACAATTCGATCGGAAAGTCCCTTATCAAATGGCAAAATCAAATCTCAAAAACTACAATGGAGAGGGAAAATCTGAGTTAAAAATTGTTATTTTGAAACAAAGCAGCCAACATCCCTTATTCAAATACAATAACAATTAATCATTTTTCATCTTCTCCCAGACTTAACTATTTTTTTTTAAATTAAAGAATTTTAAAAAAAGTAGTGTCGCCAAGTTCAATTGATTTCTTATTCTTTTATCCTTAATAAAGGAAAACATTTGCAAATATTATAATAATATTTTTCGAACTTCCTTTTAACGTGTTCACGGAAATTTGCTTGTCAACATATATAAAATATATGTTCGCCAAGTGAATCTCACATTTCAATTAATTGCAATCACAGGCCGTCCCCTTTTTGTTATCTTTTTTATCTTAAAATTGTCAGGTAAGATATACCTTATATAACAATAGAAAATTTAAACAACAAAAGATATATATATCAATAGCTATACAAGTTGGACTTTAAAAAACTTTATTGATTTTATTCTGAAGTTATCTAACCTGTTGCTATATCACGTGTTTCGAGAAAGATGACGTGTTAATAACTTCCTTTTACAAAGGTCTGAGTTTGTTAAATATGATGAACTGAGATACTGTTCTTCTATTTTATTGAATTTAAGGTATTTATAACAATTTTTGCTATCAAAATTAATCGTTCTATATATTAAACAACAAAATATTATCACTAACTCATTTGCCTGCTTGATTAAGCACATTGTGGATACAGAAGGGCGTCTATCCGTAAAATTCACTGAACAAAGTATGACATTAGACAAGTTAAGGTTAAAATTTTCCTAAAATAATATTCGAAATATGTAACAAAAAGTTAATCAGTCGACCCTAGCCATTTACTCTAAGATGGCATAATGCTTCCCCTTTAAAATTGTATCAAAATTGTATCAAACTTAGTTTCAAGCAATACTTGTGTCATTATTATTCCATCTGAAAATTGAATTTATAGGAATAAAACAATCCTTAGTATTAAATAAAATCACAAAAATATTGAACTCTGAGGACAATTCCATCGGAGAGTCCCTTATCAAATGGAAAAATCAAATCTCAAAAACTACAATGGAGAGGGAAAATCTGAGTTAAAAATTGTTATTTTGAAACAAAGTAGCCAACATCCCTTATTCAAATACAATAACAATTAATCATTTTTCATCTTCTACCAGACTTAACTATTTTTTTAAATTCAAGAATTTTAAAAAAGTAGTGTCGCCAAGTTCAATTGATTTCTTATTCTTTTATCCTTAATAAAGGAAAACATTTGCAAATATTATAATAATATTTTTCGAACTTCCTTTTAACGTGTTCACGGACATTTGCTTGTCAACATATATAAAATATATGTTCGCCAAGTGAATCTCACATTTCAATTAATTGCAATCCCAGGCCGTCCCCTTTTTGTTGTCTTTTTTTATCTTAAAATTGTCATTTAAGATATACCTTATATAACAATAGAACATTTAAACATCAAAGGATATATATATCTATAGCTATACAAGTTGGACTTTACAAAACTTTATTGATTTTTTTAAAGTTATCTTACCTGTTGCTATATCACGTGTTTCGAGAAATATGACGTGTTATTTACTTCCGTTTACAAAGGACTGAGCTTGTTAAATGTGATGAACTGAGATACTGTTCTTCTATTTTATTGAGTTTAAGGTATTTATAACAATTTTTAATATCAAAACTAATCGTTCTATATATCAAACAGCATAAAATTATAACTTAATCATTGACACTGTAGGACGTGCAACCATAAAATTCACTAAACAAAGTTATAAAAATGGACAAATTAAGTTAAAATTTTTCCTAAAATAATATTCTAAATATGTAACAAAAAGACCCCAGGCATTTACTCTAAGATGGCATAATGCTCCCTTTTAAAATTTTATCAAAATTGTTTCAAGCAATACTTGTGTCTTTATTGTTCAATCTGAAAATTGGAATTTATAGGAATAAAACAATCCTTAGTATAAAGTAAAACCACAAAAATACTAAATTCTGAGGACAATTCAATCGGAAAGACCCTAATCAAATGGCAAAATCAAATGACAAAACACATCAAACGAATGGACAACAACTGTCATATTCCTGACTGGTACAGGCACTTTCATATGTAGAAAATGGTGGATTGAAGCTGGTTTTATATTGCTAAACCTCCCACTTGTACGGCAGTCGTATCAAATTCAATTATATTGAAAAAGATGCGTGAACAAAATGTCACAAATAGGGGCACAACAACGACACGAACCCCACCAAAAACTTAGGGCGATTTCACATGTTGCACCCGTCGCGGATGACACCCCACACCAGAACAAAACCAAATTGATGATCAGTAGTCAAAACACTCTCGTCAACAATAGACATGGATCTATTTTATTTATCTCTTTCTGTTATATATAGATTGCATAAGCGTATAAATTTAACCTTCTGACATTGCATATTTTTGCCATCGTCATTTAATTCAACATATAAATTATTAGTTTCAAACAACGAATACAATTGTCCAAGTTGAAATGACTAATAATTCGAGTTTTAACTATTTTCGTATATCAAAATTATTCGGTTTTACCATACTAGAAAGGATTATAGGTAAAATATATCTAAAACATAATAATTAAAAGGTGTAGATGTTCAATGATTATTCCTGATCTTTTTATTTCTTCAGTGACCATAAGTAAAGTCCAACATTTTTTTTATATTTTATAATGATTTATTATGAAGCTTTATTGACCATCTAACAGGGTTTATGTGGAATTGACATCATTTACATAGTTTATATAAATATGTATACTCTATTTTCTGTTAGTAAGATAAGTTTCTCTGTTTCTGTAAGTATCAAGTGTAAACTACACGAGAATCATCAGTGGCGTTGCTGACTATGCTATGTGGGTTTTGCTGAATTACAGTTACATATTGTTGCCAACTTGTATGTCTTTTGATGTTTGGTTAGGAGCGGTTGGGAGTTGTCTTATTGGCAATTATACCAAATCCTCTAATTTTCATATTAGGTTCATAACCGTATATGAGTCAAATTATATACGAAGTAAAGAGCATACACTATATTATTATTGTATAAATTTGGTTATCAGATGACATTTGATTTATTTGACTACAAAACAATATGCAAATATAATGATGGAAAAAATAATGTCGCAGTACTTATATTTTAAAGATATAAGATGTAAATTAGTGTTTTATATACATTCTAAATTTAAACATGTGTGATACTGTATGATAATATGAAGATTGTTTTTATAGGTTATGGCTTCCTCTTTTGATCATTGTGGTGTTTGTACTTCAAGACATGTATCAAAGCTCTCAGTGGTTTTGTGCCCAGACTGCGATGAAGGACTATGCCAAGACTGTTCAGAACATCATAGCTTGTCAAAGGCATCACGAAACCACAAGACTGTTCCTATTGATGAATATCATAAGTTGCCATCCTTTATTGCAAACATTAAACTGCACTGCGATGAACACGATGAGAAGTACCAATTGTTTTGCAAGCAGCACGATGAAGTTTTATGTAGAAAATGCGCTATTTCTGAGAAACACACAGAATGCAAAGCAATAATCCCCATTGAAGATGTGATTCAAAATGCTAAAACATCTGTAGCATTTGCAGAAATCTCGTCGTCATTCCAAGAATTGAATGAAAACATGCGTCTAATTGTTGAGGACAGACAAAAGAATATATCGTCACTGTCAGATTCGAAAAATAAACTCAAATCCGAGATATCAGCGATTCGACATAAGATAAATCAACACCTTGATCAAATACAAGACCATTTCATTGTTGAACTTAACAAAGCTGTAGAAAGTTCAACCCAACAATTACAGAGCTCCATTGCATCTCTGAAGAAAACCCAAAATGAAATTGATGAGTGCATAGACGATGTAGAAACCATAAAGAAATATGCAACAAACATGCAAACATTTTTAGGTATCAAACTATTAGAAACCAAATTGAATAAAACAGAAAACGACATGCAGTGTTGGACTGAGGGTTCTAGTTTAGGTCTCACCGTAGTGTCTTACAAGATGAACTCTTTACTTCAAAATATCAGTAACGAAATAACTACGTTCGGTAAACCTATTATAGATGTCCAACCGTGGGAATTATCATTACAAAAAAGAAAAGAGGGACAAGCACAGTTGACGGTAAGTCTGGAACCTAAAACTTCAGTTGAGCATATAACGCTGAAATTAAAAACTAATTTCAAAACTTTCTGTACTGATGTATCAGGCTGTTGTATTTTACCTTGCGGCAAACTTGTGGTGTCAAACTTTGATCCTTCGTATCTGAAATTGTTTGCACCTGATGGAAAATATGAAAAGCCAATTAAAAACATAATGCCTTATATTTATGATGTTGCATGTGTCGACAATAAAACTGTTGCGGTAGTATCAAATAATGAGGAGAATATAAAACTTGTAAATCTAAAATCGGGAAAAGCATTCAGAAGCATACATACAGATTCACTTTCCTATGGTTTAACTTACATTAAAGGCAGTTTTATAATTTCTTCTGATAAAGGACATTTGCTGGAGGTCGGGCTAGAGGATACCAAGACAAATATAATTGGCAGTAATAAGGTATCAACATACGTAGCTTCATTTGAGAATAATCTTTATTCTATAGGGCAAGATAAAAATACAGTAGTATGTCAAAACAGAAACAGAGATTTACTATGGACTTTTACAGACGAAACGGTTATAAAAGGAATCAGAGGTATAACAGTAGATGAACATGGAAATCTTTTTGTCGCCGGAAGGGAATCACAAAATGTTATTATAATATCATCTGATGGCACAAAGCACAAAATACTCTTGACAGAAACAGACTTATGTGGTTCTCCATGGGCAATTGACTACAATAGCGAATTGAAATCTTTGCTTGTAGCAAACGAAAAAGATGGTCAAGCATTTTTGTACAGTGTACACTACTCGTAACTGTATTTTTAGATGTTTTATTGTTTTACTCAAAATTATAAATATATTTAATTATAGATATGTCGTACAAATAACCTGCATAAACTTTCATTCCGGGATTTTTCTAACACTCGTTGCATGTCGTAGAAGGGAAACATAGTGATCCTTCATTCTGTCGTCGTTTGCTTCGTTATCGTCAGACATCAATAACTTTCTCGGACCTTGTTGAATTTTACGAAACTTAACAGTAGCACTCTCATGATTAAAAGAACGTCTCCGTATATTTTCAACATTTCGTATTTTACTGATAAAGGATATTACTGAGTTGACGTCTTAGCAATTAATATTTCGAGTTCATTTACAGACATCGACCTACATGACCTTGCATCTCCTATCATGATTTTCTTGATAGAGGGTTACTGCTCACAAGGAAGCTATTAAACCAAGACTTCCAAATGGTGAAGTTGAAATCATCCCTTCGTAAATTTTACGGACGCCATCACGAGTTGGTTGACCGTTATGGAATAACCGTTTCACAAATGATTTCGGATATGTTCCTTACGTCGTAACTACAATCCCCTTCCCTTTCATGAATGTGACCTACCGGATTTGTAATCACATAAGCAACACGACGGGTGCCACATGTGGAGCAGGATCTGCTTACCCTTCCGGAGCACCTGAGATCACCCCTAGTTTTTGGTGGGGTTCGTGTTGTTTATTCTTTAGTTTTCTATGTTGTGTCATGTGTACTATTGTTTTTTCTGTTTGTCTTTTTCATTTTAGCCATGGCGTTGTCAGTTTGTTTTAGATTTATGAGTTTGACTGTCCCTTTGGTATCTTTCGTCCCTCTTTTATCGAAACTTTGCCAACCCTTTATAGACATGATAGAATGATAGAATTACAAAGACCTTGACAAAAGATGCATTACGATACATAAATGACATCTAAATAAAAGTTTTTAAAAATATTTCTTATTTATCTTACATGTTCTGTTGATGTTTTATTGATCTCAACGTGTTTGCTTGGAGTTTTGTTGGCAATTGGTTAAAATCTCCTTCGAAATCAAGAATAATTTCTACCTCAGGAATAGATTAGCTTAGCTGTATATTGCAAACTCTTGGGAATGTTTGGTTCTCAATGCTCCTTAACACCCTACCATTTTTTGATTCGAGCGAACCTGATCAGTCTTTTGTAAAATTTCAATCTTGTCATCTATGATGAGTTTAGTCACAAAGGTATACAGAGAAGGAAACATAATTATTAAAAACACAACGCTAATAAGATGATACATTGATAAAATTTATACAAGAAGTTTGTTTTCAATACTTATTTTTACGTCTTTTTCTTCAGTCTGTTTTTGTGAAAAGGGACAATCTCGATAATTTATGTTAATCTCTGAAAAACGAAATCAAAAACAAATTCATCAACGAAAATAATCACCAATATACAGGCGTATACAGTATAGAAATAGGTTAATAAAAAAAATTGTGAGAGCACTCAAATCTCTCCGGCTGCTCTGAAAAAGTCCGGTAACATCCCCACGTAAGAACAATAAAGAATCCGTTGGAAATGGTTTGACTCATCAGAACCAAAAGAAAGACAAAACGACTAACATAAAGACAAGAGTTAGACACAACCAATGTACCGATTTAATTCTACTCGTAATTAATAAAAGTTAGATTAAGATCAATATAATATAAAAAAAAACAAATTGTGAATTTCGCATGGGGTGTCTTTTTTCTATAATTGGGTGTTCAGTGATGTGCCAAAAATATAGGTAATAAGTTTGTGAGATATTTAATAAAAATGTCTCTCCATTTTATAGAATACTTTTTTTAAATGCATTTAGTATAATACGGAATCATTGATGGTCAATATGTTTTTAAGGCAGTGGCATTTATGCAGGATCTGAGTAAAAATATATCTCGCTGGAATTAAAATGTAAGAATAATAATTAAATATCAAGTTTAACATTTATACTTATAAACTTTTGTTACTGTAACTTTTATAACCTATCAAATTGAATAAAGTTTGAAAACTGATAAAGACATCTCCTCAAGAAAAAAATACATCATATACCCGTATCTGACTTATATCGACAGTTGAAAAAAAGTACTGACCAAATGAATTGAATAAGGGTGAGTACTTTTAAACAATGGATGAGACCACACCTTAAAAATTGACCTAAATGCACATTTCCATTCCTACAATGAGTTTGCATTTGTAATAGAAAATCTGAAAGGGAACATTGTGTTCAGCTGTGGAAAAGGGAAGCACGTACCATCAAAACCATGAAACGTTGAGCACCAAACAGGTCAACGTCCTTAACAGGTCACTTTTAGGCAAAACTGTTCTTTCTTCATACAACAAAGAACAACGAGGGATGGGAAAGAAACTCATGATAACAAATATGTGTGAAGAACATTATCATAGTTAAGTTCTTACCAAGACAGTGGTAATTATCTGATGGTACAAAGCTATATAATGGAGAAAACAGGAAAAAAGATAGTGTTAAAAGATCTTCATAACATAAAATCAGAAATGAAAAAAAGAAGTCTGCAACTGGGAAAACGGATTTAAAACAAATGTATGACACGCTATCTTCGAGTTGTTCTGAATCAGTAGTCCTAATATGTTACCGAAAACAACAAGCTGCTAGATTTTTTTTAAAGACAGACACATGAGGAATGCATTAGAGAGTTACCCAAAAGATGCTTCTTAATAAGACAAATAACTTGTCTTGAGGTATCGTTCTATACGCAAAGAATTTAAGTCTATCAGAAATTGTTTAGCAAAATCTGGTAATGTGTATTAGTGATAGAGCACAAATTTTATTTTATCATTAAGCTTTCAATCCTGTTCGTGTGAATCCCGAGATTAAGGTCATCAATTGTTTACCAATACATAAGAAAGTTCCATAGAAATCGGATTAAAAATTCTTTATACTAAAATGGTTTGTTGGAAGCGATTGAGCAAAAAATGCTGTAAATAACAAAATTTTAATAACCGAGGGACAAGTTGAAACCAGACCTGAACTTTTAACTGCTTCTTGTTAGGACTCAATTGTAAACATTGATTTAATTAGAAAGTATTGTCAAAAAGATGCATGGGAAACTCCTAGTATCCAGGACGTATTTAAAAGAAGCACACGAATCCGATATACATATGTAGATGACGCATATTCAAATGAAGCCAGTGTAATGTGTGTTTCCTGTTTTGAGTGGCACAATTATCTTGTGTTATACTAAAACAACTTCCAAAGGCTAAAAATTGGTTTTGTAACAATATAAAATTATGTGTTAATTTAATTTGAATCAAACAACTTTTAATTTTGTCTGTTTTATGATGTAGATTTACATAGCACTATTTTATCACATGGCAGAATATTTAAACCATAGATTTTATCCAGATATTGTGATAAAATGAATATATATTATTATTTAAATTTGTTCTCCTCTACTAATCACACCAAATAAAGTAAAATACGGCAAAAAAGTTTCTACCTTTTATTAAATTAAACCAATTCATTTAAAAGTTCACCTTTCAAATAAATTACCAAACGAACTACGGACTACGGACATTTGTCTCCAGCTGATTTGTATACAGGATCATACACGTATTGGTCATTATTTCTTAAATACTTATATAACTATAGGTACTGAATTTCAGTGAAAACAATATTATAATGGGTACGTTTCACTCATGATCTGACTTCATGGAACTCCAATATTATTAACACCACAAATAAAGCAAAAGCAACATTAAGATTTGTTAAAAGAAACGTAAAACCAGCAGCATATAACTAAATAACTTGTAAACAAAATATACGTCACACCAAATATAGAATATTGTAGTGTTGTATGGGACCCCTGACAGAAACAGCAATTACATTAATTCAAATGATTCAGAGAAGTGCTGCGATTTTTATCAATACAGCTGTCAAAGCAGTGTGACAGCTATGTTGGAACATCTGGCCGACTCTTCAAAAAAAGAAGAAATCTTGCATTAGTCACCATGCTTTACAAAATTCAACACCAACTAGTATCAAACTTAAAAAAGCAAGACTGCAAAAGAACAAAATTTGAACATCAATTATCTCCCACAAATTACCAATTTTAAACATGTTTTCCTGGACTTCCCTACCATACCCAGAGGTGGAACAATTTAAGTCTTTTGCAGAAAGACATATTTATTGTTAGATCAAAATCTGGTGTTTGCTAATTTTGCAAATATTTTTTACAAAGCATGTTTTGAATTTATTCTAAGTATGCTCAGATTTTAAAAAAAATCCTGGTAGGTGCCTTCTTGTAATCTTCAAAATTTTGAAGTATGTAGATGTAGCTCTTAATGAAGGTTAAGCAAACTGAAGTCACGGCGGACGGACACCCATGAAGTTGACTAAATTAAATGAATGAAAATGTGAAAAACATACTGTAAACATTTCCTTATAAACCAATGGTTTATGTGATAAAGGGGTAACCGATACAGCCCAATTAGAAGCTTGTATCTGTCAAAAACACCACAAAGCGGTGTAATTGGGATTTTCTATTTTAAAAGTTTATAAACACACATAAATTTCGTCATTATACAGGGATAAACCCTACTCAATTCAATCATTGACCTAAATATATTTTTACAAGTAGTTTCCGACTGTAGTAAGTACAACATGATGACTGCTTGAGCCTTAAAAGAGAATGATTTCGAAATCAGAAAATACTATACAACTTATAATTAGAATGACTTGATCAGATTGCAATATGTATATATAATATCCAGGCTAAACATAAGTCGTAGAAACCTGAAATCAGCTACATATTTCATATAGTTAATTGTTCAGGTGGGTCAATATCCTTAATGCGCCTCAATAGACTAATCTTAACTATTTGTATTGATTTGGAAAGGAGAGGAACCTAGAATAATTGTGTAAAAACTAAGGTGCTATGAAATGTGTTCAAATTATTAAATCTTAATTAAATTAAAGAACTTATTGTGAAAATAAAGGGATTTTGTACCTCGAGGAGCCAAATCACGAAATGATTTTCGGGGTATGCTTATTAACGGAAAAAATCATCACACTTCTTAGCCCGAAAATTTAACAACATATGTGCAAATGTATCAGCTTCGAAACAAATCATCTTACATATCACAGTTTACGATATGGACTGAGCTACAGGAAAAGACGTTACCATTAACGCCTATTGAAAATAATTAAGGGAAATTGACCCAGTTCATTGTGTTTTATTTTCATTCCTTATTTAAACATATGTGATACTTTATGATAATATGAGATTGTTTTTATAGGTTATGGCTTCCTCTTTTGATCATTGTGGTGTTTGTACTTCAAGACATGTCTCTGAGCTCTCAGTGGTTTGGTGCCAAGACTGCGATGAAGGACTTTGTCAAGACTGTACAGAACATCATAGCTTGTCAAAGTCATCGCGAAACCACAAGACTGTTCCTATTGACACATATCATAAGTTGCCATCTTTTATTGCAAACATTAATCTGAACTGCGATGAACACGACGAGAAGTATCTATTGTTTTGCAAGAAGCACAATGCCATGTTGTGTAGAAAATGCGTCATTTCTGAAAATCACGCAGAATGTAAAGAAATATGCCCTGTCGAAGATGTCATTCAGAATGCTAAAACATCAGTAGCCTTTACAGAAATCGAGTCCTCATTCCAAGAAATGAACGAAAATCTCAAACTTATCCTCGAGGAAAAACAACAGAATGTGTCTTCACTATCAGATTGGAAACAAAAACTAGAGTCCGAGATATCAGCGATTAGACGCCAGATAAATCAACATCTTGATAACATACAAGACCATTTTATTGCTGAATTAAACAAAGCTGTGGAAAAATCGACCCAACAAATACAAACTTTCATTGCATCTCTGAAGAAAACCCAAAGAGAAATAGATGACTGTATAGAAGATGTAGAAAGCATAAAAAATCATGCAACCGATATGCAAACATCTATAGCAACAAAGCTTTTAGAAACTAAACTGAATAAAACAGAAAATGACATGCAGTCTTGGATTAATGATGGTAGTTTGGCTAAAACCGTAATTTCTTACGAGTTAAATACTGTATTAAATAGGATTAATGAAGAAATAACTACGTTCGGAAAACCTGTTGTAGATGTACAATCGTGTCAGCTGTCGTTACAAAGGAGGAAAGAGGGCCAGGCTCAGCTGATGAAAGTAAATGTGGAATGTAAATATTCTGTTGAACAGATAAAACTGGAATTAAAAGCAAGAATAAATACTTCAACTACTGATGTGTCAGGTTGTTGTATTTCACCTGGTGGCAAACTTGTGGTGGCAAACTTTAAGCCTTCGTATTTGATATTGCTTTCATCTGATGGAAAAATAGAAAAAAAAATAGAAAACATCATTCCAGGTATTCATGCTGTTACATGCATCGACAATGAAACTGTTGCGGTAACATCAATTATTAGGAATAATATAGAACTAGTTAGTCTTAAATCAGGGAAAGTATTCAGAAGCATTCCTACTCATTTCTATTCGATTGACTTAGCTTATATTGACGGTAAACTTATAGTGTGTCCCACAAAAGGACAATTGCAGGAAATCAGCTTAGATGATACGAATGCAATTTCCATTGGCAGTACTATGATCTCAACGACTTTCTTCGCTGCCTTCGGCAATTCATTATACTGTACAGAAAGTTATACAAATGCGATCGTCTGTCAGAAGAGAAACGGGGATAAACTATGGACGTTTACAGATAATGCTGCTCTAAAAGGTCCCAAATGTATAACAATAGATGAACACGGAAACATTTTTGTCATCGGGGGCGAATCAAGAAACGTTATTGCAATAGCATCTGATGGTATAAAGCACAAAATACTCCTGTCAGAATCAGAACTGTGTGGTTCTCCATGGGCAATTGACTATATCAGCGAATTTAAGACTTTGCTTGTAGCAAACGAAAAAGATGGTTAAGCATTTTGGTACAGTGTAAACTTAGCACAAAAATAACCGTTAACGAGTTTTCGATCAACAAAATAGTGGGGCACGTACAATTTAATTATTTTATCTAGTTTTGTCGAATGATACATAAACTAAACTTTCATAATGGCTTTGTGTACTAGTATAACATGTAATGTAATACCATAAATAAACTCATCATAGATACCAGGACTAAATTTAGTATATACGCCAGACGCGCGTTTCGTCTTCAAAAGACTCATCAGTGACTCTCGAATCCAGATAAGTTAAAAAGGCCAAACAAAGTACGAAGTTGAATAGCATTGAGGACAAAAATTCCTAAAATTTTTGTCAAATACAGCTAAGGTAATCTATGCCTGAGGTAGAAAAGCGGGAGGGGGAAGATAACACTTCTTTTTTATTTGTGTTAACTTTCCAGTATGATATATGGCTGACAATGAAAACTCTGTATAAATTGTACGCTAAAGTAAGTGCAAACAAACACATATAGAACAAGCAGTCAGTAGATATAGGAAGATGTGGTATGAGTGCCAATGAGACAACCCACCATCCAAGTCACAATTTATAAAAGTAAACCATTTTCGGTAAAGGTATGGTCTTCAACACGGAGCCTTGGCTCACACCAAACAGCAAGCTACCAGTATAAAGGGCCCCAAAAAAATTCTAGTGTAAAACACAATAACCAACAGTCTAATCTATATAAAAAAAACAAGAAACATTTATGAACCATATTAACAAACAACAACTACTGAACATCAGATTCCTGACTTATGACAGGTGAAAAATTTTTATTTAGTAAAAATGATTGAATTTTTTAAATAAAAAGTATAACTGTCAGAGTAAATTTTAGGCAGTCGATTCCAACAGTGGACCATCATAGTCATTAGCTGAGGTCTTATGACTTGATACATCAACAGACAACGAGTTAACAGTTCTTTGGCATGACCCCAGCCTGGTAGCCTGGAGCAACTTCACTTCTTATAAATGGTTTCTTACACACAACACAGAACTGGGTAAAATAAGGTAAGATACTGTACCAGTATACTTCTGCCATATATTTATGTTACTGTCTACATAAGTGTCATATAATAATGTGGGTTTGTTTTGTTTTGTTAGACTCCAAATGATTTTCAGTCTGACATGTATATTTGTCTATTTTTGAAAACTGTTTGTAGCCCTCGATTTATCTTTTGTTGTGTTATTTGTTCTAATTAAAACATAGGTCCGTCCATTGATATTGAACATAAGAGGGAACCTTTCAATCATTATAAAGTGTCAAATTATGAAGATGATATATCACATGATTCTGAAGAGACATGAAAAACACCAAAATCATGCTAAAATTAAGGGTGTACTAAGTGAGGTTAGGTGAAAATCAATAAATTAAGAAGTTAAAATTAGTACTATAAACTGGTAGAGCATCAATTAAGGATAAAAATAAGCTAAACATATTAACAGGTCATGGACCTCCTTTTCGAGATATTTGAGATTTAAAATATGGCGGGAAAAGGCTGACTCGGAATTTTACCATATATTTGCATTGGTATTATTAGTTCTCAAAACAAAAGAAAGAAAATTAAGAATCTTCAAAAATTTTGGTAAATGACCTTTCATGCGCTATTTTAAAGTCTTATATGAAAAAATAAATGGGTGTTATGGGGTTTACATTTTATTGTATGGAAAAACACCAAGGAGGTCGAACATTTGACACAAATTCCAAAACATCACTTGAGTACATCCTTAAGTTAAAATAGATATACTGTAAATTCAGAAATTATTGTGTGCATTTATAATTGCAATTTTGCTATTTTAGACTAAAATGCGATTTTAGTTTTTGGGATATTTAGAAAAATCCTGTTAAATTCATATGAAAAAATTCATATGTGAGTTTAAATTTTTGCGATTATAACCTTGTCCATTTTTTGGCATTAATAAAAATATCGCAATAATTTCTGAATTTACAGTAATGTAAATGTCAAAATCAGTTAAAACCAATTTTTCCAGACAATTGAAAACAGGTCTTTAGGAAATTCTTTCTAATTTTTTTATTCACTACCTGGCATGTTAATTTATCTATGCTCTATTTATCTTTTTGAAACAGATTAAAGATTTATGACATCAACTCTCTACTGATAGACAGTGGTGACATCTATGATACAAGTATAACTGGTGGACGAGTTGGTGTCTTCCAGTTTGGTCAACAGATGTCGCTGTGGTCTGATTTAAAAGTCAAATGTATAGATCGAGAAAATATGGCGTTGTATTTGAGTGGAAGTTCAGGCTATGTTGCTTTGACTAATATTGGTGATCTAAATATATATCATAGGTAAATATAGAAAATAAAGTTGTGGTATGATTGCTAATGAGACATCCGCCACAGACCATCTGAGCTAGAAATAAGCAGCCAAATGTCACCATATGGCCATCAACAAGAAAGAAAAACATACCACATCACAAATGTAAAACAGGAAAATTTAAAATTAGATGGACAGAGAGGCCATTTCCAGAAAAAAACAAATTAAGAATGTTTGCCGGTTGATTTAGTCATTTTTTTTTTTTTAAATATTTTGATATTCTTTTTAAAAAAATTCATATAGATAGTAAATTGCTTCAAATTAATTTACAATTTATGGTGGTTTTTTTTTTGTTTAAAGGAGAATTTGAATTTCAAAAAGAGATCAGCACAAACCAATTTTATGTAAGGTCCAAAAGGTATTCAGAGCAGAGACGCCTCAACTTATCTTTGTTTATCTCCCTTCTTTCAGTTTTACCTTAGATGTATGGGTCATGGTGGAAACAGGATACCCTACGACAGAAATGCCAATATTGTGTACTGAAAATCATACCATATGTTTGTGGATAGAAAACGGCATTGTGAATGGACAGTATATAAACTCAACTGTACAGGCCGCCTCAGCTGTCACTGCGGACCAATGGACAAGCGTGGTACTGATTTATGACGAGACTGGTAATTATATACTACAATCTACCAAAATTAGAATTAGTGACCATAATTTTCTCATTGAGAAGGGCAGATATCTAAAAATACCTCGAGACAATAGAACATGTCCAACTTGTAAAACCTTAGAAGATGAAAATCACTTTCTCCTCTACTGTCAAATTAATAATATTTACATATAAAACTTTTTAATGACATGGCAGTAGATAATCCTATCTGATACCCAAAAACTAGTAGTCCTACTAAATCCTTCTAATATAAATCAAGTGAAAAAACAGGTTCCTTTATAAAACAGTCTTTAGAGCTGAGGACAGGGGACTCTTAGTTAGTTTTACTTGTATATATATATAGATATGTGTGTGTTCAACTCAGTTATTTTATGGTTGTTGTTACTTTTGTTTTTGTCACAAGTATAATGTTACTTATATGTCAAATAAAGATTATTATACAACCATTTTGTATGTCAGTCAGTCCCTCTGTCTTCAACTTTTGGTTCATACTCAGTGGCTAATCCAGGTTTTTAGTAAAGACACACAGAGAGGTCAGCTCTGAAAAAAGTAGCTGAACATTATGTGGGGATAATCCACTAAATGAAATGGCCTAGAAAAAGTATTATTTGTGTGTAGTTTCAGACTTATTTCCTCTGATAGCTTCTGATTTAACAAGATAATCATGTAGTATTTGGTCTGACATTTTAGTAATGTTGAGTAAGAAATTCATCTATAAGATTTTATACAAATTAGTCCCCATGGCTGAAATAATGACGAATCTTTAAGTAATTACAACTTTTTCTCTTTTCAGACTGTGCATTGAAGCTTTATATTGATGGAACATTGTCCAGTCAGACAACAGATATAAAACCAGTAGATTTGGTAAGAGTAGATACTGTAAATTCATTTAGTTGGGACCAATTTTTTGTGGAATAAAAACTTTTTTTGTTTGTTATACAAGCCTATAGAAAAAAATTCTCTGTTGAACATTTATTGAGGTCCATCCATACAAAGAAAATCAACGGCACTTGGTATGGCATGACTAATATTTTATGTAGCATGATTTTATTTTTAAAAGAGAAAGTGCTCTAAAAACTAGTTTCCCCTGCTAAATATCCATATACATGTCTTTAGCTAGTGATGATGGTTGTCTTTAGTTATAAAGGTAAAGTTTGTCATTTATGAAATTTGATTGTTGATGCTCTATGTAGAATTTATTTTTAGTTTATTTATAATTATAACCATAATGCCAGTAAGATTCCCTCGGAAATAAACTCATGATAGACACCAGGATAAAAAAAAATGTAAAAGCCAGTCGCATGTTTTATCTACAAAAGATGCTCGAACAAAAAAGTTAAAAAGTCCAAATAAAGTACTAAAATAGCTATAAGAAGATTATTCTATAGTCTGTTAGAATAACAGGGGTCTGAATTATTGCTTAATTTTATTGAATTTATTGCAGAGTCTATATTCATCCACAGCAGACACATTCCTGTACTTAGGTACAGATGGCAGTAACTATTACCAAGGTTATATTGATGAGGTAGGTACCAGTAGCATGTATTTAAGCCAAAGCTTGAATAATTTACAAGGTTAATTTTTTGATTAATTTGATTAAAGAAAAACTACATAGATATTACTTCAACAGGTCAAAAAAACGGTGAACATTATGGGTCTGTTTTTTGTCGAGCCTGCGACTTTTGTCGCAGAAAGCTCGACAGGGATAGTGATCCGGCAGCAGCGTTAGCTTGATTCTTAAAAGCTTTATATTTTAGAAGGTAGAAGCCCTCGATGCTTCATACTTTGTATATGGATGCCTCATGTTACGAACTTTCCGTCAGTCACATGTCCAATGACCTTGACCTTTTTCATGGTTCAGTGTTTACTTGAAAAAAAAGTATTTTTGTAATGTTAAATTCTCTCTTATTATAAGTAATAGGATAAATATATTTGGTATGTTCGTACCTTGCAAGGTCCTCATGCCCTTCAGACAGTTTTCACTTGACCTCGACCTCATTTCATGGATCAGTGAACAAGGTTAAGTTTTGGTATCTCAGATACTATAAGCAATAGTTCTAGTATATTCGGTGTATGGAAGCACTGTGACGTGTACATGTCTAACTGGCAGGTGTCATCTGACCTTGACCTCATTTTCATGGTTCAGTGGCTATAGTTAAGTTTTTGTGTTTCAGTCTGTTTTTTTATACTGTATGCAATAGGTCTACTGTATTTGGTGTATGGAATGGTTGTAACGTTTTATTTGACCTTGACCTCATTTTCATGGTTCATTGCTCAGTGGTAAGTTTTTGTGTTTTGGTCTGTTGTTCTTAAACTATAAGCAATAGAAGCAATAGGTCAACTATATTTGTTGTATGGAAGAAATGTTAGCTGAACATGCCTGCCTGGCATGGTTCATCTGACCTTGGCCTCATTTTCATGGTTCATTGGTCAATGTTTAGTTTTCTTGGTTAAGGTTAAGTTTATGTGAAAGTTGTAATTAAGCTTTATATTTAGGACTATCAACTTAATATCAATGATTAGTAAAGAAGGTGAGACATAAAGCCTGTGCACTCTTGTAATTAATAATTACTTAAAAATTTGTTTGCATAAATAAATGTAGAATCTAGACAAGGAAGAATTAATCTCAAAGTTTTTAGAGGCTACTGAATAGGTATTAGCTTTTTGAAACCTAAACTTAGACAAGGTGTTGTCTGTACATATTAAAATTTTGATTTCATAATGCCATACTGTTCTTTTTTAGCTCACCTGGCCCACAGGGCCAAGTGAGCTTTTCTCATCACTTGGCGTCTGGCGTCCTACTTCGTCCTGCTTCTGTTGTCGTTAACTTTTACAAAAATCTTCTCCTCTGAAACTACTGGACTAAATTTAATCAAACTTAGCCCCAATCATTTGTGTATCTAGTTAAAAAAAATGTGTCCGTTGACCCGGCCACCCAACCAAGATGGCCGCCATGGCTAAAAATAGAACATAGGGGTAAAATGCAGTTTTTGGCTTATATCTCTGAAACCAAAGCATTTAGAGCAAATCTGACTGGAGTAAAATTATGTATCAGGTCAAATTCTATCTGCCCTGAAATTTTCAGATGAATCGGAGAACCCATTGTTGGGTTTCTGCCCTAGAATTGTTAACTTTAAGGAAGTTTTACCGTTTTTGGTTATTATCTTGAATATTAATATAGATAGAGGTAAACTGTAAATAACAATAATGTTAAGCAAAGTAAGATCTACAAATAAGTCAACATGACCAAAATGGTCAGTTGACCCCTTAAGGAGTTATTGCCCTTTATAGTCAATTTTTAAACAATTTTCATAAATTTTGTAAATTTTGTAAATTTTTATTCGTTTATGATATGCACATAGACCAAGGTAAGCTACACAGGCCCTTTAGAGCCTCTAGTTTATTGTCTCATTCTTCCTATAAGACAATTTCAATTAATTGTGAGACTTTGTATCACAAAAACACTGGAAGGATGATGCTTTTAATTTATATCATCTTCACTGTAAAAAAAAAGAAATTTTTAGCCATTTTTTGGGGGGGGATCTAAAATTAAACATTAGTGGAGGAAGGATGTAAAAATCCATAGATAAATTTTCATTGAAATACTTCTGAATACTGTAAATTCAGAAGTTATTGCGACAGGATAATATTGCAATAATTTAAACCCACATTTTGATTTTTATATGAATTAAACCGGATTTTACTAAATCTTGCAAACATTAAAATCCTTTTAGTGTAAAATGACAAAAATTGCAATTATAAACGCACACAATTAACAGTATTTTATTTATTTGTTTAGTTCCAATTCTTCAATATTGCCATACTAGAGACAGAAGTTGTAGAACACATAGAGCTACCATTAGTGGATGAGTATCCTAAATATCATAATTATGGACAGTTGTATTTCAAGTTTGATCAGACTAATGGAACCAGTTCACTGACAAATACTGGTTTACTGTCTCTGACAGCACAGGTTAATGGGAGTGCTGTATTTAAGGAGTTGAAAAATTTATTTTTTGACAGAAAAAAGGGTATTCATTCATGGCACAGAATCCGTTCATGCACATCAAAACAC
The DNA here is from genome assembly GCF_963676685.1 of Mytilus edulis. Lineage (NCBI taxonomy): Eukaryota > Metazoa > Mollusca > Bivalvia > Mytilida > Mytilidae > Mytilus > Mytilus edulis. The sequence continues at coordinate 72,126,155 of NC_092350.1, read as the reverse complement.
ACAAATAACAGAACTCTGATTGATGTTCTTCATCTCAAAGTCACAGGGATGCAATTACATATGATGGTTGTATCAAGTCAATAAAAAACATATATTTGTTTAAAGATAAATTGAGAAGTTCATGAGGACAATTATTAAGAAGAAACTTCATTAAACATTAGTGGAGGAAGGATGTAAAAATCCATAGATAAATTTACATTGACATACTTCTGAATACTGTAAATTCAACAGTTATTGTGACAGGATAAAATCAGGGCCTTTTATAGCTGACTATGCGGTATGGGCTTTGCTCATTGTTGAAGGCCATACGGTGACCTATAGTTGTTAATGTCTGTGTCATTTTGGTCTTTTGTGGATAGTTGTCTCATTGGCAATCATACCACATCTTCTTTTTTATATGTACATTGTAGATCCTATGCATAAAGTAGCAATTACTCATGTTAATGTAAAAGAACCTGTACAAAATGTTTACTCAGTGTATAGTGTCATGGAAACAAGCTCAGTTTTGATTTTTACTATTTAAAAGAATGTTTAATCTTGTTAAATGGGATTGGATTTTCACTTAAAATATATATATATATATAAGTGTATTAAAACACATAAGAAGATCCACATGAAGATGTAAATAAGTTTTGTGGGGCCAAAGGTCATTTCTTGAATTAACCTTGATTATGATTTTTGTTTTATTTTTCAGAGCATGCAGGATTACTACAGATTTCAACTGACATACCCTGATAACTGAAGCCAGACTTTGGCTTGACATTGTTTAAACACCTCATTCTTGTGCTATTATTATTATATTTTTCATTTATTTATTAATGTCATCTTTTTCTATTAAATTCATTATAAAAAAAATTGACCACTTCTTTTGTTTCTATTTCTGTACAAAGTGAGAATTGTGACTATTGTTGTGACTGCTTGTTTGTTGATTCATCTCCTTATTTAAGAATTATTTCAAAATGTATTGAGTACCTGACTGATCTGACTTGTTATTTGAAATACTATATTGTCAAACTTAATTTATTGTTACAAGAAGAGCTACATTTATATGTGGGGTTCCTGTTGTTTATTCTTTAGTTTCTATGTTGTGTCATGTGTGCTATTGTTTGTTTGTCTTTTTCATTTTTCGACATGGCGTTGTCAGTTTATTTTAGATTTATGAGTTTGACTCTCCCTTTGGTATCTTTCGTCCCTCTTTTATACTGTGTGACCCCTTGATGTTGAATAACATACATTCTCATGATGTAACTGGCTTGACCATGCTGGATATTGGATGATGTTTGTAGATCATCTTATTTGTAATGATGAGAAAAAAAGTTAATTTTATTGATAGATTTATGTAAAATTGATAACTAATTGCCTTACATCCAGTGGCAAATATTTCTTGCCAATTTGGGAATTTTTTGCCAATTCAGGATAAAGAAAACAAAAATGTAAGAGAAGATTTGTACAAAATAGGTCGACGGGGGCTTGGTGAGCTCACTGGAAAAGAAGGTTATGATGTTTAGGGGTAGGGCACTTTGCCTTGCAATATTCAACCTGCAATATCTTCAAAGAGTTGTTTCAAGGACTCATTCAAGTGTAGAGAGCATCGCACTCTACATGGGGCTTTGGTTTATCAACTCATTTCTTACTGGAGATGGCCACATACATATACATCTTACACAATCAGACAAACATCCCTGTTAAGTAATAGATTTACAGTTGAATGGGAGAAATCTAAGGGATGTCCATACATGGGGTTTGAACCTATGTAAACTATCCATTTAGGAGTATAAAAGTATATTTTGTTAGTATACCTAAGTTCAGATTTGAATGGCCTGCATTTTTCAAGCAGAACAATAAAAATAGGGTAAATTAATTGAAGACTAATATTATAAATTCAATGTACAAATACATTTTGTATAATAATAAAAATGTAAGTTTTAATTGTTACAAATTTTATCTTGTACCATTTGTCACATTAATATAAACATTAAATACATTTCTGATTTAAATGATAAAAAGTTAAGTTTGAAAAATAGGCAAAAAAAAATTAAAACAACACACAACATAAATATTATGCGTCTGAAATGTATTTTATATCAGGTGTGTACAATATACTTATTATATATAAAAATTATATTAAGGAACATTATCCACCAATTGTGCAATAAAGAAGTAAAATAAAATAAAAACAGTGGCACCAAATGGTTCCAAATAATATCCACAGGTAACCAAAAAAAGGTTGAAGAAGCAACTACAGGTGTGTGTACATACATTTCTTTTCATTATTTGCACACAAATAATCTAATAACTCACTTGTATGAGCTATTTACTTTGAGTGACAATTTAAGTATTTTTGCAAATTACTTGACCGACAATCAGTAAACAGCAAAAATGAACAATGCAATAATTCATCTACAGAAATGTCACTTTAAAAATTCTATGTTTACAGTTGATTGGTCCATGTTAAGTTTCATGGTTAAGTCTATTTGAATACTAAGGCTTTTCTACCTCAGGCATATACTACCTTTGCTGTATTTGGCAAAACTTTTAGGAATTTTGGTCCTAAATGCTCTTCAACTTCGTACATTATTTGGCCTTTTTAACTTTTTTGGATTCGAGCGTCACTGATGAGTCTTCGATCGTATACTAAATTTAGTCCTGGTATCTATGATGAGTTTATTTTCAGTGTTTACCCATATTTGATGACTTGATATTTATATACGATTGTGTTTTAAATTACCGTTTACACATTGTTGAATTATTCGGGACACAGGTTTTTTGTCGACCTTCAAGCATAGTATATAGTTTTGGTCCTATTTAACAAAACTTTTCATTTTTTTTGTATTCAATGCTCATCTACTTAGAATTTCATCAGGCCTTCTAATTTTTTGGTTTTATTTTCACTGATGAACAAAGGAAGAAGCTTGGTATCTGAGATTGATAGAGGTACTTTATTTATTTTTTATCCAGAGGAAACAGACAGCTTAACTTATACGAAGCCTTTGGTACACATTTTAAATATCTTTTGTTTCTTTCATTATACTTTGGAAACGGATGATCTACTGATAGACCTGTATATATACATAAGGATATGTTGAATGATAGCCATTGAGACAAATTTCAAATTGAGTCCGAGCAGTGTTCTCCCCAGATATTTTATATAGCATCCTGGTAAACAGGGGAAATTGAAATACCATCGTGTTTCTAAAAATTATAACATCACAGCCATAACATAATCTATAAGAAATCTACTTCAGATAGCATCACATGTAAGATTAAAGCATCACATTACCATGATGCTAAACGACCCTGGGGAGAACTCTGAGTCGGAATTACGTGCATGTACGCGACTATAGATCACCTTAGACATAAAAACAATGAGCAACATCATATCTTACAACACAAATCTAATATGACCGTGATCCACAGGACATGTATATGACGGTGTTCAACATATTTGTGAGCCTAAAATGGGACAGCGGTGTAACAACATTATAACACACTGAAAATGTGTTGGAAATGGCTGGACTCATCGGATTAAACCAAGACAAGACGTAAAGTAACCGATACCAGAGTGCTTGCAGTTATTGAAGCAAATTCAAAGTAAATTGAAACTAGTGAGGATTCATTTTCGTTCTTGAGATACCAATTTTCGTGAAATTTGTGATTTATTGTATCACAAACTTTAAAAATGTCAACTGAGTACAAATTTTCTACATACTTGTGTGTAGACTTTGACAAATTATTCATTTAAAAACTATTTTTCTTTAATAAACCATTTAAACGGAAAATCGAGATGTCAAAAACAGTCTGAAAAACATTACCTTGTGCAATGCCGAAATATAAGTATACATATATGTAATAGCATCGACAGGATTAAGGACAATAAGTTTTCAGAACTGCATAACTATCATATTCTATGTTCCAATTAACAAAAAAACAATGCTAGTACCGATTAGAATGATATTCACAGATCTTAATCAGGTGTTATATTGATAGACGTACAGAAAAAGAAAAAAATATACACAACAATAATAGAATAATTAAAATAATAAGCCTAGTATCTTTGATATTTTTTCTTTGTATAGAGTTTCCCGTGTAACACAAGTATTTGGATCAAGAAAGATTCTCAAGTTGATATGCTTATTAATGTTTTATTAAGGTTTTAAATATTTTTAACATATACAATGTAACCTGTTATCGAATATTAAGCCATACGTGCATGCTACTAAGGGCCTCAGGTTGATATTTTATTAAGTTATTGGTTGTATTTTGAATTATCTAATCTGTAAGATTTCACCGTGTTCACGTGATTAAAGAAAATGACGTATCATTAACCTACCTGTACACATTTGTTGAACTTTAAAACTTTACCAAGTGTGATGTTTAATTGGTTTTAATTGGGTTTAAGGTATGTACATATGTTGATGCTCTCATTATAAATTCATATGCAGGAGGTATTAAAAAGCGTAATCAAATCTACAATTTAAGCTCATATAGATGTATAACCGAAAATGATCTATACAAAACTATCTCTCTTTGACATCGTTCAACAAAATGTATTAGGCATAAACACTTATTAGCTTATAATTAGGCGTAATCATCCAGCTAATAATGTAGACCAGACTAAAACTTCAAGGTTCATTGATCGTCGCTGAGAAGAGTTATTTCAGTCTAACACAAGTTTCAGTCTAACACAAGAGTTTCTCAATAATAGACCCTATGCATTTACATGGTTCGTGAATCAATATTATAATTTCAAAACAAGACTAGTTTAAGGAATATATCTCCCTCATGGAGAAGTCTGATTAATTTCTTGACTAAGGCTATATACTTTTTTTCCGTTTTAATTATATAAGCTTAAACAGCTTTAAGAGGAAACGTTTGTCTGAAAGAGTTCACCTGACCTTGTCATTTTGATAGCTCATTGATGAACGGTACTTGAGTACATCATATTTTCAACAAAAGGAGAAGACATGTTAATGCCATATTTTTGGACATTGGTAATCGAAAATTAAAAAAAATATTACAAATCTATCAACTAACACCCTTCCAAGATGTTCTTACAATACTATTCTGTCAGAATTGATAGTTCTTTTTTCTAGATTTTGTTGAAATCTACAAAACTTAATGGAAAGTCCTCAAAAAATCAACTAACATAACGAATGGAAAGTAATTAATAGTAAGATATGAGCCAACACTTTACATAAAAAGATAGTTTGTAACAAAATATATATTATAAAGATGTCAATGTGTGTATAATAGCATAAGAGGCAAAGCACTTGTTCATATATATTTTGTCCAAAATCTATGTTTTATATGGCAATTGTTGGTAAAAAAATGTGAATTTCAATATCTTTATGACGTAATAGTGACATCACATGTTGAAGTGTACACATTTTAAATAACAAGTTCCTGTATCAATAAAATAAAAATATTTTTGCAAGTCTTGAATAAATGTACTAATGTTACAATATCAGGTGCCAAATAATGGCTCTTGTCACACTTCCTTTGTTGTATATAATATTTTTTGGAGTCGTGATTCATAATATATTGATTATGTTAAATTGTTTAACCTGTAGTAGAAGGTCATTAACCATACTCAGTAAAGCAGACACAACTTTCAGTCTGTCCATTCTTGTAAAATAATGATCATATTCTTTGGATTTCAAATATTTTGGCTACGACCATCATTGAAGAGACATGTATTGTCGAAATGTGCATCTGGTGCATGAAATTTGGTACCGTAAATGTTATTACTTATAGTTTGATGTTTTTTTTTAAATCAAGATTGTATACCAAAAAAAAAATAACGAAGAAACAAATACAATACAAAATACCTTGTCTTGACTTTATGACGTTCCATTGTTTAATTTATTTTAAAATTAAACCACATAGAACTATCTATAGTAACAAACTGTTTGTGTTTACAGGTCATGGCCACTTCTTTCGATAATTGTGGTATTTGTAGTTTGCGATACATTTCAAAACCGGCTGCTATTTGGTGCTCTGATTGTGAAGAAGGATTGTGCCAAGAATGTTCAGAACATCATAGCTTATCTAAGGCCTCACGAAACCACAACGGTTTTCCTATTAATGAATATCAAACGTTTCCATCTTTTATTGGAAACATAAAACTGCACTGTGATGATCACAACGAGAAATACCTATTGTTTTGCAAAGAGCATAATGAATGTGTGTGTAGAAAATGTGTTATTACAGAGAAGCACGGAAAATGTAAAGAAATGGTTCCCATTGAAGATGTGATTAAAAATTCCAAAACATCTGCAGCATTTACAGAAATTGAAACATCACTTCACGAACTGAAGGCAAACTTTGGTTTACTTCTGGAACACAAACAAAAGAATCTATTTTCAATTTCAGCCTCGAAAAAGTTAATTGAGTCCGAGATATTAGCGATTCGGCAGCAGATAACTCGCCATCTCGACTTAATACAAGACAATTTTAATGCTGAACTTAACAAAGCTGTGGAAAAATCTACCCAACAAATACAGAGCTTCATTGCATCTCTGAAGAATAACCAAACAGAAATCGACGAGTGCATAGAAGATTTAGAAAGCTTAAAGAATTATGCAACAGATATGCAAACATTTTTGGGAATTGCGCAATTAGACACCAAACTACTAAAACAAGAAAAACACCTACAGGATTGTATTGATGGTGGTACTTTGGTTCACGCTGTTGTTTCTTCCCAGTTGAATCCGTTATTACAAAATATACACAAACACATAACTTCGTTTGGAAAAGTCGTCATAGATGTCATACCATTTCAATTATCACTACGAAGAAGCAAGCTAATTCAGACTCAAATGATGAAAGTAATGGTGAAACCAAAATGTTCCGTAGAGAATATAAATCTGGAGTTAAAAACGAAATTTAAAACTAAAGCTTTTAATGTGTCAGGCTGTTGTATTTTACCTTCCGGAAAACTTGTAGTGTCAAACAACTGTCCCTCGTATTTGACATTATTTTCACCTGATGGGGAAATAAATCGAAAAATTAACTGCGATTTACCATATATTTATGATGTTGCATGTGTCGACGACACAACTGTAGCCGTTGTTTCAATGACTATGGAGAATATCGAACTTATAAATATGGAATCAGGTAAAACATTCACAATTGTTCGCACTTATTCCCCTTGTTGCGGCTTAACTTATAAAGATAATCATTTTATAGTAAGTCCCCAAAAAGGACAGATACAAAAAATCAGATTAGAAGATACAAAAACATATGGTATTGGCAGTTCTATGACCTCATTGAATTTGGCTGCATTAGGCAATACACTGTACTCTAGAAAAAGGGACACGAATACCATCGTCTGTCATAATAAAAACGGTGACGTTCTATGGACATACACAGACACGTCGGTTCTAAATGTACCTAGAGGTATTACAGTTGATGAATATGGAAATGCTTTTGTTGCGGGGAACAAATCAAAAAACGTTGTGGCTATATCTTCTCATGGTAGAGGTCACAAAATACTCCTGTCAGAGAAGGACCTGTGTGGTTCTCCATGGGCACTTTGCTATAGTGAAAAATTCAAATCCGTGCTGGTTGCAAATGAAACTGACGGCCAAGCATTTTTGTACAGCGTTAATTACACATAAACTATATTTGCTGCTATTGTGTTATTTCAAAAAAGCAACGTTAAACGTTATATCATACTATGTTTAGCAAAGAAAATAATATAACATATATAGATTTTAAAATGAAAAGTAGATACATTGCATAACATAGAACTGAATAACATTTATTTGCGTATACTCATGACGAAGACTTACATAAAAGTGTCGTTGATACGCGCTGGTTATCTTTTTTAAAGTCAAGATTATTATTAGTGAATATAATAAAGTCTCTTTGAATCTGTAAGAATTTATGATATAAGTATTGCTAGCGCTCATGTTTTTTTTTATTTTTTTTTTTTTTTGTTAATTTGTCGAAACAATTGTTTGTTGTTTTTTTTTCATGTTTTGCCAATAGATAGTTTTGGTTAAAAATATCTAATCTTTTTCATTTTCCAATTACGCTTTTTTGTTTATGGTTATTGGCCATTTTAATCGAATGGTTATCGTTGGCTGGAATTAAACGTAGACCGCAATAATATATTGTTTGACATGTTGATAGCTATCGGTTGTGTGTATTTAATATCTTGAATATTCAAATTTTATTCCCCATTAAATATGGCTTATTTTTCTACCCTTGCTCAACTTAATACGTAAATTATCGAAAAAAAATTAAGCCATAGAGTTCAAAGACAACAAATAATACGTTGACTAGCTTTTATGTCCAATTATTTCTGTCTATCAGGGAAAACATCTCTTACTTTTGACAGATGCTCAGTATTAAGAATAAGTATTTAGCAATATAAATACTGATTTCAATAGAGGCTTATCTTATGTTGTAGGCATATCCTGTTCCAAAAGACAAATAGCCGTGTGTTAACATAGATTTTTTGTTGTTGCTTGAAACGAAAACGTTCCTAGAACATCCTCTGATGGCACAGAGAACAAAATACTCCTGTTTCGAGACGTTGTTGGTTCTCAATGGCCATTATGCTACAACTTCATGTCGACATTGCCTTATTATTAAATGCTTAACACATAATGCCAAGTGGGTAAATGGTCCGAGACCACAATTATTTCGTAGTGCATTTCTTTTAGAACATAAATGAAAATAAAAAAAATCCCACCTGCGCTTTCTCAAAGAAATTTTTACAGTGTGTTGTACTACTTGTGGGACAAATTATATCAAAATTATAGAAAACTTCATCAGCTCTAACTCAAAATATGGACAATTTTATGTTGAGGGGCGTCTTGAAATCTTTTGACATCTTCCGAAGTGCTAATTTTTAACCCTTTTCAGCTGGACCAAATCACTACTTCCCTTTAAAATTCTGGACCCCAATTTTTTTACAGTGTAATTTCACTCCCCTACTTGCAATTTGAGGCATTAAACATGAAGAAATAAGTTTGGAAGGGGTATAAAAATTATAGACAAGTAACCCACTGTCAACACTAGGGACTATATTCGTGAACAACGAAAATCAAGGGACGACAATGGTGGTCTCGGACCAAATGTGTACTAAAAAGCAATGTTCTGGCCCTTGAAAGAAATAAACGACGCGGATATGCCATCACCACTATAATCTTATGACAAAAAGGCAAATGGCTTTATATATCAAAGTGAATAGATGTATACAAAGAAGATAATCTACAGAACGAAAATTATAAAAGAGGAGTTCTGCTTATAGGTAAAACTGACGCAAACTTCAGTCGAGACCCTATAGTAGTTATTGCTCTTAAATAATGATTTTACAAATTTTGTCAATCTGCCTTTTATCTATGAGTACAACCGAATTTTTTAATAGCAAAACATTATTAGAAGGACAAAATCTACAAACAAGTCTACTAAAACTAAATTGTCAATCTCTTTCCAAAAAGAGTTATTGCCCCTAAATGACTACAATTACCGGTGTGTGATCGGAAAATGGACGTTATGGTACATCCTTCTTGTTACAAATTTGTACACCGTACAGTCATGCCACATCTTTATATTTGAAAAGACGAACACACATATGTGCAATATGTGCAAGAGGGCTGTGATAGAATAAAACATTTATATCATTATACTTTTTTATACTAAAATGAATTTCTGACATGATCATAACAACTTATTGTTGAATGAACACAAAATGATTATAAAAAAAAGAAATTTTCCTGAGCTTGATCTACTGGACAAAAAATACCAAACGATTCCATAAATTATTTGTTTGATCAAAGATGCTTAAAATGTTAATGTCATACAATAAGATAGAACGCAGCATTATATTCACCAAATTACCTCCCCACGAGACATAAAGCACATATACACAATGTAAATTTAAACATTTGCAGAACAATGGTTTATTCTATCTAGACAATAAACACGTAATAAACAAACAAACAAAAAACACAAAATAAACAACAATTTAAAATGATACATAAAGCAAGTAGAAAGAAGACAGAAGATGTTGTTCAATTTAGAATATAGCACAGATATTATCAAATAAGTTGAAAAATAAAATTTATTATGAGGTATACTCATACTGCAAATTACATTCCATAATTGATATTAAGACTGATTTTCAGTATGCATTAAGAGGCGATGCGCATGCTTAACGGATAAAATTATTTCATTTACTTCAGATCAGTCGACTCACATACATTCCATATTTAAGGTAGGTTCAAATATGTATATTTATTTTTATTTTATTCGTACTTTGCATAATGATTTTTTCAATCAGCCGACCAAAAATCAAGCACCAAGAAAATGATAAATAAAAAATCCTGAAAGTACAAATTACTGTTCCGTCGCTATGGCACAAAGGGATTAATCATATCGTAAATATATATGAACAAATCAAAAAGCAAATTCTCTTTTAAGATACACAACTGTTTATGAATAGGACTTTGTTTTTTAAATCTTTCAAAGTATTTTTAAAAATCACTAAATTTTCTGGAAATTCATGTTGTTTGTGTAACTCTTAGAATAATTTTGCTTACTCGTACCGTAACCGAACATATCCGTAAAAATGTGGATGTCCTATCTCGTTCGAAAGTTTTCCACATCCAAACTTCCAACCTAAATCTTGATATGGTAGAATTTAGTAAAGGTTCAAAGTAATTTGACGTAACGAAATCTCTAACATTGATAACATTCATTTAAAATCAAGACGTCACTAAAGACACAAGCATAACGAACGAATTGTGAAAAATTATATACTCTATAAGATGTTGCCAAAGGAATATAACTGTCAGTTTCTTCTTATGTTGTGATATTATATCAGTGTCCCTGGTTAGTGGTGGGTTGAGCACAAACAAACATGTTTAGCCCCGACACTTTCTATATGTGTATGTCCCAAGTAACGGACCTGTAGCTTTGTAACTATCGTTAAAGGCTGTCTGTCATACTTGTTTTTCATGTATTGTTTTATCATATAAGGTCGTATGTTTTTTCTGATTAGAATTGTTTCACGTTTTGTAATGACATGACCTTTTATAGGGCTTTCTTTTTTATAGTTTAAGACTCACATACGATCTATTGCTGCTTACATCCACGTTTTGAAAGCTGATGAATAGTTGATAATCATAACACATCTCAATATGTTATATACATACACTGAGAGATTTGAAATATATCAACTTATTTAGTATATACTTTGGAAAATATTGACACGCATAATTCGTGATGCGTTTGATATTAATAATCAATATCTTAAGTTTTCTACTCAAAATAATAATTTATTGTCATGAAATATGATTGGTTACCTTGTCATGTTTAATATATTTTAATAACAGTTACATAAGCAAAATTTCCGGTTTCCTGTTTGGGTCTAGATTTTATGAAAATCCCATCACGAGTTTTATGAATAGTTATTGCCTCAAAATACTAAATTCAGGTCATTAAATTTAGTACATTTCCCTATACAATCATGCTTGCATTGTTTCATATATAATTATATTGTAATAAAGGATTTTGCTATATTCATAACATTAGTATAAAAACTTCCTACTTTGACTTTTTTATTACAAAACTATGAAATGAGCCCAAAATAACACGTTTCTATCAATATCAAAATGGAAGACTTCGAGTTCATTAATTAGCATGACATTCTGGACACAAAAACACTCTCAAGTAGACATTTTATTTTTCTCTCAGCCTTTTCTACTTGATCATGTTGATTGACTCCACTATGTGACATCAGTAACCAGTTGAAAACAAATATTTCTCATGGATTAATATGAAGCAAAATATTTGAACAAGCAAATTCAAAGAAAGTCCTGCAGCCAGGTAAAATCTGCGTTTGTTTCTTTTCATAGAAAAATTATTACATTGTAGTGTTGTGTCGTTGTTCTCCTCTTATATTTATGCGTTTCCCTCAGTTTTAGTTTGTTACCCCGATTTTGTTTTTTGTCCATGGATTTATGAGTTTGAACAGCGGTATACTACTGTTGCCTTTATACATTATCTTAATATAATTGTTTAAAATTTGAAATGAATTATATAAGATACATTTGTATTAATCAACTATAAAAAAAAATAATTTGAATTTGATGCGTTTTGTTATTTGATTTTGCCATGTGATTATGGACTTTCCCAATTGATCTTCCTTTAAGTTCAGTATTTTTGTGATTTTACTTTTTAATGTTGAATATATATTTGATTGGTGAACAAAATACTTGTCGAGCAGTATTTTCAAATAAACATATTGAATGGTTCCGTATAAACGCAGCTTACAACTGAGGTACAGAAGTTAAGTTAAATATAAATGTGCAAATTCCATTGCGGTGTCAAAATTTGCACTCTTCTGCATAAAGAAAAAAAGATGCAAAAGTATAGGGATCTGCACTACCCATCATAAATCGATATTTTTTTTTATAAAGATAAATCTAAATAAAACCATATGTGCTTGTTTATATATTTTTTTAAAAGTGTTTATTTGTTTTCAGGCCATGGCTACCTCGTTTGAAAATTGTTGTATTTGTGATTTGCGACTTATTCAAAAGTTGTCTGTTGTTTGGTGCTCTGAGTGTAACGAAGGATTGTGCCAAGAATGCAGAGAACATCATAGCTTATCTAAGGCCTAACGAAACCACACTATTTTTCCTATTGGTAAATATGAAACGTTGCCAGCTTTTATTGAAAACATAAAACTGCACTGCAATGAACATGAGGAGAAATATTTATTGTTTTGTAAAGAGCATAACGAATGTGCTTGTAGAAAATGTGTCATTTCAGACAAGCACAGAAACTGCAAAGAAATATCCCCCCTTGAAGATGTCGTTAAAAATGTTAAAACATCTGTAGCTTTTACAGAAATCATGTCCTCACTTCAGGAAATGAAGGATAACGTTGCTCTTATTCTGGAAGACAGACGAATGAATACGTATTCAATATCAGCTTCAATAGAGAGAATCGAATCCGAGATTTCTGTGACTCGACAGCAGTTAAATCACCATCTTGATAATTTACAAGACCATTTTGTTGCTGAACTGACCAAAGCTGTGGAAAATTCAACTAAACAAATACAGAGTTTCATTATGGACTTGACTAAAAAGCAAAGGGATATCGAAGAATGGATAGAAGATGTAGAAAGCATCAAGAAAAATGCAACAGATAAGCAAACATTTTTAGGGATGACAAATTTAGAAACCAAACTAAATAAAACAAGTAACGACTTGCAGTCTTGGATCGACGGTAACCATTTGTCTCAAACCGTAGTTTCTTTCCACTTGGACACTTTATTACATGATATAATCAACGAAAGAACTCAGTTTGGAAAAGTTGTCGTGCATGCCATGCCTAGTAAATTAGCATTAAAAAGACGAATGCTTGGTCAGGCTCAAATGATAAAAGTGAATGCAAAATCTAAAAGTTCTTTAGAGCATATGACACTGAAATTAAAAGCAAAAATGAGCACTAATGCCTTCAATGTGTCAGGCTGTTGTATTTTGCCAAATGGAAACTTGGTAGTGTCAAATTATGACCCTTCGTATTTGGTATTGATCGCAACTGATGGAAAAACAGAGAATAAAATTATCAGCATCATGCAAACAATCATTGATGTTACATGTGTTGATAATGACACTGTTGCCGTAATATCATATACACAGAAAAATATTGAACTAATTAGCTTGAAATCTGGGAAAACAATCAAGACTATCAGTACGTCTGACCCTGCTGTCTGCTTAAATTACACTGAAGGCACCTTTATAGTTTGCCTCGAGAACGGACAAATGAAAGAAGTCCGGTTAGAGGATAACAAGACAAGTGGTATTAGCAGTACGGTGGTGTCAAGAAGTATTACCGAATTAAACAACACTCTTTATTCTGTAAAGAAAGATACAAATACGATTGTGTGTCATAAAAGAAACGGGGAAGTACTGTGGACATTTACAGACGAAGAGATTCTACAAAAACCGCGAGGCATCACAGTAGATGACCTTGGAAATGTTATAGTCGCCGGGGTCGAATCAAACAACGTTATTGCAATATCCTCTGATGGCACAATGCACAAAATTCTCCTGTCGAAAACAGACTTATGTGGTTCACCTTGGGCAGTTTCCTTCAACAACAAATTAAAATATTTGCTTGTTTCTAACGACAAAGATGGTCGCGCATTTCTGTACAGCGTCAACTATTCATAAACTAAGCCCTTACCTTGTTTTGTTAAATGACTTTTAATTATTTATATTTCTTGTAAATAGGAAAAACGTTCCAATCCGTTTTAAAAAAAAATCTGCTATTCTTCAGAGATTAAAGACTTTATTATTTGTGTCTGCAGTTCTTTTCTGTAAAAAATCAAAGGAGTATGTATGTGATTTTTTGTAAGTGATTTTTCGTTGTCATTTCACAAACACACATCTGTTGGAATGAGGCCAACCAAATGTTGATTCCAGTGTCAACAAGAATTATATCAAATATCTTCAAAAATAGTCTTAATACAAAAGACTGACAAACAATAAATCCAAACAAAAACCTGGGTTGAACTCAGGTGCTCGCGTAAGGTAGTTTCTTCTCCACATGCTGCTTAAACATGAACTATCCGGTTATAGTTGCTTTTGGTAATGTTCCAATCAAACAATGGAGAACGGGATTGTTACGACATGTGTACATATCCGTTTCAAAATTTCAAACGGTGACACAGATATTCTTTAAAGTTCTAGCATATCATGATGGCGTCCATAATACTTTTAAAAGGATGACTGCAACTAAAACTTTTTGAACCCTTTATGCCATAGTTTTTGTATACGTAACCCTATTTCAAGGAATAACGATAAGAAACGCAAGTTATATCGGATCAACTGAGACATATACTAACACTCCATATGCAGGTGTTGCTCTAATATTACTTGACAGTATTGGCAATTTGTTAAATCAACTGCTTTGTTGTAAAGTTATTCGACTATGAGAAATGATTATTGATATTGGGGTATATTTGAAAGAGGGTTACAGCAAATTTTGAATAAATGAAATCTAAAGTTTTTCATCGCCTTTTTCAATCACATAAATAAAAGCAAAGTAGGTTACAAAACATCCATATCATAAACTGGATAGAGGAACTAAGATAAAAAAAAATCCCGATGAAGTATACTGTCATAACGCATTTTCCTTAAAATATTCAATAAGGGGAACCATTTTCCATTTTCTGTTCGTTGGCATAGGAATATTTTGAAAAAGATTAACGATTCCAGCTGGTGTCTAATATCTTTATATCATAATCAGCTATAAAAATCTATGACATAATCAAATTAAACACCTTGAAGTAATTAAGTTTAATTTTTCCTGAAAAGGGACATTACAGTCCTTGTATGGTGTAAACTTCCCACTAACACCATACACCATTACACCATACACCATACACCATTACACCATACACCTTGTACCATTACACCATACACGTTACACCTTTGCACCATACACCTTACTCATTACACCATGCACCATTCCCCATTATATCTACACGATCCGAAATTACCCATAAAGCAATTAAATTTCAAATATTAAGATTATTATTATTGTTTAAGTTTATAATTCGAAAAAATAAAATAAAAAGAACTTTGTATGGCATATGGTGTAATGGTGTAACGTGTATGGTGAAGTTTACACCATCCAAGGGCTGTAGCTGCAAAATTTATGTAAAGATATTTTTTTTCGAACTCTGATTTTATTTTGTATGTCTGGAATCATTATAACATTATAAAACACCAAGATTCTGTGTGTATGGTTGACTAGATAATTTCAAAAGAAAACTATCGACTTAACAAACGAAAACTGTCGATTGGCACGTGACACCGTTATAATCATGAATAAAAGCAGACAGATAAACATAAAATAAAAATACACACCGTCCTCTTCGTCGAAACTTAGGAAAAAAAGAGCACATTCTTATAAAATGATTACCATAACTAAGCATTCGTACAGTCATCGTATACTTTTTTCAAATATCTTCCGAATTTGTCTTCGATTAATCAGTTGATGATTTTTGAACAGCAGTATACTACTGTTGTCTTTCAATTTTTTGGTAAAACCTAAATCAAGTTCAGCTGGTCCGAG
The DNA here is from genome assembly GCF_963676685.1 of Mytilus edulis. NCBI lineage: Eukaryota > Metazoa > Mollusca > Bivalvia > Mytilida > Mytilidae > Mytilus > Mytilus edulis. The sequence continues at coordinate 72,110,048 of NC_092350.1, read as the reverse complement.
TACACAGTTATTGTCCTTTGATTTTCGTTGTCCTTTCGTTGTCCACGAATATAGTCCCTTGTGTGGACAGTGTGTTACTTGCCAATTTTTTTTTATACCCCTTCCTAATTTATTTCTCCATGTTTTATGCCTCATAGAGCAAGTAGGGGTGAAATGGCACTGTAACAAATTTTTTTTTAGTGATTAGGTCCAGTTGAAAAAGGTAAAAAATTAGCACTTAGAAAGCTGTAAAAAGGTTTCAAGACCCCCTTAACATAAAATTGTCCATATTTTGAGTTAGAGCTGATGAAGTTTTCTATATTTTGATATAATTTGTCCCAAAAGTAGTACAACACACTGAAAAAATATTATTGAGAAAGCGCAGGTGGGATTTTTTTTAAATTTTCATTTCTTGTCTAAAAGAAATGCACCACGAAATAACTGTGTACTCGGAGCAGCTTAATTATATAGGGTCAAGTTACATATTTAACGACTAGACTGGTATCTTAAGATCTAAGACCGCGAAAACAATCCCTAGTATAGTCACCGACATTCGGTTATGGGACAGACGTGCGTTTCGTCTACAAAAGACTCATCAGTGACGCTAGAATCCAAAAACGTTAAAAAGGCCAAATAAAGTACAAAGATGAAGCGATTGATGATCAAAATTCCTAAAATTTTTGCCAAATACAGCTAAGGTAATCCATTCCTGAGGTAGAAAAGCTATAGTATTTCAAAAATTCAAAATATGTTGTAAACAGTTAATTTATAAATATGACCATATCAATGATAATTCATGTAAATTAGTAATTGATACAAATTGGACCACAGTTCATGGTTTCGGAAAAAAATGAAGAATTTGGCTTCTTCAAAAACTGTTTGCCATGATGGAGTCAATAATACTGAAAGTGCGTTAAACACCAACCATATTTTAGAAGAGTGGCAAAACTTAAACTTATCTTTAATCGACCTTAATTTCAATCATATCAATCGGTCAATATAGATATTATTGTGACTAGAAAACAGGTTTACTAAGCAAAACATTTGGAATCCTATATTTGCAAATTTTACTCTATATTTATAATGATGATCAATTAGAAAAAAAGATATACATATATCTTTTCATATTGTCCTTTCAATAACTTTTTGTAACACATCGAGATAGATTCTGATATCTAGTTTTTTTAAACGAAAAATTGCACTATTTTTCAATTCTGTAGTGTATATTTTGAGCGTTAATTTACAGTTTCTAAATGTACTTGCCTTTTTATTTGCTTTATTAGATTAGTCCCGTATATGCTTTTGATGAATGTGGCACATCCAAAAAGGCTGGACAGTACAAGGTATATCAGTTAATGCAACATGCCATTAACCATATGAGTATGTTTCTTCCCTCATGCACCTAGTGTAGCTTCTACTGCTTATATAACGGTGTATTATTCTTGATTCATTTCTACCTCTTTTCAATACAAATGAATTTAATTCTGGGAAGATAATTTAACTCGTCTTTTATGAGTTTTTAATCTACAAGGAAGTGTTTTCGGTACATTTTGATGTTAAGTACGTGGTCGACTTTTAACGTTTTCTGATTCAGATTATAAGAGTTGTTGAACATAAACGAATATGTTTTTCGTAGGCTTTCTATATAATGAATTCACTTCTATGCTTCTATTAGTGATATCCTGCGAATATATACATGTTAACGTTGCTTCCTGACTTATGTAAGTATGACGTTACTGATAGCAATGACAAGACGTTAGAATAAACACCGACTATACACAACGCATTTATGTACTTTACACAACATTTATTGTGCCGTGACTGTCGGAAACAATGGAATCAAAGTAAAAAGCAGTACGTAGAGGACACAGAAGGCAAGTTACAAAGTTATTTAAGAAATTTGATGAGATTAAAAAGAATTCGGACTTAGATAAAATGTGAAATTAATTTCGGATGCAATTGAAGAGAAACAGACGACTATTGTGGATTTGAATAAAAAGATACTGGATTTAATGTAGCAGAGGAAATTCGAGAGTCTGATAAGTATATGTTTAATTTAGAGTCCAAACTTCGGAAAATTAGAAAAATATCAAATTCTGATTCACTTTCTGAAAATGTCACATCAACGTCACTAGATCCAAATGCAAGCAGTTTTACGCCATCTTACCCCACAGATTCATCGCTTACCAATGCCAATTGTATACGCAGCAATGCAACTGAAATTAATGTACAGCCATCCCATTTTGATAATTTTCGCTCTATGCAAAATGCCCATCGTGACTTTCAGTCTACAAATAATTTGCACAACCAAGGCTTTTCTTCGGTATTTAAATAGCAGTCAAAACCAAAGATTACCAAAACTAGATTTATCGCACTTTGATGGGGAAATTTTACAATGGCAGACCTTTTGGGATTTCTATGAATCAACTATTCATTTCAACAGTACTTTGACCGAGATACAGAAATTTAGTTACTTGAAGGCCCAACTCCATGGCAATGCTGCCCAAACTGTTGAAGGTTTCGCACTGACAAATGCCAATTACACCACTGCCGTTAATTTGCTCAAAGAGCGTTTTGGATCGCCTCACAAGATTATTGATGCCTACATGAAAGCTTTAATGGATCTTCCTTCACCGTCACATGATTTAAACAGTCTAAGAACGTATGGAGACTACCTAAAAACGTACGTAAGAGTTCTTGAATGTTTGGGTCAAACACAAGAAATGTATGGCGCGCTACTAGTACCTATAATTATGAGTAAACTACCAGTAGAAATGAGAACAAATATTGCCCATGAATATGATAGCAATCATATAACTCTAAACAACCTCAGACAAGCCACCACAACAGAAGCGAGAATTCTGGAAGCGGGACAATTTACCGACCGCGACGGTTTGCATATTACCGCAACATTTCTGACCGAAGCTCGTAATAAAACACAGCGAAATTTTAAATACAAACAACTCACGCCTTAATGAGACACGTTTCAATGACAAAAAACGTCCATGCATCTAATGCACTGGTGTACATTTTCCGGGAGATTGCACGATAATTTCTGACGTGAATGAAAGAATAAACATCGTAAAGCAAAAGAAAAAATAATTCAACTGTCTAGGAAAGCACGGTGTTTCCGAGTGTAAATCGCGTAACCGATGTAAGAAATGCAACACCAGTATTTGCGGGGAACATGCTACAGATGGAAAAGGACAGGACAACAAGGAGAAATCGACCGTTGTAAGCTTGGTAAAACAGAAGAAGCAGACACCGCAGTAATGTATACCTCACAACACACAAGCGTTTTATTGAAAACAGCTATCGCACCAACATCATACTGGAAACAGATCACAGAAGCTAGTATTTTATTTGACGAAGGTGCCCAACTTTCATTCATTTTCTGTCCGAGCTCGAGAGAACATCAAGAAATGGACTTCCCAAAAGTGAACTACTATCTGACAATTTTATTTGACGAAGGTGCCCAACGTTCATTCATCACTCATAGCCGAAAAATCACAGATAAACCAAGCGAAAGGACACAATTGAACTGTCAGCTTTTGGAGACAAGGAAAAGAATATATGCCATATGGATATAGCAACCGTTCAACTACAAACTTACAAAGGTGAGATTGTAAACATTAATGCATTGATTGTACCAGATATTGCAGTTCCACTTCAAAATCAGACGAAACACCTTACACGCAATTTGACATACTTGAAAGATTTAAAGCTCGCACATCCTGCAAATAACGCTGATAGTTTTGAAATTTCACTCTTGATAAGAGCCGATTATCATTTGGATATAGTTCAAGATCACGTGATTAGAGGGAATGAACCTACAGCCGTAGCATCAAAAACTGGTTACTTGTTATCTGGACCCGTAATAATAAACGGAAAGAAATCCTTTTCTTCATCAGTTCTTTTGAATGTTACTTCACACCATGCAGAGGAAAGCGAGATCGAGAAATTCTGGAATCTAGAATCGTGAGGAATACGTTTACCACAACAGGACGACGAGGAGAGTTTTGTAAAGACTTATTAACAAGACTGTATCAAATTTGAAAACGAACGTTATTCTGCCAAGGTGCCATGGAAACTGGATCATCCGGACTTACCTTCAAACATCATGATCGTCGCTAAAGCAAGGACCGAAAGCACAATTAGAAAACTAGGTCGTGAACCACATTTATTAAGAAAATATTCAGAAATTATTGAAGACCAAATGAAGAGAGGGTTCATAGAGAAGGTAAACGATAAAAACGACAATGGTAAAAGCACTCACTATATACCACATCATGCCGTAAAGAAGGATTCGACAACAACACCAATTCTTATAGTGTACGACTGTAGCTGTAAAAAGTCGCCAGATCACGCAAGTTTGAATGATTGCCTAATGTCAACTCCGCCAGACTTGAACGACTTGACAAAAATATTAATGGGATTTAGAACCAAGAAGTAAGCAATAATCACGGATATTGAAAAGGCTTTCTTACATATTGGATTAGATGATAAGGATCGAGATTTTACACACTTTTTTTGGTTGAGCGACACAGATAATGCTAGCAGTACTCTTACAACATATCGATTTAAATCTATTTTGTTTGGTGCAACAAGTTCACCGTTCATCCTAAATGCAACACTGCTTAAACACTTGGATGCATGCAACACAAATATATCAGCAATGATGAAAAATGACCTTTACGTGGATAATATTTTGTCCAGTTTGGAAAATGAAGATGACGCCGCAAAGTATTTTGTACAAGCCAGATCATTGATATCGGAGGCTGGATTCAACCTTCGTTCATGGAGTTCAAATTGCTCATAACTTACAGATTTAGCCAAACAATATAACGTATGTGAAAAAGAAACTTTTGTCAAAATACTTGGACTGAAATGGGATACAGTTAAAGATAACTTTTCAAAAAGTCGACTTATTTGATATTGAACTACCAAATATTACGAAACGTGAAATTCTTAAATGTCGTCACGTATTTACGATCCGCTAGAATTACTTAGCCCTGTATCCGTACGAGCAAAAATTTTAATGCAGACATTGTGGGAACAGAAGAACGGATGGGATGAGTCACTACCATTAGAAATACAGACAACGTGGAAAAATTTAGCCAAGGATTTGGAGAAAACGACTTATACAGAATTGAAAAGACGGTATTTTCCCAATTTACAAAATCAGAAAACCCAACTTCATGTTTAATAACGGAAATACGCAAATTGACAAATACACAAGAATGGAGATACTGCCCAACGAAAGATAATCCAGCTGACTTTCTTACTAGAGGACTCAACGTGTCACAGTTTGAAAAGAACACACTATGGTTCAACGGACTCGAATGGATCACTGATATATCAAAATGGCCGTCGTGGAAGCCAAATGACACAACGGTATTACTAATCAGGACAGATACAATGTATAAAAGATTTATGTACAGCGGACAATGAAATAGATAATCAATAAGGAATACACCAAATTGTGCAAACTACTAGATATAGTACATTATCAAAATTACTACGAATAACAGCTTATCTATTACGATTTATACGAAATTGCCGTTCGCCAATATTACAGAGAAATAAGGCAAAATACGTTTCAAGAGAGGAATTGCAGGATGCAACAGAGTGTTGGATACGAAATTGCCAAAGAACTTCATTTAAGGACGAAATGTTATACTTGAAATTAAAGGATACTAAACCTACTGTTTTAGTTATACAACTTAGATTGCACCTGAATAACAAAGGGAGAATTCATAACGCACCTGTTTGTGAAAATACGAAATTTCCTTATTTGTTACCTAGAAGTCATCCTTTTACTAAATTAGTTGTTCTTGATATACACAAGTACATGAAACACTCGGGAGTTTTATCAACAGTGACTCAGATACGACAAACTTACTGGATACCCCGAATTCGCCAATACGTAAGAGAAATTTTGCGAAATTGCGTAATTTGTAGAAAAATCAACAGTAAACCATGTACAGCACCTGATCCGCCGCCACTCCAAAAAGTTCGATTACTGGAAGCGCCGCCTTTTACAATTACTGGCGTCGACTTTACAGGAGCGCTGTACGTTAGAGATAAACATGATACTGAAAACAAGGTTTTTATATGTCTATTTACCTCAACGAGAGCCGTACATCTGTAAGTCCTTTTTTTACAAGCCTTTAGAAGATTTGCAAGTCGTAAATCTAGACCACACACCATGATTTCGGATAACTCCTCGACATATTTAGCCGCTTCAGAAACATTAAAGAAATTAACCCAATCACCATCGCTAAACGATACGTTGTCAACATATGGGACAAATTTGAGATTTATACCGAAAAGAGCGCCCTGGTATGGTGGATGGTGGGAATGCTTTATAGGAATTACAAAAACTTGTTTGAGGAAAACATTGGGTAGATCTTACGTTACCATGGATACTCTTCAAACAATTCTGAAAGAAATAGAAGCGATCATTAACGATAGACCATTGACCTACGTTTCACCGGATATTGAGGACGAGGAGCCGTTAACTCCATCACATTTACTGTACGGAGGAAGAATAACTTTAACGCCGTGTCCACAACCGAGTACATTGAGTACATTGCCGTGAATAGTGAAAAACAAGAACTGCATAAACATTTGAATAAACAGTTGAGTTTAATGGAGCATTTTTGGAACCGGTGGAAATCCGAGTATATAACAACAATAAGAGAGTTTCATCGCCAAACAGGAAAAAATTTACAAACTATTCAAGTTGGAGATGTAGTGCAAGTCCAAGATGATAAATTACCGAAAAACCGATGGAACATTGCCGTTGTTGATGAATTGATCACCGGAAACGATGGGTTTACAAGAGCAGCTATAATACGAACTTGTGCAGGACGTACATCACGTCCTATAGTAAAACTGTACCCGCTCGAAATCCGAACAAACATTCACAATTTAGAAGACAAATGTAATTATGACGTTACTGATAGCAATGGCTAGACGTTAGAGTAAACACGATCTATACACAACGCATTTATCTACTTTACACAACATATCCTATTTTTCCAGGGCGGTTTAGTGTATCTTAACTTTAAAAAGTGTCTTTAATTGTATGCCTGGTTATAACCCACTAACATGTTTAACCCCGCCGCATTATTTATATATGTGCCTGTCCCAAGTCAGGAGCCTTTAATTCAGTGGTTGTCGTTTCTTTATGTGTTACATATTTGTTTTTCGTGTATTCTTTTTATATATAAATAAGGCCGTTAGTTTTCTCGTTTGAATTGTTTTACATTGTCTTATCGGGACCTTTTATAGCTGACTACGCGGTATGGGCTTTGCTCATTGTTGAAGGCCGTACGGTGACCTATAGTTGTTAATGTCTGTGTCATTTTGGTCTTTTGAGGACAGTTGTCTCATTGTCTCATTGGCAATCATACCACATGTTTGGTTTTATTCCTTTTAGTGGTTCACTAAAAGAAGACATTTGTATGTATTTCCCATAGGGTCCTATGTTAAACTAAGTCCCCCGCTGGCGGCCATCTTGGATGATGCATCGGCTACAAAGTAACAACACCTGGTCAGCACCTCATAAGGAACATTCATGCTTTGTTTGGTTTCATTCCATTCAGTGGTTCTCTAAAAGAAGTCATTTGTATGAATTTCCCATAGGGTCCTATGTTAAACTAAGTCACCCCGCTGGTGGCCATCTTGGATGTTGGATCGGCGACAATGTAACAACACTTGGTCAGCATCTCATAAGGAACAGTTATGCTATGTTTGATTTTATTCCATTCACTGGTTCTCTAAAAGAAGTAATTTGTATGCATTTCCCATAAGGTCCTATGTTAAACTAAGTCCCATGCTGGCGGCCATCTTGGGTGATGGATCGGCTACAAAGTAACAACACTTGGTCAGCACCTCATAAGGAACATACATGCCATGTTTGGTTTCATCCCATTCAGCGGTTCTTAAAGATAAGTCATTTGTATGCATTTCCCAGATCGGCAACAAAGTAACAACACTTGGTAAACACGTCATAAGGAACATTCGTGCCATGTTTGGTTTCATTCCATTCAGTGGTTCTTAAGAAGAAGTTCAAAATGTAAAAAGTTAACGACGACGACGGACGACGACGACGGACGACGACGACGGACAACAACGACGGACGACCACGACGGACAACCACGACGGACGACAGACGACGGACGCCAAGTGATGAGAAAAACTCAATTGGCCCTTCGGGCTAGTCGGTTTTTTAATTGGTTACTAGTAAAGCGTAAACTATTAACTAATATCTGAAAAAGAAGCATAATATCGATATTGTAAAGAAGTCTATTTTCAAGTTTTATCTTTTACAATTATCTTCACATTACTAATAAATGGATATTCATAAGAAGTGATATTCTCGGGAAAATATGAAATATGCACTCAGCGCTCGCCCTTCATTTATCAATTACAAAGTTGAGGAAATGCTTTATTCTCCAAATTTGGACATCATAATAACAGTCTGAAGCAAAGTAATGGAAATTAAAATTGACCTATGGCGACCTACAATATTTCAATGGCATACATCTTTTATTTTATCAAAAACATAATCAAACGAAAACGGATTTTTCAAAATTCCATTATCAAAATAGCTTTTTTCAGCAGATTTTTGTGAGACACTTGATCTTTGTATACAACACTATAAAATGCTTATATGTTTTTACATTATCATGGTTCTTTACTTAACGCGTCAAATAACAAATACTTACTTTGTCTTGCAATACAATTTGTTAGGATCATAAATATGAACTTGCTGCACAATGTTAGTAAAGTTAATAAACACGTATAGAAATAATGTCCGATGTCATTTAGGAGATTTGTGGTTGTAATTATATAAGGTGGTATGATTGCCAATAAGACAACTTTCCAAAAATGTCAAAATGAGTAGGATGTTAGCAATTTTGTGTCACGATCGGTTTTCCACAATGACCATAACTGGTACCATGTAGTCAGCTTCAAAAGACACTTAGATGACAACCTTTCAAACCATTCAAATTTAAAAACCTAACTGCCTTGTCTAATATGACAAAATAATAATGGAAAAACAATCTATAAACTGCATGCTTCTTACTAACTTAGGTACATAGTGAATGAGGCAGGGTCATTTATATCTGTGATTGCTACATCCTCCCCATAAGCCCTGAGACGGTGGCGAGACATCCCAACATTAGTATCAGCTTTAGTTGGAAATGACTTGGCTCATCAGATCGGCACTATGCACAGAAAGCAAACAACATAAAGACAAAGATGATATCTAAGAGTATTCACAGTTATTTTAAGCTAGCTCAATTGCTTCTTATTTTATTAATAATTTTTCTCATTCTTAAGAAAATCAGAAGCAAATAATATGAGGGATATAACATTTTCGAACTGCCTTTTAAAGTTTTTACGTACACTCATCTGTCAAAATTTATACAATGGTAAACTTTGCCAAATAAGTATTACACCTCAACTAACATGACTAATTAGAGCTTCAGACCGTGCTCTTTGTGTTGTCCATTGTATCTTTAGAATTACCTGTTAAGTGTTCCTTTTCAATTAAATAGAAAAATTAAAACAATGTGAGCTAAATAAAGATTGGTGATTTAAATATGTTATTGATTGTATTCTTAAGTTATCTTACCTGTTGCTATATCACGTGATTAGAGAAAAGTGACGTGTAATTTGCTTCCTTTAACACAGGATTGAGCTTGTTAAATTTGATGAACTGGGCTACTGTTCTTGTGTTTTATTTAAGGTATGTACAAGAGTTATTGTTATCAAAATTAATCGTTTTATATATTAAACGAAAGAATATTCTAAATTACCCATTTTGCTGGTTGATTTAGCACATTATAGACACAGAGGGGCGTCTACCCATTAAGTTGCCTGACCAAATTCATGAAACTGGAAAAGTAACGGTGAAAAACTTCCTAAAATAACAATCGAAATATGTGACAAAATGTTCTGAAGTACACCCAAGATTTTTTGCATTGCTTTCTTTGTAAAATTGTATGAAACTGAGTTGCAATCCATAATATTTTTAAGGTTCATCAAAAGGAATTTAAAATATATATCCGTATTTACACTACAAATCTGCTCTGAGTATAGACAAACCAAAACATCTAGAAAAATGATTAGGCATGGCTGGACCTAGATATAGGAAACATATATGCAGTCTATTTTTCAAAAAAAAAACTTACCTGGATTTTGATGTGCATTTTTTCCAGTGTGCAGAAGATAAAAAAAAATAAACAAACACTTAAGTTTAATTTTGTTATATTTTTCAGTAGCTTAATGACTGATAACTAAATCCATGTAAATTCTAATACTTTAATAATACAGTAAGACATGATTATAACAACTGCTTGGAATCCCCAAAATACAATTATATATTTAATCAGTTAAAATGTCACTCAATCTGGTAGGCGGTACTAAGATTAGATGCACATGTAAACAGGTAAATCTAATCAAGTTAAGTAAATACAAATGATTGATATCATTACAAATTTGATGCGGCTCATTCTCTCACACGGTTTGCAGATATCTATTGTCCACCTATTGTCAATCGATACAATGAATATAACATACAATATTGATTATAGGAGTGCAGCTTCTCGAACCTCATTCCAAAATTAGTTTATTTTTGCATCTTCTGCAGGAATTAAAATAAATTAAAAGCAAAATCATAATCTGAAACTTTTAAATTTTGTGTATATAGGTACATACTCTAAAAGTTCTTAAGATGAACAGGTTTGTCTGTACCCAGAGTGAAATTTGCGGTGCAAATACAGGGTTAGGATGAACCTTAACGGTGACATGCCTTTGGGGTATCTAATATATGCCAAAGCAAATACGAAGTAAAAGAGCTTACAATACGTTTTTATGGTATGTATTTTGTTATCAACATGATATTTCGTCGTGTGAGTCTTAGAGTGTTAAATATCTATTTTGATAAAAATTGAGATAGCTATACATTTGACATTTGATATTTATGTGCAATAATCAATTTCCCTTAATTTACATCTATGATACGAGATTTTTACACTTTTGTCAGAACTACAATGTTCTATCTTCACACTCCCATTTAAATATAATAGCTTACTAGTATTCATCTAGTTGGACTACGGCAGTTCAGGGAATAGTTTCATAGTGGTGTGTCTTCATTTTTCTAGTTTTGTTGCTGTAAAATATTAGTTACTAAAATTAGCAATGCAGAACTATGCTGAAATTGTTCCATGGTTTGAACTCAATCTATGAGTTATTCTTTAAAAAATAATCATTCCCGAAATGGGGTTATTATACAATTGAAAAATCAATGATCTATCTCTAATATATATATAGGGATCAATTTCTTGTCAACATTGTTTGCAAAGTGTTCTATCTCCAGAAAGGGGGTGCTTCATGCATTTAATGTGTTTGTCTATTCAAAAGACAATCGAGTTACTCTTCATATCCGAAAATATTGAATTTCTACAACTATTTCTGAACTCTGTCAAATATTTTATGATATCGCGTTTTTAAACTTCATGTTCAATTTCACAACACTTGGATTTAACAACATTACAACATTCACACGGCGATTTGATTTATTTGATTACAGTGCAAAATTGAAAAATAAGGGAAAATATAATGCGGCAGGACTTATATTTAATATAATCATAATTCATTATAAATTTAAGATCTTAGTGTTTTGTCCTCATTCTGAATTTTGATATATCTGATTAATTATAATAATGTAAAAATTGTTTTACAGCTGATGGCTTCCTCTTTTGATCATTGTGGTATTTGTAGTTCAAGACACGTTTCTAAGCCATCCGTGGTTTGGTGCCCACACTGTGATGAAGGACTATGCCAAGACTGTATAGAACACCACAGCTTGTCAAAGGCAACAAGAAACCACAAGACTGTTCCTTTTGACGAATACCATAAATTGCCATCATTTATCGCGAACATCAATCTGCACTGCGATGAACACAACGAGAAGTACCAATTGTTTTGCAAGGAGCACAATGAAGTTTTATGTAGAAAATGCGCTATTTCTGCGAAACATGTAGAATGTAAAGAAATGTTCCCCGTTGAAGATGTCATTCAAAATGCTAAAACATCTGTAACCTTTACCGAAATCGAGTCCTCATTCCAAGAAATGAAAGAAAATCTTAAACTTATCCTTGAGGACAGACAAACGAATATATCTTCGCTGTTTGGTTCGAAACAGAAAATAGAGTCACTCATATCAGCCATTCGACGCCAGATAAATCAACACCTTGATGAAATACAAGACCATTTCATTGTTGAATTAAACAAAGCTGTGGAAAAATCGACCCATCAAATACAAACTTTCATTGCATCACTGAAGAATAACCAAAGAGAAACAGACGAGTGTATAGAAGATGTAGAAAGCATAAAAAATCATGCAACCGATATGCAAACATATATAGGAACAAGGCTTTTAGAAAATAAACTGAATCAAATAGAAAATGACATGCAGTCTTGGATAAATGGTGGTAGTTTGGCTCACACTGTAGTTTCGTACGAGATAGACACTGTATTAAATAACATTAAAAACGAAATAACTACGTTCGGAAAACCTGTTGTAGGCGTGCAATCATGTAAACTGCCAATACGAAGGACGAAAGAGAGCCAGGCTCAGTTGATGAAAGTAAAGGCGGAGCCTAAAACAATTGATCATATCACATTGACCTTAAAAACGAAAATAAAAACATCAGCGTCAAATGTGTCAGGTTGCTGTATTTTGCATTGCGGTAGACTTGTGATTTCAAACTATGACCCCTCGTTTTTGTTGTTATTAACACCTGATGGGATACTTGAAAAAAAAATAACTAACATAATGCCCAAAATTTTTGATGTTTCTTGTGTCGGTAAAGAAACTATTGCAGTAGCATCAGCTTCTGATAAAAACATTTCAATAGTTAGTCTTGAATCAGGGAAAACAATAAAAAGGATCCAAACAATCTTTCCCTGTCTAGGCTTGACTTACACAAATGGCAGTTTAATAGTTTCCCCAAATAATGGACAGTTGCAGGAAATCAGCTTAGGGAATAACAAGACAAATACCATTTGTAGTTCTATTTCCTCAAATTATGTCGCCTCTCTGGGAAATAAACTGTTCTTTGGAAAAGGCGAAGAAACAGATACCATCATCTGTCAAAACAGGAACGGTGAGATGCTGTGGACATTTACAAACAAAACGGCTTTACGAAAACACAGGTGTATCGCAGTAGATGAATTCGGAAATGTGTTCGTCGCTGGGAACAAATCAAATAGCGTCGTTGCAATATCTTCTGATGGCAAAGAACACAAAATACTCCTTTCAAAAACAGACTTGGTTTTAAAACCATGGGCAATCGACTACAACATCAAATTGAAATCTTTGCTTGTGGCAAACGAACGAAATGGTCAAGTACTTGTATACAATGTTAACTATGCTTAAAATAAACGCTACTGATCAATTGTTTTGAACTAAATTATGGACAATGACAACTTATTTTATTATACCAACTGCATTTGATTTCATTTTTGAATTGAAAGGTTGTGTATTAGGAGGCAATTTGTACATAATGTTTATGAAATACATGAAAAAATGTGTTCAAAATATATTCAACTACAAGTAAATGGTTTTAGTTTAGGTTTTTTGATTCTTTATCGTTTGCATTGATGCCACATTTTATTTTCATATTTTGTATAAATGTGGAGGTCCAATGTGTGTTTTCTTTTTTATTGTTTCTCATGTTCTATCCATTGTGAAGTTATATTCATGTCGTAATCAAATAAGTGTCTTGTACTCTATTACTTCTGATGTTTGATAATATAATAATTAGGTTTATAATTGATATTTTTTTAAACATTCCAAATATTCTACAGAAATAAACGTAGTTGTAAATTTAAGAATATCTTGGAGTTTTATGAATACATGAACGTTCTCTAAAAACAACTGATATGTTTATTTTTACACCTTCTGCATGAAGGAAAAAAATGCCCATCAAAATCCAAAAAAGATTTTATCTTTCTGATATGCAAAATACTTTTAACTTTTATATATCAAGTGGATGTCAGGCCTTAAAACTTTAAAACTGTACACAGAGTAGTTTTTGAGGTGAACATACGGCCATATTTGTCCATTTGTTATGATGAACCTTAAGGTTAATGAAGCCAACTGTATGCTTTGAATTACGAAAATTTCAAACCGCAATAGCATAAAAACAGCAAAGATAATGAATAATAGAGATGGGCCGTTTTGAACATACACAAAGGGGAAACTTCGAACAGAGCATCATTATTTATAGTTTGATTGCATTTGAAAGTCAAACGGGATTTTGTGGCAAATAAACCAAGATTTTTAGGTCTATGTGAAACTAAATGTGCCATTTAACTATGTTGCTGTTATTTTTCATTTCATTGATTTTAAAAGTTTAAAATATCTAATCTATTTCTATATTTCCGAGATTTTAGGAATATGACGTATTAATTACTTCCTTAGTTTTTGACAGTTTGTATGTTTGATTGCATCCAAGGTATGTACAAAAGCTTAAAAAATGCTGTCATAACAAAAACGTTTATAGGTGGATTACGGCTTTCATTCCAAAATATATAACTGGATGGGCTACTTTGGTTGATTAAATCCTCTTTTACATCAGGGCGATGATCTAAATAAGACATATTGTTTTAGATTGTATTCCTATTTTATCGAATGTATCGTATTCTTACTTATTATATTTTGTTTCCGTCTCTAAAATAATGTCCAAAGAAGGACGATTTGTTTAGGCATATTGCCAATATTGCAAAGTTTGATTATAATGACATATTTTTTGTTATATTGAAGTTAAACATGATTAATTTTTTTTTCTATATTGCAAAAGATATTTCATAAATGTTGTCTCAATAAAGGTAAATTATAGACATCGATAACATTAACATTTTCAATTTTATTAATCAAAAGCAAAACACGTATATTAGATACAGTTATTATCATCAACTATAAATACCAATTTGAAAGGTTTAAATGTTAGAATATATATTTGTTTGGTAGACAAAATACTTCCCTACCGGTATTTCAAATATACATAATAAATGTTTCCGTATAGCAGACACTAAGATGCAGTTTTTGCGGGCGGATATACAATACATTTCATAAAATAAATTTGAACACTCGAACAATATTATGGCAGAGAAGTCGACAGGCAGAAATAATTTTACCAGGAAATCATTTCACGGACAGAATTAGACAAATGATAATTGGCAGTATTCCATTGTAAAATAGTGTTATGGATAGTATTTCACAGTGAAATTGTTGTAGCTTATAACCTTGGTTATCTGACCTGCGCATGTGTAATCAAAGACAAGGAGCTTTTTTATTTAGGGGATGTTAAGAAAATTACAAGGTACTAATATTATAGATGACACGAACAAATTATAGGAACACACTCCTAAAAGTAACAAGGGGAGGATTTGTGCCTACAGACACTAGTTTAACCACGCCCTCATGCTCATTTCCATGTAACACATCAAGAGCCTTTAATTTAATAGTGGTCGTTTATTGCTATATATTATTTTTTTGTTTTTCGTTCATTATTTTGTACATATTTCAGGCTGTTAGTTTTTTGTTTTTTTTTAAATTATTTTACACTTGTCATTTCATTTCATTTCATTTAGGACTGACGTGGTTTGGAATTTGCTCATTGTAAGAGTACGTGTGGTGATCTATTGTTATATTGCCTCCATTATCGAAATAGAGGGTAAATATCGCAAAAAAAGCAATCAAACATATCGGTCGAAATAAACTAAATCGACTAAAAAAGAAAATGACAAAGAGACAATCAATAATACACAAAAATCAAAATTAGACAACACAAACCCCTTGAACAAATTATGGACGATCCCCAGAAGAGTCAGCAGATCCTGATCCACATGTGGCACCCGCCGTGTTATTACAAACCCGTTTATCAATCAAAATCGGAAGATCACATTCGGGGAAAGAGGAACACAATTGTATCTCCGACATTTGGAACATATTCGCAACAATCTTCAATAACGGTCAACAAACTCGTGATGACGTCTATAAAATTTAGGAACGGACAATTTCATTTGGTCTTGTGTGGAGAGATGTCTCATTGACAATCATACAACAACTTCTTAGCTTTATATTAAACTTACAAATTTTACACAACATATACTATTTGTACAGGCTATGGCTTCCTCGTTTAAAAATTGTTGTATTTGTGATTTGCGACATATTTCGAAGCTTTCTGTTGTTTGGTGCTCTGATTGTAGCGAAGGATTGTGCCAAGAATGCAGAAAACATCATAGCTTATCTAAGGCCTCACGAAACCACACTGTTTTTCCTAATGGTAGATATAAAAGGTTGCCAGCTTTTATTGAAAACATATAACTGCACTGCGATGATCACGATGATTATTTTGCAAAGAGCACAATGAATGTGCTTTAGAAAATGTGTTGATTTTGAAAAGCTCAGAAATTGCAAAGAAATATCCCTCCCTTAAAGTCAAAACTTCTCTAGCTTTCACACAAATCCTGTCCTCACTCCAGGAAATGAAGGTGAACGTTGCTCTTATTCTGGAAGATATACGAATGAATATGTATTCAATATCAGCTTCAATAGAGAGAATCGAATCCGCGATTTTTGTGACTCGACAACAGTTAAATCACCATCTTGATAAATTACAAGACAATTTTGTTGCTGAAGCTGTGAAAAATTCAACTAAACAAATACAGAGCTTCATAATGGCCTTGACTAAAAAGCAAAGGGAAATCGAGGAATGGATAGAAGATGTAGAAAGCATCAAGAAACATGCAACAGATAGGCAAACATTTTTAGGGATGACGAATTTAGAAACCAAACTAAATAAAACAAGTAACGACTTGCAGTCTTGGATTGACGGTAACCATTTGTCTCAAACCGTAGTTTCTTTCCACTTGAACACTTTATTACATAATATAATCAACGAAAGAACTAAGTTTTGAAAAGTTGTCGTGCATGCCATGCCTAGTAAATTAGCATTAAAAAGACGAGTGCTTGGTCAGGCTCAAATGATAAAAGTGAATTCAAAATCTAAAAGTTCTTTAGAGCATATGAGACTGAAATTAAAAGCAAAAATGAACACTAATGCCTTCAATGTGTCAGGCTGTTGTATTTTGCCAAATGGAAACTTGGTAGTGTCAAATTATGACCCTTCGTATTTGATATTGATCGCAACTGATGGAAAAGCAGAGAATAAAATTATCAGCATCATGCAAACAATCATTGATGTTAAATGTGTTGACAATGACACTGTTGCCGTAATATCATAAACACAGAAAAATATTGAACTAATCAGCCTAAAATCTGGGAAAACAATCAAAACTATCAGTACGTCTGACCCTGCTCTTTGCTTAACTTACACTGAAGGCACCTGTATAGTCTGCCTCGAGAACGGACAAATGAAAGAAGTCCGGTTAGAGGATAACAAGACAAATGATATTAGCAGTACGGTGGTGTCAAGAAGTATTACCGAATTAAACAACACTCTTTATTCTGTATAGAAAGATACGAATACGATTGTGTGTCATAAAAGAAACGGGGAATTACTGTGAACATTTACAGACGCGGATCTTTAAAAACCAAGAGGAATTACAGTAGATAAACACGGAAATGCTATCGTCGCCGGGGTCGAAACAAACAACGTTATTGCGATATCTTCTGATGGCACAAAGCACAAAATACTCCTGTCGAAAACAGACTTATGTGGTTCTTCTCCTTGGGCGGTTTCCTTCAACAACAAAAATCAAACATTTACTTGTTTCTAACGACAAAGATGGTCGAGCATTTCTGTACAGCGTTAACTATTCATAAACTTAACCCTTGCCTTGTTTGGTTTTAATAAAATAATTTCATAATCAGTTCATAACCGTTGCACAGCAGTATACTACTGTTGCCATTATTTCTCTTTTGTTAAAACGAAATTAATTTCAGCTTAACAATATAGTAAAAGAACACAATACATAAAATTTAATTGAAGTCTAGAGCTGGCATGTCAGGTACAATGTAACTGCTAGTAGTCTGTTGTTATTTATGCATTATTGGAAATTTTGTATTTTCTTTGGTTACATCTTCTGACATCAGACTCGGACTTCTCTTGAACTGAATTTTAATGTGCGTATTGTCATGCGTTTACTTTTCTACATTGGCTAGAGGTATAGGGGAGGGTTCAGATCTCATAAACATGTTTAACCGCCGCATTTTTGCGCCTTTCCCAAGCCAAGAGTCTCTAGCCTTTGTTAGTCTTGTATTATTTTTAATTTTAGTTTCTTGTGTATATTTTGGAGTTTAGTATGGCGTTCATTATCACTGAACTAGTATATATATTTGTTTAGGGGCCAGCTGAATGACGCATCCGGGTGTGGGAATTATCCCTGCATTGAAGACCTGTCGACGACCTTCTGTTGTTGTCGGTTCTATGGTCAGGTTGTTGTCTTTTTGACACATTCCCCATTTCCATTCTCAATTGTATTACATATTAAACGACCAGACTTGTATCTTTAGATCTAAGACCGCGAAAACAGTCCCTAGTGAGTATAGTCACTGACACATCGTATCGGGCAATATATTCGTTTATGAGACCATATAATTAATGTATAGTGTAAATTTCAGTACAAACTGTAAAACAGGAAACATAATCAGAAATTCAAGATAATCAAAGACAATGTTTGACATTATTTCGGAAAGTCCATAATCACATGGAAAAATCAAATAACAAAACACACCAAAAACGAATGGACAAGAACTGTCATATTCATGACTTGGTAAAGTTCTCTTTTTGTTAATAAAAAAAAAAGGAAATGCTTAATTCTCCAATTAGGGACAACAGTTTTAAGTAAGGCAAAGAAATTGTAATAGGCCTATGGAGACTAAAGATATTTATTTTCAAATCAAATTAAATAAGCAAACCAAAGCGAATATAAGACGAGTTGCTATCAAAATAGTTATGTTCAGCAGTTTTAACCCCTTGTCTATCAATATCACATGACATTACAACTTGTTACGATAAAAAAAAAACTTAGATCTTGCTGACAAAAATGTTAGTATAGTAAAACAAAAACACGTATATAAATAAAAGGAACAATGTACAATATCAACGAGGATATATATATATATATATGTATGTGGTTGTTATCAATGGTTATTATCTCAAAAACAAACACACGAACCCTTCAATTTATCTGAGTTTTTTCGTTCCTATTTTTTAGTACTATCAATTTATACCAGTCTTTTTTAAAAGTTTGTTATTTTAAAATAGAGTAGCGGGCATCCTTCATTCAAATCCAATAACAACTAATAGTTTTTCATGTTCTCCAAGACTTAACTATTTTTGTAATTAAAATAAAAAGTATTGTCGCCGAGTTCAATTGATTTCTATTTTTTATATCTTTAAATAAGAAAAAAATATTTGCAAAAATTATGAGGGATATAACTTTTCTTTAAACTGTCTTTTAAAGTTTTTACGGACACTTGCCTGTGAACATTTATATAATATAAATGTTCGCCGATTGAGTCTTACTTTTCAATTTATTGCAGTCTCATACCGTCCTTTTTGTTATCTTAAATTGTCAGCAAGAAGATACCTTTAGAAAATAGAAAATTAAAATAACGTGAGCTATATATAGATTGGTCTTTTAAATGCGTTATTGATTTTATTTTGTAAGTTATCTTCCCTGTTGCTTTATCACGTGATTTGTTAAAAATGACGTCTTATTCACTTCCTTTTACCAAGGATTGGATTTGTAACTTGATGAACTGAGTAACTGTTGTTATGTATTATTGAACTCCAGGTACGATCAAGTAACATTGTTATCAACATTAATTTAATGTAGCCTTTTCATCTAAATTTGTGTTTTAAATGTAAAACTAGAATAGAAGGTGAAAAAGTCTTTGTGAGACCTCGAAATTGAAAGTATTATACTTTTCCTTTATCAAAATATTGTTAATCAATTAAAAATCATCAAACAAATAATCTTGCTTTGGAACTGGTTGTTATCAAAGGGAAACAATTCAATCTCAATCTCAATGTGTTTAAATCCCAGGAGAGAGAAATCTTGTTACACGAAGGGGTAGGTCATCCACTATAGTATATTTTTAAAACATCTTTTAGATATTTATTTTGCTTTACCAAATTGTTTTATAATTAATTCCTCACTTTGTGCTCGCAAAGTAAACTTCATTAAAAATCCTGAGAATGTATTTGCTATGCAATGTTTGTGATTTTGTGAAAAGATCGTTTGAATTGTGTGCATTGATGCCATATAGTTGATAGTAACAAATACGCATGGGAGTTCAAAAACGAGATGTGTGAAAAAAAATTGCCATTTATATTAAAGCAAAAAAACCTGACTCGTAATTTTTGCATATAGGAGACAAATCAGGTTGTTTAATATTATTTGTCGAATGATGGGTTGTTAATGGGTGCAAGTCAGTGGGACACTTTAAAGAGGTTGGACAGAATTATGGGAACTGTGGAATAAGAGAACTATAAATGAGAATTTGATGGATGAAAGCTTGAGGCAGGGTGGTCTTAATCGTGAGAAAAGTTTGATAAAACAGGGATAATTCTTGTTGATGAAAAAATAAGAGTGCAGAGGAACAGAATATGGAGTGAAGTAGGAGTTTGGGGAGGGAACTGGGAATCAATTCTCTGTGTCCACCAAATAACTGAAAGCCATTAAAGAAATTAAGGAGTGGGTTCTGACATGTATGTAAAAGGATCAATTATGCAGGGGATGCAGACCACATATTGGTCTAATTTGACAACTGATAAATAAAAATACGATGGATGCCGAATGTGATAGCGCTATCTAAATAAAATAAATGAAAACAATATATATTTTTTTTTCAATAAGTACAATTTTCATTATGTAGACCTAAAGAAGAGAAATGTAGTATTGAATGACTCCAATAATTGAGCACGCATCCGGCAGAGCACAGCTTCCCATGGTCGGACTGAATGTCAGTTCATAAACATCTCAATCATTCAATGTTGTTACCAACCATATACAGTATTAGCGTTGGCAGTCTTTGAAAAGCGTCATTGACTGCTTTCAATCAAACAACAGAAGGAAGTTTGTAACCAACAATATTTTCAAACAACTTATCTAAAATGATTAAGTCTTTCAACAAAGGTTAAAAATGATAAGCAACGATGCAAATATTGAATTTTAGAACATACATAATTCTCCCTTTAACAATGAATTCAAAACAGCAATATCTATATTATTTAACAAATATGTACCAAATAGTGTCATGCAAATAGTTAAATACAGAAACACGCAATTTCTATTTTTAAACAAGGGAAATAACAATTACATGACAATCCTGTCTTCCAAATGAATTTAAAAACATTTTGTTTTTATAAACAATCAGAACTAATTAGAAAGAAAGAAAAAACACACATACACACTGAAAATAACATGTGTTTATGTTGCAACAACTTTATTGTTGATAAACAACTGCCAACCTGTACCAGAAACAAACAATGGTTTGGAACAAACTATACACCACGAACGACAACTCGATCTAGAATGTTACTCACATTTGTTGATAATGTAAACAAACATCGATTTACAAAAAAGCGGTAATATGTAGCAATTAATAACAATCAGAATGCTGTAGTAACGATTATCATGAAATTAATCTGGCTTGCCGCCCGTAGATGCCGATAAGTGATATTTTACAAAATCATGTTTTCAGGGGACGTGGTGAATTGTCCTTGCCAAAATGACAAATAATTCAGGTATCTAACATTTCTAACATATATTGATACCACGATAATACATTGATAATACTGCCTTGTTAAATATACCTTATTGTCAAAGAATGCAGGAAAAATTCTGTTGTCAACGGCCAAAGAAAAAATCGGGATGATCAAGCATGGAATTCCGGAAATTGATCGTCTCCAAAAATATTAAATTCTAAAATTGAGTTATCGTCCTTTTCGCGCCAGACGACTATTGAAAAGGCTACTGATTAATCAGTCTATTTATCAAACACCAGAATATTTTAACTAACTCATTGGACTGCTTGATTAAGCATATAGAAGACACAGTTAGATGTGCATCCATAAAGTTGACTAAACAGAGTCATGAAAATGGATAATTTAAGTTTAAACTTTTCTTAAGATTACATTCAAACTATGTGACAAAATGTTCACCAGTAGACCCTAGGTTTTCACTCTAAGATTACACATTTATTTCCTTGTAATATTGTATCAAACTGAGTTTCAATTAATTTAATAATATTCAAATTCATATGAAATGATTGATTGATTGATTGTTGGTTGCTTTACGCCGCATTAGCACAAAAAGGCTATATCGCGGCGAGAGCTAATATGAAATGAGTGACTGGTGAACAATAATGTTTGTCAAATTCTTGAACCAATGCATGCATATGTCAAAAACTTGTTCATCTGTTCATGATGTTATCAAAAACGGTAATTAATCAATTGCCGTGTTTTGATGCCGTAGTTTACCGATTGTCAACTTATTGTAAACAATAATCAAAGAAGCATGCTGAGCACGTGTATAACATGTACAATAAGGTAATATTTTATTTTAACGACAGATCTATGCGTATAGCGATCGCCGGATTTTTACGAGAAAGGTCACGCTGAGTTCACTGCATACGCATGCATAAAAAAAGTAAATTCTTCTAAATTTGGACAAATTATAGAATTTTCTTGTGAAAAAAGTATATACACATAAGTTTAATATTAAAAACTTGCCAATTGGTTATAAAAAAAACGTATGCATCATTTTTTTAAATTGAAGATTTAAATGACTTTAAGGTTCTTCAAAGGGAATTTAAAAATATATCGGTTTTTACACTACAAAATCTGCTCTGAGTATAGATAAACCGAAGCATCTATCAAAGTGTTAAAGCATGACTGGACCTAGATATATGAAACATGTGAAAGTTATATGTAGTCTTTGTTCCAAAAAAATAACAAACTTTCCTGGATTGTCAATCGATACAATTAATATAACTCAAAACATTGATTATATGAGGGGAGCTTCTCGAACCTCTTTCCCAAGCTAGTTTATTTTTGCATCTTCTGCAGGAATTAAAATAAATAAAAAGCAAAATCATAATCTGAAACTTTTAAATTTTGTGTATATAGGTACATACTCTAAAAATTCTTAAGAACAGGTTTGTCTGTACCCAGAGTGAAATTTTCGGTGAAAATACGGTCCATTTGCTAAAGAGTTAGGATGGACATTAAGTGACATGCCTTTATGATATAATATGCATATGAATGGAACTAGACACTCAAATGTTGTGCTGTTTGACTTTTAATCAGTGTATTACAAGAATTAAAAACAATTTCAATATAGTCTTTATTAGTCACTCTGACATTTCTATTAATATGAATAAATAATTCCGTAGTATACGCCGATGAAACTCTACACCACAACAAAACCCAAACAATATATGGTGGTCAGGATAACACTCCCCACCACAACAAAACCAAATAGATATAGAGTAGTCAAGCCGAAACCTTAAACCACAACAAAACCAAATAGATATAGAGCAGTCAAGCCGAAACCTTAAACCACAATAAAACCAAATAGATATAGAGCAGTCAAGCCGAAACCTTAAACCACAACAAAACCAAATAGACATGCAGTGGTCATGAAGATATCCCCCACAACAAAACCAAATAGATAAAGAGTGGTCTAGATAAAACCCTACACCACTACAAAACCAAATAGACATGAAGTGGTCAAAATAAAGTCACTAACAAAAGACATTTGTCTGTTGTATTTATCTCTTTCCCCAATATAGAGATTACATAATAGTATGAATATTACAAGCTGTAGTAATTTTTAAGCCATTAACATGACATTCAAATGATAGAAATTTAGATTTAAACAACGTACATCATTGACAAAGTTTGGAATGACTATATCAACATTGATTCGAGGTTTTAGTACTCAGTATTCTGTTTTATCAGTTCTCAACAAAAAGACAGAAGATAAGAATCTGGTCTTAAATCATGATGAGATCTCTTTACCGCTTAATGATTAAAACGTGTACCTATTCGTCTGACAATGACCTTATTTTAATCGTTCGTTGTATTAAAACGCTTCCGTGAATTTATGATTCTTCATTAACTACAAGTAAAAAATCAAAATGTGTTTATATAAAGAAATAAATGTAAAGTGTTCGTACTATCAAACACATTTCATGTGATATTGACATCATCGTTAATTCATCTTTTGTTAATCAACTTGATGTTTTGTTTATATGAAAAGTTTCTCGAATACTGTAAGTAATAGATCCCAACTACATCAGACTCATCAGAAGCGTTGTTAGGATCATAACAGTGAATAGGTTTTCAAGTATGTATTTTGTTTGATGTATTTGATTGTGGTTTTTGATACTAGTAATCATGTACAGAATGTTTTTACAGGTCATGGATTCCTCTTTTGATCATTGTGGTGTTTGTACTTCAAGACATGTCTCTAAGCTCTCATGGGTTTGGTGCTCCGACTGCGATGAAGGACTATGCCAAGACTGTACAGAACATCATAGCTTGTCAAAGGCAACAAGAAACCACAAGACTGTTCCGATTGGTGAATATCAAAAGTTGCCATCATTTATCGCGAACATTAATCTGCACTGCGATGAACACGACGAGAAGTATCAATTGTATTGCAAGGAGCACAATTCCATGTTGTGCAGAAAATGCGTCATTTCTGAGAAACATGCAGAATGTAAAGAAATGATTCCCGTTGAAGATGTCATTCAAAATGCTAAAACATCTGTAACCTTTTCAGAAATTGAGTCCTCATTCCAAGAAATAAAAGAAATTCTTAAACTTATCCTCGAGGACAAACAAAAGAATGTGTCTTCACTATCAGATTCCAAAAAGAAACTCGAGTCCGAGATATCAGCGATTCGACGCCAGATAAATCAACACCTTGATCAAATTCAAGACCTTTTCATCGCTGAATTTAACAGAGCTGTGGAAAATGCAACCCAACAAATACAGAGCTTCATTGCATCTTTGAAGAATAACCAAAGGGAAATAGACGAGTGTATAGAAGATGTAGAAAACATAAAGAAATATGCAACAGACATGCAAACATTTTTAGGAATCGATCAATTAGAAAACAAATTGAATAAATCGGAAAACGACATACAGTCTTGGACTGATGGTAAGAGATTGTGTTCCACCGTGGTGTCTTACAATATAAACTCTTTCTTGCAAAACATCTGTTATGACATAACTTCGTTCGGTAAACCTATCATAGATGTTCAACCATGTGAACTATCATTACACAGAAAGAAAGAGGGCCAAGCACAGTTGACGGTAAGTCTAGAACCTAAATCTTCAGTTGAGCATATAACGCTGAAATTAAAAACGCAGTTCAACACTTTATGTACTGAGGTTTCATGCTGTTGTATTTCACCTTGCGGTAAACTTGCGGTGTCAAACTTTGAGCCTTCGTATTTGAATTTGTTTGCACCTGATGGAAAATATGAAAAAGCAATTAAAAACATAATGCCTAATATTAATGATGTTACATATGTCGACAATGAAATTGTTGCGGTCGTATCATATTACGATAAGACTTTCAGCGTTATATGCTCAACTGAAGATTTAGGTTCTAGACTTACCGTCAACTGTGCTTGGCCCTCTTTCTTTCTGTGTAATGATAGTTCACATGGTTGAACATCTATGATAGGTTTACCGAACGAAGTTATGTCATAACAGATGTTTTGCAAGAAAGAGTTTATATTGTAAGACACCACGGTGGAACACAATCTCTTACCATCAGTCCAAGACTGTATGTCGTTTTCCGATTTATTCAATTTGTTTTCTAATTGATCGATTCCTAAAAATGTTTGCATGTCTGTTGCATATTTCTTTATGTTTTCTACATCTTCTATACACTCGTCTATTTCCCTTTGGTTATTCTTCAAAGATGCAATGAAGCTCTGTATTTGTTGGGTTGCATTTTCCACAGCTCTGTTAAATTCAGCGATGAAAAGGTCTTGAATTTGATCAAGGTGTTGATTTATCTGGCGTCGAATCGCTGATATCTCGGACTCGAGTTTCTTTTTGGAATCTGATAGTGAAGACACATTCTTTTGTTTGTCCTCGAGGATAAGTTTAAGAATTTCTTTTATTTCTTGGAATGAGGACTCAATTTCTGAAAAGGTTACAGATGTTTTAGCATTTTGAATGACATCTTCAACGGGAATCATTTCTTTACATTCTGCATGTTTCTCAGAAATGACGCATTTTCTGCACAACATGGAATTGTGCTCCTTGCAATACAATTGATACTTCTCGTCGTGTTCATCGCAGTGCAGATTAATGTTCGCGATAAATGATGGCAACTAGTAAATCTAAAAGCAGGAAAAGCATTCAGAACCATCAATACGAATTCACCTTCCTGTGGCTTAACATACATTGGAGGCAGATTGATAATTTCTCCACTAGGAGGACGATTGAAGGAGGTTGGTCTAAATGATACAACGGACATTTGTATTGGCAGTCAACAAGGTCAAGTAGTGCCTTCATATGTTGCATCATTAGGCGATAAAATATATTCTTCAAAGCAAGATAGAAATACAGTAGTCTGTCATCACAGAAATGGTGATTTACTATGGACTTTTACAAACGAAACGGTTATAAAAGGAAACAGATGTATTACAGTAGATGAACATGGAAATCTTTTTGTCGTCGGAAAGAATTCACAAAATGTCATTATAATAGCCTCAGACGGCACAAAGCATAAACAACTCCTGTCAGAAAAAGACTTGTGTGGTGTTCCGTGGGCAATAGACTACAATAGCGAATTAAAATCTTTGCTTGTAGCAAACGAAAAAGATGGTCAAGCATTTTTGTACACTGTTAACTACTCGTAGATATATTCTCAGCTGTTAATCTAAACTATTTTACTCGAAAACTAATTAATTTGATTATAAATATGTCATTCAAATGCAATTCATTAACTTTTCGTCAGTGTTTTTTTCGAACACACAATGAATGTCGCTGCAGTTAGACGTAGCGATCGAGCATTCCATTGCCTATGGCTTCGTCGATCTTCAAAAATCAACAACTTTCATGGATTTGTACGAAACTTAACCGTAGCTTTGTGTATTTTCAATATTGTTCAACATTATACTGATAAAGGATATTACTTAGCTGATTTATTGTGCAGTTGATATATAGATATAAGGTATAAGTCTCTATGTTTACAAACATCAACCTACATGGAATTATACGAAACTTGAATAGATGCGTCATCACGAGACAGTTTTCGAAGTAAAATAATGAAAATATTTTGGTATTTTACTGATGAATACAATTCGTGTTTTGATGGCAGATGACACTTAGATGTAGACATCAACAACTCTGTCAACCCTTTATAGAATTACTTAGATTCTAACAAAAGATGCATTACAATACATAGATAATACCTAAATAAAAGTTATAAAAAACTTTTGCTTTTTTTCAGTACTGTATTAATGGTATTTAACATGTTTTATTCGTAAATAAACTCATCATAGATAACAGGACTAAATTTAGTTTATACGCCAGACACGCGTTTTGTCTACAAAAGACTCATCAGTGACGCTCGAATCCAAAAAAGTTAAAAAGACCAAATAAAGAACGAAGTTGAAGAGCATTGAGAACCAAAATTATGTGTACACAAGTTTGATAATGAAAACTATCCATTTTGTTTTAAAAAAATAAACATATGCATCATTTTTTTAATTTAAAAATTTAATGTTAATAGGTTTCATATCACTTTAAGATTTACCTATCTACATTTTGTTACTTGCATGATCAGCAACACGACGGTTGTCACATCTAAAGAAAGATCTGCTTTCCGGAACACTTAAGATCAATACGGGTTTTTTTTCATGGGGTTTGTTTTGCTCAATCTTAAACTTTCTATTTTTTGTTTAATTGACTGTTATTTTTCTTTAATTTTTGAAGTCTTTGTTAACGTCTAAATATGTAAAGCTATTAAGGCAGAAAGTCCGAGAGTATTATTGTCTTTATTATAATGACCTAGTACTTTTTCATTAAATACTATCACATATAATAGTATTGCCTAATAGAGAGTCTAAACACATTGTAAATTTTGAATCAAGGAAGTATTTGTGTTTCTGTTAGGGAAGAAGACAATGTATTTGCTTTTACATTTTCTTAGGTTAAACAGTGCAACATTGTGATATTGAAGAGTGGGGGAAGTGCCGATTTTAAGTCTTCTAGGGGCATTCTTTTCGTCTGACTACTCTATATTTATAATATTTTGTAGTGGTATCACCTCCGACCTGGTGGTATCAAGTATCATATTCTAACCTATCGTACGTCCCGAAATCCTAAATATATGTAAGAAAAATCCAATCTAATAAGTGTCGTATCATGCTCGATTATAATTGTTCGAAGTTCCACGAGTATTATTTAAATATATCAAAATAAAGGATCCCTAAAACGAGTCTTACGTATGATCGGTCAATTTGTAAAAAAGCTCTTCTAAGCGAACAAAATCCATACCGTACTTGTATAATACATCTGTTTTAAGCCCACGGTTTGACAAGTGAAATCAGCGGTCTTATCTATACAACAATTAATTTCAAACAAAAATGACAAACATCAACCTACAGGTCCAGCTAATATATTGGTTTGTGCTCCTGGCTTCAAACATTCAGATAGAGAATGTGGTACATTCTAGATAGCTGGTGTTGAATGGATTCCCCCATTCACAGAGGTACCCATTGTATGTTAGATGTGTACGGATTGAGTGTTTAGTCTTAGAGGCATGATTTTTTTATTAGTTGTTAGTGGCTTTGAACTAGCTGTCAGATAACTGCGAGTACTCTCAGATCTGTTCATTGTGTCTTTTTGTGTCGGGATGTATACATGTAAGTACCCGGCCACGTCCACTTTTATTTTTTGTCTAACTGATGAGTTAAACCTTTTTCAACTGATTTTTATAGTTCGTTTCTTATGTTGTACTGTTATACCACTGTCCCAGGTTAGGGGGAGGGTTGGGATCCCGCTAACATGTTTAACCCCGACAAATTATTGATGTATGTGCCTGTCCCAAGTCAGGAGCCTGTAATTCAGTGGTTGTCGTTTGTTTATGTGTTACATATTTGTTTTTCGTTCATTTTTTTACATAAATAAGGCCGTTAGTTTTCTCGTTTGAATTGTTTTACATTGTCTTATCGGGGCCTTTTATAGCTGACTATGCGATATGGGCTTTGCTCATTGTTGAAGGCTGTACGGTGACCTATAGTTGTTAATGTTTGTGTCATTTTGGTCTTTTGTGGAAAGTTATCTCATTGGCAATCATACCACATCTTCTTTTTTATACCTATATTATGCTTTCCCAATTTAAGAAAATGAATATTGTGGTTGCAGGTTTTCACTTACGTGAGCAACACGACGGATGCCTCATGTGAATCAGGATCTTCTTACCCTTCCGGAGCACTTGGTATTAGCCAATTATTTTGTGTATTTCGTTTGGTGTCAAGAACTTATTTGTCTGTTGCCTGTTGTCTTTTTCAACCATGACGTTGTCGGTTTGATTTTTCTACTTTTTGAGTTTGAATTTTCGTTTGATTTCTTACGCCTCTATTTTACGATACATAAAAATCTTATTTAAACATTATTCTATTTAAATATGATTGAATAGATTTTTATTGGCTTTGAAAAAAGTCCTTGATATTATTTTTATTCTTGAATATTTTTTGGATTACTTTATTGTGCTATATGAAGATTGAAAAGAACATAAAGGTATTATCTCAGAATGATATGAATAATTTTTAACATAACTATAGTAAAATTGAGAATGGAAATGGGAAATGTGTCAAATGCCAACAAACCGACCAAAGAGCAGGAAACAGCCGAAGGCCACCAATGAGTCTTCAATACAGCGAAAAGGTTATCTTTTCCTGAGGTAGAAAAGCCTTAGTATTTCAAAAGTACATAGTTTTGTTAACAGTTTTGTTAACAGTTAATTTTATAACTATGACCATCACAGTGTGGGAACGGAACTGTACGGTTTTCTAATAATTTTGTTATTCGGGAGACTGTCAAGCGGTGCTCCGACCTTTTCAAAATAACAAGTTGCTTGATGGAAACTTTGACGAACTCTTATGTTCCTATATAACGTTTCCGCTTCAAGTTTTGATAGCTAAAACATTATTTATGTAAATATGAACCCATAAAATTAAAAGAAAGATACATGCATCAAAACGTTTTCCTTAGGATGGTGGAGCTCCGTGTTAAACGATCAAAATTGTCACACAACAGCGATCAAAAATGTCAAATAAACATCGAAAAATCAATATTTGCTACCTGAATTTTCACATGTACCTTTTCTGATATATAGTCTTACCTGTCTGAAAGTTTCAAAGCCATTGTCCCAGTAGAAATCCAAATATATTCATTTTCTCCATGTCGGATATTTTTAATGACTGTACAATCGCTTGTAAGTTTACTGTAATATCACTCGGAGCCTTCCTGTACAATCGCTTGGAGCTTTCCTGTAGAATTGATTGGCCAAATTTATTAAATGCATTGCATAAGCATTGCATATGCATTACATTGGTTGTTTCTTGTTGTCCTATTATATTCGTCTTTGGTATTTGAAGTGAAAATAAACACAAAACCAGTCATTTTGACAATGAAGATTCTATCAAGCAACCCTTTTAAGGTGACTATATCAGAGACAAAATCAAAATATGTACAATAGACATAGAAAAGAAGATGTGGCATGATTGCCAAAGAGACAACTTTTCACAAGAGACCAAAATGACACAGAAATGGTTACTGTACGGTCGTCAACAATAAGCAAAGCCCATATCGCATAGTCAGCTATAAAATGCCCCGAAATATCACGACATCGGGAAACTAACAGCTTATTCATTTACAAAAAATGAACGAAAAACAAATATGTAACACATAAACAAACAACCACTGAATAAGTATACAAGACAAAAAGAAAAGGACAGTACAAAATATGTTAAGAATCTAATCTAAAATAAAAATGAGAATAATCCTCGTATAAAATAAATATTTATATATAAATACCGAAAAAGGTGACTAGATTCTCTGGAAGGGTTATAAGCATATTTTGAATTTTACTTAATATATTTTTTTACCAGCAATTTAAAAAGATAATGAATACATATTTGAACAATACAACAAAGAATTTTTTATCACAGGATCAGGATATTGTAACTTGATATGTACCATAGTTTGTTTGATTTGCCATTGCAAAAGTGTGAGG
Organism: Mytilus edulis; assembly: GCF_963676685.1. Classification (NCBI taxonomy): domain Eukaryota; kingdom Metazoa; phylum Mollusca; class Bivalvia; order Mytilida; family Mytilidae; genus Mytilus; species Mytilus edulis. The sequence continues at coordinate 72,078,734 of NC_092350.1, read as the reverse complement.
GTATTGACACATACACCACAGTTCCATATCGACCCTCTGATTGGTTTACCAGAAGATTGAAAATGGTCATGTGGTGTACGTTAGATACCTCACACTTTTAGCCAGAAACTACAATGTAACACATGTTCTTTCATGTGATATAAGTTGAGAACTTCGACAAATCCTTTTTAACTTTTTTGGATTTGAGCGTCACTGATGAGTCCTTTGTAGACGAAACGCGCGTCTGGCGTAAATACAAAATTTATAAGTCCTGGTATCTATGATGAGTTTATTTACCAAAATAAAAAAGTGATTGGCTATGTGTAGATACATCATAGAAAGAACTAATTTGCACTCGAAATCAGAGCTTTCTCGTGAAATTTAGCCCCTTCTTTTGTGTATCTACACATACCCAACACTTTTAAATTTGGAAACTATAACAAGGAATTCGAACCACTAATCCAAGAAAAGACACGTATATGTCAATAAACATGATTTTAAAATAAGAAGATGTGGTATAATTTCAAATGAGATGTCGGTTTACTACAAGCTATAGCTATTGGTAGAAAAGCTCGAGTAAAATAAAATGTTATCAAGAATGGGAGAGGACTTGTTATCTGAAAGACAGAGAAAACACAAAATCCATTTACCATGATTTTTTTTATATCAATGTCACGATTCAGGAACTTTTCAATATTCCCAACTATAGCATCCGACAAACGAACGAAACAGTTGGTTTTTTTTTATCAACATTTTATCAAACCACATTTATATCTTCAATATAAAAATAAGAAGATGTGATATGATTGTCAAAGTTCAAAAAATAAATGGATTTAAACAATTATAGTCGGCTATAAAAGGTCCCGACATGAAAAATAAAAATCAATATCTTTTGAATTTAACTGACGACCTAATTATAATAAAACAATTTACTAAAAACATATATGACACACATGAACAAACGACAACCACTGAACTACGAGCTCTTGACTTGAAACAGGTACATAAAGAATTTGGCAGGGTTAAAAATGTTCAGACAGGTAAGGCTACATATCAGAAAACGTACATGTGAAAATTCAGGTAGCAAACATTGATTTTTCGATGTTTATTTGACATTTTTGATCGCTGTTGTGTGACAATTTTGATCGTTTTACACGGAGCTCCACCATTCTACGGAAAACGTTTCGATGCATTTATCTTTCTTATTATTTTATTAGTTCATATTTACGTAAAAAATGTTTTAGCTGTCAAAACTTGAAGCAGAAAAGTTATATAGTAACATAAGAGTTCATCAAATTTTCCATCAAGCAACTTGTTATTTTGCAAATGTCGGAGCCCCGCTTGACAGTCTCCCGAATGACCAAATTAGCAGAAAACCGTACACTGTCAGTTCCGTTCCCACACTGTGACCATACCAATGATAATTCATGTCAACACAGTGTGAACACAGAGCCAAGGTTGACAATGCCTTTTCGAGGGGTTCCAATCTGCTCTATCACCCTCTCAGCTATGTGTTATTTAATTTATTATACTGAATCATTATTGGCTTTTACAGATTATTTTTATTTTAAAAGTATTTCCTATGACGTCACGTTCATAAGTCAAGCAAGATGTTTTATTTTATTTATTTTAACAGTCGATAATAAAATCTGAGCCAAAACGTAGAACTTAAGCATTGTATTTAATTCCTTGATGTAAATTCAATTCATTGTTCTTTGAATTATCGATTTCTGATTGGTGTAGACGAGAGGGTAACATTAAAAAAAATGTCACCCGCTCAGCCATGTGATAGAGTAAATTGACACCCTCGTCTTAGCCAATCAAAATATGGCATATTGACGTGAAGTATAATAAAATCAAAAATCGATTTATTTAACCTATCTTGCGGTTAGCCATTTGCTTTAATTTCCTCATGATAACAGAAATAAGGCTTACTATTTACTTCCAATGACGAAGTGTTGATTTTAAATTTGGTGACATCTACTAGTTTCTTTTCTTATGTTTGACCGCATTTAAGGTATGTAAAAAAAATCACTGATTAAAGTATTTAATTCATTGTACAGGGCATACAACATATCAAAATACATGAACAGTTGAATAGTTGGTTCAAATTCGACAGAACTATATCAACAAACGGTTGGTTTTCAACTCAGAATGTACTCGATGCACTTGTGCAACTGAGAAGTCTGTAAGCCTAGAAAATATGTTATCTTTTTCTATTTTAAGATTAAATTTTTGGCTCACCTGATCCAAAGGGTCAGCCAGCTTTTCACATCAGTTGCTGTCAGTCGTCGTCGTCCATTAACAGAATCAGTATTGGGATATTTAGTGTTAAAAAGTACTCTCTAAAAAACGTTATGGCTCTTTACTGATGAAATTTACAACGTCAATCGCCTTATTATCGCGATAAGTATAATTGAATTTTTGAATTGCAAGACATCATCAGAAAGATAAAATCTACAAACAAGTCTACAAGGCCGAAATGTTGATCACTTTCTATAAGAAGATATAGCCCATAAGATACAATTATTACCGCGGTATCTATATGCAGAGACAAAATGACATAGATGTAAGCATTTAATTATCACCAGTGGCTTCAACAATTATTAAACCGATCAAATAAAGTAATTAACATTTAATAAGATCCCGACAGACAAAAGGAACAACAATTCCAAAGAGAAAAAATACTGATAAACAATATGTTTGTCTGTTCTCATTGTGTACGATGTTGCCTGGATATTTTAGGAGTAAACAACATCATGACAATGGCATACAAAAACCAAACGCTCAAATCCAAATATTTGAAATCCAAGGATATATACAGACAGAAAACGTTGAAGAGTTTCTGTATGATTTCAAAATTTAATAAAAAAAAATGTATGTATACTTTGACAACATAGCCTTTTTATTCTTAAAGTTTGGCCAAATTTGCAATGAATGATAATCATATGTTGTTAAAAGAACAACGTTTACTTGGAAGTAATTGTGTTTGTCCCTTTGTTGTTTATTTTAGTGTGAACATAATTTGACATTGTATTCAACAGTGGACTGCAATATCAAATACATATTAGCATTTATTATACATGTTATAGTCGATTTAAAATGTGTATCATTACATGATGAATAGCGTTCATCTGTATTTTCCACTTACCAACTCGATTTGCACGTGGTATGTTCCATAGAATGGCAATCAATATAAGAGTGAATGCCAGAGCTGCCGTGAATACGAAAAAGACTAAAGGGTTTTATTCTAGTCATAGTTGATATCCTACATTGAACATGGGTAACATCCTGTGAATAGATCAAGTGGGTTTTAGGTTAAATGTATCAAAGGTCAATGTGCGTCACTGTTTGACTTTGATGAAAGATGTTCGTTGTTGTTCTGTGGTTTGCATGTTGTGTAGACTATCAAATTATTTCTTTGAACGATTCTCTGTGATGAGTGTTCTGGTGTGTGTTTGTGCTGTATTTCTGTCACGTAGTGTTGTCATTTAAGTTATATTTTGTAACATTGTCATTTCAAATGGGAGGTTTGGCTAGCCATAGAACAAGATTCATCCCACCATTTTTTTTTTATTCAAATGCACTGTACCAATTCAGGAATATGGCAGTTGTTTATATCAAATAGTTTGTTTCTATGTATGTTGGCTTTTAAATAAAATAATACCAAAAATCGGACAAGCGTTCAGAGCTCTGCAAGAGAAAAATACATTCCTTTCTTTACAAGTAATTTTTCAAAAATATATCGTGTGTGTAGTGTCATTCGAGTCATCAAGATGATTAAGGTTAGATAAACAATGTTTTCCTTGGTAAAAACAAATCTAACAGTACACGCTTTCACAAAAAGTTTGTTATTATACAAAATGAAACGCTTTCGTCGAGGAAACGTGTCCTATCTATTGATTTATTTTGCCTTTTATATTTGACAAGTATAAGTTTAGACATCATGGATATATAAAGCTTTGTAACTCTGAAAAAAACGTGAATTTACCTTCGGAAAGACTTCAAGGTCTAATTGAAAAGTATGTGTAAGAAACTAAGACTAAAAGGATGATTACAGATCATTCAACATGTTTACATATATATCCGTATCTTGCTGATTTGTGTTCTTATTTAAAACATATATGTATGAGCTGACTTTTATCGGTTGAGAACTTTATGTAAGTTTTAATATAGATCAATAGATTCTAATATTTTGCTTTTTCAGGTCATGACGACTTCTCTTGAAAATTGTGGCATTTGTACTTTACGACACATATCTAAGCTGCCCGTGGTTTGGTGCTCAGATTGTGATGAAGGTTTATGCCAAGACTGCAGAGAACACCATAGTCTCCTAAAGGCAACACGAAACGATAACATTATTCCAATTGCTGAATACCAAAAATTACCATCCTTTATTGCAAATATTAAATTGCACTGCAGTGAACATGATGAAAAATATTTGTTGTTTTGCAAAAAGCACAACCAACTTTTATGCGGAAAATGCGTCATTTCTGTAATCCACAAGGAATGTAAAGAAATATTTTCTGTTGAAGATGTGGTTCAAAATGCTAAGATATCTGTTGCCTTTACAGAAATCGAATCATCACTTCATGAACTTCAACAGAACGTCAGCCCTATTCTCAAAGACAGACAGAAGAATTTATCTTCAATATCTACTTCAAAAGAGAAAATCGAATCCGAGATATTAGCACTTCGAAAGCATATAGATTCTCACCTTGATAAAATGCAAGACCATGTTTTAGCCGAACTGAACACAACTGTGGAAAATTCAACCAAACAAATGCAAGGCTTCATTGCGTCTCTGAATAAAAACCAAAATGAAATTAACGAGTGCATAAAAGACGTAGAAAACATAAAGAAACATGCAACAGGTATGCAAACATTTTTAGGAATTTCTCATTTAGAAAGAATAATAAATAAAACAGAAAATGACCTGCAGACTTGGATTAAAGGTGATAGTTTTGTTCACACCGTAGTCTCTTGTCAATTAAACACATCATTACAAAATATCAGTAAAGAAATAAATACATTCGGAAAAACTATTATAGAAATTCGACCATGTGAACTGCCATTACAAAAAAAGAAAGCGGGACAAGCGCAATCATTGAAAACAAACGTCGAGCATAAAATTCATGTTGAGCATATATCATTGGATTTGAAAACGGAAATAAGTACGACAGCTTTCAATGTGTCAGGCTGTGACATATTTCCTAGTGGGAATTTCGTTATATCAAACTTTGACCCTTCTTATTTGTTATTTTTTACACCCCAAGGAAACATTGATAAAAAAATCACCAATATTATGCCGAATATATATGATGTTGCATGCATCAACAACGAAACTGTGGCCACAATATCATATACTGAGAGGAACATCAAATTACTGAGTGTAAAATCGGGGAAGGTATTCAGAAGCATTGAAACTAGTTTTTCGTCGCGTAGCTTAACTTATTTCGGAGGTAAATTTATAGTTTGTCCTGATAAAGGACAAATACAGGAAGTCAGTTTAGTGGATGATAGGATAAATATAATTGACAATAATCTGGTCTCAACTTGTGTGGCTTCATCAGGCAATAATCTATTCTCTAAAAAAAGAGCTACGAATACGATAGTCTGCCATAATAAAATTGGAGATATTCTATGGACCTTTTTAAACGAAACCGTTCTGACGGGACCTAGTGGCATAGCTGCAGATTAACATGGGAATATTTTTGTCGTCGGGGGCAAATCAAAGAACGTAGTTGCGATAACTTCGGATGGATCAACGCACAAAATACTCCTGTCAGAAAAAGACTTGTGTAATTCACCCAGGGCAGTCTGCTATAACAGTAAATTTAAATATTTGCTTGTTGCTAACGAAACTGACGGGCACGCATTTTTGTATAGTGTAAATTACGAATAACTGTATTTTATGTTTTTATATTATGTAAAGCAAAACTGATTTCAAAGGCACAAATAATATCCTATTTTCTTGGTTATAAATTCGCACAAATTCGTTTTTTATTTTGATACATGAACATGATGAATGTTGATAAATTGCATTTTAAACCGGCGTACATCATGAAATAACGTTGATGACGTCATGGTCACATAACAAAATTCTGTCAACGATATGATAAACAAAACGACGTCAGCCAATCAGAAGACGCGTTACATCCAAAATTAAATTATTTGTGAATGAACCAAACGTGTGGTCATTTTTTAAAGTTATATATTTTTTTGTCATTAAATTGCACATGTGTCTTTTACAATTTAAGGACCATTTAAAGTTATTGTTTAACAATGACTAGACGCTCACATATTTTTATACTAGACAACGGTTAATTGCTATCCAATATCAATTTGTGTGCAATTATTTTATTTGTATCAACCTCTATAATCAAGATTTATTTACATCATATGTAACAATATTTGTTTAAATTTTTAACTTAACCACTCGAATATAGAAAAGGTCAACACTAATCTCACTATCTTGACGCGACTCCAGTTCCATAAATTATCATGTACCTATGTACATGTAGCTTCTCAATTAACCGTCCTATGGCCAAAACCCGAAAAACAAACCATTTTCCGGTACCACGATTTCCCGAGAAATACAAGAAAAACATTATATACCCAAAACAAACTGATAAATCCCGAGAAAAAGACTTTTTATGGTGTTATGTTACGTTTTATAGTGTTATACTACTTTTTAACAATATTAAAGATTATTAATTAAAGATATTACTCGTTAATTATCATGTGGTCTATGGACGCAAAATATAATGAGACTTTCCAAGACTGTTTTTGCGTGTTTGCAGGATGATTGGCTTTGGTAGTCACATCCCATACGCATATTTAACGAAGGGTTCTGATAAATCTAATGGCCGGTTGGTACATCGCATTCCAAACAGATAAACCGTACTCTGTAAAATCATCGTTCTCCGAAACTACAAGAGTCTAACAAATTATAATCTTGTAATAGATTCAAGTTACTGTCCGTTTTTGTCATCTGCAATAAAACTTTAATTTTGAAACCAAGTGCCGCTATTTAATGACATTACATCATTTGAATACTCGTATGTGTATCCTTTAAAATTTTAATTTATAAATTTTTATTTTGCATTTTTTTTTTGCATGCCGAATTGATGTGCACGCAACTGCGTGTTGGCGTATAGGGAGCTACGCGCCTGATTAAGAACCCAAAATTCCAAAATTTGTGCCAAATACAGCTTAAGTAATCTATGCTGTGGACAATAATGCGCATATTGTAAAAAATTAAAAAAAAGGAAGAATCTGTCAATAGTACACGGAAGCACTATCATTTGCTTAGTTCATAAGTTCAGAGAAACATTAAATTGGGATCAAAAATCTAATTTGGCGTTTGAATTAGAAAGATCATATCATAGGGAACCTGTGTACTAAGTTTCAAGTTGAACTTCAACTTCATCAAAAAACTATTTTGACCAAAAACTTTAACCTGAAATTCGCATTATCATTATTTATGTTCAGTGTTCCGTGAAATTGGGGTCAAAAATCTAATTTGGAATTTAAATTAGAAAGATTATATCATAGGGAGCATGCGTACTAAGTTTAAAAATGATTGGACCTTAACCAACAACTTTAACCTGAACTGGGACAATCGGACGCAAAGACCAGAAAACAGTATGCCCCTCTACTCTCTACTATGTCTGGCATAAAAAGAACAGTAGACGTAACGTCAGATATTGCTACCATAAAGTGTAACAGAAACATTACGTTAAATTGGAACAGTGAGCCAATAATTAGGCAGCATAATTATGACATATTTTGACGAATAGAATCCAAAGTGAGTTTGGTTAACAATAAGATGTGGCATGAATGCTACCGATACATCTTACCACATGAGAACAAATGACATATAAAGTTAACGCCAAACAGCCTTCAACCATGAGTAAAACCATATCGGAATAGTCAGCTATAAAAGTCCCCCAAATAAAAAATGTAAAACAATTCAAACAGGAAAACAACGGCTTGGTGTATGTACAAAATGAACGAAAAACAAATCTGATATATAACAAACCACAACCACTTAATTATAGTTTTAGTAAGGACAGGCACATGTTAGCTGGTTAGTAAAATACTAATACTCCTGTAGTTTCTGAGCTTGTGCCGGGTTTTTTTTTTTACAAGTGATGAGATAAGTTTAATTTGTCCATTCAGTTATTATTATAATAATTACTGTAGCTATGGGTACTATCATAACTAGCACTCCCGTCTCTAAGCTCGACTACAGAGTCACCAGTCCTGACTTGTAAAAATGCCATTGACCTATGAAAATCCTCTCTTCACGCCAATAGAATCAAACAAAAGATGTAAAATTTTCGAAATAAAAACAGCTTTAGGCACTTAGATTCAAAAGATAAACTTATTCACTCCAGTTCAGACCTTTAGTCTCTTTTCACTTTATTAACAACAGGGTTAGACAATAACCAATTTATACCTCGACATTTATTGTATAGATATCTATGGTGTTGAAAACAAATATAACCTCTAAATGTCTTGAAAGTGTGGTTTGGGTTCTTATGTGTTTGTTTATCAGTAAGACTTATGTAAAAAAAAAATGCATGACACAAAACCAGGTTCAACCCACCATTTTCTTTTTATTAAAATGTCCTGTACCAAGTCAGAAAAATGGCCATTGTTATATTATAGTTCGTTTCTTTGTGTGTTACATTTTAATGTTGTGTTTCTGTTGTGTCGTAGTTATCCTCTTATATTTGATGTGTTTCCCTCAGTTTTTAGTTTGTAACCCGGATTTGTTTTATTCTCTATTGGTTTATAAATTTCGAACAGCGGTATAATACTGTTGCCTTTATTTATATTGTAATAGAATAGGAATGGTCAATAGATCTGGTGGAACATATATTTTGTACAGTTGACTATTATTATTTTTTGCTCTGTAGATTTTATTTCATTATCCTCATTTTCTGTGATAAAAGCACGTTTTTGTATTTGAAACCCAAAACATTCATCAAATCCATCGATTTGCTCAACATGAACTACTAAGTAGTGGATAAATTAGGCAAACACATGAACAGGACACAGACAATGTCTACCCACATATTCAGTGTAAACCAAACTCTGTTTGACAAACAAAATGTCAGACAAAACATCGCTCTGAGAAATTTTAGTTGAACATAGAATAGAAAATGTTGATTTTCGACATTTATTGTATAGAAATCTATGGTGTTGAAAACAATATAACCTCTAAATGTCTTGATTGTGTGGTTTGGGTTGTCTTGTGTTTGTTTATTATTAAGACTTGTATTGTAATAGAATAGGAATGGTCAATAAATCTGGTGGAACATATATTTTGTACAATTGACTGTCTTGTTACATTTTTTCGCTCTGTAGATTTTATTTCATTCTCTTCACCTTCAATGAAAATGCATGCTTTTGTATTGGAAACCCAAAATATTCATCAAATCCATCGATTTGCTCAACATGAACTACTAAGTGGTGAGAACTGATTCATCGTGGTTTAATTCATTTCTGTAGGAAATTGTAGTGATACTCAATGGATTAATTAGGTAGACACATGAACAGGGCACCAACAATGTCTACCCACAATTGTGAGACAACAACAAATAAAGTGATACTTGGCAACAATTCAAAATCATACCTACAGGCATTCAACATTCACTTTCAATGATAGACAAGCATTATTCACACAAACTAAATAAAATAAGTCAAGTTGTAATATGCCTATCTTAAAGGCAGTAATGGCATCTGTGTTAAAAAGTGTAATGTTCATATATACAATTGAACTACAATCTGAATCACAATTTTTTTCCGGATCTGAAGCCACAGGGGACAGAAATGACCTAAGCCAAGAAGATATTATACCATGTATACCTTTTCCATATAAATAAGTCATTGTTTTACTACATTTATTTCTGATGGATGTTAAAAAAAATAAAATATCTTTCCTTGATGGGGTAAAATGCTGAAAAGAAAATTTGTTTAAATACTCTTCAGAATTCATAATCAATGTAGCAATTCATTTTATATCCAATTAATTAAAATCCACTTCTTTTCCTGTGTAAAACTTATCCAGAATAAAGTTGCAACTCCTAACAGAATATCTTCTTCTTTTCCATTTGTAGATTTTCATCTGTTCTGTTTTCCACTGTATGTCTTTGAATAGATGATCTATGATGAGTTGATGAGTTGATTCACATGATGCGATGAGAGTGATGTATTCTATGATGTCTTTTAGTTCAAATGTCACATGTCTAAACAATTAGCTATATACATCAATGAAAACATCTAGAGGTCTGAGAATATTTTTTATAAACACTTTCACGAAGCAGAATAAATTACCATACATAATCTGATAATTAAGGATGAACCTTGTACATGTCTTTTTACCTACAAATAGAGTACAGGAGCCATTTTTAAAATCCATAAATATATATACCATAATTAATTATACTTTACCTTCCCTCTGAAAAAAACCAACATTAGCTCTAGAACACATTTATGTACAAAATAATATTCTATAGGTTAACAAATAATAGATACTACACAACACAAACTTAGCATAAGTTATGATCATCATTAATTAATCTGGCTGCAATTGATTACATATCAATTTATTTTGTTGTTTTTTTAAACTCATTTCAATATTTTCTTAAATCTTATTATCAACGATTGGACATCTAGCCTTGTGGGGATTTTTGGAGTACAAATACTGTAATAAGACTGTAATAAGACTCAGAATTCAACCAATCAGAATGCTGGATTTGGTGATACAACACAATTTTTTTTATAAGAACAAAGTAAAGTTTTATGACAATAGACAATAGTGGTCAATATGGTTCCTTTTCTTTTTAAATCTGTATTTTAATTGAAAGGTATGTGCAGGTAATTTCTGACAAGGACATTAAAATTTGACAAATTTGCAATTGAAAAATCATAGAGGAAGATCAAAACTCTGAAAGTAGATTTTAGTATCAACAATAATTACTTACAAGTCTACTTGTTTGTTATCAATTCATAACAACATGTTTTTTTTTCAAAAAGATAAGACACTGAGGGGGGGGGGGCAATAAACAATCCCTTTTATAAGTCAACACCATGACCAAAAAGACTAACAATAACATAACATTGCACAGAAAACTATAATATTGAAAACCAGGATGACATATTGATTGAATCATAATGCAGCCTGCTTAAATAATGATGCTATACAATCATATAATATATTTAAAGACATATTAACATATGATTCAACTTATAAATTTCCAAAATAATGGCATGGTTATATTTCATATGTTTTCTCTCTTTAAATATATAAAATAGCAATTAAATAAAACATTATAAATTATTAAGAAATACTTGAAATTTTTCATCAAGCCATTATTTTTGAAAAAGTATTTAACCTTATAAACATATCAGGCTAGTTTGGCATGAGCAGGTATTACTTACACAACTACAGTTATACATTATACAAGGCGGATTTCTAATTTCATTAATTTTTACTCTTTTTACAATTTCTGATTGAATTGTAAATTTACGAATAGAAATACTTTTAAAACATACTGAGCATATCATTGAGTCCTTTTCACCCTCTAGTAAATACTATATACTTAATTAACATTTTAGGGGTGGCAATCAGGCAAAATATATATAGAAGTACCAATTTGCTAAAATTAATAAATTCTTCTATGTTGTTCAGATTTAGTTTAACTTTTTTTTTACCAAGACTCTTGAAAAACTTAGTTAATTTTTTTATTTCAAACATTGCAAGATTGATGTGCTAGGTAATGAATACACAATTAATGCTAAAGACATTGTTTAACAGGAACATATCTTAAGTATAATATTCATACAGTTAAACGATTTAATCGCAAATGTCAAACAAGATAACATTGGAATAAAGATATCTCAATTATGTATCACATTAAACACCAATCAACTAATGGTAAATTACTCGATGTCATGGCCATAAATACTCAATATGATACATGCATAAATCAGGGTTGTTTTGGAATCATTTTCTGACTTTCAGTAGGAATGATAAGAAATGCAACATACAGAGGTGGTAAGCATACAAAGAAGCCTCCAATTACCTTTTAAAAATTGGGCAACATTGAACAATCCATTTTGACAAATTGACATTTTTTCATGCAAAGATGTGAACAGCAGTAAAAGGCATACTATAATGGTTTACTTTTATAAATTGTGACTTGGATGGAGAGTTGTCTCATTGGCACTCATACCACATCTTCGTATATATATATATACCAACTGGACAATTGTATAGTATAATCCCTAAGTACCATTAAATAAACTAAGAAACCTTAAAAGCCAAGGCATTAAATAAACATCCACTTAACCATTTTGATAATGATTATTTTGACTAGGTCTTACTATGATTTCAGTTATTGCAATTTCCTAAAATTTTAGTATGATACTTTGACAAGGCTTCTTAATCGATTAAAGAGCTTTGAATAATAGTTCCTAATGGTGCCAATATTTACCACATATGCAAAGATGAGCATTTCAAAGTCAAATTTCAAAATTGTGTTTTAAAAAGAATATTTTCTTTCCTTTCCTCTATTACCAGGATTTTTTTTTTATTTCTTGGTTACAAAGCATTTTAATAATAAATTTCCTAACATGTTAACAAGAGTTTCTTATAATAATATAAATTACAAAGTGAATTTCGTAAGTGTTATGAAATAACAAATACTATTAACAAAATAAAGGACTCAAGTATAGGGGGAGTATCTCTAAGATGAAATTATTGACAAGAAATGCACATAACCAAACAAACTATACAATAATTTGTAGAGCCTTCAGAACTAAATACAGAAAATAAAGAAGAACCTATTTATACATGAAGAAGATTAATTTTCTCTACCAGTTTTATCTTTATGGTAATTATAAAGCTGATAAAAAATTTGGAAAAAAAAATGAATACTCATGTAACATTATTTACAAGTGTTTTAAATCAAACAGCACAAAACAACTGATATCAATAACAAGAACTAAAGTGCAGATCAAAATCCTGGAATTACAAATGCATGTACTAACATATACTGACAATATGTTTTCAAGTAGACACTTTTTGCGATTTTAAAAGATTATTTTCATTAAACTCTTATTGTATTCTTTAATTTATTAGCAATATTACCAGATTACTGAAAACTATAGCAAGTTTAATTTTTAAATGATTTTCCATTCCTAATAAGTAAATATGGTTTGTGTTTTTGTTTTTTCTTACATCCTCTGGAGTTCGGCATTACAAACTTCACTTTTACAATAATGCACTTAGAATTCAGTTTTTGTGTTATACTTTTATGCTACTATATTTGTAAAATAAAACACAAAAAAAGTTAAAATAAGATACCTATACGAAAGTTTGGAGTCTATTAAGTGTATTTTAATTGATAAATTATACAACCCTCAAACAAAATACCAGCCACGAACATATTGTCTATGTTATGAATTCAACTTATTCACACTTACACACAAACCAAGAATCACTGGAACTCTCTCTCACAATTATTTCAATTCACAAATAAAACATTTCTTTCCTGTACAACTATCAAACATTATGCTATTCTTAAATTACAAACTGGTGAGAAAATATGATGATTGTTTCCACTACATCACTGGTGCTAGATATTTATAATAATATGCAGCAAGGATTATAGTTTTTACAACCATCACTTAATACAGTTTTGGCTCTCTAATCTCACATAAATACTTATATCACAAATAAGATGTTATAAGGAACTTCACAATGTGTTAACATCGAAGCATTGTAATCTAAAATCAAGTCAAATGCACATCAGGTTTTAGCCAAGAATTGGTTTTTTTTTCAATTTAGAGGAAGAAAGAGACTCAAATAATATTCAGAATTTCATCATTTGTAAAAAAGTTATACTTATTTAATTAAAATTAACCAAACAATATCTATAATCTATTATAATGGTAAGCTCTTAAATGGCAATTAATTTTTTCATTGTGATATTTTTTTCTACATACAAACTGCTATGTTCAATGCAAAATGAATTTTATATGAAAGCTTCCACTTTCTGATCAATGCACACTGAATAAGTTAACTTTCTCGCTCCATTTGTAAAGAAACACAAGAATGACCTTCCTCTCTTCTATGCTCTCATTGCACATATCATAAAGATGTAATTAAGTCCACTATTAACACAATTCTAAGCTAAATGATTAAAACTCCATATCCAAATAATATTTATGATTGTATATGGATTTTTCAAAATATAACACGTAATTCAGAACTACATACAATCAAAATTATATCATGGGGGAGTTTAATATGAGATGGCTAAAATAGTCTTCGTTTAAATACAACTACTACCATGTAAATGTACAAATAAAAAATAATGTTCTGGGAAAATTGAAAAATTCAAAGAAAAAAAGAAGCATGCAGAAAATAACAGTGGCATAATCTACTGGATTTTTTCTATGAAATACAAGCTCTCTATTATTTACAAGTTTTTCTCAATATAGAATTACACTTTACAGCAATCAATCCTCTTTGAATAAATGAATATATTTTTATTCTACACTTGGTAATCTAAAATGTTAAATCAAGTTAAAGTTAAGTGCCACCAAATGAAATGCCAAATTAAGTTTATTTTTCTGTCGTGAAAACAAAATATTAAAAATATCAATAATACTGTTTTTCGCTTACTCTTTCTCCATAACTTTTCTTTCTCCTTTGTTAAAAAAAAATACCATTCTCTCTCCTTTTATAACCTATTCACACACATTTCCCCCCTAAATCTATTGCACACTTTACCATTACAATCAAAGTATAAATTTCAATGTCATGTATATTTCAGATTGCCCATGGTTCGATTGAGCCTTTTAAATGGGCATGAATATCGTAATCTTAAAATAGCATGGATTTTTTTAAGGACTAGACTCTTAAATATTGCATGTTCACTTATGCAACTTTCTACAAGGAATAATATAAACTTAACAAAATAAAAAAAATTAAGTCATAGATTGCAGAATACTGTGGGCAGCTGAGTGAAATCATGGATGACATAAAATCAATATTGAAAACATATTCCTATTAACTTTGAAAATGTGTTCCATGATTACATAAATCGTACAAGTTTAGGTGATTTTATATGAAATAAGTCCCAATCAACCTAAATTTTAACAACATTTTTTGATTTTTTAAACAAGCAGTATTACAATACATATGTGATTGAATCAAATACATCACCACATAGGAAACTTTCACAAAAGTAACTGTAAAACTTGAATGTGTGTTAATTTCATATTATAGGCATATCAATAAGTTATTTCCATGTATTTCTTACAAGTTCTTCGTGCATCATACATTGAACTATTCTGTTAAAACTAATGTTTCAGGATCACAAGTATTCCCTTACAATTTTATTACCCTCAAAACATGAATATCTAAAACATGCATTCAGTTTCTGATCCCTAAACACATTTTACAAGATGTTAGTTTAGAAACTACACATATGGAGTATTTCGACTTTTATGTTATACAACATTTCAATATATCAATTGGTACATAAACATGTCACTTTAAGGAACATCATGGATTCTGTATTATGATCAAACAATCATAGTGGAGGTATAGCATTTTTCAAAGTACTAATATAAACAAATCAGTTTGGGTACTACTTACCGTCATAAACAAACAATTTTTTAACAAGAGATGTCAATAGTATTTGACTGTCACCTAGTACTGAGAAGCTATCACATTTTAAGGTTTTTAAAGACTTCACATAATCATGAAATATGCCCATTAATTAAAGCACAAGCATGCATATATTTCAACAACATGGGAATTATCTTATAATTATGTTTTTTTATAATACACAAACTAAAGGTCTTGTTAATATAATTATACCAATACAATTATAGGTATGCATTTCCAATTTAGAATCTGTATTATTTTTTATTCTAGCATAACATTTTCTTTGAATATGAAATGTCAAGAAGTCTAACATTTTCATAAGACACATATCGCAAACTTACAAGTTATTGTTGAAATTTTATAAAACACTGTATTGACTAAATTCTACATGTACTGTTCTTCAAAACAATATAAATAAATTTACTTGAGAGTTTGTAATTTTTCAGGAACTCACATAAAATGCATGCATGCATTTAGTTCTGAATTTACAATAATAAGCAACCATACAGAACTCTTTTTTTCTCATTTTTCAGAAAATTCTGTTCTATGACTGGTTTGAACAGCAGTATACTACTGTTGCCTTTATTTGTACTGAATTGTGCAATTTAGAAATGAATTAAACACCTATACAGATATTAAGAATAGGTTAGCCAAAATTATAATCTGGGTTTACATCTTAATACATCAGTTGATTCTGAATGTAATTTTGATGTACCGGTAATACCCAAGTTTACGAATATTTCTGTGACAGAATGGTGCTTAACAGTACATCAAACGATAATAAAGAAGGTTGACAAATTAGCAGCCTGTCCTTTGCCATGCATAATCATTTTACTTGTAAACATAAGTAAGCTGATGTTGAAGTAGGTTTTAAACCATATAAATGCAAGTGAAATACATGTAGCACATTTTAAATATGGTGATCATATGGTGCGATTCTTGCTTAGAATTGTGCCACATCACTTTCATTTGGAAAATACACCTGTCATTCAATTATGATAATATATGATACCAACTTATTTAGGACTGTTCCAAAATTAACTGTAGTAGGGGGTTGGAAGGCACTAAAATTACTAAAAAAAATCAATTTTGCAAAATCTTTTGTAAAATGAAAATTTCATATAATGGTGTGAGGTCTGCCTTCCATGCCCCATGTTTGTTATTTTATTTTGGAACTGTCCTAATCTTACTGCAATAAAATATGGTCAAATGTAAGCCACACTGTCTATTGCAATTTTAAATGTGATGCATAAGCATTTACTTTAAATGCAAAGACATAACTGTATAAATGATAACATATAAAATTTCTACTGATACAATTCCAAGAGCTATTCCAGAATAAGGTTATGAATTTTATCTTCACTGAGGAAGAGGTTGAAGGGTTAGTATGGGATATAACTGAAACAAGAGTGTAAGTGGTGTATTGAACTTTTATAATCGGACTTAACAATAAGGATTTTTCTGGAATAGCCTTTTCCAACATACTTAAAATAATTATTGAATATGGACTTACGTATACCAACAAGTTTCTCACATTAAATTTTTGTTTTCATACTGTTCCATTAACAAACCCTTTAGTGATAAGGCATACAAATACTTCTCTTTACTTTTAATGAAATATCATAATGTATACATAGCGAAATAAATTCATTGAATTTGTGTATTACATCAAAATTATGTTCAGAACGAACTGTTATATTTAGATGTAAACCCACATTATAACATGATTCAAGGCTTATCATTGAAGGATTTTATGGAAGACATTGTACATAATTCTTATGAGACATCACAGCTGATATGGTTTATGTCACTTCCCCCACCCATCATTGGGGACCCCTCTTTTCCAAAAAAATTCAGTATTTAATTTTGTTAAAAAAAGGAATTCAACGTTGGTGATTTTTTAATTGTATTTAAAAGTGAAAGTATTGCACAGAGAGAAAAAAAAATATCTACTCCGTACAGTGGTAGTCAATCAACAGGCCTCTTAGATTTGTTTACTATGTGCCCATTTTAGCCATGGATGGATGAAGTAACATAATCCACAAAAGCTATGATGCTGTAACAACATAAATCAGTGACATCAATTCCTTCAATTTTATTTCATATCTATAAACTATAATTTAAAAGAAATTTGAAGTGTATTTTTTTTTTATCAACAAAATTTAGTATTGAGGGAAACAATGTTTCTACAGTAAAATCAATTCCAAATAATTCATTAACTCTGGAAGAAATTGTATAACTGAACTACTTGATTTATAGTGTATTTATGCTAGATAAAAAAATTTGTCTGTCAGGTGAACCATGAAATCTTTAGTAGCTACTGGTTATCTTTTTGCTACAAATTATTATGTTCCAGTGTTGGGACCCCCTTTTTTGACAATCAATGCTTTTAAAATGGGGACATATGGTTGGAGCCCCTCCCCTTTTTTTCCCCTTTAAAAATGACTGGATTCACCCCTGAATAAGTAATGAAGAAAGCTTTCTTTAATATATTGATGCCATGGTTCATCTAACAGACAACACACTATAGTAAAGAAATTTCCATTAACAATAAGCAATAGCTTTACTTACCTCTAAATATACCATCACATATGCATTACAATGATTTGAAATGGGTCGAAATATAATCAACAGCACCTTTGACCCACTTACCCAAACTCAATAATAATATTTCATTTTCAAATAGCATCAATCATTTCTTCAATTGTGACCCCAATTGTTTTAATCCTTGTACAGAACCTAACTTATTTATCCCAGATCATCACATATCCATAAAGGTTAAATAAGTCCCCAACATGCTAAAAAACCTCAATTTTGGAGTTTCAATTTTGTGACTATCAACATAAAAATTGCACTTTTAATTTGACAGCACCATGTGTAAAATCAACTGAACTTTTCAGAGGAACTTACAAACCCTACCTTTAAATAAACATTGGCAGTCTATGATAAGCACAGAAAATCCAAAAATAATTGGGATAAAAAGTATGGGAGGTGCCTTATGGCAATACATGTTTCAGTTTCATTTATTTTGAATGAAAGTTTAGAAGAATACATGTATGACAAAGTCTTTGTCATGCCAAACAAATCCCAAAATCATTCATAGGAAGAAATAAATTAAGAGGTTCTAAAGCATCATGTAGCTAAGATTATGTGAATGTTTTAGAGAATTTCTCAAGCTCTGCAGGAGCAGTAGGGATTAAAATGGGACAGCCCCATAATTATATAACCCAAACTACAAAAAAAAGCAATATACTGAGAGAAAATGGTTTCTATAATCACATATTGAACCTGAACACAATTTTATGATTTCTACTATTTTTTTACACAATTTATCTATGATTTTAAGAGATAAATAAACTCTCAAATTCAATATGTTACATATTAATTGAGACTGAAAACCATTCCAAAAAAAATTGTGATTCTCTCCTGAATGTGAATTTTATTTTTGTTTCCTAAAATTGAGTTACTTTATTAAACGTTTTGTTTTGCCAAATGCCTTTTTGGTCATCAATTTTTTCCTGGAGTGGTCTTTTAATTTAATGTGAGAAACTCATTATCATCCTTATCTTAATGTATCTACAGCCCTTTCACAATATTTAAGAAAAGCAATATCATTTTCAGAACTAGATGTATCCAATATCTTGCTGATCAAACAAATTGAACTAATTAAGTAAAAAATATGGAATAAACTTTCTTTTGTTTTCTGACACCCTTTTCATATTACAATCTTTTCAGAAAAAGCTGCAGATACTTCTTAAATAACCTGGAAAAAATAGGTATATTAAAGACAATTTAACAAGTACAACAAATAAACAGTTTCAAAAACTTAAAACAAATGTAAATATTTCTAAAAAAAAAATATATATGTTATAAAAAATACTTTATGTAAAAGACTTGTAAAATTTGTCCAAAAAAATAAATATTGCACCAATTACAAAAGAGGCTGAAAGACTCTGGCAAAAATTATACATATTCATGAAAAGGGCAACTGCTTTATGGAATATGGAATAAGACAACATTCTTTTATGGTTATTTTTAACAAAAAACAGAAAAAAACCAAATTCTCTATAATTTTTTTCACTTAAAAAATAAAAGTAAATATGTCTTTTATTTTCAGAAATTTTAACTAAAATTTTAACTAATTTCTATCTTTAATGATTGAATTGTTTTATCATCTTTGTCCCTGATATAACGAATAGCAAATTGTTCTATAAATTCAAAATATTCCATGACTAAAATAAATATGAAAATTAAATTTCAAGTTTTAATTTGCAGTTGCCCAATATTTTTAGAAAGACAATCCGTAACAATACTGAATTTTCAAAATATATTAACAAATTTGTTTCCTAAATAACAAAAAAAAAATCTTCAATTCCAGAGAATTTTTCCTATAACTGTCTGCAAACACAATCTTTTTGAATATTTTGTGCAGAGAGAAAAATTCTTCGATGATATTTTCAAATTCAGGAAATCTGTAAAAGAAATATATATGCATATTTAAGCAACGTCAAGCTTTGAAATTCTTGCTTATGAGTTTCATATAAATTATGCACATATATTATAAATTAAACAACAGAGCATTATAAATATCTAAGTTACTTACCTGTAATCAAATTACTGGATTAGACTGTGCTTCATTTCTTGCTTGTTTGCTAGATTTTAACTGATTCATGTATGACAAATTTTTGTGTATGCGCGTGGTTATGCGATTGGAATTATCCCCATAAAACTAATGAATTACAAAAATACTGAAATTATCTAAGAGCTATTCCGTTAAAATGAATGTGGTAGAAAAAGAAAGGTTTTGTTTTCAGAAATAGGTCATAGAATATTTAAGGCATAAATTTATTTGATGTATGCCAAATCACACAAATTTGTGGTAGTTGGTTTTAAGACAGAAATCCTTTCGTAACCTCCCATATCAATTAAATGGAATAGCCCTTACCCTATTCATTACAAGCTTCTTTCCCAGAAGCAATCATTACCTAAATTAGTGTCGTCTGCTGCTGTATTCTCTTTCCCTTTCCCTGTCACGATCTCGGTCTCTGTCAGATCTGTGTGAGGACCGTGACGATGATTCCTCTGCATAGTGACGATCCCCCCTTTCTCTACTCCTCTCCCTGTATTCTGCTCGATCCCGACTTCTTGATCTGTGACTTCTACTTCTCCTTTCCTTTTCTCTCTCGCGTTCCCTAGATCTTGATCTTCTTGCACTGCTCCTGTTAAATTAAACCATTATAAATCACATAAGCAGAGTAGGTCCGATTACTTTCAATGTAATTGATTAAATTACAATTACTTTGTCATTTGTACAATTAAATTCAATTAATGATTACATCATTTCTGAAAGTGTCTGATTAAATTAATGATTACATTGGCAAAGTAATCATGATTACATCTGATTACAATGAATTTTAAAATATAACCGATTTGAATGATGTGAATGAATTAACGCTTAAAACAACTATAGTACTTTTTAGAAAGGATTTTGTTTTATATATTATAAAATGATAACTTCAAACTTCATCTATTTAATAAACATCAAAAGTTCATGACATACATACATGAACATTGAATCACTGGTCATGACCCATTACACTTTGCCATCATTGATATCTGAATTATTTAGCTTCAATTGAATATAGTTTTATAAAGAGTTTGCTGTTTGTCTACTGACTTCTTACAGACTTTATATGTATTTAAAGGTGCAGTTTATGGAAGTTAAAATATGAATGAAATAAAGTTACCAGTTGAAAACTATGTCAAATTTTAATAGAATTGTTTTATCAAATTGTAAACCAAATACAAGTACTTTAAATCAAAGCATTCATGTCCAGTCCAAGTACAAAATATAAAAAAAAAATGATTATTTTAAACAAGATATTTGTCCAACTTTTAATTTAGTTTGTGCTAATTAGATAAGTTTTCACACGTCTGGTTAATCTTTTATCATATATATTGTCCTACAGCTATATTCAATCAAAAATTGCAATAAAAACAAACCTTAATTGGTTTCCTACCAGTCAATTCAAAGTTGACAAAAATCACAATATTAACAAAAGATTATAATTTAGGGTTAAAGAAAAGTATAACATAATTATTACTTAAATATAACAGTTTTTATACGACCGCAAAAATTTTAATTTTTTGGTCGTATATTGCTATCACGTTGGCGTCGTCGTCGGTGTCGTCGTCCGAATACTTTTAGTTTTCGCACTCTAACTTTTAGTATACTATTAGTATAAGTAAATAGAAATCAATGAAATTTTAACTAAAGGTTTATGACCACAAAAGGAAGGTTGGGATTGATTTTTGGAGTTGAGGTCACAACAGTTTATGAATAAAGGGCCAAAAAGGGGCCCAAATAAGCATTATTTTTGGTTTTTGCACCATAACTTTAGTATAAGTAAATAGAAATCTATGAAATTTTAACACAAGGTTTATGACCACAAAATGAAGGTTTGGGGTTGATTTTAGGAATTTTGGTCCCAACATTTTAGAAATAAGGGGCCAAAAAGGGCCCAAATAAGCATTTTCTTGGTTTTCGCACTATAACTTTAGTTTAAGTGAATAGAAATCTATGAAATTTTGACACAAAGTTTAAGACCACAAAAGGAAGGTTGGGATTGATTTTGGGAGTTTTGGTTCCAACAGTTTAGGAAAAAAGGGCCCAAATAAGCATTATTCTTGGTTTTCGCACAATAACTTTAGTATAAGTAAATAGAAATCAATGAAATTTTAACTAAAGGTTTATGACCACAAAAGGAAGGTTGGGATTGATTTTTGGAGTTGAGGTCACAACAGTTTATGAATTAAGGGCCAAAAAGGGGCCCAAATAAGCATTATTTTTGGTTTTTGCACCATAACTTTAGTATAAGTAAATAGAAATCTATGAAATTTAAACACAAGGTTTATGACCATAAAAGGAAGGTTGGGTTTGATTTTGGGAGTTTTGGTCCTAACAGTTTAGGAATAAGGGGCCCAAAGGGTCCAAAATTGAACTTTGTGTGATTTCATCAAAAATTGAATAATTGGGGTTCTTTGATATGCCGAATCTAACTATGTATGTAGATTCTTAATGTTTGATCCCGTTTTCAAATTGGTCTACATTAAGGTCCAAAGGGTCCAGTTTGATTTTAACAAAAATTGAATCCTTGGGGTTCTTTGATATGCTGAATTTAAAAATGTACTTAGATTTTTAATTATTGGCCTAGTTTTCAAGTTGGTCCAAATGGGTGTCCAAAATTAAACTTTGTTTGATTTCATCAAAAATTGAATAAATGGGTTCTTTGATATGCCAAATCTAACTGTGTATGTAGATTCTTAATTTTTGGTCCAGTTTTCAAATTGGTCTACATTAAGGTCCAAAGGGTCCAAAATTAAACTAAGTTTGATTTTAACAAAAATTAAATTCTTTGGCTTATTTGATATGCTTTATCTAAATATGTTCTTTGATTTTTGATTATGAGCCCAGTTTTCAAGTTGGTCCAAATCAGGATTCCATATCAAGTATTGTGCAATAGCAAGAAATTTTCAATTGCACAGTATTGCACAATAGCAAGAAATATCTAATTGCACAATATTGTGCAATAGCAATTAATTTTCATTTGGAGTTATCTTTCTATGTATAGAATAGTAGTTGATAATATATGTTGGAAATTTGCCAGACATGACTATGATGTCATTTTCTATTTTTATTTGCCAATAACTTTATGTAAATAACTTCATTGGAAATTTGCCAATATAAAATGTTGCTGATGAAGCTTTTTTTCCTTATCTTATCTAAAATGTTTTTAGATAATGTATGTTGGACATTTGCCAGACATGAATATGATGTCATTTTCTATTTTTATTTGCCAATAACTTTATGTAAATAACTTCATTGGAAATTTGCCAATATAAAATGTTGCTGATGAAGTTTTTTTTATTGTTTTATACAATAAACAATGTATATTCACTTTTACAACCAACCAATCTTTACCATTCAGTGATAACAAGCACTTTATTTTACATTTTAATATTTTATGATGTATTTAAAAGAGTAGTTATTGTTGCAAACTCCATTAGAAATTTGAATTGATATCAGTTTTGAAAAAAGGGAAAGGGGGATGTGAAAAAAAAGGGGGGGTTTAAATTTTTCTTATTTCAGATTTCATAAATAAAAAGAAAATTTCTTCAAACATTTTTTGAGAGGATTAATATTCAACAGCATAGTGAATTGCTCAAAGGCAAAAAAAAACTTTTAAGTTCATTAGACCACATTCATTCTGTGTCAGAAACCTATGCTGTGTCAACTATTTAATTTTAGATTTAAAAAGTTTTGAAGAAGAAATCTTTAATTGATTTGTAAAATCTTGACATTTGTTTTGTGTATAAAAAAAACATGTAATGTCAAAAATTTGATCACAATCCAAATTCAGAGCTGTATCACGCTTGAATGTTTTGTTCATACTTGCCCCAACTGTTCAGGGTTCGACCTCTGCGGTCGTATAAAGCTGTGCCCTGCAGAGCACCTGGTTATCAAATATATATATATGAACATCTTTAAATTGTGAATAAATGTACAATAACTTTTACTGAGGCCAGAGACATAAAATTGTAAGGCTAATGATGACTTTTCAACACATCATTTTGACCAAACATGTGTCCCAATCCCATTAAATACACATCCCTTAAATATTTTAATGTATGCTGATGATGTAGTTCTTTTATCATCATCAGAGCAAGGACTTCAAAATTGTGTTAACAAATTAAATAAATTTACAGTTGATTATAAAATGACAGTTAACACAAAAAAGACCAAGGTTCTTGTATTTAACAAATCAGGAAGACTTAAAAATATTAAAATATCATTAGGAAACCAGACTTTAGAATGTGTACAGAACTACACATACTTAGGTATAAATTTTTCATCATCTGGGAGTTTCCAAATAGCAAAGAAAGAACTTTATAACAAAGGAATGAAAGCATATTTCAAATTAAGGAAGACCTTTTCAGTGGAAAGCCCAAAACCTAGTATTTTATTACACATCTATAACCATACAATCCGACCAATCTTGTTGTATGGATCTGAAATTTGGAGTTATGTGACATAAGTACATCAAAATTTTTCATTAATTACAATTAATTGGAAATCTATGCCAATTAACCTGAGAATTTGTGCCTCTTGAACTTTTAACGTCACAAAACAATATCTTTTCCATTGTGGCTTCAGAGATGAAGACATCAAAAATTTACAAGAACCTTTGTGATGTCCAGTAATGGCGGACAAATTAATAAGGAAAAGGATAATGATAACGTACATCTGATTCAGACACTGTAATATCAATCGAGACCTCTTTTTTTATGTTAAATACAACTGAAAATTTTCAATTTCTTACTTTGATCCATATGACTTCTCTTCTATACCATGAAGTGTGTCTTGTAGAGAGCTGATTAGAATTTTACATCGATCGTCACTCGCAATCTTTGACTGTTTAATCAGAGAGATGGCCGTCACTAATGTCTCTATTGCACTTGCAAATTCTCCTGTGTAAAGAGCAATAGATAAGTTCTTAGAATAATTCATTGATCTTATTGAAAAAGGATAATAAACCTACATACATTTTAATGAAAAAGCTTTCATTTCCAAGTCTGCAACAGAGAAATATTTTGAGATACTTGTAGTTCAACTCAAATTAATACCAGAAGTTTGACAGACCAAGGGACAAAACTCTTGTCTACTTTAAATCCTTACTTTACACACAACGTTAATGTATGATTATGGTTGATAGTTTTTATAACTTTTGAATAATTTTTCATAAAATATATCACTTATTATTCATCATGGTGATCAAAGATAATCTCAGGTAAACACTTGTTGTAAAAGAATATCACCAATCAATACAGTGTGGTCAGTGGGAATTAAATTATACTTGTATTGTCTGATTAACACTTCAATCCATTTAAATCACCTAGATCATGTTTATTTATAGTTAAGAAAATGAATGCTTTTGTTATTATTAAGACGGTAAATTTGATTGGAGTCAACCGAAAATATTGATGCATCAGGAGTCAAAATACACATATTTATATGGGACACAGTTTGAGACCATGGGAAACTTAAGACTCATCTGAAATTTTGAGTCAACCTTGTTCAAGACAACTATGTGCACAAATTGTAGCAAATAATTTGAAATTGTGGGAAAAAAGTGAAATCTGGCAATTTTTCTGGAGACTAATTCTTTTTAGGTCAATCAGTGCTTCATCTGACTTCAATCCCTCCAACGTGTTCAATAAAATAAATATAAAGAAGAAATTTACCTGCACTTGCGTCCTGTACAGCCCTGGATATAGCACTACTCGATACAGTCTTATTTCTCTGGAAAATCTCTTCAAATTCTTGTTCACTGAGGGCTGGGGATTCTGGTCTACAAATAATAAGTTTACAAATTAGTCTTTCTTTGTTTGAAATACTAAAACTGTTTAAATTTCAGTGACTTGCATAGCAATGATACATTCAAAATTTCTGTTTTTCCAAACATATTATGCTCTTTCGGAAATCTTCAATTTATTCTTAAAGATAAAACTATTTCGTTTAATTCAGCACTACAATGTTTTTAGTTACTAATTATAACATTACAAAAAGTTTATAGTATGCTTTTTGGTTTGGTGTTTAAGTTTTAGCCTCTTTCACTTTTAACCCATTATCTGCTATAAATTGAATGTGAATCTCATAAATATCACACATCGTGGTGTTGAATGCATGACTGTGAACCAGAGCTCAGAGAAACTTGATTGAATAACTAGTATGTACTGTATTCCTATTACCTTTCAGGAGGGGGTCTAGAGTAGTGATCTGGAGGTCTGTAAGGGTCTGTAGGATATGACACTGGTGGTGGCCTTCCATATGGGTCTCCTCCAGGATGTAAAGGCTGTAAAGAAATTTATAAACATGAACCTCATAGCTTAAGTATCAGATGAACAATGCAAAAGATATTTAACAACACAACATTTGATTGGTTTATTGAGAGAAAAGCAATGGATATCTGATCAAATTACTATAAAATTAACTACAAATATGGATAATAAAACTCTGTGCAAATCTAGTGTTCTTTTCATGTCTTCATTGTCTAATTTTTTGGTACAGTGAAACCTGATTAAACCGAACCCTGAATAAACAGGAAACCTGTCTAATCCAAACTATTTCTGAAGACCAATCATATCACATTTTATGCATTGTGAACCTGATGAAACCGAATACCTGCCAAAACCGAACAAAATCTCAAGTCCCGAAAGGGTACGGTTTAGTCAGGTTTCACTGTACTTTGAAAATTTTTAATTAACAGGTAAACTCTAACTGATTTAGGACAAAGATCTGATTATTGTAGTATTTTTTCATATGAAACAGTATACATGTCCATTAGAGTTAAAAGTTTCAGACACCATTTGCCAACTCCACCTGTATGTATTCATTGGAATAATTCAAGCAGTGTTAGCTTTTCTTATCATTAAATAGACAAATTACTTATAATAAATGAAAATAATACAGCTAAAATTTTAGATATAAGCGATTTATACTTTTAAGCCATGTTCACATTTTTGATGCAAATGCCAAAACATATATCCATGGCTTGTAAATTGATAGCATTGACCTACATAACATACATAAGTATACTTACTGCCACAGCAGGGGGTGGCCCTCCATGGGGTGGAGGAAAGAAAGCTGGATTAACATGTGGTGCAGGAGCTGTTGGGTGGCCAGGTGGTGGCAAAGATATTGGAGGATTCGCTGGTGGCATACCTATAATCAAAATCGTTAATGCATAAATCATAAACATTATAACATCATGGATCACACTACTTCAAAAGCATAGGGAGTTACTTCTCCTTTTGGAACTGGTATGGAAAAGAAGTGACTTAAAGGGCAGAGTTTGTTCTCTTATAGCATCTTTGTTAGGATGTGAATAATTAACAATTGATATTTGACAATAAAATTTATCCATTAGGTACTTACATGAACATACAGTGGCTTAATTGTTCGTTCATAAATTGGCACTTTCAAACTTTTCTCAATTTCAATGAAAAGTTACAATTTCTATCATTTAAAGATCTACAGATCTATTGTTAACTATGAACTTACCTGGATGTGGCATTCTTGCTCCAGGTGGTGGCACTGGTTGAGGACCTGGGGGTGGTGGCCCATTGGGAGGATACCCTACTAAAACATAAACAAATAGAATATTAAAGTCATTTCTCTTACACATGGAATTTTGCTTATTTTCAACATGAACTGTATATAAACATAAACAAACATACATAGAAAAGGCTTATTTTCAATTTGAGAAACATCTTCTGTTCAAAATTACCCTTAAAAAGCAATTTTTACTTAATTGTAAAGGCATAATATATGTTTTGTATTATAAAAGGTCTCTGTCTTTTTTTCATCATTTGAGAAGCATAGATAAAGTTTCTATTTCATATTTCTTGAAAATCCAAGAAAATATGTATACGAGATGCATGAATACAAGGCAATAGCTTTGGTCTAACACATCTCCAATACTTTAACTGAACAGTTCCTATTACCCAACATGCAACAACAGGCCAGAACTAAAAACATTATTGCTCCTCATTTAAATGTCCTTCCATATGGCTTTATTTGTGTATGACAGGTCAAGAGTAAAAAAAATTAAGATGACAAGTCTGCAGAATTTTTTAGTCAAAATTGTTTTTGAGAAAATATATTTTTGATAATTATTCTATAATCGTTTAAATCCCAATTGCTAAAAATAAGTAAAAATGCTTAATCAATTAAGGTTAAACTGAAAGAATGCATGGCCATGGCTGCAGGATTATTACATTATTAAGAACTTTTCAGTTTGTTTTCAGAAACTGCAAACATTCCTCAATATGGTATTCTATTGTTTATTATTTGGTTTTCGTAGTACTTGTATTTTTGTTATTTTTCAATCCATTATTTAAGAGCAAAGTTCTTCAATCACTGATTTTATTGTATACTTAGCTATTTATAAAAAATTCAGAGGGTTTAAATCTAATAAAAAAAAGTCTGGTTTGGGCAAGTATAGAAGAAATATGTAATTTAATTCTGGCCTCACCAAACAGGACCTGATAACCATGAGGTATTTGAGACAGTGATTACCAGGAAATAATGACACACTTACCTCCTTGTTGAGGAGGTTGTTCAAAGAAACCTTTCAAATGATAAGTATTGAGAATAAAATGAGGGCTATTCATTTCTAAACTCTACTTTTTTCATTTTTAGTTAGTTTTTTTTTCAGTTTAAGGTTTGCATGAAGGATGTTCCAGAACTTAAAGTGTAGAAGGATCTTAGTTTAGACCCAAACCATTGAATAAATACAATAGCTCTTTTTTATCTGTGTAGTTTATTCACTGGGACCTTCGAATTTTGTCAAAGAGAAAACCATTTTTATCAAATCCTATGGTTGATTTCTGACAGAAGTTTCAACATTCAACTATTGATATTAGTTTTTTCGGTGTGTTATAGACAAATTAAAACTGAAAAATGACAATGTTTGAATTAAGGCCTTCTTAAATGCATTCTGTAGCTAAACAAAAACACAAAATATAAAAATTGATTAATAGGCTAAAACTCCTAGAAACTAACATGTATTTAAGGAATGACTGTAATATTTTTTCTGTCTATGAAGAAATATCATAAAAAATTTGGTGCACACTGAATAACGGCGTAGCGGGTTATTTAACAGTGTGCACCACATTTTTTATGTTATTTCGAATAGACAGAAAAAATATTAGTCATTTCTTATAAATTAATTCTAAATTCCATTTTAAACCGTAGAAAACCATGAAAAAACGTTGATGACGTCACGGTCACATGACTAAATTATGTCTATGGGATCATAACAAAATAACGTCAGCCAATCAGAAGACGCGTTACATCCAAAATTAAATTATAATCATTTAAACCAAAAATCAAGTATACACGAAATTACAATGTTTCCTCAATCCACAAAAGCAAATCAATCCAGTTACAGAAATCAATTAGTTAATCTAACCTGGTGGTCTTTCCCACTCTGGACGAGGAGGTGGTCCACGTGGATCTTGTGGTGGTGGACCTCTGAATGGAGGTGGAGGGCCTCCTCTCATCATCTGATAACAAATGAGGACAATACAATCAATAATTTTCTTTGAAATAATTAACAATGTTTTTACAACTAAAATTTAAATATGTAGTGTAAATAGTGATAATAATTTGCTTCAGTTATAAACACTTTAAGTTTGTTTTTAGGCTAAACAAATTTCACAATAGAGTCATATGGTTATTGATTAAGTAGCAAATTAAATGTTTAGGTTTTTTTTTAAATCTACATTACATGATAGTACTTGATAACTTTTATTTGACTGGGTTTTGCTTATAAGAAAATTGAACCAATCTGTAGATTTCTGCTTGTAATTTTTCTCAAGACTGCTTATAATAATCCTTAGTATTGATCTTTCATTGAGGTCAATGTCCTTATGGGAATGACCATTGTACCATTCCCTGAGCAACATTTACAGCGGTTTAATCCATACCAACTCCAGTTAACACAATGGTGTACTACTTGCTTAATTATTAAATAAAATTTCAATATGAGTATTAACTTACATGCCCTCCTGGTGGTGGACCTCCAAATCTCATGTGTGGTCCTGGAGGTGGTCCAGACATTGGAGGGGGGCCAGATGTTGGAGGGAATCCTCTAGGTGGTGGTCCTCCTGAAAAAGGAAAGTTAAGTTTAAAATATAGCATCAAAATTATGTCCTGTGCAAAATAAATAAGTTTCTGATTCTTCACTTTTTCATAATAAAGACATCAATGTTTCGTAAAAGCCTGACATCTGAAAAGATAATTTGAATGTTAAAAATATTGCAAATAACTAAAAAATATCAAGAAAATGATGCAAAATAGAAAATAAAATGTTTCTTATGATCTCCAAATAAGTTCACTAGAAATAAAAATATTGATGAAAATCTTCTGTCAGAATTATTTCATGCACAAACCAGTTTATTCATTTTTTCTTTCTTACCTGGGAATCCTGGAGGGGGTCCACCATGTGGAGGCGGGCCTGGTGGGGGACCGTCTCCTGGTCCTGGGGGTCTGTTCTGTCTTGGCATAAATCCTGGCTTTCCAGGTGGTGGTCTCTGCTGTTGAGGTCTTGGACCTGGGGGACCTAGAAAAGTGTTTGAACAAAATGTGCAAGCTCCTTAGAACTAGAGGCTAAATGAAGTGTTCTGCTTATCTAGTATCTGTACACAATATAAATGATGGATCTTGTAAGAGCATGGTGCTTTAGCAACTAAAAGGGCATTAAAAATGCAAAAAAATAATCCTTTTATCTATATCAAAAGATGTGTCCCATACCCATTCTGACATATTATGTCTAAGTCTTCTAACTACAAACATTAATATATGAAAGTTGAAAAGTTATGACAAAAGCTAACCTGGCACTTATGTTCTGTCTGAAATAAAAAATATCTTTCTAAACATAATGAATCATAATTCAAGATCCCTTTTATGGTAAATTAGGTTCTTTTTTTATTATCATTAATGTCAGTATTTGATCAAAAACAAACTAGATGAAAACGCAACTGATAACATTCAGTTAAGTGGTATTCATTTTTAATAGCAGAGTTTAAATTTAGCAACCTCTGACAAAACCCTGTCATTATATTCTTGTCCCTTTTTATGATATTCTTTGAAAATCACAATTTTCAAGAAGAGATATTTTCATGATTTTCTTTTTGTATCTAATCAACTTATTTTCATGATTTTTCTTTATCTAATCAAATCATTCGTGAAATAAACCCCTAATGAAAATTACCCACTTTACTGAGGTATTATCAATCATCAAGACTTATGATATTATATATATATATGAAAAGAAGTCAACTCACTGTAATTACCATTTTGAGGAGGTCCACCATCTTTCTTTGACTGGGCTTCAAATTGACTAAGGGCCTGTTTGTTAGCATTTGTTACCTGTGGAACTTGGCCATGGATTTCTTTTTTTGGTAGTTTGTCAAATATCAACCTAGAAGAGTTGTCTGATCCAACTACCACTACTGCAAACCTAAAAATAACCAAAAAAAAAGCATTTGTTATTTAAGCAGCTCTTTCCATCAATAAATATGAGGTGATTAAATTTAAAATCCCTCTGAGTGAAGTTAATTACTTTGGAAAAGGGTAAATATTAGTGATTCAGAGTGACGCTGTTATATAATGCCTTTAGATATAAATGTGATTCAGAGTGACACTGTTATATAATGCCTTTAGATATAAATGCTAGTGATTCAGAGTGACACTGTCATATAATGCCTTTAGATATAAATGCTAGTGATTCAGAGTGACACTATTATATAATGCCTTTAGATATAAATGTGATTCAGAGTGACACTATTATATAATGCCTTTAGATATAAATGTGATTCAGAGTGACGCTGTTATATAATGCCTTTAGATATAAATGCTAGTGATTCAGAGTGACACTGTTATATAATGCCTTTAGATATAAATGCCAGTGATTCAGAGTGACACTATTATATAATGCAATTAGATATAAATGTGATTCAGAGTGACACTGTTATATAATGCCTTTAGATATAAATGCTAGTGATTCAGAGTGACGCTGTTATATAATGCCTTTAGATATAAATGCTAGTGATTCAGAGTGACACTGTTATATAATGCCTTTAGATATAAATGCTAGTGATTCAGAGTGACACTGTTATATAATGCCTTTAGATATAAATGCTAGTGATTCAGGGTGACGCTGTTATATAATGCCTTTAGATATAAATGCTAGTGATTCAGAGTGCCGCTGTTATATAATGCCTTTAGATATAAATGCTAGTGATTCAGAGTGACGCTGTTATATAATGCCTTTAGATATTTCAGAGTGAACCATTCTCAGTGAGCGCTATGTTTTGATGTGTTTGAGCTTTTCTTTTGTTTTGCCATTTGATTACGGACTTCCCATTTTGTATTTTTCTCAGAGTTCAGTATTTTTGTGATTTTACTTTTTACAACAAGATTCACTGTGAAAATCACCACCAACAGTGAAATTAAACTAGATCACACTAGGTGTACAATTTTCTTTGTAAGTCAACACAAACATACACTTTATTATTTTGATTTGAAGAAGTAGAATTACATATACAACCCGAGTCTAGATAGCCACAAGGATAATATCCTCTAATCAATAAATGTTGTACATAATCTAATCTAATATCAAATTTAGATCTGAAAGTTTTTTGAAAGTGCAAAATGGTGGGAAAATGATCAACATAAAATTTCTGTATTAAACCAGATTTTATTTCTATTTCTACAAGAAAGGTATTCCTTCTTGGCAATCTTGTAGCTGATGTTCTTCCACAACATCAACAAGAATAGCATTTGAAAATTTCTAATTTTTTCATTCTTTAAAACCTGAGTAAATAAGTTAAATTGTGCTAACTAAGTCTTCTAACATCCCCCCCCCCCCCCCCAAATGATGGTATTTCTTTATTTGCATGGTGCTATGTATATAAGACAGAGTTAACATTAATTCAAACATGTCAAGATCTGTAGGCTTGGAAACTGTAAACATACCCTTTAGACTGTCCATTTGCTCTATTTTCATAAAATTTAATCTCCACTAAATCTGTGACTCCTACTGAAGCTATGGCATCTGTTAAATCTGATCTGTCGTCCACTGAAAAATAAAATCCAATTGCATAATTATTTGATGTTGACTGGACAGGAGACTTCTTATATTCAATCCAGACCTACTACACTTTAACCCTTTCACCGATTGCTGCCCAGACAGAAGCTACTCTGAGACGATGGCTTCCCTGGCTACTTTACTCAAGTGGGAGATCTTCATAATAAATGTCAATAAAAACTTGTTTGTAGTTATTGTTTATTTATTTCATTCACTTACACCAAGTTCACAGGTTTTTTTATGTTTTGATTAATTTTTTCCTAATAAAATATTCAAATTTTCATTTTTTCGGCATTATTTCAGTGAAATTCTCAAAATTCTGCTTATTGACCCCAAATCGTAATTTTTTTAACCCAAAATGGCAAAATTTTGAAAAAAATTATGAGGCTGTACAAATTCCTCACACTGAACGATGTCCATTCCAAGTGTTTTGAACATAAAACGACATTTTATGTCAAAAAAGTATACTAGTTTGGCTTCAATTCTTCCATATTCTTCCAAAAAATTGTTCCCCCATTTCAAATTCTCGTAAATTCCGTAAATTTCCTCTGATTTTGACACGGTTTTCAACAAACTGAAGCGTCATGTTTACACTTTCATCCGGGTTATTCATCAAAGAAAGATAACTCATGTTTGCACTGTTTGAGCGGGAAATATAAAAGATGTATTCCGATCCCGGTAAACCGGGACTCATCGGCGAAAGGGTTAAAGGACAAAATGTCAACATTAAGATATGTATTTTTCATTCTATTATCTTTTTCTATAAGTGACACTTGGCTTTAAATTACTTTTCATACAGTGAATGAAAATGTGTTCGTACTTACCCATGCCTTCTTTGGCCAACATAAAAAGGCATACCCGTAGCCAGGGGGGTTCATCCCCTTGAAATCAAATAAGCACTGTTAAAGTCAACGTTTTGTTCAAATTGTGAGTGTTAAAGTCGAGTTCATGAGTCCAACAAACACACCCCCCCCCCCCCCCCCCCCCCCCCCTTTCCCATGGAAATTCCTGGCTACGGGCCTGAAAGTTACATGTTTTAGACAAAAAAATAATAAGAGCAGAAAAATGAAATATAAAATTTGATAAGAATTCTGCTATAGTTTTTTTCTCAGGTAGACTGTTTTTTTGTGTTGGTACGAAGGCAACATCAAACAATTTAAATTCAATTTTTC